>NC_139690.1:48871068-50071068 GCF_964106915.1 Podarcis gaigeae | reverse complement strand
TTATATATATTCTAATTACAAACAGTTAGAATATTTTCTTTCCAGGGCTACTGTTCATAATACATACATTAATCATAACTATGAATATTAATTTTTTAAAAAGGCATCATTATCTATCCATTGCTTTACAGAAATATCTAATAAATCATAATTCACTGCGCCCATCAAGTGTGTCTGGACTCTGAAGTGAAGAAGTAGCTGACATTATTGGTTCCAGACAGATAACAGTTTGAAATGCAAGAAGGGGTGTGTGTATTCTTTACTCTTAGTCTCAATTTCCTGTATTTCACTCTGTACCTCACATGCTTTTAAACTATTTCTCATGCCAACTTAAATAATTCCGATTATTTTATTTTTGGCTGCCTTAGTACAACCCCTTATAGAATTCCTGTTTAATCATAGTCACTAGTGAATAGGTCTGTTGCACTGCAGATCAATCTTGACAATTAATTCCTGTCAGGAAATGACAAGGAGTGAAAGCAAGGCAAACCCTTTGGAAGTATATATTACTCATGTCTCTTGGCTGTGTCAGTCTAGTGTCGATGTGTGGGAGTGAGCGAATATGTTTCTGTGGTGGTTAGGGGTGATTGACTCAACTCCTTAAGATGCTTCATTCAAGAGTAATCTGATATTCTTTCCCCACCCACCCCCATTCCCAGGTACTTCGGATGTTGCAGATTTGTCTTTCCCACACAAAGACCCCAGAGCAGGTGTGCCTGAACTAAACCTCTGCACTTGCCCAACAGCCAAGAGGGGCTTAGACAAAGCCTCACGCTCTCTTGGGAAGTCACGGCATTGTGAGAGCAAGGTTTTTTTGTTGTTGTTTAGTCGTTTAGTCGTGTCCAACTCTTCGTGACCCCATGGACCAAAGCACACCAGGCACTCCTGTCTTCCACTGCCTCCCGCAGTTTTGTCAAACTCATCCTGGTAGCTTCGAGAACACTGTCCTACCATCTCATCCTCTCTCGTCCCCTTCTCCTTGTGCCCTCCATCTTTCCCAACATCAGGGTCTTTTCCAGGGAGTCTTCTCTTCTCATGAGGTGGCCAAAGTATTGGAGCCTCAGCTTCAGGATAAGTCCTTCCAGTGAGCACTCAGGGCTGATTTCCTTCAGAATGGATAGGTTTGATCTTCTTGCAGTCCATGGGACTCTCAAGAGTCTCCTCCAGACCATAATTCAAAAGCATCAATTCTTTGGCGATCAGCCTTCTTTATGGTCCAGCTCTCACTTCCATACATCACTTCTGGGAAAACCATAGCTTTAACTATACGGACCTTTGTTGGCAAGGTTAGCTTCCCTCATTCAAGAGAATGAGGCCCACTCATAATATGCACTGTGTAATGGCTAAGGACACAGGAAAAAGCAGAGATGAGCTTGCACATCTTTCCTTGATTTGCAAAGAATTCAGCTGCTGGCTGGCCAAATTTGATACCATCATCATACAAGTTAGAGAATTCCAGTATTCCCATTGCCACTGCTGCTTCTTGGAAATGTCAAACTGTGCCCAGTTCTTGCTAACTTTTCCCCATAGACTTTCCAATTTTTGTTGGGCATCGGATGTTAATTGGACTATTTGCTTGTTTATGAATTCAAAGCTAACTGTGCCTTTTTGACTGATACCCATGACTCTGTGAGCTTTCCTGTGTGTTCTGACTGGGTTATTCCATAGGCACCCCCAGAATGTGAACCTGGTGGCAGCAAATGCTGAACTCTGATACTGATGTTTCCTTCATTTTTATTTTATTTAATTTAACAAAATGTATATACCACTTGATTCTTAGACGCACACACATACCTCTAGGCATTTTTCCTTCCCTCTAGCTGAATATGTGTGCTTGAAACTTCATTATCATTTAGGTTCAACTGCTGTTGATAATCTGGAGTGCTGAATGGCAGCTCCTTTACTCCCCAGCAAGAGCCTCCCTAATGCCAATATTAACATCCTTTCAGCCCCAGATTAAGACATACCTCTTTTGAGAGATTATGATAATCATGCCTGTTGCTGTTTCTGTGTGCCTGTGGGGTTTTTTTGGGGGGGAGGGGGGTATTGTTTTATTGTTAAACTTGTTTGCTTTTTAATTACGAAAGTCACACATCAATGTTTTATGATAGGCGACAAATAGTTTAAGACGTAGTACATACTTTTATTTACATGGGCTTCTTAAACCTAAATGAGTCTTGTAGAAATGTGATATTTTGTTTTTAGAACACATAATAATGAACAGAGCAACCAGCCCGTTCTGTAGCTACAGTGTGATTTGAGCATTGTCTGAAAGCCTCAAATCTTTTTCTTTAAAACTATCAATTGCAAAGTGAACTGACAGCTTTGTCATGAATTTAGACGTTTAGTCTGAACAGAACTTAAGCAGAAAATTTACTCGTGATCGCTGCCATGGTAAACCCTTGTAATAGAGATTATTAATTGGAATTAAATTGGGTAATGAATTAACATTAAAATAATCTAATCTTGTTGAAGTGACAAGCCAGAGACAGTAAAATTAGTCACTGTCCAGCCTGCCCGCCCGCTCTGCTCATGAGGCTGTGCGCAAGTGCCATTAAATGAGTGTGCTAGAAAGGGCTTTGGGTGGCATTAAGAATGTTCATGGCTGGTTTCTCATACTTTCTCTGCAATCAGTGCAAGAGGAGAAATGTTCACATATGGTGCATGAGCCACTCACGCTAGAGTTGTTCTTGCAGAAGACCCTCAGTTGCACTCAGTGGAACCCCATTTTCCCTTGCGCACCACACAGGTAATGAGACAGGATATTTGCGAGAACAAGAGACCTATGTGTGTCCTCTATTTATCACCAAATGAGGCCCTCTGGCTCTTTCTGCTTGACCCTTGGGACTCTCCCTTGGCCATGCCCCCTTCCACTAGACCTCAGCCTCTTTTGCAAGGCCTGCTGTATGCACTCCTTGAGTGCTTCTTGAACTGTAATAGTATGTTTTGCTTGTTAGGATAAAAGATGGAGATACTGTGCATGTATGTACAGAAATCCTGGAGTTTTGCTGCCTACTGTTTCTTTCTTTTTGCCTTAGGAATGGTTTCAGCTGGCCAGGTGAGGGTGAGAGTGAAAGTAAATGATGGATCTCAATCCCTTGCTGAGTTAGGGACTTCGACTGCATGCAAAGACAGGCCCCGGAGGATTGAGCAAAGCAGACCAATAGTGGATCCAGTGGTCAAGAAGGCAGTTTCTGCATAAGCTGTAGAGGGAAGCGAGGGGCAAATGAGGCTCATCAGCCTGGAAAGGTAGCCCACATAGGAGAAGGAAACCTCTAAATCCCAACCTGCACAGCCTTGCAGCTATACTCATTCGTGAGAAAGGCTTTGGGAGTAAACTCTGAGGAACTATCCATACCCACTGACTTGCAGAATATTTTTGGGAGAAGAAAAGGCTAAGGAGCAAACCCTACACAAATCTGGAGTGAAGTTGGATGGTGTCTTGTATGCCTCCTTCCAGCAACTCCTGCAACTAAGATGATGCCAAATGTATATTGCTCTGCTTTCCTTTGGGCTACATTAGCGAGGTCAACAGGGGGGCCTTGTCTTCTGGGCAGCCCAGGACCTCCCTACATATCGCCCAGTCTTGCGCCCAGGGGAGATCACCTCGGAGCTCCGAACACCTTCCTATCACCGGCATTCAGCTCCTGGAAGGTGCCTACAGGATGCTATTGCAGCCATGATCCTCCAGCCCTGCCATATAGGATTTCATTTTGCTTGCTGTATCTTTTAAAACAAAAAACCCATCACTGTAGAACAGGCACCCCCAAACTCGACCCTCCAGATGTTTTGGGACTACAATTCCCATCATCCCTGACCACTGGTCCTGTTAGCTAGGGATGATAGGAGTTGTAGTCCCAAAACATCTGGAGGCCCGAGTTTGGGGATGCCGGCTGTAGAATTTTCTATGATGCGGCTTTTTCTATAATTACAAGCAGTTATATCATTGTTTTGCTTTCATGTTTTAATTTTATAATGAAGTCTTTTGTTACGGACTCTGACTCATACAGGGAATGGAGATGATTATTATTAGTAGCAATATTGCTGGAAAGGGGTAAAATATCATCCAAAGCTTACTCTCCAAAGTCAAAGCCATTGTGTGCTCATTCTGTAGATTCCTCAATATGCACATGGATACATAAGCATGGAGGATAAGGCTGTCAATGGTTACTAGCCATGATGGCTATGCTCTGCGTCCATGGTCAGAGGCAGTACAGTTGTACCTTGGTTTGCAACTGCTTTGAATTACAACCGTTTTGGATTACAACCACATCAAACCCGGAAGTGCGTGTCCCTTTTTGGGGGGGAGGCCTCTTGGCGAAAGCGCGACTTGGGTTACAACCTGTTTTGGTTTACAACCGGACCTCTGGAACGGATTATGGTTGTAAACCAAGGTACCACCGTAATGCTTCCGAGTACCAGTTGCTTGAAGCCACAGGAGGGGAGAGTGCTCTTGTGCTCGGGTCCTGTCTCCTGGTTCCCCACAAGCATCTGATTGGTCACTGTGAGAACAGCAGGATGCTGGACTAGATGGGCCATTGGCCTTTCCAGCAGGCTTTTCTTACGTTGTTATGTTCTTAAGCATCTAATGTAAGGTTCTGCTTTAAAGCCACTTACAACCACAGATATTTCTGTCTGATGTGTATTACATTTGTTATTATGTAAGTATTTCATTTGAGTTACCCAACAGAAGAACAGGACCTGGCATTTTTTTTCTTTAAAAGTGTGGACTTGGGGAGGGCAGTGCCTTGCAAAAGGTGCCTTGTCTTTGAAGAGGTTAGTGCCTTCATAAATAGTGTCACCATTAAGTCAAAGTGGTGGGGGTATTGCTTCCATCTACTGTCCACAGAGCCAGAGGTGATTTTGTATAAAGAGAATATATAATAGTTGGCAATAATCAAAGGCTACCTAGTGCACTTATCCTTCCATCAAGAGCAAAGGATCTACAGATTTTTGTTCCTCTCTATGATTCATGACTGTGTGAGAAGCAAAACAAGGAAGAAAAAGTTAAACTCTACCTATATTAAAAGGGTAGATGTTACTCTTCAGATGTCCTTTTTCAGTACAGCTTTACCATTCCCTGAAGCACAGTACAGCGCACCATGGATTCTTTGTGAATTCTTATGCTTTATTTGCTTTAAAAAACACATCTCACAATCTCTCAGGGCACTCTGTGGCAAGGATGAATGTAATAATTAAAAATAAACAGGACTTTGTGACTCTGGAAAAAGCAGCCACTTTGCCGGAAAAAGGTAGGTTTGGGGGAGGGGCAACAAAAAGAACTTAAACAGGTGGTGATGGTGAGATCCATCCAGATCCACAAGCAACAGAGAGTGATCTGTGTGCCTAAATGCTATCAAATAATTGAGGCCTTGACAAAGAGTGATCTGGTGGAGCTCAATGGATCTGTAGAGGGGCAACGACCCATCATCAATGTGCTTAATCACAGCAGTTATGTAAATAAGATAGGTCAGTGATGTTACCCAAAATTGTAATTATGGGGTTGAGGGAATGATGGCTTGCTCAAGACCGCATAGGAGCTTAATTCATACATAATGGGAGTCATGGCTTACCGTTATAAGACTATGACATGGTGAACCTTGGGCTCACACATTCCCCTCTCTTCCTCTTAACACCTGAGGGAACATAAAAAATCTCTGTATTTTGTTTAGAATAAACCACTGTTTCCTGTTACATCCAAACTTGGGAACTATGCAAACAAAAGAAACAAAACTGTTCCAGTTTGCATGAAATGTTGAACCATGGTTTAGCCCTCGGAGTAGAAAGGAATCAGGGACTTGCATGCTCTCCTGCCCCCTCTGCTCCTTCTGTGCAGCCAGGAGCAGGACTTTGGTACAGATTCAAACAATCTTTGGTCAGCTTCCAAACAAGCCAACTTCAAACCATGGGTTATGAAGCTGGCTTGTTTAAGCAATCTTTGATTTATAAGCACTACTCAACTGGGCCTATGTGAAACTGAAGGTAAAGACTAGCAAAGTCCACCTCTCGGTCACGCAAGGGGAGTGGTAGTGCACGAGTCCCTGCTGCAGAGAGCTTAAGTTCAGATTGGAGACTCTGGCTCTGAAGCATCCACAGAACAGGGCATAGGATATTTGGCAGAGAGAGAACAGTTGAGCAGGGATCATACAAGACCATGGAATGTTTGGAGGGGTCTTATGAAGGCATTTACAAGAGACGTTGCCTCTGTAGGAAGCGGGAGCCAACTGAAGCTTTATGTATGTGTGCCAACAAGGCCTGAAGTGTGGTAGGCTGTGCCTTCCTGGAAGAGCTAGCTGGCTGCTTAAAGAGCCTTTGGCGTCTATGAGGCTAGAAAGCCAGAGGCATTGCAGGGAGCTGGCTGTGTTTTCCACCTGGAAAGACCACAAACAAGGTACTGGTGGTTCTCTCTCCAAGGAAGTAGTCTGAAGCTTGTCTCCATCCCGTGTGCTCCACCAGGATCTGCAAAGTCCCCAAGTCATGAGATATGGCTTCTAATTTATTTGGCGGGCTCTTCTGTAAAGAAAAGGGGATTGTGGCTTTTGTAGTGGTGGCACAGCTTTGGCCAACACCTTTGAAAGGGGAAGGCATGAGAGCTGGAAAGGCAAGGAAACTTATGGGTAATCAGAGTTGCCAAGGAAAGAAATGGGAGACGGAGGGAACACAAACAGGCTTGGCAGCCCTGTAAAAATATGCAGAATAGGAACAAGGCCATTAAATGTTTTTGAACGTTTAAGCTCCCCTGGGGCCAGGGACTGAGGGACGACATTTGTTCCTGGCTCCCAAATTATGACAGTAGTTGAAAGTGTGCCTGTGTTTGGGGAGCAGGGTGGGTTAGAAGAGACACGGACGGAAGAGAGAAATGTTCTCTTTAGCTGTCATGCCAGTCCCTTTGGACTCCTGAAGTTGTGCCATCCATCTCTCCATAGCCAGAGGCAGTTCTGCCTTCAAGGAGAGAAAGCATAATGAGCAGTAAAGGGACCTGAAAGCCCCTTCTGCTCATGTTGAAAGACTCTACTGAAGAGGAGTTCCTTATTTTGCACTTCCCAGTTGCTGGGGATCTGGCAGCTTCATTATCTCATAACACACAGTAAGATTTGGACAGAGATAGGCTGATGGTCTTGCATGGTCTGCCTTGTTTAACCAAACAAACAAGGATCCCTGCGTCCAGCCCGGTGTTACAGAACAAGAGTATGTAGTATTTTTCAACAGGAAGGATGTGAATAATCTATTTTAAGGGTTCCTCACTTAAGAAGCTAAATGCCATGCTGGGTCAAGTCACTTAGTCCAGGATTTTTAAAATAAGAATCCCTACCCAGAATTGGCCAGTTGCCTGCTGGTAGACTGCAGCCTTGCTTCTGCCCACTCCTGAACAAGGAAATGGCAATGTGCTCATATAAAATTGCTTTATGCAGAGTCAAACCTTTGATCCATCTAGCCCCTTGCCTTATTCTCAAATTGGGTTGCAGCTCCCCAAGGGTCTCTAACAAAGGCCTTTCCTAGGCCTGCTACCAAAGATCCTTTCTGAGGTGGAGGTCAAAGTTTTGAACCTGGGTGATAGAAGCAACTCCATGACTAGCCCTATTAAATATATTCCAGGACAACAACACACATGACAAGGAACTTATAAGTCATTTACTCTCAACTGCCAGAAACGTCATAACTAGACACTGGAAGTGAACAGAAACGAACATAGACCACTGGTACTTAAATGAATGGGAAATCACTCTACTAGAATAGTTAACCAACATACTTAAACTAGCACTGGGCCAAGCAAAGGAGGATGCCTTCACCCTAGTGTGGCTCCCCTTTTTCACATATATAGCACAACAAGACAATGACTTACTCTCCCCCGCCCCCCAAAAAGTATTGAATCAATATGGCTAATCTGACCCAACACACATGCAAGCAAAGCACACTGCAACCAACCGATCCATGTGATGCTGGAATAAACCCCTACACAAACACAGTGCAATAGAACAGAAGACCATTACCCCTCCCTCTCTTTCTCCCCAACTGCATGATGTCTATGGCAATAGTGTCTCATACTGAACGTAAGCGAACTGTGAAAAAGACTATGAATTGACAATGGAGATGCTATATGTAGTTTTCGTTGTTTTGAAACATAAGAAAATCTTTACTAAAAACAAAATGTAAAAAGTTTTGAACCTGGGGTCTTCTGCATCTGGAGCAGGCTCTCTCTTCCTCCCATAGATGATGATGATGATTAATAATTTATTATTGATACCCCAGCCACTCTTGGCAGCTCCCAACAGAATATTAAAAACATGATAAAACATCAAACATTAAAAACTTCCCTAAACTATGCAAATGGTAAGACTCTTGGCAGAGTCCAGAATTGACCTGCATGAATTTAAGGCAGCGCACGAACACTGGTGTTCATCTTCTGCCTTTGTGTTACTGTGCAGAGTTCTGGAGCTCCCTGATGGAGCTTTCTTCAGTGCTGCCCAGGCCCCCTTAGGGGTGAGACATGCCGTGCGCTCCCCAGCTGTCCTTCATACCCTGTAGGATTGCAGTCGAGCTGCTGGTTAAAGCTGTTTGCATCACAGGCGCAGCCTTTGATTAGGTGCGA
Source organism: Podarcis gaigeae (assembly GCF_964106915.1). Lineage (NCBI taxonomy): Eukaryota > Metazoa > Chordata > Lepidosauria > Squamata > Lacertidae > Podarcis > Podarcis gaigeae. The sequence goes on along the minus strand of NC_139690.1, from coordinate 50,062,478 downwards.
AGTGCCATAAGGGCTGCTGGATTGTACACAATTGAAAATGCTCTTTCATTCATCAGCAGGAAGGAGAAGAAAGACTTGTGCTGATGTCTCAAATTCAAGCCGACACAAATTCCCTGACATTAGAAAAACCGGCCTGCCAGCATGGCAGAGCACTCTGATGTGCGTGTGGCATGGGGGGGTGGGAGGGTGAGGAAGAGCCTCAGATCTTTGCTCAGCATGTTGTCAGTGTATTGTTTCCTCTGTAAATCAAAGCTTCATGTCTCAGTGAACAGCGGTGCCTGGTAGAAACCTATTAGTGAGGCCCTGTGTGGGAGGGGGGAGGTTGGGCATGTTGAGTAATGGAGGGGGCATGTTTTGGTCTGCTAATGTCAAGGAGGTGATGGGGCATTCAGATTTTAATAAAACCTGAGAGGGTATAAATTTTTAACCAGGGGAAGGTAAAGTCCTAGGGTTATTGAATATACACCCGCCAGATCCAGGGTAGCAACACAGCTGATCAGCAAAAAAGTTTACTCAACTCCCATTTGGTCTTCAGCTCCTTGAATTTTCAATTTCCAGTTAAACACAGTTAGCAAGAGCTGAAATTTGTCTGCATCCATGATCTTCAGTAACACCCTAAGGCTGCAATTCCCAAGCAACTTATTTCAATGGAAATCTTATGTGCATTAAGTCAGCAGCTGAAAGACTGAAAACCTAGGTTACTAGTACTGTGCCCTTAATGTATCCTTATTCAAAAGTACCACTATGGCTGGGTTCCCAGGTGCAGGTTTCATTGCTCAACGATGACAACATCCAGTGGTGAATTGTAAGTGTAATACGTTATCATGGGTCAAACAGCACAAAGATGTATTTGATAAGACCCCGTGACCCAGTTGTGATTTGTATTGTGCTATTAGGGAAATGAAAAGGTAGCAAAGGACAAATGCTGCTTCAGTTTATTAGGTTTGGTTACAGTTGTGTGTGTGAGAGAGAGAATTTGAACAAGGGTCTGAAGGTGGAGAAAGAAGTGACCACACATGTGTTTTGAGTGGGAACTAAAGTGCTCTGGGTTTAGGCAAGTAATCCTGTTGCAAGAAACCACTCAAGTGCAAAGTTTAACTTTTTATCTTTCTGGGTTTCTGGCCTATGAAGCACTTGCTTTTGCAGCTAATTTGTCTATTTAATTAAACAAGAACTTGACTGAATATTACAAAGAGCTACAAAACAGGGTTTGCCTTGAAACCGGTGCCAGGCGAGCAGGCTGAAGCAAGGACTGTATTTAAAGAGTTTGTATTTGACAAGCAAAGCAATGACAGTGCATTATGTGAATCTGATATGCAAAGTTGTCACTAAAAGTGTAAACATGGTGACAGCAGGACCAGCAATTCCCAGACTAATCAAGTAAACGGAGTAACACGTCCTTTTAGCTGTGGGATGCTGGAGACTGATTTCCATATTAAACGAGGGAAGCTACATAAATCCAACAATTAGATTGATATTTTAATCAGAGAAAAGTCGAGACACAGAGAGTTGTATGGTTCCCATGTGACTGCTGCCGTGACCTCTATAAGCATATGTACTGTTTTCAATCTTTTTTTTGTCATTTTATGTGCTCAAAACACACACACGAATGCAGCCAACTTGCAGCTGCTTTGGGGAAACAATTTCAATCATTCTGAATTTGAATTTGGCTGAAAACTTTAGTAGTTATCTGTCTTTTTCTGCGAGGACTGCAAGCTTTAATCATTTTAACTGGTCAGGGAATCAGCTAAAGGTTGCGTTGATTAATTGTTGGGCCTGAGATTTAAAGGTACACCACTTAGTTTTAAAAAATACAATTTTTAATCTCTTGCAATTCTACCATAGGGTGCTAAATAAAGATGGGACTTCCTTTTAGCAATGAGAGCTAGCTTTTATTTATTTGTACGCTGCTGCGCACTTCCTTCAAAGTATCAAGAAAAGCTTAGTAGCATTCACGCTTTATTTAATTCAGTGTTGGCTAACCTGCAGCCCTCCAGATGTTTTGGACTCCAACTTCCATAAGGCCCATCTATCATGGCTAGTGGGTAGAGATGATGACATTATCTGGATGGTCAGAGGTTAGCCATCCCTGGTGCAATCAGTTGCAAGAGAAAGTCAATTAAAACTTAAATGTCACTCCTTGGTCATTTCCAAGGCAGTCTGCAGCTAGGATCCAGTTTTGGTGTGGGTAGATGGTGATCAGAAGAACCAGAAGCAATGGACATAGTCAAGGACAGGTTGGAGTCAGGCACCAGATAGGACAGGTGTGGGGAAGGCATCTGAAATCATAGGGATGAGCCATCTTGGCTACCAGTGTTTTATAGGGCCTGGTGTGTCAAGATTGACTTGTAGTGTCAGGTTGGGAGTATTAAAGCTGGGACGTCAGCTGACTCCTTCTTCAGGCTAGAACTTCAGCCTTACGGGTGCCCTTTCCCCTAAGACATATCCTTCCTGGCCTCCTGCTGAACCATTGTGTTGGTGTCATGTGAGTATGAAGTGACTACTTCAAGGCAGCTGATGACAAAGGCAGCAGTGGCAACTGTCTTGTCCCTCCTAGGCATCTCATCTATTTCTCTCTGTTGAAGGAGTGATCAATATATGACTGCCCTCGTCCCCCTAAACTTGTCTGTCATCTCTTGTGCAGTGGGGGATGCTTGCCCATCAGCAGTGTTGAAGTAAGAATCCTTTGCCAGTCCAGTTCACTTCTGTATATAGTGACAGGTGAACTCTTAACAGGTATACATCTATATATGACACACCAGATAGCCAGATTTGCAGCCAAGAAGCTCCATTCCAGCTATGTGAATGCACTCCAGTTTTAAAATTTAATGTTGTAAATTTCTTTTTATGTTGTAAACTGCTACAGGCTACGTTGCACGATCTTAGAGGAAAGTTTTCCTTTTATTCTCTGCTGTCCATTGTAAAGGCCTTTGGCTATACTCAATAAAATTGACCACTTTGGTATATAGAATGGGGAAGCAGTGCCTTCACTGGAGGTAAGGTCCTGGAGACTGGACACCCCTGTTCAACCCCTCTTTAGGTTGGTGCACTGCGCTATTCTGATGATCTGTCAATAAACTATACAGGGAAGTTTTGAAATGTTGGAGTGGAGAACATGATATTGGGATAACAGGTTCAATTACCTATTGAAACCTGTGACTGAGCAGTGTTTAAGTGAATCTTGGTTTGGGATTAGACTTTACCTGTTGCAATGAAACACAGAGAGAGATGCCCATAGGTAATAAAATAACAAAGTTTTTTATTGTGGGAAATACATAACTTGTTTCTAGTTCTAGCCCAACTAGCTAGTCTAGAGAAGAACATGGCGACCTTGCTTGCTCTTTATTCTCTCAAAGGATCGTCAAAGAGGATCTGAAAGAGAAGTGGGAGGAGGAGGAGATAAACAGGATACAATTTAAGACCTATCTGTCTAAACAGTAAGGAGTCAGGGAGACAAGAAGGTTAACAAGCTGATAGGTTAAGAGTACAGGGCTAGTCTGGGATTGTGGATGTCCCTCACTCTATCTGTCTTAACCCGTGCAAACCCCACTTCTGCAAGCTGAGTTGTACCCAACTTCCAACACATGATCTGTGGGCACATAAACATCATGGATCTGCTTGGCTATTGAATAGTTTGTCCAAGAATAAAACAGCCATTGCTTTTAAATTCAAGCAGTGCTGCTTCTGTGTGCTTGCGCATGGATTTTTGCTGTGGGATAAATTTTCACCTTGCCTCTGGGAATCTCTCTTATTGGCTTTTTGAGCCTGCTTCTGAAAGCTGGACATTGTGTAGAGGAAACAGGTTCAGAGTTAAAGGCACTGCTTTGCTGCATTTGTCATTATTTGCACTTAGCACCTTGCTATTCTGCTGAAGAAGTTGGGGAAACAACGTTTTCCCTTCAGGTGGCCCTGGATCTGTATTGAGCAGCATTTGATGGAAAGGTAGGATATTCCTTTAACAAAGAAACAAATAACTACTTAGCTTCCTCAGTAGAACTGTGCCGGGTTCCTTCTGGCCTGCCAAAATGCTTATGCCCCTTCCAGAGGCTTTTTTGACACACTAACCTGTATTGCAACGAATGTTCAGACTCTTCCTTCCATAGGCTCTCACAAACACATTTTATTGTGAGGCAAAAGGTAACCAAGCGGATGGAAATAAAGAGGAGCATTTTCTATTCTGTTTATTTAATTATTCATTCATTCATTCGCTTTACCTTTAATCCCGCTTTCCAGACAATTGTTGTCTCCCAAAATGGCTCACATCCATAAAAGAGAAGGGGGCGGGTAGAGAGAGGCCCTGCTATGTATTTCCCAGACTAAAAAGACGAGAGACACCAGAAAAAGGGAGAGGAACTCTTCAAAGTGATCTATTGGAGGGCATTCATATCTTGCTGGGGCCAGACTGATCTTCCTTTTCTGCTGTTCTTTCTTAAATGGCAAGGGGTGACTCCTGTTCGTCCAGCCAATGTATGGAGTCTGACCCCAGAGTGGCCTTTCCCCTTGCTTGCTTCTGCAGTCCCCGGGGCAATGAGCAGGTGGAGTGGAGTGTCCTCCCAGGTAGAGAGAAAGAAGCAAGCTCCTTGCAGCTTCTTCTTCTCTGGCTGTAGCGTGGTGCCAGGCTGGTCTCCCGATTGCCTTAATGTTATTGGGTGGAGGGTAGCCTCCTAGTGGCCCTGGGGTCCTTGGCCTGATAGCAGAAGCTGGAGTTGTGTTTCCCTTCTGTTCTCCAGTCCCCATGACTTTACATTCAGAATGTGAATTTTGTTTCATTTCAGGAAAAACAACAACGCAGGAATAGGGAGGCCTAGGGCAACATGAATTACAATAGTTGTTCTCTGTCCCCTTTTATTTGCCTAAGCTAGTGGTTAAAAGAACTGTAGCAGGTCTTGGTAATAATCATTAACTGCATGGTACTCTGTCACTGACTCTTCCCTCTCCACTTCCAGTCATTCTTCTGCCTTGGGGATGGGAAGAGAGGGGCCAGTATGACAGTCGAAATCGAACAAAAGCGATTGCTTAGTTACAGGCAAATAACTTTCAGGGTGAGGTTGGTGCTTGGCTGAATGTGGGCCAGTAAATTGAAGCTGAATCCTGAGAATGCAGACTTGTTAGATGTCTCAAATTCTCACATCCAGGAGATGGGGAAATCGCCTGTTCTAGACGAGGTTGCACACCCTTTAAAGAATCAGTTCTACAGCTTGGGGGTACTCTTGGGTTCAACATTGCCATTGGAGGCTCAGGTAGCCACCTGGCTGGGAGTGCTGTTTTCTAGCTCTAGTTGGTTTGCCAGATACGGTTGCTTTTAGTTAGCAATGCACTCTTAAGGACAGGTAAAAAGTGTTTGGAAATAATATATTAATAGGAAAAGACGTATTTTAGGAAAAGACGCTTGTAAAAGACGTATTTTCACCACTGCATTAAAATGGCGAGTATGTTCAAAATATATTTTCTTAAATCTGTGTCATGCCACTTCACTCCCCGTATGCTTGGGGAACAGTTCTAAAGGTAGCAACACATTTTTGCTAATTACAGAGTTCCTTGAATGATTTAACTTCCCAACAGTTTGAATGCTAGTTGGTTTTCATGTGTCATCAGTGTTGACCATCATGCTTGCAGTTCTGTCAGTGTAGATTCTGTTTTGCTCATTAGGAAACTGAAGGTGAGCCATGGAAAGGAGAGTCTGTGATGTAGAAAGCTGATTGTTGGCCCCAAACAAGTTAACAATTTTAGTACTGGCTGCAGTGGCTTTAAATCTAGCACTATGTAGAATGAGTCATTAGGATGGCAATGAAGATACACTGAACATTGAAGTTCCATGGCTTTCCTTAAACTACAGTAGTGCATTCAGCCAGTTGCACTACGAAAGCCTGAAATAGTCCAGTGCCTAAGAAATCAGACAGGGCTGGTTGCTAATCTGTTGCTTTTCACAAGAGTCATTGATTTCTCTGTTGTTGTATTTGTGAACAGCTCTCTTTTTTCTGTGCCAAAGAATCTTCTTCCCTTTCCCCCCAATTTCTGGGCATACCATGTGCTGCTTTGTTGGAAGTGCTTTCATTTGCTCTCTCTTTACATAGTCCTTTCTGAAGTAATCATGGAGCCAAATTTAATTAGTTGTGATTTTATTTCATTACATCTGATGACACTATTGGGTCTTGATAGGGATTTGAAAAGGAAGCTAGCCCCCCATTGTCTACTAAAAGGAAACAGAAAAACAGCCATTTTCTCTTAAATAGCAAAGCATATGAGTAGCAAGGGAAAGTGTTGTTCTCTTTTGTCACCAATATGACTCCTCTGTAACCGGGAAGTAATGACATAGCATTGGGGGGGGGGGGTGTCCCGCAAAATTGTTAGGAGGCACAAAAATTCAATGCCCGGTACTGGTCTCCATTGAAAATGGCTTCTCCAATGGCAAACCAGGAAGTGACCTCTCCAGACAATGGAATGAATTTTTAAATCTCTGCGTCTGTGATCTCCTGTGTGACGTAGATGCCATTAGGCAGTTGAATGTGCATGCGTACGCCATCCGTTTCCCTCCCCTCTCCAACCCCGCTTCATGTGGCACCGGGCGCTTGCAACCCATGCTACGCCACTGCCAGGTAGTGTAGGAATAACCCTAACCCAGTCAGATGTCTGGCATGTAAATAGTAAATTACTACTACTACTATTTTCTAATGTGCTTTGGAAGGACAAGTGCCTTGTCCCCAGTTTCAATGTAATATTATGGATTAAGACCCTCCCTTCACCCCACACGTTCAGATGTGCATCCTTTAAATTTTGAGTGTTGATCATGCGGACAGAATTTCAGTTTATGATGGGATCAATATGGAGCCCAGATGAATGGAATTATGCTTTTGAGTACCCCTGTTCCATTATTATTATCATCCAGAAGTTCAAAGAGGGAGAAAACAGTTGGTATTTATTTATTTATGTAGTTAGTTATTAAAAAATGCATTACTACTCCTCAGCTAAAAAACAAACAAAACCCTCTCAGGGCACCTTAGAAAACTGATAAATACTATAGTCTAGACTGACAACACAATAGCAGAAAAATACACCACCATAAAACTATGAGTACATCAGAAAACAATAAAAGCTTGCCAGATGAAAACAAGCCAGATGACATAATGAAAGGCATGGGTAAATAAAGCAGTCTTTGCTTGGTGCCGAAAAGATACTAGATCAAGCACCAAGCAAGCCTTCCTAAGATGACTGTCCCACATATGTGGAACACTGAGACATACTGGCTTTCCAAATGTTGTGTTGAGCATATTTGGCTGATCAGACAGTTCCCCTCAGAAACCTACAGATAATGGACTTAAATGGTCAGAGCAATTTCTGAGCTTAATTATTGATAAGCAGAACATGCTCTTCTGTCATTTATTTAATCTTAAAATGCCAGGTAATAAAGGACATCTGCATCTGTTAATTAGTTAATTGGACTTGTAAAGGACTCTTACAATTTAGTCATCCAATTTATAGGCACACAAGAAAAAGAAAACCCTGGGGCTCTGTTTTCTGCCATTCCGTTCATTGCTCCCCATGTCTATCATTAGTCTTTATAGCACAATAGAGGGTCTCTTGAACAGCTATCCATTCTCTGCTAGATTGTCCTGTTTTCTGACTACCTCTGTACGTTTCTGCACTTCTTCGCTGCCACCTGCTTTACTCTGATACTAGCTAAATGTATTTATTTAAATGTGAACTAAAGCTTGCCTTTCAGGTGCTCAGATTGAACTCTGTTCTTACCAGTCTATAGCAGGAACCCAGCAAGCATGGCAGCTGGAGCATTGGCCTTCAGTTGATGGGTCAGTACTAGGTTTTCATGATCAGGGACACTGGTACCATTTTTTCTGTTGGTTAATTGAAGGAGGGTTTAAGAGGCATGGAGAGGAGATGATAGAGGAAAGAGGTGGGAAAATATGGACATTGACAGAAAAAAATACAAGTGGGTTGCATGTTGTAGTTTAGGATCAAAGGTGGCTCCCAAATCTGGGGGGAAAATAATGAAGATGACTATAATAGACATCTTCAAATATCTAAATGACTGTTACATGGAAGATGAAGCAAGCTTGTTTTCTCCTGCTCCTGAGCACAAGACCCAAAGCAATGGATTCAAGCTACAATAAAAAAGATTCCAACTAAACATCAGGAAGAACTTTTTGATGGTAAGAGGTGTTAGACAGTGGAACACACTCCCTCGAGAGGTGGTGGACTTTCCTTCCTTGTCAGAGGTTGAGTGGCCATCTGTCATGGATGCTTTAGTTGAGATTCCTGCCTTGCAGGAGTTGGACTACATGACCCTCAGGGTCTCTTCTAACTCTACATTTCTATGATTCTCTGACTGGTATGGAACTGAGACCAGTGGTGCTCATCTGCTGACCACGCAAAGAGTTTCTTATGGGAACTGCTTGTCTCTACAAATATGGCTGAGCCATGATGTGGTACATGTAGCCTTATTTTACTTGATGGTAGGAGCAGTCAAGACTGGCAAGGTGTGGTGCTGGTCTTGGATAGTACTGGCTACTTCAAAAATATATATATAGTGGTTATGAAGGAGGATGTAGTCTAGCAACCAAGCCACAGATTCAGTGGTGGAAGATGCAAGGAAAACAGAATGTGGTGCTGACTGGCATTTGTGCAGGGAAAGCTGCAATGAATGAAATTTCCTACTTTGAAAGTCATTGGGCTCCATCTAAGAATGCTGATATCTTTAACAGTGTTTTAAAAAACCAGTGTTTTCGTTACTCTTTTTTATTTATTTGTTGAATGTCTAAATCTCCTTTCATTCAAACAAATCACAAGCCAGTTTAGAAAATAATGGGTAATATACAGCTAAAAATAGAAGTGATCAATAAAGCTATTTGAAACAATAAAATGTATTTCAAATGCAATGAAAATACAGCAATAGAAATGCTGCTCCCCACTCTCGGAACTCTGGAGAGTCTAATCAAAAGCCTTGATGAACAGATTTATTTTTGTTTGCTGCCGAAAACTAAGCAAAGTAGAGGCTAACTATGCTTCTAACAGTAGAGGATTCCAAAGCCAGAGTGTCACTACAGAGCAGGCTCTTTCTCACGTCACCATATAACAAACCATCCCACTGGTGGTCAGGAAGTGCCTCTTCTGCTGATCTCGACGCCTGCACCATCTTGTAAAGTAAGAAGCACTAGAACATGTACTGGTGTACCCATCTCCTGTACTCTCTTGAATATTTCCAACATCCAGTGACCCGTGGCAGTTTCCCAGCACATACCACTCTATTACCTCTCAGCTGCACTTTGCTGCTGCCTAAATGTTTGGACTGGTCATTACTTCATTCCTCGTACTGTTTTCCTTTAAGGCACTTCCAGGCATTTTCTTCCCCAGTGATTGTAGCTGCAAAGCTGGAAGGCAAAAGTACCTCCTGGAAGAGAGACACATTATCACAGAAGTTTGGAGGAATTGATGTTCCTCTTCCTTAACCCCAGTTTAGTCCACTTCCCATTGTGGTTTTCTGTCCAAAAAGAAACCAGTTCATCCTTGTGCTACAATGCTCCTATGTTCCAATATTGGTTCATTCTTGAGTTATCGTGGCCACACCACACATATACACACACATAAAAACTAAATTAATGATTTTTTAAAAAAATCATCCAACCCCAGCCTGGTGCCTTCCCGATGTTTTGGACTGCAATTCCCATAATCCTTGCTTTCTGGGGCTGAAAGGAGTTGAGTCCGACAATATTTGAAGGGCAACAGATTGGGGAAGGGTGGCTAAAAGGAACAGACCTATAAAAATACAGTTAATCCTCTAATAATCTACATTCAGCAAAAAATCTGAACATATCATGCCAAGAGAATTCCATAACAACTCTCACTTAGGTTGAGAAATGTTTACCACCAAATGTAGACATAACACCCACTGTGGGCTCTGTATGGAGAGGTATTCATGTGGAGCACGGTCCACTTAGCTCTTATTTATATTGCCATAAAATGGTGGACTTCCTCCATTGCCAATCACGCTACTTGGGCCTTCCATAGAATCGTAGAGTCTAACCCCCTGCAATGCAGGAATCTCAGCTAAAGCATCCATGACAGACGGCCATCCAACCTCTGCTTAAAAACCTCCAAAGAAGGAGAGTCCAACACCTCTCTTGGGTGTCTAGTCCACTGCCGAACAGCTTTTACTGTTAGAAAGTTTTTCCAAACGTTTAGTCGGAATCTCCCTTCTGGTAACTTGAAGCCATTGGTTCGAGTCCTACCCTCCAGAGCAGGAGAAAACAAGCATGCTCCCTCTTCCACATGACAGCCCTTAACATATTTGAAGATGACTATCGTATCTCATCTCAGTCTCCTCTTTTCCAGGCTAAACATACCCATCTCCTTCAACCGTTCCAGACCCTTGATAATCTTGGTTGCCCTTTTCTGCACACGTTCCAGCTTGTCAACATCCTTCTTAAATCCACCAAGACCCCTAGATCCTTTTCACATGTACTACTAGTAAGCCAGGTGTCCCACATCCTATATTTGTGCATCTGGTTCTTCCTCCCTAAGTGCAGAACTTTTTCATTTTGTTAGCTTGTTCCCAGTTCTCCAATTTTTAAGGTCATTTTGAATTCTGATTCTGTCTTCTGAATTCTGACTCTGTCTTCTGCAGCATTAGCTACCCCTCCCAGTTTGGTGTCATCTGCAAATTTGATGAGCACCCCCTCAATTATTTCATCCAAGTTATTTGAACAACAGTGGGCCCAGGACAGAACCCTGTGGCACCCCACTTCTTTCCATGATGGTGAGGAACCATTAATGAGTACTCTTTGGGTTCGGTCAGTCAACCAGCTACAATTCCACCTAACAGTAACCTCATTCAATCAACATTTTACCAGCTTCCTTGCAAAAATATGATGGGAGACTTTGTCAAAAACCTTACTAAAATCAAAATACACTATGTCCTCAACATTTCTCTGATCCACCAAGTTTGTAATTCCATAAGAGAGCCAGTGTGGTGTAGTGGTTAAGAGCGGAAGTCTCGTAATCTGGGGAACCGGGTTCGTGTCTCTGCTTCTCCACATGCAGCTGCTGGGTGACCTTGGGCCAGTCACACTTCTCTGAAGTCTCTCAGCCCCACTCACCTCACAGAGTGTTTGTTGTTTGGGAGGAAGGGAAAGGAGAATGTTAGCCGCTTTGAGACTCCTTAAAGAGAGTGAAAGGCGGGATATCAAATCCAAACTCTTCTTCTTCTTCTTCATAAAAAAAGGGGGGAAATCAGATTAGTCTGGCAAGAGTCCTGACAAACCCATGCTGGGTCTTAGTAATCACAGCATCCTTTTCTAAATGCTTACAGGCCGACTGTTAAATTATCTGTTCTAGGACCTTCCCTGGTATTGATGTCAAGCTCACCAGTTGGTAGTCACCTGGGTCTTCCTCCCCCCCCCTTTTTGAAAATGGGGACAACATGGTGATGTGTATCTACTAGTAGTGTATAAACACTGACTAATTAAGTGTATATAACATGCTCCCAAAGTATGTTAAATGAATACTGTAGTGGAATATCAAGTAGTTGATCACTGCTTGATCCAACGTAAATCCTGACTTGAATCACTAGTTATTCTCAGAATAACGGCGCCTAATGATATGCATCAAGAGAGGAAGGTTACAGCAGCAGTTAGGGAAAACTCAAAGCACTAGAAATGGGGAGACAAGCTAGTCTGTGCCAACTTTGCCCTTTGGGTGTTTGGATGCAAATGGGTAGGGGGAGCCTTGCACTCATGTGCTTAGCTGCTGCTCCCTGATCTTATCTTTCCCTGCTAATAAGTTTAATCAACTCTGCATTTCCTTTTGGTATTTTCATTAAAATTGCAGGACCCATGATTACACAGCTGCCTAATTTAAGTCAGTGGGGATTTTGAAACATGTTCAGATATTTTTAAATACTGCCTTAACTTCCTTGTTTACAGTGTTATGATTAAGTGGAATTCTCTGTAGTTGTTTTCAAGTACAAAATCCTTGCAGTTCCCCTTTAATACTCTTCCCCTCTCCGGATTGGAACACTTGCAAGCTGCCTTTGAAATGAGAACAGGAAGTGAACATTTTAGGTGCATCCCATAGGTAAGCAACTGGGCACATGTGCATTGCACCAAACCTGGAAGTGACCCGAAAATGACACAAAAAGGGGCGGAACAGAGTAGGGCGGGGGCAGAACAGGGTGTTTGCAGGCTTTTTCAGTGGTGTTTCAAATATACATGATTTCAGTGGTGCCTTGGAATGTAACCCCCACGTAAATTGGGAGTTGCCCATGTTGTGTTCACCACCAGTGACTCTCAACCACCATACAGTGGTACCTCTGGTTAAGTACTTAATTCGTTCTGGAGGTCCGTTCTTAACCTGAAACTGTTCTTAACCTGAAGCACCACTTTAGCTAATGGGGCCTCCTGCTGCCGCCGCGCCTCCAAAGCACAATTTCTGTTCTCATCCTGAAGCAAAGTTCTTAACCTGAAGCACTATTTCTGGGTTAGTGGAGCCTGTAACCTGAAGCGTATGTAACCTGAGGTACCACTGTATTGATATGACAGGGCTTCAAACTCTGATGGGTGGCTAAAATCAGACAGGCAACTATGTAATACTTTTGTGATTCTTTCTACTATCACTGTATTTGGTGCTGCCTCTTCCCAGAATCTAGCATTATTAAAAATGACTAATAAGATGTTGTGCTGCTTTTGTACTCTTGGCAAATTCTTGATTGTATGATATCCAAGTCAGATCAGGTGAAGGCAGAAGTCAAAATGTTTTGCCTGAAGTCTTGAATATTTCTGTTACATTTGCCACTGTAGTGTAAGTGGTTTTTACTGATTAACTGCCTGCTTCCAGGATCCAGAGCAAACTTGTCTGAAGTGCTGTTTGATCCTTTAAAAAGTATATGCGCAAATAGATAGATATATGGATAGGGAAAGAGATTGCAAATTGATTCATATGACTTGTCTCATTTGGCCTCAGGCAAGCCTGGATATTCTGTGCAACCGTATAGTAATGTGCTATGCTGTTTGGAGCGGGAATGTTCTTCTGGAGTGAGAAGTGTTAATCTTCCACGTTCACCCTAACTCTCCACACACCCCTTTCTAGGACAGTTGCCTTTTTTAGGGGGAGGGGGCTGGCTGTTTTCATCATCTCTTACCCCCTCCCCCTAATCTGTCACTATCTGAAGAATTCATTACATTTCAAATCAGAGGCCTTGCTGCATACATTAGCAGGTTTTAATAGACTTGCCACGATTCAAAAAGGAGGAAGAAAAGAGAGAAGATTTAAAACTCTTGTCTTGCCGAAAGCAGACAGATTGACTCTAAAATGACTCAGTCAATAAAAGATGAGTTTTGAAAAGACTTCCCTCTGCTCAAAGGAAACCCGTATTCCAGGGAATTAGGTTTTTCTAAGCCCACTGTCAGAAATTAATAATACATACAGCATGTAAAATGGATTTAGCCTTCTACAGCCTTCTACAAACATATCTTTGACTTGCTAAATGTGACATGACTACCAGGATTTTCCTTTATCCCAGGAGCTTGTCATGTCTCCAGAATGCGGTAACCTCAGTAATATTTTTTTTTTTAAAATAAAATATTGAACACATCAAATAAACCTCTAGATAACATTTTCATTTGAACGTGTGTCACTGTTCAGTCCCGTCCACCTAGAAACATCTTATTTGGATCTAGTTTAACTCCCAGTGTGTACTCTCCCCTTGCTAGCTAATTGTGTATTTTAATGGTTTTACAAATAGCTAGGAGAAGATGAGCTCGTAACATTTGTGACCATCTTCTGCCAGATGCCTGGAAGTCTTCATCATGATTGTTTGTTTTTACAATTCTTTAAACAACTTGTCTACTTCAGAGGGCTCTACAAATATGGCCTAAGTTTAACATCAGTGCCTGCATTGTCCAACCTCTTTGCCCAGTCTTAACAGCTGCTTGAGAGAAGGATCATGAACTGTGTAGGGTGGAGGAGCTCTACTGGAATCCACCCCCTTCACCACAACCATCACCACCTAAACTTACCCATATTGCTTCCTGAGCCTTTAACAGCTATGGGCTTTAGTTTACTTCCACAATCATGAGAACTTTCCTCAAGTCATCAGGACCTCCAAATTCTCTGCTGCATATCATTCCTTGATATGTAGCCTTAAACTAAGATATCTGAATAACAGTAAAGGAATTAACATGATCAGCTCTTGCTTTTTGCCCTAAGAGCAAGGAAAGTGAGCCAACAACCTTGGACATCTTAGAAAAAGTATTCTGATGCTGAATTTTACTCTAAAATTGCATACCAAAAGGAAAGTTGGAGTCGAAGCTTATACAGTGGTGCCCCGCAAGACGGAAAACCCGATAGACGAAAGGATTTTCCATTTTGGAGGCGCTTCGCAAAACGAATTTCCCTATGGGCTTGCTTCGCAAGACGAAAATGTCTTCCAAGTTCCTGCGGGTTTTTCCCCCTCCCCCCCTTTTCCTAAGCCCTAAGCCGCTTATCAGCTGATCCGCTAAAAGCCGCTAAACCGCTTATAGCGCTAATCCACTAAGCTGTCAATGGGCTTGCTTCGCAAGATGAAAAAAACGCTATATGAAGAGCCTCACGGAATGGATTAATTTCGTCTTGCGAGGCACCACTGTAATTCAATAGAATATATCTTCTAGCTGGTAGACAGCAACATTGGTTCAGCTGCAGCCAAAATCACTTCCACCAGCACAGTTTCCCTTCTAGGATTTGTTTCTTGATCCTTTATTGCAACTATTCTAATAAATAAAACAAACCAAACTATGTTTTACTTTCAGAACATGGGTTAAAGCACAATCCCTTTTCTGAGCACTGCCGATTGTCTCCTACCCAGAAAGCTATACTGTTTTTCTGCATTCCTTGTTGGTGGTGGATTGTACTCCTGTGAAAATCATGCTCCTTAAGCAGCTTCCTTGAAATTGACTGGATTTCTGTTACCTGTAGAAAAGGGTTGCTTTTTAAATATCTTTTTTAAAGCTCTTCCCATCATATGTGGACTCCAGATGTTGTGCAGTGGGTGTTAGAATATATCCTTTTGCTGTGAAACTGTACTGTAAATTTTGCTTCTTGCAGATTTCCAGAAACATTGGGTAAGGCCTTGTATGGCAGCCGGTTTCACTTAACAGGACTTAAAAAAGGAAACATCACTAAGGACTGGTGCTCAGCTCCTTCAACGTTGAGGTTAATCACCTTATAGCAGTCCAGATCAACAAATCAAAGCACGCTCATGTTTAGTAACCCTTTAAAGGCTCAATAACCCTCCATTGTTTTGTTTTCTCTTTGGATCTGTAAAAGTGTACGTGTTAAATATCTGGCAGACAATAATACAGTGGTACCTTGGGTTAAGAACTTAATTCGTTCTGGAGGTCCATTCTTAACCTGAAACTGTTCTTAACCTGAAGCACCACTTTAGCTAATGGGGCCTCCTGCTGCTGCCGCGCCTCCAGAGCACAATTTCTGTTCTCATCCTGAAGCAAAGTTCTTAACCCGAGGTACTATTTCTGGGTTAGCGGAGTCTGTAACCTGAAGCATCTGTAACCTGAAGCATCTGTAACCCGAGGTACCACTGTATAGAAGTTGGGCCGCATACAGATTGGTGAAGTACAGGTCTGTCTTTGCTTTTTTTGTAATTTGTAACCTACCCCTGAACATAAATATTACCAGAGTGACTTACTATGTCAATAAATAAAATCAAGTGATAATAAAATAAAGATAACAGCAACTTATTCCATGGTACCTTTCTGGACTGGCTATTGGAGTCGCTGTGCTGCAGAGGCTCCATTTGTATCTGTATGGTCAAGTCAGTAAGATGTTGCTGGGGGACTACTACTTTCTACAGGCCAGAATCTTAGTCAACATTTACATGAAACCACTGGATGAAGTTGTCTTGGTGTGATGTCATCAGTACCCTGATGGTTCAGGATCCAGGGCATCTTCTTATTTGATGCTTTTGGAACTCATTCCCCCCGGGAATCATGTGTGTGCTGCCTTGGGTTCCAAGATGGGAGAAATGTCAGGTATTAATGTATGAAAATAAATAATAAATGCTCTTTTTATTATTTCCTGTTATGGGATACATCAGAACGAAAATCGCCTTCAAAACAATGGTGCTAAACAAGGGAGTTAACCAGTTTTTTTCTTGATTTATCTGTCAGTTAAAAGCAACCAAAACTTGCAACTTCATTCTCCACATGGTAGCTAGTAGGCAGTGCCCTTTGAAGTTGCCTCCTTGAAATATAATTGTCTTCCCGTCTCCCAGCTTCCTCACACAGATGATCAAGAAAGCTTGTTCAGTTTTCCTTTTTCTGTGGGTGTCTAGACTAGCTTTTGCTTGATGTTCCTTTTGACTTGGGGAGCTTCCCAGTGAATATTATGTCACTTCGCTCCCAAACCACAACCCTAGGATGTAGCCAACCAGTAATCTCTTTGGGGGATAATTGCTGGTGCTTTTTCAGATAATTTTTATGAAAGGTGACAAACTGTTTGCTTTAGTGAGACGTTAATAATATGGATATGCCCCTTGTTTGAAAGCTGGCACAGAACTTATCTAACACGGCTGTTGGAGAGCCAGCAGTGTCTTTGTAAGATGTGAAGAATGAGTCTGTTCATTTGCATATAATTTTAGGGCTTACATGACATCTTTTGTGTAAACCGTGCAATTTATGGTGCAATAGGGAAGGCACATTCATAACAGAGAGAGATATGGGAAAGTGGGCTCTCTCTCTTCGTGGATCAGGGTTGAAACAAAGCCTTCTGTTCAAAAGAAAATGGAGGTAGCAGTTCTGTAGAAAGACATGGGAGATGCTTCCGTGAATCCAGCTCAAGTGTAGTGTAAATGTGAAGCATCCCACATCTATATTCAACCACTGTTTTACAGGAGTTGTTTTTAATCTGTTTGGGAGAACCCTGGGATTCTTCAATGAGATAGTTGTTAATTGCATACAAGGTTATTTGAAATACATCTTTTTCATCACTACTTGTCTTTCCCTGCATTGAATAGCACAGGAGTGTTAGGAGCATGTTTGAGTGTGCCTTCTCAGTTCATGCAGGGTACCAAATGCATTAGGTCTGGCCAGTGCCCCATGGGAACTGAGAATACACCATAGAATACCTCCCCCCCCCCCAGTATCATTTATAACAGGAATTCTCTGGGGTTCCTCATCAGACAAACTGATACTGAAAGCCACTGTGCATAGAGAATAGGGGAAAGCCACATGCCTTGTTATATATGAACATCCTGGCATTTGGTCTCATGCATCACAGTCTGCTAGCATTTATCTCAATGGGCCCAACACTCGTCGGCCTTTTGAATGAAGGTGTTGTTCCACATCTACTGTTTGCATCTTGTAAATGTCTCATAAGCATGCATCACACATAGTGCAGAGTTAATTTAAGATGAATTCTCACTGTGTATCGCATGCTGACTCACTGCAGATAATCCAGATTTGCCATTTCCCCACAGAACTGCATTTCCTAATATGAGTAATGTGAGAAATACCATGAGAGGTTTTCAAGGTTTTGTTTTGTTAACATCTTTGGTATATCAGTGGGTAGCATCCTGAGAGTCCTGACAATTTGATGATTTTCTTGAGGAATAAGTTTCTGGTTCTCACTGCTTGTGCTTGGATTCAGTAATGAAAACTAAGAAACTTAGGGAGCTCTTGTTGAGCTTCTTGTAGCCTGGAGATAACCTATGTTCTAAACAGCTCCATACAAGCATCCTATATTTTGTGCTAGTCTTGTCTTTCACCTCACTTGTCTATAATTATGATACACAACTTACCTGTGAAGTCTCCACACATTTTGGAACTGCAATAAAAAGGAGAAGCAAACTAAGTAAACTTAAAAACAATTTTACTTGATCCCCCCCCCAAAAAAACAAACCCATAGTGCCTGAGGCTTTAGTTAGAAAGAGGAGGGGAAATAAATGCTGTCCCCCTTGCCTTCCAGTTTCTATTTGGGCTCATACTGTGCATGATACATTATCCACAGGAACCCTGAAGACACAGGTTCGCAGTTCAGTTGTGCTGCTGGACTCAGCTCTGAGCATGAATGCCCAGGTCTCTGTGGTGGTCAGGAGTGCATTTGCGCAGTTAAAACTAGTGCACCAGCTGTGCTCATTCCTCGAGATGTCTGATTTGATCACAGTGATACACACCTTAGTTATATCCTGCTTGGTTTACTGTAATGCACTTTATGTGAGGCTGCCTTTGAAAAGTGCTCAGAAACCTCAGCTGGCTTAAAGAACTGCAGCCACGTTGCTGACCGTAGCTGGTTATAGGGGCCATATGACTGCTTGCTACAGCAGCTCAACTGGCTATTGGTCTGTTTATAGTCAGAATTCAAAGGACTGGTTATGACCTATAAAGCTCTACATGGCTTAGGTCCAAGCCATCTGAAAGACCCTGTTCCCTCCTACGAACCTGGCCGGGTTTTGAGATCTTCACGGGGCTGCCCTTGAAGCTGTCCCAGAAACTCCAGCGGGTGCAGAATGCTGCAGTGAGGCTCCTCACAGGGTCTCTGCCATGGGAGCATATTCACCCAGTCCTTTTCCAGCTGCACTGGCTCCCGGTAGAGTACAGGGTCAGATTTAAGGTGCTGGCTTTGACCTTTAAAGCCCTTCACGGCCTAGGACCCTTGTACCTAAAGGACCGCCTCTCTTGGTATGCCCCATGGAGGACCTTAAGGTCCATAAATAGCAACACCCTAGAGGTCCCAGGCCCTAAGGAAGTTTGATTAGCCTCCACCAGAGCCAGGGCCTTTTCAGCACTGGCTCCGGCCTGGTGGAATGCTCTGTCTCATGAGACCAGGGCCTGTGGGATCTGATTTCTTTCTGCAGGGCTTGTAAGACAGAGTTGTTCCGCCTGGCCTTTGGCTTAGAATCAGTTTGATTCCCTCCCCTCTTTCTTTTTCCTTTCTCCTCCT
The DNA here is from genome assembly GCF_964106915.1 of Podarcis gaigeae. NCBI lineage: Eukaryota > Metazoa > Chordata > Lepidosauria > Squamata > Lacertidae > Podarcis > Podarcis gaigeae. The sequence goes on along the minus strand of NC_139690.1, from coordinate 50,043,536 downwards.
GTGAAGAGGCTGCATCCTAATGTTTTAATGTTGTATTTTAATCTTTTTAAATTGTATTTTAATCAACTTGTTTTTATTATTGGTTGTTAGTCGCCTTGAGCCCGGTCTTGGCTGTGGAGGGCAGGGTATAAATAAAAATTTATTATTATTATTATTATTATTATTATTATTATTATTATTATTATTATTCTCTCAGTCCCACCACCTTCATTCCCGTCACCCTCATCAGTGGCAATGCCCGAGAGGGTTTTCTTGGTGGCTGCTCCACGCCATTGGAACTCCCTCCCTAGAGAAGCCAGACTAGCTCCCTCCTTGTTGTCCTTCTGCCAGTAGGTGAATACTTTTTGTTCCAATAGGCCTTTGGGAATTGTCTGCTTTTAATGAAAGGGCTAGTGCCATGCTGTTTTAATTGCAATTATTTCAGGTGGGGTATAAATAAATATGTTGTAATAATAATAATAATAATAATAATAATAATAATACACAATCAACTTTAAAATCCTCAATTTGGTTCCATCTTTTCTCTGTTTCATGAATTAAAGCAACTCAAAGTTACATAGGACAGTGTGGCAAATTTGATTCAAAGCATTTGTAAGAAAGTTTGAGACTTTTCACTTCATTTGCCTAATAGAACAGATTTCGAAGCCAGTAGCAGGGAGCTTCAGACCTGGTGGAGGTGTGTGTCAAATGTGGCTCCCAGGTCTCTCTATCTAGCCCCTCACCCCATTTTTGCACTCCAATTATTATTTATTGCCTGGTCAGTGTGTGTCCTTGAACTCTGTTAATACCTCTTGCTTATTTGAATGGAGGATAGAGAGGTGTGTGTAAACCTACTGCACAAAGGTAGAATTTAATTTGTGCTCTGCTCCCTTTTATCTGTGACCTCACCAACTACTGGCCTATGGATGGATGCCCAGAAGAAGATGCAGCTGTAAGGCTAAAAAAGAATCTCCATCTCTAATCTAAGCAAGCCCTTCACTTCTTCCCAATATCCTACAATTAAGGCTCAAGCTAGTAGCTAGATACATGAGTGAGTGGGGAGCAGAGCCAGGCCAAGCAAGGACATTCATTCATTCATTCCTTCATTCCCTCAGAGCATACTCGGTCCCTCTTAGGGGACAGGACTTAGAACTGCTCTTGTTTCCCACTCTTGGACCAAAGAGCCCCAGTTCTTCAATGTGTTTGAGGGACCTTCTTTGCCTTGGTGCCCTTGGCCAATGCCCACCCTGTCTAACTAAACTAAACATTCCCTAGCCAGATGGATGGGCAAACCGTTAACTATTAGGAGGGCTGTCCCTTACTATATTCCATCTCTCTACAGAGAGATCGATAGGCACACAATCTCAGACAGTCCACTTAGCAGAGGTTGTTTGTGCACTGCAGCCTTCCCCAGTTCCCTGAGCATTTGGTAATTTACTTGACTCTCTTCTTCCCTTAATAAACTCGGAGGCTTCTATGGGCACCCAATCAGTTCCCAATGATAAACTTAACAATTAGATCCTTGCTGCCAAACTTCCCCCAAATTTTCTAATAAAATCACATGAATATTTAATACACAATTATTAAATATTTAAAAATTTAAAACTGAAATAGTTTTTGAAGTGAGCATGTGATGAATAATGCATCGGCTGCAAATGAGTCTCAGCGTGGCACGGCACTGCGGATGCTACGTTCCAGATTTTCAGCCTACCAGTGGGGTTGGCCAAGTCCAAGTGAGGCTGGTTTGGGGATGGTTGCAGCGGAGTTGGTGGACTTTGCCAATCTTTGTGCATGTGTCTGAGAATAATCTCTCCCTTGCAGAGTCATGCTTGAGGGAACAGGTTACCTGCAGAGGTGCATGAGCTCCAAAGACACAGAGGCATGACTGAAAGCCTTCCAAGCATCTTCCTACTCTTGGAGTGGAAGATGTGATTGCTTTCCCCTGTGTTCCTTTCCGGCACTTTTGTTCTTCGGCAGAACTCCCCCCCCCCCCCGTTGCTCTTTTCTTTCTGTTTCTCTCCTCTGTGAACCATCAGATTTCCTCTGCCTCAGCAGTATTGTCCTTAAATGATTGTTTTCATAAAGTGGACTCCAGGAAGCGAAGGAGAACATGACAAATATTCCAATAAACAGGGAGCAGAACCTTCTGATCTGGGCTTGAGCAAAGAGGTCAGGGGGCCGTCATCTAAAAGTGGCCCCAGAGGAGCAGTTCTGTGTAGAAAGCAAGCCAGTTAGATGCAACAAAAGGAACAAAAGAGGGTTTGGGGCAAGCGTGAATGGTTGACAAGAGTCTTTGAGCTTTCTCAGCTCAAGACATGTTTCACTTCAACGTAGTGGCAGGAATTTGGAGGAGTTGAATTAAGGGAAGAGAATTTCTGATGGCTTCCCAGAGGATTAGCCAAGAGAGCCTACCTCAAAATTATAGAGTGATGCTTTTGCCGGAACAGCCTTGATGCCTCAATGTTGGCAGTGGAAGCAATTCCATTAGTTTGAGCCATGCATGTGAATATAAAATTCCAGTCTGACCTTTGAGTAAAGTTGACTTACATAGCTGATGGTGGGATCAGACCATTATGTCTGTGGCTAAGGATAGGAACTAGTCAGCTGACAAAGAGAAGGGCTTCTGGCTCGTTTGTAAACCATGGGCTTGACTTCAAAGACATGCACACTCTAGTCTAGTTCCTGGTGCTTCCACTGAGACACAGCTAAGTTATTAGAGCTTGGTAATACCTCTGCTCAGGGGATGCAGGTGGCGCTGTGGGTTAAAGCCTCAGCGCCTAGGACTTGCCGATCGAAAGGTTGGCGGTTCGAATCCCTGCGGCGGGGTGCGCTCCCGCTGCTCGGTCCCAGCGCCTGCCAACCTAGCAGTTCGAAAGCACCTCCGGGTGCAAGTAGATAAATAGGGACCGCTTACCAGTGGGAAGGTAAACGGCGTTTCCGTGTGCGGCTCTGGCTCGCCAGATGCAGCTTTGTCACGCTGGCCACGTGACCCGGAAGTGTCTCCGGACAGCGCTGGCCCCTGGCCTCTTAAGTGAGATGGGCGCACAACCCCAGTGTCTGTCAAGACTGGCCCGTACGGGCAGGGGTACCTTTACCTTTACCTTTTAATACCTCTGCTCAAGACTTGAGGGAGTGAATTACTGCTTTATCTATGTCCAATTTGATCTTTTGAGTTTTGGCTTGGGCCAGAGACACCTACCTGGCTGTTTGGGCCTCAGGTTATCTGACAGTGCCTACAGGTTGGAGGAATAATGAAAATAGCAAAGTAGAAACTAAACCACGCCAAGAAGAAACATAGAGCAATATATTGATAACTTTTTGTCAAAGACAGCAGATCAAAGACAGATCAGAAGAGATTCTGCCTCCTCTCCTATTAGCTTTTGCTTAATATAATGCAGTTTGTTTTTATATAGTGTCCTTTGTGCACAGTATTGCAAAACTCTTTGTGTCATTAACTAAGCCTAGAGATAAGCTTTCAGCTCAAGACTTAAGCAGGGGGAGTGACTCGGTAGCTCAAAGGGCAGCATAAGAAAGTAATTCAAATTTCTGGAGTACTGGAATAAATAGAATAGGTGGGTGAGAGTTTATAGGTGCAGAGAACAATGGCTGTAAACAAGTCTGTGCAGAGATTTGTGGAGAAACAGGCAGAGGCCATGACATATGAAGTAGCAATAGCTTTTTAAAAAATCTGTATGTAGAGACAGTATCATCATACTGGTCTGCCTCCCAGCGTTTGCCCCGGTATGCAGAAATCACATCTGCTCATGAACTTTATAGGTACTGAACCAGAAGAACCTTTTGCCTGATAATAGTAATTAGGAAGGGTCCTATATGTTGTGAAATGGAATTCTCCCCCCCCCCCCATTTCCAGTCTCCAGGTGTTACTGCTGTTGTTCAGTTAACCAAAATGGCACCATTCACACAAATGAGAGAGGTATCAGCAGACTGAAGGAGCACCGGGGTTTGCAAAGTGCAAAAAGTGTTTGAAAACAAAACCCCAAGTTGGCCGGGTGGGGGGGACTCTACAACATTTTCAGTGGCCACAGAATGGTGACTAATGGGCAGGACAGGGGCAGTGATGAAATGGAGCATTGCGGAGGAAGGCATGGCTGGCTGATGGGAACAGTGAACAGGAGTACGGCACACCACAACACTTGGTTTGCTAAATATTTCCCAACAGCATCGTTTTGAGGGAATAAAGGCAGGTTCTCTAATAATGCATGATGCACTTTTTCTTTTTAGACAAGGCCATGGAGACAAACTCTCTTGGAACAATGCCTCATTTTAACTAGCATGTTAAAGTATGGTTCATTTGCTTTTAAATAAGAAGGATCTCCCTTGAGCTAGATTTGCTATACATTTCCTAGGTTGCCTCTTTGCTCTTGAGGCACAAAGCAACACAGCTAAGAAGTTGCGTTCAAATTAGAATTGCTGTGGAGAGGTTGGTCAGTAGTTAGCTTATTGGGTCAAAGTCAGTGTTCCTTATGTTTTTCTAAAGGCCAGTAATATGCTTATTGACCAGACTCTAATTGGGTGAAGCATCGCTGAAAGGTTCCCCAGCTGAAGTTCTGTTCCAAAAGCAGTGACATTTTCATTAGAAGGTGGAAAAGACCCACCCCATACTTTATTCAAATTACAGTGCATTATTCATTAATGTTCATGTAAGTGTTGCATGAGTAGAGAGAGTGTTTGGATAGGAGAGAAACTAAAGTTTGAAGGGTAGTTATTATAAAAAGAAAGTTTATGGTTGAGAGATCTTGATTTCTCAATAAATCCATAAGGTTAACTTTATCAATGTCATCTTGTTCACCCACATCTCTCTGCCTCTCCCCTATCTCTCCTTGCCTCAGGCTCATTTCAGAACAGGTTTGCTTACCTAAAGACATTGGCCAGAGTCCAAACATCTTGGAAACTAAGTCGGGGAGCCCAAAGCTGTATGACAAACCACTTTCGAAACAGAGCAAATTTTCAAAAGCAATTTGTGATCAATGGTATGTTCAACAGTGGAAAAGTCAAACAGCATCTTAAATCCTTAAATCTTAAATTCTACCCAGATGGTACATTTCTATGACAATCTCCTGCCCTCTAGCTCATGTCTTCTTCCAGAGGCATATGGAAAATGAGAAGCCCACTAAGCTTTTGGTGTTGTGAAAGATCCCGTCTCGAGCTCTCAGCTCTCTCTGTCAAAAAAAGGCAGTAGAGAGTTTATGCCAGGGAGTCTGTTCTTCTCTCCCTGACCCATAGAAATTGTTTTCTCCTCATAAGGGCAAGGAGGATTGATTTACAAACTGGGGGTTTAAATTGCTGCAATTTGGATGGACTGTGAGTTTTCCAGGCCACTACGTTCAGGAACAAGCCCATATTAATAAACATTGTGTATGACCTCTTGTTGCTGCATTTATAATGCTTGACCTCAAATGGTAGATATTGTCTCCCTGAATCCTGTCATAGAAAACCAGCCTTTTACAGAATGGATGAGGGTCTACTTAACCCTGTTACTCCCTACCATTTTTTCATTCAGAATCCTTCCTCCCAAGCTGTCTTCCCACTTGTAGAAGTAAATATATTTCTCCTTTCCCTTCTTCTGCTCAGACTAGCAGCCTTCTGGAGGCTGTTCATCTATCTCAAATTTTTTGTTTCATTTGGGCCTGAAAGATGGCTGGTAAAATCAGTTTTAAGGTATTATCAATGTATAGATTTGGCTTTAATATTACATTCAGATTTGATTTGAAAGCGGACCATTTATTTATTTCTTGCAAAAAGAAAACAAAGTATAATTGAAATGTAAAACAAAACAAAATCCAGTGTGAACCAGATAGTTTTGCCTTTTGGTTAATTGCTTTTTATTCACCCAGGTGAAGGCCTCATTGAAGTTCTGTTTACAGTGCTTCCTGTGTATAGCAAACAGAATGCAAAGCCGCCACAGCTCCCATAACTGTACTCCAGTTGTCAAACAGTGCTTTTGAAAGCTTCAATTTAAAGGAAATTTCATGAAAATATTTGGAGTACAAGCAACCAGGGTTCTTGGCTGTTGTGAGTGGGCAACGGCAGCTCTGTTGCCAACATCCCTTCGTTTTTCAAATATACCTTGGTGCTGATGCAGAGTAGATACACCCACACACCCACCCACACACACACACACACCCTGCAAAGCATTGGCATGGCTGCCTTTGCTAGTTCAGAAAGCAAGATGTAGGAGTCCTATGTATTGTGCAAGCTGCCTGTTCTTTAAGTCTGGCACCAGAGGTCATTCTCTAAATATCCCTGCCACTCTGTAGGTTTTCTTAATAATAATAATTACTATTATTTATAAGCCGCCACCTGACTAGGTTGCCCAGAGAGCCATGTTTTAAGCATTTTAAAATCAACAACAACAAAAAGATTACCCAGGATTTTAACTTAATTTATATCTACTGCTTTTTGTATTTTTACTGTTGCTACAATAACTGCTTTTATTTCTGATTTTCCTTTACCTGTTTTATATTTGTTTTATGGTTCTCTTTTGTAGGCTACCTTGGAAATCTAGATTAATAAAATTATGTTTAAATACAGTGGTGCCCCACAAGACGAACGCCTCGCAAGTCGGAAAACCCACTAGACGAAAGGGTTTTCCGTTTTGGAGGCGCTTCGCAAAACAAATTTCCCTATGGGCTTGCTTCGCAAGACGAAAATGTCTTGCGAGTTCCTGCGGGTTTTCCCCCCTCCCCCCCTTTCCTAAGCTGCTAAGCCGCTTATCAGCTGATCCACTAAAAGCCGCTAAACCGCTAATAGCGCTAATCCGCTAAACTGTCAATGGGCTTGCTTCGCAAGACGAAAAAACCGCTATACGAAGAGCCTCACGGAACGGATTAATTTCGTCTTGCGAGGCACCACTGTAATAATAAAATGATTAGATGTGGTGCCCTTGTTGTGTAAAATCCTATTGTGCCACTGTTTGCTTAATTGCTAGATTTTTTATTTTGCCCAACTTTCATTTTCAAACTAGTTTACAACATCAAGTTGCTAATATAATAAAATGATTGCCAGAACAGACCAAGCAGTAATAGGATAAAAATTGCAGCCCCAAACTCAATAAAAAAGTCACGCCGTAACAACAATAATGTTTTTAATTGTCTCCAGATGGAGATGGATGGTTAGGACTACATGAGCCTTCTGGAAGAAGATAATAATCTATAACACTGGCACAATTCCCAGGAAGACCTGCTCCTGGTAGACACTCACCTTGCATCCAAGGAGTTGATGGCCCCTTGAGCAGGCCCTTGTGGACAGATCTTAAAGCACTGGGAGGAGTATGTTCATAAAATCGCAGAATTGCAGAATTGGAAGGTCCTCTGAGGGTCATCTAGTCCAAAAGGCTACAACGCAGGAATCTCAGCTAAAGCACCCATGACAGATGGCCATCCAACCTCTGCTTAAAAACCTTCATGGGAGGAGAGTCCCTAACCTCCCGAGGGAGTTTGTTCCACTGTTGAGCAGTTCTTACTGTCAGAAAGTTATTTTTGTGTTTTTTGTCAGAATCTTGTAACTTGAATCCATTGGTGCAGGTCCTAATCTCCAGAACAGGAGAAAAGGAGCATTCTCCACCTTCCATGTGACACCCCTTTAGATATAATATATAACCCCTGTTAATATATTAAAGCATAATCCAAGATACTCCAAAGCCTCTTTGATGTCCTTGGAGAAAAGACGAGGTATATATGTAATAAATTGTTACGTGTAGTAGAAGAAAGTAGTCACCTTTATCCTCTGAATGTTGTTTTCATTGTTGTTTTTAAAGTTTGATAATGTTTATCTTAGGCATTATGTTATGCTGTTTTATTTATGCCTGTACCCATCCCTGGGTCCACTTGGTGAAGGGCAGGTTATAAATATTGTAAATAAATAAAATTAAATAAAGTGCATCATGCTCCCTTTTGGCTCATATTTGTCAAAAGCAGATTGGCAGTCTTTTGAAGTCCAGAGTAAAAAAGCACCCCATTTGCAAGATTCAGTTCATTTTCTTGTGCTATTATTTTTGTCCTGGGTGTTTTCCATTTTGCCAGACTAAAATAGTAAATTGTAAGTGGTTTAAATTCACTGAGATTGTTGCATACAGGTGGCAACAAATGAAGAGAACTATCTTGTAAGTGGACTTCTGTATATTGTCTGCAATGAACAGTGACTCTGGGGTAAAATCTAACTGTTTCCTTGGAAGAAGGTTCCATTTCTGGAGCCTTTTCAAGTGCAGTTCTGCAAAAAGCGGCTTTAAATAGTTTTGCTGTGTGCTGCCTATCATGAACAAGGAAGCAAGAACATGCTACTTATTTGTTCCCCCTTGAGTAGGCAGAATCTAACATGAATGCTGGAGATTGTGAGCCTCCTATTTAGGAAGTAGCACTTAACCTCTTCTTCAGCTTTTCTCCAAGTTGTTAGGTCTCCTCTTGAATAAGGGCAATGCTCAGTACTTGATCTTACAAAATTTGGGCAAGGCAACTTCTGCAGTCAGCTGGAAAGAAGGACATTTGCTCCTCTAAGACTGGATTGTGTTTATTCCAAACATTTTTAAAATTTATTTTTTTTAAATCCCATTTGGACGTCTGAGATATATTAAAGCCCACACAGTCTCTGACAGTGGTGAAATATTGCTTGCTACTGAAACATGGGCAACAGATTTGGGTTTGTTTTTTCTTTCTCAATTGTTCTGGTTTAGGGATGGCAGATGAATGCAGAATTGGGAGAATATTGAGGTCAGAGCTGCCAATTAACCTCTTGATTTCAGTTGCTGATTACTCAATTAATCAAGGGGCTAGAGTCAGCCAGGAAAAGGCATCAGATGCACAGATGCAATTCCAGGAAGCGACTGGCTTGTTGTGTTTGGCTGAGATGTATGTGAATTTACACTGGTCTGCAAGTGGGAGAAATGCATAAAGCACGATGTTCACTCCCAGGGGACATCCATAAAACATTTCCCAAAGGAACACAAGATGAAGAAGAGAAGAAAGTTTTGACAATTTACAGCAAAGGATGGGTGAGGCAATTAGTCAGCCTGTAATTGCTTCTGCAGCACAGTTGGGTTTAATGTGTGTTTACTAGGTGACCATAAGACTGCCCTTCTCAAACTTTTTGAACTTGCCACACCTGTGATACCATCTCTTTTATATCCTGCAAGCCCTTCCTCAGATGCTCTTCTTTTGTGGAGACTTACTGTAACTAGACCCAAATATACGTAACTGAAACATTATATATATATATATATTTCTTCCCTTGCTTGTTTCCCCTGATTACTCTGCTCTCCAATCAGATTTTAAATGGTAAGCTCCTTGCAACAGGGTCCTGTCCTCTTAAATACTTAAAGTGCCATGCTTATTAGTGCTGCTGTATAATTAATGATAAAGAGCAGTCCTAGTAGTGATACAATAGTGAAACAGAATTTGGAAGCCCAAATCACCCCTTGGATGCCTACAGATGTTCAGGTTTAACTTGAGTGGCCTTTGCATACATCAATCTGGCTGAAATCACAATGTGGCCAAAGAGAGAAAGCAGGAGGAGAGGCAGAAGGTTTCAAAGAATAAGTGTCTCTGTTTGTTTTCTCTGGAAATGTGTATCTCTTTGCTCACCCTGGACTGTTCTGTTGATAAAACAAGCTGACGTAGGCGGCATCTCTGACATGTATTTAACTAAGACCGTCTCTGTAATTAATGGGGGGATAAATTGTGGTTTAATTACTCAGAAAGCACCTTGGGTGAAAGATTCATGGTAATTGTTGTGTATCCTCTTGAAGGATTCACAACACGGGCAGCAAACATGGTAGCAATAAAATACTGGTTGAGTGGCAGCCAGTTCCGTGGAGTTTTCCTTACCAGGATTCTGCCACTGGAGAGGGAACGTGAGCTGCTGTCCTCTAGGGCTGGATTTCATTTGTCTTTGGAATGCACACAAATTCCCTCTCCCCCATCTCCTGCACTACTTCCACATCTTGCAGCACTCGCTAACTTTGTGATTTCCCAGGCTAATAAAACAATGCAGATCAATACACAGTGGATTAAGGTGGCAGCAAGTTGTTAAATCCATGCTGGAAAATATCAGATGGAAGTCATTACCACTTGCCTTCCAATTAACATTTGGACCCATATTGGCTTGTTCTGCATGATACGTTGCCAACCCTGAAATCCTCACTCTGGTTTTATCCGTGGCCAGTTTCATGAGCAACTTAAAGAAACACGAGATAGCATGACCATTCAGGTTCATAGAATTTATAACCAGGCTTGAGGCTGCCAATTAGTTTCTGCTTTTGACTTACAAAGACCTAAATGGCCCCGGATCACAGTATCTCAATGACCTCCTCTCCCTATATGAACCGACCCATACGCAGTGAGCATCATCCGAGGCCCTTCTTCATTTGTCTCCTCCATGAGAGGTCCCTCTTGTGCAATGCTCTCCCCAGGAGCGTTTCTTACATATCTTTAGACACCAGGCAAAACCATTCCTCTTCTCCCAGGCCTTCAGCTAATTAAACAATTTATTGTCTTTTAAGCTTGGGGCGGGGATTGTTTTTGTTCGTCACTATGTTATGTATTTTTGTTTTTATATTGTAAACCACCCTGTGTCCCTCGGCAGCGTAGAGATGATGATGATTATGCTTCTCTGAATAAATAAATGTTTAGCTTGCATGGCTTTCCATGCCAGTGAGGGCAGAGGGTTTGGTTTCCCCCTTCTTCTCTACTGGATTTCCCTGCCAGCTACATTTCAGCATATGCATCTGTTTTTATCTGCCAGACCTAGATTGAGAACTGTCATGCAGCAGCTGAGGTCTTGTTCTGGAAAAACAGACGAGGGTCACATGGGCTAAAAGCAGAAGGCATGATCCCCAGTGGCCTGGCGTTGTATTAGGAAAATGAGAACTAAGGACCCCAGATCAGAGGCACAGCCTGAAGACAGGTTGAGTGTTGGCCACTGGCTTTGGCTGATTAAAACCAAAGGGACAGAGGCAGGGACGGAGGTCAGATACCAGATACGGGTGAAATCATCTGTGCTTTTGTTCCATTAAACGGGTTGCTGAGGCTGAAAAACATAGCTTGGAGCTGGAGTTTTCTACAGTTTGTCAGGCCCCTGTTGGTCCCAAGTCACATGGGTCTGGCTGGACAAACTGCTTCAGGGTCAGTTCTGGCTGCATGTGGGTGGCAAAGCAGCATAGCACAGATCAGGCCAGTAGTGTCCTCCAACTGAGAGCTGTCCTAGTGGTGTAAGGATAGAAAGCAGCTGGGATTTGCTGCCTAAGACTCCGGTGTCTTCAGAAACTCTGCATGGAAGCTAGCTCTCTTTTCAGGTGGGGCTTTCTGTTCCTTTACTGCTTTGGTTTCCCCTCTTCTACCTTGTCTTTCTTTAAACCTACCCCCCCCCCCCCCATGGAAGCAAGATACAGAACTTACAAGCATAACTGTCTCCTCTTTTCCAGAACTAAAGAAACAAATGGAGAGTGCCGAACTGAAAAACCAGCGCTTAAAAGAAGTGTTCCGGGCAAAGATCCAGGAGTTCCGCAAAGTGTGCTACAAGCTGACCGGCTACCAGATTGACATGACTACAGAGAACCAGTACCGGCTCACCTCGGTTTATGCTGAGCACGGTGAAGACTGCTTGATCTTTAAGGCAAGTTTAATTTATACCCCAATGCATGTGAGGATGCTGTGTGCAAACATAAGCATTATAGGGCCCTCTTACTCCACTTAGTAATTTATTTGCTGAGATGGTAGTAGCAAAGACAACTTTCTTGTTGAATTTCACAGATGAATTTCACAGACAACTCTGTTGTCAGGAAGTGGGTGCTGGAGCACTTCCGTGTCCACAGGGGAATGCTTGCAACTGACTACAGCAAACTGACATTGGTGTAGACCTGGTAGGCCGCTCCAAAGGGTCTCTCTCGGGCATAGGAAGCTGCTTTTACTGAGTCAGACCGTAGGTCTATCTAGCCATACCGGCTGGAGCCATCATGTTGGGGGCGGGGAGGCTTCTCCGGTAAATTACAAATCTTATATCTTTGCATCTTTTTAATTATGTCTTGGAAAAGGTCAGGATCTGAATGAGTTAAGCGTCTGCCAGCAATCCCAGGGGACCTGGTGCTGTGTGGTGGTGTGCCCTGATCCATGTGCGGGGGTGAGGATGTTTTTGGTGGAATCCCCATGGCAACTGTAACTTGTACTCCAGTTGTTAAGGTTGTGTTGGGGGGTGTTGCATGCTGCCTTTTGCTCCTCCCCAGAAGCTGGGAGCATTTTGCTATTGAAGACTGAGAACAGTTGCCAGTCAGGATGGAGAAACTGAGTTTTGCATAATGTCAACTTATTCCTCTTGTTGTTGTTGTTGTTGTTGTTGTGCTTCTTCTTCTTCTTCTTCTTCTTCTTCTTCTTCTTCTTCTTCTTCTTCTTCTTCTTCTTCTTCTTCTTCTTCTTCTTCTTCTCCTCCTCCTCCTCCTCCTCCTCCTCCTCCTCCTGCTGCTGCTGCTGCAAAATTCAAACAAATTGCTAGTGTTAGTAAGGGGATCATTTCTGACCATTTCCCTTTACAAACAGTGCCATGATTCTAATGCTTTGGGGTGTCACTTCTGTTATTTACTGAGATAGATGGCTGGGAGGAGTTTTTGACCAAGCTGGAAATCAGAATATACATATAGGCAAAGTCTTGTTGAGGCATTTGTTATTGTCAGGGAATAGGCTGCTCTCAAATCTTTCTCTTCACTTCCCCCAGAGATTATTTGTTATGGCATTACGGTGTTGATTCACAGCCTCTTCTTCTTAAAGTCTCATTTTATGGCTCCTTTACTTTACAAATTTATAAATATTTCTGCAGACTTGGGTGTTGGTTTCCTGAGTAACTGTTATTGTCTTCCAGAAAACCTCCTTCATGTGTTCATTTGTTCTCTCACTCTCTGTAAGCAATAAGTAAGAGAACAATGGTGTTTTGTGGACATCGCTGTTGCGGATAATAAGCAATAGTAGTACTCACATTCTTTGCGAAGGGGAAAATGAGCTGCCGGTTTGGTTATATGGTTTCATCTTGGGAAACTGATATTAAAGGCATCATTTTGCTCCAGTAGCTTGTTTTCTTGCCTGCAGTACAGCTGCTTTGCCACAGCAGATATCTAAGCCAAGGCATTAATGGCATCAGTTTTCTTAGCCATATCTGCACCCTGGGTTGATGCTACTTTTTGTAATATTTCCTATACTGTAAAATGGATTTTGGAGCCTTTGTGTTCTTCTTATCATGGTTCTGAGGGCTTGTGGGCTTCTTAATTGTTAGCCTTCTGGTCTAAAGCCATGGAGCAATTATGTTAAAAATAAATTGCAAAATGCACCAAGCCATCTTGGTGTTGACTGGTGTGACTAAGCTATTTGATGCCAAGTTGAAACAGAACAGCAAGTGTGGGCACATCCTAGGCCAGTCCTCCAATTACCCCAGGGGCACACAATTGACCCCTCGGCATTGACTGGCATCAGCTCTCTGCACTTCAACATTTGCTCCCTGCCCTGAAGTTCAAGAAGCAACATTCATGCAAGAGAGGTATAGAAAATGTGGTGTGTGGATTTTTGCAGAATGATAATTTGGGAATCCTTGATTTGAAGTGTACCTCACCCCCAAATCCCCCTGCTTACCCATTCAGAATGCGGGGGGGGGGGGGGAGAAGAAGAAGAAGAAGAAGAAGAAGAAGAAGAAGAAGAAGAAGAAGAAGAAGAAGAAGAAGAAGATTTATATTAGATTTATACACCACTCTTTGTTAAAAATATATCAGGGTGGTTCACAAGATAAAAACACAAGATAAAAGCACAAATAGTAAAAACAGAAACAACAAAACAATAACACCCCCTCCAAAAAGATATTTAAAAGGCTGTGCACCATTATTATCCCAGCTACAAGTTCTATTCATTCATTCATTCATTCATTCATTCATTCAAACATGCAGGTATTTTATTTATCTTATTTGTTTATTTATTTATTAAATTTCTATACTGCCTTTCATCCGGGAATCACAGGGCTGTTTACAATATAAATACAAAACAAACAAACAGAACATCGAAACGGACAAAATTACTAGTTTTCAAAATACTGTATATCGTGTTTTTATTTTGCAGTTCCCAAGGGAGTTCTGTGTGGTTACGTTCTGACCACATTTTGCTTTACAAGGTTTGAGGCAGATCATTGCTAGAACCATTAACATGCTGCAGAGGGGGAAGCTGCAGTGGGGAGAGAGAGAAAGTGCAGCCTGTCCAAAGGCAGCCAATGCAATTTGTGACTGAGCAGGGATTTGAACATTTGCTCCTTCTTCTGACGCCCAGCACTGCTGGCATCTGTGCTCCGCTGGGCTGTGACAGGCGGTGGGTGTTTCTGTGCATGTCATTAACTGGAAGCGTCTGAAAAGCAAGAAACGTTTGTGCTTATCTCACTTGTGTAATTTATGGAGCAGGTTCAGTGCAATTAAAACAAACAAGTCCTTTGGCACCTTGCAAATTTCCACGGCTCACCCATAAACTTTAGGGCGAGTTTCAGTTTATGCTGCTGCTGGCATTTAATTTTCATGGCTTTGCTGATGGACAGACGCTCAAGAGGGGAAGCTCAATTTATGCCTGTTCTGTTCCTCTCAAACAGAATGAGTGCTGCCTCTTTCCACAGTGTGTCTGCAGCCTTGCAGCCACATCTCGTTCACCTTTATTTTAAAGTGTGTAGTTTCTCAGGCACGCTTGGTACCACTTTTGATTTGAGCAGTGTTATTTCAGTCATGGATTGTATTACAGGTAGACGAAACCCTTAGCCTTGGATTAAATGAAGCCGAGAGAGTGAGGGCTGTTTTTGTTTTGAGGTGACACCGGAATACTGAAGATCCTTTTCTGTACATCTGCTGTTGCTGGAGACTTGTTTTGTTTTCTCCACTCAATAAAGAAGTTGGGCTACATGTCACCCAAACACTGCTGCTGTAGTACATCCAGTCTCCTCTCTCACACACACTCACACATGCCCTTAGACTTGCTCGCACACACAGGCTCCGGTTTTGAGATGCTGCCCAGGATTTGGAATAAAATACCTGCTCCCTCATATTTCCCCACTTCCAAATATTGCCTTTTCCAGTGCCACTGATTTTTTAGCTTGTTCTGGACTCAGAGCATGATTTCCTGCTTCCCTTCTTACCCAGAAGTAACAGATTCCAGCCTTTCTGGATTTTTGAACCAGAAGGAAACACAGAGAGCCCATTCCACAGAGCTGACTCGGAAGGGTGCCATTGCCAATGAGAGCAAAAAGGCACAGAGAGAGCAAGAAGCAGGAACAAGGTTGCACTCCCCATTTCCTGCTGTCTGTACAAGTCACCCATTAGGATGACCAAGGCCAACGCAGTCCCATGGCCAGGCCTGAATCCAGATTGGAATGGGTCCAGATAACTCCCAACCCACTCTTTAGCAGGCTTTTCTTCCTTTGTCTGGTACTTTACAGGGCTAGTTCTGCTTTACTGCACCCTGCAGTCAAGGGAAGGTATGCTTCTTATACCTTCTTATACAGACAGCTTTCCAGGTCATGTGGCCAGCAGGACTAAACTGCTACTGGTGACGGAAACCAGAGCACACAGAAATGCCGTTTACCTTCCCATCGGAGCGGTACCTATTTATCTACTTGCACTGGTGTGCTTTTGAACAGATGTGCTCTGCATACTGAAAGGTTCAGATGGCTTTTTAGAACCCCTGCTGGTGCATATACAGGGTAGGAACGTCTCTGTTTTATTATTATTATTATTATTATTATTATTATTATTAATAATAATAATAATAATTTATTTGTACCCCGCCCATCTGGCTGGGTTTCCCCAGCCACTCTGGGCGGCTTCCATAAAAACCAGAAATACACTAAAATATTATTTTATCACAGATTAAAAACTTCCCTGAACAGGGCTGCCTTAAGATGTCTTCTGAATGTCAGGTAGTTATTTATCGCTTTGACATCTGATGGGAGGGCGTTCCACAGGGCGGGTGCCACTACTGAGAAGGCCCTCTGCCTGGTTCCCTGTAGCTTTGCTTCTCGTAATGAGGGAACCGCAAGAAGGCCCTCGGCGCTGGACCTCAGCGTCCGGGCAGAACGATCGGGGGGAAACGCTCCTTCAGGTATACTGGGCCGAGGCCGTTTAGGGCTTTAAAGGTCAACACCAGCACTTTGAATTGTGCTCGGAAACGTACTGGGAGCCAATGTAGGTCTTTCAAGACCGTTGTTATGTGGTCTCGGCGGCCGCCCCCAGTCACCAGTCTAGCTGCCGCATTCTGGATTAGTTGTAGTTTCCGAGTCACCTTCAAAGGTAGCCCCACGTAGAGCGCATTGCAGTAGTCCAAGCGGGAGATAACTAGAGCATGCACCACTCTGGCGAGACAGTCTGCGGGCAGGTAGGGTCTCAGCCTGCGTACCAGGTGGAGTTGGTAGACAGCTGCCCTGGATACAGAATTGACCTGCGCCTCCATGGACAGCTGTGAGTCCAAAATGACTCCCAGGCTGCGCACCTGGTCCTTCAGGGGCACAGTTACCCTATTCAGGACCAGGGAGTCCTCCACACCAGCCCGCCCCCTGTCCCCCCAAAACAGTACTTCTGTCTTGTCAGGATTCAACCTCAATCCATTAGCCGCCATCCATCCTCCAACCGCCTCCAGGCACTCACACAGGACCTTCACCGCCTTCACTGGTTCTGATTTGAAAGAGAGGTAGAGCTGGGTATCATCTGCATATTGATGGACACCCAGTCCAAACCCCCTGATCTCTCCCAGCGGCTTCATATAGATGTTAAAAAGTATGGGGGAGAGGACGGAACCCTGAGGCACTCCACAAGTGAGGGCCCAGGGGTCTGAACACTCATCCCCCACCACCACTTTCTGAACATGGTCCAGGAGGAAGGAGCGAAACCACTGTATAACAGTGCCCACTGTATAACAGTATGGCTCTACTTTTTAAAAAAATTAAATGCGGTAGAAGTTCTCATCTAAACACTCCACCAGGATTTTAGATGCAGATGATTTTGTGGAAAGCAATATATTACAATTATCGGTCCTTTGGCAGCTATAGTCTATTACCGTTGCTGCTTCATTAAAGGTCTTAGTTGCTTGTACATATTCTTGCATTTATGTAACTGACTGTAATGTGCAAGCAGCTCAATGATGTATACAGAGACTGTGCTTATTTAGTTTTCCTTTCTCCCTCTGCCCCCAGTAGCTGAAGCTGTTCATTTCCTTATAATTCGACTGAGGACTTTCCAGTTCTTAGAACCACTTGCTAAATAAGAGGAGGGCTCTTAAGAATTTTACTTCCCCCAATGCCCCTCACCTCTACAGCCTAGCTGAAGCAATCAGTAGGATGAAGTGACAGAACAAGAAGCCGATGTCAAGCTCATGCATCCCCTCCCTGCTCCCTTTGCCATCCCGATGAGTTTTGTGGGAAGAGCCCTGAGCCCCAAATCCAACTCCCAATCTTGCTACTAGATGTAGCCTTCAGTTAGGGAATCAGATTAATCAGTTAAAATTCATTTTTAATTTTTCTCCGTTTAATTGTGCAACACATTTTTAAATTGCAACTGCATATGTAAACTACAGGTGGCAGTTTATTATTATGCCAGTCTATAAGAGACATTCACACACCAGGCATGTCTCTCTCTTTTCTGAGATGGCAGCTGCCGTAACATAGTCATGCACCATCTAAAACAGAAAGAGCATGCTTTTTGGCTTTTTGACAAAGGGAAATATATACATTTTATAAATAAATAAAAGGAAGAGGACCCAAAATGCCTATAGGTTTTGCTGGATATTGGGTCCATGAGAAAGACTCCCAGAGTCACCGTCATCATCTTCGTCATCTTGCAACCTCCTTCTAGCCTTTAAGACCATGAGTCCTCTCCAGGACTTCACAGTATCGTCTGCAGGAACAAAGATGACAAGAAACACGATCAAAGGCTCCCCCTTCTAGCATTGCCTGTTTGGGAAAGTCTATGCTTTTTTTCTGAATGACTGGCTGGACAGCTCCCCTGTGGTTCCTATGTGATCCATGCTCCTACTGGACTGCTCCTTTCCAGATTTCAGACTCTGGCCTGCACAATTTGGTGGACCTGAGTGGATGAACCAGTGAAATTGAAACATGAATCAAAGAGATTGTTTCTCTGCAGAACTCCGACAAGCCTTCCAAGTGTGTTTTTAACAAGGACTAATTTATTTACTGACTCAACCTCACAAAGAGAAACGTTCACAATTTTACAAACTGTGCTTATATTTTATTCAAAAGTGGCTTACAACAGCTTTCATTTTCTTATTGCCCATTTAGTATTGGAAATATTCCCCCCTGCATATATCGGAGGACAGCAAATCTGAAGTTTCTGGGTCAAAATGCAATAACTGGTACCCCTAACTGCGTGGATACATACTGGCTTCTAGACCTAGCAAATAGGAATAACCTGTTCTTTTCAAGCAACAGAAAAGATCTCCAGTAAAAGCCAGTCTGTCAGGTTTCAGCCAGAAACACAAGTCCAAAAGAGAGCAGGGTTAAGTTCCAGATCAGCAAACATATAGGTGGGGGGGGGGGGAGAGCAGAGGTCAAGACCAAAGGCAACATTCGGGGAGAAGAGGCAGGATGCTCAAACTGACAAAGAAGTTACAAAGCTGTATAACAGGGGTTGCTAATCCATCACCCACGGTGCTGCCTCTGGGAAGTGCCCTGGACTTTGGGCATTCATCAAAAAATCAAATCTCTATCCCTCCTAGAAAGAAAGTTATGGCACAAAATGTGCAGGTAACTTTTTTTCCAACTTGTAGGTACTTTGAATGCTCATTGTTCCATACTAAAAAGTATTGGAGCTAATGCAGTTAGTGATTTTGATCTGATAGTGATTCATTGAGAAACAAGCCTCTAAGACTGAGATATTTTTAGAATAGGAAGGGTGGTTGTGTGGGAGGAAGCCACATTACTTGCAGTGTGTCTGCTGCTGCATCTGTAAAATAAAATCTTTATTAGTGTCCAGCCTGAATAGTTCCTGGTGTGATAAAACCAACAGCTTTGTCCCCGGAGCCTGCTAAATTAACAATGAGAGCAGACCCGGACATTCGATTTGCATTTGTTTTAAGGAGCTACTGAAGGGCATGAAGTCTTACGATCCAAACAGAGGCCAAATTGGAATACAATTTTAATCTGGATCACTGAGCCTGACTTCTTATGGGGGTCGGAGTTCTTAGTGTGAACCAGTAGTATTTAAAAACTGCAAAATTAACAGAGCACGGAAACTTCTTTGAGGCATTGGCAGATATTAATAATGTGCATTAACTTGCATATTTATTGTGTGAGCCTGAAGGGAAAGCTTGTGATGGCACAGCCACGGTTGGTAGCAATAGATAGCGAGGCTCATTTTTCTCTTTCTTACGTACTTTACATGGCATCCCTGATGGTGCATATAAATTCAGCTTCCTTGTCATTTTTGCCCATATTTCCTGATCACTTTGTCTGATCCTAAACCCATTTGTACTTTTAAGGGAGTGTGGAATTCCTCATTCCTTGAGTCCAAGGGCTGGTTGGAACCCCAAGCTTAATACTGCAGTGTCTAAAATTAGGTTATGTATCAGCCTGGTGTCCTCCAGCTGTTTTTTCTGTAACAACTCCCATCAGCCCATGCTGGTTGGGGTACCCAAACGGGCTGAGGTAGGGATGGACAAATCCATCAGTTTGAGTTGCTCATTATCCCAATTTTAAATTCAGGCTTCCACATCAGTTTTCGATTTAGAACAAAACAAAGCAAAAAGCTCCCATTGAAATTGGTTAGCATTTCTCCTTATGTGCACCTGTTGATGTACACTTTCCCCTGATATTTGTATGTTTGTATGCATTGTTTAGTTGAAGAACTGCATTGAAATTCTGCAGAAATATGAATTTAGGGGGGAGTCTCCATTTCAGTTCTTCTACTACTGTTTTGAATTAGGTATGTTTGCATGTAAATGTGAACTGTCCCCAATACCCCCTCCTCTCATCCCAAGTTTATTCCTCACACCATTCAAAGCTGCTACTTCACAGTACTCTCCATAAAACTGGCATTGCCTCATAGGAGGGCATTCTTAAAATCGGCCCTGTCATGTCCACTTCTTTCTCCGATTTGCCACTTTGGTTTACCTTTGCTCAGTATGGAAAGGCTGAAATTAAGGAACAGCTATTTGCATTGGAAACAGATGACGCCTTCATTTCCACCACTGTGGAAATCCACAACAATGGAGTCTGTCTTCACATTCCTAATAGCATGTAAACAACAACAACAACAAAGACCTTTGTGGCATTTTAAAGGTCAACAATTTGTCTTGGAATAAGTTTTCATGGACTAGAGTCTACTTAATCAGATGTGTTATCCTCAAATGGCAGGAATATATAAACATGGATATAAAGGAAAATATATGTACACAAGGATTGAATAGCAATTAAATGCAAAAGGTACCGCCTGTGACGATTCAATTAAAGCTTGAATGTATGCATAAAACTGGATTTAGTAGCTGTCAAGCTCTGGAGAGCCAGAGGTTTGGATTATGGGCACTGAGTAGTTAAAACAAAGTGGCTTGTATTAAACCCCGAGAACCACAGCTGGGCAATACGGTATCTGATGATATATGTTTTGAGATGTCTCTGGTCACACTGCCTTTCTAAATATATTGATTTCTGGCCAGAGAAATGAGTGTGTTCATTTTAGTCTGCTTCAGCATGTGTAGCAGGAAGCAATGTCAGATGCAGCAGTGCACTCTCAGAGGCCATTAAAAGGAGCTAATAAAGCCACTTGTTGGGGACTTGGATTTGGCTTGAGGACTTGGCTGGGACCTCAAGTAATGAACTGCATAGGGCAGTATGTATGTAGGCCTTGGATCCCTCTGCAGGCATAGAAGGAAAAGACTTATGAAATGTTGGCCTCTGTGATTGGCAGACAATATATATATGTAGTTGCAGCTATCAAGTGTGTGTGTGTGTGTGCACGTGAGAGAGAGAGTGCATGTGCATATATGTGTCCATCTTTAAGCCCTGTGTTACCTAGAGGAACCTGAATGAAATGCCCCCTGGATAAATTTACCCAAGGTCTCATTTTTCAGATGTTCCTTTTGACAAAGTTATTTATTCCCCTACTAGAAAATATAATGGAAAATAAAATTAGGAGGTTAAAGTGGGAGTCAGAAGTAAAGTGCTGAGAGTGTGTTTTTGTTTTATAAAGTTTTTAATATTTTCTTTAAGTGCAAAACTTGGTCTAGACTTAGTAATGTAGTCAGTAGGATTCCTTCATAATGCAAGTCTCAAAGGGCTGGGAAAATAGATTGCATCAAGGACCTGCTTGCCTGTCTAAGCAGTCTGACCTAAACTTTACATATTTTTATGCTCTCCGTACTTCTCCAAGCGGTGAGAAGTTCCAGGCGTGCAGCATTTCTCCTGTTTTGGTTTTTCTTTGGTTTCCTTGGGAGGAGGTCTTTGGAGCCTTGTGGCCTGTTGTAATATTTGAATTCAGGTGGAAGCAAAGCTTTAATACTTTCACAGGCAGTCAAATCCACTGCTCCACATCAGACCTCCAGAAGTAGTCAGCACCCCAAAATGTTGCTAGCTTACAGAACCCCAAAACCTAGCTCTTTGTCTCACTCCAAAACAGTGGTCTGCCCTTTTGCTCCCTATCACTGACATCTAGGGAATGGGAAAGGTCTGTTTTTGCCTATTCAGAAAGTTTAAGCATGAGTCCTGGCTTTCTAGAGAAATCACCTAACCATTGGCTCCTGTAGGAACACTTCATCTGACCATCAGAGGCTAGTCACATTCCTTTGTCAAGTCTAAGACTCTGGCCAGCCATTTCCCTATGACAGCTCTCAGTGGTTCTCCTAATCATAGAAATTTGGTAGGAAACCTCACATTGGATTGAAGAGTAAAATCTTTGACTAATAGTTCTTGCAGTCTAGAGTGTTTTGAGAACTCAGCAGACATTGGTTTAGTTCAGTCAGTGTTTTGGAGGATCCACCCCCCCCCCAAAAAAATGTAGGTTCTTGCACTCCTTTCCTGTTTCCCTTCCACAGTTGGCTTCCCTTTCTTTTCTTCCTATTTAGTGCTGAGCATAGTTTGCCATGATATCCTAATCTGCAAATTACAACTAATAGGTGTTTCCCAGTAAGCTACAATCAAGGAGGGCAGGTAAAGGTAAAGTAACTGACCATTAGGTCCAGTCGTGACCAACTCTGGGGTTGCGGCACTCATCTCACTTTATTGGCCAAGGGAGCCAGCGTACAGCATCCGGGTCATTTGGCCAGCATGACTAAGCCGCTTCTGGCGAACCAGAGCAGTGCACGGAAATGCCATTTACCTTCCCGCCTGAGCGGTACCTATTTACCTCCTTGCACTTTGATGTGCTTTCGAACTGCTATGTTGGCAGGAGCAGGGACCGAGCAACGGGAGCTCACCCCATCGCGGGGATTAGAACCGCCGACCTTCTGATTGGCAAGTCCTAGGCTCTGTGGTTTAACCCACAGCACCACCTGCATCCCATTAAAAACACAATAAAACATCAAACATTAAAAACTTCCCTAAACAGGGCTGCCTTCAGATGTCTTCTTAAAGTCAGATAGTTGTTTATTTTCTTGACATCTGGTGTGAGGGCATTCAACAGGGCGGGCGCCAGTACCAAGAAGGCCCTCTGCCTGAGATAGACATGTTCCCTTTCATGTATGTTGTATTAAACATAAGTCTAGGTAAGAAGGAACCAGGAAGCATTGAAGAAATGGAGCTTAGCAACAGAGAACGTGAGTGATGAGTGGGGTGACCAGTCCCCCCATTGCTAGGCAGGGTGGTGTAGTTCTAGGACTATTCCAGTTCAACACTAAGAAGGAGTCACACTCATTCCTGTCTCCTTGATGACTATACCAGCATATTCCTGTTTGCAGACACCTTAGTTGCTTTACATTTTTAGATAGCGCATGAAAATATCAGGCATGCAGCTGAAATCAGAAGAAGGCACTATGACCATTGAAGGAAGAGTGGGGTATCAGTGTGAGAAATGATTTTGCCCCCTGAACGTTCAAGTGCATAGTTTTGGAGCTATTATTTGCAAGATTAGGGCTATTGTGCCGAGCATCTTGCAGTCTTCGTCCTTTTCCATTCCCTCCCCTCCCTCCCTCCCTCTGTATTTGACCAGGTGGCAGGGGCAGAGTTTAGGAGTGGCTGTTTCAAAGCTTGAGGTCTGGTGCTTGCACAACTAGTTATTTCTTTACAGCTGAGACAGAGAGAGAGAGAGAGAGAGAGAGAGAGAGAGAGAGAGAGCGCGCGCACCCTTCAAACTGCATGTCCCCAGCTGGTTTTCTCTGACTGTGCTCATGTCTTCATGTTTTGCCTCTTCCCACCCCCTGCTGCTCAGCGAGTCTCAAGTCGCATTTTTGATAGAGCGCTGTTCTCTCAGCAGCCGTCCCGCACCCTTGCACACACAATCAAAAATAACAATGGAGCTCATCGGTGGAACTGGCCAGGCGTGGAGAGATTGATTAGCGATTGCGGGCTTCTATTAAGTCCTCATTCTTGTTAATTACACATTATTTTATATTTATATTTCGTTTTCAATTTTCTTGTACTGTTTCCAAAGATTTAGTTTCTGCTCAGCTCCAGGAGGCACATGCCATTTGTGTGCGAGCGAAATGCCTTTCTGCCAAATGAGCTGCATCAGATTTTGCGGGAAAGGTCAGACGGGGGTGGGGGGCAGTGAGAGGGTGCCTTAATCAGTTGCTCCCAAGCAGGATCCTGTCTGCCAAACATCCTGCTGTGGAGAGGAGGTCAGAGTCCTGCATTTTGGCCCCCTCACTCCCTGCTTTGTTCAGTTGCTACCCAGGTCTTCATCTCCTCCAAGCCATTGTCTGCTTGATCTCCCGCTGCAGTTTCTGTCCTGATGCATGTCTTATGTTTGTTTCTTTTTCTTTTGCTAAACAATTTCCTTACCTCCTGGTGGAATCTTAAGTGGATTTTTTCCCCTTTTTAAATTAGTCTGATCTCCTAAAGAATAGCTTAATCTAAAAGAAAACCCAACAGAAAGATAATCCTTTTATCACAGAGCCCCAGAGGAATAAGAACTGAACAAGATATCTGTTCAGTGTTAACTTTAAAAAATAGGCATAAGACCTGCTTGCAACTCCAGTTATTTTGAAACTATCAAAACATTGCCATAAGTTACTTTGGGGTGCAAGGAAAATTGACATGGGTGTCATTGTGATTGCTATAGAACTGGTGTTTTTTTGTTTTATTTGGTGGAGGAGAATTCAGTTCTCTGGGGCTTTTTGCTTAGCTCGTGTTTCAAACCAAATACTTACCAGTTTTTTAAATGCACACACATCAGAAAGGGTTACAGTTTGAAATAATGGAGAACCCTTAACCACCATAAACTCTCCTTTGTGCATAAATGTAATTTTTTCCTCTTCCCATGATAGTCTGTCAGCTGATAAAATAGAGTGGATAGTTGAAATAGCATTTTAAAAGAAAAACAATTCATTATTTTAAGGACAGAAATGCAGAATATGAGTGTTGCTTAAATAAATATATAGCAGCATCTTTCTGTGAGCAGGTAGTCCATTTGATCTCACTGTAAAACAGGTGGGAAATCTATGGGCCTTCAGTGGGTCTGGTGGGAGCTTCAATCCAACAACATTGCTGGTGGCTTCCCGTACCTGCTGCAAATTTTCTCTTAAGTTTGAAATCAGAAGGTAATCTTTACCTGCAAAGGGACAAAACAGAGCAAGTCAGACAGAGGCACAGGCACTCTCATATAAAGTACCTGTAATGGATGCTAGATAGTTTTAGAGTTTCTCAAGAAGCATCTTCTAGGAGCCTCCCTCTTCACAGATTCATCCCTGTATGCTTTCAGCAATTGCCTGCAAATGCTGCAATTTTCCTGTTTGCAAGTAGAAACTCTAGTCGTGATCCACCTTGACTAAAGGCCTTCTGCTGCTTTGTCCAGCATCTGTCTCTCTCATCCCTGCCATCATAGTAATTAACCTAATTATAAGCCTGCTGCTGCTCTTCCCAAGTCAGGGCTTTTGTTCCCCTTCATCTCTTTTTTTCCATTCTCATTAAAACATCATTATTTAATTTGAATTGGCTGCTGTAGAGAGAAGGAGCCATTCTTATTGAAGATTGTGGCAGATGGCCCTTACACTCTTGTCAGGGATGGGAAGGGGAAGATGGCTAATGTACCATTGTGCCAGTATGTGCAGGCAGGCAAAGCAATTGGATCAGAGGTGAGCAAATGAGGGCCACTCAATGCCCCACTTGCTTTGCCCAAGGAATTCCAAGAGCCCCATTCATGCTGAACCAGGAGACTAATGCATGTGCTTTGTAAGCATGCCAAAGAGGGCAAAACCTTCTTTCTTTGCTTACAATTCAGGTGCCTCCTGAGATGTCAGGCTCAGCGTGTAAGCAGCCTGGGAAGTCATAGAAATCTGGGTTGGTGGAGTCACCCTGGTGCCTGGTTGTGGGGAGATGATCTCATAGCCCTAGGAGCCTTTTAAGTCTGTAACGTAAACCACAAGAAACAGCATAGCGTAGAACCAAAGGATCCAGGTTATTAACACTGATGGTTTCCAACAGTTATACACTTTTAAATGCTGCTGCAGTGCATGTTCTCCTTTGATTTCAAGTTGTCACTTCTTTATTGGGAGCCAGTGAATGGTGAGGATGTTTGGAAGCACATCACAGAGTGTTATCAGTCTGAGCTTGCTTGTACTGCATTTTCATGATCCACGCCTTGACCAAGTGGGGTGGGGAGGGAAGGGCTTAGTCACAATGCACCATTGATCCATGTATAATGTGCCATATCATTGCAGGGTATGGATTTGCAAATCCTCGTATCTTTGGTGGGAAGCTGCATCTATATTACATGCGCTCAGAAGGCAGATGCCAAAGAGAAAAGCTTTCATCAGAACTTGAGCACATGGGTGTTGCTTGCTCTAAAAAAGGTTTTACTGGCTGATGTTTGGAAAGGAATCTCCACCCCCACCAGTCTTTCTAATGCTTTGTTATTGAAAGAATGTTAATAAATCACAGAGGTGGCACCTCCCAGTTAAAAGGAGCTTGCTTCAAAGCAAGATAAATACAACAACAACAACAACAAAACCTAGGAATAATGCAAAGAATGCAACCTCATGTAAATGGAAATCTTTTTGGATGGTGGCTTCATGGTCTTCATTGTGAAATTGTATAGGGAAAACAGACAAAAGGAGTGGACACACTCATGGAGGATAAAGCTATCAGTGGCTACTACCATGTTACCAGATTTTTTTCTCAATGAATCCGGGGACACTTTCCAACTTCAATGGATTTTGTATGGGGGCTGATTTGTAAATCCAAGGACTGTCCCCGGGAAACGGAGACATCTGGTAACCTTATACTAGCCACAATATTTATGTACTAGCTCTGAATGTCACTTGCTGGGAAACACAAGTGGAGAAAGTGATATTGCTGTCAGGTCCTTCTTATGGGCTTCCCATAGGAATGAGGCTGGTTGGGCATTTGGACTATCCAGTTGGGCTGCTCTTAGGTTTTTAAGACCAGCGGCAGAGCGTATGCCCCTGCTGCTCGGGGTGGGTGTGGCTCCGAGGGGGCTAGAGGGTTCCCTCCCATGCGCCATATTTCAGGGTAGGAGAGGGGTGGGGAAGCTGCTGCCCGTTCCCATCCTGCTCTTCTATGGATCTACAGATGAAGGGTGATATAAGAATTTAATAAATTAAAAAATACGGTGTGAACTGCCCCAAGATATGCAAATTTAATATATATAATAATAATGAATTAATAAACTTCACCACTTATGGTGCTGGGGTTCAGGAATGGGGTTCTCTGGCTCTTTGGTCCTGTGCTCTGCTCTGAAACTGATCTTGAGAAGTAGCTTTCCCCAACCTGGTGCCCTTCAGATGTTGTTGGACTATGACTCCCATTGGTCCAATCCAGCATTGGCGCTGGTCAGGGATGAGCAGAATTGCAGTCCAAAACATCTGGAAGGCACTGTTTTGGGAAATGTAAAAACTATATCTGATCTCAGCTAAGATAACAACCTGATAAATGTTTCCTGTTTTCTACATTGCGAACTGGGCAACTTTTCATCTCCTTTAAAAATAAAAAAGTTTTTGGTCCATAAAACGTTTGTTGTTCACAGCATGACCCCAGCCATGCATCACGGTGTGGATGCAGATTCGTGCAATCAACATATCTTTAATGGCACAATAACACAAAGCCCACACTGGGCTAAGGGAGCATGATGTATCTGCCTGTTGCCCTCTCTCGGAAAAAGGCAAGCAGACCTTGTCATTTCTTCTGTAGGAGAAGTATTTAATCATGTTGCAGTGGGAAAGGAAGAGGAGATGTCCTTGGGTTTTTTGGCAGGATAGTCAAATAAGTCCAACAATGCTACTCTTTGCTTAAATCCATTAGAGAGATGATAGTTTGATGCCGGGACAGAGAAAGACCTGATGAAAGGGCCACTTTGTAACAGAGAGAGATGAACAGAATGGAAACGGGGTAATAGACTGTGGTGGATCTATAATCTCTGAGGTCGCTGTAAGCAGTAAATTCCTAAATAGTGTCCTTTCAGCCTTAACCTATTTATTTGTAAAATGCTAAATTTAATTTTGCCTTACTCTGCAGGAAGGCAGCAGCCCAGGAACAAAATCATGGAGGCTGTGCCAAGGCATTCATTTGAACATTTACATTTTCTCCTGCATCTTCCCCCGTGTTGCCCTTCTCTGAGTTAAGTCTTGGGAGAGCGCATATCTTTGGAATTACTTATCCGGGTGTGCGTGAGTACATGTGTGTATCATGAGAATGAAGCATTGTCCTCACATTTCAGCCTTCCCAACCTGGTGTTCTCCAGCTGTTTGTGCACTCCAACTCCCATGCGCCTCATGCAGAATGGCCAACAGTCAGGAATGAGGGAAGGTGCCTGGGTGCAGGGCACAGGTTGGGGAATTCTGTTGCAGGAGGCCTATAAGCCGTGAGGGCTGCTTGTCTGCTGTCACTGCCATGAGGTGCTGAGCAGTGTCAGGCAATATGAAACAAGCAAAGCAGTGTGCCTATAGCGATGGAAGGCCAGGTTGACAGGGAGAAGAATGGGGGAGCCATTTCTTGGGGCCAGCTCTGGCTGCAGGATTCTTTAAAGCAGCAACTTAGCTTGGATGTAAAAGGTGCCCAAATAAAAAAGTTAATAGTCATACTACAGCCTGAATCAGATTGTAACCATGGTGCTGGGTGAGAGGGGGGGATTTAACCCTTTCCTTGTATGTGTTTCTCCCCCCTCCCAAATAAGCTGCTTTTTGCCAAATATGCTAGTGTTTCAGGGTACCTGTATGTTTTGTCCCGCAAAGCAAATAGTAGAAATGGTTATAACTGAGAAACAGCACTGAGTGGTGGTAGCTAATTTTCTAGTGGGAGAATAGAACCTGCTGTTGACACTTGGCAGGAATATTGCTTTTGTTTGTAATTATGGTATGTATTTTTGTGTTTTTAGATTGTATCTTAATAAATAAAGATACATCATAATCCTTGTTACACCGCAGAGAAACAAGATCAACGAAGATAACAACCCTCAGTAGACATGAGAAAACAGTGTTGCTCTCCATTCCCATATAAACTGTCACAGCATTTCACGAAGTCCTAAACGAAGGTCTTGTTGACCTGAATATCTGTGGTTTATGGGATTTGTGAACAAGAAGCTCTGGGACAGGATTTCCTTTTAGGCCAAGCACTCAACTTTGTGCAGTATTGGAGGCAATCAGGATTCTGTCTCTTGTAACCAAGGGGCAATAAGGGAGAAGCAGTAACTGCAGGAATGTAAGGTTAACACTGAAAAGCAGCCCACCCCTGCCAAGTTTTTTGCTCTGAGATTAATCTTTGTGAGAGAAGACTGCACAAGCGAGCACCAAAATGGGTTACACTCCAGTGCCTGTGTACAACACCCCCCCCCTCCAACTATAAAATGGCAAATAGAACTTGCTTGGACTCCTTATATACTGTAGGGATTGAAATTTTAATCACCGAATTAATTTTTCAGGAACCAGAGTGCAAATTTGTAGCAGTATTAATAATGAATATGGGGAAAGAGAGGGAGGGGAGAGGGGCAGGGAAATATGGTTTGGGGATCAGGCGTAGGATTTTCTTACTTCAAACTTGCAACAAATGCCTACATTTAGAGTCTTAAGTGAAATCAGTGTATCCGTCTCACACCTTATTCCTTAAGTAATTGTTTCTCTCCAGGGTATTATTGGTTGTTCCTTCTCTTTCCACTGTCCCAAGCTTTCCTAGGCTGAATCAGGTGCCCTGCACCACCTCATGAATCTGGAATAGCTCAGTTGGTAGAGCATGAGATTCTTAACCTCAGGGTCCTGGGTTCAAGCCCCACACTGGGCAAAAGATTCCTGCATTGCAGGGGGTTGGACTAGCTGACCCTCATGGTCCCTTTCAACTACAATTCTATTATTCTATTTGGTCGCATTTGGCATATAATGTAATGTTTCTCTTGCGTAAGCACAGCCATATTCTGTGATGTCTCATTGGTTCTTGTGCGGTCCCCCCCCTGTAATTCCCATCCCTTAGCAACAATATCTTGTATTACTGTTCATCCTACAACATCTAGATTTCCCTGAAGTATTTATGACATTGCATTTCTTTATGATGTCAACGGCTCATTGCCAGGAACACTATGTGTCTTTGATAAGCTTGAGCAGTCACATATGCCCTCCCAACTGTGCCTCAGGTTAAAAATGGGGAAAGGGTAGCCCTGGCATGGCCACAGCTTGTATCATGGTGGAAGCAAACCTTGTCTGTTGCTTCAGGGCAATTGCAAAATACACATCTAATAACGTGGGTCGTATGTGCTGCAGGCATGTTTGATGGTCCGCCAACTTAAGAGAGACAAAAGTCATTACTTTGTCACACAATGCATGATTAACTTACAGAATTAATTGCCTGGAGATGCTGTGATGGTCAGTTGCTTAGCTAATAATGGGGGAATTAGATAAATTCCTCAAGGGAAGGTCACAATAGTTGAATGATCTTCAAAGGCTGCGTAGTTCAAAATACCAGCTGTGAGGGGAGCAACAGTGAGAGAGGGTTGTTTCCCCTAAGTCAGTGATGGCCAAACTTGGGTCTCCAGCTGTTTTGGGACTACAACTCCCATCATCCCTAGCTAACAGGATCAGTGGTCTGGGATGATGGGAATCAGCTGGAGGGCCAAGTTTGGCCATCACTGCCCTAAGTCCTTCTTGTGAGCTTCCTAGAAACATAAGGCTGCTCCTATGTTCTTACACAGTGGTTCCCATCAACACTATGAGGGCCAGAAGGGTCAGTCCCCAAAGGATTAGGATGGAAGTAGATGCCTTGCTGAGGCAGATCTCCTGGAGGCAGAGTCCATGGTAGGGTTGGAAGTCATGAAGTCCAATTGTGGAGCTTCTGTAGAGACTTGTATGATCACTTAGATCATCTGGGGGAAATTTTACTCATTGCTCTGCACCCTACAGAAAATCACAAGGAGATGGCCCCAAAACGGGAATTTTCTGCCATTGTTCCTGCATTCTGGAATGTCCTTCCCACCACCATATGTGAAGCAGAGTTGATTTAGATCCTTTATAAAGCCTTACATATTTTGCCCATTCTTCCCTGGCCCATAAAAATGGCCCCTGTTATTACCAAATTTACGTCTCTGTGATACTCTGAGATTGTTTTTATGTTGCATTTTTTCGTATTCAGCTTAGAGATAACTATTTGGCGGTTTAGAAATGCTTTTCAATAAATGAAAGAGGATTCTGGCAGTCAGAAGCGCCGGCAAAAAGATAGTGTAGTGAGCGGACTGTGGTGGGATCAGTTAGAGGAGGAGCAGGCAAGATGATGGATGAAGTCACCTTGAGCATGCTTGGAGAGCCATGCAAGCGAGGCCAGAATTTGGCTACCTTCCCAGGCCTGGCAAGTATAAGCAGACCAGGTCAAGAGGAACCAATGAGCTGCTGTGGGTGGAGAGAGTGAGGGTAAAGCCATGCCGGGACATGGGAGGACAGTCCTGTTCCTTCTTCCTTTGCTCAGCAGTCTCAAGAGACTTGTCACAAGCAGGACCAGCGTGCAGTGCAAGAGACTCCCAGTCTGTCTCTGCCAGTCCCTACAGTGGCCTCTGTGGCTGTGGCAGCAGCTATACAAAGGCTGTTTTTTCACCCACTGCATCCGATTTGCAGAGGGCTAGTCTTGAACAGCAGCCAAGATTTCACTTCTTTCATCTTAACTGCTGGCTGCTTTTCTGACACTGAAGGTGTGAATTACTTTTTTTTTTTAAGGGCGCTAAAAAGATTATATATTGGCAGATTAATTAGAAATTAAAATTTCCCCCTTTACCAAATCTTGTGAAATCAATGTAGGCAGGAAAGAACTAGGATTTCTCCTGTCAACGCTTTTGCAGGCAATTTGCCTGTGGACAGCTCTCTCATAAATTATGGATACTGTCACACTTTTCCGCATACTGTTTCCACTTTTCTGCATAGTCTGTGCAGGTGGTCTTATTTTTCCAAGATTTATTAAAATATATATATTCTGGTAAGCAAAAAAGGTAACGATTGCCCATTCACTGCAGAATTACAAAGGGAGCAGTCCCATCAGCATAACGGAAAATTATTAACCCCGTCTGAAGCTGATGGAGTCTTTTCATACTAAAGTCCTCAAAAAACCCAAAACCCCTTCCCAAAAAAGTGTTGGGTTCTTCTTTCCTTCCATCTTCATATAATCCTACTAGCATGGAGTAAATGGGCCACCACAGATGGGATTGGCATGTTTTGTACTAGTCGGAGGTCTCTTGGCTGTTATACAGATGGCTGAACATGTGGTTCTGTCTAATAGACATTTGCCAGTGGCCAAAATGTAGGTCAGAACCAGGTGTGTGTCATTCAGTGCTGATGAGCACACAGTGGTGGAGAAAGCTACAAAAATTGATTGGAACTGCTTTAATCCACTCAGCTAAGTAACCTGCTTCTTTGTGCTGTTGCGTTCATGTTGAAAATGGGGATTTGGCTACTCAGTTAATTCTCGTTTCACTAAGGCCTTGCTCTCTCATACAGCCATAAGGAGGTAAACCACTGATGTAAAAATTAGGGTTTTGCTTTTGCTGCCCAACTCCCCATGGGACTCTGAGTCCCTTAAGTCCATGATCGGTCAGAGAAGAATGGATGGAGGCAGGATCCAGTGGAAAAGCAAGGCAGATAGTTATTTTTCTGTTGCAGCAGAGTTCCCTCCCCTCCTTCCAAGGAGGGAGAGTCCCTGAACAAAAGTGTGCAGGAATCTTTAAAGACTTTTCACATTGCCCAACACCCTTAGCCAAATACCACCCCAGAATCATCATACATACATCATAGGATGCGGTCCACAGCAGAAATCCTGTCTGCCGGGATACCTCATAATGGTCACTGATTGCATTACCTGGGCACCTAGCCATTCTTTTGTGATGGTTAATATTTTTAGTTCCTGAGTCCAGGTCACAGGCTCAGCCTATTCATACACAAATATGCCCTTAAGGCAGGATTTGTAAGCAAAAAGACAATCGGAAGGCTTTCCCCATTTGCCTCCCTTACTGCAGAGGAATATTTGAGGTCATTGGGAGAGTCAAAATGGCTCCAGGATTGCTCTCCCATACTATTTCAGACACATGGTTTATATATTTAGATATGTGTGCATTTATGAATATTCTATATTTGAGATCGTAAAATTCTTATAACAAAACAAGGTGAGAAGTCACACTGGGACATAGCAAACAACCATCCAAGATACGCTTGTGTACATTAAAAACTGGTGAGGGGATTCCTTCACCTAACTTTCTCTTTAACATGCTACACATCTCTGCATGGGATCTATAGATGGAAGAGCTCCCCATTGTGCCATCTTATCTAGAATCGAGAACTGCTCTCTCTATAGCTCAATGTGGCATGAATGGGTGAATCCATCTATTTTGATTTCTCCCAGTTTCTCAATTTTCAGTTCTTAAGTTCATTTCCACACATTTCTACATTAGTTTGTATTTAAAACAAAGACAAGCCCCTATGAAAATTCATCAGATTTCAAAGAACAGCTGCATTTGGGTTCTCACAGTGTTTAGGAAAGTGTGAATTGTGTTTATTCACCTTTAAAGGGAAACTTAATTTAATTATGATGAGCGAGCAGAACTGTGCTTTGGAGCCTCTTACTGGCAGCGGAGTATCTACAGGTTTTGGACTGGTCACTGTGCACTCCTAGGCAAAAATGTATGAAAAGCTTCTCGCTTGGGCTGGGACTTTGCATGAGCAGCAGTGGTGTGTCTTTGTGTTCCTGAGAGCCAGTGTGGTGTAGTGGTTAAGAGCGGTAGTCTCGTAATCCTGGGGAACCGGGTTCGCGTCTCTGCTCCTCCACATGCAGCTGCTGGGTGACCTTGGGCCAGTCACACTTCCTTGAAGTCTCTCAGCCCCACTCACCTCACAGAGTGTTTGTTGTGGGGGAGGAAGGGAAAGGAGAATGTTAGCTGCTTTGAGACTCCTTAAAGGGAGTGAAAGGCGGGATATCAAATCCAAACTCTTCTTCTTCTTCTTCTTCTTCTTCTGGGCTCTGGTACTTAGCCCGGTTCCTCCCTGTCAGGAACTGCTGGCCACTGCTCCATGTGCTTAGCTGTGGCACTGCAGCTTCTTAGGGAAATACCTTCCAGACTGACCCCACCCATGCTGGCCATTGGAAGGAGTATAAAAAAAAAGGGCTTCCTGTTTCAGTGGTACAAAGTCATTGGGAACAGTGCTACTTTCTGCTAGTTTGGCTGGCATCTTTCTATTCAGAGGTGAAATCCATTGCAGTGACTCACATCAGTCACAAGGCATTCTGAAAAGAAGAGGAGTCCTCCCCACCTCAAAGTGATATTGAATGTGGGCCATTTGGGTGAGGGGTCTTGAGAAATGTTGTACACCTTGCTTGGTATGGCATGGCCCAATCACTGCAGCTACCACCTCTCCCCAGCAGTGGTCTTGCCGTTTTGGATGCTTGCGAATGCTTTGATGTGTAATTTAATTTAGCTTTCAGCTATGTAAAAGTCATAGGAGATTCTGACATCCCTTGTTTTAATGGTGATGAGGGCAAATAATGAAAGGTGGGTGAAGGCAAGCTTAGAAATAGCTCGGTGTATGTTTCAGCTTGAGCTGTTTTCACAGCCTAGTGCTGTGGTAATTGAGGGACTGCAGTTAAGACCTACAGATAGGTGCCAGAGGAAAAAACCTTGCTTTACCTGCACATAATACTTAGACGTTTGCAAAGGCTGCTTCCATCAGTATCAGGAGAAAAGATACTATATACGCTGAAGGCAAGAGATGCTCCTGTAAAGGAAATGAGGACTCTTATTGGCAGTTTTGCAAGATTGTGAGAAGTGCAGATAGCATCTGAATGCCAAGGACTTAGCCTGAATTTTATTTTCTAATGCAGGTTTCAAACTGGATCCTAGGGAAGCCTGGGATTTCTCAGAGGTTTACCAGGTATTTTTCAGTAAGAAGAGCAGTAACAGCAGATAAGCTTCCATGAAAGACTGGTTCCTAACCCACCACTACTGATCTTCCCTCATAGGAAATGAGGGGAGCATTGGAGAGTTCCAGGCCATATTCTCAGTTTGCACAGGGAAGTAGTGGCCAATGCAAATTATATGTACACCTTAGAAGATACCACCCTGTAGGATCCCCTGCAACAGAAAAAGGGGAAAGGTCCATTGGCAGACAAGTTGACACAGGCAGGTAGAAACTCTGGAAATTACAGCTTTAATCAAATGCCTTTCATGGACAATGTTTGTCTTGGCATTCTTGGGGGCTTGGAGTGGATATGTGGGCAAACAGTCTCCAGAGAGCCTTGTAAAGGTGAAAGTCTCTTGCTTTTGTTGTTTACTCTCCCTCCTCTTGCATTGCTTAGCCCTGTCTAAGAGCCATTCATTGGAACTGAAGAAACAAACAACTCAAAACTTGTGACACCTACCTGACCACTGGCTCAAGTATCTAGGGAGATGGTGCCATATTGCAATGGAAACTCAACAGCTGAAGCCTTGACTTCTTTTCCAGGTGTGCTCTTCAATGACATTATATTTTAAAAGATGTACTGGTCACAGCTGACAGGACTTGGTATTTCTGCAAATGATAAGTTGTGATAAGAAGACATCCTTTAGTAAGGCATCCCTGCTTAAAATGTTTGTGCTTCCCGAGGAAGACATGAGGTGGTTGAGGCAGAGAACTAGACCTTGCTAAAGTGATAACTCGAGAGTAAATTAGACCAGCTATAATGATAACCAAGGATCTTTAGGCTCAAGCCTAGAAGCTGCTAGTTCGAAGGGTCAGAGGTGAGAGTACAGTCCAGGTGAAGCTGAAGTCAAAAAATGAGAATATTTAGAGGTGGATGCTCAGTCAGAATCATGCAGTTGGTGAAATTCTGATAGATGGCCAACAGCCCAGGGAAGGAGAGACAAAGGACAGTCATCTAAACGACTTCAAGTTGCTTAGATTCAGAAGCTAAGTTTGAAGCACCAGTTATGAGGCCTGTTAGTTCCCCAGATTGCTTGGTCTGGCTGGGAAGATTATTATCTTAGCGATACCGAAGTGCAGAGGTAGAAAGCAACATCCTTCCTCCTGCTCATTCCTGGCATTGCCAACCTCCACCCAGATGCAGCTCAAGCCCAGCAACTGAATTCTGGGACTGTGGACAGGGATGAAACTCCCTCCCAGCCTAGATACTGCTGCACACTGCCCCAACATGCATTCGGAGCTAGGATTTGTCTCCCTGCCATTTGCTCCTTCAAATAGCTCAGTACCTCTAGCCTAGAAATAGACTTACATCTCTATGCGCAGAGTTGTGCATGATGAATATTCACTCCATCACCTCTTTTTGTTTTCTCCACTGGGAAAGCTCTTGGGTAATGGCAGAGATCCTCCAGCAGCTGCAGCCTTTCTTCCATCTGCAGACAGTTCAAAGCTATAATGATGGTGAGCCTGTAGCTGATAAGGAGAATATTCTCCATTTAGGCTTGGCTTGCACAGAGTAAATTGAAGGGGGAAATGATTAAATTTCTCTATAGTTCCGTAGTGGTGGTGGTGAGGAGAATTTGCCCATCATTTGCCTTCTGTATTTTAGATGCATCACAACAAGATTAATGTTCAATCTCGGAACCCCTTCATGTTTTAGAGAGGCCTTATTATCTGCTCTCCTTGCTGTTCCTTTTAATTCATTTTTGAGAATGTATTCTCCACTGTGAATTCTGTTGCCCTTTGGTCCTGAGCAGGTCTGCTTACAGTACTTGGAGAATCATGAGCTGGAGTTCTCCTGTTAATATTATTTCTCTTTGTGTTTACATTCTGTCGCTTATACTGAGGTGTTTTGCACGTCAGATGGCTTTAAAAGAGGAATCAACAAATCCATGGAGGATAGGGCTATGTTTTAGCTCTAGTGTCAAAGGCAATATGTCTCTGATTACCAGTTGCTAGGAATCACAACTGGAGAGAGTACTATTGTGTTCATGTTCTGCATGTTCTTGTTGGTCAGTGTGAGAACACAATGCTGAACTAGGTTGGCCTTTTGCCCAATCCAACAGAGCTTTTATTATGTTCTTATTACAACATCCTTATGCAATGCTGGATTTCAAGCATCCTGGTACCATATCCCCTCAGATTTCAGTGGATTCCTGATTTCTTGAGGTAGAAATTTAAAGAGTGAAGTGTTAGGCATGGACT
Source organism: Podarcis gaigeae (assembly GCF_964106915.1). Lineage (NCBI taxonomy): Eukaryota > Metazoa > Chordata > Lepidosauria > Squamata > Lacertidae > Podarcis > Podarcis gaigeae. Next base: position 50,006,823 of record NC_139690.1, on the reverse strand, counting down.
CTTGGGTGACCTAACTATGCCAGCTCCAGGAAGTTGGAAGACTTTAAGTATTCTTTCCTTAGGTTGTAAATTCAGAGCTGGGAATTCAGTTCAGATTTTTTTTAAAAAAAATCTCTTTCTGTTGACATCTCTTTTTAGGAACAACGCCATTCAATGTGTTAAGAATGTAGAAGTCCTGTTAGGTAGGATTTTGGAAAGGTGGTGAAGATCTTTGTAACAGAAAAGACAGCTAGGAAGTAATAAGATCAACAGTAATACAGCACAGGGTGTTAAATATGAGTTAGCAGTCTAAATCTTGCCCTAGGGATTTCCCTGAAAATGGCAATACCGCTTAGCGGAATTAACAATGGCTGCAATATAGCAATCATGCCTTTGTCTCTTCTCACTTTCCATTGACAAGTTTCAGGCTTATTGCTCTCCTAGGGAACCCTGAACACTTGATTAACTTTACTCACTAGTTCATGACACAGTGAGCTGAACCTTCCACTCTAATTATCAACTATCATTAATCTACCCCTTTCCTACTCCATCCTCATTCATTCTGGAAACATCAAGCAACTATAGATTTTTAAGGCAATGTAAAGCCAATGTTTTCTTCCTCAAGTTTCAGATGTCCAAGATTGTGAGCTTCTGCATTACACAAGGAAGTATCGTTTTGCAGTAGATTTAAAGTCTGTTATGCTAGAAATCAAGCCACATTTTTACAAATACGTGGCCTTGAGGAGGAGCCCAAACCAGCAGAAATGTTATCCAAGTGGGAATGGGAGCGGGAGCCCATTTCGGTCTGGGTTCAGGCCTGATTTTAGGACTGAATCAGGCTTTAAACTTATGACTTCTCTGTAGCTGGAATCTAGACTACGGAACACAGGTAAGAGTCACACTTCCTGGGCATGTCCAGTTTTGCCCTTGTGCCTGCTCACCTGTGGCATGTAGCCCATGGAAGGTTTCTATGAGGAATGTGGCCCTCAGTTTGGAAAAGGTCCCTCACCCCTGGTTAAGAGCCCTGGTTCAAATCTTACCTGAGTCGCAAAGTCACTGTGGCCTTAGATAGGTTGCTGTTTGTCACTCCAATAAAAGGATTGCCACACTGACTCATCTTACAGGTCTTGGGTAGGGATACTGTATGTGAAGCACTTTGAAGATAGCAAACAAACTAAATGCTAGTTGTTATTACCAAGAGAAAGTTGAAGAAGGCACTGAACAGAGGAGAATTCAGATAACAGTCCTGCCTCCAATGTTAGCTCTGCTATATCTGAATGCTTGTTGAACTTAATGGGCTAAACTCCCCTATATTATGCAAAATTCATCCTTCTTACCTTCCCCACAGGTAGGTTATGAGCCTCAGTAATTGTAAAGGGTTTCAAACATGAAAGTTGTTCTCAAAGTACTAAGTGCTGTTACCAGCAGGTTAAGCTGCGTTCTCCCCCCCCCAACAGATAACAAAGAGCTCTAATATTTGTTTTATATGCAAATCTAGAGGCAGCCTTAATTAGTGATACCTCACCTTTATAATCACATTTTCTCTGTGATTTTGCTAACACTTGCTCAAAGAATGTAATTTTTAGCCACTGTAATTAAACATTTGTGAGTGTTTGTACTTGATGATGTTTCTACAGGAAATATGGTGAAGGCAAGAGAGGGACTCCTGGAATCCCGCCTTTCTCTTTGATTGCCTGAATATACCATTCTAGAATATAGTATGTAATCCTGCACAAAATTAGGTTTGTTTAACGCTTCTCATGGAACTGGACTCTAAATGTGATTTTTTTGAAAAATCTGGCCACTTCTGGATTTACAGAAGGCCCTCTTAATATAAATCCTGTGAGTGGGGCTGTGTATATACTTGGGGGATCACCAGGGCTGTCCCAGTGAAATTATGGGGGCAGAAGCCTCTGCTGTGTGAATATCTTGGAGAAAAAGCTTCTCCCTTTCCTCTTGGTAGGAGGCCACAGACGCAGCTTAGCAGATGGCTGGCGATTGGGATCAAGAGCCCACCAATCTCCTCTGACTGCTTGCGGCAGAGACATCTTTGTCAAAGGGGAGGGAATTCAGAGGAATGCTGGACAGTAAAAATATAAATGGGGAAAACTGGATCAGTCAGATCTCGATCATTTATTGTGCCATTCTGGTGCTGCTCAGCCTATGATGATAAGACACCAGAAGAGGTTGTACAGCAGAAAAGTTTTTATTTCCTTTGGCAGAAAAATGTATTGGCCTGCACTTGGCTAAAAGGTCTTGTGCCAGCAGCAGTTACTGGGCAAAGGTGGCCTGCTGCTCTTCATGACACTATGCATGTTACACACAGGACTCTGTATGTTGCTTGAATCCACTGGGAGGGAGGGGGCTTCAGTTCCTTTCCCCCTTGGATACAGTTTCCTGCCCTCTTAAGCTCTTCTGGTCACCAAACCCAGTGAGCAATGAAATTCCCCATTTTGTGGAAGCCGGAGTGCTGGAGGCAATTAAGGAAAGCCGACATTGACACACATTTTTAGGAATTGTGTGGGGTTTTTCTAATGGATTTGAATGCTCAAGGCCCTAGACAGTAGCTGCCAATCAGAACAGACAATACTGGGCCTTATGGACAAATAGTGTGACCTGGTATGAGTCAGCTTCCTATGTCAAGCTCTGTGTTAATATAGAGAAAAACACAGCTCGTTATGGCAACCCCTATATGCCTATTGCACTTAATACAGAGACTTGAGTACATGGTGGATCCAGGATCCCAGAGCATGAGGAGTTTTAGGTTGCAGATCAGCACAACATATAAAACATCCCTGCAGACCACCAACAAACTCCAGCTAAAGGAGGGGAACTCACCAGACCAGCAAAGGAGCTTATTGCACAAGAAATGGACAGAGTACCTCTTGTGATGTCCTGCATCAAGAAGTCTCCATTGCCATCCTCTGCTAACAGAACCGTTTCATTGGAAATGCTGGGGTCCAACCTGGGACCTTCTGTGTGGAAAACCTGTGTTGGACTCTTGAGCTGTGCTTCTGGCCTCCTGTTCTCAGCAATAGAGTAGGGAAGGTCATGTGGGAAGAGTAAACCACCATGTGTTTATTTATTATATACCGTATTTTTCTGTGTATAAGACAATGTTTTTTTCCCCTTATACATGGATTTATACAGTAAGTCTTGGGTGAGCTGGTGGCTCCTAAGCCACCGAATGCCGAACTCAGGACCGCAGAGCTAGCTGGAGAGAGAGGCAGTGCCGAGGCAAGGAGGGAACTTAGTTGTGCTCTCACCGTCTGAGGCTCAGCTCCGTGGATCACCCCAACAAACTCAACAACTTTTTGGGTGATTTCCCCAAAAAGCTGAACAACTTTAAAACACTGACTTCTTAATTTTGGGCTCCCCAAAGTAGAGGTCATCTTATACATGGGGTCATGTTATACCTGGAAAAATATGGTCCTTGAAGTATTTTACCCCATTCTTCAGCCCAAAAAAGGCTCCTAGAGTAGTTCTTCAAAGATAAATAATAAGGCAATCTCTATTCTCAGGCTTACCATATAAAAGACATGTCACAAAAAGGAGGAGTGGGAGGGAGGAGGGAAACAAACAAACGCAACCACTAGTTCTCAACTACAAAGTTCTTGTAATGACCAGGAGGAATGGCAGCAGTTCAAGGAGAGGCAGAGTTAACAGCAGCTGGTCTTTCAGCTAAGCTAATAGAGTGAACATGCTTCCCTTTTCTTCCTCCCGCTGCTGCAGGAGGAAGAAACAGGCTATCTTTCTGGTTTGAGCAAGGAGACAACTCGACTGCTTATTTTTGTATTTCACTTTCTATGCCCTGCCTTCCTGTGATAAAACCCAACTGAAGATGGTTCCCACCAAAAAAAAAAAAAATAGCTTTCACTATTCCTACAAATATTGAAAGATGTCTTGAGATGTGGGGACCTTGGCTTTCTTAAGTGGTCTATGGGCAAGTTCACCCATACCTAAATACATCCACCTCTAAAACCAGAACAAGTTTCGTGCCTCACAGGGGTTTTTTTTTATTGAGATGAATGAGGATTGTTGTAAACCATTTTGCCCATTAATGGTGCCATGTAAGCAATCATTGAAAGCATAGCTATGCAAATAGAGAGAGTAGTATGAAATTTATGATTAATAGTGCTGACATCTCATAATTCATAATGTATAGCAATTAGGTGTAGGCACCGTTCAGTTATAAATTTCATAACAGGAAATGGCACAGTTGTAAACACTTATTTAAATGCAGCCAATTTCCACACTCAGATGGCACTTGACAAGAGGGTATGAGCTTAATAATATGATTTCCTTCCTTTCCTGAGACAGAAACCAGTTTCTCAGTTCAGCCATTGAAAGAAAGAAGTGCTGTTTATTGGAAGAAAAAGGAAAGGCTATCTAATTTTAAACTCCTGCTACATTAAAATTTATTCCAACTCCTTAAAAAAACAACAACTTGGATCTGTATTAGTGAACAGATGTTTCCATTGAGCTGTCCACAATGGATTCCCTGGGTTTTTCTTCCTGGATAGTTACATTTAATTTAAAGCTAAGCTACCTGAGTAAATAGTCAGTTTGGTTCAATGTGCACTATGTTTTATTTGTCAACTCTGAATATCATCTGCCAATCAAATTGCCAGGTCCCACTGCAGTTTCCTAGTCTTGATTAACTTCATAATTTATATTGTAAAAAGGCATCCAAATGACTTGCTTTGTGCAATGAAGACAGGGCATTAACAGTCTTTTTCCTTCTCTGTATGGAAAACCTCAGTTTCTGCAAGAAGAAATGACCCATGAGACTTTTAAACTGATCTTTGTGAAGATGTTTAAAGTGAAATATTCATGGTGTTTGTTGGAATAATAAATTAAAAATTTGCCAAGAATTTGCTAACCTTTATTCTGATATTCATAGAATTGTAGAGTTGGCAGAGCCCATGAGGGTCATTGAATCCAACTGTAAGGGAGGAGTCTTTTTGTCCAATGTGGGACTTGAACCCACAACTGTGAGATTAAGTGTTTCATGCTCTACAGACTGAGCTATCCACATAGCAGGACTCAGACTCGTTCTCTCCAAAATCCATTGTGATGAGGTTTGCTTTATACATTCTTGAGAAATAATTCTTTATTCTAATACTATGCTGGCACTGATATTCGGTTCAGAATGTTTACCCAATATTTATTTAGTTCCATTGGGTTAATTCTGCCCCTTCTTCCCCATTGGCGTTTATACTTTTCAAACAACTGGCTGATATTCTGCAACAACTGTATGGTGTTGGAAGGAGCAGTTCTTTGTTGTTTTATCAATTGCATTACCTTTTAGTTTCAAAATTGAATTCGTTTCTGCCTGTGTTTCGAATCTTTTCTCATTAGCCATTTCATTTCCCCCGCTTTATTTGTAACATTTCTTCCAGCTTCCATAGCACCTGCATTTATGCCTCCTTCCAAATACTGATGGTGATAGAGACTGACCTTAACATTGGTTTCCATTATACCCTTATGAAGTATCTGTGGTCAGCTCATTGTGTGTGTAGTTCTTTTCATTCCTCTTTATTCTTTTTTTTTTTTTAACCTGCATCACACTCTTCCTATCCCTGCCAGTTAAACTCAGGGGCTACAACAAAGAGCCTTGGAAAGAGTGTTAATTCATCAGTCTGTGCTTGGAATCCCCATTCCATCAGTACAACTTCTATTGTACTGATGGAATGGGGATTGCCTAAAATATCCCCTTTTTTTGCCTCTGAGAGCTGTTCTAACCATTACTCTTAGCACATGAATGCCACCAGCAAATGTCCTCCAGCGTAGAGTCAGAATAGCTTAGAAAACAAGCCACATTATTTCCAATTTGGAGTGGGAGGGCGAGCAATATCTTTGCACAATTTTTTCTGCAGCATTTTGTACTAGTTGGAGCTTCTGAATGTTTTTCAAAAGTGACCCCATATAGGATGTGCTATAGTAGTTCAAGCTAGAAGTAACCAAGGCAGGTATCACCATGGCTGAGCTGTGGGTGGTGCAGGTCACTGCTGTGAGTTACTGCTGTTCAATTCTACAAGAGAATATACTCTACCCACCGAATTTCAGCCGAAGAGCAGTCAGAACCTTGTGGATCATTTTTCTCATGGATGACCTTATCTGTTAAAGAACCCACCAACATCAGGCTCAACTCCAGATACCAGCTTGTTGAGTCTGACAGTTTTTCCACTTTATGAGTCTCCAGGACACCTCTTCCAATTCCATCATCTTCTGAATAGTGCATGGATAGCATAATCAAAAGCAGGAATGGACAATAGTGTGGCCTGCAAATGTTGTTGAACCACAACTATAATCTCTGACCATTGGCCGTTCTGACTGGGTCTGAAGGGAGTTGGAGTCCAAAAACACCCGGAGAACACCATACTTGAATACAACCATTTCTGTTGTAGCAATCAGAACATAAAATGGGTGGCTTATGTTGTAAATTTTATTGGGAGAAAAGCAATGACAAACCTAGACAGCATCTTAAAAAGCAGAGACATCACCTTGCCGACAAAGGTCCGTATAGTTAAAGTAGTGATGTATGGAAGTGAGAGCTGAACCATAAAGAAGGCTGGTTGCCAAAGAATTGATGCTTTTGAAATATGGTGCTGGAGGAGACTCTTGAGAGTCCCATGGACTGCAAGAAGATCAAACCTCTCCATTCTGAAGGAAATCAGCCCTGAGTGCTCACTGGAAGGACAGATTCTGAAGCTGAGGCTCCAATACTTTGGCCGCCTCATGAGAAGAGAAGACTCCCTGGAAAAGACCCTGATGTTGGGAAAGATGGATGGCACAAGGAGAAGGGGACGACAGAGGACGAGATGGTCAGACAGTGTTCTCGAAGCTACCAGGATGAGTTTGACCAAACTGCAGGAGGCAGTGGAAGACAGGAGTGCCTGGCGTGCTCTGGTCCAGGGGGTCACGAAGAGTCAGACACGACTAAACAACAAATGTTGTAAATGTTTCATTTGGTCTCCACTTCATTCTGTTTTGTTTTCTGGCTATCACTTCATGCTTTGGCTCAGTTTACCTGGTTGTGAGCCAGCACTTTAGGCTTTTCTTTCTTTCGTAATGTCCGTCTCTGTACTAGCTGACTAGATGAGACCATGGATATCAGTGGAAGCCCTGGCTCCAAGGGAGACGGAACGTAATTGTAGCAGATGAAGGGCACTCTCGGTAGCTTTTCCAAGAGTGCTGAGATTAGACAGTAATCATTGTTTGTAAGCAGATGAGAAGAAGGGGTAATCAGCCTGCCAGCCCTGACTGATTTTTCATGGAATGAATGTGAGCTTCCATGAGCAGCTTAAGAACTTGCACTTGTGTAAAGCTGCACAATTATCAACAAACCTTTCCTGGTGCAGCAGCACCAAGCAAGGAAGAGCCATCGCCAGACAGGCGGAAAACTATGGCTGCAGAAAATGCTGAAGAGTTGAGATCTGGATCATTAAAAACTATATGTTAGTCCAGACCAAGTGAGTGTTCTGAAATCAATGGGCTACATTAGTCATGGCCAACTTAAGTCAGGCAAGCACACGCTCTCCTTTAGAGACTTTTTACCACAAAGCACATTGGAAACTTATTAATATTGCACTTAGATCTTTCTTTTCTTTTCTTTTTTCTTTTCTTTATGCTTTATTGAAAATAAAGAAAATATTACAAACAAGCATATATATAGTCGAAACAAAAATACAAAAAAGATAACATTTGTTCTCTAGACAGTCTTCTTAATTCCCCAGTGACTTCCTGCCACCCCATCATGTATTTACTGTCTATTTTACCTGGTGCACTGTTTTAGATCTTGCTTTTCATTGCTTTCATGATTCCAAAGCTGCCTACACAAAGAAAAACAAAGGGAACACCCTGTGGTACCTGTAGACACAAAGTTCCTTATAACTGATTTATCTCTCCCCGCCCCCCGCCGCCTCCACATGAAAGTTTGTTTAACTCCAGGAAATTTAGTGATCTTGGATTTGTCCATATTGTCATGATCCCTGATCCTGGACCCTTCCAGTGTGGAGCAACCAACTTGAATGAGGATGAGATTCGAGCTTCTTCTTTGGAGGGGAGAACTGGCAGACCCGTATTTGTGTCCCTTCCAGCTAGCAGAAACAGCCTTTCCACCATTTCTGGACTCGGACAATGAGACCCCTGATGTACAGTGGTACCTCGGGTTACATACCCTTCAGGTTACAGACGCTTCAGGTTACAGACTCCACTAACCCAGAAATAATACCTCGGATTAAGAACTTTGCTTCAGGATAGGAACAGAAATCGTGCTCCAGCGGCGCGGCGGCAGCGGGAGGCCCCATTAGCTAAAGTGGTGCTTCAGGTTAGGAACAGTTTCAGGTTAAGAATGAACCTCTGGAATGAATTAAGTACTTAACCCGAGGTACCACTGTATTTCTATTTCTCCAGTTTCTCGGAGACTGCAAAATCAGGCAAGGCCCTTTAGCAACATATCCAACTTCTTTAGGGAAACAGAGACAATTACATGGCAGGTCTTTTCAGACAATATAAGGTTTCACCTCCCTGCTGGGACAGCATTTCCTTTCCCTAGCAGAAGAGAGCTTCTGTCAACACGACTGAACCTATTCCAAGGTCCTGTTCTGGTTGCCCTCTGCATAAGAGAGGGAACTGCCATGATCTGCCCTTGGCAGCCATACCTTGACATATTGCTTGCCTTGACTGGTGTTTACTTGCTTGGTCTGACCCTGATTTGACTTCACCAGATACTACCTCTTCTCCATTGAGCCTCAAGCTCCCATAGAACAGGATACACATTGGATGTGACATAGATCAGAGGCTTTTACAGACATCCCTATTGTGTCTAGTTCAGTTTTCTGTGGCCTTATAGACAGAGTGGATTTATTGATAGGAAACAGCCCTTGCTGTGGAAGAGCAGGAATTGGTTAGAGTTTCCCCAATTCTTTTTGTTTTTGTTTTATTTTAGATCAGCTCAAAATGTTGGCAACTAATATTCTTTGACAAGTCTTGGAAGATACCCCACATGAGGCAGAAGCAAGGGAAATTTCATAGCTTTCTGAGAAATGTTGCAAATAAGCTTGGAATCTCATCTGTAATTATGAACACTGCAGGTAGCCATGAGTGCAATTCAGTCATGATACAAAGCCAAGCACCCAGCAAAGCGGCTCAGTGTTCCTCTGATGTGAAATGAGAAGAGCAATTAAATAACCGTCTCTGAAAATTCAGCCAGATATTCATCCAGGGGAAAGGAAGGGCCTTTAAAAAAATGAGCGAAGAAAAGAATTAAAGACTGGCAAAGTGGCTAGAATGTCCCAGCATAATCCCTGACCCTGTGGGGTTCATTGGTGGGGGTTCCCTCCCCCATTTGAAACTGCCTCTGTATAAACACAGCTGGAAACAACTGGAGATTTTGTAATTATTTGTTGCCAACTCAGACTAAGAAAATGCCATGGCTTAATTGCATATGTTAATTAATTTAAATGTATGCAGATTTAAAATTGCAAAGCATTGAGTCTAGGCATAAAAAATAAATAAAACCACAGAATTTCAAATGAGCTGAGATATGTAAAAGACAATACAATTTGGTGGTTTTGGAATAGATCTGCATATAAGGAAAGATGAGTTACACTGAAAACTGCCTTATGCTGGCCCATCTAGCCTAGTATTGCCTATGACGACTGGCAGTGGCTCTCCAGAATTTCAGACAGGAGTATTTTCCCAGCCCTACCTGGAGATGCCAGGATTGAATCTGGGACCTTCTGCATGCAAAACAGATGCTTCATTGCTGGGCCATGACCCTTCCCGCCATCTGGGATAATAATGTTTGGTCGGTGAATGTTACAGCTAGTAATGGAGATGCTGCAACAGAGGAGTAACTGGGAAAGTGGGCCAGTGCTGTGGAGTCATCCCTCCCATCTCACTGCTGACTACCAGGACGGTGCAGAGCTGGGACAGGGTGGCAATGAGATCAGGACTGTTTGGGTTCCACTGATGTACCACAAACCCTTACTCCTGCCTGAATCTGGTAAGCAGCAGTTAAGAACAGCTCTGCATGAGCCTCTCCTGCTGCACCAACTGAGGTAGTTCAGGACACACACGTATCTTCTACCAAGCCATTCTCCTACTGTTGTTGGAACAGTCTGAAATGCAACAGACCAACAACTCTCAAAATATATTTGTTTAGTGGGAATGCTGTAGCTCAGTTGTAGAATACAGTAGTATCTCGGTTTATGAACAGCCCTGTTTACAAACTATTCAGTTTATGAACTCCTCAAAACCAGAAGCATTGTTCCGGTTTGCAAACTTTACCTCGGTCTACAAACGGAATCCGAACAGTAGAAGGGCACCAGCGGTGGGAGGCCTCATTACGGAAAGCACACCTTGGTTTAAGAACAGATTTGGTTTAAGAACGGACTTCAGGAATGGATTATGTTCGTAAACCGAGGTACCACTGTACATGCTTTGCGCACAGAAAGTCCTGAATTTGATCCCTTGCATCTCTAGGCAGGGCTAGGGAAGAACAGCCCCACAAAGGCCTTATGTGTAGATACGTATGATAAAAAGCATATGAAGAAGTAGTCCCCAAGTACAAATTTGGGCTATAGGTGAGTCTTGGGTCTGAAAGGGATGAAGGCTGTTGGTGTAGATAATACTTAACTAGATGAACCAATGATCTGACTCAATGTAAGGGTGCTTCCTATGTGCATGGCAGCATTGGATGAGGATGCAAGTCTTTTCTTTAAAATGAAGTGTGTTTTCCTAAGGCAGCATGTTTGGTTACTGGGAGAGGTGAGAATCTTAGTACTGTCAAGAAAGCGCAACATGGACATCTTCAGTAGGACCTACCTCTGTTGCATAGGAACAAATTGGTTAACTGAGTGAAGAAGGAATACCATTTTTCTCACCACCTTACACTATTTTCACAACATTTCCCAAAGCTCAAGATGGGAGACCAATTACAATCTCAGTGCATCAAAAATATATATAATAATAATCACACACAAGATCACAGCAGTCAATGAGTTATGTGAAAAGTTAAGCAATAGTGCTTAGTATCTAAATTTACTCCAAAACCAATCAGTTTTGCTTCTAGAGAGATGTTCAGGCAACGAGTGGACAAGCTTCTTCAGCTGAAATGTAATAACTTCTAATGGTCTTTATAGATTACCACATCCTCATAAAATGCATCCTGCAGCAAACCTTTACTACCAAGTTCAAAGAACAAGAGGCTTAATATAGAAAAAGATTCTTGAAGGTACAAGAATTTTGTTTTTTTATATATATAATATTTATTAAAGTTTCAAAAAAGTTACAAAAATGAGAAAGAAAAAATGAAAAAAGAAAAGAAACAGAAAATACAAAATACAGAAAAATAATAACAATTAAAAACATTTCCCTCTTTCCATGTCTTGTCTTTCATTTACTTATTTCCCTGACCTCCTCACACCTCCCTTTTTTGTATTCTATTTCAATTAAATATTCCAGCAAATCCTTTCCAGCTTGGTTTTTTATCCTAATAGTTTATCTTAATGTAGTATAATTTTACATTCTCGTCTTTCAGCAGTTAAAAAATCAATTTTTACCTAATCTTTTATATCATTTCTGCTAAAACCTCATTACTTCATTCCAACATCCTTCTAACATTCCTGAATTTTACAATGTTTCTGTAGATAAACTTTAAATTTTCTCCAATCTTCTTCCACCAACTCTTCACCTTGGTCTCGGATTCTGCCAGTCATCTCCGCCAGTTCCATATAGTCCATCACTTTCATCTGCCATTCTTCCCAGGTGGGTAAATCTTGTGTCTTCCAATGCTTTGCGATGAGTATTCTTGCTGCTGTTGTTGCATACATAAAAAAAGTTCTGTCCTTCTTTGGCACCAATTGGCCGACCATGCCCAGAAGGTACAAGAATTTTGGTTAATGTTTTGGATAATGATGCATTTGGCTTTCCCTTGCATTTGTGCCTTATTATCACCATGGTCAGTGCTGGTGCCTGGCAAAACTCTTAACGCATGTATCTGCTGAAGGACCATTATCTAATCTCAGGAGAGTGGTGTGCTGAGGACTTTGGGGTGAATAAGTAGCCATGCTCCCTCAATAGAGACCACTATAAATCTCTTGCCCACAAACACACAGAGCCAGCCAGTAATTACTGCGCTGTGTTCATGATCACAGTGTTTGAGCATCTGTGTGGTGTCCCTCTGGCTCTGTGCGATTGGTGTCACAGTTATTTCTGATGGATTGTTAATACATCCCCAACTTCTAGCAGCTGGGCTAATAAAAGTAATAAGTTCCTTGGTAGTCAGCTTGCACGACTGCAAGATTTATGGCTCCAAACAGCGGAAGAGCAGCTGGGGAAGTGGAGAGGCTTCTCAAAGAAACTTTAATATTTCAAGCTCTTGCCTTGCTTCGCTTCTATTTTCCCTTCTCCGAGGAAAGGATCAAATTAGAAGACCTAGTGGGAACAGAAAGAGATGTTACATTCTCGTTGCACTAGTCGGGGAGCTGTCTGCAGCCCTTATTAGAAACCTCTGTTTCCGGCCCATTATAACTGCTGTGTTGAGTTAACTCCAGGCAAAAGTTTAACACAGTGGGTCCCCACCTGAGAGCAAGGATTTTAATTTAGCTTCACATAGGTTTTAATTTATATGAATTAAAGGAATGATGTGGAACAGTTCGGGCTCCTGCTTTTCACATTTTTTAAAAAAACGCACCAGCTGGGTTTGCAAAAATAAAAATGAAACATATTAATGGCCAGTGCCCAGCATTATGAAAATATTGAAAGAGCCTAATCTGTATTCATGTAATTTTAGAAATGTCAGCAACCTGCTGCACGCATAAAGAATAGACCTTCCTTAATCATGGTTAAGAGATGGAGAGTTGTCCACAGAATGTCATGCCTCCTCTGCTTCTTGAAACAAATTTCCCCCTCCAACCTTAACATTAATTGTGGCTAATGCTGTCTGAGGTTCTACTTAAGTTGGGATGGCAACAAGGGCTGGTTTCCAATTCTAATCAAGTGGGGACCCTAGTTACCTCTTCACCGGCAGTTCATATCATCCTTGATGTACCGTGTACCCATAGTTAAGGCAAGACAGTTCAATCTGCTGTGAAGGAAGAAAGGGCTAGAAGGAGGGAATGCAGGGACTCTCAGTTCATAAATCTCTCAACCACTGTTAAGAGGGCCTGCTCATGATGCCTGCACCAACACTTTGTGTTTAGGCTGAATAACAGCTACTAACATGTATGGCTGGAGAACCAAAGTGTCTTCTGCTACTGTTATCTACATACCTATTAGAACTGTGTGGTTCAGCTGTCTTCTGGAAGAAAATGCAGGCCAGCTGCAACTGGATGCCGTGGGGCAATTCTCCTGAAGCTCAGCAATTGTCAGTTTTGCAGTTGATGCTGAAATGGACCCTCTGTCCCTTTGGGGGTCTTTGCAAGGGATGTAGCAAAGTCCAGTAGAAGGGCCTTAGAAACCTTCATCTGTGGTGGAGAGACATTAGCCCTGGCTTGTGAGGCTCCACGATAGAGACCAGAAGTATTGCTGATTTATGCAGCAAGTGCTTCCAGAGCGGATAGCTTGCATTGTTAGCCCCTGCCTCCTCCATCCCAGAGTTAATCACTTTGCAGAGCTTCCAAGGTACACCAACTTTGTGTGCAGCTTAACAAGCTTTATTGGCAAAACTTGTCAGCTTCCTTCTGTTGAGCTAATCAGCATACACTTGCTCCAGAGCTAATGGACCTGTGGGTTTTAGCTATGCTGTTAAGTGTTTGCGCTCACCACTTCCTCTTTTAATTGCACAGCTAAGAGCCTAATAGAATTTTCTGTTGCATATGGTTCTGCTCGTTTCCAAACTTAGCTGTTTTGAACCCAATTTTCCCAACAAAATATATTTAGCTCATTAAGGACTACTTGCATGCCAAGTCTCTGTTTCAGGAGTCAGCTATTTTCTAGTTATTCTTAAAGCCAGGCAGCTGGCCAGGATCCTTTTTGCCTCCTCCAAAACGAACTTAGTGTGGATGGAACTTGCCTTCTAATGTCATCCACTTCACTGGTTGCAAAGAATGCTGCTCTCCCCCCCCCCCCCAACATACACTATGTAAACTAAAACCCATTCCTTCTTTTTATCAGGGTTCAAGTGTGGGAAATGCCTACTCCAAAAAATGTAAGAATGTGCTCAAAATCAGCATAGTGTTGTAGGGAACTTGTGCAAATGAATTCATTACTTCAGGTAACATTTTCAACACGTAATCTTGTCAGATTCAGGTCTCCCGCGTACCTCTGAGCAATCAAATTATGTCGTTCTGAGCTGTAATTTTCTGATTTTCTCCTGCATGGTGTTATGGAAGCGAGGCATGAGAGAGTATGCAAGGCACAGAGATATTAAAGGCACACAAAACGCTGTCAAAAAACACGACTTCCCCACAGACCAAGCACATAAGCTGTTGCAGACCGATTATTTATAAAACTTGATATAATTAATTTGATTAATTCCAATGGCCACAGCCAGCCCCTTTAGTTTGTCTAATCACTCACTGTGGCTTCCGTCTCTTTCCTTCCCAGGGTCATTTCTCTCACCTTTCTCTGCTCTTCATCCTCCTGTGCAGTTTCTTAAGGATACTTCGTCCAAGGCTGGTCCCACCATGAGGCAGAGTGGGGTGGCTGCCTCGGGCAGCAGCCTCCTGCTCCCCCCCTGAGCTCCCCAACCATTTCCCTGTGTTGTCACTTGGTCTGTCCTAGTGTGGCCTTCTGCCTCAGGTGGGGTGGAGAATGCTACCCCATCACCAGTGCGGAAGTAAGGTTCAGCTCCCCATCCAGTTAGCTTCTGTATGTAGAAGGAGCCATCTTGTTCTTTACTTGCGTGTGTCTATGTATAGCACCCTGAGTACATCAGACATAGAGGACTGCTTCACAAGCAGCCACTCAAAGGCCAACCCTGCAGTGTGAGGAACTATACATAGCAAGTAGAGGCATATGCAGAGGTGGCTCCGTCAGTGCAGCATCTGACTCTTTGGCAATGCATTTGGTGACACCATCAAGGCAAATGAATAGAATCATAGAGTTGGAAGGGATCCTGAGGGTCATCAGGTCCATCTCCCAGCAATGCGGGAATCTCATCCATGACAGATGGCCATCCAACCTCTGCTTAAAAACCTCCAAGGAAGGAGAGTACACAACCTCCTGTAGGAGACTGTTCCACCGTCGAATAGCTCTTGCTGACAGAAAGATATTCCTGACGTTTAGTCGGATTCTCCTTTCTTGTAATTTGAAACCTTGCCAGATGGGCGGGGTATGTATGTATAAGTAAGTAAGTAAGTAAGTAAGTAAGTAAGTAAGTAAGTAAATAAATAAGTAAGTATAGTCCTACCATCTGGGGTGGGAGAAAACAAGCTTGCTACATCTTCCATGTATAGGAATAGGAGACAGATAAGCCTGGGCCATGGGACCCAAGCTGCTGGAAAGTTTACCATTGAATTGAATGGGAGCTGTGCTAGAACATAGTTGTGACAATGTTGTTGTTTAGTCGTGTCTGACTCTTTGTGACCCCCTGGACCAGAGCACGCCAGTCACTCCTGTCTTCCACTGCCGTTTGGTCAAACTCATGTTGGTAGCTTCGAGAACACTGTCCAACCATCTCGTCCTCTGTCGTCCCCTTCTCCTTGTGCCCTCCATCTTTCCCAACATCAGGGTTTTTTCCAGGGAGTGTTCTCTTCTCGTGAAGTGGCCAAAGTATTGGAGCCTCAGCTTCAGGATCTGTCCTTCCAGTGAGCACTCAGGGCTGATTTCCTTCAGAATGGAGAGGTTTGATCTTCTTGCAGTCTATGGGATTCTCAAGAGTCTCCTCCAGCACCATAATTCAAAAGCATCAATTCTTTGGCGATCAGCCTTCTTGATGGTCCAGCTCTCACTTCCATACATCACTACTGGGAAAACCATAGCTTTAACTTTGTGACTTCAACTGTTGTGTCAATACTGAACCACAATCATGGTGTCCCATTTTCCTAAGTAGGTAAAGCTTCTCTTTGTAACCATTCTTTTCTAGCACTGATTATTTCAAGCAATTAATTCCAATTTCTGCTTTTTGCAAAGTGAAAAAGTCTGAGACACTCAGTGCAAGACCCTTTAAGTAATGATGTAAGCACCTAGGCTAGCCTTCTGAGGTTATAATCTTCTGTTCCTATTTGATACTTCTTGTTGCTTCCCCAATTCTTAAAATCTATTACTGAGCCTCCAGAATCCACAGTTGGGCAATTCCTTTATTATGGCTAACCAAAATGGTTTTGTACAAAGAAGTACAAAAAATAGGATGGATCTTGAAGCCCTGAGGTCTGCATTTGGACTCAGCCTGAATATGAAGATTGCAGACTGAATTAACTTCTGCTAAGTAGTTGCAGCTCTCAGGTTGCACGTAGGGTTTCTGTGAGGAAGAAGCACTTGCTGTTCCCTATTTCATTACGATTCAGCAACACCTTCTTTGGATGAACTTTGTTCCTTTATTTTATACATTTCCATCCCACTTTTATTTGACATGGGGAACTCCAAGCAACAGACAGCACAGAGAGACAAATAATCAAGGCAATATCAAGCAGCATGATAAAATATTATCAACATTGAATCAGCAAACAGAGCTTCAAATCAGCTTTATCAGAAAGCCATTTGAAACTCTCAAGAAAGAGACTCCCGCAGGTTCTCTCCAGCTGCCATTTGGTTAAAACTCTGAAAGTGGATGGAACAATTACAGAGGCATAATTAACCTTCCACAAAGTCATTCAGATTTTCCTCATCATGCTAATATGGCAGTGGCTTCATCATTTTAAAATACTTTGTTTTTATTGTTGGGACCAGAATATAATTTGGCTGCTATCTTTTCTAAGGGGGGAAATGTCATCACTACCTTATGTGTGCATTGGAAGTCAAGGGGAACTCAAGGTGAATTGCCTTTGCTGTTTACTGTGCAAATAAGCATAACCTTTTAAGTAACATTTCCGTTGCACATTCCTTGAGCATTGTTCATTTATTTGACTGTTTGTATTTATGCACCCATCTTTCCACCACATAATATCCAAGGCATGTGGACCAGTTCCCACCTCATGGCTTGCAGCTCAGTTAGGGTCATCTTGAGGACACAGGTGGCACTGTGAGCTAAACCATAGAGCCTAGGACTTGCCGTTCAGAAGGTCAGCGGTTCGAATCCCCGCGATGGGGTGAGCTCCCGTTGCTCGGTCCCTGCTCCTGCCAACCTAGCAGTTTGAAAGCACATCAAAGTGCAAGTAGATAAATAGCTACCACTCCGGCGAGAAGGTAAACGGCATTTCCGTGCGCTGCTCTGGTTCGCCAGAAGCGGCTTAGTCATGCTGGCCACATGACCCGGAAGCTGTACGCCGGCTCCCTCGGCCAATAAAGCGAGATGAGCGCCGCAACCCCAGAGTCAGCCACAACTGGACCTAATGGTCAGGGGTCCCTTTACCTTAATTGCGTGGTGATTGATGGTTAGCTTGTCATCATGAAGCCAGAGCTTATGTTCGAGCTTTAGGGCTCAACCTGGCTCAACCTCAGAACATGTGGAAGAACGATGAAGTTATTGTTGTTGGGGCACAACATAGCTTCCATAACACCAGAGGGAATTGCATAGCAGAAGATGGGAAGGGTCTGAGTACCTGCTATGTGTCCAGAAGGTCCCAGGTTGAACCCCTGGCATATCCATCACAGTCAGCAAAGACTCATGTCTGAAACCCAGGAGAGCTGCTGCTCCTAGTCAATGTTGACTAGGGGTGGGGAACCTCAGGTGCCAGAACTAAACATGCCCCTCTAGGCCAGCCCCACCTCTCCCCTGGCGACACCCCTCACAAGTCCAGCTCCATGCCCTCCTTGACTTCTTTTGCTTGGCAAGAAGGTGTTTGGATTGTGATAAAGCCTCTTGGCTGGAAGGAGTGGAGAATGTGGGTAAGGCTCTGGTTCTTGACTGATAAAATTGCAGAGATGGAAGGGACCCTGCGGGTCATCTAGTCCAACCCCCTGCGATGCAGGAATCTCAACTAAAGCATCCATTCCCAGAAGGGTATGCAAACCTTGAGCTGAAAACATTTATCCATGTTTTCCAGAATTGTAGGCAATTCTGACCTAGAGGGGTGAATGACCTGGCTCAGCATTATTTAAATTACATGTTTTTATTTTAAAAAAAACATGCCACCTTTCATATAGCTATCACAGTGGATTATAAGAAAAGATCAAATAAATTAAATTCAATGAAAAATACATTAAAACAACAGACAGGGCAGGGGGGGAATAAATGCTCAAGCAAACATAAATATTTTTAATTGCTGGCAAAGGCATAATATCAAGAATCATCACGAGTTCTTGGACAGGGTCTGTCCTTCAAAATAGGTGCAACCACAGGGAATGCCCTTTTTGTATCCCACCCTTCCTGCATGATACCCCCTTCTCGGGGTTTCATACATGGTCTCCCTCCCCACTTGGTATTCAAACCTAAGTTAGGCTGAGAAATAGGGACTGACCCAAGGTAACCCAATGACCTTGTGGCTGGGTGGGGGCTTGAACCCAGATCTCCCCATTTCTAAATCCAGCACGTTAACCAAGGAATGGGGAGTCAGTGTCCCTCCAGATGTTGGACTCTCAGCTCCCATCATCCCTGACTATTGACTGTGTTGATTAGGCCGAGAACCCTGCAGGAAGCGTGGGATACAGCTTCCCCATCTCTATTTCCAAAGGAATTCATCTTCTGCCAAGTACTTTTTATTTCAATCATCTTCCCAAGAACACTGAGTGTGTGTGTGTTTTGCCCCAGAGTTTTATAGCTGAGGTGGGATCCAGACAAACTTTCTACACCATAACTGTTGGCACGTGAGGATCAGAAGAGGCCTTCTTGTCCCTGATAGTTTCCATGGCGCTGCTGCATCCGAAGCTCACGGCATTTGGCCGCTGCTGGTACATTCTTTAGAGATCAATATTTGCAGACTGCCTGTACAGGAGGTCTTGGAGTGTTTGTGTTCTGTATCCATAAACCCAATAATAACATGCTTGGATGGAAGCATCAGTGAGATGGGGAGGGAGAAAGGAGACTTAACACGGAGCATGTTTGCAATTAATAAGGCCGGCAGTGCTAGTCTACTGACTCCCCTCTGTTCGTTTCAGGCTCTGACTTGATGGTGCTAATTGATGATTGTAATTCATTACAAATGTGCCCTAATTAAATTACCCATCAGTGGCTGTGAGATTAACGATCGTAATCTAGGTGAGTGCATGATTAAATTTAGGGTTGTCAAATTTTTCGGCTATTATGAAAAGGTTGAAGGAGGGCAAGAAAGAGGAATGTGTCGCAGTATATTGACTAGAGACACTCATCCCCTTTATGGGGAGAGCAGTAAGAACAGGCGCAGATAAAAGTCAGGCTCTGCCAGCATGGAAGAGTGCTCTCTGTGAGATGCTTGGCAAGGTGGAGCTTCCAGGTGTTTAAGAAAGGTGTGGCTATACCCCAAAGGTGTAGAATTATATGTTAAAATACTTCCCATCTTGGGACCAGACTAAATCATGGTGGCGAACGAAATATGGGGCATTGATTAGAGCAGGGGTGAGAAAGCTCAGGCCCAGGGGCCAAACACAGCCCCCTTTGCCTCTCTGCCCAGGTCACACCTGCTCCCCAGATGCCCCCCACCCTTACCCCTTGCTTTTGTCTGGCTGCAGTGTATCTTTGAACTGTGTCAGGGCCTTTTGTTTGCCTGAATGAAGGATGGAGAGGTGTGTGAAAGTAGACTGTAGAAATGTCTGACTTCCATATAGCCTACTATACAAAGCAAGCAGTTGTGTTGGTTTCTCTCTCCACTTCTTGCCTCTGGCCCCATCCAACACTGGCATTTGCATACTGGAAACTTGCCTGTAAGGGAAGGAGGCCCTTAGGTTGAAATGGATTTCCCACTTCTGGGCTGTAGAATCAGACTTGGTCAGAAAGTCCTGGGTTTGAATGCTGCTCAAGCCTGCTTGATAGTTATGCCTATTGTTGGAAGCCTTCCTCGAAGCACCTTTGCCTTCAGAGGTGGTAACAAGAGACCAGACCTTTTTCATTGGGGCCTCCCATATCTGGAATGCCTTTGCTACAGAAGCACGTCTGGTATCAAATTAGGTCTCTTCACTGCCCAGACTTTTCAGTTTGTGACTTTCAGCCACTTGTATTAAGAGTGGAATATAAATAGCTGGATTTAATTTGCTGATTATTTTTGTTATTATTTTTCTAATGGCAACGTTACTCATTTTTTGTCTCTTGCTTTTTTATTATTATTTTGTGTTTGATTGGTTTATGCCTAATTTTAATATTTTATTGCAATATCCTTTGCTACTCTGAGAGCTTTTTAGCTGAAGATCAGCATGCAAATATTTGAAAATAAATAAATGTGCACTGCCTGGAGCTACTCCGGATATAAATGTGAGAAATAAATAAGCTTCCCAACAGCGGGTGGTGGTGATTGATGTTTAAAAAGTTAAGCATATTTTAGAGAAAGCTTATGGGGATGGGGGTCCTCTTTTGCAGGAAGCAGAGTTGGGGTCTCCCAGTGAAAATGATTGATTGGCAGAAGATTCAAGACAAGTGGAAGAAAATATTTCTTCATGCAATGCATAACATTCATGGAATTCACTGCCTTGAAATGTGATGGTCACCATCTTAGCTGACATGGAAAGAGAATTAGACATATACTGGTAGCCTTATTCTGCTCCATGAATAATAATAATAACAATAACAATAACAATAACAATAACAATAACAATAACAATAACAATAACAATAATAATAATAATAATAATAATTTATACCCCAGCCACTCTGGGCAGCTTCCAATCGAATATTAAAAACAATACAGCATCAGACATTAAAAACTTAACTTCAGTTGTCTTTTAATAGTAAAATAGTGGCTCTGGATACCAGTTGTTGGGCACTGCAGGTGGGAGAAGGGTTGCTACACTTGCATACTGTTTGCAGCTTCTCTTAGGCATCTGGCTGGGCCATTGGGGGAAACAGGATACAGGGCTAGATGGCCCCCTTGGTCTGTTTCAGCAGGACTCTCCTAATATCCATATATGCCCTTAACAGGTAGATGTTGATGCAAGGTTTTCAGGCAGGATATCTTGTCTGGAGAAGATACACTGAGCCCTTGGGCTTAAATGCAGTTTAGAGTTAGTAAAGGTAAAGCTAAAGGGACCCCATACCATTCGGTCCAGTCGTGACTGACTCTGGGGTTACGACGCTCATCTCACTTCATTGGACGAGGGAGCCGGCGTACAGCTTCCAGGTCATGTGGCCAGCATGACTAAGCTGCTTCTGGTGAACCAGAGCAGCGCACGGAAACGCCGTTTACCTTCCCGCCGGAGCAGTACCTATTTATCTACTTGCACTTTGAGGTGCTTTTGAATTGCTAGGTCGGCAGGAACAGGGACCGAGCAACGGGAGCTCACCCTGTCGCGGGAATTTGAACCACCGACCTTCTGATCAGCAAGTGCTAGGCTCTGTGGTTTAACCCACAGTGCCACCCGCATCCCCCTTAGAGTTAGTATGATGCATTTAATTTTGGGTTCATCCTGTCTTCTTTACCTAATGACCTTAGGTTCGTAAAATAATGCCTTTTCCAGGCAGTGAAGTTATTTCCAACTGTTCCTATCATACCCCAAAGTTCTCCATTGAAAGAGGACAGAAGTGATGGAGGGAAAGTACAGGTCAGCCCAAGATTAAGCACCTCCTCAGTTTATCTCCAACCCTCAACAGCCCAACCCAAGCTGCTCACTAGGAGCTATCCTTGGTGCTGTAACAGTCTTGTCACGGCCTCATCTGTGGGGTCAGGACAGGACAGGTTGCTTCTGCTACTGAAGTTGGCCACCTTCTCCTCCTGTAAATGCTGCATTATAGCTCATTGCATGATTATTGTGTTGTTGTAGTCTGTGAGCCCCACAGAGAGCTGTTTGTTATGAGATGGCCTGTAAATAATTTCAGAGATACAGTCCCCTCAAAGCAAATGGAGGATGGAGACCAGTGAGTGCTGTTGGATCTGAGGGAAGAGGGTGGGACTGGTATTCTTTGGCAACTCAGTGCAAATCATTGGGCAGACCATCTCCAGCTCTGTGGCCTGCTGTCGGTTGTCAGATCAATAGGCTCCCTTTCCACCGAGGCAGTGCAGCCTGTCGACTCCGTGCACCGTAAAGGTAGAGAAGTAGCCTCAAGCGCACGTTGTCCTGGTCACGTCATCTCTCCCTCTTTTCTCTTCCCCTTTGAAACTCTCTCTAGCGCTTTCCCCACAATGCAAGGAAATGCAAATCCCTGTGTAGCAAGTAGCTCTACAAGGAAGAGCAACCAGCTGGCTTCCCAATCAGAGGCAGCCTAGCCCACAAAACCTCTTGTTTCTGCAGGCGAGTTCTGTCAGCTGCCATTGCCGTGCCGTGTGCTTGGCCCACTTACTTCTCTTCAGAAAGCTGCCTTGCCCCGCTGCTGCGTTTTGTTGTTGCACGTTGACCTGCCTTGTTATTGCCTTGCAACACAAAGCATTTTGAGTCACCTTTCCAGCGTGTTTGTATGTCAGCCTGTGTATGTGGCCTTTTTCGGCAGCTTCTCCTCTGCTCTCCCTTCCCATGTTCCCCTCCCCTTCAGCATAAAACAGGAGTGTTGGAATTGCGGAAAAGAGGGATGGCACAGGTAACCTTGAAATCTTTTGCACTGGGCAGCAATCAAAATTAGTTAGCCTGGAAAAAGCTTTCTGACTCATCATCTAAAGACTGTCAGATATCTGCCCTTGACTAGTAACTTCCTTTTCCAGTCGCTCCCCTTTTGGTTGCTTCTTTAACATTGAATGTGAGGGTTCTGTGAAACTGGCAAGTGCTCTCTCTTTCTCTTCTGTGATTTTTCACTTGGTCCTAATAGGCATGCTGTGCTATGGCTATTGATATCCGCCATTATTCCTACTCAGAGTAGACTCATTGAAATTTATGGACACAATTAATTTTTTTAAATGGAGCAATGTGACTGTATCCCCCCCCCCAATTTTTTTTTGGCTACATAGCCATATAGTACTCCCATATTCCCAGCAGCCCTTGCAAGAGGAAGCCGCTGCTCACTGTGGGAGAACAGTCCTGTGATGGTCTTTATCAGCACTGCCAATTTCATTCACTGAATGAAACTGGTCTCCTGTTTTCAAATTGCCCATGGAAGGGATAGAAGGCTTTCACCATGAGATGGGAGGACGGAGCAGTAGCTGTCTATTCTTCCATAGTCTTGTGGCACCGTGAACATTGACACATTTATTATAGCTCAGGCTTCCGCAGACTAAAGCCCACTTAGAAGTTATCGTTAGTTGACAGGAGTACATATGTACACATGGGTGCAGATTTTTTTAAAATGTAAGCAGTGAGGTAAGAGGAAAATGAAATGCAGAAAGTATAGTCTCTGACAATTTAATTGAAGCTTAAATATATGCAAACCGAGTACAATGACCAAACAACAGTGGGAATGGGTATAACACAATCTTCCTGGACATTGTTGAAATAATTAACACCTAGAGTGGTGCAGGAAACTGTTATCTCTGTTCATTCCCAAGTAGACAGAATTAAACTTCATGATAAATTCTAATTCAGTACTTTTGCACTGATGACTCCTTAATGTTCTTTTGTTGAAGAAGTTATACTTTTAGGTCAGCAGTGGAATGTCCTGAGATTTAAATGTTCTCCTCCTAGTTTCTGGATGTTGCCCCTTTTGATGTCAGATTTGTGTCTTATTTTGTATGGAGACCGGTCCAGTTGTCCTTTGTAGCAGCCCAAACAGCATAGCTAGCAAGTGATAGCACATATCACAATGAGCCAGTAAATAAATATGTGATGTTTCTGCTGATTAGGTCCTGTAATGGTTACCCTGTGTAAATATGGGAACTGTGTTAGCTTCTGAGTTTGTTGCAGTGACCAGTTATTGTGTCCATACCTCTGGTGGGTGACCTGTTGTTGCTACTGAGTTTTAGATTATGAGACTGGTTGTGTGCCATTCATGCAGTGCATAGCTGAACTAGGGGATTTGCTACCACAGAATGTAGTGATAGCCACCAACTCCAGATGCCTTTAAAATGAGTTTAGACAGAATCATGAAGGGAAAGGCTTATTAGATACTTGATAGATGGCTATCCTATTGTCACAATGGCTGTATTATCTCCAGGATCAAATGCCGTGTGCCCCAGAATGCCAGTTGCTGGGAAACACGAGTGGGAGACTGTTGCTACACTCATTGTTAGGCAGACTACTGATCAAATTATCCCTCAATTTTAGTTCTGAACAGCAGTCGTGATTGATCCAAAGGGATGTTTTAAGACCCCAGTGACAACTGGAATTAATCTAGTCAAATCCAAGAGGACATACACAGAATGCCTTTTCATATGCTTTATTCTTTGCACCACATATATTTTTCCATCGAACTCCAAACCTGCATATCTCATTCTAATAATCTAACACCTTTATAAGTATTAAATGAAATATTCCAACATACCATAAAACCTTACTAGATGGATTAATAGCTTGGTGGTCTCTGGTGGCAGATGTGTCCCTTGATAATGATAAGGAAATGAAGTTCTCCACAGACTAATATGGGGCCTTTTATAGGATTTTTATCCCATGATCCCTGGGGTTTTTCTTACTATATTATGTCAAAGGCTGTGATCCACACATGTACTTATCACATCATACTTGACACTCTGTAAACATGTTTGCTTCTCTGTCATGTTTCATGACACCTAAAATGCTTCATAATCTTATTTGCTTCTCTAATATAAGAAAAATAGAATCTATTTATTCCAGTAATACTAATTTCCTAACAATCCCAATTTCATAATAATAATATTCCTGCCATGCTAAGTTTTGCACCTAAACTGGATTTAGGTCATTAGGCAGCTTTAGAGATCTCCTTTTCATAGAGCATATTTCTAGGGTTTTCCTTTATACAAGTTTCATGCCCTGCTCATGGGCTTCCCATAGGCATCTGGTTGGCAAATGTGAGAACAGAATGGTGGACTAGATGAGCTGACCCAGCAGGGCTATGCTTATGGTTTTATGACAGGCCTATCACCCAAGGCCTATAAGAGAGTGCCATGATTGCCCAGGATGGTCTGTAAGGTAAAGGTAAAGGTAACCCTGCCCATACGGGCCAGTCTTGCCAGACTCTAGGGTTGTGCGCTCATCTCACTCTAGAGGCTGGGAGCCAGTGCTGTCCGCAGACACTTCTGGGTCACGTGGCCAGCGTGACAAACTGCATCTGGCGAGCCAGCGCAGCACACGGAATGCCGTTTACCTTCCCGCTAGTAAGCGGTCCCTATTTAACTACTTGCACCCGGGGGTGCTTTCGAACTGCTAGGTTGGCAGGCGCTGGGACCTAGCGACGGGAGTGCACCCCACCACGGGGATTCGAACCGCTGACCTTTCGATTGGCAAGTCCTAGGCGCTGAGGCTTTAACCCACAGCGCCACCCGCGCCCCTACAGGATGGTCTGTAGATCATCTATAAAAAATTTGGTGCAAAAAAACCAACATGAACAACTCCTCCAGGCCTTATCCCTTCACAGAGTATCATGGTCAATGTTGTTATTCAATTTATTACCAGAAACTCAAGTTGTTCTTTACTCTAGACTTGTCTCTGTATTTCTGGCAAGCCTATTGAGCATTCTGGCTCCCATTAAGCTCATGTCACTGATAGTCTCATCTGCCTATTTGGTCTGTTGTGTCATAAAAAAATAATAAATCTTTCCATGTATATTTGCTGTTGTTACCAACACCAAGCCTTCCAGCACAAGCACAGGGCAGGACAGAACACTAAGAAAATGGCAGAAAAGCAAAGCAGACTCTGGGATGCTTGTGTCTCTTTCTCTGGTTCCCTTCCCAAAGATGCCTGCATTCAGTGCTTATGCATGAGCCTTCAAAAGACTTTGGATGAGGAGTTTTCAGAAGGCAAATTTGAAAGTACATTCTCTTTATCTCTTATGTTGCTTTCCAATGGTGTCCCCTCTAGGACAGAGCCAAAGTTATTTGGCTTAAATCAGCAGCTGAGACCCCCAGGGTTGGCTGAAAATTGCAAATTAATTCCATGGTTAGGTCTGGCCTCCTCCAGCTCCTGGCTAATCAGCATGGGACCTCACTAACCAACAGATGGATGGAGTTCAGGCTGTTTCCTACTTCAGCCAGAGGAGCTGTGATGTCTCATTCCATACGGTGGTGCCTGCTGCTGCTCTCTTGTGGGAGAGGCTACAAACAGCCTTCTGTTCTTGCAATTAACCCCTGTTCTTTCATTACAACAATGGAAACGCTTCCCAAGTCACTGTTGAGCAAATGCTAAATGCCAGCACTGACACTTGACATCTGGTCCTCGTGTTGCATGTGATATTGTACTCTCTCCTCTTCAAAGGCCTCTTTCTCTCATTGCCTGCCCCCAAAACTTGACTTCCCATGGTGAATGGACCCTGTCTTTGCTTCCCACTCTCAAAGCCAATAGTAGGTTAACGAATATGCCTTCTGAAAAGCTGTCTGGACCTTTTCCTGGCTGCCAGAGAAAGAGCCGCTTCAGTAGCGCTCGTTTTCTTTAATTTATGCTTGTCATTGTTACCTAGAATAAATTCTGGATACAACTGTAGGATTTCCTTGGCTGCTGTAGGATGCATTTATTTGGTAAGTTGTGGCACCCCCATCTCGCTCAGCAGTGTTCTTGGATCTGAAGGAATAACTCTCAGAATAATCACAGGAGGAAAGGACTTGTGAGTGAGAGGAAATTTGAGGTTGGGAAGACATGCTTTGCTCTGGAGGAAGAGATGGAGGAAAAGCTACACAAGATCAGTAGCAGAACATGGAGCAATAAAGCAGTGATAGGTGTGGAGAGGAATTGTAATTTATATTTGGGGTGAACTCTCCAGGCTTTAAGGATAACAGAAGAGCATAAGAAGAGCCTGCTGGATTAGGCCAATGGCCTGTCTAGTCCATCATCGTATTCTCACAGTGGCCAACAAAATGTCTGTGGGAAATCAGTAAGCAGAACAGGAGCACAAGAGCACCCCCCCCCCTGCAGTTTCCAGCAGCTGGTATTCAATTATTAGGATTAAGGTAAGGATGAATATGTAATCTCAGCCACCACATTGCTACCCTTCACCTTCTTTTCTGCCACGACTTCCCCATCAGGCAAATTTGTGATGGTGTCCATCATTGGTCACCTTCATTCCCACTAGCAAAAGCAGTTATCTATCGAGCTATTTTTCAGTTCTCCACCCTGCACCCGGCATTGGCTGCTTTGGGGGGATTGAGAGGGTTTTGTGCACGGGCCCGGGACCATGTCTTAGAAAGTGCTGTTGCATGGATCAGTACGGCTGCTTTGTCTGTTTAAAAAGAAGCTTTTCAACAGGAAGTGTAGGTCCGGCCCTTTCTCAGGATAATTTGCTCAGTGTGGCAGCATTGGTGTGCCTTCCCCGACCACAGCAGACAGGAACAGCAAAATGCAAGCAACTAGTTACTTGTCCTTCTCTGAGAAATAAGGTGCAGGGATTTTGTTCATTTTTCACCTGGGAGAGAAGACAGAAGCAGATCTCTGGGTTAGCTCCTTCCTGACTGATTGAGGACAGAAAGTTCTGAAGAGCACTCGTCTGTAGAGCTGTTTGGCTGTCCCCGCTTTCAGCAGAGGGGATTGTAATGAGCTGAACTTCGCAGCTCTGGATAACTCTTTAAATAGCAGCCTTCTTCAGCCTGAAATCCCTGGCTCAGTGCCCAGATTGAAAATCTAAACCACTGTCTTCCTCTGCATTCTGTATTTAATGTCTGTCTGTTTGGAAACATTGGTTGTGGCCCTGTGGCTACTGGCCAGAGATTTCCAGCTTGCCCTGTGCACTTTATCATTTGGGAATCCCTGCTGGATTGAGGGCAGCAAACAGGAGAGAGATAGAGGCTAAATGGATAAGCAAGTGGTCTGATGAACTGTCAAGTCCCAGGCAGACACTGAGCAAACATGGGAGAAGAGGAGTGATGTGGTGTACTGAGGCGTGTTGGCTGATAAGTTACTCCAGCTGAGGCAGACAATGGCTTGGATAGAGGAATGGCATTTTTCTGAGGATGGTTGTTCAAACATTTGTATCTTGCCTACTAGTCCTCCCAGGTCTCTTGAGGCAACTTCCAATACAATTAAAAATGCAATATTAAAATGTAAAACCCAAAATAAACAATGTTGAAACAAACTACCGCAAATGCCCTGGATAGAATCAGAAACCCAGAGGAGTCTCTGGAGAGAAAGATATTGGCTTTCCTCCGAAAGAGGGCAAGGGAGTGGATCTGAAATTCCACCTCAGGCCAGGAGCTTCACAAGGGAAGGGTTTGTTGCCGAGAAGGTCCTGTGTCTTGTGGCCTCAAAACAATGGGTTCAATTGGAAGCAGAACTAATTGGGGGAATTCCAACCTCAGCATATCCCTTCTTAAAGCAAAAATTAGAACCAGCCTAAAAGTTCAAAACAGATTCACACAAACCATGCTTAATGCCTAGGAAGAAAAGGCAGGAATCCTTACTCTAGCACTTTCCCCACTGACACCCCTCACCTCCCATCCACTGTTTCACAATAATTTGATGTGACTGGATGGAGATGAAAATGTATTTACCAGTTATGTGATTTCTATAACAGAAATACACACCTATCAGCCCAAGAAATACAGACTGAAGTGGGAAATTTACAAAGCCATTGACTCCACCAAATCTGCACTTTTTTTCTTTTTTCTTTTGCTAACCCAGTTACTAGTAAGACAGCCACAAGACCACTAGCCCCATTTGAAAGACTTGTAATATCCACAAGGATAAGGTCCAGATATAACATCTGCAATCTATAAAATTTTACTTAGTGCATCAGTGGGTTCACTTGACCCTACTAAACATCGATGGGAATGTGATTTCAGCTATGAACTTGACCCAGGTCAATGGAATAGGTTTTGGACAAAATCAACAACCTTGTAAGTCTATTTCACCAAGCAATAGAGAATTAATTCCCAAGCTCATATGTAGGTGGTATTTAACCCCTAAGAAGCTGGCAATGATCCATCCTGGTGCGTTGCCACATTCTTGGGGGAGCTGTCCCACACCCGGTACATATCTCCACATGTGGTGGAAATGTACAAAAATTCAGCCTTTCTAGAATTCAATATTCCAAGAAATTAGTAAAATAACAAAACAATTGGAAGTCAAACCAGAATTTGCTTTATTTAATATATTTCACCAACACAATCTGAATTTATGTATTAACCAATTAATAACCCATTTTTTTACAAGCGGCAAGGCACAATATAACCAGACAGTAGAAAAACCTTTGTGGCACAACGTTAGACAATTGGTACATTACAGTTTGGGAAACAGCACTCCTTGAGAGATTAACAAATAAACTATGGTTGGCACGTAGACAGATCAAGAAAGATAGTCTTACCTCAGTGTGGATAAATTTCATAACATATGCCAATATTCCAGTGAATGGACAATATCCTGCCATCAGCATTTGGCTCAATCTGGTTGATCTAAATTTAAATTTAAACATGAATTATTATCCTCACTTTGAACCCCCTCCCACATTCATTAATATACCAGCACTTTATAGTGTTTCATTGGTAACAAAAGAGGAAAATGACTATTATTCATACTTAATCTAAGCACCTCCACAAGGGCTTCTGATTAAGTGTTTAGCTATGTGATGTTGAATGTTACCTGTTAACTCTGGCCAACCCTATTTCCCCTTTGTTTTTGTTTAAAACAATTCACGGACCAAGAACTTTTACAATCACCACTAATAATGAACCATATGTTGTTGACATTACTGCAAATTTATCATGTTATGACAGGAGAAGACTTGGTGTATTTATTGGTATCATTTATTATTCCTATGAATCTTGTTTATAAAAACCCAACAAAAAAGCCCAGGCTTGTGTTGAGTATTCTGTCAGTGTTGGAAGTGCAGGTGGGGCTGCCAGTCAGTGTCAGTCTCAGATGGTGGGGGAGGGAGTTAATGTGGCAGCCAGCTCCTTCCCTGCTCATGGAGCTTATCGCTCACCATGAGCCTGTGGCAAATTGTTCCTGGTTTGCTTTCCCAAAGCTTCTGAATAGTAGTAAAGGTAAAGGGACCCCTGACCGTTAGGTCCAGTCGCAGATGACTCTGGGGTTGTGGCGCTCATCTCGCTTTACTGGCCAAGGGAGCCGGCATACAGCTTTCAGGTCAAGTGGCCAGCATGACTAAGCCGCTTTTGGTGAACCAGAGCAGCAGGAAACGCCCTTTACCTTCCCACTGGAGTGGTACCTATTGATCTACTTGCGCTTTGACGTGCTTTCGAACTGCTAGGTTGGCAGGAGCAGGGATCGAGCAACGGGAGTTCACCCCGTCGCGGGGATTCAAACCGCTGACCTTCTGATCGGCAAGACCTAGGCTCTGTGGTTTAACCCACAGCACCACCTGTGTCCCTATGCTGCCAAGTAGGGTCTCTCTCAACCCATACAAATAACGCTGACATAACCCCTCACACACACTAAGTAGAATAAAGGGATAACCACCCCACCCCACTCCCCCTCTTTCCCCCTTTTCTTTTCTTTTCTTTTTCTTCTTCGTAATCGTATAAACCAAGAATTTATACATTGACCACTAATAATGAAACATATGTTGTAGATATTTTCCTACATTTATTATGCTATTTTTGTGATATACAAATGACATGAGAAAACTTGGTATGATTATTTGTATAACATTATTCTTGTTTATAAAACCCAATAAAAACAAACAAACAAAAAAGCAGGGTCTCTCTCCCTCCGCATGCTGTGATGTCCAAAGTGCCTGGTCCATGTTTGAGCTTCCTCAGCCGCCATATGTGTGCCTGGTCTGCCTAGTCACCTCTTACTCCCCAGATGGCCTAGTTAGACACCAGTGAACACGCAGGCAAGTTGAACAGAAGGAGCCTTGCTGCCATTTCTCAAGCAGCTGATCAGGAAGTCAGCAGGCCATTCATAGCACGGACGCTACTTTTGAACAGCAGGTGTGGAACTATTGAGTGAAGAAAGATTCCTGCCAGCATCTGGCCTGTATCTCAAGTTTGAGGATTTGTACAAGTGGCTAAATCCAACGCACAAGATCCGGACCGATGCGATTTCCTTACTCCTTGATAAACAATTACGGAGATTAGGCACTTGTGAACCTTTTCACTTCCAGTATGCTTCACCCCAAGTACGCTTAGAGGAAACACTCTGCGTGGCTCTTGAGAGCATAAAGAGGGTGTTGGGGGGGGGGAGTCTCTTGTTCTTCCCACCCTTTTATTTCCTTCTGCTTTTGAGCTGAGCAAGAAGACGACTTAAAAAAACAAAAAACAAATTTTGCTATCGTACTTTTGATTGCCCTTGGGGTGGTCTTTGGCTGCAGCAGTTGGATTCCTTTGCCTTCCTGAGCTTCCTTAGGTATCGAAGGGCTTGTGTGCTGTGCAGAGCCATCTGCTTGAGTTCTCTGATGAGGCAGCGTCCCAGTTCATGCAACACTCGGGACGGCAGCTTGTTGCTTCTTTCAGTTTCTCAAAGGTTTTTGTTATTCCAAACTGTTACTGTTAACTACGTTTCAGCTTGCAAAGTGCTTTGAAAACATTGTTTGTTCTCAATAATAAACCTTCGAAGGTAGGCCACAGTCCCGTCCCTCCATTTTACAAATATGGAACTGAGCCGGTGGACATATGGCCATGGAATGAGTAGAGGGCTGAAACTAGGACTCCTTGCATCAAATTCAAACCTATCTTTTGGGCCATTAGATAGGGGAGGCCTCATGTTTTGAACACAGGTGGCCCCCAGATTCATTTCCTTGCATATCTCCAGATCAGGCTGTGAAAAAACACTTGCCTGAAGTCATGAAGAGCTACCGATAGTCACTGTAGACAATACTGAGTTAGAGGGTTTCATGATCTGACTCTAGAACATAGGAAGCTGCCTTATTCTATGTGTTCTGGTTTTAAACTTTAGGTAAAGTGACTCTTTCAGCCGTCCCCAAAATTCTTTTGCCTCCTGTAGACTGCCTGTCTTTTCCTTTTTTCTCCTACCAGTGGCAAATCTGCCTTTACCAAGGGCTTGATGGATCAAAGATTTCCCTCCTGCTTCCACTTCTTCCCTGGACAGTATTTGCAAACAGAAAATAACATGAGCAAGACGCAGGCAGCTTTCTTCCCTGTCCAACCTTTCGCCTGGAGATCTTGCAAGCTCACCTTTCCATCATCAGCACATCACGTCCTCCAGGGTAGCTTTAATAGTCACTGGGCTGTGGATAAATCAGACCTGGCAAGAGGAGGCAATTGAAGTACGGTAGTGAAACTGGAGGTTTTAGGGGGAGGACCGTCAAATGGAAAAGCTGGGAGTAAATAGAGATGGAGGTGGGGGATCTGTATCGGAGCAATTTCGGATTTGGGGCATAAATCTTACAGAGGGAGAATTGTAGAAAGAAAGCAGCCAGCTCTGTGTTGTTATTAACCACCTTTGGTTTTCTCCCACACTGTTCACTCTCCTCAGCACAGACGGCATAGTTTGGATCCCAAATGTGAGAATTTTTTTAAAAAAGCAACAACATCCCATTGGTAAAACTGTCACTCGGCTTTCTTTGTTCACCCTTATCTGAAATGGAGATTGGCATGGCCAAGGCTGTCATTGTCCTCGTTCCGCTGCTGTGGTCTCTACGAGGGGAGTGTCTCTTTGGGGAACTGGTCCGGCTAGGCTGTGTTGCTATGGCAAAGCCTCCACAGAAGCTTCTGCGTTGCCTTTAATTGCTATTCGGTGGCCATCTTGAGGCGCCTGTGTGAGCTAGCGCATATAATTCCCTCCCAGGCCACCGCCTTCGCCTGAGCTGGTCTCCGACAGCCGAGATGCATTAACTTTCCAACTCTGGTAATTAAGCAGTCTTGAGATGCACGCTTTGTCGAAAGTTTAAAAGGGGTGGGGAGGGGCAACAACTTTGAAGATCCATATTGCAAATGCAGTCAGGGTGGGAGGGTGCCATTAGCTTCTTCCGCAAGGACTATTAATTC
This sequence comes from Podarcis gaigeae, assembly GCF_964106915.1. Lineage (NCBI taxonomy): Eukaryota > Metazoa > Chordata > Lepidosauria > Squamata > Lacertidae > Podarcis > Podarcis gaigeae. Next base: position 49,973,788 of record NC_139690.1, on the reverse strand, counting down.
CTCTGAAGTGCTGTTTGTTAGGCAGAAGAACTTGGGAGCCCATCAGTGGATTTTAAACAGGTTCGGTAATGAAATGTAAATGGTGTAATTGGGCTTGTTCTGGAAGTATTTATTCTTCACCTGCGACCTGCTTGATTGCGGTTTGACAACACGAAGGAGTGTGCATCTCTTCGTTAATGACAGCTAATTCCCCAGAGTTAATGGAGTGGGACACCGGGGTGCTTGGTGCCGGGAACGAGATGGGTCGTGCTGGAGCTCCAGTGTGATTGGCACCGATCCAAATACAATGTAACTTTAATTACAGTCATTCCGATTCCAAAGCAAGCATTTAGCTGCCAGGGAGAGACTCTTAATGATGCAAATGAGATGCCGTCTAATGGCGCTGACCTTAGATTAGGTAAATATTGGGTTGGGCAGGCACACTCTTCTCCAAAAGGCAGGTAGCATTGCTGCCTGCTATTACCTCGGTGAAAACTATGGGGTGTGGTTTCATCACAAGGTTAACCATATGGCTTTGCTTGTAAGTGTCAGATGCCAGGAGGGAAATGTGTACTGTCTGACTGTTAAACACCATCTCTGCACCCAGGCATAAAATGCCTTCTCTCGAGACTCCTCATTTTCTCCAAACCTGCCATGTTTCCCATTTTTGTTTTGCAAGGTGCAGGGATTTTGTTTGCTTCTAGGAAACCTTTGCCTCCAAGCCTTGAAAGATGCAAAATGTCTCTTCAGACATGTGACTCTCTCAAAGGGTAGAGTGCAGGCACGGAGTTGCATCCTGTATGCTGTTCTTCACCTTCTTTGGATTAGTGTCATTCCTTTGTAAGTCTCCAAGTTTTGGCTGAAGTCTGCCTGGAATACTATTGCTTCAGCTTGGATATATTTCCTTACAGGGAAAGCAAATGGGGCTTTGCAGCAGTCATCGATACAACTAATCTCACAGTAGGAACATAGGGAACTGCCTTCTACTGAGTCTGACCTTTGCTCCATCAGTCTCCATGTTGCTGTCACTGAATGGCAGCAGGATTTCAGGCAGGGGGCATTCTCAACCTTATTTGGAGATGCCAGGGACTGATCTTCTGCATGAGAAGCATCTGCTATCCCACAGAGCTACCATCCTTCTCTCGTTGTTGTTTAGTAGTTTAGTCGTGTCTGACTCTTCGTGACCCCATGGACCAGAGCATGCCAAGCAGTCCTGTCTTCCACTGCCTCCCGCAGTTTGGTCAAACTCATGTTCGTAGCTTTGAGAACACTGTCCCACCATCTCGTCCTCTGTCGTCCCCTTCTCCTTGCGCCCTCCATCTTTCCCAACATCAGTGTCTTTTCCAGGGAGTCTTCTCTTCTCATGAGGTGGTCAAAGTATTGGAGCCTCAGCTTCAGGATCTGTCCTTCCAGTGAGCACTCAGGGCTGATTTCCTTCAGAATGGATAGGTTTGATCTTCTTGCAGTCCTTGGGACTCTCAGGAGTCTCCTCCAGCACCAGAATTCGAAAGCTGACTGTAAACCAGTCCTAAAAGTGAAAACAAATGTAGCTTCTGCGGTGAAACTAGAAAGCTCTTCGGATGTAACCAGTTTCCCCCTTTCCACCCGGCTGTTGGAATTCCCTGAGAGCCCCTGTGTTTAGTTTGGCCAGCCCATCTCTACAGACTGGTCAGTTCGGAGCAGCATTCAAGGACCCAGCAGGAGAGGGTCGTATTTTCTGATATAGGCAAAAACTAAGATTTCACTTGGTTATTTTAAAGTCAGCTCAGAGACCCAGCATCAGGGAAGATTTAATGTGTGGAAGCTGCAGTTGGAAGGTTTTCATATCTGATGCCGTTAGGGAAAGTAGCAGGAGACTGCCTAATAGGACACGAGACTTCAAAAGCTAGTAAGAGAGAGCGCCTTATGAAAAATCACTAAAGCCCAGGTATACAGGTGGGCACGGTCGCTGCAAGGCCCAAATGTGTCACTGTTTGCTAGTAGGTGGCTTCTCCTGCAAATTAATTTATCATGATTGAAGGACCCCCTTCCCCAGCTGCAGTCACACTCTTGTTCATGCCTGTGAAGCTCCCTGCACCTCCTGAGAGCTCATTCCATGCCTCACAGAGACAAGGAGAGAGGGCAAGCTTGAGGTTGCGCACCTGAGGGGACCTGGTGCTCCAATCAGCAGCAGGGCCAGAGACGGCAATGCCACGGATCATCCCTTTACCAGCCGCAAAAACGACTTGATGGCTCCTGGCTCTGTTCCCGAAAAACACGCAGGGATGCAGATGTGGTGCCAGCTGCCAGGCCTCAAGGGAAGGGCTGACAGGACAGAGGCAAGGAGGAATGGATTAACATGGCAAAGAGCAGATTGCCTTAGCAAGTGCAGCACCCACAGGTCCCTGGGTCATCTCCAGCCCGCAGCCCTCTCCGTTTTGTACACCAGTCTGTACCTTTAACAGCTCCCACCCTCCATCTCATTTTCAGAGGCATGTTGGGCCTGCTCTGACTAGGCTGTGAGCTCTGCGCTTGCTGTCAGCTAGGCCTTCAACAACTGCACAATTTTCTCCCTCACTACTGCTGCCAAATTGTTTTTAACAAGCAGACCTAAAACCCCAGGCTAAAAAACCAATTGGAGCTGCAGGTGGCTGGCACTGAGAGGCCAAAATAGAAATGCTGTGCATCTCATATGGTGCCGTCACGTCTCTGGAGCTGTTGTTCAAATCCACAGCAACTTCCCAGACAGTGCTTGTGGCCATCCTGGAGAATTTAATTCCTCCAACTCAGACACAGGGTTTTGTTCAGGCTTTGTCTGTGTGTGTGTGTGTGTGTGTGTGTGTGTGTGTGTGTCCCTCTCCAATCCCCAAAGACAAGAGAATAAGCAGGCTATGGGATGTGAGCACCTGAAACAGAGGGACTTCTTATTCAGAAGTTGCTTGAGTAAGAGTCATAGGTGCTGATTTTCTAAGTGGCACTTGATCAAACACCCGCTGTGTTGCCTGAATTCGTATACAGAGGCAGCGCCACTTCAAGCAGCTCAGGAAATTTACTCCAGTGTTTCTCTCACAGAGATCAAATGGAAGCAGCATTGTTGAACAGCTAGAGCAGAGACCCCAGGGGGCATGGGGGGGGAGCGGGGCTTATGGCTGTGGTGGCAAAGTGCCCACATTTCTATTTTCTGAAGCTGCATCACCATCCACAAGTTGCGTGACATAGCCACTTTCACTCAGCCTTTTCTGAAGCTGCTTTTTATCCTTATGGCCATTTGGGTACAATTTCATCCTGCACACCCCCTTCAGATATTGCCACACAAAGAGAGAACAAGGGTAGAGTGGGGCTGTACCCCAACCCTACCTTACCCCCCCCCCACCACACACACACACTGTCCAGAGCTGTACAACCCCTCTGGTGCTTTGCGTGTTCACATTGAACTTCCTCAACAGGGAGTCTTGTGTATCGTCCCGAGTTCACACTCCCATGGGAAGCCTGCATGGATGCAGAAAGCACACAAAGAGCCCAAAGGCCTGTGCAGTTCCAGCAGGGGAGCAAGTCTAAAGGTGGAGGCACACAGCTCCCATCTTCTCTCATCAGGTAGTGTTGCTAAAAAGCAGCTGATCTCATGGGGATCATTTATGAGTACAGGAGTCTCATAGCCGCAGAGGTTCACCATACAACCCGTGGACGGCGATGGGGAGGAGCTTAGTCCCGACTGTCCCCAACGTGGTGCTATGGGTCCCTTTACCTTTACCTTTTAATGCCTTTTAATGCCTGAATAATGCAAGTAGATACATAGGTACCGCTCCAGAGGGAAGGTAAACTGCATTTCCATGCGCTGCTCTGATTTCAGTGTTCAGTGTTTCCATGCGCTGCTCTGGTTTCAGTGTTCAGTGTTTCCATGCGCTGCTCTGGTTTCAGTGTTCAGTGTTTCCATGCGCTGCTCTGGTTTCAGTGTTCTGTTGTGCCAGAAGCGGCTTAGTCATGCTGGCCACATGACCCAGAAAAGCTGTCTGCGGACAAATGCCGGCTCCCTCAGCCTGTAAAGTGCCGCAACCCCAGAGTCGTCTGCAACTGGACTTAACTGTCAGGGGTCCTTTACCTTTAATGCCTGAAGAGGGCTCTCAAGTAGAGAATTCTTGGGAAGCCTTGGCATGACACTCAAATTACAGAAGTGGGGAAGTAGTGAGGCCCTTAGTGACATTCACAATCCCTAGCCCTGACTCCTTTTACTTTTAGCAAAACATGGGGCCCACTTAGCCTCCTAAAAACAGTAGTTGGGGAGCATCACAACAGATAAATTTCTAAACCAGTGTTCCCTCTCTAATTTGAACACTGGTTTAGCAATTGAGCCTTTTCCTTTCTCTCAGTGCCTGCATCTTCAGAGCACATCCCAGACATATTCCCTCCTGAGCCCAGGCTACGTCTGATACTACCTAGCTTCTGGAGCAATGTCTGTTTCCTGCTTTGGCCTTTAAGAAATGTGTGGATAGATGTGCATTAATCATACACTCCTACAATGAATTGATTCTGCTTTGGTCAGCCCAAATTACAGCTGATCTCTGAAGGCATGCTATTTATTTTGAGACTGAGACATTGAGGAAATAAGGTGGACTTGGTCTGAGTTTCTCTCCTTTCAGGAATGAATCAAAAAAACAGATTGGCAGTAGCTGATGACAAGGCTGGACTTCGTCACATAAGCATATGAGTCTTTTTGGCTAGGGTGGAGTCAAAACCTTCAGCCAGTTTGGTACGCAGGATGAACACTGGTTCTAGTCATTGGTCTGCAAGCTTGATATTGGAAGCAATAGCTTATTCCTTCTCCTTAACCTCCTTTGGCAGGTGATGCCAGTGACAGACTGATAGCAGTAAACAACGGTCGTTTGGAAAGCCGCCTCCTGCTTTTTACGGAGATTAAAACTCCAACCGGGGGCCATTGGAAAGTCCTCAGCGATGGAATGGCAGGCAATGGGACCAGGGTGGGCCATTAATAAAAGAAAATTTATGTCCAGAGGGTTGAGCCGGTAACAGGGAGCTAGCTCTTAGAAACTGATTTGCTTCTGTTCCCAATACTGCTTTCGCCTGGACTCAGACTAGGGAGACACAGCATCCTTTTAGCGCTCAGCCCCTTTCTGTAGGGGCTGTGTGGGTCTCTGCTCAGCATCTTGGTGCTATTGAAAGTATGTTGTGAGCTCAGATTATTTCCTTTTGTGCTCCCTTCCCCCTGCCTGCCTTTAACCATGGTTAAGCGTTGCATCAGCACTGGCATTGACTGTGCTTCCCCATTCAGCCGGGATTTGAAGCTGGTTAGCAAACCCTGCTTCAGTGGAAATCTGGTTAATCTTAATATTGTTGTTGCTGGCACAATGCAGCCACATTTAAGGATGCAGTGCTATTTTCTCCACATTGCCTAATGTTGCTCCAGAGTAGAAACTGGAAGGTAAGCAGAGACTTTAGTCCAGAGTCAATCACCTACAAAGGTGTGGGCTGCTTTTTTCTGCTCCATCTAGCCCCTTTGAGGCAATGTAGTTATGCTACTGTGCATATCCAGTGCAGGAACAACACCCGACTTCCCAAGTTGAAAAGATTGGCCCAAGCACTCATGGCTGTAGGCCTATCTGTCTTGTGGAGATCAACGATTTAACCATAATGGCTGTCCCCCCTCCCCGCCCTTTATTTACAGTCCATTTCCATCAATCATCACCACCACCAGTTGAGGAGACAGCTTCAGAAGCTACAGGAAGAGCCCTCCCTTTTTTTTGTAGGAGTCCAAACTAGTTGCTGTCTAAAGTTCCCACCTCCTCAGCAATATTATGTCCTGTTGAGCTAAGTGTCAGTTTATTGTTTACAGTGTACTAAGCGAGGGTTTCTGGAAGAAAAGAGCAGGGAAGGAGGCAGCTGAATGTTCTAAGGAGCCCAGCCTGCTGTCTCTGCCAGCATCTCTCTTCCCTTTATTTACACCAAGGTGACCTCTGCTTTCCCGCCCAGTTCTGCGTCCCTCTCACAAACAGATTAACATTACAGAGAGAGAAAGAATCATCTGCCAAGAGCCTCGTCCAACCGTTTGTGTCTCGCTGGCTTGTTTCTGTCCTGGTGTTGTTGCCCTAAAGTTGGCTCCTGGTCTGCTTACTCCAGAAATCCTATCTTCTGACAGTGGGTTTATTTTTAATTGTCCTGTTCTTTTCTGGTTTGAACTGAGAGGCTGCTATGGACGGCTGTTTGGGTTTCTCCCCCCCCCCCGCCCGCACCCCAAGCCCTGAGATCCCTCTCTTTCCTTCTCCTGTGCTGTCATAACCAATGCACAACTGTTCAATGCTGACAGAAGAGTTAATTAAAATAATTTCTGATGTCTGGGGTGACCATTACCAGTCAATTTAGAACAAATCAAGATATGCCTGCAACTGCGCTCTGGTCCAGTGAATGAAGAGAGGTGATTAATGGCAAACGAGGCCTGCTAATGCCTAGTGAGGAGTTAATGTTGGTTGCTGGAAGGAAGGAAGAGGCTTCTGCTGTGATGAAGCCATGTAGAGGTGAGCTGGGAATCAAAGATGCTCTCAGTTCCAGCTTTTCCCCCCTTTCCCTTGTGTGAATCAAAGTCCTTTCAGGCACGGCTTAAAGGCAGGTAGTGTGATTGCAGTTGCTCCCCTCCCATCAATCTCATTGCTGCACTCATATTGTTGCAACCAGAGAAACCCAGCAGCTAGTATTTGTGGTGTAAGCTGTGTGGGGCAGGGAAACAGAGGTTTATTAGCATAAGAGGTGGTCTGGGGTCTCTTGCTTCATGGGCTTATTTGTGAAGGGGAGGTCTGTTGGCCCTGACAGCTAATTCAACTGACTTCCATATGTGGAGGAGCAGGTTTCTCGGTCACCAGGGCTGGGGTGTGGGGAGAGACAGGGGATAGCTACCGCCTAACTCGGATATTCCCTAACTTGGATATTCCCTCTAGCTGCCACCCCCTCCGCATTTCTGTGATCCCCTTTTAAATATGTTCAAACCAGTGTCCATCAATGCATTTTGTGGCTACAAATTCCCATATTTTAATTCTGCACCATGTGAAGATATCCTTTCTGCTGTCCTGATTCTACTTCCTGTCAAGTTCATTTGATGCCTCATAATTCTTGTTTTAAGAGAGACAGAGAAAAAAAATATCTCTGCTCACCCCAACTCCCCTTTTTCCCAGACATAATTTCCATCTCAGGCAGTGCAGGCAGGAGAAGAGAGTCTATGTTGTTCATGGCTGCAGGAGGCAGAATTCGAATCCTCCATTATGCTGCTTCTCTACACAATCTGTTAACTGTGGCAGTAACTTTGCAGCACTAAAAGCGACAGCGTGCAAACCAAAAGAGACAGAAGTGGAATGGTTAACTGTTGCCCTGGGACAAAGCCAGAGCTCCAGTAATGACTTGTGTGTCTGTCAACCCAGATCTCTGGTGAGGAAAATCAAGATGAAAATTAAATCAAATATCAGATGTTAAACCAACCAATTAAAAAGAGCAATCACACAGAAACATGCATTTTTTAAAAAGTTTTTGTTTACTCTGGCATAATTAATTCAGCAAGAAAACTTTTGTTTGTGCAAAATGGTTGTTAAATTGATCATGAGCTTGCTGGGGTGACAGAGTGTTGCTCTCACCCACAGAAGCATATGGAGGCTTAAAAAAAGAAAAGTAAACAGACCTCAGCAGTCAGGCATAACATCTGAAACCAGTCTTGTCGGAACAAACCCACATGTCTTGGTTTTCAACCATCCCACTGTGGGCACCTAACCTTTCTTCTCTCCCAATTATATAACCCCACCCCTTTAATTTGACCTGTTGATTTAGATTCAGAAATGCTATGTTCAAGTTACTTATTTTCTTATGCCTGGGCTTTCCTATATAGTTGTAGGCAGTCATTGTCAGTGTTTGGAAAAAGCAAAGGTCCTGACTTCCTTTGGCTCCTCAGCCTGGTCCTCGGACCCTTGTCGGCATAAAAGAGTCCACGAGAAGAGTGTCCTTGCAGAGTATTTTCGGCTTTTATTCTTAAAAGTCTTTATCTGCAAAACAACCAACTGTACACACATCAACACTACCAGCTTTCACTAACTAACTAACTAACTAACTAACTAACTAACCAACCAACCCACACCCAACACTAACATTGACCACTCTATATATACAGGTACAATTTGGTGAAAGGTTGCATGAATCATTGTAGCCGCTGACTCATGCTGACTTAGTTCTTTTAGCATTAAAGAAACAGCGGCCAATTTTTAGCCGTGACAGTCATCAACCCAATTCATACACAATGTGATATTTTACTTTGCTGTTAAATGCACTATGAACCCCGAGCTTCAGGACTCCCCCTGCTCACCTCCCTCTCACCCAAGGCACACCAGGATGGGCAGTAAAAGGCATATAATCCAAGTAAGAACTTGGATTATATAAGAAAGAAGTTTATGATCCTGGTACTTTTCTCTAACCCCCACTTTTCTTCCACCCACCCCTGGGAAAGTTGTCCATCCCTACTCTCATAACGCTAAGATTATGACTGGAAGATTATGACTAGTAAAGCTGCCCAAACTTGAACTTTGTTAAGTTTGTAAATGCCCCAATATATACTTTGCCCCATGCTTTATCTCAATGAACTTTAATATTATTCTAAATCAAACTGTCTTTGATTACAAGTTATTTTCTAGTATCTGTACATACACACTTTGCATGAAAGCACTCCAAAATGCTACCAACCTTGCTCCTGCTCAACAGAGCCCTCCCAGCCATTAGGCTGGATGAGGCCACTGCCTCAGGTGACAGAAGCTCCCAAGGCGACGCCCCACATGCCCCATTGCTTCTACCAGTGGCAGAGAAGCACTACTACCATTGGTGCCAATTTCAGGCAAGATCACTTCCATCTCACCCAAAATTGGTGAAATTTTGCCTGAAATCGGCACCAATGGCAGTGCCACTTCTCCACCAGTGGCGGATGTGGCAGGGTCTGGAGCGGCAGCAGGAGCAGGTCGGTGGCGGTGGCAGCAATTCAGGGCAGCACTTATTTTGCTTTGAGCAGTGAAATGGGACGTGCCCTGCTGCCCCAATGCTTATTGTCATTCTCCTTTGCTCACAAAGGAAGCGTAAATGCCCTGTTTTCAGTGCAGATGCATGTGGAACCATTTTTGCCATAATCTTTCAGTTATTCTTTGACAAACTATAATCAGTTTTAGTATTTGGATCTGAAATCTTTCAGCAACCACATTTGAAGAAGCAAGTCATGTTGATTTAATACACATCTTTGTTCAGCATTTATTTCTCACTCATTGTTTGGTCTCCAGTTGACTTTGGCCACTTCTCTTGAGGATCTCAAGTAGTCCTGCTGGGCATCCTCCTGCACCTTGCTGCTGGCCACTTGACCCTTTGGGCTTGTATCCAAGACTGCTTCATCTTGTCCCAGATGCTCTATGTCAAATGGACAGTAAACAGAGAGAGTTTGTGCAGACCGCCAATCAGGAGAGAGGAAATAGTGGTTATGGAATCCCTGCGGCGGGGTGCGCTCCCGCTGCTCGGTCCCAGCGCCTGCCAACCTAGCAGTTCGAAAGCACCTCCGGGTGCAAGTAGATAAATAGGGACCGCTTACCAGTGGGAAGGTAAATGGCATTTCCGTGTGCGGCTCTGGCTCGCCAGAGCAGCGATGTCACGCTGGCCACGTGACCCGGAAGTGTCTCCGGACAGCGCTGGCCCCTGGCCTCTTGAGTGAGATGGGCGCACAACCCCAGAGTCTGTCAAGACTGGCCCATACGGGCAGGGGTACCTTTACCTTTACTATTCCCATATATACTTACAAGATCTTGAAGTATTGTCTGAACTTTTGACATGAAATTTGTAACTTGAGCTAATTACACTTTCTGATGGGATGAGATAGCACTTCACTAATTATCACTCTCTTCTTTCCGAACCAGCAGAAAATAACTGTGAATTGCTTGAGTGAGAATTTGCCCTAATGGTTCTTTCTGTGTTGTTTGTTCAATACAGAGCTTAGACTGCAAGCAGTTGCTCTCTGTTAGCATTCTTCAGAACATTTCTTTATTAATTAATCCTATCTTTATTCACACAGTGCTCTCTCTGCTGTAGACAGCAGGTAATAAGCACAGATCAAGCAGGCGGAGATGATAAATTATCTATTGAATAATTAACAAATTATCCCCAACAGATGGAACCAAAGCTCAGATTTGTGTAGATGCACACCACAGAAAGAAAGCACAAGACTGGTTCTTCCTTCTTCACCAGCCATGCAGGATTCCAGGGCATTTTAGAGCAGTTTTGCCAGAGCATATTGCCTGTGAGTAGCATTTATGGCAGTCACCTGAGGCTATTGTACCAATCTCGGAAGCTCAGTGTGTTTCAGGTTGAGAGGGTAAGAAGCAGAAAGGTTTAAGGGTGAGAACAATGAACAGTAATAGACTATTGGTAGAAATTACTGTAATACTGAACCAATCTAGAAGCCTCCGCACAGACCCTTGCAAGAGTTGCCTGTCTATTTTGATCCATCACAAAGGAGCAGTAGACATTCTTTTCTCTCTGACGCCTCTGCTGTTATCCTGAAAAGAGTAAAAAACTCAACATGCACGTGATATAATAAGTATGAGGTTGCACTGCTGTCATCTGAACTGCAGCAGCCCATGCTCTACATTATTTACCAATGCTTTATTTTCCATTGCCCTTCCCAAGCCACTGTTGTGGCTCCGTTATTCATAAATGCATAAGGTCATCAATAATATGTTGGTATTAATAATGTATCTTCAGTAACTCATTTGGCTATGTTTACAGGATTCATAATGCATTCAAGTAACTGATTATTTGAGATGTCAAATGAAATCCTGGATCGTTTTGGGACTCCCTTGGCTTTGTGTGATTTTCAGAACTTTTTTACCTTCCTGTAAGCGCTCCCTTTTTGTCCTGCCACATCTTCAGGACTCTACTGAGTAATGACTTGCACCGTGCTGCTTAGAATGACCTCAATTTGGAGCAGTAAATGGCATTATTGAATGAATTTGAAATCAGAGGGAGATTCAAGCGAATCATTGTTGACAATGTCACCTATAGTTACTAGTGGGCATATGCTTGAAAATACAGTTGTTTCTTTAAACTTTATTGTACTCTTCATTTTTCTGGGTAATAGTAGAATGGCTAAGAAAGAGGTTTGTCATGTTTCTCTCTCCTAATTCATCCTGTTTTATGGAGAGCATCTCATTCGGCATGGAAGCAACATTTAGCCAGTATCAGGAAGACGTTTTGGGGAGGGGGGGGGGGAAGCATGAAAATGACGTAGGAATATAATGTAATTCTCCTTGAATGTTCTCGCAAAGCATAAAACATAATTTAAATTAGTAGAAGTGATAAAGGGAAAGGATATAATTAAAAGTCATTTGTTTTATATATAAAAAATGCTTATTTCTGTGGAGGATACTGCAGCTTAGCACCTGAAGGGCAACTCTCATTTCCTAGAAAATTGGGAAAGAGTTACTTGGTTGAATGAGCAATATTTTCCAGGGTTTGGGGGGGCAGGAGGCCTGGGTTATTGTGAAACAGAAAGTAATGTAAGCTGTTGGAAGATATGAACTGCTTTTAGAAAAGATTTTATTAAGCCTTTTCATAAGATATTACAAACAAAAGAAAACTTTTTTTAAAAAAAAAAAAGGCAAGAAAAAAGAATGAGGAGAATACGAAGTCCTCTTTCACAGCTAAATCTCTACTTGCCCCACACAGAAAAAGGTGAACTCTCTCTACTCTCACCTGGGAGCTGCCCTTTTTTCAAGAGAGATCCTGTCAGTTACTGAATGAATGTGTACATAGAGAAGAAAAATTATGGGAGTGGATGGCGTTTTAAAGTAGGGATAGACTACTGAATGGAAGTTGGGAGCATTATTGTTTTGGGGGCCTAATCCAGTTTTGGGGGGCCTAATCCAGTTTTGGGGGCCTAATCCAGCCCACCAGTCAATTTAATACCCCAGTATATGTCCTGGAGTAAAATCCCTAAAATGTCAATCCTAAACAATCCCTAAACAACTTTGGGGTTAAATCCTTTTAAAAAAGCTCAAACCTAAAAAATAAATAAATAAAAGTCATTAACTTTGGCCAGCCCTCACACATGTTCACTTCTTCAAATCTGGCCCTCTTTGAAAAAATGTTCGGGCACCCCAAACTAAACCATAGCTTTGCAAATTGATTGGGCTCCCAAAGAGGAGACAGTTGCCCATCATTCATCCCCTGTTGTTTTGCTCCTGCACCACACTGACAAAAAAACATAGCTTTATGTCTTGACTGATTCTGGGCTTGTTGATTTAGCTTTCTCCAGATAAACCACAAGCTGTAGCCAAGGCTTGTTCTGTGGTTTACAGCTTGTGGTTTGTCCAGGAAAGCTAACCTACAAGCCCACTGGGTTCAGATGATATGCTAAGCCATGATTTAGCGCAATGCAATGCAGCAGCAATGCACCCACAGAATCTCCAGGAGCCTGCAAGCTGATGGGTTCACACCTACCTATGGCATAGCTCAGCATGATGCGCCAATCAGGCCAGTATTTCACCATGGTACCTATAGGTGAAATGGAGCTTCATGCAGACAAGGGAGCAGACTAGCACAGGAGCACTTTGTCCCCAGAGCTGGCGTAAGGTTATAGAACTGTAAACCCTCGTTTTGAAACCAGCTTTGAGTATATGCAAAAACACACAAATTCCTGGAAGTGATGGCAACAGTTGCGAAAGAAAACCACAACTACCAAAGCGTCTATACAAAAAAAATACACAAACAATAATGACAAATTCTCAGACGCAACAAGAAGAGAAAGCAAGGGCTACAAACATGTATGAGCTGCTTAGAAGCGTCCAGAACAACCACCTTCTGTGATAGCTAATGCCTAAATGCTGTTTTGCCAGGGCAGCAGCCGAGCTGATTGGATGCGCATGCGTTCCGAACAATTGTCTTCCACAAACTATTGTCTCACCAGCAGGTCAATAAAAATTGTACAGCACTGTTCGCAGCATCATGGAGTGTCTGTAGGCCTATGAATTTTGCCACCTTTCAAATTTTCCTACCCTTCTAATTTTGCTGCCCAAGGCAACCACCTAGTTCATCTACAGGTTTAGCAGGCTCTGCCTGTCCCTCCTCTGCTCCCAGCAGAGGGAAGCCCCTTCCTCCATGCCCAGTGTAGAAATGGCAGTGGGCTTCTAGCAGGAGGGACAGAGCTCTGTCAGCTCCTAGCAGGCTAATAACATTTTTTGGAGGCTTATTTTTATGGGCTTCTTTACAAGCCTGCATTATCTCAAAGCACAATGAACAGGAATATTTGGGGCAAATAGGTTTTGAGCAGGATAGTGCTTTTGACTGAGCTTGGAGCAGACAGGCGGCTGGTTTGATTTAGGCCTAGGAAAGCACTAATTGGTTCCCAAGACTGGATCCTTTTTATTCTGTGTGCTTCAACCTTCTGCATACTGCTTTCAAAGGGTCCTGGTTCTTTGTCCAATGTAACTGCAGGAGAGAGAGAGAGAGTTGTTTTTCTTTTTTAAAAATGATTTAGATCAACCTTGGTACATTGAAAGAGCAGACCTTTTATGAAGAAGAGTGGATTTTAAGGGTTATGGGGATGTGTGTTCTTTGCCTCTTGGACATAGACCTCAGTTTTATCTGAACTTTGTGTAATTCAGAATCTGATAATTCCCCCCCCCCAGTTGAGAAGACTAGCATCTCAGTCAACAGAGTGCTAACATGAACCAGCTTTGGGGGGTGGGAGTTATAGGTAAATTGAAAACTGCTTGTTTCTCCTTGTGCTTTAAACTCTCATATAGATATATAGAGAAGGAAGGATGTAGAGCAGATATCAATCTGAATGCATGAGTAGTTTCATACAGACTCGTGCAGAGCTTGTCTGTGGCCCGCAGCCGGAGTCTTGTTAGAATAAAGTTATAAACTCAAGCAAAAAAAGCAGTCAGTCCCTCGTGGGGGCCCCGTCCAGCTTAGCCCTCTGAGACCCAGGGCAGGTGTACCCAGCTGCCCCTACCCAGCTCCAAACGGGCCTGGTTTCATGAGCTATGTTTACCACATGCATTCGTTTATACTCCAGTATAGTCAGTGGGCTGCCAGCCATGTTTCTTATTGTACAGATCCTGGCAATAAAATGTATTCCCATCAAAAGGATTTGTACAGAAGATGAGCAAATGTGAGACCCAGCATGAGAGGGGGCCGCCACAGAGAAGCTAGAGCAATTTGCCTGGGAGATGCAAGTTGGCAAGTCCTGGGCCATTGTTTTGACTGTTCATACTTTCAGCAGCAAAGGTGTGGGTGCCACTCATCGTACACATAGCAAAGAACCCCAGCTAACCCTGATTCCCCGTCTTGGGTGCCCAGTGTGGTAGATATGCTTGTTGCCACTATTATATATGCACAGTTTTTTAAAAGAAAAAGTTACGTGCAAAGTGACCTTTTGTGGTTTGATTGAGGTACAGATGTAGAATATTGATTCAGTGCCCCAAGTAGACAATATATGTGCTCTTGCACTCATTGTAGTAACTGTGGAAGGTTAACCAGCTCTTGAGGGTGTTCAGAAACCAGTACAGCCCAGAAATCCAGTAAAGGGTAGTATACAAATTTAATAATAAATAATAATAATAAATAACATTGGCCTAACTTATCCTGTGCTTACTCCAGCCCAATACTGAAGAACTTACTCACTGGGGCACAGACAACTTCACGCATCAGTTGCCGGGGAGGGGTGTCTCTAGCCCAGGTGAGTCTTGATTGACATGTGGCCTCGTCCAGCCATAAGTCATAGCATGTTTGCCAGGAATGTAGTGTAAGACCTTTTGACAGCTGGGGAGATAGGCCTCCTGGAGGGCTGAGAAAGATCGCTGTCATGGGGTTAATTTCCATTGGACTTCTCTAATCTCACAGCTTGACAGAATTTAATGAGAGGCTTTGTGTATTTAGGAAGGCAGGTGCTTTATTCTCTATGCATAATGGTGAGCAGAAAATATTAATTTTGTCTCACCTGCATATGAGAGAGAGAGAGAGAACTTTTATGCATTATCTCAATACCATGCATAGTTTTATACACCTCTACCATGTTGCCTTTGATTTTCTGTTAGAGCTAGTGTCAGCATTTGGTGTGGTAGGGCACCTCTAGCAGGGGGCGTAGTCAATGATGTCCTCCATTGCTGATTCTTTGTCTCACTGCTGCTGCCCACTCACTTGCCAGCCCTCTCCTTCCATGGGGGGGTGACCACAAATGATAGGGAGAAGCAGTCCCATTTACTCATCCGTCAGTCAGTTGGTCCAGTGACGGCATGGCCACATCATGGGAGGGCGTCACCAAGAGCATCTTCTGTGATTTGTTGTTGTTGTTGTTTAGTCGTTTAGTCGTGTCCGACTCTTCGTGACCCCATGGACCAGAGAACGCCAGGCACCTCTGTCCTCCACTGCCTCCCGCAGTTTGGTCAAACTCATGCTGGTAACCTCGAAAACACTATCCAACCATCTCGTCCTCTGCCGTCCCCTTCTCCTTGTGCCCTCCATCTTTCCCAACATCAGGGTCTTCTCCAGGGAGTCTTCTCTTCTCATGAGGTGGCCAAAGTACTGGAGCCTCAGCTTCACAATCTGTCCTTCCAGTGAGCACTCAGGGTTGATTTCCTTCAGTATGGAGAGGTTTGATCTTCTTGCAGTCCATGGGACTCTCAAGAGTCTCCTCCAGCACCATAATTCAAAAGCATCAATTCTTCGGCGATCAGCCTTCTTTATGGTCCAGCTCTCACTTCCATACATCACTACTGGGAAAACCATAGCTTTAACTATACGAACCTTTGTTGGCAAGGTGATGTCTCTACTTCTCAAGATGCTGTCTAGGCCTGTCATTGCCCTTCTCCCAAGAATCTTCTGTGATGGCCTCACTCAAAACCTGTTCTCTATTGTGGATGATTTCCTCCACCCCAAAGTATAACAGCTCTGAAGATCTTGAGGAAAGCAACATTTCCTGCTGTTCACAGCTCAGGTCCCTGGTCCTTAATCTTCTTTTCTGAGATGGTGCTCACCACCACTTCATATTGTTTAGGTTCAGTGATGTGCCCTTCCTCCCTTCATTGATTTGCCAATCGGCTCTGAAAGCCTGGGTTCTGCTGGCCATTCTCTTAAAGTGATTTAAGTTTTCCGGGGAGCTTTTGAGCTGGATCTCTCCACTGGATGACATTGTCAGCGCAAGCCTGCTGGTGACTGATGTGGTCTCGAGTCTGCCAGGGTATGGAGTGGATAAATGTGCCTGACGCTTTGTGATAGAGCTGGTAATTACATTTCTCAATGAGTGATATTAATAGTGAAAGGAAGCTTCAGCACGCTGCATGAGAATTGGTTATATGAGAGGCTGCGGAGAGAGATGGAGTCATTTATTAACCTGATGAATTACAGAAAAATGGACTTTTCCTTAGAATGCCGAAAGGCTTTCTTATATGTGATTCCTTCCAAGTTCCTGCTGTGGCCCTAGAGCTGATCCATCCTCTGTCACCAGTGTGGATAAAGAACGCGGCAGAGTCGTATGATCTCTCATCCTTTGAGGGACTGGAGTGCACATGTCATAAGAGAGAAGCAAAGTTGTGTATGGCCTTTAGATCACCTCAGAAATTATTCGTTATATGTTTAGCCTACTTCTATCTAAATAGCATTTTCTTGCCTCATGCACTCTTTAGAAATCAATTCTTCCTATTTTTAAAGATAATAATAATAATAATAATAATAATAATAATAAATTTTATTTATATCCCACCCTCCCCAGCCGAAGCCGGGCTCAGGGCGGCTAACAACAATCAAATAATCAAACAGTCAAATAATCACACATTCTAAAAATATTTCATTATAAAAATTAATTAATTAATTAATTAATTAAAATCAAAATCAAATTGATGGCAACCGATTAAGCAAAATTCTGTGCAGGTTGCCAGAGGAGGGAGCCAGGCTGCGCCCTGACCAAAGGCCTGGTGGAACAACTCTGTCTTGCAGGCCCTGCGGAAAGATGAAGATTCTTCCTGTTTTTGAAGTCAACCATGAAGTGAATTCATGGCTGAGCTGATATTTGAACCCATGCAAAACACTACTAAACCTTAGGTTACAGATATTCAACCCATACCATATTGTGGTTATTGCCAATATGCCAATTTAGGAACTGAATGGACTTTCTCTCCTGCCCATCCATTGGACTTTTAATTTCTCTTGATATGTTCTGTTTGTATTGGTCTATGGGATTATACTTTGTGAGATATTATATGTTGAATTGTGTTTGAAATAGAAGTTAGGTTGTTACGTTATGTGTGTTGTTACCAGGATATTTGAACCCAACCTTCCTACACCAAACCCTGAGTCACCACCAGGTTGTGTACATCCTTGAAGATGTTTCCTCAACAAGTTGCCACAGTAGATTGTTGCAGCAACTCATCAAAAGATTAAATACCTTTGGCCTCTGTTTAGGGTTTGAGCATGTTCTTCTCTCTCCATATTCCTTCTACCTCCAGTGGCTCAAAAGAAGTGTTTGTGTCTGAGGTTGGCTGAGTTCAGAGCAGCCAAGGCTCTACTGCCACTCCCTTATTAACCTTCAGTCTCTCCCCACTAGTGATATGTGTTCCCTTCTCCAATTTGTTTGTTGCTTCATTTCACATCCCAGCAGCAACTTCCAGGGAGCTTTTCTCATGTTCATTTCTCCTGTAGTAAATCCTGAGGCATCTGAGTGCTAATGAGGGAAGCGATAGCTCTTTTTTTTTTCTGAGGAGATTGTCATTAATGTCTCAAAAGTAGCAGCACCTGTTGAAGTTCTGTATCCACACATCCTTTGCTTGCACCTGCTGCTGCCATGCGGCTCCATTTCTATTGGGGCTCCTTGAGAGCAACAACCTGCTAGCCCTGAGAGGAGAGCAGTTGAAATGAGCCTGAGCCTGAGAGGAGAGAGACAATGGGAAGTTATTAGAAGTGTTTCAGAACCAGAATGATTTAGCGGCATGATTACTTCTTGATGTGACACTTCATGAGGCTTTTTTAAAATATATATATTGGATTTCCTCCCCTCCTGTGACCGCCCTTCTTTCTTCTTCCCTTCCAAACGATGTAGAAATATGCTAGTTGGAAATAAACACCTGAGGCTGTTATACTTTATATCACTCTGTTAATTAACTTTTAAATCATAGGGTGTCACCGGATGGCTTTAAATCCCCATTCAAAGAGCTAGACAGAAGTGGCAGAGACTGTGCATCTCCTCAGAATGCCAACCCTGACAAAGGCACTGCCAGGGGCCGGGATGAGAGATTCCTCGACTTTCTAGCAGCTGACTGCTTAATGCATGCATTCCGTTAAGTTTCTCAAGAGATAGCTGTAAACAAAGGAGATGAAATACCTGCCTTTGGGGGCTCGTGCCCCCTTTGTGCTAAAAGAGGAGATTCAGTGATAGTTGAGTCTTTCCCACCATATATACAGTATTCATAAATGGAAAGAGGGGCGAATTTGACTGTTTTAAAACAGCAAAACCTTTATTTGACCACCTCACTTTTGATTCTCACTCTGCCCAGCATATAATGTACTTTGGTGTCTGTTCTGTTAGCCGGTGTCTGTGTGCCCCCTTTTGTGTGTGAAGCCTGGAGCAATGTCCCCTATTCTCCACCCATCCCCACTGACTTCATGGCCCTCATGTGGAGAGTGAGGTCCGCACAGGGGATGAGAAAGGCAAAAAGCAACCTCTGAAGATGGAGGTCGTAGAAATTAGGAGAGCTAAATCAAGAAAGGTTGTAACAACACTGCAGAAACAGACCAGCTCTTCTTGAGTGGGAGAACATCATCTTTGCATGCAGAAAGTCTTGGGTTCAGTCCCCAGCATCCCTAGGCAGGGCCAAAAAAACCCAACAAACCCACACTTCCTGCCTGAAACCAGGAATTACAATGTATTCTACAAATGTAAATGTAAATTTACAAATGTAAACTGCTTCACAGCCTGAAGCCGTGGAACAAAAATGAAATAAAATACCAAATAAATAAATAAATAAATAAATACAGTTTCTGTAGAAGTAGAACTTATATTTTATAAAAAGTCTGAGTCACTTCTCAAGGAAAGCCTTCTTAAGCAGAAGTGTCAGTAGACATCTAAACAACACGACACTAGGTGGCTGTCTAATTTCAAGTGGTAATTCCAGAGGACTGAAACGACAGTACTTAAAGCCCAGTTTATTGTACGTACTAAGCATATTTTTAGGACGTGCAATAATCCCAGCAGAGCCCCATTTGAGGGGTGCAGTTTCTGGGCAAAGTTATCTGGGGCAAGGCAGTCCATTAGGTAACTGGGTCCTGAGATGGGCCATTGGTCTGATCCAGAAGACTCTTCTTGTTTTCTTATGTTCCCACCATCTTTATCCTAACTCATTTTTTAAGAGTGCTAGTTATTATTGCTTAAGTACATTTTTTTAAAAAAACCAAAAAGAAAATGCAAAATGTATAATCTCTTCTCAGTTGCCTGCCATTCTCAAGCCGTCCTGTGCCATTTTGTTTCTTAGGAAACTGCAGAAATTAACTGGCTCTAGATGTAACCTTCAGATAATACATTTTGCCAGGAAGCCACAAATGCTACAATATCTGGCTTTTCACGTGTTCTGTGAAATTTAATGTTTGCGAGCAAGGATCTCTGATATTTAATCTAAAATGCCAAAGCTCTTGCCAGCTGACTCCATCTCTTGGCAACAGTCAAAAGGGGCTATAATTATCACAGGGCTTTGGCCAGCCCAAGCGCAGGAAACCTTTCTAAGCCTGAGGGCCATATTTCTTTCTGAGCAACATTCCAAGGGCCGTGTACTAATGGGTGGGTGGGACCAAAAGCTAAAGCAGGCAGAGCAACCAATGTTGCTCTTGTGCAGTAGTCTGGTATCTACACTCATACAAACACACACACACACACACACACACACATCTCTATTACCTGCCCAGTCAAGTTTGAAACATTATCAGAGTTCAAGGATTCATTTCAGAGAGGCAGAAACACCTAAGAGGTGAAGTAGGGTCACTGGCAAGAGCTCGGGACGCATGATCAAAAGCTGTTGAGTTATTGTTGTTTTTTACAAAAACATGTATTTTTTGAGTGACTTGCCTAAGATCGCCACCTTTCAGAGATTCCCACCGGACGTATGACAGTTGTACCCCCAGTGGGGCCTGCACATTACCACCCTTAAGTCAACTTCAGGCGAAGATAAGGATAGATTTGTGGGGTGTAATCAAGTTCCCTAAACTTATGTGGGGGGTTTTATGTCCTGTTAGTTTGGCTGTTTGGAGAGAGATGGGTGATTTGAAAGGAAGTCCTCAAGGTGGTGGGGTGAAGGGATGGGGTTGATTATAACTAGATATGCAACCAGGCAGAGGGCCTTCTTGGTAGTGGCACCCGCCCTGTAGAACACCCTCCCATCAGATGTCAAGGAAATAAACAACTGTCTAACTTTTAGAAGACATCTGAAGGCAGCCCTGTTTAGGGAAGTTTTTAATGACTGATGTTTTACTGTGCTTTTAATTTTGTTGGGAGCTGCCCAGAGTGGCTGGGGAAACCCAGCCAGATGGGTGGGGTATAGATAAATTGTTGTTGTTGTTGTTATTGCTATTATTATTATTATTATTATTATTATTATTATTATTATTATTATTAGATAGAAGCTATTCATCACCAGCATGGTATGTTGATCCCTTTCTTTAACTGTATTTCAGGCCTGTGTTTTGTCTCCATCTGTTCCTCCTCTGCCTGTGAAATGGGAATGAGCAGGAGCTGCCGTTTCCCATCTCTCTTTGGCAAAGGATGCATCTGACTTTGTCTTTAGCTGTTCTTTGGGGGAAGGTCAGAGACGCAGCTGGAAGAATTATTTTTAAAAAGCCTTCCCAGGGCTCCAAGGGGGAACACAAAGGCAGGCGTGACGATAGCATCTTGTCCTAACCCACGTTTCCTGAGGAGCGGAAACTGGCCAAGCTGAAGGAGGGAGGCCGTGTTTGGGTGAGACCGTCTGCGATAATGAGGCTGTGATAAGCAAAAGCGATATGTCGGCGGCAGGGACTGGCTGACTTGAGAGTGTCCGTCTTTTCCATTCCAGGCAGGTATTGCTGCGTCTGCAGCTGTGGCTGCACAGGAGGGAGAGAGATGCTCCTATGAATACCGGAGCCAGAAGACAAGATAGAGTGGGTGGAGGGAGAGAGGGCAGGGAAGAGGCTGGTAAAGTGTTGGAGTGCAACTGTTTGTATCTCCCCACCCCAATGAAAGAAAGATGGCACAAATCAAGCAGATCGGCTGGCCTGGGATTCTTCATGGCTATGGTTCTGCAACTACTTAGGCATGCAATAAGGCCTTTGTTGTGCTATTGTGGAACCAGGGCACTTGTTCAGAATCTTGTAGTGAAACTTGTCCCTTCTCTCATGCCACCTGTCTACAGTGATGCAGAAGAATAAATGCCTCTGCCACATCCTGGAGGCTGTTGACTACTCTGCACCTACCTCTGTCTGATTAAATAGCTGGCAGACTACAGCTAAACTAGTATCAAGTTCTGCTTTCCACGATGGCAGAGGTGGGAAGCTAGTCCCCCAGCAGGTGATGTTGGACTTCATCTGCCATCATCCCTAAGCATTGGCCATACTGGCTGGAGCTGATGAGAGTTGGGAGTCCAACAGCACATGTAGGGCCACAAGTTCACATCCCTCCCAACCCACTCCTCTCCAGCAAATAATTCTCACCACTACTGGTAACATTGCTTATAGATCTACTGTTTCCTGGAAAGGGGAACAACAACAACAACAACAGCAACAAACCACTTTGATTTCTCTCTCTCTCTCCTCCCCTCCCCCCAATCAAGCAGTGTATAAATTTTATAAGATAATATATATATATATATATATATATATATATATATATATATATACTCCAGTCAGCATATGGTGGCCTCTTTTGCACTTGCCACATACTGTCATTGTGTATGCCTTTGCCTGTCCCCAGCATCTGATTGCAACGTCACAATGTTGGGCATGTGGGATAGTGGCTATGAAAATGTGCTGTTCCGTGGGGCTGACTGCTCCCGATGGCCAGCTGCCCAGGCTGTTGAGGGCTGTCAGTCATGAGTTTATGAAGTGGCCACCCTAATGCAAATGGAGATCCATTTTTTACCTTGGGCTTTCTTTTCTGAAAAAGTAAGTTAGTGATGTAAAGCTCAGTGAAGGAATTTTATTGAGATACCCGTTTTTATATATTGTGTTATAATATGGGTTGGGTGGTCATGAATTTGAAAGACTGTAGCATAGAATTCCAGACCTTCTGAAAAATCAGATGGCTTTAAAAAAAAAAAATCTTACCAATGATAATTGACCAGACCCTTGAATCATTGATTATTTTTTCTAGATTGTGGCATTTTTGGCCTAGAAGTGCCGTCGTACTATCAGTCTTAATAAGCAGGAAAAATATAAACTGCTCCATACTACAAAAAGGCATGCTGTTTTACTTGTCCCTTGACAAGTAATTTTTCTATGTAAACTTACATTTGATATGTAACTTGATAGTCTGCTTGTGGGCTGATTCACTGTGCCTTCAGTCTTTTAAGAATCACTCATGGAAGGAAGTAGGCAGGAGGGGACTTGCATGCCTCTCCTCCCCCTGCTGGGATTACTCCATTCCAGGGGTTGGACTAGATGACCATTGGGATCCCTTCCAACTCTACAATTCTGTGATTCTATGAATTAGTCTTTTTTTAAAAAAATATGCTCACTAGCCCTTCATCCTTTCTTCAGATGGAACAGTAGCCAAGTTAGAAGGCGGTCATTGAGCACTACCCAGAAAATGTGAGTCTCATCTCAGTGGTTAGCTATCAAAACTGCGATATTACTGCCTGTTCATAAATAGATAGTAATTGTGCTGTGTGTGTAAATGCATGCAACTAGAAACTATGGTGTGTCTTCTGCAGATTAAGTGATATTGTCGGGCAGTTTCTCAAATCCTTCCTAATAGTTCAGACCCAGAATCTCACAGGAGGGAGTTACATTTCCTTGGAGAAACCAAATGAATGAGTCATCCCTTCTGCTTGGTCTTCACCCCCTTCAAGTGGGGTCATTGTTTGGATAACACTTCTCAGGCAAGGTTTACTGAGTTTGTGTTCTGGGGGAGCAGTAGCTCACCCATCTGTTTGCTGTCGCTGCAAGAGCAAAGCTCAGTTTTGTATTGAGAAATTCACCATGAAGGGATCGTGCCATTTGTTGGACAGAAAAATTAGAAGCATGTTGATATGTCTGTGCAAATCACCTAACAAAAGACTTGGTGCCAACTGATACCAACTGCAGTATTTGAACTGGCAGCTCCATATTGACAAAGTGAACACAAAAGGGGCTTTACTGGATCAAACCAAAGGGCCATTTAGCCCATCTTCATTCCTTCTCATGGTGGCCAATCAGGAAGGCCAGAAGCGAAAGACACTTGCAAGAAGCAGCTCCTGTCGATGCTCCCCAGATATTGGTATTTGGAGGCATACTGCTTTTACACCAAAGAAGAGCACCTTATACTGGGGAGAAACCCTTAAGAGGATAGGTCAAGCATCTTGGTGCATCTCAGTTGCTTAATGGGAGACCACCAAACAACACCTGAAAATGCCAGCCAATAACAATAACAAAGGCGGCATTTTTTCATCTCCGCCAAGCTAAGCAGTTGGCTCCTTATCTCTCTCGCCCTGACCTGGCCACTGTGATCCACGCGACGGTCACCTCCAGACTGGATTATTGTAACTCGCTCTATGTGGGGCTGCCCTTGAGACTGACCCAAAAACTCCAGCGGGTGCAGAATGCTGCGGCGAGACTCCTTACGGGGTCTTCGCTGCGAGATCACATTCATCCGGTACCATACCAGCTGCACTGGCTCCTGGTGGAGTACAGGATCAGGTTTAAGGTGCTGGTTTTAAACTTTAAAGCCCTATACGGCCTAGGACCCTCGTACCTACGGGACTGCCTCTCCTGGTATGTCCCACAGAAGAACTTACGGTCTGCAAATAAAAACATCCTGAAGGTCCCAGGCCACAGAGAGGTTAGGCTGGCCTCAACTAGAGCCAGGGCCTTTTCGGCCACGGCTCCAATCTGGTGGAACGCTCTGTCACAAGAGACTAGGGCCCTGAGGGACCTGACATCTTTCCACAGGGCCTATAAGACGGAGCTGTTCCACCAGGCCTTTGGTCAGGGCGCAGCCTGACCCCCTCCTCTGGCAATCTGCACAGAATTTTGCTTAATGGTTGCCATCAATTTGATTTTAATTAATTTTTATAATGAAAGGTTTTTAGAATGTTGGATTATTTTGATTGTTGTTAGCCGCCCTGAGCCCAGCTTCGGCTGGGGAGGGCGGGGTATAAATAAAATTTATTATTATTATTATTATTATTATTATTATTATTATTATTATTATTATTATAGTTCAGCTTGTGGAGACTAAGAGGGCCTGTTAAAGGGTTTGGTTTGGTTTGGTTTGGTTTTTATACTTCCAGGTAGATCTTGGGGAGGTTCACAGTATAAAAATACAAGATAAAAACCACAAAATATAGAATGAAAACAAAACAGAATAGCCCTATGTATAACGCGTTAAAGTAATCTAACCTAGAGGTTACCAGAGCATAGGCAATAGCAGTTAGGCTATCCCTAACCAGATAGGGGTGCAAGGGCCCATCATCCAAAGGTGGTGGAAGGCACTCAGTGCCACTGAGGACATCTGAGCCTCGAGCAATGGCAAAATATGAGCTTGGAGAGCTGTTGGAGCCTCCTAAAAGATGACAAAGAAACTCAGGCAGAGAGAACTCACTGACTATAAGGAATAAGAAGCTGCGTAGACCAATCTCAGTCTACTTTGGGGCATCTCACTAAAGGGCTACCAGCCTTAGGCAAGAAGGGATAACAGGAGACATATTCACCTCTTCCAAAGCTCAGCATGCCTGGGCTACGGGCAACAGACTTGAATGAGTCAGGCTATAGAAACTGGGAGTCAGAAGAGTGATGAGCAATTCAGATAAGAGGGCAGTCCAGAAGGCAGGACTAGAAAACAAGGCAGGAGTCTGGCTCAAAGAGCAAGGCCAGAAGCACAAGACACATAGAATCATAGAATCATAGAGTTGGAAGAGACCACAAGGGCCATCGAGTCCAACCCCCTGCCAAGCAGGAAACACCATCAGAGCACTCCTGACATATGGTTGTCAAGCCTCTGCTTAAAGACCTCCAAAGAAAGAGACCCCACCACACTCCTTGGCAGCAAATTCCACTGTCGAACAGCTCTTACTGTCAGGAAGTTCTTCCTAATGTTTAGGTGGAATCTTCTTTCTTGTAGTTTGGATCCATTGCTCCGTGTCTGCTTCTCTGGAGCAGCAGAAAACAACCTTTCTCCCTCCTCTATGTGACATCCTTTTATATATTTGAACATGGCTATCAGGTAGATCTTGGTGCCTGAGCAAGGCCTTGCTGGAAAAGGAAACCTTTTATATTCTTCCTGCCTAGAAAGGTCCCTTGTTCAGCCTGCATGAGTGGAGGTGGGCTGGATGAATAAGAAGACTACCACTAGCAGCTGAATGGTTCAGCATATGGAGCAGCAGCACTCAGAATTCAGCTGCTCCTGAAGCCTAAGGACTTGGAGCCTTGATGTAGCCTCTTTATTAGTAAGAATAGAAAGGAGGCATCCGCATTCTGTAGGTGGTTTAAACTTTTTGGTTTGTGGAAATGACCGGTCCTTTTGATGTGGAAGTCCCCAGTGGCCCCGTCCATGACAGCCAAAAAAAGTTACTCAAAAATGACTTTGTATCCAAGATAACTCATGGTGAGGATGGCACCGGTGGTTGTTGGGAGCAGGGCCACCTCCAAGGGATGGAAAGATCAGGTAGTTTCCAGAGTGCAAGGAGCAGCAAAGTGTTGCCCACCCTAAAGAAGTACCTCCACTTTTCACTTTGTATGAAGCCCCTGGGAAAGTTAGAGGAGGTATGCAAGAATTCTCTTTTGCCTTGCCTCTTTCTGACACAGATCCTCAAATTCTTCCTGGAACCATCCCCAGCATAGAAGAGAAATGTGACTCCTTTCCTTTCCAGACCAGAGTTTCTCAGCCGCCATCAGCCAGCTTTGCTAATGTCACAATACACCTGTGCAGCTGTATGCATGCCCAGGTGTTTAGCTTGACGACCTCGCTGAACACACCTTCTGCCAGCACATAATCCACAGCAATTTAAAACCTCCTTAGAGCTAGGCAGCAGAGAGAAATCAAAATCTTTCAACTTTTTTAAAAAGGACAGAATCAGCAGCAAAAGAGATTATATTCAACAGCATCCTTTTAATTAGAGATGTAATTAATTCTACCCTGACACATACAGAGATTATTCTTTTTATAAAAATATATATATATATTCCTATATGAAAGAAAATGTCTTAAAGATACATAGAGGAGGCAACCAGGGAATGGAATACAGATCACAAGGCTCTGAAATGAAATCCAATGTGGGATGACTGTAATATGTTAAATTCATTTATATATTTATTTTAATTAAAGTGATCAAGGGCTGATTCAGTTCTGGTCATCCGGGTGTTCTGGGTAAAGAGAAACTGTAAATCCATGTGACAGGGCAGAAAACAAATGGCAGCTCGGTGGCAGCACTTGGGAACAGTGAAGCACAGCATGCAGTTGATGCATTGTGCATACACAAATCTCATTCTACATACTTTGTTTTCATTAGGAGGTGGGATGCGTCACTTGCGTCTTTCTTAGATTTTAAGTGGGAGGCGTGGCATTTTCCTGGGAAGTTGATCTCTTAGAATGGCTCCATTAGAATAACAGCCCCACCACACAGATGAGAGGAGAAAGGTGATGATGTTACCCTTTGAATCAAAAGCCCTCCTTTCTTTGACAATGCCATTAGTTGTTGGATTTTGTATTATCTAGCTTGAAAATATGACTCCTGGTGGCTCATAATTCTCGCCTCACATAAATTCTTCCTCAGCTTGGAATCTGAATCTGAGATGGTGGACCAAGCCCTTCTTCTCTGCCTCCCACACTCTTACCTTTCTTACCTGTTGAGCAGCGATGGTCAGGAAGAGAGGGGGGGCTCTTTCTCTCCTTGGCTATGTACCAGGAGGACTGGGAAATGCAATTCCATCAGTGGTGGTGAGACGAGAGGGAGAGGTCTCTCCTCTTTTCGTCTCTTCTGACACCTGGCATACTGCTACGGCAGAGCACTGAGAAATGTAGTTTTCCCAGCTCTATTTCCAGTAGTAGGAAATTTGGTAGGTGAGCCTGGTCTGGAGGGGTTGCACCCATTCACAGTCCTCAACACCATTATGTGACAGGATCTGCTTTGGTTCAGAATTGTGCTTGAAACAGAGAACTATTTCTCTGACCTCAGGGGAAGGGAACAGTTCAGTATTTCAAGCATGACTATGAGAGTTTTCCCCATCACTGAATGCAATTCTGATACTGCGATGCTCTTAGATGCACCCAGTCTACTCAGTGATGCTGAAAGTAGCAGGCACATTTGTAGTTAGTTCTCTTCAGCTGTCTAATCTCCAATGCTAAGGGCAGATCTACCAATATTCTACCATATTCTCTCCAGTTTGATTTATTGGCAGTGTTTGAGGGTCCAGATTTCCAGTTTGTATTTGGTGGAGGCAGTGCTTTCTCCGTGAGAGTAGTCACTGGTATGGAGTACTGTCATTGCTTCCCCCTCTCCCTGCTCATGGCAGACATCTTATGTTGGCACCCACAACACTTTTATCACGAGTACTACCAGCACCTCATTTTTCTACCAAAGAAAGGACTGAGTGGAGACATCCTAGCTTAGGGGTTTGGCTGAAAGAGCTGTTTTTGTCTCTGCTTTAAAGGGGAGTGGGGCACTTCCCCAATGGCTAGACTTGTTAGATTTGTAGAGGAACCAATGTTGTTGAAGGGAAGGAAGCTCTTGCACCCCTGCTTTGGTAGTTGGGCTCATGGAAATGGAGGTGAAAAGAAAGGTGCAGCCAAAGTATTTGTATGATGGATATGCAAGATGGAGGAGAAGCAGGACTGTGTTCCCCTCAGTTGTAGAAAGAGTGTGCTGTTGTCTGTATATGTATGAAGCCCTGCAGAATTATGGGTGAGTCTCTTATTATTGGTCTTGTGATGAAAAATCTATATCAACTATTTTAACAGTGCTCACCTTTTAACCCGCCCGTGAAAATCTGTCGACGTTCCTATTTTGTGCAGTAGACTAATAATGCTGTGTTTTAATCTGTCTTGCTACTGTTTTTGAACCTGACCCTCTGCTATCTAGTTTGCTTGTCCTTTGCGCCTGTTTCATCTGAGGCTTTAGACTTTAGAGCATTGGGGCTGCGGACTCACGGGCTCACGGCATGCAGAATCTCAAATGGAAACCTGAATCTAGCCTCTGCCAGTGCATCTCAGAACAACAATGGATTCCTGCAGATATTCTGCCCTCCTCCAGCCAGGCAGCTTTCAGTGTGAGGCCTTCTCAGCCAGGGCAGACCAGGACATTTTAATGCCTGGAGTGAAGGACAAGATAGGGCTTATGCACACACACCTTTCCTATACAGAAGCTGACTGGACTGTCACTTAAATCTTATTTCAGCCCTAGCAACAAGCTAGCATCCACCAGCAGACCCGAGAACACAAGCTAGCATAGTGGACACAGGACAGGCTATGGAGCATCCGCGTCCTTGTCTTCCAACCCTTCACTGGCACTCCCCACATCCCTCAACATCTGCTTCCTCACTCTACCTCATGGCAGAGCCGGTCCTGTTCTTGGCTTTAGTATTATGGCTGCATTGGCTACTTTCAGACCATTGTCTGGGACTTCACTACATAAGGAGAAATGGCAAGATGTGGCCCTAAGCATGGAGCCGCTGGACCTATGGAGAATGTAGGGTACCAAGGCCTTTGAACAAGGGACTCTGGTCGCATAGCCCAGACACCAGCCTCCCTTCTGCACCAGGACAGCTCTCAGACTGAGAGAGTTCCTGAGCTGATTTTTTTTCTGCACTACAGTGCCACCCCTGTTAATGGCAAGAGAAGGCACTGCAACTCATCTGTCCAGCCGAACTAGGTTAGCTGAGGAACAAGTAGGGGTCTGTTGTTCCAGGTCTGAGCAATTAATCTCACTAAAAGGGCACACTGACTCTCATGTTTGCCCTGGTCCAGAACTTGACCACCAGCCCTTCTTTAACCATGTCATCTGGCCTGCCCTGGAACCTGACCACTGGCCTTTCTTAGACCACATATTTGCCTACCGGGCCCTGGCAAAGCTCATCTCCCCTGCCAGACAAGAGAACTATGAACCAGCTCTTCAACCCTGAATGAAGGGTTGTCTTGTCCTTGGAGTATTTTCATCTCAGCTAGCCATTACAAGAACTTTGTATATAAGAAATAGTGCCTAGGTGTTCTTTTTCCTCCTCCCTCCCAATCTTTTTTCCTTTTGTGTGCTGTCTTTTCGACCTCCTTATCTTTGACATTTGTAAGCTGCACTGGGAGTCCTTTTTGACTGAAGAGTGGGATAAAAATGGTGTAAATAAATAAATTAAATACTACATTGACACAAATTCCAAGCAGTGTACATTTGCTACATCTTGATTAGAGTGATACAGAGGGAGCTCTGGAGAGTCACAAAATGCTTATTTTCAACTAGGCACGTGTCCCTAACGAAGGCCTCACTAAACGAAGCCTCTTGTCAAATCTGCCACCTTTCTTGAAATGTTTATTTGTTTTTACCCTTTTGCCCTGGAATTAGGTTCCAGGCATACCGCAAAAAGCTGGCTTTAGAATGCTGTGTTTACTTTTACACACAAAATACTCTGCAGTCAGCGTAAAGGATGGAAATAAAAGCCTTGCACATTTTGCTGTTCATGTCAGTAATGATTCTCCCTGCAAAATGCATTGTGTTGGTCTTGGCATCCAAAGCCGAGCTGCGAGGGCACGGAGGGGGAATCGCCCGGGTTGCATTGGGCAGCTTGCCCAGCCCCTGATATCCGCTAATGAGCCACACCTAATTAGCCTTCACTCACATGCTCAGCACCTTGGACAGTGGGCAGCTTTCTTCCTTGGCACAGTGGGTTTTATCTATTAAAAAAGCATCGGGAACAGGGTCTGGCAAGGGAACAAATGGCCAAAGATGTCCTGGCGTGACCTCAGAACAATTATTTTTATGTTGATGGCTCTTCGAGGCTCCCAGGACAGCTGAAGGTGATGGAGATGGCAGCTTAATTGAAGAGGTCCAGAGTGCTGCTCATCCCTCATCCATTAATATTCAACGCAGATCTCTTCCTCAACCTGAAGGCTCTGCCCATTGTTCCTCGCTGGCCTTTGCTGGGAGGCAACGGATCCTAGATAGGAGTGCAAAAGAATAGGGAGAGGGAAGGAATTAAAGATCCAGGACAAATTACTGGCCAGGGTGATAAATAGCCGAGACAGAAGAATCTGTATACCAAAGGTGGGTTATTTCATTTTGGAGGCTGGCGTGTAGGTAGCCTTGCCCGAATGAACCCCTCCAAGGAGAGAGCTTGCAGGAGCAGGCCCATGAAGACTTGGGGCAGGAGCAAGCCTGCTCCCAGGCTGAGGGGTTCAAAATCAGGAAGACACAATAAATGCCTACAAGGAGAGCAGTGTGATAAAAGGTAGCACATCTTAATGTCAGACTTGAGGTACCTTGTCAAAATTTTGAATGCTCCCCTATGTGCAATTTTTAAAGAAGAATTCATTACCTATAGTAATGCAGGATTTCAGGGAGAGGCCTATGCTAAACATTTCTCACTGATGGGACAGTAAGTGTTTTACATGCCGTTATTTTTATGCAGGGAATAGTTTTCTTTAAAATGTACACACTCTCTAGCTACATTCTCCTTGCTATAAAGTACAGAATTCAGATTTGTTTATCAGCTTATTTATATCCTGCCCTTTCTCCCTGATAGGTGCCAAAGGTGGCAGCAGCATAACAACCAATGAAAATATAACCAATATATAGTAATTAAAATGACAGTTATAAAAACTAGAGTGCCAAAGGGATAGGTTTGGATTTCTTCATAGGAAGCTGCTTTGTACTGAACCTGACCATTGGTCCATTTAGCTCAGTGTTGTCTACAGCGGTTGGCAGCAACTCTCCAGGGTTTCAGACAGAGGTCTCTCCCATCCCCACCTGGAGGCAACAGGGATGGAACCAAAGACCATCTACATCCCCCGAGCTTGAGACTTTCCCCCAGATTCCACATGAACATGGCCAGTGCAGAGAACTCTCGGGGAGTCATTCCAGAGACACTGGAGGCATCACAGACTTTAAAATCCTCTCCTTATTATGCATAACATTTGGAGCAACAAAGTGAGGCAGATTGTGTCAGGGAGATTTTATTCCCCTTTGCCAACCCTGGAGAGTAAGCAACCACTCTAATTTAGACCTGATTATTGTATTGGGCATTTTGGTCAGCAAGGTTGGGGTGGGCATGGAAATTCACACCACTCTCTGAACACTGCCTGTCGCTTTTGCTATGCTACGTTTATCTTGGAGCAGGCATCTGCCCCCGGTCGGGGTAATTGCCAGTCTCGTACGCACAAGGCCATTGTGCATATCTTGTTGATGGGATATGAAAGTGAGCGAAATGTCAGTTCAGCATTGCGTGGAGGCCTCCCTGACACACAGGCTGCCTTTGCAATCGCTGGCATTTTTTTCAGTTAATTGCCTTTTTAATCATAGCGAAATTGCTCCCATTTGCATGAATATTCCAGCAGCGGAATTGGTTTGCTGTTGTCACAGATATTCACTACATATCATATTCATAGTGTTGTTTAATATACCTCATTCTGGAGAATCAAACTTTGCGGTTGTTCGTTCTGCCTGCCAGAGGATAAGAAATGTGAGCACTCTTTTTATTTATCATTTGCCTTCCCCCATCCGCCTACAGGCACCTCGCAAATTGGAAAATAAAGTACATTTTAAAACAAAAGCGTAGACGACTTGACCTAATAAGTAAATGCTGAAGCCAGCTCTGAAACAGAACACTTCATGCGTGTGCACACGCCTCGGCCGTCCAATAAGCAGAGCATCCCTATAAATGGTCGGAAATGGGAAAATACAAAACCCATCCCAACCATCACTTTGAAAGGATTCCAGGCATTTCATGGCGGAGGTGCATAAAAAGCAAAGGAAGCCTTGTTGATCCCAACGAAAACAATCCAAAATCCATAGTCAAGCCATACTTTTATCAAGGCCAAGCAAAATGTCACAAAAGAGGAAGCAAGCTTTTGAGTTCCCTAGAATTTTTCATCAGGCAGGGCATTAAAGTACAAGAGAAGGAAAGAGGGTAGGGAAAATAGTGGCTTGATGTTGCAATCATGGAATCTGCATTTATAGTCTCAAATGGAGATAGGTTTATCTAGATTAGGTTCTGCTGGGTGCTATGTGAGATTTGAATTGCATCTAGAGCTTCCCTAGAATTGCTAAGACAAAAAAACTTGCTGTAGTTCATCCTATGATTCCAAACTTGGGGAAGAGTTGTTGTTCAGTGGTGGATCCCATGCAGAATTCACAAGTTCAGTCTTCCGGCATTGACAGTTAAGGGCTGGGAGAAAGACCCTTCTTAAGACTTTCAAGATGCTTCCAGTCAGAGTAGGTGGGGTGGTGCACGCTGTAGTCTATATCATGAGTGGGAAAGGAAGCAAGCAAGCAAGCAAGCAAGCAAGTGTACTATCCAAACCAACCACTTATTCATCTTAACTTCATTGTTTGCCACCAAGTGGATATCTTTACTACTCTCTGATTGCTTCCAGTAAGCAACTCTTCAACCTTCCGAATTTCAACTGGCCCTACATATTCTCAATACTGGATAGCGTGGTATGGCCCATAGCATTTCCCTCAAAAAACACAGTATACTTTTACCTAAGGATTTAGCAGGTAGCAAGTTTGTTTTCACACAAATGACTTTAGAAAATAATAATTTTAGAATATGAATAAGGTAAAGGTAAAGGTACCCCTGCCCGTACAGGCCAGTCTTGACAGACTCTGGGGTTGTGCGCCCATCTCACTCAAGAGGCCAGGGGCCAGCGCTGTCCGGAGACACTTCCGGGTCACGTGGCCAGCGTGACATCGCTGCTCTGGCGAGCCAGAGCCGCACACGGAAACGCCGTTTACCTTCCCGCTGGTAAGCGGTCCCTATTTATCTACTTGCACCCGGAGGTGCTTTTGAACTGCTAGGTTGGCAGGCGCTGGGACCGAGCAGCGGGAGCGCACCCTGCCGCAGGGATTCGAACCGCCGACCTTTCGATCGGCAAGTCCTAGGCGCTGAATATGAATATGAATATGAATAATTATCCATAAAAGCAAACAAAATTAAAGAGAACAAAACGCACCCAGCCATGCCAATTTTAGACTGTTTCCCTAATCAAGCCAATTCTTATTGATTTGCATCCTTCAGCTTTTCAGGTTTCTGTGTGGTCTTCTCTAGGCCTTCACAACTATGCACTTTGATATTTACCAAAATCCCATTTCTCTTAAGGTGTCCCAGCCCACTTTCCCTCCTGCAGCTGTTCAACTCCAGCTCTTCAAGTTTCTGACTCCACAACCTTCTTACTAACTACTTTGTTTTGGCTTATATACAAAATATTCCCTTCCCTTCCCAACCTTTAACCAACTGAAAGGAGAGTAGAATCTTAGTTGTTTCTATTTCTCCTTAATTGCCCAGTTCCTAGAATGATTTTTTGCCCTCCTGCGCAAAACATCCTTGGGGAAAACATCCTCTCAAACTTTTGACCTTTTAGAGAACAACTTCACAAGCAAAGCAACCTCTTATATTTTTAACCTTCTTGTGAATTCTCTCTGCAGGAGGGGCCATCTTGCTCACATGGCCACAAGGGCAACCTGAGGGGCAGGAAATTATATAGCAAGAGGTGGCATTGGCTCTAGGTTTTTCTTCAACCTCAGGGGGATCAAAGTACTTCAGAGGGAAAAGAGGAAGGAGAACTCTTGGAAGAAGAACTGGAGGCTCCTCCTCCTAAAGTCGGAAAATTATTCACAGCCATTGTGACCAAAGCCAGTTGGATTTTAGAATTGCCTGATCAATCTAACCCTACAGAACCAACAGTGGCAACTTCATCCAAAGGATGAAGTACTTACCCAACAGAGTATTTATGCAACAATGCAACAATGAATGGTCATGCAGCCGTTCCCAGACTCCTTTTCTGAGGTGTGGAATACTGAATGGGCCACTCCAGCTAGGCACAAGGTCACACATAAGTTGGTCGATAAATATTACATCTTTCCAACTATGATCATGAGTCAGCTGACCACACCGGTGGTGGACTCACCAGTGGCCATTCTTGCCTCTTCTGAAGTTATTCCAGCAGAAGGCGAAAGTGAGATGTATTTGCAGGAGAGTAGACACAGCTTTATGCAGGGACTCTGAAGTGGAGGAGGCGGCTTTCAGAGTTTCAGCTGTGGCTTCAGTCATGGCAAGAGCCACCACGCTGTGGGTAGAGGAAATGGCATTCGGGGATAAAAATTCATGGTAAGAATTTCAATTTATCGCAAATAATTGTTCACGCTTCTTAACTTCTACTGGGCCACAAGTTCCACATTCTGGTTATTAACTAATTCCAAAGAAATCTGAGGAGGACCACGGGAGGACTGTACCCCACTAAGTTAGACCTGAAAGGCAAACCACACTGGGACACCTGTTCTGTTCATCTCATTTTGAATGCAGAATCTACATAAGTTGCAGAGTGAGGTGGTAGAGTCCTGCAGTGGTAGAATGTCCTGTACCACTTTACATTGCAAATGTGAATCACTTTTTTTTAATGCGCCTTCTGGCAGGGATTGGTACTGGCAGGGATTGGTACAAGAAAGTTGGATCCAAACCCTTTTCCTCCATTGACATGTCATGGGATGTAGATGAATTTTGAAAATGGCCGGAGGTGACTGCTACCCAGCCTCAATTAAGGTGCTTGGGGCCTGTGTACTCCACCACTCCCCACATGAACCAACCCATCCTCTGAGATCCACTGGGGAGACCTGCTGTTAGCTGCGCCTGTAACCACAGCTTGAGCCACAGTGGCCCACAACTTCTTGGCTACTGAATGTGGAATTCCCTCCCATGGGAGATGACATTCATTCCCCTCTTTGTTAGTGTCTTCCCATTATTTACTGAAGACATATTGGCTTCTCCTGGCCTTTGGTGCTTCATAAGATGCTCAGCTGTTTCCCCTGTTCTTGGGTTATATGCTCTGCTGGTGGTGGCTTTATAGCAATTGCATTTTAATGGTTTTATAGAAACCTTAAATACAGTTCTATTCTGTGTTTTTGTCACGAATTTCACCCCGCCTTGAGAACTTCTGTTGTAGGATGGTTTAAAAACACAGTAAATAGATAAATTGCTGGTAGGCTGGCAAGCACGAAGTAAACTGGACTGGTTGTAGATTTCAGGGCAGATTCTTACTTGTAGCAGAGTGAGGTGACAAAGTACTGGTACAGTGGTACCTCAGGTTAAGTACTTAATTTGTTCCAGGGGTCTGTTCTTAACCTGAAACTGTTCTTAACCTGAAGCACCACTTTAGCTAATGGGGCCTCCCATTGCTGCCACACTGCCACTGCGTGATTTCTGTTCTCATCCTGAAGCAAAGTTCTTAACCCGAGGTAATATTTCTGGGTTAGCGGAGTCTGTAACCTGAAATGTATGTAACCTGAAGCGTATGTAACCCAAGGTACCACTGTACATCAGTGAGCTGTCATATATATATATATATATATATATATATATATGCTTTCGTAGATTTTCACGGGTACAGGAATGCAGGTTTTGGTGTCCTCGGGTGTCTTCCCGTGTAAAAGTTGGGGTGTCTAGGCGACGTTTCGACGAGGTCTCACTCGTCATCTTCAGGCTGGTGCTTTCGGCTTCTTGTTACTGGAACAGAGCGGGATCTCAATGTTTGAGTTCCTATAAATACTGTAGAGGGGGTGTGGTGTCTAGCCTCCAATGTTCTGGGCAGAGAGGAAGTTCCCAGGCTAGTGTGCCTTTTCTTCTTTTGTTCCTTAATTACTTGAGAGATACCTTGAGTGATTTCTTGAGTGATATCCTGAGTACCACTTAGGTGGGTCATTAGGTGTGGATTAGTTGCTAAAGTCTTTGTGTCTTGACCTCTTGAACTTTGTGAAGAGTTTTCCTGAGAAGATGGCTGTATTGCACTTAGTTGTGCTTTGGCTTGGCTTCGTGTATAGGGGCGAGCTGTGGTTTTGTGGCTTGTGTCAGCCAGATCTGTGTAGGGATTGCAGGGGGGTGCAGCATCCGGAGGTGCCACCATGGACTGGCTACTGGATGGTGTCAGTAATTCATCTGTGGAGAGGGTCTGGGTTTGGGTCTGGTGTGGTTGATTGGTGTTGGCGTTCTGTGTGCCTCTGGATCTGGTGTCAGTTTTTGTGGGGAGGGCTAATTTCCAGATGTCTGGCAAGCGGAATGTGTCGTCACGCTTGTTCATGTTGTGAGGGTGTTTCTCTATCTCGATGGCTTCCATGATTATTCTCTTGTGGTGATGTTCCGTGTTAAAGAGCAATTTGGAATCTGCAAAATTAATTTCGTGTCCTGTTTCTTTCATGTGTTGGAAAAGACTAATCTACAAAAAACCTGATGGCTCCCTAGGACACACTATCTACCAGAAAAAAACACACACCAACCGCTACTTACATGCACAATCACACCACCACCCTGCACAAATAAACTCCGTAGCCAAGACTCTCATCTCCAGAACCAAACGCCTGGCTGACAAAGACCACTTGACAACTGAGTTACAGAATCTCTCAAATGTGTTAATTGCCAATGGATACCAGCAAAACAGGATTACGAAGCTAATCCAAAAGGAAACACCCCCCAAAAACCAAGACACAGAAGAAAACAATGGCATGGCCCTTATATATATATATATATATATATATATATATATATATATATATATGCAGGTTTTGGTGTCCTCGGGTGTCTTCCCGTGTAAAAGTTGGGGTGTCTAGGCGACGTTTCGACGAGGTCTCACTCGTCATCTTCAGGCTGGTGCTTTCGGCTTCTTGTTACTGGAACAGAGCGGGATCTCAATGTTTGAGTTCCTATAAATACTGTAGAGGGGGTGTGGTGTCTAGCCTCCAATGTTCTGGGCAGAGAGGAAGTTCCCAGGCTAGTGTGCCTTTTCTTCTTTTGTTCCTTAATTACTTGAGAGATAAAGATAAAAAAGAAGAAAAAACTTCCTCTCTTTTCCAACACATGAAAGAAACAGGACACGAAATTAATTTTGCAGATTCCAAATTGCTCTTTAACACGGAACATCACCACAAGAGAATAATCATGGAAGCCATCGAGATAGAGAAACACCCTCACAACATGAACAAGCGTGACGACACATCCCGCTTGCCAGACATCTGGAAATTAGCCCTCCCCACAAAAACTGACACCAGATCCAGAGGCACACAGAACGCCAACACCAATCAACCACACCAGACCCAAACCCAGACCCTCTCCACAGATGAATTACTGACACCATCCAGTAGCCAATCCATGGTGGCACCTCCGGATGCTGCACCCCCCTGCAATCCCTACACAGATCTGGCTGACACAAGCCACAAAACCACAGCTCGCCCCTATACACGAAGCCAAGCCAAAGCACAACTAAGTGCAATACAGCCATCTTCTCAGGAAAACTCTTCACAAAGTTCAAGAGGTCAAGACACAAAGACTTTAGCAACTAATCCACACCTAATGACCCACCTAAGTGGTACTCAGGATATCACTCAAGAAATCACTCAAGGTATCTCTCAAGTAATTAAGGAACAAAAGAAGAAAAGGCACACTAGCCTGGGAACTTCCTCTCTGCCCAGAACATTGGAGGCTAGACACCACACCCCCTCTACAGTATTTATAGGAACTCAAACATTGAGATCCCGCTCTGTTCCAGTAACAAGAAGCCGAAAGCACCAGCCTGAAGATGACGAGTGAGACCTCGTCGAAACGTCGCCTAGACACCCCAACTTTTACACGGGAAGACACCCGAGGACACCAAAACCTGCATTCCTGTACCCGTGAAAATCTATGAAAGCAAATATATATATATATATATATATATATTATATATAAATTTTCCAATATAAAATTATACAAAACAAAACATCCAATTTATCACCAAAATCATCTTTTTGGACTTCCATCAACTCGTCTGATAATTCTCCGTCTTATTCACTTCTTTCACATTCCCTCATTAATATTGCACTATAATAATATTTTAATCTACCTTATTTTTTATACAATAGTTCTACTATTTATTTTCACAGAACTTCCTGAAAACTTACAAACGTTGTCTGATCATCACATCAGTGAGCTGTCTGGGTGGGTGGAGTCACCCTAGTGTTGGGAGGATGTCATAGAGCAGGCATCCTCAACCTCGGCCCTCCAGATGCTTTGAGACTACAATTCCCATCATCCCTGACCCCTGGTCCTGCTAGCTAGGGATCATGGGAGTTGTAGGCCAAAAACATCTGGAGGGCCAAGTTTGAGGAAACCTGTCATAGAGTATGGCACCTTTTGATCTACAGCAGGGGTGGGAAACCTCTGGTCCGTGGGCTGAATGCAGCTCTCTAGGTCTCTCTTTCCAGCCCTCAAGTTTCTCTCCCGGCCTCAATCCTCTTGTAGTGACTTTGCCCATCTGGAATGTTCCCTTGAACACATTCAGTGCCTCTTCCCGGCCTGGTTGGAGAAAGGTAGAAGCTTCTGCTCTTTTGCATGGCTGGAATGCAGCCTCTTGTTACAAGGCAAAGAGGTACATCTGTTGCTCCACCCACTTTTGGCTCTGCCCTGCCCACCTGGATTCACCCCCTGGAAAGTTTGCCTACAAAGCAAGGTGGCTTCTGAAGAAGGTTCCCGACCCCTAATGTACATCCCTCAGAGGCAGCATTCCTTGGACCTGAACTTTGCCAATTTATGCTATTATCTGCTTGCAGTGTTCCCCTCTCCCTCTTTTGCTGAAAATTCAGGCTTCCAGAGCCACTGGCCAAGACAAGCAGTAAGGCAGTCCTTCTATACGACGCACGAGGAAAATTGGTTGGGGGGGGGGGGAAGCCAGCTCAAGTGCCAGTTCTGAAAGTTACAGTTCTTTTACCAACCAGCGGGGATGGAAACTGTTTTGATAGCCTGATAGAATTGCTGCCACTAGTTGACAGCTGAGAGAGCACCAAAGGTAGCCGGTTTCTCAGCAGAGGCAGCGGAACAGCCCTGCTTCCCTTTCCTTCCTCTGCCTCACTGGCTGCTGACAGTAGTTGAGATTTTAAAAAAACGAACTGGCCTACAAGAAGCAAACTCCCCCCCCCCCCCCCGCTTCACACACACAAAGCACACCCCTTCCACTCCTTTTCACCTTAGTGGTTCTGTTCCTAATTAACTGGCTTCAGAGCATTTTTCCTTTCCATGATGATATCATGTGTTAGTTGCTGGTTCCCCTCTGACCTCCAGTAAGCATCGCATTGTGTTCCCCCGTGTGGATGCCATGACCCCAGATTGGAGCGGAGATGATAGATGATAGATGATAGATAGATAGATAGATAGATAGATAGATAGATAGATAGATGATAGATCTGTGAAGGGAGAAAAATAAATCATGTGGTCTTGTGGGGTGTTGAGAGCTGAGTCCTTGAGGTTCAAGAATATGAATGAGGGAAGAATATTCTCTCTCTCTAGGAGCTGTAGCTAGTCTAAAATTAACTAAATACCTCAGACTGCCAATATGCAAACGGTGAATCCCTGTGGATTCTTTGCACTGCACAGAGCTATAAATACATCAGTTGAGGAGTGGGCTGGGATGTGCTTTGTGCTCTGAATGTGTTGAGTGTAATACATTCCCTGTACTTGGGGCTCACCATGAAAGTGATATTGTGGGTTGTGCTGCGATGGGGGCTATGAATGGAGACTCTTCTCCCCCTTTTTTTCTGAAATGCAAAATTTGCCGCTTCTGACTTAATTACAGTTGCTATGTTGAAATGTTTCTTTAAAAGCCTTTGTGAGTAATTAGTGTCAAAAATATAAGATCTACAAAGCCATAAACTCACAGCTTGGTAATATTACCAAGTACTAATTAAAAAGAAGAAAGGGGAAAAGCCTCTCTTTCATGATCAGATTTCCAGCATAGCAGAAAGATTAAAATGATGCAATCTTTTTTTATTTTATTTTTTGCAAAAGGTTTTTTGCAAAATGGAAAGTGTGCAGGGTGTGGTGGGAGGGTCGGAACATGGTGCTTGACTGGGGGTGGGGGAGGCTTTAATAAAATTCACAAACCCCATCTCGTCTCCTTCCACTTTTAGGCCCCACTATCACCAGTAGTCTTCTAAAAATTGTAGCTAAGAGGGCAACTCTACAGGAGCATCAGCCGGTGGATCTGCTCTCTGCCAGCAAGTGTGTGTGTGTTTTGCCTGCATCAGTCTAAGAGCTTGTCTTTCTTGTTGTGATTTCTGCCCGCCTGCAGATAATAGGTTTTTCAGGCTAACTGCAGTGTGTGGTATTCTTGGGTTGCTGGTGGAGTGGATACATCTGGGATGTGGTCCAGAGCCTGCCTTCACAGAAGTACAGGCTGTGCAGCAGGTGGCAGGATAAACCACAGCAGGGTCTTCCCAGAAGGGGTGACACTAATGGGGCTGGTCTCTTTGAGGATTATCGCCCTTGTCTGTCAGGCTATGGAACTATGGGCCAGGCACTGTGGGTGACAGGCCTGTGACACATACCCAGAGTGAGAGCCTGGCAGAGAGTTGTGCTGGTGGTCCAGCTGAGTGAGAGATGGGAAGGAGTGTTGTAGTGGCATTACTGTCTTCTACTTGACAGTGTGGGATTTTCCTGCTACAGGACCTTATTTTATTAACTGTGTCCTTAATTTCCCAGCTATTTATAGTGATACCAGATGATGGTGCTAGGCTGTACCTGGGTAGCCAAAGTGGCAGGAAGTTACAAAGATGCTACTCCAGTTTCAGTGGTGGTGGGCAGGGAAAGGTAGAGTTGGAGTGGAGGACCTGACCACCATCTGGGGCAGAAATCTAGATGTTTAGCCTCTGTCCCCTGCTTCAGCCTTCCCTCACCTCTGGAAATTACTGGTAGCTTATTTGTTGAGACCTCTGGTCTGGTGGTGCGGTTATTGAATGTCAGGCAAAACCTTGCCCATCCAGAACTTGATCATGGATGAAGGGACTGACCAAGATTTGGATGGGTGAGCTGGATGGGTCTAGCCTAACTTAGAGTTTCTGAGCTTCTTGAGTGAGCATTTTTTATATATGTCCTCAGGCCGGAGACCATTTGTGTTCCTTCTGAGTGGTTCCTGGTATACTCTTGTTGTTGCTTGTTGCTGTTGTTTAGTCATTTAGTCGTGTCCGACTCTTCATGACCCCATGGACCAGAGCACGCCAGGCACTTCTGTCGTCCACTGCCTCCCGCAATTTGGTCAAACTCATGCTGGTATCTTCGAGAACACTATCCAACCATCTCGTCCTCTGTCGTCCCCTTCTCCTTGTGCCCTCCATCTTTCCCAACATCAGGGTCTTTTCCAGGGAGTCTTCTCTTCTCATGAGGTGGCCAAAGTATTGGAGCCTCAGCTTCAGGATCT
Source organism: Podarcis gaigeae (assembly GCF_964106915.1). Lineage (NCBI taxonomy): Eukaryota > Metazoa > Chordata > Lepidosauria > Squamata > Lacertidae > Podarcis > Podarcis gaigeae. Next base: position 49,932,201 of record NC_139690.1, on the reverse strand, counting down.
GTCCTTCCAGTGAGTGGTATACTCTTAGTACTAACTATATGTTTCAATAATACCAGCAATAGTTGTAGGGGTGAACTCAAAGAGACTATGAGCAAACTATGGTTTTCAGAATCCTAAAGGCTTCATTGTAAAGCTGTCATTGCTTGCAGTCCACGCATACTTTCAATTTGGTCCACTTAGTTTCATCATTCTCATATCTTTGTAAAGCATCTTTACCATCAGTTGCAATTTAAGAAAACAGAACAAGCAGTCCCCCCCTCTCTGATATCAGCCCACCACAGCTCTCCATGGTTTTCCCATGGTCATCAGGGTACAATTTATGGTTTATTTCCACAGTAGTGGTATGGGAGAAGTTGTTTCAAAGAAAACACAGTCTGCATAGCCTGCAGCCCTCTCAAGATAAAGGGGTAAGGAATGAATAGTTTTGCACAGTGGTCAGTTTGTGGATCTTTATTGGTACACTTGTCTGCTGTGCTGTAGCCTCCTCAGATCTGCAGGCTGCTTTCAGAGGGGTGAGTTTCTGGAGAGAGCAATTACCTGAGAAGAAATGTGTACTTTGTAGTTTTTTTTTAGTTTTCTTCCAAAGCACAGCAGATTCTCTCCATGCTCTGAATGCAAAGGTACGAGCTCCCGTGTTCACCTTGGCCATGGCTTTGCAAAGGAGTCATTAGTATGGGTGGCAAGTCGGTGAGAGGCAGGATTTCCCCCCCTGCCAGTTAACAAGTCAGCCCTGTGCGACCTTGAAGATGGTGTTTGTTTCCCTTGCATAGCAAATTAAGTGGTGTTTGGGCCTTATGGTTCAGGAGGGCACCAGGATCCTTGCACAAAGGGCTAAGATAGCGCCTGCATGAACAACCTTGGGCTATATGTGATTTCCATCATCCCACTGGCACATGCTTTTCTCTACAGTGCATTATACCAGCTGAGATGCTTGTGTATATTGATTTCCCAAAATGGCTGCCGGGCTCCAAACAGCTAACAAGGGTTTACTTGCAAGCTAGAAATCAGCTTGCAGAAAAATGAAATGATCTGAATGCTCTGAATGCAAAGGTACGAGCTGCCTGGAAAAGGCCTGGAAACGATGCCTTATGAGGAACGGCTAAGGGAGCTGGGCATGTTTAGCCTGGAGAAGAGGAGGTTAAGGGGTGATATGATAGCCATGTTCAAATATATAAAAGGATGTCACATAGAGGAGGGAGAAAGGTTGTTTTCTGCTGCTCCAGAGAAGCGGACACGGAGCAATGGATCCAAACTACAAGAAAGAAGATTCCACTTAAACATTAGGAAGAACTTCCTGACAGTAAGAGCTGTTGGACAGTGGAATTTGCTGCCAAAGGAGTGTGGTGGAGTCTCCTTCTTTGGAGGTCTTTAAGCAGAGGCTTGACAACCATATGTCAGGAGTGCTCTGATGGTGTTTTCTGCTTGGCAGGGGGTTGGACTCGATGGCCCTTGTGGTCTCTTCCAACTCTATGATTCTATGATCTAACCACCAATGGCCCCATAACTCTAGCTGTGAAACCATTGGGAGAGGCAAGAAATGATAACACAGCAAAGAGAAAAGGATGCACAACCTAGTTGGGCAACTAGTATGTCCATGCAGCGTGGATGTGGGTTGACCAGATGAGCAAATTTGGTGGTTGCTTGGGGCAATGACATTTTGGGAAGATGGCTCTGCACTCTAAGAAGGGTGTACATTCATGAGACACTGCAGAAGGTACTGGGATGTAATCACCAGATCGGGTAGCACAACCTCTTACTGCCTCACTGCCTGTGGCACCGAGGATCAGCTTACATGGGGACTCACTCTTGTTTCTCTGCTATGAATGACTTCAAAATGTGAGTGAGCAATACTCCTATCTTCTCCAGATGCACTTGCACTAAAAGTGGAATGCTGGACAAATTCTTAGAAGAGAGCATCAGTGGTTAGTCACAAAGGCATGGATCCAGTGGTAGTGTTGTTCCTTTGTTTTAAGCTTGTGCTTAAAATTCTTTCAGACCGGAATAGGTATTACACACAATTACAGTGTTGACCATCACCTCACCCCATTACAACAAATTCCCAAAAACTGTGAGCCACATGAGAGAAAATTCATTTTATTCATCTTAAACCCTTAATTTTCAATCTTGGTTTTGTTAGGCAGTCACCCTGGGTTCTATAAAACAAAGCAAGTATCTTTGAAAATGGTTTTGCTGTGTACTGTCAGTATGTGCTAGAAAAGGCAGGCTCCGCTGTGCCTCCTTTCCAAAAAATGATATGAACTCTGGGTGAGCGCCTGGAACCCATGGAATCTCACATTGCTCAGAGATGGGGGGTGTTGCGTAACAATTCATGTTTTGATTGTTCGTATGTCACCCAAATGGCTGGGGTGTGTGTGTGTGTGTGTGTGTGTGTGCGCGCACACACACACACACACACACACACATGATATCAACAGGCTTGGAGGAGGTCCAAGGTTTGCAGAAGTATAAAACATCTTTCTCGGGGGTGGGGCTGAAAAATGGCCCAGTGAGGTCTGAACATGCTCATTGGCCGTAGAATGCTGACTGACAGTTGAGGAGGGAGAATGGCTGCAATCCTAAACAACAGCAGTGCAACATTTTGTTGCAGATTCCACTATTTAATAGTATATATGTTGTTGTTGTAGTTGTTTAGTCGTTTAGTTGTGTCCACCTCTTTGTGACCCCCTGGACCAGAGCACGCCAGGCACTTCTGTCTTCCACTGCCTCCCGCAGTTTGGTCAAACTCATGCTGGTAGCTTCGAAGACACTATCCAGCCATCTCGTCCTCTGTCGTCCCTTCTCCTTGTGCCCTCCATCTTTCCCAACATCAGGGTCTTTTCCAGGGAGTCTTCTCTTCTCATGAGGTGACCAAAGTATTGGAGCCTCAGCTTCAGGATCTGTCCTTCCAGTGAGCACTCAGGGCTGATTTCCTTAAGAATGGAGAGGTTTGATCTTCTTGCAGTCCATGGGACTCTCAAGAGTATATATACCACTTAATAAACAAAGTTTCCAAGTGGTGTACGTTAGAATTGTGAAATGCTTACAATGGATAAAACCAATTAAGATTAATCATAAAAAACTTCCTTAAAATGCCTGCTGAAAGGACAAGAGTCCTGATGGAAAGCCAGAATAGGCACACCTATTGTGTTCCTGTCCATTCTTTTTCATCCATAGAAGGAGGCTCAGCTCGATGGGAAGACATTCATCTGTTTGGGCTGGGAGATTTAGCAGGGCACCATTCTTTGATAGGTTGCAATCCTGTGGCTCAGAAAAATAAGCCTTGTCTTGTTTTGTAACATTAATAGACCCAGTAACTGTGTTTTATACTGAAAGTTCATTTGCATATTGCATTTTTCTGCTTCCCTCTTATACACATAAAATTATTACAGAATTTTGGAACTAAATTCCTGTTGAAAGCAATGAAGACATGAGTTAAACTCCTCTCCAAAGAAACTATAACCAAATTTTTCTACCTGACAAAAGAGTTACTGAATCCTGTATCTCATTTTTGTATACTAATGGATGTATAAATCTTATTGTGGTGTCTGTTGACACAGATCCTAGATCTCCAATAACGGGGTCGTGTCGGACACCTCCCTATGTTTCCCCCCCCAGCAAGCAAGTCTCCTGCTGGCGCTTTCCCGGGGGCCCAAAGCCACCCCCCCAAGCCTTCTGCTCAGTTTGAGTGGCAGGTTTTGTCTGATCCTCCTAAGAGCCTGGAATGGCTGTTTTGAAGTCTCACGCCTGTGAACATGAAAGGCTTCCTTTGGCACTAGTAGTGCAGAGGGCAGGGCAAACTCTGCCTGCCCTAATCAAAAATGTAATCAGCAGATCCTCACTTCGTGTTTCGTAAAAAATGCATAAAGGAGCAGCCGCAGCAGCCACGGTTTTACTCTTGGCTCTGCAGCCAGTTTCCTCCACCTACCGCTTTCCCACCCCTTTCTCCCCCACCTAAGGAGGGCTCCATCTTTTGCTTTTCTTGCTGCTGGGAGATGGACATTAGAGGCTTTAATTGCAAACAGCGGGGCTCTGGATTTGGCAATCATTGTATTTGATCCCAGTACAGTATTGATTGTCCTTGAGCTACAGCTGAGCAGATATTGGCTGCGTTTTGTTAGCTCCAGCACAGTTAGCAGGCAACTTGCAAGTGAGGAAATAAATATTCCATTTGGGAAGGAGAAGGAGGAGGGTGGATAAGCAACTGCTGTGGCCCCGTCACTCCCTTGCACTTTCAAGGAGGTCTCTTGACCTCGTGGCGAGGCTGCCTGTTTTCCCAGAGGCTTAATTTCCCTTCAACGAGCAGCCAAACCAGCGAGATGGAGTGCAGATTTGCAAAGCATCACCAGAATGAAATATCAGAGCGTACCGCATGTGTGCAATGATTGGGAAGGCACCTCCATGTGACAATAAAAATAGAGTGTGTGGACAGTTATTCTCGCTTTCCCTCCTTCCTTTTCTCTCCCCACACCAATGAATTTCATGAAACATCCTCTACCTAACAATATCACATGCCAGGTGTTCAAGCAGAGGTCAGTGTCTCGCTGCTGCTATGGCTGGGTCCTCGCTAAGGGGCATCGTTGCAGGAGGTCTGAAAGTGGACCTTGCGGAAGAGTTGACTTGGCCTAACAGAATCCCAAATGGCTTGGGCTGAACATAGAGATCACATCCTACTTTGTGTTCTCTAGCAATCTTTATAATGAACAAAGAACATTCCCTTAATGCAGTTTAGGGTGCATGATTTGCATGCAGAAGATGCCAGGTTCAGCCCCCTGCATCTCCACTTAACAGGATCTCAGGAAATCTCTCTTCCTGAGATCCTGGAGACAGAGCAGCTGCCAGCTGGCTCATCGGGCACATATATTTAGGCACCAGGTGAAAACTTTTTTATTTTCATAGGTCTTTGGCTAATTAAACAATCTGTGGCCTTTTAAACTGGGGTGTGTGTTTTGTCTATTGTTTTGATTGTTATTATGCTATATATTTTGTGTTTCCATACTGCAAATCACCCTGCCAACCTTGGGTGAAAGGTGGCAGAGCTTTTTCTCAGCCAGAACTCACCGACACCTCTTTGGTGCATCCCAGCACCTCTGTAGCATTGTAGTACTGTTCCCCAGCATGGCACTTGGGGCTGCGCAACAGGTGGTGGGCGCACAGGGGTTGAGGCGGTGAGATGGCAGTGGAGGCGGGTGGTGGCGTAAGGTGTCAATTTACCGTATTTTTCCTTCTATAACACGCAGATTTTTTCTTCTAAAAAGGAAGGGGAAATGTCTGTGCGTGTTATGGAGCGAATGTGTGGTCCCTGGAGCCAAATGGTGCAAGGGGAGGCAAAAAAAAGCAGGCAAAAATCGCGCGTCTCCTAGAAGGGAAAGCTGAAAACAGGAAGTGGCTGCTTTCCTGCATTCTGCCTCAGGGTCTTACTGCCCACCCTTCTCTGTTTCCTTGCTGTGTTTGGTCAAACGGAACAAAGAGCAGGGAAAGCCCCTCCCCTCCAGACATGCAGAGGGGAAAACATGCAGGAGGGAGAGAGAGAGAGAGAGAGCGTGCGAGCCGGCTGGCTTGGGTGGGTAGGTGAGGGAAAACTTTTGCCTTCCTTTCCTCCCTCCCAGTTATACCCCTCTCCTGCATTCTTAGCCAGCTGCTTCTCTGCACACCCCTCTCGTGCTCCTTGTCCGTTCTGTGTTTTTCCTTCCCTCCCCACTTAAAATGTGGTTAAAAAGCATGGATCCACATGGATCCTCAGGATCTTTGCATTGGGTCACCCCAAATTCACCATAAGATCACATAGCATGTCCATGGCTACAGCCTGCCCCCCCAAAATCACGCACCCACTGTTGCCTGGGGCTGCAATGGTGCAAAAATGTGGTTAAAAAGCATGGATCCACATGGATCCTCAGGATCTTTGCATTGGGTCACCCCAAATTCACCATAAGATCACATAGCATGTCCATGGCTACAGCCTGCCCCCCCAAAATCACGCACCCACTGTTGCCTGGGGCTGCAATGGTGCAAAAATGTGGTTAAAAAGCATGGATCCACATGGATCCTCAGGATCTTTGCATTGGGTCAGCCCAAATTCACCATCAGATCACATAGCATGTCCATGGCTACAGCCTGCCCCCCAAAAATCACACACCCACTGTTGCCTGGGGCTGCAATGGTGCAAAAACGTGGTTACAAACCATGGATGCACAGGGATTCTCAGGATTTTTGCATTGGGTCACCCCAAATTCACCATCAGATCACATGTCTGTGGCCACAGCATGAAGCACAAAAATGATACATCCACTGTTTCATTCAGAATGTTTTTTCCCTTGTTTTCCTCCTCTAAAAACGATGTGCGTGTTATGGTCAGGTGCGTGTTATAGAGCGAAAAATACGGTATATCTTTTTTCCCCTGGCAGTGGGGCAAGCGGCCTAAAAAAAGCTCCACAACATTGGTTCTTCTGGAAAAAGCCCTGAAACGCGGTATAGAAATTTAATAAATACATAATACCAGTCAAAGTAGACAACACTCCGTGAAACCGACCAACAGTGTGCCTCCGTATAAAGTAGATGCATGTGTTCGGTGTGTGCCAAGCCAGGATAGCTATGGCATTTCAAGAGGTGCCCTTGTTCCCTGCCATTCACCCCCCTATCCTAGACATTCATCAGACCTCATGATGGGATGGGTATCCTTTTTATCCAGCATACCATAGGGACACACTGCATTAACCTTGAACATTATGGGGGGTTTATGATAGCTTTTTCATTAGCCATTTTTACCTGTGTTTTAACGTGACGTCTTTATTTAAATGCATTGTCGACCTGCAAGCTCTGGGGTGGAGCAGGCCGTGGGCATATATAAATAGTAACTGTGCAACGAACCCCACACTGTTCCATCATGACACACTTCTGCTCACTACCAGTTACTGAGCCTTAATTTGCCCTCTCCAAAGATCCCTACCCCCACCCCTGCTTTTTCATCTGCACTGACCTGGCCGGTCTTGTTCTAGAATAGCAGCATAGCAACGTCAGCCTGGCAACAACAATCAGTGCATGAAAGGGAAATAGACAAATAGCTTAACAGACAGGTTGTGTTTCTGGAAGTCTGTTGTTATTGGGGGATGTCTGTGTGGGCGCACAGCTGAAAATAAGTGAGAAAATAGCTTACAAATAATTCATGAGAGGCTTCAATTGAGAAGACACCTTAATGACTTGAGAAGCCTCCTGGCCAGCCTTCCCCGCACATTTCCTTCCTGATTAAAGGTCACATCATACCCAAGCTCTTGTATAAACTGTGAGTTCATAGATGGGCATGTGTACTCTGTTCCAGGCAAGAATCAGCATTAATGAAGCATTAAGGCTGAGTAATCCAGCATTTAAAAAGTCAGGAAATGCAGAGTGTCAGCTCTTCCAGTTCTGCCCCCCCCCCCTTTCCTCTTGCCTTTGGAAAAAAGGTTTATGAACCCGCAGAAGCACAGTGCATATAGCTGGCTTGGGAGCGTGCAAAAAAGTGGGTGGGTCATCATGCATCATGCATTCCACCTATGCTGTCAGCCCAGATGTCATTTTTAAGTCCCTCATTATGGCTGTGGCTGTGGCTGTCCTTCCTTCCTTCCAGCTGGTTTATCAGAAAAGAATAACAAGGCTACCAGAGGCTACTTCCACAGTTGGAAGTAGTAATGTGTCATGGACTGGCTGGATGCAAAGGAATGGTGGGAGGCATCAACTAGGAAACCCCCAGGGAAGAAGGCTCAAAGCCAGGGGATTGGTGGTGGGACAACAATGAGTGGTCAGAGGGAGAAAAGGGAGCAGACTGGAGGGAGGGGAGGTGTCGGAAGCTGAAGAGGCAACTGGATTTACTGAGCAGGAAGAGGTGGTGGCAGAGAGCAGTTCAGAATCCAGGGTAGAAGCAGAGGCTGGGGGGAAGTGGGGTCAAGAGGGCAGTGTAGAGGCAAACTGGTCGTGAAGCCAGGGAATCTCCCCCTCCTGCTGTGATCATCTCGCCTCCTCTCGGTTATTGTTGTCTTGCTCCTGGCTCCTGCCTTGAAATAAGGCTTCCGAATACCAGCTGCTGGAAGCCACTCTTGTGCTTGAATCCTGTTTTTGGGTTTCCCATGAGAAGCATCTGGTAGGCCACTATGAGAACAGGATGCTGGACTAAGTGTCAAACAAAAGGGGAAAGAGGTGCTTTTTCAGCATTTTCCAGAGAAAGTGCCTGATACAGCTCTGTGGGGAGGGGCAATATTCTTTTCTGCAGGTGTGTGTGGGGGAAACCATGTCACCAAAACTTTCTTATTTGTAGATGGGACAATTAGAGAAAATCAATGCACACTGAATGAATAACTCTGTTCTCTGAACAAAAAAAAATTCCTTCCAGTAGCACCTTAAAGACCAACTAAGTTAGTTCTTGGTATGAGCTTTCGTGTGCATGCACACTTCTTCAAATACACTGAAACAGAAGTTACCAGACCCTTCTATATAGTGAGAAGGTGGGGAGGGGTATTACTCAGAAGGGTGGTGGGAATGGGTGATTGGCAGATAGCTGTGATGAGCCTGTTGACGACTCTTAACGACTGCAATAGGTCTTACAGGAAAAGGCAAGGGGTGAGAAGGTGAAAAATGGCTTTGTCATGTATAATGATATAAGAATCCAATGTCTTTGTTCAGACCAGGTCTCTCCATGGTTTTAAGTTTGGTAATAAGTTATTATTACCATAATAATAAATAATAAGTAATAATAAGTAATAAGTTATTACCAAGCTTAAAACCATGGAGAGACCTTGGTGCCCTGCTGATGTTTTGAACTGCAACTCGTATCATCCCTGATAGCTGCGCTGCTCGGAGCTGTTAGGAATGAAGACCAAAGTACCTGCAGGGCACCAAGTAGAGGAAAGCTGGTTTAAATATATACCACCTCTTCTTATTTCCCTCTATAAACATTATCATAGAATTGTAGGTTTGGAGGATTCCCTGCTGGGTGAAACCCCGGGTCCATGTGGCCTAACATCCTGTTTTCAACAGAAGTCAGCCAGATTTCATTGAAAGCTCCCAAAGAGGGTGTCATGGCAAAAGCTCCTTTCTGTATGCATAACGTACTCTCCATAAAGTATGTACAGACTTGGTCCAGATATAAAACTGCCTAACCATGGTTAGCAGATCCACAGTGCCATGGGACTGGTGCACTTTCAGGGTAGGATTCTGGAGTCTGACTTGGGAGAGAGGGTCAGCAATTTGTGAGGAACTGTACTGGCTAGGAGGGAAGAGTCAAGAGGCAGAAGAAGCTTCAGAGCTGGAGGGTGGCGCACAGGATGGGTCAGGAGAAGAAGAGGAAGAAGCAGGTCAGGCAAATGAAGAGCCAGGTACTTCTCCACTCCCTTGCACCACTGTCTCCCTGAACCAGAAGGGGGTTGAAAAGGAATGAGCAGAGGAAGCTTCCACAAAGCTGTAGTCTCCAGCAGTGAGTGCACCGTCTGTCGGGGAAAAGGTTCATAAACTGGTGGAAGGGAAGTGGTCCCCTGTTTCTGCAACTGCTCCTTAGAGCGCAGACCTGGAAATAGCTTTGTCGATGCTAGATTGGTGTGCGTAGGTCTCCGGAGGTGTAGAAGTGACTGTAAGTGTTATCTTTGCCAATATAGAGTTAGCAATCTGCCCTGTGCATTCCTTTGTCCCTGAAGTGCCCTTGACAGGCACTCGTCCCTTTTCTTCCCAGCTTGGACAAGCATCCGTCCCCCTTGTTCAGTTTCAGAACTAGCTATGGTTTGTGTCCTGTGGGCACAGGAAAATATTATTTCTAACCACGATTGTACAACGTGATTTGGTGCTGACTACAGCTAGTGAGAACACCAGCACAGGTGTAATGCGAACTCTTATCAATTTGCAAACTGAAAGGGAGGAGGGATGCCTGCCATGTGGATTTTTTGAGTCAGCACACCCCGTGTCCTTACCCAGTTTAGGGGATCAGGCACCATCACATCTGCACAGTGCTGGCCATGGCAAGCTTTTGCTACTATTGCCTTTTCATTGCTGCCACTTGCCAGCCAGTGATATCCCGCTTTATCACTACCCGAAGGAGTCTCAAAGCGGCTAACAATCTCCTTTCCCTTCCTCCCCCACAACAAACACTCTGTGAGGTGAGTGGGGCTGAGAGACTTCAGAGGAGTGTGACTAGCCCAAGGTCTCCCAGGAGGAGCAGGGAGGCGAACCCGGTTCACCAGATTATGAGTCCACCGCTCTTAACCACTACACCACACTGGCTCTCAGTGTGAGAAAGCAAGCGGTGGCGTCTCCTGCTCTTCCTTCCCTCCACCACCATTATCTGGACCAGGGTAAGCAGCAGGTGAAGAAGTTGCTGCGGTGAAGAAGAGGCGGCAGGGCCGAGAGGGCTTTTCTCAGTGCCTGCTCTACTGGGGTGGGGCCCTTGGCAAACGCCTCACCATGCCATCCCTGCGTCTGCACCAAGCCGCTCTGATTTACAATCATTCTGTCATCCAAAACACTGAGAAGTTTCCAAAAAAAACTTGATCAGCTGGGAGTTTTCCTGTTGGAACTGGGCTCTCCATTCAGTGTGATAAACAAGTCTGTTTTCCTGTCTAAAAGCTGTTTGGGGCATTGTGACGAAATACTAAGCCTAAGTGATTTTTGACTGACAGGCAATTGTTATTTCTGTTTTTGCCTTGTCCTCCCATCCAAAGGCAGCGCCAGTATCAAAGATAACAAGGCAGAGGCTGGGATGTGAATTCTCCCGGCTTCCACAACTAAAGCTGGTTAAAACCCTATTGAGAGACAGGCAGCATCTAATGAGCTTCAGGTTGGAAAGGTGTCATGGTGGGGAACTTTAAAGTGGGTGGTTGCCAATTTTGAAAGGGATCTGTCTGGGTCCTGAGCCTGGATGATTTTGGCTGCAAGATTAGGGAGCAAGTCTGACAGGCAGGTTAGACCCTCAGCACATAACACAATTCTCAAAGTTTTGGAGTGGAGCACAAATTGTGTTTTGCTTGGGATTTCCCTGCTATCCTATCCTACTTGAGAAGAAGCCATATTTGCTGTCTCTTGTTAATACTAGCAAGAGCATATTGAGCTAATGGGGGGGGGGGGGAGAGAGAGAGAGAAGAAAAAAGAGGAGGGAGGGAGAGAAGCCACGAAGAAGCTTCCTTCCACATCTCTCTGAAGGATGGAATTAGTCACTCGCTTACTTGAATGGCACCTTACCTGCCTTTTAACCCAGCTCCTGCCAACCTAGCAGTTCAAAAGCACGTCAAAGTGCAAGTAGATAAATAGGTACCGCTCCGACGGGAAGGTAAACGACATTTCCGTGTGCTGCTCTGGTTTTGCCAGAAGTGGCTTAGTCATGCTGGACACATGACCCGGAAAAACTGTCTGTGGACAAACATCTGTTCCCTTGGCCAGTAAAGCGAGATGAGCGCCGCAACCCCAGAGTCGTTCACCACTGGACTTAACTGTCAGGGGTCCTTTACCTTTACACTGATAGTGAGATGCTGCTATGGCTGGCTATGGCAGCCTTTGTATGTTGCAATGTAACAGGCCACATATGGTGAGTAAAGCTGTACCTGTATCTTGACTAGTAGCCATTTTCTGGAGTCAAGTTCAATTTAGTTCTTTGTAGGGATGCCACAAATATCTGCCTTTTTGCTCACATTGAGAAAGCTGCATATTTTTTGTTGTTGCAGATAAGCTTCCCAAGCAGGCAGCAGGTTTGAAAACATTGTCCAATGTCTATGGAGTGAAGGAGGCAGCTATGGAAAATTGCATACAAATGTATTAGGAGAAATACATACAACAATGTGCAGACTGGGTTTTTTTAAATGCAAATTGATTCATAAATGGGGTTGGCTGAATGGGGTGGAATTGAAAAAGCAACTGAGAGAAAATGAAATGGACAAATTTGTCTCTTGCTAGTGTCCAGTAGGTAACGTTGAAGCAAGGTATTGCTTTCCCCGCATTATATGTCAAACCGCAAGCTGCTGTTATCACAATTACTCACCTTCTACTTTTTGGATGTGTGAATGGTACAGGAGGAGGCAGGGGAAAGAAGTTCCTGATCTCCACGGAGCTTGCAAAGAGGAAGCGACAGCAGCTAAAGTGTTTTTTTGTTACCTCTGAGGTCTGAGCAATAACCTTAAAAACAAGCACATGAAATGGTTGAGTTTAGAACAACTTTCCTCTTCTTGTAATGCATTTTCTGTCTTCATTTATTGCCTCTTAACATCTTTGTTTAGGGAGCTTGGGAAGTGATCTGGAGAGGTGGCAAGATCTGGGAACAGGTTGAGAGCAGCTGCTTTCGGCTGCCAGATTTGACTGGGCTAAACGTGAACATGGATTAGCAGAAACAGACCGCATTTCTAGACTGACGATCGCTTGGAACATTTTGCTATGGGTTCCCAAAAAGAGGTGCCTGTCTTGGGACACTGCACCAGTAATGCTAGGACCATGGTGACCTCTGAGACATGAAATGATGTAGGAGTTTCTCTTGTGCGCCTAGGGAGGAAAGCAGGAAAAGTGGACAAAAAAGGTAAAACTGGACTCCTGTCGGCTTCTGGACTTCGAACCGTTAAGACAGCCTTGGCCTTTCAAGATGTTTTGGGCTACAACTCCACATCAGTCCCAGTCTGCAACAGCCATGCTGGTTGGGGCTGCTGGGATTTTGGTCCAAAACATTTGGGGGGCACCAGGTTGGAGAAGGCTGTATGATCTGTTTGCTGCAAACATCACAATTATAAACTGTTGTATCTTGAAGGACCATTCAGAATTTGTTTTTGTTTGTTTAAGGAACCTGGAACTTGGTAAGGGGGCATTAAAAGACTTGTTGCTTCTTGCAGTAAAATCACTAGCCGGAACACTGGAGAATACACGGCAGTAATTTTATTAGCTTTTCTTTTCCATATTTGGGGTGGTGGCGGCGATAGCATAATGAAAAATATTTTCCTGGAGCTCATACTTGTAGTATAAAATTACTGCTCCACTCTGGTGCTTGCTAATTGAACTGGAAAATAATCACAAGGCATGTGTGAGAGTCACGTGACTCCCGATAGCCAGAAGCTTATCTGGGCAATGATGAAGGAATTGGCGGGCGGGAGGATGCAGTAAACTGAATTTTATCTCCACCATTTGGCAGTATTTATAGTTAATCAAAAAGGAGGGTACATTGTGATCACAAAATGTGGCAAAAAGATGAAATGGTCAGATTGTTAAGGGCTGTTCTAAGGGCCCCTTTATGCATTACATTTTTCAGGTGTAAACCCATGTTTTAAGTCTGCACCTTAAAGTGTTGCATGTATAACGTGTATTGCAAACACATATATTAAACAGGGGAGCCATGATTGGCTGCAGCTCTGATCTCAGTATGTGTCTCTGTACAAACTTAGCACAGGCCAGAGTTGGTGGTGGAGTACTGTTCATGCTTTGCAGGTTCAGTCCTTGGCATCTCCTGTAAATGCAGCTGCAGTGCTGGAATAAACCTTTGCTTGAGCCTGGTCACAGCAGACAGAGATTGACTAGTGAACTGGCTGGCAATCTAAGGCTGCTGGAGTTTGCCTGTAATGTGCAAAATGGCCCCTAGGCGGCAAGGCATGTGATCCATGTTTTGTTCTGTGCAATTTGTCAAGATCTACCCAGTTTTGCCTTGTGCAATGTGCAAAAGCACATTGCTTTCTTTACAGTGTGTTAATGCCTGTATTTTACACAGCTGGATTTTCTACAGAAACACAATAAAAGTGCATTCCCTTGTAATCGATTCTGAACCATAAATACCAAACAGTGATACCATCCTGGGGCTGCTAGAGAGACAGAAAATGTCTCAGGGCCTCTTAGTATAAACATTTTTTGTGTGGTTCTGATGGAAAAGGGTTGGATTTATGTCTTTCCCCCATCCAAACTTTAAACAGCCTGTTTTATTTATAAGTTTTTTCTTAACTTGAATCCAAAAGTCCACCATAGTCCACCATACTGGAATGAAGGAACAGCCTCTAACCTAAATACTTACCAGATAAATTTCAACAATAGGTAAAGAGCTCAACCCACGTTGTGCAGCAGTTTTGTCCATCACAGAGAGTTCCACACACCTTTAGGGGCTTGGGATATAATTCCTGTACAACACTCCTGCAGGCAAAGTTCTGTTAGAATTGAAGGGGATTATCAGTTTGTGATATTTCATGAGGCTGCTGTTGAGAGCAGGGCAGGAAATCACACTTAGCTTGCAAAAGTCCTCACAGAGCTCTTTGGATCCTGGGCACAAATGTTCTTTGCATATCAAAGATGATATATGAATGATGGAAAATAATCTTTAGCAGATATTCCCAATCGTAGAAAATCATTGCTGAAAGGATTTCAGGTCTAGTGATAGTTGTCTAGAAGAAACCATGTTTCTTCTAGTTGTCTAGAAGAAACCATGATCATTGGTTATAGATCTGGTGGCTTCAGTGGAATCTATTGCCATCTAGATTAATTCCCTGGATTGTGCTTTTCCAGCATCATTCTGTCTGACCTTGATTCTATGGAGGTGCTGTTGTGGTTGGAATGCATATCAGCACCCCGTCTGGAAGACAACATACAATCAAGATCAGCCGTAACCCGTGCTGTAAAGAACTTCTGTTGTTACTCAGAATCTTTCATCTGACGGAAGCACAAAAGCATCCATCGCAGAAAGCTGTTTAAGGCGCTTATGTCTCTAGATGAAACATATTTGGAAACATTTGATTTTTCCTCCTCCTGGCTAAAACCCATTTGATGCCAAAAGGAGGTCTGTTCCGTAGTTAATTTTAGAACAATAAAATATATTGGCAAGAATGAAGCTAAGACTGGAAAGCGGAAGATCAAGGAGGAGGGGGCTGTTGGTCAGCAGAGATTATTGAAGAGGCCTGTTCCCACTCCCTTCAAAATAAATAACTGCTCAGGCTCTCCCCAGATCACCTTGTCACTTTCTTAGCCCTCTTCAAGAGGTAACAGATTGTCTTATTTGGGCATCAGGGATGATTACTGAAAGATGTGATGCAGTGAGAGAAGCCAGATTTTAAAGAATGCCCAAGGGCTGCAGAGATTGCCTTTTGAGCGGTTTGGCTGCCTCTAGGTCATTGCTAATTAGCTACGTGTTGCCGAAAGAAATAAGCATTAAAAATGTAACACCATGTGATGGAAACAGTCACCAATCACACCATCTCCCCTTTGAAGTTGGGACGTTTCCTGTCGCCCTGAGAAATTTGGTGAAGAGAATACAGTCACATGGGGAAAGTGGCAGGGAAGGGAGAGGAGAGCATCTATCTGAAAGAGCATTTAATAAAGCCAAGGCAGTATTGGAGCTCAGACGAGACCGGAGTGTGACAGCTGTTACTGGATCTGTGATGCATACAGGCCTGCTGGCAAAAATGCATCACTTTGTATGATATCTGGGCGCCTTTTCTGCTGTCCATAATTGCAGAGATGGTGTCTGCATAAATCTTTTCCCCAATGCACCTCTAGCAAAAAGGAGCTGAGCTGGGGAGGGGGGGGTGGCAGCCCCGTCAGGAGAGGAGCTCTAGCACGAAGTGAGAATTATTCACATCTCCGAAAGCTGCAGTAGGCTTTCAACCAAACAGAGCGCTAGATAGCTCCAACAGTGGTGTGAATACAAATGTTGGCATTTGTGTGGATTTACCTGTTTTTGTAGGATCCATCTCACGGTGCCTCCACCACCACCCCAACTGAAGGCAACAAATCCCAAATGGAAGGGCTATCTATAAGTATGGAGTGTGTGGTTTTCTAGGTTAAAAGCTGGCTGGGCTTAAGGGTCTATCAAACCAAAGAAAGCATGAACTGGGACCTTGTGTGTTTAGGCTAGGGCAGCCTTTCCCAAGCAGATATTTTGGGCTATAATTCCCAGCCAGCATGGTTGGTGGTAATGGGAGTTGGAATCCCAAAAATCAGGAGGGCATCAGCGTGGGTTAAATTTTTTTCCTCTGAACTAAGACTGTGGCTGTTCAGAGATGTCAGGGAACTGCCATCAGTGCCAGAGGGAGAGAGCAAGAGCCAGAGGGATTCCAGAGAGCGTCCAGGGATCGGGAGAAGCAGCCCATCTTCTGGGCAAGGGAATCAGCATAGCACCAGTGGAGAAGGGGGGCAGATGGGGGAAGCGGCGAGGCGGTCCCATGACTCCTTGCCTGGGACCAGCGGGGAGAGTAGGGGTCCTCTGCTGCCAACGCCCTCCTTGCGCAGAAGGCTTTCGCGCAGAGAGAGTAGGAGGAGACTAGGCGTCAAAGAGCTTCTTTGCTGGAAGAAGTTTAAGAAATGCCTACTGACGGATTCTGCCAGCGATTGACTCAGCCACGGGTGAGTGGCTGTCCGGACAGAAAAGGTTCACTTTGGCAACCCAGCCAGGTGTTTGCACCCAGCCAGGGAGATAAGCACCTGCTTACGCACGAGCAACCCCTAGAACCATTACAAGAGCCTTAGCAGCAGTGGGCAATCTCAACTCCTGCAATGTACAACCAGTAAGAAGCCCTTGAATTGGCCAGACCTGGTATATTATTACTCATATTTATTATTTAATATATTTATAGCCCAACTTTCCCCAAAGTTTGGATTCAAGGCAGCTTACAACATTTTAAAATATCTGTTCTAGATGTCCGGATAGGTATCAAGAGCTTCGCCTTTGCCTTTTGCCAGATCAATAACTGCACCCTTCTGCTGGCTACAGATTCTCACTCAAGCCCCCAGTAAAGAGCCTGGATTTGGGGAAAATGTTTCACTTCTAGTTCCTGAAGGAGAACCCAAAAGGTAGAAATCCCAGGCCAAAATAAAAAATTCAGGACAGGTTCCCTTAGTTAAGCAGTCGAAGCCATTCCGTTAGGACACCAAGGAGGTAGATAAAAGGAAACCTTTTCTGGAATGGTGAGTTCTGTTATCTGAAGACAACTTATATGCGTCTGTCACTCAACCTTCCGTCTAGGGGCTTCCTTTGCTTGTCTGTTAACTTTGCTACTTTCCAGTACTGAAATTGGCTGTGGGTTTCTTTGTAAAGCTGCCGGGAGAGCCATCCTGGAGAAGGCAGCAGTCACTGGAGCAGGAAGGGATTTAAGTGCTGCTGTGTCTGACTCCCAGCCTCCAAGTATTAGCACAATAATGAATTTCAGGCCTGGCTTGGGAGAGAAAAATATCATTGAGGGCTGTCAAATTAATTGATCTTCCCAGCATCCCACTTTTCTGTTTTCTGTCATGCACGGCTTGCTGATCTTGTTGAATCATTTCCCGAGTCGACTCGGTGCCTTGTTTAAGACACTGAGGCTGGTTATAGCTGCTCAGTGCCACACCAAACTCATAAAATAAGGCTGAAATTAATTAAGGCGATAACATTTAAGCTGGCTTGACGAAAGGTGTCACCTTACCTGTTAGGTTAGCTGAAACCATTCTGATGTCAAAGTAGGTGCTTGGCGAGGGCAGCAGGAAGTTAAATGTGATTTGCAAAGCACTACAAATCAACAATGTGAATGGGCATTTTGTGATGGGTAAGATGCTGTCTGGATCAGCCTGGATTCGAAGTGGTCTATGCATTGGAGAGCAAGCCCAAGACTCCAAGGAGGGGGAAGAAGAGACAGTCTTGTCCTCCAAGGGGCCAACACAGCACCACAATGATCCAGATTTAGGAAGGCTGGAGTCAGACAATATGTCAGTTTAGCTCAGTATTTATCTACACAGACTGGCAGCAGCTCTCCAAGGTTTCAGACTTCATAGAATGAACCAGGGCCCTTCTACATGCAAAGCAGCTGTTCTACCACTGAACTATGGCCCTTCTCCCAAACAGTTACATGGGTTCCTCCTGACTTGCCCTTTCTATTGCACCTTCCTGGTCAGGCCTGAGTCTTTGACTGGACAACAACCAGCCTTCCTCTGGGCTTACTTCCCCAGTCATGGTCAAGGTACCTTCACTTGTCAAGCTGCTTCTTCCTGCTCTGCCTCTCTGCCTGGAAGTTGCTCTGCATATTGGCAGGCCTTTCTGATCACTTCTTCTCTCCCATCCCAATGCAGATGGACATCTTGGCACAGCCCCCTGGCTCCTGATTGAGGGCCACGTTAGATGTAACATGGGTCAAGAAGCCGATCCTTACCCTCTCTTCCTTGTGATACAAGTTCTCTGTGATGGCAAGGGCAGCATGTCGCATTGTGCAGTATTCTCATGTGGCGTTGGGAGAGCAGAGGAGACATGAGGGGTTACCAGCTCCCTGTTGCTTACTGCATCTAGTTTAGTTCCCACTTTCCATCTAGACTTACCCTCCTGCAGATCTTCTCCAGGGCTCCATCCAACTTTGATCCCAGCTCTGTGGGACACAAACTTCATCTCCTCGCAGGCTTGACTGCATCTGTATCATGGTTCCGGTGCTTCTATGGGCAGCCACTAGGTCTAGAACTAAGAAACCCCCGTTTTCTGTACAGCTACCCTGGGCCATCTAAAGCCTTCCTGTTCAGGAATTTGCTTGAGTAACTATGGCCGTTCCTGGCACCAGCTCTCAGCTTCTTTTCTGGTTCCCTTGGCTCAGACTCAGTTCAGTTCCTGGCTCTGGACTCCCACTCAGTAGCTGCCTATACAGCTCAGCTCCGACAGTGTCAGCTCTTGGCAGGATGCAGCTGGGGTGTCCCTTGGGCACAGATAGGGAAGGTGCAGAGGGGCAGTAGATCTGGTCACAGACAGGTCAGAGGTCAGGCACCAGGCCAAGCAGACAAAGGTCAAGAGCAGAAAGCAGGAGAGTAGGCAGCTCATGCATAAGATATGTTCCTTGGACGTATGAGCTGGCTTGGCTTTTAGAGCCTGGTGTGCCTTGATTGGCTTGGAGAATCAGCTGACAGTATTCAAGCTGGGAGATCAGCTGACTTCTTTGGAGCTAGCACTGCAGCCCCAAAGGGAAAAAGGTTGCCATGTGTCCTCTTTTTCCAGGACACAAGCCCCTAAAGTCTAACTAGCCTGAGCTTCTGAGGAACCACGGTGTTGGTGACCCAAGACGTGACGTGCTAGATCCTGGCTGGTGGAGACCTTCGATCAAGGCCACCCTCCCACTCCTTTAGAGAAGTAGCAGCTAATATCATGTTGAGTTTCCCTTTTTTCTTTTCCTCATCTGAAGAACAATAATTCTTCCCCCCCCCCTCTCTCTCTCCCCCTCTCCCTCTCCTTCCCTCCCTTGTAGACCTAAATCCTCTTCTTGGTGTCTCTGACTTTGCATGCAAGTGATGAAGCACATGCTGCTGTTCTTGTTTCTTAATTTATACTGAGGTTCTGCCTAAGGGCACTAGGCTGAGACGAAATAAGAACGTAGAAGAGCAAAGATGACTAAACCTAGTGTGAAGTACCAATGAGATTTGCTATCAACCCCGTATGTTGCTTTTACAAAACAATTCCTTGTGTCTTGGAGACGGGTAGCCAAAGTGCCCGTTCTTCTTCTGTTGAGACAAACTTTTCATGCAATTATTTCCTGTCGAATCCACGTGCTTAAGCGTCAGTGGACTCCCTACGCCAGCATCAGTCCCCGGAGCCTGGTGCCACCCGCCCACTCCATTCCACCTTTGCAAGGATAGTTACACTGTGCAAAACAGCTGCCAAATGGATTAATCATACCTGCTCTTCTTCAGCATGATTGTAGAGCAACTCACCCATCATGAGTAAAGCACCACTTTATCCCCACCCCCCACCCCAATATTCACCCCCACAGTCTCTTTCAAAGAGAGGAGCCTGTCACAAGAAACAAGGGAAATGATTTCTATTTGGCAGCCGATGAATCCTGAGGTCTTCAGCAACCCACCTGCATCATGAATCACCTAGAAGGCCCTTCAGCTGGAAGCTGCAGGTTGTCACCCTCACTTTTTTATTTTATTCTTTAACTACCTGGAAGGAGGTCAAGGAGGCAAGCCAGTGGGGCACAAGGGAGAGAGATGCAGGAAATATAGCAACACCCCTAAAATAGCATCACAAACTAAGAAAGCTATTCAAAAATATCCCAGAGAAGTAGGGCCGTGTGGCCTCTTTTCTCAAACCAGGCACAACAACCTACAATGTGCTATCTGCTCGTTAAAAAAAATATTCATTGTTTTTTATGTCCTGCCCCTGGGGCCTGATGAAGGAGCCATATATAAGAAATAAAATGTTCTCAATGTGGTTTTATGTTATCATCAATGAACATTGGCCTTGACAAGCCAAAATAGAGCTTCTGTAATCAGAGGCCATTTGTCTCTGATCACAGGATGCTCGGGGTGAACAGCAGGCACATCATGCTCTGCCTATGAGCATCTGCAGCCTATTGATGTACGGAAGTAGATCCTTGGGGCAGGGAGGACCAGAGCACAGCAGTGGGGTGCATGTTTCACACGCCAAAGGCCTCACACTCAATCCTCTGCATGTGTATTAAAAGTACCAGGAAGCAGGGGAGTTCCCTGGGTACCTAGATGGACTCTTGGTCTGATCCTGCAATGTGGGTCATTAATGTTTGCTTGGGGATTGATGCCTACCTTGGGAGCATCTCCTGAGAAACTGATTTCCTTTCTGCAGTGGCTGCTGTGACCATATCTATCATCTATCTATCTATCTATGGCCTCTCAGTTCTCCTTCGTTTTGAAACAAAGGTAGGATCTTATTACAAGATGGATCAGAAGATGTGCAAGGATCACGCAGTGTCTTCTTCTTTATGTTGGAGAAGAGATCTTAGTGAGATCAAATACCCTGAAAAAGCTCGTGGGATCATTGCAAGTTGGCAAAGCTTATCAAAGCAAAAAAATTGAGATTTTAACTGTGTGCTTCTGCTGCCCTACAAATGGCTTCTTTGGTGTTACTGATGTTGCAGACAGATGGCCTGGCAGCCCCCTTTATAGGGCTTGGATGGGAGAGGGAGATGCTGCTGCTGCTGCTGCTAGTGGTAGTTTCTCTTTTCTAGTGTGAGCTCAGATCAATATGGCAGGCTCACAGATGGTCAGGAGATGCAACACAGGCATGCTCAGAGTCGTCAGCAATGATGTGCTTTCCTTCAGCAATGGGGTGCTTCTGTCAAAATGGCCTTGCGCCTATAAGTAGGCAGGAGAAAGTTGAAAGGTCAGAACCTGCTCCTGTTTCTGGGATCAGGATTTCGCCTTAGTGTTTATTTTTAACTAAGTCTGAGCCAAATATTCTTCTTCTTTGTTTTTGAGTCTCAAAAGTACATATTTTTGAGGGCCAAACCAGCACCAGTCCAAATCCCTTAATCATATTCCCCCCCCCTTGTCTCCTCAATCTGGTGCTGCTTTCTTGGTCATTTCCAACCCTGCCCCTCTTCTTCCACGCCCACCCCCCCCCCCCCCGAGGTTCCATCCCTTTCCAAAGTGATTCTAGTGAAATGCCTTTCTTCTTGGGCCAGTGTTTCTGCTTTTGTAGAAACATGTGGGGCTGCTACTGAGGGCACTTCCCCTTTCTTGCTCTAGGCCAGGGGTCCCCAAACTAAGGCCAGCGGGCTGGATAAGGCCCAAGGGACTTGTTTATCCGGCCCGTGGCGACCCCTGCCGCCCGCTGCTGTCACCCGCTCTTATCGGCGCTGCGCTGCGCGGCTGCCCACTTCCGGGTTGGAGGAGCACTAGAAATATCTTGTACACATGCGCAAGCATTATTTCCGGTGCACATCTGGGTCGGAGGAGGCCCATGCACATGCACAGAAGCTATTTCCGGTGCTCCTGCAACCCGGAAGTGCGCCAGAAATAGTGTGTGTGCACGTGTATGGGTACCCGCTCCCCCGCCCTCCGGCCTGCCACGTGATCGGTGCTGGAGACACCTGCCCGAGGCACGGCAAGTTTGCTGACCCCTGCTCTAGGCCCCCATCCTCATCCCCAGAAGATTAGAATTCTGAACCCAGAGTCATTACTGTCTCATGACCAAGGAGCGCTGCACAATCCCTGCCATGTGCTTACCTGTAGCAGAAATAACTCCTGCCCAGCATCCATCCTGTTCCTGATTTGGGAGCTATGGCGCTACAGGTGCAGGTGTGAGCTCAGTTGCTTTCTATGTGTGGGTGTGCCACAGTTGGGTGTCATTCTCTTATTTTTTGTATGTGAAAGCTGGTTCATTACTCCCCTGGTTTTAAGGCAGTATGCAGGGGTCTCCCATCCTAAAACAAAGAAGATATGGTGGTGGTGGTCAGGTGGTTTTCAGACGCTGAATAAGAAGTATAAAGAGAGTGTGCAGTTGATAGAAATCTTGCTTTGTACTTCAGATTGCTCTTTGCCTCTCTCACACAGGTATTCAATTTCCTTTCTAGCCCTGTCAGCCAGCTTCTCCTTTCTTGCTCACCCTGAAAGAGCAGCTTTTTCATTGCGTTCCCTGGAAGTCATTTTAATCGCTGTCCACTCCCTACCCCCTCTTTCTTTCGTAAATTCACTTTATATATCAAGCCAGCGACATGGGGTCAAAAGTCTTGGCAAGAAGCAATTATTATAAAGAACTGGCTGACCACTTTTAGCTTACAAAGAGAATATTATAGTCAGGAGGAAGCTAGAGACACAAGCATTACTGCAGGGAAAAGCTTCTTTTTTCGGATGGATGGATGGATGGATGGATGGATGGATGGATGGATGGATAGAATCCCTTGCATGTCACCTGGACACTGCAGTTCACAGAATCATACAATTGTAGTGTTGGAAGGGACCCCCAAATGTCATCTAGTCCAACCCCCTGCAAGGCAGGAATCTCAACTAAAGCATCCAGGACCATCCCACCTCTGCCCTATTGGAGCCACATTGTTAAGCTGTCCTGTGGGGGGTTGGAGAGAGGACTGTGCAAAGTAATGTCACAGAGGCTTCAAAATCTACCAGCTGCTAAGAAGAAAAATCAAGAAAAATACTGCTACTGACAACCTCATAAGTATTGTCAGCCTGAACCCCATCACGTGGACCAATTTGTCTTGTTTGGTGTTTTTAATATTTCTATCACTTTAAATGAACACCTCCTAATTATAGTGATTTACTAGCTACCTAGGGACATGATATTTGAGCAGGGCCTAATGCTTAGGAGAGGCTGATCAGTGAGGCATGATTCAATTTGGGGATTTTGATAATGATATCACCACCCAGGAGAGCAAAGTTTTGAGCAATTATTCCGCTTCTCAGAAGTCTCCTCTGATTGCATTGCAGAACTAACGTGCCTGTGTCTCTCCCATCGCTTCCTCTCCTGCCCTTCCATCATCCTTATGTTTTGGGACAATAACTAGGAAAATCCTTTAGAAAGACAAATTCACATTTTGGTAGCTTTATGTTCCCACTTCTAAAAGTTATAGGATCATAGAATTGGAAGGGACTCTGGAGGTCATCTACTCTGATCCCCTGCAATGCAGGAAGAGAGAGCGAGAGCTTCGCAGTTTTCAACACAAAGCAAGGCTGCTTTTCATTATCTGAAATACCTGTTGAGGCTTACACTCTTGACCACTGCCCCTCACTGGTTCATCTCTCCTTAGAACCAGTTCATCTCTCCAGACAAGACCCTGCCATGTCATGGGTCTAGTTTCTATCAACCTATTCTTTGCAGCTGGAGCCCTCCCTGCCTAGTGCCTGTCTCTCAGCTCTGCCTTCACTTGTTCCACTGTGCAAAGGCAACACACAATAGTTACCCGCTTTTCCCTCATTAGATCAGCACACTTATAATGTGGACCCCACAAAATTCTCCTCCAACCCTAGTAAGGGCCATCAGGATCTAAGCCACTCCCTTTGTCCTTCCAGATGTTGTTGGACTACAGCTCTTGTCATCCCTGACCACCAGCCATGGGCATTGGAATCCAACAACATCTGGAGAGCCACAGGTTCCCCATCTAAGCAAACGTGTGTCCTTTGATACTGACAGCGTTACATCTGACCATGTGCTGACCCCAATCACACCATTTGACCCAAACATTTGGAATCGGCTCTCCTCTCCTTTGTTATCTCAAGGTCCTTCTGCACCCAGAGTTTTCGGTTTGAAATGGTTGTGACTTTCAAGACTAGATATTGTGCATACACCTGAGAAGCCTGAAAGAGGATTGTGTGCCTTGCATTTTGTTTCATGCATCAGCTTTGTTTCCTAGGCTGCCCTTTCTGTGTGTCGACATTCCAGAAGAAGCTGGTGGTCTCTCTGTGAGGCAGCTTTGCCGTTTTCAGAGACAGCTGCGCATAGACAGTTAGCTCCTGACATTTAGAAAAATCTTAGAATCTAAAGCAAGAGGCAGAAACCAAAGGATTTTCCTGCTAAAAGGTCAAAACTGTGGGTTTGTGTGCTTTTTTCCCAAATAAAAGAAGGGAAGGATGTTTTAACATTGGTTTGTTGGTCTGTGACAAGATCTAAGCCTGCTAAAGTGGAGATTAGAAAATACAGACCATGGCAGGGCAATGAAAATGGCCAGCAGCGGGAGGATGTTGTGAAGTGAGGGAAAAGGTTAAGAAAATGCAACAAGGGGGTTGCTTTGAAAAGAGTGCCTTTGTGATGCTGATGCAATGCACCAGGTAATTCCCCTGGGCAAACCCCACTGAATCTGCCTGGCCCTGTTTAATGCCATCCGAGCTAGTGTCCTTCATCATAACCCTTGGAAGTTAACTCCATCAGGGGATCACGTATTGCGCAAATTCCTTTCATTGTGTCTTTCCTAAAGCAAACTGCACAATCTCCACACCTCTATTTGTAAAAAAGCAACTCCAGGGGTGCTGTGATCCAAATCAGGACCATGGCACGGCGGGAAAGGGGAGCGGGTTAACCCTTCACAAAAATACACACCCCAGTTCCCACTGTGATTTCTATAAATAGCAGCTTTGGGGAGAAATGCTTCAATTTTGGATGGGAATGTGGCGTATGTGTGAGGAAAGTGTTAAACCTGCCCCACCCTCAAAAAATTGTGCTCAGTGCCCCCCCCACCCGTTCCAGCTGCATTCTATAAAGAGAAGGATGTGGGGGATCCCAGGCATGATATTCAAATGCACCTTGACACACACACACACCCAGCACTCTCCTCTCTGTTAATGGTTAAGAATGAAGCGCCCCTTCCTGTTCTCTCAAATGAGGTTCAGAAGGTTACATTTTCTAAATCTCCACCAACGTGGCATACTTGTCATTCCAGTCGTAAGTCGCGCGACACTCACATGCTCTGGAGTCGTGTATGTTTCATTGCCGAGTGACAACACTGATCCTCCTTTGTGTTTCGCATGTCGCCGCATTGTCTTTCGAGATGTTGGCATGACCCTGCCAGTCGGATGCAGCAACCTCTCAACACGGAGGGCTTAAAGGGAAAAAAATGTGATGCAGCATCTGACACCCGTCCGCACTGAATGTGCGCTTGACTTCCCACTTGGCTTGGGTCAGGAAGGAGGGCGAGACTTGCTGTGCGTTGACAGCTAGGAAAGCTATTCAGGCTTGTCGGAAGAGCTCTGCCGCACCACAGGGGGATGAAGAAGCAGAGATGGAAAGGTGGGATGAGTTAGACTCTTGGGCAGCAGTAGCCACACCGGTGCCCTCCAGAAGTCGGACTACAAGTCCCATCAGCCCCTTTGTCAGCATTGCCAATGGTCAGGGATGCATGGAGTTGGTACCCTTTCTCTAGGCTGTTTGATTCCATCTCAGTTGTGTGGTAAAGCTTTTCTCGGCTGGGCACCACTTAAGGTGGGAAGGCAGAGGCTCACATCGAATATCTCTTGTGCAAACAAGGAAACAAAATGAGATGGAAAATGGGTGTGGCAGGGAGAAGGCTAGTCCGGGTGCCTCTTTATGGCATCCTAGTTTTCTGTGCACAATGTTCTCTCCCCCCAAAAAACAACTTATGGTGAGAATTACAAGAAAATACAAATTTTCACCTGCAGACTGAAATGGTACAGTCCAGGAAAAACTTCATTCCTAGATTCTATTGATTGTAGATACTGGCTCTATTCCTGTACTCAGAGGGACAAACCAAGCAACAGCACCTCTGCCACTGCCATCCCTAGACATCCTTACAGGGCTGTGAGATCTCTTTGGCAAAATTGACTAATCGGTCTTAAGACTGGTGGATCACTACAAGGTTGTGGCTAGACATGGGTGATGTGTTGATATATCACCTGGGATCGGTTTGGTGGCCAGAGCGCAATGGCTCCTTCACCCAGCGGTATTTCACTCCTGAGTCAGGAACGGTGGTGGTTTCACCCATTATATATCACCAGGTGAAGGCGCCATTGCGCTCTGGCCCTCAAACCAAGAGACAAATGAGCCTTGAGGCGCCAGAGCCAATGCAGCTCATTCTTCCTTCAGCATGCCTGGCATTGGCAGAGGAAGGACTCCCTCTGCTGCTGGCACCTGAAGGAACAAAATGCATCGGCCCTGACCCCATGAGGTGCTGGGATGAAACCACCGCCGCTCCTACCAAAGGAGCTGAGGCGGTTTCAGCCCACTGTCTTGTGGGGCTGCGCCCGATGCAGTTTGTTCCCCCTTCTGCTGGTGATACATTGCAATGTTGAAAAGCTGATATTGCCCAGCACTAGACCTGATCTAAGGTGGGTTGCAACAGCATCACCAGCATGACAGAATTGTTTGGTAGGTCCCCAAATATGTATTTTGCATATAGGTGGCTTTCAGGTCTGTAGTGACTGAAGAGTAATCTCAACCAAGTCACCTGTGTCTGCTGGTATTGGAGCTTATGTGCATAGGCCACGTGCAGACATTACTTCCCCCCATGTTGGTCTGGTGACATTGGAGGATGTGCAGAGGAGACAGGTGCACTTTTGTTCTCTCTGTGTATGGGCAGGACCAGGATCAGGTACCATCCAAACCAGCCAGAGAAACTAGCCGTCATTAGAGGACACAAAGAATGAATGGGCTGGAAAGTTTATTATGCAGCTAAGAGAGAAAGGGCAGTTGGATCATGGGCCGCTCCCTTCTCTCAGGCAACCATTACCCACCACTGAGCTTTTGGCCCCTCGGCAACCTTCCTCTCCTTCAGTGGCAGGTAGATGGAGTGGAACGAAAGCCGAAAGGCACTATTTCCGAAACAACTGGCTCACTCAACGACTGAGAGCTGGTGCTCTGCTGTATCTGTAGCACAAGCCTTCCAAAAGGAATATATATTAAAAAATATAAAGCCCTGAATAATTTACCAATATCCAGTGTTAAAAGGAAGATTGATGGTGTTTTCCTTCTCTCCGAAGACAGCTAATCTTGTCTCATGCAGAAAAGCAAAGGCAGCTAAAGCCTCTTCTCTCCAAAGGGATGCCAGGACATGGCACCATCACGGGCTGCAAATTCACACACACACACACACACACACACACACACACACTGCCCTGCCACGCAGGCAGAAAGCCAGCTCTGGATTTACAACCAGCGTGTCAGAAGAAGTACAGGCTGGAAGTGCCAAGGAGGGAGTGCAATTCCGTGGGGAATGCCTGCTGTCTGTGCAAAAGGCTCCAGGATCTCTTCCTGGCATCTCCAGTAGAAAGGATCTTGGGCTGCAGGGCCAGGAGAGATCCTTGAAGCTAGAGGGGGGATCATTTGACTTTAAGAGAATGCTAAACTGAAAATATAGTTTTGCCATGCAGTAGACAGCAGTGTGTGTGGGCATGTGCATGTGTGTCAAAAATGCTTATCAAGATTTTTCATGTGTTGGGTTCATATGGCTTCTTGAATAATGGAAAGGCTGTTTGCATGATCAGGCGTGTAACACATTTGCGCAATTTACCATTTTACATCATTCACTTGGGTTTCGCTTGTCACTGGCAGCTTCAGGGAACTTTGTCCCCAGCCCATAAAAAGCCCATTCAGCCACCATTGAGGTTTTCATAGAATCATAGAGTTGTAGAATTGTAGAGTTGGAAGGGACCCTGAGGGTCATCTATTCCAAACCCCTGCAAGGCAGGAATCTCAGCTAAAGCATCCATGGCAGATCACCAGTCAACCGCTGGTCCAAAACCTCAAAGGAAAGAGAGTCCAGCACCTCCCAAGGGAGTCCGTCCCACTGTCAGTCAGCTCTCACTGTTCTTTCTGATGTTTCCTGATGGAGGTTCTTCCTGGTGTTTGCTCCCCCCCTCCACTGCCTATGCACTTTTGAGCCTATTTCCATCAACCCGTGGCCCTCCCAACATCGTTGTGGGACTCCAGTGCTGATCAGCTCCAACCAGCATGCCCAATGGTCAGGGATGGTGGGAGCTGCTGCAGTCCATCATACATGGGGTGGGGGCACAGGCTCCCCAAGCAAGGAAGGAAGGAAGGTGAGATTTGGCACCTAATACTATCATTGGGGGTGGCAGGGAGTTAGGGGCAATCCTGCCACCACCCCATCAACAGACAATATATTGGAAGGCAATTGGGCAATTTCAGAACACACAAAATTGAGTTGTATCCAACTATTTTCTACTCTGATTAGACCCATTTAAATTAATGGACATGAGTCCCAGTGCATTTTTCCTAGAAAAATAGCTGTCGCTACTCACCATGAATTTAATATAGTAATTGCCACACTTTTTAACAAACAAACAAACAAACAAACAAACAAACAAACAAACAAGAGGTGCTGGTACTGCATACCTTGAGTACCCCCTGAAAAAACCCCACTGGATATGACTAATTTGGGACAATTAATTTCGGTGGATATACTCTGGGTAGAACTTAGACGGATACAAGCCATTCTCCAAAGGTTTTGGAGGAGGGTTATCAAGGCAATGGTCAACTCTTCTTTGATTTTAATAAAGGACCTGTAGGGTGAAAGGGTCCGTCAGCAGCTCTGCCTCTCTGCCCTCAAAATCCCCCCTTCAGCCTTGCTCTGCTCTAGCAGGATGGATGGTGGTGGCTTCCTGGGTTGGCAGCAAAGGAAAGGTACATTTGAACTGGGCCTGGGGACCCTTGCTAATGGCTGTTTGGGTATTGCCACCTCAAGAAAGCACAAAATCAGGATGCATTTTTCACATACTGTTTCTGATGTGAGGCTTAAATGCATGAAGCAGCTCTGTGGTTGCTTTTTAACAAGATGCCTTCCTGATTAAAAAAAACAACAACTCATCAAAACCGACTTGGGTGTATATGCCGCTGAGCTATTTAGAAATCTAATGGAAGTAGTGAAGGTTGAATTATCAGATCTTCGGGAAGAACGAGGGGAGGGGGCTGAAGGGCTAAGACCATCAATCTTTCATGGAGACAGGGGATAGAGCTGTTTGTATATTCCAATCCCATTGAGACTGGTTTTTTTGATAGATTACCTTCAGTGGCGCTCCTTTTTCTGCACACGTTAACTCGACAGCCGCTTTCAAGTTTGTTTTCAAAACGTTCTCAACATTCTTCCCACTGCTCGGCAATTCATTATTCATCTGAGGCTTGCGCAAGGGAGCATTGTTCAGAGATTTTGGAAATGCAGAATCTTAATAATGGCCCAATTAAATTGTGTGTTGAACACCTGCCCAGCAGTAGATAACACTACCTTGATTAGAATAAGATATGCTGTAGGAGTCTCTGCAGCGTGGGTGCTGGAATGTGCTGGCGTCCTGGGAGAACAACACTGGCAGTCATGAATTAACAGCTTCGCTTCCCTTCTCCCACCCACCCTCCTCTTGTTTCCCCCCTACAGGCATCCAGAGCCCCCCATGCGAAGATGCAGCTACTGGAAACTGAGTTTTCACGGACAGTCCAAGAGCTGATCGACCTCCACCTTCTGCAGCAGGACAGCATCCCAGCCTTCCTCAGTGCTGTCACCCTCGACCTCTTCAGTCGCCAGACGGTGGCCTAGTCCTGCGTTGGCTGTTCTGTTTCTTCTCACCTAAGTTGAAATTTTTCAGTTTCTGCCTTTAATGGTTTCTCAAAGAAGGGGCCAAAGAGATCTCTCCACCCCACTCTTCTTACACATATTGGATCGTTGTGGCCAATGATAGCTAGGGAATGGGGGACAACATCCCCTCCCCCAAAAAAGAATACATTTATGAGGTTTCAGAGGGGTTATGGAGAGCCCCTGCTGGCTGGGCACCCAAGCCAGAGGGAATGATTGTCTGGTTGCAGCCCATCTTGTTAGCTGGTAATGACAAATGCAAAATAAGTGCCCTGTGATCCTTCAGGTTTCTTTAATATCCGGACCCCTGAGCACACATTCTGCTCTGAGGCTGTCCTTTCTCTCCCTTTGGCCCCAAGGCTTCTCTGACAGTATCTGAAATCCAAGGACTGGGAGGGAATGCTTTGTGCTGATTTAGTCTGCAGTAGAAGATTGAGATTTTGACCTTTACCTTGTGCCGGATGAGTCCTCCTCACCTTCTGTTAATTGCTCTTCCTGTACCCTTTCGAGACAGGGGTTCTATGAATAAAGTGTCACTTTTATATCAACTGTGCAGTTTACATGGAAGCCTGCAGTTCTCACTTGCAACCTGACACTCGATTCTAGGGCTGTTTTGACAATGAGACCTGGATGCGCTCCAGAGTTTGGCTCCCCAAGAATGAACACAGGTAACAGTGATGAATCAGAAGCAGAATTTTATTATGTCAAAAAAGGAAATTGGCTTATTATCTCAAAAGTAAATTGGCACATTTACTAAAAACATTAAACGCAATCAGCAAATAACACATCAATACTAGGCTGAGCTTGGGAGAATTAAAACCAGTACAAGAGTTATTGTTAGAAGCAATCCTAGGAACACATACAAAACCTAGGAGAAATTGGATGAATGGGGTGGAGAGGAGATTTGACTGAGGTGGTAAAAGTGGTACTGGAGAGGGGGAAATGGGGGCTGATTGTAGCGGCATGTTGGTAGAAAGAGAATGAGGATGTCAAGTGACTAAGCAAGGTCTGGGTGGTGATTTTAAGGTGCTTTGGGAAAGGTTTCAGGGCAAGCAGTTGAAAGAGTTTGGGGCAAGATGAATAAAGAGAGCAGGTCTCCCCAAGAAAGAGGGAGACTTGAAAGATGTTTGCGAAATGCCTTCTCGAAATGCATCTTATTCGGCTATCCAGGCAAGATGAGGGAAAGTGATTAACACATCTTCGGGGCTCTTCCGGCAAGAACCTCAAATCACAGAAAATTACTTGGTCAGTTATTGTGATTTGTGTGAAAGTAAAGAGTGACATTTTGGAGGCCTTTCCTTGGCTGAACTCCTCTAGAAGGTAGTCTGATGCTCTTCTGTTTATTTTTAAAATTTACAAATGAGAAGGAAGGAAGGAAGGAAGGAAGGAAGGAAGGAAGGAAGGAAGGAAGGAAGGAAGGACAGAGATTTACCATGAAAGGAGGCAATGGATTTACCAGATTCTCTTGCTACTCAGCTTCCTCAGACATGTGAGCCTGACCTCCTGTAATGGAGTCTCTCTTGAGGCCTCACCAGGCCAAAATCAAAACTTCCTTCTGCTGTGCAGGCCAGTGTAGCAAGAGCTGGATTTTTTTTGGGGGGGGGGGCTTTGTAACCCACATGTGCTCTACACGCCTTCATTTCCACGGTGCAGCTGCTCTTCTCTTCTACGGCATCACAGCTCTCGCTGTGATAAAGGATGATGGATGGTGGTGCTCAGGCTGATATTACCACACAAAGAGAAGGGCGCCTTGCTCACCAGCACACAGCAAGCCCATCATTTTTCTAGAGGCGTCTTATTAGGGTCAGTTATGAAGCCAGCTCCTCCTGTTAACCTGCCAAGGTCTCCCCCGCCTGTCCTTTTTGAAAATTCAGAGCAAAACAAAACATGGCCGTCGGCAAAATAATTGGAAGCTTGGCAATAGTTTGTTTACTTAAACATTTCTTCAATATTTTTCTAAAGATTATAATTCTGGTGTTGTTTGCAGTAGCCTATAAAGCAGCAGTAATAAAACACAGTTGATGACAGTGAAAAGTAGCGCTGAAAACAACTGCAGTCGGCAAAGGTAATACATCAAGTTAGTGGCTCCTATTGCATTCTGTCACAGCCAGGCCAAGGCTGTGGGTGGCCGTCCCCATTGCCTAGAGTGGTACATGTGTTTTATTTCTTTTTAGCTACTGTGGATGTTAATCGGAATATTTTTAAATAGCTGCTTTTTAACACTTTTAATCAATAATTTCTGGGTTTTGTATTTTTAGAGGTTTCCTTACAATCAAGCAATATCGGAATTGTTAACGTAAGGTTGGAGGGTTCATTCTTCAGCCCAACACCCCGTGTGCTATGGAACTAAGGGAGGCTTGAGTTGGAAGCTGTGGAAGCTGAACCGAGTGTGTTGCAGACAGAAAAATCCTGCTTCCAGGCAAAGGCACGCCAGGATCCTGGTATCCATCCCAAGCTTGGCTGATCAGGGGCAGGTCACAGTCCTGGCAGTGCAGACACTTCCTACTACCTGCCAACCAGAGAGCTGGTGTTGCATGGTGTCCTTCCCTCCTGTATATTGGGCCCTGAAGCCTGATCATCCACAGTCCCAGGTAGCCTAACTTAGCATCCTGAGACCACAAGGTTCCTGGTTCACCTGCCGTGGCCTATTCTACTTGATGATGAGTTAGCTCTGAGCAAATTCATTTGTATTGCAAACCGGTGCTACAATCCTTTGTTTCCAATAAGGGAATCTGGGAAACTTAAGTTGGAGCTACCATTGCTGCTCTACTGTCCTCTTACTGTGCAACTCCACCTGGTACGCAGGCTGAGACCCTCCCTGCCCGCGGACTGTCTCGCCAGAGTGGTGCATGCTCTAGTTATCTCCCGCTTGGACTACTGCAATGCGCTCTACGTGGGGCTACCTTTGAAGGTGACTCGGAAACTACAACTAATCCAGAATGCGGCAGCTAGACTGGTGACGGGGGGCGGCCGCCGAGACCATATAACACCAGTCTTGAAAGACCTACATTGGCTCCCAGTACGTTTCCGAGCACAATTCAAAGTGCTGTTGTTGACCTTTAAAGCCCTAAACGGCGTTGGCCCAGTATACCTGAAGGAGCGTCTCCACCCCCATCGTTCTGCCCGGACGCTGAGGTCCAGCGCCGAGGGCCTTCTGGCTGTTCCCTCATTGCGAGAAGCAAAGCTACAGGGAACCAGGCAGAGGGCCTTCTCGGTAGTGGTGCCTGCCCTGTGGAACACCCTCCCATCAGATGTCAAAGCGATAAATAACTACCTGACATTCAGAAGACATCTTAAGGCAGCCCTGTTCAGGGAAGTTTTTAATCTGTGATATTTTAGTGTATTTTTGGTTTCTATGGAAGCCGCCCAGAGTGGCTGGGGAAACCCAGCCAGATGGGCGGGGTACAAATAATAAATTATTATTATTATTATTATTATTATTCTGAAACTGGCATGAAGAGCGGTTGCCATCGCAGGCACCACAGCAGCGCCTGGAGCGTGGCTCTGGGGAGCCAGTGTAGCAATTTGTTTGGAACAATCGCCAACAGCAAAAGTTTCCTCCCCTCTCTCTCCCCCTTGGCCGCTCTGAGTGGCGGTGTGAAGATGGATTGCCTGGCATTCTGTGCCAGGGGAACACTTCCTGATTCGTATGCACAACGTGGCATCGAGAGCCGCCTTCATCAGTCATGGGGAAAATGAATCGTGACGTCAGCCACGAGCAGCTCCTGGGCCGACACAATGGCAGAGCCTCAGCTGCCTCTTGAAAAATCATTCCGCAGGCTTCTTACTGGAGAAATGAAGTAATTAATAAATTGACAATAAACCCACTATCTTGGCTAAACAGAGGTGGGGGGCGGGCAGGCAAAAGCTGCCTTGGAAATTGACTGGCAGTGGGGGGAGCCTGCCCATCAGGCAGCAGATTCCCAAAATGTGCATTGATGATAAACTGAATTAAATAAATATAGAAGTAGACCTTTTCCAGCTTTATGAGGAAAGCTGCTGGGGGGGGGGCACATCAGTCTAGATATATCAATCACTTCCAAACGTTTTATCTAAAGACGAGGTGGGACTTTGAATGGATGGGGCTCAAAAGGGGGACTCTCCCCGCACACTCCCCACTTTAGATTACTGCCTAGAATCTTGACCAGGATCACTCCATGGTGCAACATTTTGTTGCACACACCCCTTGTTCTTTCTTAAAAAGCCATCTTTATCTAGGTGCCGCCGTCACCCCATCCCGCTCTGTTGCGGCTTACGTGTCGTAGAGAAGAAGGTGGGAATGTACCAGTTATTGCCAGGCTTAAATCTGCTCAGCTTGGTAAGGCACGTTGAGCCTCATTCCCTGCAGTATCCTCTGTCACCAATCAGCATGAACCTGTGGGGAGGAGGTAACCACAAATTGATCATTTAGGACTGTCACATGTCTATTAGTCGCTTCCATCTCCAGAGGCATCAATTGCTGTAGAGAGTCAATTCAGTTTCTGCTCTGATGTGGTACCTACAGGTAGAGGCACCCTTATTTCTGCTTCCTTCTTGATCCCTTGCTCTGGCTATTTGAAAGACAGTGTCACATTTTGTGTTCCTTCTTAGAATGATCCTCTCCACTAAGGGGGTGGCAAGGGCTGGAAAGCCGTAGCTTCATCTCCAGACAACTAAAGCCTTCTTTTTATTCACCCTTGCATATTTTTTCTAAACCCAGAGGAGAGGGGATAGGGAGTAGGATGGGGGACAGATTGCAGAAAGCCTTTAATTCCAACTTGTTTTGTACTTTTCATCTCTTCTTGGGGTCAGCACTGGGAGCAAATTTAATCCGGCAAAATGGCCAAACCCCCCCCCCCCATGTTTAGGAAGAAGCTTCCTTTTATAGCTTCTCTGCTGTGCCTGGACGAGTTTAAGAGCCAGGTTTTTGGCTACAGTAGTACACTCTGCTTATGGAGCTTAATGCCCATTTGCAGAGTCAGGCCACAACATGGTTTTGTAGACAGAGAAGCCACCCAAAGTGCTGGCTGATCCACAAGTTGGGAGCCGGGGCCACAGATTAATTTAAGCCTCAGTTGCTTCCTGGAATCCGTTTGGTGAAAGAGGAGGATAAGGGTCCACAGCAGCAAAGCTGAGCTCCAGAAAAAGCTGCCAGCTCAAATTAAATCCCTGACATGGGCTGCAGCACAGAGAGCAGAAGGTGACGGATTCCAGGGATCTTGCTGAGGCTTCAAACTGGAGTTGAGTAGGTTTGGAAATAATGAGTTTTTAAGGAGCTGGTCCATTTGAATCTTGGCTTGACTCATAGATCAGTCTGGCCCCTTCCAAACTGCTCAGTCCCTTTCCCAAAGTCTGCAGTCTTTCCTAATATTGTTTTAAATTGTTCTACACACCCTGTTTGACTAAGTGGCTTCTTGGTTCTTCTGAATAAAGATATAACATAAAATACATCTTGCTTCCATTGCTGGACTCTGTTAGAGCTGCTGGAGCCAGCACAAGACATTTTGCTGCCTGAGGCAGGATAGCAAATGAGCCCTTGCCCCCCACCCCCAGACAGAAAATCCCATGTCTGGCTTTCCCAGGGAGTAAAAATATAACCAATAACTCACAGTTGGCTGTCCTTCTGTGGCACTCTAAACCAGCTGCCTTAAGGCAGCTGCCTCCCTTTGCCTAATGACTTGACTGGCCATGACAATCGCATGGCTTGGGCCCAGAATACCTGACCGGGTGCTAAGATCCTCAGGTGAGCTCCTTCTCTCAGTCCCTTCAACATCAGAAGCATGGTTGGTGGTGACATGAGAGAGACCCTTTTCTGTGTTAAAATCGTGTTTATGGAAGACAGTCTTACTTGGCTACGAGTGATCGCCAAAGAAGAATTGTGGAATTCCCTCCCAGGAGAGGTTAGAGACGAACTAAGACCTTCCTCTTCAGACAGGTCTTTGGAAACTAAGGTGGAGGTGGTCCTGATCGCAGGGCTACTCTCAGAGCAAACTGCATTTTGAATGCTGGTTCTAAATGTACTCTGATGTGTTTTAAATAGTGTTTTTAACTAGTTTGCATTTTATAATGTTTTTACAACAGGGGCCAAATGCCCTCGATGAAAAATTTGTATCATTCTCCTGACTTATAATAAAAGGGGATAGGAAAGATCCACAAAACTATCAGCCACTTAGCTTGTTAGACATCTCCTCAAAGTTATAAGCACGACGTCTCCTTCAAAATCTATCAGACTGGTTGCAAAGTAACAACATTATCCATAAGGAACAAGCAAGATTCAGAGGAGGACACAGTTCCATTGATCAGTATTTTGCTCTGAAAGAAAATATACTAAGAACATTAAGGATAATTCTTATGTGGCCTTTATTGATCGTTCAGCTGCTTTCGACTGTTAATTGGAATAGACTGTGGGAGACATTTCAAATTGCCAGCATTGACCGTAAACCTCTGCTGTTGATCCAAGAACCATACAGCAACACAGAAATGAGAGTCAGAGTAGGTTTAAATGGTGGTATGACTGATGCTTTAAAATGCCACGAGGAGCGAAGCAAGGTTGCATTCTGGCTCCCACTCTCTTTAACTTTTATATTAACGATTTGGTGTCATATTTTGCCAATGCAAGCTCCCCCTCTGCAGCAATTAGGAGCAGAAATATCTCAATCTCGATGTAAGCAAACGATTCAGTGCCCCTCTTTCTCTCTCAATTGGGCCGCAAAAATCTGTTGGAGGTATTACGACCTACTGTAAACAGGAAAGCCTATCTATACTCTTAAGAACAAGATGGTGATTTTCAGCGGACACAGTCTAGGATGGTGTTTGCATCAGCAGGCTGCTGAAAAAACTTGCTCATTTAGATACCTGGCTGTACTCTTTAATGAAACCCTCTCTTGGAAGTGTCAAATGCAGGTGGTGAAACAGAAAACCATAGGGGCATTGATGAAGTTCTGTTAAGATAAGGAAGGGCAGCTAATGAACCTGGCTTAAAGTAATTTGGTAGCAAAGTGCTTACTCAAACGCTCTGCGGCGTTGAAATCTGGAACTCAGATTCAAACTCCATTAAAGTTTTGGAAACTGTTCAGATTATTATTTTTCTGGAAGCTCTAACATCAGAAATATCAGCAGCTCCTCTTTGTACAAAATCTGGATGACCAGCAATTAAGGCAAGAGTGGACTGCGCTCAGTTAAAGTCTATTTTAAAAATTGCTGCTATGCCTATTGAAAGTTTTCCTGCTCTCTGCTATATGGAATTGGATGATAGCCAACTCTGGAAAGCAGCTTGTCAAGATGTACTACCAGTATTTTCTAGAACTGAGCTCTGCTTTAACCTTGAATAAGTGTCAGCTAAGGGATTGGACCTTCTGGCAGAATCCAGAAGGGACCTGCAACTAATTAGAAACACCAGATTTCTCCCTTGGTATCTACTCTTGAGAACAGAGCATTTTAAAGCTTTTATCTGGCCAAACCTTCACCAGCTTCCTTAAGAAATGCCATTATTGAATTGCACTTCTTTTAAAATAAGATTTAATTGAAGTTTTTTCATAATACAATAAAAGAAAAGAAACTAATCTAAATAAAAAACTAAAAGGAGAGAAAGAGAAAACCAACGGAAAAATAAAGAAGAAGAGATAAAAATAAAAATTCTTCCAATTTTATGTCTGTCAGTTACTTAAAAGAAATTATTCAAAATATTCACTCTAGAATGACACTCAACTGACCTACTTTCTGTTAGGCAATATTTCCCCAATCTTTTGATCAAAATAGATTAATTCATTTTCCTTTTTACACAAAAAGTCCAAAAGGGGTTCTATTATTATTATTATTATTATTATTATTATTATTATTATTATTACAGCAATAGTTTTTTTTTAAAATGTATCAACTTTGTCTCCAATATCTTCAAGAACCATTTTTCCATACTAAACAATAATAAGTCTTCCTGATTTGTCCACATAAGAGTATCTTTGCTGTGACCGTATATCAAAATAATATTCCATAGTTCCTTATTTACTACGTATTCATTAATTTGCATCCAGTTCCATATCTTCCATTTCCATTTCCTGTTGTATTTGCCATGCTTTTCCATCTTGATTTTGAAGAAATCATCTCTCCCATTGCGCTTCTTCCATTCTTTTTCCAGGAAAAGTGCCAGAGGTTTGATAGCTTTTTCCTCTAAAGCCACTCCAAATTCTACACAGTCCTTTCTATTGAGTTGCATTTCTAAGTGATGCCTACTGCAGTTTTGGATGACTCCTACAACAGGGTCCTGTACACAGACAGACTTCGTATCTGTGGCAACCTCAGGTGGAAAACATTGCTCATTATCTGTTAGCCTGCCCTGTATATGGAGACCCAAGACATTGCTTTCTGAAACATTTGTTCACACCAGCAAACAGGCACACCCCAGCAGAAATGGTCCCATTTCTTTTGAGTGACAGTAATAGCTTCATAACATACAGAGTGGTCCTCTATGCACTGCCAAAAATAGTCATCATAAAAAAGTTAGATAAAATCACTCTAAATTGCTACAATGATTTGGAGGTTTGATTGAAATCAAGCTGGATTTGAGTTCATTGGTGTCTTTGTGTCAGGGAGTGGCTGGACGAAGAGGAGTGGTGGGAGGCAGCAGTCTGTGAACCCCCAAGAGAAACCCCAGAGGTGGAAGGCTCAGAGGCAGGGGATTGGTGGTGGGACACTGAAGCCAGGTCAGAGAGAGAAGAGTGAAAGGAGGTCCTGGATTCTGAAGGGGCAACAGGACTGAGTGAGCAGGGAGAGCCTCTGACAGGGAGCAGTGCAGACTCAGAGACAGAAGCAGAGGAGCTGGGTCAAGAGACTGCTGAAGAATCCAGGAAGTTGCCCTCTCCTGCTGTGACAAGCTCCCCTACTACCTGGTCTCCAAGAATGTGCAGAATAATGAGAAGTTCAGAGGTCAAAGGCACAGTTTGAGATTGCTAGATTAGAGGGCCCTTTGAAAGGGTGAAAGGCAGGAACCTTCAGCCCTGGCAACTGCTCCATAGAGGCAACGTGGGAATGTTCAGGGTGGCAGGAGAGGATATATTGTTTATTAATATCCTTCCTAACTTGCGCTTGCAAGTTCCTTTACTTAGCAGAGTGCATTCCCCCTTTAAACAGCAGAAAACTAGTTGCAAACTCGTGTGAGTTTCTGAAGATAGTACACAATTCAATCTGGCTTGTCCACAGTCTTATTCATAAGCAATAACAAGAAAGTTTACTCACGATCAGGCAAAGCACAGTACTGATTCCTGAAGGCAGGCTTTAGGCTTAAAGTTACCAACGTATAAAAACAGGTTTACCCCATAAGGGAGATGACCTGAGGGACTGCTTGGCTGGCAGCCAGCAGTTCATTCCAGGAAGTTTGCAGGACGAAAGGAAGATGGAAAAAAGAGAGAGAGGCAGAATCCCATGTCCTTTTACCAGGTCTGGAAAGGTCACGCCCACCCACTAGTCCCATGCAAGGAAGGATGCTCCAGGCCAGGAGGAACAGGAAGTTTCAACTGGCTGGACCAAGCATTCCCTTGCATGTCCACTCTAGGAAAACAAGGAATGCTGTACTTGACTGCTCTCAGTGGATTACATCCCATAGGCAAGACCTACTGGGAAGTGTGCCAAGACCACTAGTTGTATGTTTGTTTCCTTGACTAAAGTGTTAACTTCACTGACAACAGAGATCTGCTTTTTTCCTTGCTGACCTGCGTCTGAATCAAGCCCTGACACTCTGGTAACCCCTCTCTCCCATCATGGATATGAGATCATATTATGGATGTATGATCTGTATGCTTCCAGGTGTTACTGTTGCTGCAGGTTTCTCGTGGCTTTTGGCTAGAACAAGAAACTTATATTGATTTATGTTGTTTTTAAGTATTGTAAGCCCCTTTGAATCTCAACTTGGGAAAAAGACAGCATACTACTACTACTACTACTAATAATAATAATAATAAGGCGACTCCAAGACTTCCCTGTAGTTTTGCTCTTGCAAAACGGAAACCTTTCTTGGTTCCAAGGCAAGCAGGTGAGCTGGCTGCAATTAGCTGGAAAGGAATGCTGGCAACTTGCCTAACTTTGGTTCTAGGCAAACTGGCCTTTGGTGGCAGATTGGGATTTAATTGAAACAGTACTTAAAAATTCCCAATATTTATATGCAGCTAAAGGCTCCTGGAACAAATTTGTGAGAGAGGCTTTTTTCATTCTGATATATATAACCCCTTTATTAGGAACCCCCCTCCCCAAAAGAAAGCCATCTTAAGTTACTATGTGGCTTATGTTGAGCTTGTCATAGCACAAGTATCTAAAAATATACTATGAATATCTTATTTCTCCCTTCTTGAGCAACAGCCTTCTGGGCTAATACAGAGTCAGCTTGAAGTTCCTTCTGTTTTTTTAATGGGGCAGCAGAAGCTTGTTGCAAAATTTATGGAAATCTGCAATTGAGCTCAGTGGCTTTTATGCCATTTTTACATCTTTGTCTGCGGAGATTCCTTCCTGTTAACTCTACTTGCCCAAAGGGAGAGGGTGGGGAATGACGCAACGGCAGCATCTAGAGGGAGTTTTAAGCCTGAAACGGACTTGTGAACTGAACCGGAATCACCATTAAGCAAAGTGATGTGGTGCCATTTTGTGTGCTGTGAGAAAGAACTGGCACACGGGAGGCAGGATTCATCTGGAAGTTGGAAGCCATTGTGTTTGTTCTGTATCTCCTATTGGTTTCAGGGCTTATCCACACCTCCGTTTGCCCGGCCACTTTCCCCCAGGAAAACCCGATCTTTAGCACTGCATCGGAACAAAGGGCAATTGAGTTTTCTGCAGATTGCTGTTTGTTCTGATCTATCACCAAAGAGCAAGTTTCTGGGGGGAAACCGCAGAACAAAGGCAAAAACGCCATGCCTAGAAAGTGCAGGATTAGCAGAAACCCAATTGGACCCATGCTGTCTAGGCACGGGACAAACAGAAGTGTGGAGGAGCCATCAATTGGGCTTGCTTGGGGAAACGTAAGAAGAGCCTGGCTGCTGGATCAGACCAAAGGCCTATCTGGGCCACATTCATAGCTTCCCCCAAATAATTCTGGGAGCTGTAGCCTGTTGAAGGAGCGAAGAGTTGTTAGGTGGTCCCTCTTCCCCTCATAGAACTTCAGTTCTCAGAGCTTCCCAGGAAGAGGGATTGATTGTTAAACAGCTCTGGAAATATATTATAGCTCCCAGAATCCTTTGGGAAAGCCAAGACTGTTTGAAGTGGCATCATAGTTCTCTCAATGCACGGTGTGAATCTGGCCATAGGCCTAGCATTCTGTTTTCCACAGTGGCAAAGCAGATGTGGCTTTGCAAGCAGGAGCTCCCAGCTTCAGCCCCCAGCACCTCTGAGTAGGTCAGGGAAAGACTCCTGTCTCAAGCTCTTGAGTGCTG
This sequence comes from Podarcis gaigeae, assembly GCF_964106915.1. Taxonomy (NCBI): domain Eukaryota; kingdom Metazoa; phylum Chordata; class Lepidosauria; order Squamata; family Lacertidae; genus Podarcis; species Podarcis gaigeae. Next base: position 49,891,109 of record NC_139690.1, on the reverse strand, counting down.
CTGCCCCAGCTAGATGGACCAAGAGCCAGGAAGCTGCCTAAGGTGGGTCAATGTCCTTCTGTTCCTGACCCACAAAGGACTGAAGTCCCATCTTAGTTTTCTGCCTCACTTCCTCATTGCCCAGGTGGAGTTTATTAACATCGCTATTTATTCTTGCTATTGTTCCAACCTTTCTTTTTGAAGTTTCTGGCTGATGGATGGATTGAGTCCTCATTAATCTTGCTCTTCATGTTGGTTTTGATTTGATCTTTCTTCCTTTTCTCCCCCTCTGCCTCTTGTTTGCGTTTGGGGTTCCCTCCCGCGGCATCTCTACCCGCCACTTCCCTCCGCGCTCCGAGGTCCCACAAACTCCTCCTCTGTACTTCTCCACTGCTGGCGTGCTGCCAAAGCCCACTCAGAGGTCATCTTGATGCAGATGGGAGCTGGGTTTAAATAAGGACTGGGTAATTTTATGACCATTAGCAGCGTTTGCTGCAACGCAGGCTTGGAATAATAAGGGCAATTGCTTCTCATGCTTCAAGGAGCAAGCTGATTGCCTGCAGGGACTGAGAAGGCGACGCGACGCCACCACTCCCCACTCCCTTCCCCAACTTTGCTCGGTTAGCTCAGTTGGACTGGCTGCCGGCATCTCCTAAAGCATCCGCTCGCCAGCTGTGCAGTGACCTCTTTCGTTCCAGTGGGGTGCTGCATAGAATCATAGAATCATAGAGTTGGAAGAGACCACAAGGGCCATCGAGTCCAACCCCCTGCCAAGCAGGAAACACCATCAGAGCACTCCTGACATATGGTTGTCAAGCCTCTGCTTAAAGACCTCCAAAGAAGGAGACTCCACCACACTCCTTGGCAGCAAATTCCACTGTCAAACAGCTCTTACTGTCAGGAGGTTCTTCCTAATGTTTAGGTGGAATCTTCTTTCTTGTAGTTTGGAACCATTGCTCCGTGTCCGCTTCTCTGGAGCAGCAGAAAACAACCTTTCTCCCTCCTCTATGAGACATCCTTTTATATATTTGAACATGGCTATCATGTCACCCCTTAACCTTCTCTTCTCCAGGCTAAACATGCCCAGCTCCCTTAGCCGTTCCTCATAAGGCATTGTTTCCAGGCCTTTGACCATTTTGGTTGCCCTCCTCTGGACACGTTCCAGTTGGTCAGTGTCCTTCTTGAACTGTGGTGCCCAGAACTGGACACAGTACTCCAGGTGAGGTCTGAGCAGAGCAGAATACAGTGGCACTATTACTTCCCTTGATCTAGATGCTATACTCCTATTGATGCAGCCCAGAATTGCATTGGCTTTTTTAGCTGCCGCGTCACACTGTTGGCTCATGTCAAGTTTGTGGTCAACCAAGACTCCTAGATCCTTTTCACATGTACTGCTCTCAAGCCAGGTGTCACCCATGCATGCAGGAGAACCCAGAGCTTGCGGCGCATGGAGCAAGTTGGCCCGCTTGTCATGGCGGCTGCTGATCACGGTGGCCATATGTTACGCCCAGGTCTCTGAATACCAATTACTGGAGGTCACAATCGGGAGAGGGGGTTTTGTGCTCATGCTCAGCTTGTGGCCTTCCAGAGGCATCTGGCTGGCTGCTATGAACAGACTGCCAAGCAAGATAGTCCTTTGGACTGATCCAGTGGCCAGACTCTTCTGACACTCTTCTCCCATGGCCTGTGATTTGCACTAGATCACCGCAGGTTTCTGATGTCCTGCACCAAATGCAATTGCACGTGTATTATTATTATTATTATTATTATTAACAACTGCAATTGCATTTGCTGCCATGACTTGTTTTGCTAAGCAGTCATGCCACTTCTGTAAAATTCAAGTATTAATTGGTCGCCTTTGACCCGGTTTTTCTGCAGCTCTGCTGGACAGCTTTTGTCCAGTATAGTATAGATCCCTGATTTATACTAGTACAGTGGTACCTCAGGTTACAGATGCTTCAGGTTACAGACTCCGCTAACCCAGAAATAGTACCTTGGGTTAAGAACTTTGCTTCAGGATAAGAACAGAAATCGTGGGAGCCCCATTAGCTATAGTGGTGCTTCAGGTTAAGAACGGACCTCCAGAACGAATTAAGTTCTTAACCCGAGGTACCACTGTAGCTCAGTTGTAGATTTATGTTTGTATAGGCAGCAGGATGCAATTGCTGATTGGCTCCACCCACTGCACCACCATTCTACATTACTATTTTGCACCACACATTTAAAACACACGACTTCCACAAAGAATCCCGGGAACTGTAGTGCTTGGAATTACCGTATTTTTTGCACCATAACACTCACTTTTTTCCTCCTAGAAAGTAAGGGGAAATGTCTGTGCGTGTTATGGAGTGAATGCCTGCGGGTGGCAGGGGGGATCTGCTGCAGTCGTGAGCAGAGGATCCATGGTTCCCCTTCCTTCCCGCCTCCGCAGTTACAAAGCATGGATCCACCTGGATCCTCGGGATTTTTGCATTGGGCTACTCCAAACTCACTGTCAGATCACATGTCTGTGGCCACAGTGTGAACCACAAAAATCATATATCCACTATTTTGTTTAGAATATTTTTTTTCTTGTTTTCCTCCTCTAAAAACTACGTGCGTGTTATGGTCTGGTGCGTGTTATAGAGCGAAAAATACGGTATATATCTCTGGTTGGTAAACTATGTTTCCCAGGATTCTTTGGGGGAAGCCTTACACTTTGAATCCATGCCGTGTTGGAAAGGACCCAGGGGATCATCTAGCCAACCCCCTGCAAAGCAGGACTATGCAGTTGTCCCATAGGAGGATCGAACCTGCAACCTTGGTGCTACATTATCAGCACCACACTCTAACCAGCTGAGCTACCCAGGCTGATTATGTTCTTTAACACAGTTGCCTTCGACTGTTGTACTTTTAAATGACAGCTCCACTTTCTGGGATGACGGGGACTTCTTTGTCTCAGGAGGCTGGGAAGGGAAGGGGGAGGGCAGGAAGAAAATAAAATAAAATTTTATTGTCAGATACTTGGGAGCAAGTGGGGTTGATAAACGATCCACAGACAACAACTTTCTCTGTCTCTCCTGTGTGGATTTAATATAAACCCGCACTTACATTTATGTCATATCCACTCCATTCCAGCTGCCAGGTGGGGATTGAAATAAAATAATTCATTGTGGAGCCAAGTGTCACCACCGTGGGATAAGCTGTGACCTGATCTAAATGCCAGGGGCACCAGAGCGGCCACTGCCCAGCCTGTGCCCTCCCAGGCATCCGGTTTACAGATTCCTTCTACAATTAAGCCTCCTGGCTTTGCCGTTTGGCTCTTGGAGGGCAGAGCATCGAGCTGCCACTGTTTGTTAGTTAACAACCCTGAGGTGGTGTTTGGAGAGGATTATAGCTCTAACAAATCACTCGTTAACTACGCTAACTCATTAGAATATGCCACATACAAAATAGTTCTTAAGCGTGCTAATGACCGATTTTAAGGGATTATTGCCGTGGTAAGCCATAATTAAAAGTTTATAACGGTGCTTCCTATTTAATTATACTCAAGCCATGCTGCAGGGAAGGCTGGGCAGGGGTTAGTGCAGGCTCAGCGCCCTCAGCCCAGGTGCCTGCATTGGGGTGGGCAGCCAGCCAGCCAGCCTGCGGCAAGGGATCTGCGCAGGTGAGGATGGCTCTGCCAGCGACGGGGATAGACCAACTGAAATGTCAAATGCAGCATTTTTCACCTGTTGTTGTTGTTTAATTTTAGTTATTGAAAATCAAACTAGTGCATACCAAAACCCCCCAGATCTATAGATTCAGCCCAACACAATCTCACACTCTATACAGCTTGCCTTTGGAAAGATAAAAAGAAAAGGGAAATCAAAATAAAATGCCGAAAAAGGCAACGGAGGGCTCACAAACAAAGCTTACTGATATACTAATTAGGTTCAAGTTCGAAGTTCAGATTGTCATAAAAGAAATGTCTATCCATGCCAGTTTTCCATTTTGCTGGTATTGTTTGTAAAAGCCATGTAGCTCTGTACTCTTACATGCTTAAAAATGTGTATATTTGTGTGCATTGCAGTGAGCTCCTGGTTAGAAGGTGAAACAACTAGGCTTCAGCTCACTGGTTTTGAAAAGTTAAGAAAGTATTTGCTTTTTGATCCCATATATAGTGGAGTGTCAGGGCTAGTTCAGCTGCAGAAACGAGCAGTAAAGTTGATTCTTTATTCAAGGAAACAGAGAAACCCACAGGCAAGTGGATGTAGCCTACCTTGATTTCAGCAAGGCATTTGACAACGTGCCCCATGATATTCTTGTAAAGAAGCTGGTAAAATGCGGTCTTGACTATGCTACCACTCAGTGGATTTGTAACTGGCTGACTGACCGAACCCAAAGGGTGCTCATCAAGGTTCCTCTTCATCCTGGAGAAGAGTGACTAGTGGGGTGCCACAGGGTTCTGTCTTGGGCCCGGTCTTATTCAACATCTTTATCAACGACTTGGATGATGGACTCAAGGGCATCCTGATCAAATTTGCAGATGACACCAAACTGGGAGGGGTGGCTAACACCCCAGAGGACAGGATCACACTTCAAAACGACCTTGACAAATTAGAGAACTGGGCCAAAACAAACAAGATGAACTTTAACAGGGAGAAATGTAAAGTATTGCACTTGGGCAAAAAAAATGAGAGGCACAAATACAAGATGGGTGACACCTGGTTTGAGAGCAGTACATGTGAAAAGGATCTAGGAGTCTTGGTTGACCACAAACTTGACATGAGCCAACAGTGTGACGCGGCAGCTAAAAAAGCCAATGCAATTCTGGGCTGCATCAATAGGGGTATAGCATCTAGATCAAGGGAAGTAATAGTGCCACTGTATTCTGCTCTGGTCAGACCTCACCTGGAGTACTGTGTCCAGTTCTGGGCACCACAGTTCAAGAAGGGCACTGACAAACTGGAACGTGTCCAGAGGAGGGCAACCAAAATGGTCAAAGGCCTGGAAACAATGCCTTATGAGGAACGGCTAAGGGAGCTGGGCATGTTTAGCCTGGAGAAGAGGAGGTTAAGGGGTGATATGATAGCCATGTTCAAATATATAAAAGGATGTCACATAGAGGAGGGAGAAAGGTTGTTTTCTGCTGCTCCAGAGAAGCGGACACGGAGCAATGGTCCCAAACTACAAGAAAGAAGATTCCACCTAAACATTAGGAAGAACCTCCTGACAGTAAGAGCTGTTTGACAGTGGAATTTGCTGCCAAGGAGTGTGGTGGAGTCTCCTTCTTTGGAGGTCTTTAAGCAGAGGCTTGACAAGCATATGTCAGGAGTGCTCTGATGGTGTTTCCTGCTTGGCAGGGGGTTGGACTCGATGGCCCTTGTGGTCTCTTCCAACTCTATGATTCTATGATTCTAAGTCTGGCCCCAGTAAAGCAGTTGCCAGAACTGACAATCTGTGCCTCATACTTCCCTCTAAGTCTCCTCCCCGGCCAGTTGTTTTCTCAGTGGTCTTGAACTCTATTAGAGAGGGGTCCCTTGTGCCTTTTGTGCTCCTTGTTCCGCTACATGCAAGACCCTCCAGGCCCTTGGAGACAAGGGAGGAGGGAAGCTGAATACAGTAGGACCAGCAGGCTGCTACAAATCCGTTGCAGCCTCAGTCCCCACCTCCTCCTCAGCTGCCTGTCCTGCATCTGCAGTGCTTTCTGCCTCTTCCTCTCTGTCACTCAAGCCTGTTGCTTCTTCAGCATCCCACCATTCTGTCCCTCCTTCCTCCTCTGACCTTTCTTCTGTGCCCCACAACCAGTCCCCTGGCTCTGAGCCTTCCTCTTCCGAGGCTTCTCTCGGGGGTTCTCCAGCTGGACCCCCCCCCCAGCCTCATCGTCCAGCCATTCCTTGACATGGAGATATATCTTAACCTTCTTATTTAAGCTAGCCCTTGTTCCTTCCCCTTGTGGGCAGTCTTGTCAGATTGTCAGCATTTTTCACTTGTGATTTAAGAATGGGATGGGAGGCCCGTGGAGACTAGCTCCCTATAGTCTTCCGACCGGAGATTCTGGGAACTAAACTATAGACTTCCTACACGCCATGCATGCACTCTGCCACCTAAGGTACCCTTTCCCATGACAGGGGAAGCTGCTGCCAGAGGTGGATTTAAGGCAGCGTGGCACAGAGGGCATCGCTAGGCACTGTGACTATGACGTAGCGAATTGAGCAGAATGGAAGGTGAGAGGTGGGGGGGATGCCAGATTTTGGCCTCCCACAGGCCGCTGCTGAAATTTGAAAGACTAAAGTTTGCCCTGCTGCTGGCTGATAGTGGGGGGGGTTGGGCTTGATGCTCACCCCATTCCCACCCCCAATTCTGTGGGGCCTTTGTCTATCTCGCCCAGCCCCATTTCACCTGCAGAACTTCCTGAAGCAATTAAATCTTTAAATACCAATAAATCCCCAGGCCCTGACAGGTTTGCTAGTAATTTTCACAAACAATACAAAGGCACTCTGATTCCAATAGTGCATGGATTATTTAATGTTATATTAGACAGACTTCCCCCATACCCGGTACTTGGAGACATTCAAAAATTACAAGCTTTCGTAAGCCACCCAGAAACCCAGGAGAAGTGGGAAATTATAGACCCATTTTGTTTCTTAACCAAGTCTATAAGCTCTTTTCTTTCGGCCTGGTTAACAGGCCGAAATTGTATGTCCGTGAATATTCCCAACCTCATTGCCACCTGCATTCCTTTAGCTGAAGAGGCTGATTAATGAGGGTCACCAATGAGGGTCACCAGTGAGTGATGACCCCTTGCGCAAAGAGCAAAGGTCAGAGCTGGATTATCCTAGCACAAGTCTGCACAGCCTGTTGCCCACCAAGCCAACTGCTTCTCACCAGCTGTACGTTTTGTTCTGCCATTGCCCCTGCTCCTGCAGACAAGGCAGCGGAGAATAAGAAGGGGGCACATTGAGCCAGCCTTCAATGCCTTGGTTGGGTTGGTGGGTCATGAGAGGTGGCCAGTGAGCAAAGAAGGAGCCACGGCCTCTTACTCGTTGGCTCTCTACCTGGCAAGCAAGCAGGTGGCATCAAGGACAACGCTTGAGGAGGAAGAGGCACAGCTGGCAGCGGGAGCATTGAACAGGGTAAGATTACTGGCATGGGGCTCATTGAGGATGTCTTATTTATTACTTATTTGCGCCATCTTTGCTCTTTTTTGTAAGTATCTTTTTCCAATATCATTCCAGTAACAGCCTCATCATAACAATGCCAATTTTACCCAATTAATACAATTATTAAAACCAATTATTTATCTACTGCATTTTTGGTCCCATCTTTCTTCCAAGGAGGTAGATCTCCTCCCCATTTAATCCCCACAACAACCCTGTGAGTTGGATTAGGCTGAGAGCGAGTGACTGACCCAGGGTCATCCCAGCAAGCTTTAGCTATGGCTGAGTGGGGATTTGAATCCTGGTCTCCCCGGTTGTAGTCAGACACTCTCAACACTACGCCCAAGGCCCCCCCCAAAAAAACCTGGATCAGTGCTGATGTCACCGAATGCCAGTTGTTGAGGAGTGAAACTGCAGGAAAAGGTCATTTCCTTTTTAAAATCTTAAAAATCTAAACCACGCTTATTGCGTATTTGCTCAACACCTTGACATATCACCAGTATACTCCGAAACAGCTTCCAGGGCCTTCCTTCTGACCTTTTGATATGGAGCTCGCTGATTCCAATATGGCATTAATTTCCCTTCTTGTTTCACTGATTCCTTTTTTTTGGCATGCACTCTTCCTAAAGACTTTAGCACCAGTATTCATTGTTATGCATCCACTTTCACACTCTCTAAGAGATGGAAGGTTCCCCCCTCCCTAGTTTCCCCATTTATAATCCCCACCATGTTTTAAACACTGAGCTGAAATCAAGCCATTCAGTCTACCAAGTTAGCAATTTGTATCTTTTGGCTTTTCCTGTTTGAATTATTTCCACGCACCTTAATTTCCTGGCATTCACAACAAATGTGCAGAATCTTGTGAACATTTTTGTATTGCCTTCATGCCCTTGCGGGGTGGGAGGGAGATCTGTGGGGAGCATGGGGCTTGACTCCTGGAATCTTTGGTCTTATTCCACCAGGACTCTTATGTTCCATTAGAGGGTGATCTTTCTCCTTGGTCCCATTTGATGGGAGGTGGGGTAGAATTTGAGGGAATGGAGGCCTGAGGGCAGCGGGGAGACTCAGACAGTTACCTTTTTTTAAAAATGAAAGTTAAGTTGCTCGGACATTTCTGAAGAAAGTTAGAACAAAGAAACCAGAGGCAGCTCTAGAGCTTTGGTACTCAGCAAGTAGCGCCATTGCTAGGGATGCTTAATCACTGTTGCTAAGCAACCAGAGGAAGGAATGTTGACACCCCCACTTCAAAGTGGGGGGGAGGCTCCCAGAGCAGCTCATCCCTGGCATTTGACCCACAGTCCTTTCTGAAATGCCGAGACTGTTCTGGCGCAACAGTGATGGGACCAAATCCTGCAGGATCTCCAGCTTTGCGCAGGCCTAGATTATGTTGTCTTGAATCCCAGATAAAAAACAGTTCTGAGAACTGGAAGGCGGTTGTGCTGCTCAGTTATTTGGACCACAAATCCAGAATGGGGATCCCAGCCCCCGGGGGAGGGGGATGTGCCGTTGTCTAATTTCCTGACTCCAGACAGACACAAATCCTAGCCTTTGGCTCCCTTGCTGGCATTCAGCGTAATGAATGATCTGTCCTCCTTGTTTCTCTCCTCTTCCACTGTAACACTGTAATTAACTTAATTACCAACAGATTCTCTTTTTTTATGGAACTTAAAATGGAAATTAAATTTTGCACCTAGGTTTACAGACTGCTAACTAGACTCGAACAATCAAGCTAGGCGCCGGGTCCTTGAGAATGTATGATTTGCATATTCATGATGTTAATAGGGTTCAGAAGGTATATTTGCAACTGATGAAAAGGATAAATTAAATCTCATTTGCATATGGAGAGTTGTTTTTAACTGTTCGCATCCCAGCAGTGCTGGCAACATTGATAGGCAAGGCTGATTGGCAGGCAACCCTCTTTCTCCTGCTCGGGAAAAAATGGAGGTTGCGAACATGCTATGCATTCTACCCTACCCTTTCCCAAAGTGAAGTTCCAGGATGAGTTACAGCCTCAGTTTTCTTCATCTTGTTATGTGCCTAACTAGCTAGAGCAGGGATGGGGAACTGCTTGCAGTCCAGGGACCACATTCGCTCACGGGGAAGCTTCTGATATGATCATATCACACTGATATGAGAACATAGCAGCCATTGCAATGCTCTTTGTGGGTCTGCCCTTGCAGTTAACTCAGGGGCTGCAGTTAGTGCAGAATGCTGCAGCACGATTGCTGACAATGAACAAGCCCCCTGTCAGCTTCTGGATCAATTACAAGGGAAGCCCCGCACAGAGCATTGCAGTAACTCTGCCTTTGAAGTTAATAGTGCTTGGACTGCTGCTGTGGTTAAGCTGTATTGATCCAGGAGCAGCCACAGCTATCATGGCAGCTGATGCTGGTAAAAGGTGCTCCAAAACTGGAATTTCCCCCTCTGAAGCCCCAGTTTGGGTCCAGGCAGCTTTGAGAGGTGAATGCCATTCTAATGCCTCCTTCGCAATTAACACCACCCATGCAAAACGTAAGGTAAAATCCTTACCTCGCCAGGAACAGTGGAGTTGAAGAGAGCTTGCACAGGTGGCCCTCAAGTAGACAGCTTTTGTAGGGAGGGGCAAATCCTGTTAGGTTTGCTGAAAGCACTTCAAGATGTATACAAATGGACATCTTCCTTAATGTTGTGATTACCCTTTGCAGCCAATCTGTTGGTGCTGATGGGAGATGGTTTTCCTAGTACCTATCACAGCGCAGGTGGCAATTTTCATTGGGGTTGCAGCTGGAGAGAGGAAGGTTCAGTATCCCCACCCAACATGCTGCTGCCCCAGTGATACCTACCCCACAGCAAACTTTTAAAAACCCAAGCATGGCTACCAGGGTTTGCATCCAGTGTCTGTTTTGGCTCTTGGTGTAGCTGCTTGGATGCCATGCAACATCTTGACATAGCATGGTGCTGATAACACCAAGGCTGCAAGTTTGATCCCTGTATGGGACAGCTGCATATTCCTGCATTGCATGGGGTTGAAGTAGATCAGGGGTCAGCAAACTTTTTCAGCAGGGGGCCGGTCCACTGTCCCTCAGACCTTGTGGGGGGCCGGACTATATTTTGAAAAGGAAAAAAAAAAATGAACGAATTCCTATGCCCCACAGAGATGCATTTTAAATAAAAGGGCACATGTAAGGGCACAAAAGCTTTTGAGCTTTTGACTGTGTCGACCACGGCAAACTATGGCAAGTTCTTAAAGAAATGGGAGTGCCAGATCACCTCATCTGTCTCCTGAGAAATCTCTATGTGGGACAAGAAGCTACAGTTAGAACTGGATATGGAACAACTGATTGGTTCAAAATTGGGAAAGGAGTACGACAAGGCTGTATTTTGTCTCCCTGCTTATTTAACTTATATGCAGAATTCATCATGCGAAAGGCTGGGCTGGATGAATCCCTAGCCGGAATTAAGATTGCCGGAAGAAATATCAACAACCTCAGATATGCAGATGACACAACCTTGATGGCAGAAAGTGAGGAGGAATTAAAGAACCTTTTAATGAGGGTGAAAGAGGAGAGCGCAAAATATGGCCTGAAGCTCAACATCAAAAAAACGAAGATCATGGCCACTGGTCCCATCACCTCCTGGCAAATAGAAGGGGAAGAAATGGAGGTAGTGAGAGATTTTACTTTCTTGGGCTCAATGATCACTGCAGATGGTGACAGCAGCCACGAAATTAAAAGACGCCTGCTTCTTGGGAGAAGGGCAATGACAGGCCTAGACAGCATCTTGAGAAGTAGAGACATCACCTTGCCAACAAAGGTTCGTATAGTTAAAGCTATGGTTTTCCCAGTAGTGATGTATGGAAGTGAGAGCTGGATCATAAAGAAGGCTGATCGCCGAAGAATTGATGCTTTTGAATTATGGTGCTGGAGGAGACTCTTGAGAGTCCCATGGACTGCAAGAAGATCAAACCTCTCCATACTGAAGGAAATCAACCCTGAGTGCTCACTGGAAGGACAGATTGTGAAGCTGAGGCTCCAGTACTTTGGCCACCTCATGAGAAGAGAAGACTCCCTGGAGAAGACCCTGATGTTGGGAAAGATGGAGGGCACAAGGAGAAGGGGACGGCAGAGGACGAGATGGTTGGATAGTGTTTTCGAGGTTACCAGCATGAGTTTGAGCAAACTGCGGGAGGCAGTGGAGGACAGAGGTGCCTGGCGTTCTCTGGTCCATGGGGTCACGAAGAGTCGGACACGACTAAACGACTAAACAACAACAAGGGCACATGTAAAAACACGCTGATTTCTGGACCGTCCGCGGGCCGGATTTAGAAGGCGATTGGGCTGGATCCGGCCCCCGGGCCTTAGGTTGTCTACCAACTCTACCAGTTCTGTGTGAGCGAATTTACTTGCATGGCCCTGCATCAGAGAAACAGAGAAGGGAGAGAGAAGTTTAACCTCTGCAGACCTGGATTAGGAGAGCTGGTGCACTCCAAAGAATGACAAATCACACAACTCAGAGTAACAAACGGTTAAGAAAGCCAAACTAGGAGAAAGTAATTTACCAGGGATTGCTCCCAGAAAATAGGGACTATTGCTGCTAATTAAGGGCAGCTGAAGAGTCTGCATCTCACTGCTTATTGTTAATGGAGAGGGTGGGCTGTTAGTGATTTTGGGGACTTGGAATTGCAGCAAGCAAAGACTCGGGTTTATTAAAGCGATGTGGCTTTGATGTGGCACTTGGAATTAAAGCCGGCATATATAAACAGCTTTTTTGTGCCCTGGAGAGGATAGACCTAAATGTTGCATGGTGTGGGGGTGGGGGTGGAAGGTGAGTGCATTTATATATTTGTAGAGTTGGAAGGGACCCCATAGGTCCTCTAGACCAACCCCTTGCAATCCAGGAACCACATTTGAAGAATCCCTGACAGATGGCCACACATAACCTCTGTTTAAAAACCTCCAGTGGAGGAGAGACCACCATCTTCCAAGGGAGCCTATTCCACTATTGAATAGCTCTTACCGTCGGAAAGTTCTCCTCGATGTTTAGTCGGAATCTCATTTCTTGTAATTTGAGTCCATTGTTTTGGATCCAGCTAGAACTCTGGAAGATTCAGGGCAGACAAGAGGTGCTCCTTCACATAGCACATTGTTAAAACTCTGTGGGAATCTCTTCCCACAAGACGTAGTGATGGCCACCAACTTGGGTGGTTTTAAAAGAGGGCTAGATAAATTCATGGAGGGTAAGGCTATCAAAGGCTACTAGCCACGAGGGACACTGTTAGAGATACTGTGCCTCTGAATACTGCCTGCTGGGACTGGCAGGTGGGAAGAGAGCTGTAGCAGACATGTCTTGCCTATAAGGACCAAATACCGTATTTTTCGCTCTATAAGACGCACCAGACGACAAGGCGCACCTAGTTTTTGGAGGAGGAAAACAAGAGGAAAAAAAATTCTGAATCTCAGAAGCCAGAAAAGCAAGAGGAATCTCTGTGCAGTGAAAGCAGCAATCCCTCTTGCTGTTCTGGCTTCTGGGATAGCTGCGCAGCCTGCATTCGCTCCATAAGACGCACACACATTTCCCCTTACTTTTTAGGAAGGGAAAAGTGAGTCTTATAGAGCAAAAAATACGGTATGTGCTCTGTCATGGAGTTATTCCCCCCACCACACCATTTTCCACCACTGATTCAAAACCAAGATAGTGCATGCTCTATTGGTTGAAGATGTACTAGAAAAACATAATCACCCTACAGTATGTTATGTAGTTGAAAATGTATCTCGGCAGTTCACACAGATTATCCAGCAATCTCCAACATTATGCTTTCCCTTTCTTTTCATTTTTTAAAAACCAAACCCACTTCATCGTGTGCTGTTCGCTGCATCCATTTAGTCTGAAATGGCCCTCTCCAGCTTCGTTTTAAAAGCAAAGAGGGTGATTTGTTGTATTTGTTGAAGAAACACCGTTGTCCAAGAATGTGTAATCAGCAATTCAACATGAAACTCACAAGGTACGGTCTGTTGTTACATTGCAAACTGAGTGTTCCTGCGCTCATGTCCTGCTTTCTGGGCTTCCCATTTATTTATTTAAAATACTTAATTACCACTATGTCATAGATCGATAGATAGATAGATAGATAGATAGATAGATAGATAGATAGATAGATGATAGATAGATAGATAGATGATAGATAGAAGAGCTTAATAAAACTTAAGACTGTACAATACAGACCATATTTTTAAAAGTTAGCATCAGTAAACCATTGTAGAAGGAGTTACAGGTAGGTAGCCATGTTGGTCTGCCGTAGTCGAAACAAAATAAAAAAATTCCTGGGAATGGGTGATTGGCTGATAGGTGTGGTAAACCTGTTGATGACTGTTAACAACTGCAGTTGGTCTTACAGGAAAAAAGCTTTCCATGGAGAGACCTGGTCTGAATAGAGACACTGGATTCTTATCTAATTATACATGATAAAGCTATTTTTAGCCATCTCACCCCTTGCTTTTCCCTGTAAGACCAATTGTAGTCATACCAATAACAAATAACAAACCTAGTTGGTCTCTAAGGTGCTACTGGAAGGATTTTTTTTTTTTTTTTTTACATTGTAGAAGGATGCATTCTTAATTGCCTGCATAGGCCTGGTGGAATAGAATGGTTTTCAGCAGGTTTTTAAAAGTTCTGTGAATCTCTGCTGGCAGAGAGCTGCAGGGATCGTCTGATGTTCGTCTTAAATAGGGATATTCCATTTGGCTTTGCAGGCTGATCGTTGCCCATCAACCTGTTCCCTTGCTCAAAGAGGCCTGGAACTTTTTAAAAAGATCTATAAACCACTAGTCCTCCCTGCAACCTAAGGCGATGAAATGCCCTTGTGATGGCATCCCTATACAGAGTGATTTGCCAATAATGTGTGAGAAGATCCCTGCCCCAAGATGCTTCCAAACCAGTTAGAGACACAGGGAGGCAACCAAGGAAGGAGTCTGGAATGGCAGTGAGTAGATTGTTGTGACGCATTATCAGAATTAAAATCGCTGGAGTTTACTTTGTTTTTTTGTTTTAACTACAGTGGTACCTCAGGTTACAGACTCCACTAACCGAAATAGTACCTTGGGTTAAGAACTTTGCTTCAGGATGAGAACAGAAATCGCGTGGCAGCAGCAGGAGACCCTATTAGCTAAAGTGGTACCTCAAGTTAAGAACGGTTTCAGGTTAAGAACGGACCTCCGGAACGAATTAAGTTCTTAACCCGAGGTACCACTGTATCTGTATCCTGCTAGCTGAAATTGATTTGCACTGTGTGTGTTTTACACATGCTTTTATTACTTATTGGTATCCTGAAGTTATTTTAATGCAGAGGTAGGGATCCTGTAGACGTACAGATGCTGTTGGACTACAACTCCCATCATTCCTGGCCAGCCAAAGTAATTAACAAAGGAACTAGTTGGACCAGTTCGCCAGGTGCCGACTTATCCATTCTACCTTCATATACACAGGATCACAGGTCTTCCAAACTGGCCCCACCCCCAATCTATAACAATACATATCAGGCTTTGGGTTTTTAAACATTCCAATATGTGGGAGTTTGATTTGTATGACAAACTGAGAATGGACGCATCTCATCTCTTGTCATCACCTCAAGGCATTTCTTTCTCTCCCAGTAGTAAGGAAAGGCACATGTTGAAGGAGAGAGCTCTACAGTTATTTGGGCACAGAAGCCAGAAACTAGCCTCTTGGGAAAAGGTTTGATTTTCTGCCCTCTGCCTACCTGGGTACCATCCATCCTTGCATTAACAAGCATGGCTAATTGGATGAAATGGAGATGTCTCAGGTGGGAACCCTATTCAGTTGGAGTTTGGCTTGATGGGGTTGTGTGGCCAGGGGAAAGGATGTTGATCCACAGTGAGGCATTGTGCATATGCGCCTCACCCAGCCCTGTGGCTGAACTCTGTTTCCATTGCCAGGGACGGACGTAGCCAATGACTCAGCCTCCAGTGCTCCATATTGATTGAGTCCTGTTCCCTTCCCCAGCTTGGCAGCGGCTGAAGCCGGGAGGTCCTGGGCACCCATTCAAGCGGCAATAAAAATTGAGGTATTTTGTGTTTGTTTTACTTACAAAATAAACAATTCCCCACATTTGATGAGCAAGCAATTTCATAAATGCCGCAGAGCAAACAGGCCACCAGAGTTTCACCTCGCATGTTTCCGGCTAGTTTCTCTCAGCTGCTGCTTGGGAAGGAAAGGGAACGGCTGATGCAAGATAGCCGGGGGCAGGAAAGGTGCAGAAGCTACAAGAGGGGAAGCAGGTTTGACTCAGGCTTTTGTTTCACAAGGCTATCAATGCACCTGAAGTTGGCTGTTTATTTTTCTCCAAAGACCAGATTGGGCAAATCCCACAATTAGGCTTTCCAGGCCAGGAGCATCTTGGATGTTGAGATTTCAGGGCTGAAATCTGAGGCTGAGGAGTGAGCCCTGGAGATGGAGCTTAACTGGGAGAGGGGAAGAGGGGAAGAGGGCAAACCTCCGGTCTGCAGAGTCGACACAGTGATTTGCAACTGGCTCCTGCCAGGCTGAAGGTTGCAAACTACGCACATCGACTTCTTATTGTGCAGGTCAATGTGGGGGTTATGCTCCAGGAATAGCACGTAAACATATTGGGTGCAATGGCAGGTGTGGCCACCCTATGCATCACTCAGTATGTGGAGAATGCAGGACATTGCCCGCCTCAAAGCTGTGATCCAGCCCATGAGCTCTGCCTCCCTGCTTTCTCCCTGCCTTCCATGTTGCAAATGCTAACTCTCTTGTGCTCACTAGCACAACCCTCTTAAGTTCAGCTGAGGGGGAGCTTTGGTCCCCTTTGGCGTCATCCAGAGAATAGTTAATAAATGGCCAAAGGGGAGAGGTGAATCTCCCACCTGCTAGAAGTTGTTGTCCAGTCATTTAGTCGTGTCCGACTCTTCGTGACCCCATGGGCCAGAGCACGCCAGGCACTCCTGTCTTCCACTGCCTCCCGCAGTTTGGTCAAACTCATACTGGTAGCTTTGAGAACACTATCCAACCATCTCGTCTTCTGTCGTCCCCTTCTCCTTGTGCCCTCCATCTTTCCCAACATCAGGGTGTTTTCCAGGGAGTCTTCTCTTCTCATGAGGTGGCCAAAGTATTGGAGCCTCAGCTTCAGGATCTGTCCTTCCAGTGAGCACTCAGGGCTGATTTCCTTCAGAATGGATAGGTTTGATCTTCTTGCAGTCCATGGGACTCTCAAGAGTCTCCTCCAGCACCATAATTCAAAAGCATCCATTCTTTGGCGATCAGCCTTCTTGATGGTCCAGCTCTCACTTCCATACATCACCACTGGGAAAGCCATAGCTTTAACTATACGGTCCTTTGTTGGCAAGGTGATGTCTCTGCTTTTTTAAGCAGAGACATTTTTAAAGCAGAGACATTGCTAGAAGTGCAACGCTTTATTTCCTCTGCACATTTTAACGTGTGTCCTCACTGCCCCCACCGCTGCCCAATCTTCTGAGCCTTTAATTTCCCCCTCGCCTACTGACTGCATTAACGGCTTCCATAAATGCTCCTTCGATTAGATGCAGCTTCCTTTAACCAAGTGCATTTCACCAAACGGGGCCCATAAACATTATCATTCCTTTGCCGGCCTTTTGGGGTGAACCGCTGCCCGTCTTCTGCTTTGCCATCTCCAAGCAGTGCTCTCTCTCTCCCCCACCATCTTTCTCCTTAAAATAAAAGCCCATATTGGTCTGCTCTTGGCAGGAACAAGATGTACCTTGACCTAAAGGGTCCCATCTTTCCCCTGGCATCTGCATGCTTGTTTTCGTGGCTTAACAAGGGAATCTTTAACAGGGCTTTGCTTTTTCCCCCCTTTTCCTTCCCTTTGAGCTAAATTGGTTCCCTCCTTTCAGCAGTTTCCTCCCCCTCCCCTGCCTCCCTTCCCCGGCTTCCTGCCATTCTGCCCTTAAGGCCGGGTGTTTGTTCCGATCTCTTCTCTTCTGAAAAGGGCAACAGTGTCAGGCGCCGAAAGGGCAGCTCTGCAGTCATGTCTCTTCCCCCTGAGAGAACCTTTCGCACCTTGGGAATGTGAGAAAATCTCTCCTGGGAGGGCAGCACAACCTGTGGGTGTCAGCCAGGCCCATTCACAACTACGGCCTCCAGGTGGTAGCCCCCTGTGGACAACCAACTCTTTTTAATGGACCAGCCCCCTGGCCACATGCCAGGGATGCAGAGACCCAGTTGTTGTTGGGCTTACCCCTGCCCAACCACCATGGCCAGCAGTCAAGAAGCACTATGGGCTCCACTGAAGCAAAGAGTCTAATTGGTCAACGTCTAAAAGATAACGAGCATCAGAACAACCTGGCCACTATAAGGAAATCCTGCCCTTGGTATGTTCAGTTCCCACCTCTCCATTTTGATTCTCTGGCCCCATATCTGCACAAACTTAGTATCCCAAAATACAGATGTGCTTTTACACTTGCAAGACTGGATGTTTTGCCATCTGCGGTACTTGAGGGTCGATTCCAAAAGATCCCGCCAGAAAAACGTCTTTGCCTCTGTGGAGATTGTAGCACCAAAACAGCGGCACACGTCCTCCTGTCCTGTACTCTCTACAAAGGCCTGAGGAACGGGATCATCACCCCACTCGTACTAACCATCCCAGGGCGCTCAACCATTGCCACAATGTCCTTTCTTCTATCAGATCAAAATGAGCAGATAACAGCAAAGGTTGCTAGGTTCATAGCAGGGACAATCAGAATAAGTGCCACTAACTGACAGCTGATTCAGGACTTTAAATTGTGCTTTTATATCAAATTTCCTTTTCTGTAATGTTTTAGTTGCTATGGCCATTGGCTAATGCGAATAAAGTTTTATCTCTCTCTCAAGGAGGACTGGAGTTGGAGAGCAGCAATATCTGTAAGGCTGAAGGTTCCCCTTTCCTTGCCACAGGCAACCAGGAACCCCATGCCAATGAATGAGTAGGCAGGCCATGAAAGAACAGTAAGCTTCGCATTGCGTGACCGCTCTCATCCAAAGTCCTCCTTCACACAGTGCGTAGCTGAACTGTGGAACTCCCTCCCACAGGAAACAGTGATAGCCACCAACTTGGATGGCTTTAAAAGAGGAATAGACAAAACCATGGAGGATAAGTCTCCCTGTGGCTAGCAGCTTTGATGGCTGTGCTCTGCCTCCACCATTGGGAATTGTGGGATGGGAGCGCTCTTGTGCAAGATGCTGAACTAGATGGGGCCTTGGCCTCATCCTGCAGGCTCTTCTTTTGTTCTTAAGCTGCCTGAGAGTTGTTAGGCGGCCCCTTATTCCCCCACACACCCCAGAAGTACAACTTTCAGAGTGGTTTAACAACCCCACTTCCCAGGGAGCTCTGGAAATTGTAGCTCTAAGGGCCTCCTAACATCTCTCTTGGCACCCTTAACAAATCCACCTCCCATAATTCTTTGGGGGAAGCCATGGCGGTTTAAAGTGGAGCCACAGTGCTTTGAAGCTGTGGCGTGAAGTGCTGGGTTGTCAGAATAACAACAGAGCATCAGGATGCCACCCAGGTGTGTGTGGAAATGATGGGCTTGTTTTCCCTGCTCTTATCGGTCCTCCCTCTGGTGAGCTCTCAGAAATGTTAATAGATTCTGAGTTGGGATTCCAAACTGCTGCTGTGCTATAAATAGACCAGCGCACTGCGCCCGGTTTTAAAGGACTCTCATTGATCCATCTTCTCATGGTCCTGGGCCAAATGCCTTCCCTGGGCGAGTCCTTCCACATCCTCCTGGGTATTCCTTCTTTTGCCCTTGCCAGTTCCTTGTTCTGGTTCCTAGCCTGGCTTCCTTTTCACATGGGAATGAGTGAGCCCCTGGAAATGTATTTAAGCGGCATCGTTTTCATTGACAATTTAGAAATGTGACATCTTGCTCCTCAATCGCAGTCCTGCAAGGACCTCAGACCAGGAACAGTGTGAAGTCCTCTCTCTTAGCCTGATTAAAATGCCAGGATGCAGCTAGACGGGAAGGCCTTAATCCTTAAACAGGCCTAGAATCTTGATCCTGGCTTCTGTAAAGGAATCTCTCGACTCTAGTTTCCCATGGACTGGCAGCACTGATTGCCCTTTAGGACTTTAGGAGTGTGACTGTGTTGTTGGCTGGGTCCTGCCCACATGCAAACACTTCGTAACCTAATGTTAAAGCAATGTACTGTCTTTTCCTTGCAATAAGCCACTTTTCTGAGCGTTTCTTGGTGTGAAGAGTTCTTCATCGGGTAGAAAGGCAAGAGTTTACATGCATTTAAAGAAAGCATGACTGTCTCCATCCTGTATTTTGGTTCTCCCATAGAAAGTGCACATTTGGGCCATATGTGCACTGGATATACATGTGGATATACATAATACACCTGGGGCTCAGAGGCAGACTGCCTCTGAAGATGAATACCCTTCTCCACTTTCCTAGAACACAGCCCACAGAACACAGGTGGTGGGGGAGTTTCTGTCATGTGCCCTTTACCTTCAAGAGTTAATCCAGGAAACAGGTTGGCCTGTTCTTGACAGTGTGGTGTAGAGCAGGGTTAGGCAACCTAAGGTCCGTGGGCTGGATGTGGCCCAATCACCTTGGACAGTCTGGGAAGCAGCATGTTTTTACATGAGTAGAATGTGTGCTTTTATTTAAAATGCATCTTTTGGTTATTTCTGGGGCACAGGAATTCGTTAATTTCCCTCCCAAAAAAATATAGTCCAGCCCACCACATGGTCTGAGGGACGGTGGACTGGCCCACAGCTGGAAAAGGTTGCTGACCCCTGGTGTAGAGAGATTCCTTGGATTGCTGTTTTCTCCCTGGCACCCAGAGCCACAAATAATTCAAGTGCACAAAAACTTCCCCACTAATATGTACCAGAAGCTGCAATTCCCAGGAAACATGAGCATGCTTTGAGCTCCCGTGCCTCTTTTTTTCTTAGAAGACCTGAAGATTGACCCTTCTGTCAACCGGCACTTAATTCCTGAAGCAGGCTGTGTCTGCGTCGTGTTTTCAATATTGCCCAGGATTGGTGTCTTGCTCCTAAAACTCAGGATATGAAAGCAAGGCTGTCTGTTTGACTTCCATCTGCTTTGCTGTTTCCCGTAATCACAGCCTTCTGTACTTTCCTGCCTTCGTAATTCAACCGAGAATATTCTTTATGAGGCTGGTTTTTAGGTTTTGTGGTGGTGGTGGTGACTGCCGTTACCAAACTAAGAAAGATGGCAAAGGATAACTAAGGTAGTTCATAACGACACCTGGCCATTTATGTTTTGTTTTAGAGTGAGCCAAGGGTTTCACATACTTTTCTCAGATTTCAGCTACCCCGTAATGCAGGCCAGAATAACTATTGTGTGGAAGCGGAGAGATTGCGGCCAACCGGAGTGTGTGTGTGTGTGTGTGTGTGTCCCTACACCCTCGCTGGGGTGGTCCGTCTTGTTTCACCACCTGAAGCAAAAGGGGAAGGTGTTGCCAGGTGTGCCACCCCCTCCTGCCACAGCCTCGCTTAATGGGGTCTTGGGAAGGGCCAGCAGAGCTCTCATGAGATTTCACAGGGCTTGTCCAATGTCTCTCCAGAACCCAGAAGCTGCTGCAGCTGCTTCTCTTTGCTCTTCCACACATGTGGTGATGCCCCTTGGAGTCTACCGCCCGAGGCAGCTGCCTCAGTCTGCCTCATGGATGGGGTGGCCCCGCTCCGCTGGTGACCTTGGCACAAGAGGCAAAGCCCAGCTGCCTTTCATGCTTTGATCCAAGCCTCAGTTCTGAGGTAACTGTTAAAGCCGTGGTTTCCAATGTGGGGCACACACCCCCTGCACAGGGGGGCAATTTGATTTTTTAAGGGGGGCAATTTGAGAATGAATTATAAACAGTGAATTTTTTGCAAATGTCCTTTCGTTCTTTTGCTTTTCTCTTTCATGGATGCCACGTTCTTTGGAAGTTTGTTTAGACCAAGTTAATGAATGGCCTTTTAGGCTTCCCCATGTGAATAGGAGTTCACTTCACGAATAATAAAAATTATATGTCATGGGGTGGGCATCTTTTGGTGAGCGCCTTTCTCCTTTACTGTACAGTGGTACCTCAGGTTACAGACGCTTCAGGTTATAGACTCCGCTAACCCAGAAATAGTAACCTCGGGTTAAGAACTTTGCTTCAGGATGAGAACAGAAATCACGCGGTGGCAGTGTGGCAGCAATGGGAGGCCCCATTAGCTAAAGTGGTGCTTCAGGTTAAGAACAGTTTCAGGTTAAGAACAGACCTCCAGAACGAATTAAGTTCTTAACCTGAGGTACCACTGTATTTCGGAATTTTCCTCTCTAGACCTGGATTTGCCTGTAAAAAAGGCTCAACACCTTTCGCCAGAACCCCCCCAAAATGGGTAGAAAACTGCCAATCTACTGTGAGTAGATTGCAGTCTCTTGGGAGTTGGCTGTCCCTGGGCTAGACAGACAGTGAGGTAGAACTGAGACTTTGACTAAGAGAGGCTGGGTTCAACTTCTGGCTTAACCATAGTTCCAGTTACAGATAGGTAGCCGTGTTGGTCTGCCATAGTCAAAACAAAAAAAATTCCTTCCAGTAGCACCTTAAAGACCAACTAAGTCAGTTCTTGGTATGAGCTTTCGTGTGCATGCACACTTCTTCAGATACACAGTGTGTACCTGAAGAAGTGTGCATGCACACGAAAGCTCATACCAAGAACTTAGTTGGTCTTTAAGGTGCTACTGGAAGGAATTTTTTTTGTTCTGGCTTAACCGTGAAGCTCACTGTCTGGCCACCAGCCAGCGACTCACTGAGCCTTGCACTTGGCTACACACCAGACATATACGGCACATTCTCCCCCCTCCCCTCCCCAAAGAATCCTGGGAACTGTAGTTTACACCCCCCCCCAAGAGCTGCAGTTCTCAGTGCTCTTAAGAGATTGCAGTTGCCACGATTCTTGGAGATGGAGGAAATGTGCCTTAAATAGTGTGTAGGCAGCTGCTGTTTCACAAGGTGGTTGTGAGGCCACGTAGGCTGCCACCAATTTCCTCAGAGAAAGAGCAGATAATAAATACAAAGGAAAGAGAAAGACAGAGGTTAGATGGAGAAGGATGTCTTGACAGCTTTCTAATGCCTGAGAGGATGCCAGGAAGAAGAGGGAGAGCTATTTCCTGCGTTGTCCTCTGGCAGGCAGCAATGGCCTTGAAAAAAAGAGTGCCCCACTTTGGGCCTGCCAGATGTTGGACTACAAATCCCATAATCTCCCGCCATCTTTTCTTTTCTTTTTAATTGGTGTGTGCCACTTTTGGATAGTTGTCTGAAAAGTGGGATGAAAATACAGCGGTACCTCAGGTTAAGTACTTAATTCATTCCGGAGGTCCGTACTTAACCTAAAACTGTGCTTAACCTGAAGCACTGCTTTAGCTAATGGGGCCTCCTGCTGCCGCCGCGCCACCGGAGCACAATTTCTGTTCTCATCCTGAAGCAAAGTTCTTAACCTGAAGCACTATTTCTGGGTTAGCAGATTGTGTAACCTGAAGCGTATGTAACCCGAGGTACCACTGCACAGTATATAAACATTTTTTAAAAAAATAAAAAAGCTAGATACGCTTCCCACTTATTATAAATGGTGTCCTCTTCTGTGGTGGCCCCTAAGCTGTGGCACTCCTTCCCCACAGAAGTGCGCATGGCATCTTCATTATGCAGTTTCCGAAGGATTCTGAAGAGGCCGCTCTTTACCCTGTCTTTTGACACACGAGATGTATATTTTCAGGACCCAACTTATTTTTTTGTGATTGTAAGTTGTTTTAATCTCTCTCTCTCTCTCTCTCTCTCTCTCTCTCTCTCTCTCCCTCCCCCTCTCTCCGTGTGTGTGTGGGGGGGGGGTGTAACCTGCCCTGGGACCTTAGGAGGAAAGGTGGGTAATTAATAAACAAACAAATAAAAAACACCCTCCTTCCACACTGGCCATGCTGATAGGAGCTGCAGTCCAATAACATCTCCAGGACACCATTTTGCAAGAGTGGGAAGTGCACCTAGATTATAGGAGCTTTATGACATTCCAAAGCAATAAATGGTAAATGGGATTTACATGAGGAGAAGTCTGACCTTCCATTTGTTTTTAAGAGAAAATGCTGATGGTGGAACAGAAAAAGAGTCTTCCGAGTTCTGTGTACTGCATGTGTTGAGTTTGAGGATGTGCCGGAAGGCCTGAGTGGCACATTCAGGAAAACACGCGGTACAACACAGTTTGGGAACACACGGTGGGCTTCTGTGTTTGAATGCTCTCCCTCGTGGCAAAACCTTTCGCCCAGTGGAAAGCTGGCATGATAGCAAAAAGGCGCCTCTCTTTTCTATGAGCAAAGTGTTGCGTTGTTGTTGTTTTTAATGTGGAAGAGCATTAAAGTATACTTCACCCAAACTCTGAATTGGTGCATTCCCTAGAAGACTGCGTGTTGTTGCCCGATGGATTGATCAGTTGGTCTCTGGGATCCAACATAGGGTTGGTCACATTTTAGAATACAGTATTCTTCTCAATTTATAATCGTATCTGTGGTGTAGTCAGGAATTCAGGCACACACTAAGCACCACCAGTCCTGGGCTATCCACATGCTGTTGAGGTTGCTGGTGGCTATTTTGGAATCAGGGACTTGTGCCTCAGGCAAATTGTAGCTGTGACACTGGGGATGTTTGTGCATAGATGCGGCTACCTCACCCCCTTGCAGTGAAACAGATAGAGGAGCTTTGGCAGTAAATATCTATCAATTGGTTCTGTCACACATTGGTTCTGTCATTTGGCAACTGGTGTACCTCACCGTAAAGACGGATCCCATTTTATTACCAACTTTCCCTGTTGCAAACTGAGCAAAAAAAGTCCGTAAGAAAAAGAATAGGGGCTGCGAACATAGTATTGAGATGGAAATCTCAAGTGGGTTCTGCTTTCCATCCCTGGGAAGCAAATAATTGCTAAGGCTGGTGTGTTAATTTGGCGCACACAGAGAGGAATTTGGGTCTTAGCAGTGAGAAAACTTTCCCACCTTTGCTGTGCTCCAATTTTCAGAAGCTGGTGTCTATGTGGATAGTGCTGTTAAATGGTTTAGACACTAGGGGGCGCTGGACCCAACTGAGTGGAATCAGGGGATTTCTTGTCATTCCCAGAAGCTGATACTATCTACACAAGCATGGGAGAGAAGGTGCTCTCAGGTCCTGCTTGCAGGCTTCCCATATGCACCTGCTTTTCCAATGTGAGGACAAGATGCAGGAGCTGTTGACCTGATCTAGCAATAGGATATTATTATTCTAGTTGCTAGGGAACACTGGACTCAGTTGTACCTGGGTGGGTTTTTCTGTGTGGGTCATGTCATTCTATAGTTTAGTCAGCAGGTGGAGCAGGACTTAGCAGGTGTATCCAAGAGTTATATTTTGGAGAGAGAGCAGAATCCTTGACCAGCTCCTTTACTAGTGTATGACCTGTCAGTCTTCTGCAACATGGTGCCAGAAGTCACATTTTTAAATCCATCGAATCCTTATTAGACAAGGAAATTGGGCAGAGCTGCCTGACCTAGAAGCCTCCTGCTTTAAGAATCATGCAGCCCAGCCTAAGTGGAGGAGGAAGATTTGCTTATACATGTCTTGGTGACCCTCAGAAATGAGAGGAGCGCTGCCATTTTCTCAGCACACTTGGAATTGACGAGAACTGAAGTCAGCAAACTTCCATGGAACGCAAGGCACACCCCACCCTCCCAACAGAGAACCAGAAAAAAAGTCAAGCCAAGGTAGGGTGTTTGGTTTTTTTTTCTTTTTTCTAAAATCCATGATTAAAACCTGGTACAAACAGGTGAATATATAGATATATTTCTTTTAGTAGATGTAATATTTTTTTTCCTTTCTCTTTCTCTCTCTCTCATTATACAGCAAACATTTGCAAATATAGAATTTCTTTTTCTCTCTCTGTACAATAGAGCGGTGTCGGTTTTTACAAGGCGACACACAGTACCTTTTCACGAAAGAAATGCACAAATGGGACTTCAGGCGGTTCATAGTCTAAACTGGAAGACTCCATTTGCAAAAGGCCCAAAAAGAATTATATTTTTAATGTTTATTTTTTTAATAAAAAAAAAAAACACCTTCTGCTAACTTCTTCTGATTTACCTTTTTGTGTGTGTGTGTGTGTTTCGTTTTTTACTTTTTGGTTACTGAAAGGAAGAAGACAAAACTGTACACAGAGTCCACAAGAAACCACAGATTCATGAGTCATGCGATGCAGTCGTGGTTACTCCAGTATTCCTTTCATTTTGTGCCTCTCTCTCGTTCCCTGTTGTTTTTCACTCAGGTTTTTTTTTTTTAAATTCAATTTTTCTGCTTTTTTTTATAAAAAGAAAACATTTCTCCCCCACTCCACCATTTACCTATTAATTTTTCAACATTGTAGGTGTTTCCCTCCCTTTCTCTTTTCAGATTTGGTGTGGATCTCACGAATGCGAGACAATATTTTAATACCTCTCTCTCTCTCTCTGTTACATTATATAGAATAATTATAGATAAGTTATTTACTTTTGTGTGTGTATGTGTGTTTTTAAAGACAAGTCTGGATTAAAAATAGCTGCTGCTGATTTCGTTTGTTTTGTTTTGGTCCAGTATTAAGTCACGAGTTACAGGTTTTGAGGACTCAGGACTTGTGCTGGGCAGACACCCCTTTCCAGTAGTCTAAGATGTCATGCAGGTCCTCGTCTTTGGCAAACTGGACCTTTTTGCGTAGGGCGTGGCCAGCCGCCATGTACTCCTCCTCGTCTTTGTGGCGCTTGCGGTTCAGTTTGAAGCGCTCCCAGATGCTGTGGGAAGGCTTGCAGGTGTACTCTGGGCTAGAGGTGTAGCTCAGGTTGTGGTACTGCGGCGAGAGCTGAGAGTAAGCCAAGTCCCTGGGCCGCGGCCTGGTCAAAGGTTCCAAGATGGAAGGCTTGCGCACGCCCATACTCTCGTGCTGCTGCTCCCCCTGGTGGGACCCTGGGTACGAGTGCCGGTGCTCGCTGTACTGGCGGATCTTCTCGGCCTCGGCCCGCAAGATGGCGGCCGCCGGCGTCACAGTGAGGATGGTGTCTGTGGTTGGAGACGTCTTCTCGATATATTTGGCTTCGGATTTGTGGGCGGAGCCCTCGGAGCGGAAGGATCGGGGGCTCCGGACGGAGCCGCTGGAAGAGGTGCTGGAGCGCTTTGGGGGGCCCTCCATGCTGTGGTGCCTCTGCAGGGGGTGGTTGTAGCTCTCCTTGTAGACCGGAGCCAGGAAGCTGTGTTTGCTGGGCATCTGTTCAGACAGGAGCACCAGCTGAGGCTCAGCCGTGGACACCGCCCCCGACTTCACCCCCTGGAAGGAGGTGGACTCCGATTTCAAGGCATCAATACAGTTGTTGATGATCTGGTTGACCTTGTCCACCTCCTTCGTGATGGTGGAGATCTCCGCCACCGAGCTCTGGCTGTCGGGCTGCAGGGGCAGCTCGCAGTCCCTCCTCTCGGGCTGCTCGCCCGTCCGCACCTCCATGTAGTTGCCCTTCGTGGCCTTGGGGGTCTCGCTCTTGTCGATCAGCTTGTACTGCTCGACTTCCCCCACGGAAGGGAGGTAGGGGATGCGGGTCATCGTCTCTCCGCCCAGCATCTGCCCTTGGGACAGCTGGGAGATGCTGGTCGCCTCCATCTCCGGCCCATACTTCAGCTCGATGATGGTCTTCTTCATGTTGATGGCAGCCTTCTTGTGCTTCTCCTCCTGCTGGCGTCTCTTCCGGAGGCAGTAGTACACCACCCCAAGGACAATCACCATCCCAAACAAGCAGCCCAGGATCGTCATGATGTAGTGAGTGGCCGTCGAAGGGCTCGGCACAGGCTCCTCCCGGTTATGCTTGTTGAGGTTGATGGTGAGGCAGGTGTAGTTGTACCTGGAGACGCGGTTGGAGGACATCACGCAGTAGGTGTAGTCTTCGTTGGGGCCCAGGTCCGTCAGCGTGATGTCCTCCTTCTTCTTCAGCAGCTTGGTGAGGACGTTGTAGCGGCCGTTCTCAAACTGCGCCAGGGTGTACATCTTGCTGAAGGGCACCGGGATCTGCACGCTCAGGATGGCCGAGTTGTGGGTCAGCTGCTTCACTTTCATGGTGGGGAAGAGGCCCGGGTCGATCACGGGGGTGTGCAGCGAGGCCTGGGGCGTGGTGCCGTCCCCAGAGAAGCACTCCTCCTCGGGGCACGGGCTCTCGGGCGGAGCGGTGGTCACCGGGTTCTTCAGCGGGATCAAGTAAGGCGGCATGGTGTAGGGGCCCCCGGTGCAGAGGGAGGACAGCATGCCCAGGGCATTGCGGTACCCGCTCCGGCCTTGGCCCAGAAGGTAGTAGCCAGAGTAGTCTGGCGGCGAGTCACACTGCATGCGGTCGTAGGTGCGGGTCATGTTGGTGAAGCCCTCGAGCCACTGGAGGAAGCCCAAGAGCTCGCAGGAGCAGTAGAAGGGGTTGCTGTAGAGTTCGCAGACAGACAGCTTGGCCAGGCCCCGGAAGGTGCTGCTGTCCAGTCTCTGGATTCTGTTCATCGACAGGTCAATGTTCACGATGTTGAGGCACTCCCCGAAGGCGTTGGGGGTGACGGTCTCGATGAGGTTGGCCTGGAGGTAGAGGTACTCGAGCTTCCCCAGGCCCCGCAGGATCCCCTCCGTCAGGTTCCTCAGGCGGTTGTAGCCCAGCTGCAGCACTTGCAAGTTGTACTGCCCGGAGAAGGCACCGTCCTCGACGTAGGAGATCTCGTTCTTGGTCAGGTTGAGGTATGTGAGATTACTGAAGCGGCTGAGGGAGGAGAACTGCACGCTCTTGATCTTGTTGTCGTTCAGCCTCAGGTCCAGGATGGTGCTGTTGATCTGCTGCGGGATGGACTCATAGGGCGGCTGGTTCTGGCTGCAGATGGCGAGCCACACAAAGCCCTTCTCGCCCTCGATCAGCCAGCAGTCCGCCTGCGCCTTCCCCACGTACAGGAGGGAGACGGCCGCCACGCAGGTGCACAGGGCTGACGTCGCGGCCCACCGGCGGCCTGCCATTTGGGAGGGCTGGGCGGGGACGAGGGGCCTGCAAGGGGAAAGGGGCGACAGTCTGCCTCACAGCACAAGACCCCGCCTTGGGTTAGTGTTCGCCATTCTCTCCTTGCGCTCCATGGTTTCGGACCATGAAGGGAACATCCAGTCGGAGGAGGAGGTGGGAAGGGGAGTCCTCGTCCAGCGCTGATCTTTCCCAGGGTGCCCCCTTGGGCAAAAAGCTCTAGCAAAGGGCTTTCTGGCAAGCTGTCTCTCCTGCCATCCTATTGGGCTTCCTTCAGGGGGCAAGGAGGGACCTGGGCGGAAGAGGGAGGTCCGGCTCAGGCACACACTTCTCTCTCCCTCTCGGCAGGGCGTTTCCCGGTGCTCGTCTTGCCGCCGGCTTCTGCTTTGAGGCTCGGCACCTTCTCCATCACCCTTCCTTGTCGCAACTGCCTCTGGTAATGCTGCTTCCGCTGGGTTACTTGGGTCTCCTGCCGACAAAGAAGCAGAGAGGGGGGAAGGCAATTAGTGGGATTTGTCAAAGTGAAAGGCAGCCCCTGTAAAACAGCACACTTCCCCCGCCGGGTAGGAATAATATAGGGACACTGGAAACTGCCTTTGTCAAGCAGTCTAGCTTACTGTTGTTGGCACTGGCTGGCAGCAGCTGTGCAGGGGTTTCCTAGCCTCACCTGGAGATTCTGAGCACTGAACCGCAGGGACCTTTTGTGTGCAAAGCAGATGCCTTACCACCAGACTCTGGATTTATTTCAGTTCTCTGGATTTATTTCAGTTGTTCGAAATTATTTCACAAGTGTCCTTTATATATTGGGATGTTGTTGTTTACAACAAGCTGGTGTGAGTCTGAGTGGGGACTGGTAGCCCTTTGTCCCCAAACACAGTTTTGATCCAGTCCAAGGCCCGCATGTCAGCTGTTCTCAATGAGAAGAAAGGGCCCATTGATGTCGATGGGAGTTTTATAGCCCTCTTCCCTTGCCCCATGTAACACTCCCAAGCCAGCTCCTATTGGAAACAACAATCACCAAGCCCAAAATTATATCAATCACACCACACCTAGTTTGGCCCTCTATCTCCAGCATTAATGCAGGAAGTCAGCTTTCTCTGTTGATCTGCAGGTAATTGGTTATTCACTCCAGACCACCTGTCCTCTAAGGCCAAGAATCACGGGCAAAGCTTTCATTTCATAGTTCAGTGTAACCCACTAGGATTTCAGCGATCTGAAGGAGCTGTGTTTGTGGGGATGAGCTGGCTCTCTGCATTATAGGCAGATGTAAAGTTGGCTTTCATCTGCTTGCATTTATCTTCCTACCTAGACATTTGTGCCTCCCCCTCTACCTGCATCCAAGTCCATCTCCTGCCTCCCTCTTTGTCAGCTCCTCTTCCGGATCCTCTTTCCCTGTTTCCCAGGTCAGTTTATCAATAAATGAAGGAGCTGCTTGTTACCAAAAGAGAGTAATGACATAGCAGGCCACGATCCATTACAAATGATAAATGTTTAATCATGCAAAGAGATGGGAGAGGTGGGGGCGCTTTTATTTTTATTATTTGGCTTGCAGGCACCAAATGTTAGAATGAGCCAGAGCTATTCATTATGTGTAAAATAATCAGAGGAGACATCTCTAAGATGGTATAGCAAACATTTATTAATGGTGAAGCCTCCGCTAAATGGCTGGATGTCCATTTCGTATATGTCAGGTGTGGGAAGGAGGCTCTCAGGCCCAGGCTGCTGTCTGGGTTCATTTTCTCTCCCTCTCTTTCTCCCCCCTTCTCTCGCCCTTGTGCATATTCCCAGATCAGCCTCCACACACTTGCATGGCGAACTTGGTTTGAATTGCAGCAGAGTTGGATAATGAGGGGGCCTTTGATTCCAAACCTGAATTAATTTCCAGTCGCTTAGTTCCTCTTACCGGGGTTGGGTGCTCAGAGAGGGGGGCACGCAGAAGGTAGATTGGGATCGGGATGCACTGTGATCCACAAACTCGCAGTGTTTTGTAGAGTGAGGTAATATAAGCCAACCGCAGCCACCTTCTAGCATTCCTCTCTCTCTCTCTCCTAGCTGTTGGGAACTCAGCAAAAGCAGGGAGGATGTTGAGCGAGAAATGGCGGGCAGGGAAAGCATAAAAAGCTCTCCAGATATACCAAAGAAGTTTCTAGATCTGGGATGTGGGGAAAGGTGAGGTGCAAAGTGGCCAGGAGGCATCAAAGGGTGATGCAAACCTAGGCCAGAGCCCAAGGCTGTGTCCGCACCATATATTTAAAGCACATGACTTCCCCCAAAGGAATCCTGGGAGCTTTGGTTTGTTAAGGTTCTGGGAACTGTAGTTCTGCGGGGTAGTAAACTACAGTTCCCATCCTTTTGGGGGGAAGTTCTGTACTTTCCCCGTAATTTAGATGTGTGGTGTGGATGCAGCCCAAACCAGAGCAATAGCTGGGGTGTGGGGTGTGGGATCTAGCCAGGGTTTCTGCCCCGGGCGAAGCCTCCAGAAGGGCGCCATTGAGGCTCCCAGCATGACGAAAAAGTGAATGGCAGCTGCCAGCTCAGTCCTTCAGCTTCTGTGGGGAAAGAGGAAGAAGGCTCATTTACAAGGGGATGCAGGGAGAGGGAGAGCTGGAAAATCTGGAGAGGCTGCGTGGCTCTCCCCAGTGAAGCAGAAGACAAGGATCCCCTGTGGGTTTGCAACTATGTGAGAAAGAAATTCTGGAGGGACAGAGGGAGGGGTGGGAAGCTGAGGAAGAGAATCAGTTGGACTAGATCCTTGGGTCCTTTCTCACTCTTATTATTCTATGGTCCCTTCAGAACCTTGAATGTGTTTAAATAGCTAAGGTTGAGTCATTTTACAGACCATACATGATCTATGCACAGGAAAGTAAGGGAGGTGTGAGCATTCTTCCTGCCAAAGGCAGTTCCCTGGCAAACTCTGCTCAGCTCAGCTGCATTGGATTGAAGTGGATTTTCTACTTCAGACTCGCAAAAAGCATTTCTTCACCCTACATAGAACCTAAAATGGACTACAAAATTATTATTTCCTAAAATGAGTAATCAAACAATTTTTTTCTGAAAGGAATCTTGTTGAAGTCTACTCGGGAGCAAATTTACACATCAAAACTCATTGAAAGGGGTTTGCACAGAACCAAGAAGAGGGGTGAGTGGCAAAAAGCCTCAAGGTGGGGGAGACACCAGAAGGTCTTTGTTGATCTTATGGAAATGCAGTCTTTTAATGATCCTGTGACCAAATAAATCCAATTCAAAACCTGACCTCAGATAGACAATTGCTGCACATGGAAGTTCTACTTTTGACAAACCGTTTGCTCTCACTAGAAGAGACGCTCATTTCCACTTTGGTCATACAGTCATCACACCTCGTAGGACTCCTTTGTAGTCAGATTATATATTGCCTACTTTTTTGTGCCCTTGTGTGTTGGCGGCAGCAACAAGAGGAGGCGCTAGGATTCTCCAAAGCATGGCAGTGTCTCACCTGCTGGAGGTACCACCTTAGGAGCTGCCTGATGCTGCTAGCCCAGGGCTATGCCTGCCCCAGTCCAGCCTTCTCACCCAAGACAGGGCTAGCCTTGTCAAAGGAGCCGTGCTACGTTTATGCCTCTCATGAGCGCGCTTGTCATTGCTCTCATCTGAACGAAGCTTATCGCTGCTCTGATCTCTACTGATGTGTGCCATCTTGTGCCGCTTAGCTCATAAAGATCTAACAGGATCACAACCCACAGGTAGCCTAGCTGAAGGCCACTGAGGATAATTACACGTAGCATCTGCTTAAGAGGCGAAGGATCATTAGCTCCCTGGGTGATCCCCCCTGCTGGCTCCCTCCGCCTCAACTTCGGCCTTTTGAAATATCAGAATCCGAGCGAGATGGAATGCCACGGGAGACTCGTTCATGCCCTGTGACACTTTCCTCATTCTGATCAAGGTAGGCAATGTGAGTCATTGCAATCTTCTGCTTTTACATTAAACATGCTTGATATGCATACCATTACAGTCATACCTCATGTTACGTCTGCTTCATGTTACGTCCCGTGGCGACCCGGAAGTACCGGAAAGGGTTACTTCCGGGGTTCACCACTCATGCATGCGCAAAATAACGTCACATGCATGCGCAGAAGTGCCGAATTGCAACCCGGACGTGCGCAGATGCGCTGCTGTGGGTTGCGCTCTTTTCATGTTGAAAACGGGCCTCCAGAACGGATCCCGTTTGCAACCAGAGGTACCACTGTCTTTTATTATTTATTAAATTTGTACGCCACCTTTCATCTGAAGACCGCAGGGTGGTTCACTACATAAAAATGCAAAATGAGAATGCAAAATACTCAATAAAAACAAGAGCAAAAACAAACCAATCATAACACATTTAAAAGGACACAAAACATTAATCGGCCAAAGGCCTCGTTGAAGAAGAACTTTTTTGCTTGGCAGCTAAAGAGATGCAATGAAGGCACCAGGCAAGCAGCTCTGGGGGGAGTATTCCACAAACGGGGAACCGCCCCAGAAAATGTCACTACCCTCTGGATCTCTTGCAGCAGACGCATATGACAAAGGGCCTCCGATGATGATTGCAGGGTCCAGGTTGGTTCATATGTAGAGAGGCAGTCCTTGAAGTATTATGGTCCTGAGCTGTTGTAAGGCTTTATAGGTCAAAAGCAGCACTTCGAATTGGGCCCGGAAACTAGTTGGCAGTCAGTGCGGCCGGGCCAAGATCTATGTAATATACTCAAACCACTTTGCTCCACTGAACAACCTGCCTCCTTCAAGCAGGCAGAGACCATCCTTTCTCCCAAGGAGGCATTCCTCACCTCCCTTGCCCAGCCACCTGTCCTGTTAGTTTTTTTTTCAACCAAAAAGAACAAGGGTCCAGCACCTTGTCCACATCCTTAAGCCTAACTTAACTGAAACTTGTCCAACGTAACAGGACTAGGCAGTGCTCTGGGCACCTCTTGAGAGTCAGCTGCTATAGCAGTGGAGTCAAGGTCCTGGTGGATGCAAGCAATTTTATCCTCAAAATACTTTGTAAACAAGTCACAGCAAACACCCTCGGTTCTACCAACTCTTTTGGGCCAGACTTTATTGATGGCATTTATTTAGCTTATGACTGGCACAAAGGAGCCGCCACCAACATCCCTGTCAGGAATGTTTTTATTTGGCTCAGGACCCCAATACCTCAAGGATCGCCTCTCCCTATTTGAATTGACCGAGAGCCTGCAATTGCCAGAGCAGCCGCAAAAATCTGGAGGGCACCATTTTGGCAAAGGCCGGTCCACACTTTGCGAAAAGAAAAGCCATCTCCAACCAAACTCCTGACACGGATTCTCTCTGGAGGAATTGAGTTTTATCGTTAATAACCTACCGCTAAAAGGGTAACATCTGTTTTGGGCAAACTGTAATGAGATTTAAACCCCAGGTGGAAGGAGAACTCTGCAGTAATAAATGGCGCTGTATGTCTAAATAGTTTTAATTTTTTTCACTGGCAGAGATGGCTGCGTGTTGTTGTTGCTTTTACCTCAAGGCCCACTTCGCCAGCTTTCTCCTCGCACCCCCTTTTGTTGTTGTTGCTGCTGCTCCTTAATGATTGCCATTAATTTCCAGCGTGGCAGATGGAGTCTAAATCTAACCTAGTGGCATTTGAAATGAGAACCGTGGTGTGTCAAACGTATGCAAGAGGGTGCGCTGCTGTCTCGGAGCAAGTCTGCTCTGACAAAACCCTTTTAGCTTTCCGAGCGAGATTCCCCTTTGAGGTTTGCGCTTGCCGCTTCCTCTTTGGAAGCAACACTAACAACGCAAGCCCCATACGTGTCTGCTCACAGATAAGAATCGGGGAGACATCCATTCCAGGTTGCGTTTTAATGGGGACTTACCGCACCAACACTTCTCAAAGCAATGCATGAAGTAGAAATGCAGGTCCCCTTTGAGATCTGTGGCACAGTCGGCCCATCGGAAAATGGGCACGTTAGCAAAAAGTGCACACTCACGTATGCAGACTAGTGAAAATAACATGCAATTATGTTAGGGGTAAATTTGAACCGCTGACCTCCTGATCAGCAAGCCCAAGAGGCTCAGTAATTTAGACCACAGCGCCACTTGCATTTCACATTCGAATCCCCGCGATGGGGTGAGCTCCCGTTGCTCTGTCCCAGCTCCTGCCAACCTAGCAGTTCAAAAGTACGCCAGAGCAAGTAGATAAATAGGTACCGCTGTGGTGGGAAGGTAAACAGCGTTTCTGTGCGCTCTGGTTTCCATCACGGTGTTCCATTGCACCAGAAGCAGTTTAGTCCTGCTGGCCATATGACCCAGAAAGCTGTCTGTGGACAAACGCCGGCTCCTTCGGCCTGAAAGCGAGATGGGTGCCGCAACCCCATAGTGGCCTTTGACTGGACTTAACCGTCCTGGGGTACTTTACCTTTACCTTTACCTAGGGGTAAAATGCTTGCCAAAATGTGTGTACTAAGCCAAGCTATGCAGAACAATACCTATTTGGGGAGCTATGTGTATGAAAATGCAGGTCAATTTTCTTGTAGACAATTGCAAACATGTGGAAATAAGATGAACCAAATTAAGATTGGAAAAATTAGGAACGGAGCTAGACACTTCTAGCCGTCCCCACTTACAAGCACCATTGAGTCCAACGGGGACTTCTCCCAGGTTAGTGATATGGAATTATAACCCAAAATGTCTTTGAGTTATGCATTGGTGTGGGGAAGCTTAAGGCTAAGCAACAAAACCCCCATAGGTGCCAATTCCCTGGGGCCCTGGGTGCCTGAGCACCCACAAAATTCCCTAAGAAGGGACCAGAGACACCCACAAATGTTGGTGCCAGGGCCATGCACACTGCATGGCACCCACGGCCCTGGGCACTCATGGTCATGGCACCAAGTTGGCACTCCTGCCACCCCAATTGGTTGGCCCCACTTGTAGGCCATGAAAGCTGGGTACGATTTTCGTTACTGGGTGCAGAATATTTTTTGAGAGACGTTTACCAGAGCTCCCTTGTAACTCTGTTAGATTGGAGGCTACCATCACCCCCAGAAATGCCACTGAGCAAGAAGTGTGTTGGGTTAAAAGGTTTGCTGCAGGCGAGACCACGTTTATTTTGGTGGCAGCTGCCCGGTGTCAAGATGCATTTTGGGAGAAAGATGGTGGCTTCCAGCCAAGAGACCTCTAGCAGGTTTCAACCCACTTGCACCTGAAATTCACAGACCCCCTAGCTAAAATGCTAAAGAGAAGAGAACATTTTAACACAAACATGTTGAGGCTGAACTTCCAAAAGTTTAATCCAGTCCTCATCAAAGAGAGTTATTCACATATGCCAGGCACAAGACTTTGGTATGTCTTAACTGCTGGAATATGCAGAAAGATCTCAAAACTGGCATGAGGTCAATGCTGAGTGTGCGCCCTGTGTCTCTGGATGATGCTCTGCTCTGCTCTGATCTCTGCCCAACAAACCTACGCTTGCAGATGAGTGTTTGGGATGCTGCTCTGCAGTAGAGTGTGATTGGCTCACCCAGTCACTTGCAGCGCAAAGGTAGAGCAGCAGGATTGCCCTCAGAGGAGGCTTTCTGGTGCTTCTCTGTGCGACTCGCTGGACTGGACTTCCCTCCTTCTACGCAGGGAGCTTAGTTGGAATATTTTCTCCCTCTGAAACCATAGGGGGCTGGCCTCGGTTGAAGACAGGTCATTCTGACTCCTAGCCACTCTAAATGAAAAACATTTCAAGTAGAAGAACAAATTGTGCCTCCAATTTAGGGCAGGGGGAACAACAACACAGATGGGTCAAGGTGACCATGTGTCGGGGGGAGGGCAGCAGGAATCCTGCACATTTCATGGCTGAGACAAAGAGGACATTTTTGGAGGCTTGTGACAGAAGAGCTGAAACTGCCCCCCCTTGCAAAAGGAGACACAGTCCTAGAGTTCTGACCCCCCCCCCATATTCATGGAGGGGTCCTATAGGCTCTCTCTGTCCCCATTTTTGCCACATGTGGGTGCCCATTCCCATGTGGTTGTTGAGATGCTAGCAGAGTTACTCTCTAGGATTCAGCTGTTTCCTCAGTATGTTGGCAGATCCACACCATAGATTTAACCCCCATTTAAAGCATGTCCAAAGAATTTCAGGAACTATAGCTTGCTTAGGGTGCTGGGAATTGTAGCTCCGTGAGGGGGAAGCTACAGTTCCCAAGTCTCTTGGGGGGGAGGGATGTGCATGGGTTTTCTTTAGATAGAAACCTCTTGTGCATAAAAACACAGGCATGTGAAATGTCAGATAGCTTGTAACCTGCTGGAAATGATAAAGTGGTGGCAATGCATCAACCCTCCAGCAAAAAAAATGGGGACATGCTTGGAGCACTCCTAATCTCATTGCTAAGATTGCCGTGCCCTTAAGCAGGGCATCCAGATTGGCTGGAGGTCCCTCGGGAGAAGAGGCGAGGAGTGAGAAGGTTGGGGGGGGGGGAGGAATTCAATCCAGTTCATGTTTAAAAGGGAGTCCCCCAAATTCTGAATCAGATTGCAGGCTGAAACACTGCTATCTTTTGAAATATGTAATGCAGTTTTCTTGCCAAGCAATGCATAGAAAAATGCATAAACTGGAGGAAAGTGTACATTAAAAAAATCATATCATACAAGAATGCACTATATTCCCAGACTTCCCTAGGAAGCAGGATTGATCGTTAAACCACTCCAACGAATGAAGAATGGCAAGTCAAGCTTATGGAATATGCAGAAACGGTGAAACAGACAGAAAGAATTAGAGACAATGATAATGAAGAATTTAAAAAAGATTGGGAACCCTTTATGTTGTATTTACAGAAATACTGTAAAGATATGGACTCACGAGTAGGGTTTGAATAAACACTTACAAGTAAGAAAATAAGATCAACGGTTAAATAAGGACAACATGGAATGATATTGACTGCAAGATGTAATCATGAAGGAAAATTTGGTATAAAACTGAGAAGAAAATAAGAGGATTAACATATAAGATTATAAAAATAAGATAATAATTAAGCAGAAGTAGTAAATATTTGAAGAACCAGAAGGGGAAGTTGAGGGAAGTCATGGGCGGGGGGTGTTTTCTTTTTCCTTTTATATGACAAATGCTATATTGTGTTGTTTGATTGAATATAAAATGGTAAAAAATCCAATAAAATCTTCTTTTTTGAAGAACTCTCAGGACCCTTAACAAACTCCAGCTGCCAGAATTCCATGGGGGAAGCCATGACTGTTCAAAGTGTTCTCATGGTACTTTAACTGTATTGTGTGAATGAGACTGTAAAAAGGTAAAGGGACCCCTGACCATTAGGTCCAGTCGCAGACGACTCTGGGGTTGCGGCGCTCATCTTGCTTTATTGGCAGAGGGAGCTGGCGTACAGCTTCCAGGTCATGTGCCAGCATGACTAAGCTGCTTCTGGCGAACCAGAGAAGTGCACGGAAACACCGTTTACCTTCCCGCTGGAGTGGTACCTATTTATCTACTTGCACTTTGACGTGCTTTCGAACTGCTAGGTTGGCAGGAGCTGGGACTGAGCAACAGGAGCTCACCCCGTCGCGGGGATTCGAACCGCTGACCTTCTGATCGGCAAGCCCAAGAGGCTCTGTGGTTTAACCCACAGCGCCACTCGCGTCCCTTCTGAATGGGACTGTAGTTGCCCCTATATTGCAGAAGACCAACAAAAGTTTTGCTGGGATAGGAATGCCGCCTAATCCAGAAGCTCTGGGGAGTCTCCTAATGACTATTGGCACCCCTAATGAACTACAGCTCCCAGAATAATTATTTTGGGTTGGAGGGGAAGCCGTGTCTGTTTAAAGTGTCACCACAAGAGCTTTAAATGTTTGGTGTGGGTGTGGCTGGTGTTTGGTGAAAGACAGGTGCCAAAATGAACCACTCTGTGTTGTGATGCAGGATGTTATTCACAGCCAAAAGGAGGCCCCCGCAGTTGCAGCACAACTCCCCATTCGGCTCCCCATTCAAACCCTTGGCCTGTAGTGGAAAGCAGAACGGCAACTCCTTGAGCCGTTCATACCAGCATCTGAACAAAAAATCCCCAAGAGGGACACAAAAATCGATAGCAGTTCACGAGGGGCAGGCTGCAAAAAAATCGGGATTGTCCTTGGTAAATGGGGGAGCAGATGAGATATGCAACAAATGTGAAATCTGCAACAAAATGTTGCAGCGTGGAGTGGTGACCATTCCAGACCCTCTATTCCAATCTAGTCAGCATTCAGTAGTCACTAAGCATGCCCCATCCTCTTCGGGCTGTTTCTCACATGCACACAAAATCACCCCACCCCCCAAACAACCACACCCCAGCCCAAGAGTCTCATAACTTTGGGGTTTTCCCCAGGCCTGCATAGATGTCCCTCATATGAATGGGTGGTGCTGTTTCGGCTGTGTAAACATCGGCACTCACAGCCTTAACATTAGAGAGAGAATGAATTACGACTAGGCTAATTCTGCAGGAAGATCATGTTTTCCCAGCATAACCAAAAGGTAGAGAAGTCCTGTAAGAGATGAGACCCAATGTCCAAGTTTTCCTGCATTTTGTTCCCACAGTGGCTTGCCAGATTCCTCAAAAGAAGCCTACAAGAGGGCAAGCGACAGCTGTCTCCCTGGCTTGCCCTCTTCGCTTTGAAACCAGGGCACTCTCAAGGGCCTTTTCAGACAGAGAGAGATCATCCAGGCTCAGTGATCGCTGGGCAAAAACCTCCCTGCGTTCCCAGCCCTTGCTAGCAGTCCCTTTTATAAACGGAGGACTCAGAGACCACGTTGTGCTGTGGGCAGCCAGCTGCTTTGATCCAGCCTGATCTGGGGCTTTTCCCTCATGTGCAGCAACAGGAAAGGGGGGGCAGGGGCTTTAGGGGAAGAACCAGGAGAGGAAAGAGGCACAGAGGTTTCCTCCATCTGCAGGAAGCAGGGAAACCAGCGCAGGCGAGCTGCTGGCCAGAGGAGGGAGAGGGAGGGAGAAAGGAAGAAAAAAGGCAACATCTCAGGTGATGTAGATAATCACTTTTAATCTCCTGCTCAAAATAGCCCAAAGTCAAGTAAAGGAGGGATTATGGGGCTTAAGCCACTGGTATTGTCAGTGTGTAACAGACTTAGTCTTCCCCTGAAAGGAGGAGAGAAGCTGCAGCAGACTTGCTCTTAAGAAGGCCCCTTGGCCTCTGAGGTGAAGGCTGCCCTCCCTCTTGCTGGAACCAGGGTGGCAAAACAACACAGAATTTTGCCACATCTCCAAATCTCCAGATTTGCCTGGCCTGCTCCAGGCAGCAGAGGGAGGGCTTGAATCTCCCGGTGGGAGAGAGTGTCTACACACACACACACACACACACACACACACTCCCAGGAGGAGCTGACTGCAAATTATTGCATGGACTCTTGGGGGGGGGGCAGGTCTGCCCTCCTTCCCTCTCCCAATTAACCTCCATCTCCAGGATTCAGTCATGCTTAAGGACATCACTGGGGCCCAGACCCTGTGAGATCAATGGGGCCCTCACCAGCTTCCCTTCCCCCAGCTATCAGGTTTGGGCCTTGAAATCTCGGGGTCTGAGATGCTCCTGACCTAGCAGTAGTAGCCCATCTGTCTAGTCCTGTCTATTTTGATTGACAGTGGCTGAGGTCTCATGCTTTCCTGGGAGGCTGCAGATTTGGTGGGCTACGACAAATCCCAGCAATGCCAGAGTCGGAGTGATGGGAACTGGAGACCAGCCAAGTTTGGGAAATATACCCTTGATCAAGAAAACAAACCTCATCCATATTCCACATTGAAGCATGCACAGGTGCACACATCTGCTGTAGTGAGCCTTCACCACCACAAGGGGCGCTGCTGATCCAGCTTTTTTCTGCCTTATTGGATAAAGTTCAGGGGAACCGAAGGTGATGAAAGGGGCAGCAATATATACTACAGTTTTAAATGGGTTTCACTGTTATCCCCCCTCCCTAGGGAACCCTGGTAAATGCAGGTTTGACAAAAAGGTCGAAGCTCACTAAGAACTTCAATTCCCATAATTCTTAGAGCAGAACCATCGGCTCTCTAGGTCTAGAACTACAACTCCCAGCAAGCATGCCCAATGGTCAGGGAAGGTGGGAGTTGTAGTTCATCCCCATCTGGAAGCCCAGAGGTCCCGTCCCTCCTGATTTAAAGAAAGCCTAACAGTACAACTGGAATAAAATACGATTTGTAGAGTAAATGTCCCCAGAGTAAGTCAAACATGTGAATGTTTTATTTCCTTTACTTTTACTTTCTAGTCTGTGCACGACTGCAGATAAAACTAGCAGAGATAAGCAAACCTCCACAAGCACAAACAAGCTACATATTGCAAATTGCCTGTTGCAAGTGGCGCGCTGCAACATAATGTTGCAGCGCGGGTCACTGCTGTTTAGGATTGTAGCCATGCCATTCCATCCCCATCCCACTCCACTGGACAGTCAGCCAGCATTCTACGCCCACTGAGCATGCTCAGTCTTCGTTGACCTGTTTTGGCAGTTTTCTCAAGGTTTTTGTACTTCTGCAAACCTAGGGGTGGTTCGCTAAGCCTTCTGAAACCCATCACTCTTTGTTCATGGACGACACCGTTCTGGCTGCGTAAGCAGGGGGGGGTAGTCCAAAACATCAGAGGGGGCACCAGCCTGGGCAAAGGGTGCCTTGCAGGGTTTAAAAGGAGGTGATTGGCAGGACTGTTTTGTACAGGGGGCAAAACAAAGGCCCCCTTCATCACAGGGACGGGAAGTTTGCTCATACCAAAAAATAATGGGGGAGATTTCCCCCTCTCTGTAAGATCCCTCCTACTCCTTATCTGTATGAGTGGTGTTGAAGAGAGAGAGAGAGAGAGAGAGAGAGAGAGAGAGAGAGATTGGCATTAGACTGGGAAATGGAGCGCAAATGTTAACTTGCTGCCCACAGGCCACTGAGACGCCACCAGCTGGGAACATTTCTCGGCTCTGCAGGAGGAGGCTGGTGATTGATGCACCTCTAAAAATCAAGCCTGTTGCCTCAACCTTTCCTAGGAAGGAGAGGAACACTCAGCTGTGCAAATCCTTCTACTGGCAGACATGGTCACCTTCCCAGTTTTTTTTTGGCGGGGAAAGGAGAGGGGTCGCCTGCACCTTGTCCTCCTTTGCCCCTGTGCCAAACTGTGTCCCAGATGCATGCCACTGGCTTGTTACAGTCACCTTCTCAGTAAAATTTGTCCTCTACTTATTTCAAACCCCCGCCCCACCCCCGGTTATGCTTCCTCGTTCCCCAGGTCCCATTGCTTTCGAAAGATAAGCAGATGCAGCCCAGCTGATGCCAGGCAGAGAGCACTGACACTCGCTGTCAGAAAAGACAAAGCTTCGTGGAAACTTGTGATGCGGTGAGTTTGGAGCTGGGGGAGAGTTTGGAATATGAACGTAGCCTGCCCCCGCTTTAATATGAAACCAGCTCTGATCCTTCTGGATTTGGGTCTGGGCTCATATATCCTACATGATTATGGTTTACAACATTAAAACAGGTTTTGGCGGTCGTGCATGTGCAAAACCACTAAATTGTGCTTCGCACATGCGCAGAAGCACCAAATTGCAACCTGCGCGTGTGCAGACACACAGATGCAGGTTGTGAATGCTGTGGGTTGCAAACATGCATCCCGCATGGATCACATTTGCAACCCGAGCGTCCACTGTATTGGTGTTTGTTCCACCCTCCTGCTGCTTCTCAGTCCCCCCCTTCTCCCCAGAATTGCTCCCCTTATTCTAAACTTAAACAGTGGCAGGATAACGACAGCAAGGTCTCTGCCTTTGCCCCGCCATTCCTTGGGTGCCTAGGCTGACATACGGTAGCTGCACTGGGCCATTCACACTGAGCACTGGTGAATGAAGTTCTCCAGGGCTCCTGAGAGTCAGGAGCCCTGGAGAATGATGCTTCCCAAGACCCACTGGTGTTATAGCATTCCATGGCGTCACAGAATCTGAAGGGATGTGAGGCTTTGCTTCCACAGCTGGTCTTCAGGTGAGTCTGGGAGAAGGGAGAGGTGGCCTCAGGGAGGTTCACAGAGAGTGGGGGCTGGAGGAAGTGATTTTAATTTTGATGATCATGATGATAATTATTATTATTATTATTATTTATTATTTATACCCCGCCCATCTGGCTGGGTTTCCCCAGCCACTCTGGGTGGCTTCCAACAAAACACTAAAAGACAATAACCTATTAAACATTAAAAGCTTCGCTAAACAGAGCTGCCTTCTAATGTCTTCTAAAAGTCTGGTAGTTATTTTTCTCTTTGACATCTGGTGGGAGGGCATTCCATAGGAAGGGCGCCACTACCGAGAAGGCCCTCTGCCTGGTTCCCTGTAACTTGGCTTCTTGTAGGGAGGGAACCACCAGAAGTTCCTCGGAGCTGGACCTGCACTGCTGATGACATCGCTCCTAATAGGATGTGGTTCTTAAACTTGGATCTGGCCTCAGGAAACGGACCACTATCTTCCAACTTTGGAGGAAAACCTTTTCAAAGCAGACATTTGAATCAAGTCCAGGGGAATCCACTCACTGATAGTGAAAATCACACAAGCTTGGGCAGGAGCAGAACTGTACAGTACTATGAAATTCCAGTGGGAAAGGTGAAACACAGGGTTTTACGTGTGTAAAAATAAACATTAAATGTATGTCTACTGCATCCTGCATCAGGACAGTTTTGATCCTTTAATCAGAGGTTGGATCTGTCATGGTTCTTCTAGTTGAGATTCTTCCATTGCCAGAGGGTTGGACTAGATGACCCTCAGGTTCCCTTCCAACTGCAATGCTATGATTATTCTTAACTTGTACTGGTTCAGCAGATATGCACATATTTGCCTAGGCCTCTCTAGTCATGGGGACAGGCAAGCAGCTTGGTAGGATGCTGAAATAATCAGAATGTAAGCAGGAGTCCTGCTAGATAGACCACGCCAAGGTGGACCCAGCACACTGTCTTGCAACAGAGGGCAGCCAGAGGGCAGCCCATAGGAAGGATGCCCCACTCTTTGACCTTGCACTGCCAGGTCTACTACTTCTGCTGATGGGTGTTCCATTTTCCTCTCGCACATTGAGATTTGAGCACAGAGTGTTTGGGGAGCCTATTTTAAGACGTGCGTTTCTGCTCCATGCAAAACCACTGGTGCGAAATGTCCAAGATCCGCTGGAAGTCCATTTCCAAAGAGAGTGCTCTCCTCCTCCTCCTCTTCTTGCAGGGGGAAGGCTGACTCACTCTTTTTAGCAAGAACGACTTTTGTTTTAGAAGCTTTAACTCCTCACCTTGGTTCACAGATTCTCAATCACCAGCTGGGCGAAGGCCCTGCGCACTCTTGCTTTCTGTGAAAAGTAATTCATTTCGAGCTCAGGAACTGTTTCTTACTCCACTCTTACACATGCTTTTGGGGGGGGGGAGGGAGGGAGAAACACAAAATAGCAGGGCATCCCACCCAGCAGCGCAGCACCTGCCCACTGCCATTCTGTATGGATGTGTGGTGCTTATAGCTTTTAATGGAATGTTTCCTGTGGGTATACATGTCAGCTGTTGCTCCTGCGTAAAAGCAGTAATGGATGGCTTCTAGACCGGTTGTCTGGCTTCAAGGGTTTTTTTAACTTTTAAATTGGGGGGGGGGGGGAGAGAGAGAAGTTGTTTCTAATAGGCTATACCAGAGCACCACTTATTTTTTTAACACTTGGAAGGTTAAACAGTCCTTTCCGGAAGCCATTAACACCCGTTCCCTAAATTCCCAGCTAAAGCTTGAATGTCGACTAAATTCCCAGCTAAAGCTTGAATGTTGACTGCGACGTTTAATTTGGCCAATCCATTAGATCAGAGGGGAAGAGGGAGAGTTTTTCAGCCTGTCGT
This sequence comes from Podarcis gaigeae, assembly GCF_964106915.1. Classification (NCBI taxonomy): domain Eukaryota; kingdom Metazoa; phylum Chordata; class Lepidosauria; order Squamata; family Lacertidae; genus Podarcis; species Podarcis gaigeae. The sequence goes on along the minus strand of NC_139690.1, from coordinate 49,847,149 downwards.
TCCCTATGAGACCCAGCCAGATCCATTATCACAAGTTAGACCTTTAGCTATCTACCTTTGGTATTGCCTGGTCCAAGGTGGGTCACAACAAGAGCACTATCAGGCAGGAGATTAAGAAAAGCATCACCACATGCATGTTTGGGTTAAAACTGGGCCCAGTGTCTGAAAAGGCTGAGGACTGCTGCTCTACTCGGTGTGCGAGTTTCATACAGAGGTCTTGGCCAGCCCTGCTTGGAGGATCAGTGCTGGCGATTGAACCTGGACCTCCTGCGTCCAAGTGAGGGCTCTGCCACTAACCTACAGTCCTCTCCTGGTTCTGGGATGGTGGTTCAGTTTCTGCCATAGCTCTCCGCCCCTCCCCATAAACACCGTAAGTATCAAAACTGGAATAAATTATGCAAACAGAGAGAGAGGGAGGGAGGGAGTGAGGGAGAGAAGAATAATGATGCAAAAGAAAATAAATCACTGCCATCTGTATAATTTATGGAGGTTGCTGAATTTTAATGTTTTTAAAGCCCAGAGTATTCACAGCTCTGGAAGCCACAGCATGTTTCATGCATGATAGGGCTTCTCAAACTTTTCTCTACAGTGACCCACAAGTCCAAATGTACTCAATACAGTGACCCATTGATTTATTGCTTGTTTTGTAACCGTTACTTAGAATCATAGATTCATAGAGTGGCAGAGTTGGAAGGGACCCGGGGGTCATCTAGTCCAACCCCCAGCAATGCAGGAATTGCAACTAAAGAATCCCTGACAGATGGCCATCTGACCTCTGTTTAGGAACCTCCAAGGAAGGAGAGTCCGCCACCTTCTGAGGTTGTCTGTTCCACTGTCAAAGAGCTCTTACCATCAGAAAGTTCTTCCTAATGTTTCGTCAAAGTTGCCTGCCTTGTAATTTGAATCCATTGGTTTGGATCCTTCCCTCTGGAGCAGGAGAAAACAAGCTTGCTCCATCTTCCCATGTGACAGCCCTCGAGATATTTGAAGGTGGCTATCATATATTCTCAGTTTCTCCTTTTCCAGGCTAAACATACCCAGCTTCTTCAACCGTTCCCCACAAGGCTTGGTTTCCAGACCCTCGATCATCTTGGTTGCCCTCCTCCATACAAGTTCCAGCTTGTCAATATCCTTCTTAAACGGTGATGCCTAGAACTGGACACAGGACTCCAGGTGTGGTCTGATCAATAAAGTGGTACTATGATCTGGCCCAGGGGTCAGCAACCTTTTTCAGCCGTGGGCCAGTCCACCGTCCCTCAGACCATGTGGGGGGACGGACTATATTTTGGAAAAAATAATGAACGAATTCCTGTGCCCCACAAATAACCCAGAGATGCATTTTAAATAAAAGCACAGGTTTTACTGTAAAAACACCAGGTAGGCACCACAAATAACCCAGAGATGCGTTTTAAATAAAAGGAAATGTTCTACTCATGTAAAAACATGCTGATTCCCGGACCGTCCACGGGCCGGATTGAGAAGGTGATTGGGCTGCATCCGGCCCCCAGGCCTTATGTTGCCTACCCCTGATCTGGAAACTATACTTCTGTTGATGCTGCCTAGAACAGCATTAGATTTTTTTTCCCTTTCCCTTTTTTTGCTGCTGTATCACATTGCTGACGCATGTTAATCTTGTGGTCCACTAAGACCCAGAGATCTGTTTTGCACGCAGTGCTGTCAAGCCAGGTGTCCTCTGTTCTGTATAATGAGGGTCACGCAAGCAAAATTGACTTTAGATCCCTATTAATGCAAAATTATTGTTATTATTTTACACAAAATGGTAGATTTTGTTGAAATATTTGTAGCACTTACAAAGTTATAGTTACCCGCAGATAAGATTGCGATGTTGTGTGGGCAATTCACACTGGTGTGTGGTGCTCTTTGTGTAGGAGTTTCGTAAAAAAAACTCCCTTACATGCAGCAAGAAGTCTTGGGGAAAGACTCCCATTGCCTCCAGTGGAATACCTTTTCTGGAGTTACACTGCTATGCATGGGGGGGCTCATCACAGCTGGAGAGTGACCCCTTTGTTTCCACTGTGCTGCCCCACTGCACAGCAATTAGGCTTGAAAGAAGCCTCTCATTGGTTTTAATTGCTGCGGATGGAGGGTGGTTCTGATCTTCACGGAGTTTGCAGGTGGAGGAGGCAGTATTAACCTTCGCCTCTCTGTGATCTTCACTCCCCCTCTAGCAATTAGACTCACGAAAAGACTCCAGTGCTGTTTAATTGCTGCAGTTTCTGCATGTGTGTGTCTGAGAGAGGGGGAATGTGTGTGTTCTGTGTGCAAATGGATGTACAGAGGTACCTTGGTTATCAAACTTAATCCGTTCCGGAAGTCCTTTCCAAAACCAAAGCGTTCCAAAGCCCAAGGCACACTTTCCCATAGAAAGTAATGCAAAACGGATGAATCCGTTCCAGACTTTTAAAAACAACCCCTGAAACAGCAATTTAACATGAATTTTACTATCTAACGAGACCATTGATCCATAAAATGAAAGCAATACTCTATGTACTGTACCATAAAATAAATAAAACAGTATTGTAGATGATAAAAATTAAAATTTAAAAATTTTCTTCCCTGCACTGACGATAGTCATTGTTTGGATGAGGGGCTTTTATCCATTTCCACAGTCAATCAAACAATCAATCAGGAACTGAACTGGGTTCCACATAGTCACAAAAACAAATTAACCGAAAAAGCCTCAAAAACAAAAATGCAAAATAAATAGCAAAAGCACCAAACTTAATCAGTTCTGGAAGTCCGTTTGACTCCCGAAATGTTCGAAAACCAAGGTGCAGCTTCTGATTGGTGCAGGCGCCCTGGAAACAATAGCCGACAGTCACATCAGACGTTCGGCTTCTGAAAAACATTCAAAAACCGGACCACTTCTGGGTTTGTGGCGTTTGAGAACTAAGGCGTTTGAGAACCAAGGTACCACTGTATTGGGACGTACAAGGCTCTGAATGAAGGCATGTGGATGAGCAAGAATATGAGCCCCCTCCTCCAGAAGGCCAGGAAATGTGTCCCACTGAAAAAAGATTCCCCAGCCCTCCTATAGATCTGTTCTGTTTGCAGGATTTACTGTTAGACAGGGCCTTGCAGAAGCACCTCCTTCATTCCCATGATCTCTTTAGAATTGCCCATCTGTCAAGTTCCTCTCCTTAATCAAGGAACAGCAGGCAGAGGCGTCATAAGGTTTCTGCAGCTGTATGTCTGTGTGCGAGAGATCAAGTCGAGAGCTGGTGCTCCGAAGTTGAGCCACGTGTGATTTCAAGACCAGTGTGGCCAGTGGTTAGAGCAGGCATAGCCAACCCTCCAGACACCGATGAACTACAACTCCCATCATCTTGTATCACTAAGCGTTCTGACAGGGGCTGAAACGGGTTGGGAGTCCAACAACAGATAGCTCCAAGATGGCCAATCATGAGTTAACGTGTTGGGCCAGAACCTGGGAGACTGGGGCTTTACTCTCCACTCAGCCCTAAACATAAGAAGAGCCTGGCGGATCAGGCCCATCTAGTCCAGCATTCTGTTCCCACAGTGGCCAACCAGATGGGAAACCAGAAAGCAGAACTTGAACATAAGAGAACCTTGCTCTCCCTTGGTTTCCACCAACTGGTATTCAAAAACATCGCTGCCTCCAGCTGTGGAGGTAGAGCAATATTCATTGTGGCCATCATGATGCCCATGGGGTGACCTTGGGCCAGAATTTAGTGGATCTGCTCACCAAGCTGGAACAAAAGCAAAACGAGTCAGCTTGTTCAGAATGCAGGAGCCATACAGCTGAGATGAAGGAATAGCTGTAACGTAAGACTTCTAGAGAAGGTCTAAAGGCTCTCAGAGGTCACCCAAGGAGGAGAACTCTGCCCCTGTCTTCCAGGAATGTCAATCTACTGCAAGTGGAAAGCAGAATTTAATGGGAAGAGCAAGTGCTGTTTAGTTTTGAGATAATCTGGCTCCACGGACAGCTCTTTGTTCTCTGAAACCACAACATCTCTGGCTCAGGGTATTTTTTTTTTTAATTCAACTCCTCCCCCCCCCCCCCCAATTTGAGCCTGGTGGGTCCTGACAGCTCATCAGTCTTCTGAACTTTGGAAAGAACAATGATTTAATGGCTGGAAGCTAAAGTTAGACACAGCCAGCCTTGAAATCAGGCGCAACCGCATCACGGCGGAGGTAATTAAAATGTTGGAACTCTTTGAAAGCAGAGGCGGGCGGCTCGCTGATAGGTTGACACCTCCAAGTCAGGATCAATCATTCTTTGAGTTGATTGGCTTTGGGATAAATCCAGTGGATTGTCGGCACTGAGGAGCTGCTCAAGTAATCCTCTTCTAAAGATTCAGCGAGACAAAAGCCCACTTGGGAGGCCAGTGGAAAGAGCATTGAGCAGATATTATGTAATAATATTTGTCTGGAGACGTGCGGATCCTTTCTGAGAAATGTCCTTAATTTTTTCGAGGGTTGGTCTCAGGACAGATGAGAGAAAGAACTTCTTCACACAGTTAAACTATGGAACTCATTCCCTCCGGAGGCAGTGGTGGCCACCAAGTTGGATGGCTTTAAAATAGGACTGGAGAACTTCGTGGAGAAGGAGAAGGCGATGGATGGCTACCAGCTCTGCTTCCATAGTTGGAGGCAACAATGCATCTGACTATCAGTTGCTGAAAGACAAAGGAGGGGAGAGTTGCTTTTGGGCTCATGTTTCCCACAGTCCTCTCTGGTTGACCACTGTGGGAACAGGATGCTAGGCTAGGTGGGCCATTGGCTTGATCCAGCAGGCTCTTAGGTCCTTATGGTCTGAAGGCAAATGAGACTAAGCTGGCTGGATACCTGGAAGGGTGACTGGGAACCAATCACCAGGAAGTTGCCTCGGGCTCAGTTAATGGAAGAAAGGCAGGGTAGAAATGTAAGAAGACGAATACATTAGAGCCAGTGAGGTGCAGTGGTTAGAATGCTGGAGTTGGACTTTGGAGAATGGGATCTGAATCCCTGCTTAGCCATGAAGCTCTTGGAGTGACTTTGGGGCAGTCACTGCCTCTCAGCCTAACCTACCTGGCAGGATTGTTGTGGGCATTAAATGAGGAAGGGGAGAACCATGTACACCACCTAGAACTCACTGGAGAAAAAGGTGGGATATAAGTGCAATAAATAAAAATAAAATAGCCAACCTCCCATTTCACTTGAGCCAAAGTCTAGTGATGCCAACATTAGAATCATTGCTTATGTTTTGGGAAATTTCCAATGTCCCTTGAAATTTCCGACATGTCTAAATAAATGACAAATGCCCCAAATATGCTTCAAATTTCACTTCAAATTGGCCCTGCTGAGATTCCCCCTTCTCTGGTCTGTCACTAAGGTAGATTAGGATGGTAGGGAACAGGGCCTTTTTGGTGGCGGCTCCAGGGTTGTAGGATTTATTCTCACAATTAGTCCGCTTGGGCCTGTCTCTTGTAGTCTTTCAGTGGTCAGAAAGACCTTAGGTTCTACCAAGATTTGTACTGATTTCACAGCTGGCCCTTCTATATATTAAGGAAGGGCCATAACTTAGTAGAAGAGGACTTGCTTGGCATGCAAATGGTCCCCAGTTCAGTATCCACCATCTCCAGATAGGACTGGGAATGCTGAAGCACTGGGGAGCTGCTGCCCATCAATATTGACAATATTGAGCTGTATGGATCAATGGTCCGAGCTGGTATAAGTCAACTGTAAGGTAAAAGTAAAGGGTCCAGTCATGACCGACTCTGGGTTGCGGCGCTCATCTCGCTTTATTGGCTGAGGCTCATAAGGCCAGCATGACTAAGCCGCTTCTGGTGAACCAGAGCAGTACACGGAAACACCGTTTACCTTCCCGCTGGAGTGGTACCTATTTATCTACTTCACTTTGATGTGCTTTCAAACTGCTAGATTGGCAGGAGCAGGGACCAAGCAACGGGAGCTCACCCCATTGCGGGGATTCGAACCGCCCACCTTCTGATCGGGAAGTCCTAGGCTCTGTGGTTTAACCCACAGCGCCACCCGCGTCCCAAGTCAACTGTATATGCTCCTAAATACACCTACCCAATGCTGCTTTATGGCATGCATGTTTTCTATTGCTGTGTTGCTTTTAATATTCTTATGCTAAGCTTCCTTGTGGAGGGTTTGCCCTGAGAGGCGGGGAAGAAATCAAATCCAGTACGTAAAGATAAACAAACATTTGCCCGAAAGCAGGCAGATTCAGTTCTCTGCAAGGCTTCCCAGCTGCTCTCCAGAAATCGGAACCTCCCCAGTTTTCTTTCTTGTTGACTGACTCAGGCACTGTCTGCTTGGCAGTCAAGATGCTGCAGACCCCAACTTTAACGCCTGCTCCCCATTCGTTTTGCCTTCCTCTTCAGCTTTGCCTGGGTCTCCTGCTAGATCTGCCTGACAGAATTTCCTCTATTGCTGATGTTTGGGCTCTGAGTGCTGCTGTCTTATAAACCGCACCAGGAAGGAGGGAGGCAGGAGAACCAGCCAAAATACAATATTGCAGAAACACAAAACATTTTTTGGGGAAACCTGCCTCTATGCACAAGCAGCCCAATGTGGACTAAGTGTGCTCAGTAGCTTCATAAAGCTGACAGAGGAGATATAGAAAACTGGGTGGGAGGAAGGGAGTGAAGTGGCTAGGACCCTGAACTGCAACATTCAGCACTGCAAAATCTCGCTGCAGCATCTCACTTGCCTTCTCCCAGTGGGGCTCGAATCTCCATGCGTTCCGGGTTGTTCCAGTCCCTTCCCTGATGTTAGTTTTGCTACCTAACTTTGAAAGCTTCTCTGTCTTCCTAATACAGCCATTCGGGAACTCTTGTTAGAAGGAAATCACCAATCTTGTTAATTTATAAAGGAACTGTTTGGATAAGCAGTGGAATGAGCTCATTTTGTCACATTAACTCTCCCACTCGCGCTGATGTTAATGAAATAAAGAAATATACGGCAGTTCCAGACTTTTAAACTTCTCCCCCTACTGGATTTGCATAATGGGCCCGGCTGCCCAGGAAAAGGAACGGATCTGTCTGGGGAAATGGTTTTGCTCCTCGATCATCTGGCTTGGGGTGGGAATCCTCGTCAATTGGACGGTGCAGCCTGGTTTGGGTGTTGTTCTTGGTTTTGCTGATGGGACAGCATATCGTCAAATGCTGAATGTTTTGGGTGGGGGTTTAAAAAAAGAAAGGAAGTTTAAATTAAGATGCAGCCCAGTCTTGGGGAGTGTGCGATGGGGGAGAAACAAATTTGTGAGAAAGTTTATGGATCAATAGTGGTTAATGAGACTATATTTTACCGAGAGAGCACATTTACTGTTCACACTGAAAGCACCAACCTTTGCTGTTTTTTTACGGAGCAAAATTGTGTGCCTTGGAAAATTACAAAAACAGGATTAAGGAAGTGTTTGGGTCTCCACAGCAGGGCAGGTCTACTGGGAAATCCCTGGCTTAAAGCACAGGGACACAAGCCTGTGACTCTCCAGGTGTTGCGGAACTCAAGTTCTGATCATTCTTTTGTATTAATAGTGAAACTCTGGCCTCCAAGGCAGTGTGGTGCAGTGGTTAGAGTGCCGGACTAGTACAAGAAACAAATAAACAAATAAATAAATAAATGATAATATTGGTCTCATTCACTTTCAGATCCTGCAAACTATTTACACACCACCAGGGGTTTTCTTTTTTTGGGGGGGGGGGGGAGAGAAATTATTGCTTTCTTTATTTTCCCAGTGAAGGCAATACCCTCTATACCTGGCAATACCCTAAAACAGAGGTTTTTAATCTTTTTGAGTTCATGGCTCCCTAGACCAACTACATTCTTTACGTGGCACCCCTGTGGGGCTCAGGAGCCCAGCTGTGTCACCCCTTGCCTGCAGAGCTGGCAGCCCCTTACCCTTTTTTGAACCCCCTCCCTTGTGGAGTGTTCCCTCAGCCTCCTCTCCTCTCCCCTCTCCTTGGGAGTCCTCCGGGCAGCCACAGCTGCTGCCCCTGGTCTCTGAGCTGCCCCCCTCCGACCCAAGGAGAGGTGCCTCCTCACACTGCCCCACAGGGGTTAGGGTTAGGGTTACCGTTCACCTGCGGAGCTTGTAGCCAGGGCTACAAGGGACCTGAGGAAGTCAGACTATCCTCCACCAGGGCCAGGGCCTTTTCAGTGATGGCTCCGACCTGGTGGAATGCTCTGTCCCATGAGACTAGGGCCCTACAGGATTTAACCTCCTTTCGCCGGGCCTGTAAGACAGAGCTATTCTACCTGGCGTTTAATTTGAATTCAGCCTGATCTATTATTTCCCTTCTCTTCCCTCCCCCTCCCCTTTTATGAAGATCACCCGCTCTGGGACCCCACAGCTAATTTTCCCCAGCTGTGCAAGCCTTTGGGAGGCAGATACAGAAGAGGGTATCATAGGAGGGAGGGAAAGAAAGGGGGACAGAGGGCAGTGTTGCCCACAGCACACTGACCATCCTTCAAAGCACCCCATGGCACACTGGTTGAAAACCACTGCCCTAAAAGGTATTTAAAAGGTGGTCCTGGCAGTATCATGATACCCTGTCAACGCTGTTTGCAATTTCTAAGGGGAATAATTTTGCGTGGGGTTAAAAGTGGGTCCTAGCAATACCGTCACACCCTGTAGCCTGTAATTTCTGGAACCACCAGAACAGCAGCTAGGATATAGGAAGTGCCTTGGTGTTGAGGAAAAAAGGCAGCTGCATCCACTGGTGGAAAGGTATCTATTAATTTTGCCTGTTGGTGGTGGAGAAGCTGAATCCCGCTTTTATAAGGGGAAAGGGATTAATCCAATAATGGAGACTGTGGCAGTGGAGTGGTGATTCATGAGCTTAAGTGTTTTGCTGAATTGTGGCCAAGAGGAGACTGTCCTGGATGGCGATTCCTTACAGATAGCAAGCAGAACCTCCGTGCAAAACAGAGATCTGCGTTGCTCCGAGGAGTACGAGTGTGATCTGCAACAAAATGCAGCAGGGCAGTGCTCCTCTTCTAGATTCCAGATTTACTGCAATAGGAAGGAGCCTTGCAGTGCTGCTAAGGCTTTAAGAATGTAGGTAAAGGACCCCTGGACAGTTAAGGCCAGTCAAATGCGACGATGGGGTTGCAGTGCTTATCTCGCTTTCAGGCTGACGTTTGTCCACAGACAGCTTTCCGGGTCATGTGGCCAGCATGACTAAACCACTTCTGGTGCAATGGGACACCGTGATGGAAACCAGAGTGCATGGAAGCGCCGTTTACCTTCCCGCTGCAGTGGTACCTATTTATCTACTTGCACTGGTGTACTTTCAAGCTGCTAGATAGGCAGGAGCTGGGACAGAGCAACAGGAGCTCACCCTCTTGTGGGGATTCAAACTGCCGACCTTCCAATCGGCAAGCCCAAGAGGCTCAGTGGTTTAGCCCACAGTGCCACCCGCGTCCCTTAAAAATGTAAGAACATTAGACAAGCCTGGCTGCTGGATCAGGCCAAAGTCCCACCTGGTCCAGCATCCTGTTCTCCAAGTGGCCAAACTGATGTTCACGGGAAGCCCACAAGCATGACCTGAGCATGGCAGCGCTGTTCCTGCACCCTCTTCCCAGTAGCTGGCATTCTGCCTCTGACATCGCCATCATAGCTGGGGGCCACTGGCAGCCTGATAGTGCACATCGTACATTTAAAGCACATTTAAAGTATATATAAAGTACATTTAAAGCACCATGAATCCTGGGAACTGGATCCTGCACAGATCTACCATTTCCAGAACAAACATGAGTAGAATGTGTCCTTTTATTTAAAATGCATCTCTGGGTTATTTGTGGGCCATAGGAATTTGTTCATTATTTTTTTGTCTGGCCCCCCACAAGGTCTGAGAGATGGTGGACCGGCCCACGGCTGAAAAAGGTTGCTGACCCCGGTCCAGATCATAGTACCACTTTATTCTGCCTTGGTCAGACCACACCTGGAGTACTGTGTCCAGTTCTAGGCATCGCCGTTTAGGAAGGATATTGACAAGCTGGAACTTGTACGGAGGAGGGCAACCAAGATGATCAAGGTGTGGAACCCAAGCCTTATGGTTGAAGGAGCTGGATATGCTTAGCCTGGAAAAGGAGAAACTGAGAAGATATGATAACCACCTTCAAATATCTCAAGGGGTGTCACGTGGGAAGATGGAGCAAGCTTGTTTTCTCCTGCTCTGGAGGGAAGGACCCGAACCAATGGATTCAAGTTACAAGGAGATTCCGACTGAACATCAGGAAGAGCTTTCTGACAGTAATAGCCCTTCAACAGTGGAACAGGCTCCCTCAGGAAGTGGTGGACTCTCCTTCCCTGGAGGTTTTTAAGCAGAGGTTGGATGGCCATCTGTCGTGGATGCTTTAGTTGAGATTCCTGCATTGCAGGGGGTTGGACTAGATGACCCCAGGGGCCCTTCCAACTCTACAATTCTGTGGTTCTTTGGTGGGGGGGAATAGATGGGTTTAAAGTATATGGTATGTACGTAGCCTTATTCTCCACAAACTAGATACAGTGGTACCGCTAGTTATGGACTCAATCTGTTCTGGGGTACCATTCGCACCCCAGAAAGTCCATAATTAGAGCACCGCTTCTGCGCCCGTACGCGGTGTGATAGAGTGCTTCTGTGCATATGCAAAGCACACAGGATGCTTCTGCCCACACGCGGTGAAACCCAGAAGTATACACGTCTGGGTTTGCCACGTTTGCAAGCCGAAAAGACACAACATGAACCTAACACAACATGAGGTATAATTGTATCATTGCTGGAGGCTGCCCAGTTGTATGAATGGGGAAGGGGGTCAGAGATACCTTCCCCCCTCCCTCTACTGTGCTGTGCAATACCAGAGAACTGTCTGCCCCAAACCTGAGTCTTAGAGGGGATGAGGTTGCACAGTTTCAGATGTGGCAAAGGTGTATCCTCTCAACATCTTCTCTTTTAAACTATCAGGGACTTGAACAAGTCAGTTCCCTCTTTTTCTCAGCCCTGCTCCCTGCAGCAACACATGAACTGGCTCAACACATTTTGCTGCCCGAGGCAAAGGACAAGATGGTGGCAAAAGCCAATCAGACCAGCAACTGAATCTTATTTTGACCCTGGGAAAGGGGCACACATCCCCCAGTGCATCTGAGTTTTGCTTAGGCTCGCTTAGCAGGTTCAGGCCAGACGACGTGGCACATACGCTTGCTTATTCCCCAGGGACAGTTCAAAATATTTTACTGCCCGAGGCTGATGAGCAAATGCCACTCCACGCTGCCCTGATTCAACCCAAGGCAGGGTGAATTGTTCTGAGAGCTGAGGCAGGAAATCCTGCAAGCAGCTCTCCCTTGGAGCAAAAACTCTATAGCAATACATTAAATAGCAATCTGTTGCCCATTTATGATCACCAGAATCAGCCGCCCATGGTAGCTGCCTCACACCGCCCAATGATAGGGCCAGTCCTGCCAATATGAAAATTAAAAAACCAAATGCAGGGAACATAAGAACATATAAGAAGAGCCCGCTGGATCAGGCCAGTGACCTGATCCTGTTCGCACAGATGCCTGTGGGAAACCAGCAAGCCGGATTGGAGCACACGAGTTTTCACTGCCTGATATTCAGATGCAATAGCTGCCTCCAACTGTCCTTTCCTCCATCAATTTGTCTAACCCTCTTTTAAAGCAACAGACCTGCATGTGATATTTTGGAAGGCTTCCTACTATAGGCCGTAATACGGTGTACTTAGCATAATAGGTAATCTGGCCTTGGCATCCATAGATGATCACCATGCCTGAATTCCAGAAGCCATCCTTTATTTAAAACTGTCTTGCTCACTTTGCATTTATCTATAGGCTCTTGGCTGAGACTCATGAAGAGAGAGAGAGAGAGACAGAGAGAGAGAGAGAACGAGAACCGCAGTTCCTTCTGAAGGCCAAGTTTCTAAGCCAGCTGACTCAGCACAGCCATGCCTGATTGAACCTGTGCCAGAGCAGAGGCTGCACGTAAGCCCTGGGCAGAGATGAAACGGACAAGGCAAAACAAGAGATGGCCACCAGACCCCAAATGAGGACGCTGGCTCCCATCTCTGATAAGCAGGCAGCAAGCAAACCTCAGTGCTACCTCCTGGGATAGATAGGTGGAAATAGGGGGGAGGGAGGCTTTGAGGAGGGTCAAGGGGAAGTGGAGGGAGGCGGATGGAGGGGAGAAGCTGGTCCTGCGTTGCTGCGTCCTCTCTCTACCGCCTTGATTTAAAGTTCAGGGGAACTATGATGAATAATTAAGAAACAACAACCATCCCCGTAAGCAATGCAATTTCAGCTTCATTGCTCGGCTCCGGAGGTCGGGGAGGGGAGAAGAGGCTGCAGAAAATGAGCTTGTTAAAAGCCCATCCTGCCTGTCTGTCCTCCAGGATATTCCTAGATGAGGCCTCTAGCAAAGGCTCTGTGGTTTGGGGGAAAGGAAGCCATGGCACTAGAGCGGCACTTGTGGGCGGGCATCATAAATCGGTGTGACACAGCAAAACTCCCTCTAAATACAAGGAGCTTAATATGCCTCGGATTATTATTCAAGTTACTAAATCAGTTTGGTAATATTAAAAAAGGCACTTTAATACAGTCATTTTTTAAAAACAACAGCACCACCAGACTAACTGCTTCTCACTTAGTTCAATGTCGCCAGAGTCACACCGTACTTTGAAAGTGCAATGAAAGCACTTTAAGCAGCCATGGCTTCCCCCAAAGAATTCTGGGAGCTGTGGTTTGTTAAGGGCACTGGGAGTGGTTAGGAGGCCTCTATTTCCCTCCAAGAACTGCAATTCCCAGAGTGGTTTAACAGTCAGTCCGTCCTTATTCACAGGAAACCCCATCGCCAGTAGGGTTGCCAGGTCAGGAGCATTGCAGTCCCTGAGATCAAAATCTAGGGGTGACCCCTGGTGATGTCATGGGGAGATTCCACAGTCATGTCACAGGCTGGGTCCTGGAGATGGAGGTTAATTGGGAGAGGGGAGTAGAGGAGGGCAGGTGCCCCAGGTGGTCTACTATAATTTGCAGCCAGCTCTTGTCAGGTTGAAAATTGTGTGTGCATACACACACACACACACACACACACACACACACACATAATATTCATAAGATGACTCCCTGTCCAGTTCATTTGCAGGAGTGACAGTGGGGTGGAGCCCACAAGGAAAGGGTGTGCGTCATAATGAGACTCTCCCATTCTTTTTTCTTCCTCCAAATTGCAAAGACGGTGGTGCAAAATGAGATCTTCTCCATTGCAGGGAGGAGTGGGAGAAGGAGAGATGATTCCGTGGCATTCAGCTTGGCGGGCGAGATAACAGGCACTACTATCTCAGCAACAATTGCTTTGCTAGTCATAGCACATTAAGATGATAGATGCTGGTCGTTTACATTCGATAAGGAAGTTATATTCCTGCAAAGAAGTTAGAGGCCCTCGTGGCTTAGCGCTGGGAGGCTGAGTAGCAAGCTGGGAAGCTGTTAGAAGACCCACCTGGTCCCCTCACAGAGCTACAATTCCCAGAGCGATTTAAGAGTCAACCCCTCTTCTGTGGAAACTCTGGAGACTGAATGTTCAGTGAAGGGAACCCTTAACAGATTACAGCTCCCAGAATTGTTGGGGCGGAAACCATGGTTGTTCAAAGTGGTGTTGTAGCACTTTAAAAGTAGTGTGTGGATGTGGCTTTGATGAGGTGGTCAACGTGTGCTTGGGACACGGCACTTGGGATTGAAGGGAGCTGGCTTCAGGCAGCAGGCCCTTTGGCAGACCAGCTCTACATTACAAAGATGTCTGAAAAGGTGACATGAAGGCTGTTCAGGGAAGCTTTTAATGTTTAATAGACTGTTGTATTTTAATATTCTGTTGGAAGCTGCCCAGAGTGGCTTGGGAAACCCAGCCAGGTGGGTAGGGTATAAATAATAAATTATTATTATATTATTATTATTATTATTATCAACCCTGCCATTTGGAAATTCCTTGCAGACGATTGCAGTGCCTGGAGACAGATAGTCAGGTCGTGCATGCACAGCAGTGACCATAGCTGTCAACTTTTCCCTTTTCTTGTGAGGAATCCTATTCAGAATAATGGAATTTCCCTTTAAAAAAGGGAAACGTTGACAGCTATGGTAGTGACCAGAGGAGAAATGACCACTGGGAGGACTGCAGAGAGAAGAAAGGTGCATCTGCAGCAGCATAACCGGGTGGCTTCATCTGCCCCAGCTGCAACAAAACATATCTCTCCCGCATCGGTCTTTGCAGCTGCAACAGGCACTGCAACCTTCCAACAGCTTGACCTCACGCCCAAAGACTCACTCCTCCATTTTCTGCCAAGACAGACGGGTGCCAACCATGCAGTGCCCCCTTCACATCAAGGATCTCCCCGACATCCTGATTTTCTATGCACAGGAAATTTGGGCTCCTCCCTCCCTATCCCTCCATCCCTTTCTTCCTTGGAGCGTTCTGTCCCGTCAGCCCTCCCCTGCCGGCTTGCAGCCCAGACAACCTCAGTGCGAACCCAAGGCTCACTTTACTACCAAAAAGAGCATTCGTGAAGCCACCATCTCTCTTGGCTTCAGCCCACTCCAATCTGCAACATAAGGAATAACATGAACATACTGTGCAGGAGCGTCGAGATCTGCATACTCTAAATCGCTAAATATTTATACGTGCTTATCATCAGCACAGAGGTCTGGTGGGAGAGTTTAGACTCTGAATTTTTAAAAAAATATGTCACTTCTCTTCCCGAAAAGCTCGTGCATTGCTTGCAAAAGGCTCCAGGTTCAATCCCAGGCAGATCCAGTCAAAAGGATCAGGCAAGTGATGGGGAAGACCCTTCTCTGACCTAGACCCAAGTAGGTAACACTGCGCTCAGTGGGTAACTAGGCTAAAACTGGCATGAGGCAACATCCCAGGGGTCAGCGAACTTTTTTCAGCAAGGGGCCGGTCCACTGTCCCTCAGACCTTGTGGGGGGGCTGGACTATATTTTGCAAAAAAAATACTGAATGAATTCCTATGCCCCACAAATAACCCAGAGATGCATTTTAAATAAAAGAACACATTCTACTCCTGCAAAAACACCAGGCAGGCCCCACAAATAACCCAAAGATGCATTTTAAATAAAAGCACACATTCTACTCATGTAAAAACATGCTGATTCCCAGACCATCCGCGGGCCGGATTGAGAAGGCGATTGGGCCAGATCCGGCCCACGGGCCTTAGGGTGCCTACTCATGTCCTATGGTAAGCTGTTTGCTAATACAGAGAGAAGCCTTGCTCTTCAAAGCAAGAGTTTTTACTACTTGGGGGGGGGGGAGTGATAATGTTTCCCTCGCAAATTCTGTTCTTTGTTGGGGCGACTCAGAAAGGCTGACACCGAGTCCTGGGAAGTCTTCCACTCAAGCACTGAGCAACTGTGACCTGCTTAGCTTCAGCAACACAGGATAATACAACAGATCCTTTCACCATCTGCTAGAATGGGGCTTTCAGGGGAAAAATATTTCCAGTGTTAGTGGAGGAGGAATCAGAAACACATCATATGTTATTCACATGGGGGGGGGGGGCGCAGTGGCGTAGCGTGGGTTGCCAGCACCCGGGGCAAGGCAAGTAATTTGTGCCCCCTAACCTGTGGATTTGCGCCCCCTAACCCGTGGATTTGCGCCCCCTAACCCTAACCCCCAGATGTTGCGCCCGGTGCAGCCGGCCCCCCTGCACCCCCACGCTACGCCACTGGGGGGGGGCGTGAGATACCTTCCTATGGCCCATTATCCAAAGGTGGTTTTATTTTTTTTAAATTGGGGACAAACCTCACCTCCCTTCTGAAATATGGGGAGGACTTGGTCCCTGTTTTTCTCCAGACCTCTAATACTATTCTAGGCTGCACAAACCAAAGTATAGTGTCCCAATCAAGGGAAGTAATAGGACCACTTTATTCCGCCTTGTTCAGACCAAACTTGGAGCCCTGTGTCCAGTTCTGGGTGCCACAATTTAAGAACGATATTGACCAGCTAGAATGTATGCAGATGAGGGTAACCAAGGTGATAAAGGACCTGGAAGCCAAGCCTTATGAGGAATGGTTGAAGGAGTTAGGTATATTTAGTCTGGAAAAGAGGGGACAAAGAGGAGCTATGATGGCCATTTTCAAATATCTCAAGGCTGTCACATGGAAGATGGAGCAAGCTTGTTTTCTCCTGCTCTGGAGGGTAGGACTCGAACCCATGGCTTCAGGTTACAAGGAAGGAGATTCCAACTAAACATCAGGAAGAGGTTTTTAAGCACAGGTTGGATGGCCATCTGTCATGGATGCTGTAGTTGAGATTCCTTTCTTGCCAATGAAAAGATGTGCAGAAAGGGAGCTCCTAAGAAAGCGGGCAGCAGCCATGGGGCTAGTAATGGATGGTCTGATGAATAATAGAATTGTATAGTTGGAAGGGATGCCGAGGGTCATCTGCAATGCAGAACTCTTTTGCTCAATGCAGGGATCAAACCCTTAGCCCTGAGATTAAGAGCCTCATGTCCTACCAACTGAGATATCCCACCTTTTACATCCCAGCTTCTTTCTCCAAGGACCTTGAGGCGACATACATGGTATTCCTCCTCCCCATTTTATCAGGTAGGTAGGTAGGTTAGTACTAAATCGGAGGTACTCTCGACTTGCAGGTAGGCGGAGGGGGCGGGAAGAGAGATTGTGTACAACACAGCGACTGCCAAAATGGCGAGTAAAAAGCATTTTCACTCCCCGAAATCAGCGACTAAATGCAACGGCTTTTGATGCAAAACATCCCCTGCGGACATTTAACCAAGTGTTTGTTCAAAAAGCATTTTGTTTTTGTTCAAAAAGCATTTTGGAACCCGGCGAGGCGAGGGTTGTCCAGCGTGCCGCTGGAACCTTTTTCGCGCTCCGCGTCGTGGAAGCTTGTCTAATTATTTCCCCCCTTCGTTTAGGAGTTTTTAATTGAAAAATGTTTAACATCTGCGGCTGCTTCGCAACACCTGTGCTTGACAAGGCCTGCTTTTCATGCACCTGATTGTCTTGGTCTTTCTGCTTGGAGAATGGCAAGATGGGGGCTTTGGAGGTGACTGCGCCACTCGAGCGGCACATGAATCACGACACTCAGAGGGCATGTAATTAACAGAAAACACAAAAGGAGATGCAAGATTCTTTTAAAAAAACTTTTTTTTTTAAAAAAAAGGCGGTGTTAGTGGCAATGGCTTGCAGGAAAAAGAGCCCAAAGGCAATTGGAAAATGATGCAAAGACATTTCTCTCTTAAATGCATTAGAGCAACAAACAATTACAAATGGTGCCAGCAAATAATCTGTGTTGGCCTGACAGAGATGGGAGGTAAGGAAAGATCAGATATTTGGAAGACGAGTATCTTGGGCTGCCAGGCCTTATTCTGCAGGAGAGTCTGGGCAGGGTGGAGGGGAAGGAATGTGAGAACTTTTAATTCTGGGGGGTTTTTAATATAAAAAAACAATGTTACTAGTCCTCATGACTGGGGCATAAGGTAAAAAGGTAAAGGGACCCCTGACCATTAGGTCCAGTCGTGACAACTCTGGGGTTGTGGCGCTCATCTTGCTTTATTGGCTGAGGGAGCCGGCGTACAGCTTCCGGGTCATGTGGCCAGCATGACTAAGCTGCTTCTGGCGAACCAGAGCAGTGCACGGAAATGCCATTTATCTTCCCACCAGAGCGGTACCTATTTATCTACTTGCACTGGTGTGCTTTTGAACTGCTAGGTTGGCAGGAGCTGGGACTGAGCAACGGGAGCTCACCCCGTCACAGGGGGGATTCGAACCGCCAACCTTCTGATCGGCAAGTCCTAGGCTCTGTGGTTTAACCCACAGTGCCACCCGCGTCCCTTGCGGCATAAGGTAGTTGGTGCCTAAAGCTCAGAGGCCAGAACATGGAGGGAATAAATTTTTTTAGCTGTTGGGAAAGAGACAGGATTTCAGTGTCTCTGCCCCTCCCAAGATGACCACCTGATCCGAAGAAACATGGCAAACTAGGAAAGCAGCAGGGAAGCCTGGGGGAAATCTGGAAGGTTCTGGCATGAAGGCACAAGCAGACTAGGAAAGGGGCGTGGAGTTCAATTCAGTTCACACTTAACAGTAATCCTGCTTAATTTGCGCTTTCTGAAACAATGTGTGGGACTATGGAACTCGCTCCCACTGCAATGATGACCGCCAACTTGGATGGCTTTAAAAGAGGATTGGACAAATTCATGGAGGAGAGGGCTGCCCATGGCTACTAGCCATGATCTATAAAGTTAAAGGGACCCCTGACCATTAGGTCCAGTCATGACCGACTCTGGGGTTGTGTCACTCAACTTGCTCTATTGGCCGAGGCAGCCGGCGTACAGCTTCCGGGTCATGTAGCCAGCATGACTAAGCCACTTCTGGTGAACCAGAGCAGCGCACGGAAATGCCGTTTAGCTTCCTGCCGGAGTGGTACCTATTTATCTACTTGCACTTTGACGTGGTTTTGAACTGCTAGGTTGGCAGGAGCAGGGACCGAGTAACGGGGATTCGCGGGGATTCAAACCGCCAACCTTCTGATTGGCAAGTCCTAGGCTCTGTGGTTTAAACCTGTGCCACCCGCTATAGTCGGAGGCATTAGTGCTTCTGAATCTCAGTTGCTGGAAACCGCAGGCAGGGAGAGGGCCCTTGTGTTTGATCATAGCTGTCAACATTTTTTAAAGGGAAATTCCCTTATTCCGAATAGGATTCCTCGCAGGAAAAGGGAAAGGTTGACAGCTATGGCTTGGATCCTGCTTGCTGGCTTCCCATTGGGGCATCTGGTTGGCTGCAGCAGGGACAGGATGCTGGACTAAATGGGCCACTGGCCTCATCCAGCTGCAGGCTCTTCTTATGCTCTTACGAAACACAAACTTTCTTTGAAGTCTGCACTTTTGCAATGCGGTTCTGCAGTCAAGGAATGCATAAAAGATATACATACATATACCTGATATACTTGGGTAAAGTGTGCATAGAAATGCACACACTGGAGAAAAGCAACACACACGAATGCATGGCCTTTCGGGGAAATCCCAGAAATGGGATTTATTAAGAGGAAAGTGCAAAATACAAAAAATGCTTATGTAAGAAATTCACACTAAAATACTGGACTTAAAAAAAATAATAATTAATTAACGAACTGATGGGGGAAATGTGGAGAACTAAAGCTGATGCTGTTGTTGTTTTTCAAATTGGGAAAATGAGAAATGAGTAGACAGCACAGACAGAAGGCAGGTCTGGTTTGGACAGGCTTACCGAAACAGGGCTTCCTGGAAGGGACTTTTTCAAAGAGTGGCCACTTCCAGGAAAATAGTTTGCGCCTCACTCAGTTGGCAAAGGGCACCTCGGCTGCCAGGGGCTCCTCTTCTGGCACTTCACAATATCAGTTGCCATCCACCTCCCCTTCCCAGGTCCAGTCTATAAATTCCTCTCATCTTTCAGAGTACATAAAAAAAAAAAATCAATGTAATTATACAGCAAACATTAATTATAGCCGAAAGAGCACTGGAAGGGAATTGATCTGGAGAAGAGCGCTAATCCCCAGTTAGTGGCAAGAAAAAAATCGACAGGAGAGGCAAGAAAGTGAAGTCAGGGATGCAAGAGTGAGGAGGCACAGGGAGGGTGCAGGTCTGGCAATGGGGATAAGATGTTTGCAAACATGTGGCCGGCGGACCTTTGACCCCATTGCTGATAAAAGTTAGGTACGGATGGGTGGGTGGGTGCATGGCTGGGTGGGTTCAGGGAAACACAGCCAGGTCAGGAGCATCCCAGACTCATATTTAAGGGCGGCCCCTATTGATGTCATTAGGCATGACTGAGCCCTGGAGACGGAGGTTAATTGGGGGAGTTTGGATTTGATATCCCACTTTATCACTACCTGAAGGGGTCTCAAAGTGGCTCACAATCTCCTTTCCCTTCCTCGCCCACAACAAACACTCTGTGAGGTGAGTGAGGCTGAGAGACTTCAGAGAAGTGTGACTGGCCCAAGGTCACCCAGCAGCTGCATGTGGAGGAGCAGGGAATTGAACCCGGTTCACCAGATTACGAGTCCACCGCTCTTAACCACTACACCACACTGGCTCTGGAAGCACAGAAGACTCCATCCAACCATCTTAGGGATTTGTGTGGGTGTACTCCTGAGCCTTTTCTTCTCCTGAAGGCATCCCACAAACAACGGCCAGGGGCAGATGGAACCTGGAATCCAGAAACATCTGGAGGGGATCTTGTTGGCTGCCTCT
The DNA here is from genome assembly GCF_964106915.1 of Podarcis gaigeae. Taxonomy (NCBI): domain Eukaryota; kingdom Metazoa; phylum Chordata; class Lepidosauria; order Squamata; family Lacertidae; genus Podarcis; species Podarcis gaigeae. The sequence goes on along the minus strand of NC_139690.1, from coordinate 49,826,914 downwards.
ATGCCTTTGCCATCCTTCAGCAGCTGGGCTTGTTCCTCCCTCCTGCTTCCCATCAACTCCTGCACCCATCCTCTTGCACTCCACAACAATGAAGCAAGAATGCAGGACACCATCCAACTGCCTTAGGGCCTCCACTGTGGATTTGTATAGGCCTTTTTTAAGCCTTTTTCTTCTCCTGAAAATATCCCAAAGGTAGTGGAGGTTTAGGTTCTCCTAGATGGGCTCCCTTCCCAGGTGGGCAACCCCCGTCTGCCCCTCACTTCCAGCACATGCAGAGACCGCCTTCTTGACCCTTGGAACCACTGTTGGTCTCATCTACTCAATCTGCCGGAGTCTGCCTTTACATGAAGGGAAGTCCTTAACTCATGGAGGGTTTGAGACCTATCGGCAACCGTAACCTGGTTTAGCCAGCCAGTCGAAGGTGTTCACAGGTTGTGGCCACTGTTTCATGCTGACAGCTTCTAGGAGCCACAGGTGAGAGCTGAGTGCTGGGTGGGAACCAAAGGTGGACAAACTACCCCAGAAGGAGCGTGACATGTCTCCCACCAGAGGTTCTACCCCTCCCCACACATGCAAAAGAAGAGAGCTTGCAGGGATCGGAATGAATGGGCAGCACTTTTAATAACCAGTTGCCGGGCAGCACTTAAGCATGTTTTTAGGAGAGTGTCTGCTTTGCTGTGGATGAGGGCCATTGAAGCTTTACCTGCCTGTTGATTTGTTCTGTGTGAGAGCTCGCCTGCCTAATATTCTTTGCATCTCGTCTCCGGAGAGTTGATTGCTTTGCATTGGCAACCGCCCGTCTCTAATCATCCTCTCCCCAACCTTCTCAACTCGCCAAGCACACAGGGATATGAGAGTCATGGAGGGCTTTTCTAATTGTCTTCACCAGAGCTTATCAAACTCTCCAGTCTTTTGAGAGGAGCCCCAGAGCTGGGATTGGCTTCTTGTGGCTGGGAAATTGAGGAGCGCTCCAAGAAGCCAGACCTGTTTTTGAGGGCACAGGAGATTCCATGGATGCACACCTAATTACTGTGCTGAGAGTGAATTTTAGTTATGGGATTTATATCCCACCTTTTCCAAGGAGCTCAAGGCGGTGTACATGGCTCTTGCCTCCTCCTCATTTAATCCCCACAACAACCCTGGGAGGTAGGTTAGGCTGAGAGGCAGCGACTGGTCCCCAAGGTCACCCAGTGAGTTTCATGGCAGGGTGGGGATTCAAACTCTGGTCTCCCAGCCCAACACTCTAACTTCCACACCACACTTATCATCCAAACAGTCTTGTTCCCGTCCTCCAGTTTTCTAACGTGCTTCATTCAAGAGTGGACGTCCACATCTCCTTTGCACGGGACCTTACATTCTGCCACCTTACAGGACTGGCCCGCCATGCAGTTATTTCCAGCAATCCCTTCAGTAGACCATTTAAAGGAGTCAGTGTTTTTATGCCCATTTTGCAGATGGCATGGCCGAGCCTGAGAGAAGAATGGCTTGGCAACATTCTGCCTGTCAACAGGACCAATGGGAGGTATGGCCTGGGTGAGAAAGATGAGATATGAGAGAGTGTCTTGGAGGGGAATGGTGTTCTCTACCTGTGACTTACACCCCTGTAGTCCTATTGGGTGTGACAGGATGACATCAGTGTGCATTTTGTCCTCTTTACCCCAAGAATGCCAGGTGTACAAATAGCAAATGCAAGCGATGAGATGGCCTGTAGGAACTTCGCCAATAAAAGGGGCTGGGATGGAAGGCGTCAGGGCTGTGGGAGAAGCCCATGATAGAATACTTTCCCCTGCTGAGGGACTCGTGACTAAACCCCAATACATGTGATGGGTGACCTCTTGCCACACTCCGCATCTTAGTTTGGAATGGTATTGCCTGAAACAAATTTTAAAAGTTCGTTAAAAAAATGCAAGCTAGTTTGGAGGGGAGTATGGAGGGCTCAAAGGGACACGGGTGGTGCTGTGGGTTAAACTACAGAGCCTAGGACTTGTCGATCGGAAGGTCAGTGGTTCAAATCCCTGCGACAGGGTGAGCTCCCGTTGTTCAGTCCCTGCTCCTGCCAACCTAGCAGTTCAAAAGCACGTCAAAGTACAAGTAGATAAATAGGTACTGCTCCGGCAGGAAGGTAAACGGCGTTTCCGTGCGCTGATCTGGTTCGCCAGAAGCAGCTTAGTCATGCTGGCCACATGACCTGGAAGCTGTACGCCGGCTCCCTCGGCCAGTAAAGCGAGATGAGTGCCGCAACCCCAGAGTTGGTCACGACTGGACCTAATGGTCAGGGGTCCCTTTCTCGAGGGCTCAAGGGCTGCCCCCAAATTTCCCTCTACCTTCTGCTTTCCGTTCCTCATACCATTTTTGGCATGCTCTCAGCTCAGAAAACAGGTGTTGGGATCCCCCCCCCCATTCAGCACGAGCACTCTTCTGAGGTTGCTGCGTCATCCTAGCGATACACTACTTGGAAATGTGGTGTAACAGCACTGTATCCTGCAGTGATACCCCAGCCTCCAGGATCCATGGGAAATGCTGTTTCCCAGGGTTCCTGGTGCTTGCATTTGTATTCTTGGGCATAACAGAGGCCTCGTCACCATTCTATTCTTCCTTTCCTTATAGTGATAATAAAGCTGTTTATGGAGAACATAAAAAGATATGGGGGGATATAAACTGACAATGCCTCTTGGTGATGTAGATGTTGTCTCTGGCTGCCTCATAATTGGATGAAGAAAAACTGACTAAGAACTGCCAGGATTTCCTAGGCTGTGGACCACAAAGTAAAGACAGTGTTAGGAGAGGGTGTTGGGCTTTGCATATGAAACGTAAAAGAAGCCCTCCTGTTTCGGAGCAAAGCTCTGTCTATTCCACCTTCCTGTTTCATAAAGACACCAACAAAAGGCTTCTGGGAAGCCCGCGAGCAGGCCGTAAAAGCAACAGCCCTTTTGCCCAGCAAGCAATCTTTAGTGGTAGGCTGCTCCTGACTGTGGAAGTTCTCTGGGAAGAGTGGTGGTTTGTTTGTTTGTTTGTTTGTTTTTACATTTATTTCTGCTTTATTAAAGATTTTCTTGTTTTACAAGACATTAGGGGGAGACATTGTTGAGACATTAGGAAGAGAAGAATAAAAAAGGGGGGAAGGGGGGTGGAGGGAGGAAGATGGATGGGGTCGGCCTACTAGAAAAATTAACCAATAAACTGAAACTGACACGGGGACAAATAGAAGAAGACACCTTCACCCCTGTATGGCTCCCCTTTATCACATGCACAGCCCAACAAGACAATGACAATAATCCGCCAACAGCATACAAATCAATATGGCTAACCTGATCCAAAACACCCACCCTCCCACCCCACTCACACATGAAAACAAAGATCACCACAGCCAACCACAAATGAACAGTCACACCCTAGGCCAACCCCAACCTCTCTCACCACCAAAGGAACACAAGTGAACAGCACAAGCAATGCTGACCCCAAACCCTACATACATTAAGCAAAATAGAGTTGTTGTTTGTTAAACCACTCTGGGAATTGGACAGCGACTGTCCCATGTAAATCGGGAATGGCGGCAGCATACAGGATGCAAAGATATCTAGCCATCTGCTGAGTCCATTAGCAACTTGTGGAAGAGCAGAAAAGGGTGTCCGCAGAATATTTTGCCTGCGTAGCCAGCAGACCAGGAACTCGTAACATCAGAGGGAAAGGAAGCTGAGAGTGTGAGCGAGATGATAATGGGTCCCAGTAGGACTGGAGCATGATTGCTTGCTGTGATACTCCGGTCGGGCCAGTGTAACTCAAGGCTTTTAGTAAATTAAAGACTTTGCTCCCTGGCGAGAGCTGCGATATGGATCTACAAGTCCAAGTCTGCCTGTAGACGGTTTCACCCTGTGCAAAGCAAGTTGCATTTAATCCTCCCCTTTCGTTCTGGCTGCAGTGATAAAGGGCAACCGTGGTCATTCGAGGCATCAAACAGCACCCAGGAGTGGCAAGGAGAAGAAGTGGTCACCAGGAGTGGCGATTGGCAATTGGGCGGCTCTTGATGCAGTAATCAAGAAGGGCATTTTATGCTGCTAGCTAACGGAAGGGGCCCAAGGAATGCAAGTCACACATCATACAGTCGTAGAATTGTAGAGTACAACCCCCAGCAATGCAGGAATATGCAGCTGCCGCATTTGGGGATTGAACCTGCAACTTTGGCATTATCAACACCATGCTCTAACCAGCTGAGCTATCTGGTAACTCCCAGATTTTAGGTGGGAAGAAGCCAGCCCACTTAAGGAAGGGAGATGGGGGAAGACTGGAACAACCTCAGAATGGCTTGTCTTTGAGGGGCAATATTCTTGAGTTAAACATTTGTAAGCTGCTTTCCTGGACGCGGGTGGCGCTGTGGGTTAAACCACAGAGCCTAGGACTTGCTGATCAGAAGGTCGGCGGTTTGAATCCCTGCGACGGGGTGAGCTCCTGTTGCTCGGTCCCTGCTCCTGCCAACCTAGCAGTTCGAAAGCACGTCAAAGTGCAAGTAGATAAATAGGTACCGCTCTGGCGGGAAGGTAAACGGCATTTCCATGCACTGCTCTACTTCACCAGAAGCGGCTCGCCCAATAAAGTGAGATGAGCGCCGCAACCCCAGAGTCGTCCACGAATGGATCTAATGGTCAGGGGTCTCTTTACCCTTTACCTTTAAGCTGCTTTCCTGGACTACGGTGGTCAAGAAAGGCAATAAATCATTCTTTTAATGTGAACTTTGGAATTCCCTGCCTAGTGACATCAGGCAGGGGCCTTCAACTGCACCCTTTTCGGCTCCTGGTGCAAACATTTTTTGGCTAGGCAAGCCTGCCCAGACACGTTGAATGTCAATGTGCGTTTTAGCTTATCATCAGTTTTTTATTATTTTAGGAATGTTTTAAACAGCCGTTCGTAACCATTTCTATTGATTGCAGTATTCCCTTTTGTAAACTGCTTTTACGGTTTTTTTCTTACAGTCAAGTGGCACAGTGTATAAATTTTAAGAAATAAAATAAACAAATTGCTTCTTTTGCTATCTGTCATGACACATGGCTTGGATGATAGTACAATTATATAAAAATAATAAAAATAATTTATTATTTATACCCTGCCCATCTGGATGAGTTTTCCAAGCCACTCTGGGCAGCTCCCAGTCGAGTGTTAAAAACAATACAGCATTAAATATTAAAAACTTCCCTAAACAGGGCTGCCTTCAGATGTCTTTTAAAAATAAGATAGCTGCTTATTTCCTTGACATCTGCTGGGAGGGCATTCCACAGGGCGGGAGCCACCACTGAGAAGACCCTCTGCCTGGTTCCCTGTAACCTCACTTCTCGCAGGGAGGGAACTGCCAGAAGGCCCTCGGAGCTGGACCTCAGGGTCCAGGCTGAACGATGGGGGTGGAGACGCTCCTTCAGGTATACTGGACCAAGGACGTTTAGGGCTTTAAAGGTCAGCACCAACGCTTTGAATTGTGCTTTACAATTAGGTAAAGGGTCTATGACAATTAACAAGCAGGTGGTGGGTGGGGGCCTGGGTGCAGGAGTGACCCCCCAGAAGGCCTCTTCCTGCCAGAGCTCCCTGTGGAAGAAGGCGTAAACTGCTGGATTACGTCTCTCTTTGCCTCTTCTGTGGTCCAAGAATTTATATGGAGTGATTTGCTGGGGAAACAAGCCCATACCCTCCAACATTTCTCTGATGAAAATAGGGACGTCCCATTCCAAAATGATAATTTTGCTATTTATACCCCACACATCTTCCTGGGTTGCCCCACCCACTTTGGCGGCTTCTAGCATATATAGAAAAATAAGAAAACATTAAACATTTTTTAAAAAAACTTCCCTATACAGGATTGCTTTTGGATGGCTCAGGAGTTGGATAACTCCATACCCTCCAACATTTCTCCCATGAAAATAGGGGCATCCTAAGGAAAAGTGGGAGATTCCAGGGATCAAATCAGAAACGGGGACGGCTTCTTTTAAATCAGGGACGTCCCTGAAAAACAGGGACACTTGGAGGGTCTGCTAGCTTTCTCTTCTTCTGTGAAATTTAAATTCCAATTCTGCATGCATCCAGACATGTAAATTGGCATATGCAGATTTTATTCCTGCATTGCAGGGGGTGGACTAGATGAATCCCAGGGTCCCTTCCAACTCCACAATTCTCTGATTCTGTGATGCTTATGGGCCTTAGACCATGAACCTCAACAGCATTCAGCAACGTCCCTAGGATTGCTTAAAACACCATACAGTGCAGTTCTAAACTTCCCCATGCGGAAAGTTCTAATGGGTTCAATGGGGTTAACCACCTGCAAGGTATATGTTGATACAGGATGAGGGCCTTAGTGGATCCATGCCTGATTCAGAGAGATTTTGCCCAGCGCTTTCCACACAGTCCCAAAGCAGACATAAAAACAATACATTCACGGTGCCGACTTTAAAACCTAAGTCGTTCATGAATAAATAACTATCTCTTAGTCCCAGAGCTATAATCTATATTTAATTAAGAAAATGACTAAACAGATGAAGTTTTTAAAAAAGACAAAAAGAAACCAAGAGGAAGAAGCTGTGTATAAGTGGGCAGGGGTAGGGGGGAAAAAACACCAGAATTAACTTTACAAAAAGGCACGCTCAGTTCTCATTATTGCTGAGATTCCAGATCTCTTGCAACAGAAAAGCCTCAGTGACTCACTCAAGAGCACGTAGGAGGGAAGGCAGGGATCTGCCTTGCACTGAGTCAGCCCATCTAGCTCAGGGTTTTCCACACGGACTGGCAGCAGCATTCTAGGGCTTCAGGCAGGGACATTGCCAGCCCTACCTGCAGATGCCAAGGACTGAGCCAGGACATCCCCCCTGGTTTCTGAAACCTAAGAACCGAAGAAAAGCCTGTTAGATCAGCTCAGTGGCCCAGCCAGTCCAGCACCATCCTGGTCTCACAGTGGCCAAGCAGGTGGGGAACTGGCAAGCAGGATCCAAGCACAATATCACTCTCCCCTCCAGCTGTTTCCAGGAAATGGTATTTGGGAGCATTGCTGCTTGCAACTGTGGGGGTTGAGTGCCCGCCCTCCAGCATTTCTCCAAGGAAAACAGGGGCATCCTATTCTATTATTATTATTATTATTATTATTATTATTATTATTATTATTACTACCGTATTATTATTATTTCTATCCTGCAGGTGTAAAGGAGAAATAGAGCTGAGTGTCATCACCGTACTCCAAACCTCAAGATAACCCCACCCAGTGGCTAAAGAGATACAAAACTCCATACCTTCCAATGAAAATAGAGATGTCCTACCATACCCACAAGGGACGCGGGTGGCGCTGTGGGTTAAACCACAGAGTCTAGAGCTTGCCGATCAGAAGGTTGGCAGTTCGAATCCCCGCGACGGGGTGAGCTCCCGTTGCTCGGTCCCTGCTCCTGCCAACCTAGCAGTTCGAAAGCACATCAAAATGCAAGTAGATAAATTGGTACTGCTCCGGTGGGAAGGTAAACGGCGTTTCCGTGCGCTGCTCTGGTTCGCCAGAAGCGGCTTAATCATGCTGGCCACATGACCCGGAAACTGTATGCCGGCTCCCTTGGCCAATAAAGCGAGATGAGCGCCACAACCCCAGAATCGGTCACGACTGGACCTAATGGTCAGGGGTCCCTTTACCTTTACCTTTTTACCATACCCACCAACATTTATAGGGGCGTCCTAAGAAAAAGCAGGACATTCTGGGATCAAATCTGAAACTGGGACAGTTTCTGTAAATCTGGGACTGTCCCTGGAAAATAGGGCCTGAGAGCAAAGCCATCCAGGCTTGTAGCCTTATCATACATGAATTTGTCCAATCCTTTCTTAAAGCCACTCAGGTTAGGGGCCAGCATTGCTTCTTACAGGAGAGAGTTTAACTATGCCAATAGTCCGTGCAATAATTTGCCGCTGGGTTCTGCCGGCTGCATGCGCAGTCTTTTTAATACATATATTTTAAGTTAAAGGCACTCTCACTCATCTGAAAATGCAAGCCCTCCCCTTGTCCCTTGGAGGGGGTCAGGCAAACCTGGAGACCTCAGCTCAGCTGTGGGGGTTTGGCAACCCTAGCAGTGAGTGCTTCTCTTTGTTGTTGTTTTTTAATATATTTTATTAAGGGTTTTCTTGTTCTACAGTGTAAGTGTAATGCCTCGTATTTCCCCCCCCCCCCCGTGTAACATTTTTACAAATCCATTTCATTTGTTGAGGCATTAGGGGGAGAAGAAAAAAAGAAAAGAAAAAAAAAGAAAGGAGGGTGGAAGGAGGGGAGATGGATGGGGGTGGGGTCGGGTAGCGGTGTTTCTATTATGCTTAATGTATGTAGTTTGGTGTCAGCGTGCTTGTGTTGTTCACTTGTGTTCCTTTGGTGGTGAGAGAGGTTGGGGTTGGCCTAGGATGTGATTGTTTGTTTGTGATTGGCTGTGGTGATCTTTGTTTTCGTGTGTGAGTGAGGTGGGTGGGTGTTTTGGATCAAGTTAGCCATATTGATTTGTATGCTGTTGGTGGATTATTGTCATTGTCCTGTTGGGCTGTGTATGTGATAAAGGGGAGCCATACCGGGGTGAAGGTGTCTTCTTCTGTTTGTCCCCGTGTCAGTTTCAGTTTGTTAGTTAATTTTTCTAGTAGGGCTGTTTCCCATACTATTTGGTAACATTGGTCCATGATTACTCCTGACAGGTCTCTCCAGTGTCTGGTTATGGTGTTTCTGGCTGCTGAAAGTAGGTGGGTTATGAGTTCTTTGTGGTGTAAATGGGCATTGTTGTCTTGGAAGATGTTTAGTAGGGCCAATTCTGGGGTGAAGTCTAATACTTGCTTTGTTATTTTACATATTTCTTGTATGGCTGTTGTCCAGAATAGTTGGATTTTGGGACACTCCCACCACATGTGGAGGTATGTGCCTGTGGAGGTGCACCCTCTCCAACATTTTGGTGAGGTTCCTGGGTGTATTAGCGCTAGTTTCCCTCTTAAACAACCCAACAGTAAAATCAGCAGCAACTAGGCCCCTGACAACCTTTGAAAACCTCCTCCTAACAACAAAGGGAAATGGTAAAGGGACGGTATCCGCAATATACAAAATACTACTCCAAAATCCCACAAATCCCCTAGACGCAATCAAAAAACAATGGGAGAATGACATAGGTTATGAGATTAACCCCACTCAATGGACCAGAATGTGGTCTAAACCCCCCTTTAAATCCATATCAACGAAAAGAAAAGAACTCACACTGAAACTCACCTACAGGAGTGCTTCTGTTTTATGGCTGCACGAGCAATGGCACGCCAGCACCTGAACATTGGAAATAGATGGGATTATCGGCAGCGTTTTCTTATCTCTGGAAGTTGACAGAAGGACTCAACAAGACTGGCTGGGTACGTGCAGACCCACCAACCCTGTAGATCTCCAGCGGCCCCTTCCCAAACTGGTCTGCGGGTTGGAACTGGCCAGAACAGACTGCAGAGGGTTAAGTGCCATTTCTTTGCAGAGGAAAGCACCTAGCAGCCTTCAACTCTCCTTCCCTCCAGGTATGAGCAGAGCGATTCAGGCACGTTAAGACTGTTGAGGTGGAGTCACCACCCGCACTTCAAATGCTTTCATGCTATAAATAGGCTTCCTTACTTTCTACAGCAAAACAAATGCAATCACAACTAAAAGAGGGGCGAACAATAGCTCTTGCGCCACCACTGAGATTCATTCATTTTTTACCCAAAGTAGCTTAGATATGTGTGCGTCTACTCCCCCACCTGATTATTCCCAGGCTCCTCCAGCTTCCGGAGTCTCGTGGCTGCAAGTCAGTGATGGGATATTGTGTGGCAAGAGTCCAGGAAGTGTGGGTGGACATCCAAGCTGCCTTGGGCCCTGCTGTTAAGGGTGATTGAAGTGGCAGACGTAGGCACATATGTCTATGTGAGAGAGCTTTTTCCATCCCCACAAATAATCAAGGTGAATGACTACTCCGATCAGAAGGTCGGCGGTTCAAATCCCCGCGACAGGGTAAGCTCCCGTTGCTTGGTCCCTGCTCCTGTCAACCTAGCAGTTCAAAAGCACGTCAAGTGCAAGTAGATAAATAGGTACTGCTCTGGCGGGAAGGTGAATAGTGTTTCCGTGCGCTGCTCTGGTTCTCCAGAAGCAGCTTAGTCATGCTGGCCACATGACCTGGAAGTTGTACGCCGGCTCCCTTGGCCAATAAAGCGAGATGAGCGCTGCAACCCCAGAGTTGTCTGCAACTGGACCTAACAGTCAGGGGTCCCTTTACCTATATATTCCAGGGCTGTGTTAAATTGCTTTTGAGGACATTTCTGGAAGCATCAAAAGCACCCCCACTTGGGGGCAATTTTTCAGCACATACAACATTCACTTAAATGTCCCTCACTTGCCCTTGCTTTCAATTGCCTTCACTTGTAGAGTCTTTCTTGTACTGCATTCTCCCCTGATGACAGCAGCCAACTCACGAGGGGCCTCAGAGCCCCCAAACCTCACCTGCCCTTCAGAGAGGTTGTGGCTCCCTCCATGGAGCTCTTTCTCCCTTCCCTCTTCCCTCAATACCTTTCCCCGGAAGATGTGCACTTTCCTAGCTCAGCAATGGGTTGTAGCCCAGAAAGTGTTCCCTGTTGCTTTCCACTGAAGCAATCCTTCACTTTCTCAGAACCTCTTCCTTCCAAATCTCTACTGGTCCTCTGGCTGCTTTATCCTCCCTGTGGCAAGGGGAAAAAACTGTCTCCCACATATTTGTGAAGCTTAGGGTTGCCAGGTCAACAGCATCACAGACCCTGAGATTTCAGGACCCAAAGCTGAGACCTCAGGGTGCCCCTGGTGATGTCCCCAGGGGCAGACCCCAGGTGATGTCATTAAGCATGACTTATCCTTGGAGATGGAAGTTAATTGGGAGAGGGGAGGAGGGAGCGGAGGAGATCAGACTTCTCTCACCCCAGAGTCTGCAATAATTTGCAGGTGGTACATACTGGGATGGAGCTTGGAAGCTGCATGCATAGTTATTATTATTATTATTATTATTATTATTATTATTATTATTAGGCACTCTTGCCCACCTGGAGGCAGCCAAACCTGGAGACTTCAGGTCAGCCCTAGAGGTCTAGCAACCCTCTGTAGAGATGAGGTTCAGCTGTTTCAAGCCCTTGACAATGACGTTAAGTCATTTATTCATTTCTTTACTGTAAGCTCATGTAAAAATATATCCATGCGGTATGCAAAAATCACAAGATTTTTTGGTGATCTCATTCACCTGTCCATTCCGCACTGAGTGGGCTCATGTGCCTGTGACTCATTCAGAAAGGTGGAAGAAGAAGCAACAACAGGACAAAAATAAGTGGATAGTCACACATTCTGACTCTGGTAGATTCAGCCTGAAAACTGAACATGTCTCTATCCACTGTACCATCTACAGTAATATATTTGTTCCTGGAACAGAAAGCTTTAATTCATTTAAGTAATAGATCAGTCAGCTGAAACTTTAGTTGATTTATCAACAAGGGCCAATTGAAAGTACACATGAAATCACAGAATTTAGAGTTGGAAGGGACTTAAAGGGTCATCCAGCCCTCTGCAAAACACATATTATTTAGTCTAGTTATGAGTTATGACACACACTTTTGTATATGTTGAAACATCAGCTGGTAGGTTGTCACTCAATTAAGGAACTCTTAGTTATCAAAGAGTTCCTTAATTGAGTGACGACCTACCAGCTGTCCTAATCTGGTTTAGCCAATAGAGGCTGCTCCCTTAGGGTGGAATGGGGTTCCACCCCACTAAGCCAAGTCTGTCCTCAACCAGTGCCCCCTCCCTCCCTCCCTCCCTCCTTCCTTCCTTCCTTCCTTCCTTCCTTCCTTCCTTCCTTCCTTCCTTGCATTGATTCTTCTCCAAGGAGTTGAAGGTGGCATACATGCTTCTCCTAACAACAAACCTGTGAGGTTAGGCTAAGAGGCTGGGACTGGCCCAAGGCATGAGCTTAATAGCTGAGTGAGAATTCAAACTCTGGTCTCCCAGTTCCTAGTCTGACACTTAAGCACGCACTATGCTGCTTTCTCACACTAACATCTAGTCCCTGCCAATCATTTTACTCCTCCTCCTCCTTACTCTCAGTGTTGCCTTTGTAGGGTTCAGCGGGGAGGAGGATGGAGACAAATCCATCATTCATTAGCTCTGCCTATTATTGGTTCTAGCTCTGCCTGTCATTGACTCGGGCTCCTCTTACTGCGGGTCTCACTGCCTTCTGGCCACCTGTCCCAGGGGGCAGCAGTCTCCACTGGGTTTAACCTCATGCCTACAGCAACTGTGACTAGGGATGCATGTTTGCAAACATGCTGGAGCATGCCTTAGACATGTGCCAGAGAGAAGTGACTGGTCACTAGCATCTCACTCTAGGACTGGGGTGCATTTCCAGGGGTGCATTTGGAATCTAAGAAACTTCTGTGGGCATCACGAAATATCCACTTCAGATAATAAAACTAACAGTGATGATTAGGAAGCACTGATTGGCTGGGAACCTGTAGTTAATTATATCAAACAAAGAGCTTGATTATATAATGTATGCACCTCTGAAAAAGTTATAAGACAATGCAGAAGATTATTACATTGGAAGCGTCTGTGATATAATTTTTTAAAATCAAGTATTTTGCTTTGTAATGAAAAGCTCTGTTTGTTGAACTGTTGTATTGTGATTGTTATGTGTGCCTTCTTTTTTTATACATCTTTTATAAACTATTTACAACTCCTCTGTAATCTTTAAAAACTCTTTGCTAGTTCTTTGCAATACCCATTTCAGAGAATGGAGATTGACAATGCTCAGAGCCTCTGTGCCATGTTGGGAGCCTCAGTTAAAGCATGGCATGTACTGTGGCAAACATAGATAGATAGAATTAGGGTTGCCAGGTCAGGAGCATTCTAAACCTGAGATCTGAGGGCGACCCCTGGTTGTATCACGGGGCAAGCCCTGGAGATGGAAGTCAGTTGGGAAAGGGTATCACAAGGCAAGCCCTGGAGATGGAAGGCAATTGGGAGAGGGTATCACAGGGCAGGCCCTGGAGATGGAGGTCAATTGGGAGAGGGGATCAAGGGAGGGCAGATCCCACATGCTATACTTTGTTGCCAGCTCCTGCGGGCTGAAGTTTGCAAGCTGCACCCCCAATCTTCTTAATATCTATATTTTAAGGGCACTCTCTCCCACCTGGAGATTCAAACCCGCCGCCTGCCGCCTGGAGAGGGCCAGGCAGACCTGGAGACTTCAGGTCAGACCTGGAGGTCTGGCAACACTACACACACTTGCACTCATGCACAGCGCATAAATCAGGCGTCTAATCCCGAAAGAGGCTTCTTTCTTTTCTGGAGTCTTCCGCGTGGCTTGTTGGGCTTGACTGATTTTTCCGCACACCATGCAAGTGTCAAAACAACAGCAGCCAAAGTAAATTTGGAAAGGGCAAGCTCTGTTTCCCCCCTCAACGAACCTGATAAATTATAGGCTCCAAGGCATCTCTTTTAATTTCCTTTATTACCAGCGAAAATGAGTGGTAGTCTCCCCGAGGGCCAAAAACTCCCCCACCCGAGGCAGGCTAAATCTAATCTGTCACGGAATGGCACAGACACCCTCGAACCCAAAGAGGCTGCGATACGAGGCTGATCGCTTAAGCTGAACCAAACAGCTCGAACCAGTGGGATCCTGGGGCAGCAGTGGAGCTAATCTGGTTTTATTTCGCCCTCAGGCTAGGAGGATCAGTTTCTCAACCACCGAGGAACCCAGCCCTCAAAGAAACAGAGCTGAAGCGAGAGAAACTGAGGCAGCTGCATGAATTCTGACACTTTAGTGACTGGTGACTTAAAGTGACACGGCCATTACGTGAGAGCAGGTGTGCGGTCCTGGAATTCTGACTGACGGGGACAGATCGCTGCTGTGAAAAATCTCCTCACCCTCCTGGAGATCTGACTGACACCAACCCTGACAGGATGTGACTGCAAGGAACCTGGTCCCCACACGCAATCCTGATGGATCTCGACGGGTGCTACTGTAGGGAATGCACCCTCTTGAGTGACACTTATGGCATGTTGCTCAGAGGGCACTAAGTACCATTCAGTCCTGACAGAAAGGGGGCTACTATGAAGAGATTTGCCCTCGTGCCTCTTTTGTGCCATAGAAGTCAAAGGGGAGTGTGTGATTGGAACCGACTTCGCCTCTTTCTTAATAGCCCTGCCTTGGATTTGTTTGTGAACAAAGAGAGGGAATCGACCCACTGGCTTTTGTATATTTGATTGACGCAGCTGACACTCAGAACACATAGTGCAAACACAGGTAATGGTGCCATTTAACAAAGCTGATGGCCGGAGGATTCAAGATGGAGAAAAGGGAGCAATGTTGCTTCACAACATTGCTTAACCTCTGGAACTTTCTGCTACTTGAAGTGTTGATGGCCACTCATTAGATGACTTTGAAGAGGGACCAGACCGTGGCAGAGGAGGCTGTCAGTGGCTACTAGGCATGATGGCTACTGTTGATCCCATTGGGGATCAACAATAGGAGAGGGTTTTGGCATTTGTGATCTGTTTGTGGGGTTCCCACAGGCATCTGTCTAGCTCCAAATCACTGTTCTTCAGTCTGGGGTCCCCAGATGTGGGTGGACTACAACTCCCATCATCCTTGACCATTTGGCTAAGCGAGCTGTGGATGATGGGACTCGTAGTCCACTGACATCTTGGTCACATGAGGTGTTGAGAACGTAAGAAGACCCTGGCTTCTGGATTAGGCCAAAGTCCCATCCAGCCCACCTCTTAGAGATGCCCCTTCTGGGAAGCCCTCCAGCAGGACATGAGCACAACAGCACTCACCCCACTTGGTATTCCTGGCAACTGGTTATCGGAACCATACCATCTCCAACAATGCAGGTAAAATATAGCTATCATGGCTAAGAGCCACTGATAGCACACTCTCCAAGTGTCCCAATTTTCCAGGGACAATCCAGGAATTACAAAAGCCCGGTTTCTGATTTGACCCCGGAATGCCCCAGGTTTCTCCGTTTCCTACCCTCCATGTCTTGGAGAAGAATTAAAAGTTTTCATCCTGAATGGAATACTCAGGATGAATTGGTGAAATCTGCTATGATAAAATGGGCACAAGATGTTGGACATAACATTATGTTGGCTGACTGGGAACAGTTATGGACCACAGGTATGAAATTTACGGCATGCCATGCCTTTAGAGAGAATATTATGAAAATGATATACAGGTGGTACATGACACCAGTCAAGCTTGCAAAAATTTACCATTTGCCCGATAACAAATGTTGGAAATGTAAAGAAAATGAAGGTACATTCTTTCACCTTTGGTGGACGTGCCCAAAGATTAAGGCTTTCTGGGAGATGATATACAATGAAATGAAAAAGGTATTTAAATATACCTTCCTGAAGAAACCAGAGGCCTTTCTCCTGGGCATGGTTGGCCAATTGGTGTTAAAGAAGGATAGAACTTTCTTTATGTACGCCACAACAGCAGCAAGAATACTCATCGCAAAGTATTGGAAGACACAAGATCTACCCACCCTGGAAGAATGGCAGATGAAGGTTATGGACTATATGGAACTGGCGGAAATGACTGGCAGAATCCGAGACCAGGGAGAAGAGTTGGTGGAAGAAGATTGGAAGAAATTTAAAGACTACTTAGATAAATACAGCAAAATTAAGGAATGTTAGAATGATGTCGGAATGAAGTTAAGTGGTTTTGGCAGCAATGTTATAAAGGAGTATGTAAAAATGGATTGTTATTAGGTGAGAATGTAAGGTTATAATACATTAAGGTAAAGGATTAAGATAAAAACAAGGAAGGAAAGGATTTGCTGAATTAACTAATTGAACTGGAATACAAAAAAGGGAGGTGTGAGGAGGTCAGGGAAACACTGGTCTGGGTCCTGCCCTAGAGAGCTGGGGAAAACAAGCTTGCGCCATCTTCCACATGACAGCCCGTCAGATATTTTAAGATGGCTACCATATCTTCTCTCAATCTCCTGTTCTCCAGGTTAAACATACCCAGCTCCCTAGGGCAGGAAAGGAAAATGTAAGGAAAATGAAGGAACATTCTTTCACCTCTGGTGGACCTGCCCTAAAGTGAAGGCCTTCTGGGAAATGATATATAATGAGCTGAAAAAGGTATTTAAGTATACCTTAAATTAAGTATACCTTCACCAAGAAACCAGAGGCCTTCCTCTTGGGTATTGTCGGCCAGGGGGTGTTAAAGAAGGACAGAGCCTTGACCATTTTGGTTGCCCTCCTCTGCACATGTTACAGCTTGTCAACATCCTTCTTCAGCTGTGGTGCCCAGAACTGGAGTCAAGACTCCATATGTAGTCTGACCAAAGCAGAACATCTTGTGGTAGCAGATTCCATAGGTAAACTATGTAAAGGTAAAAAAAACTCCTAGATGGTTAAGTCCAGTCGAAGGTGACCATGGGGTTGTGGCGCTCATCTCGCTTTCAGTCCAAGGGAGCCAGTGTTTGTCCATGGAGAGCTTTTCGGGTCATGTGGCCAGCAGGACTAAACCGCTTCTGGCACAACAGAAACCAGAGCACACAAAAACACCATTTATCTTCCCACCACAGTGGTATCTATTTATCTACTTGCACTGGCATGCTTTCAAACTGCTAGGTAGGCAGGAGCTGGGACAGAGCAATGGGAGCTCACCCCGTCACGGGGATTCGAACCGCTGATCTACTGATGGGCAAGCCCAAGAGGCTCAGTGGTGTAGACCACAGCGCCACTCACATCCGGTGAACTATGTGCTGAGTGGAGAAGTACTGAAGAAGAATGTAAGAAGAGCCTGTAGCTAGATCAGGCCAATGGCCTATCTAGTCCAGCCCCTGTTCTCTCAGTGGCCAACCTGAAGCCTCTGGGAAGCCCCACAAATATCTCATGAATGATACAATGCTCTCCTACTTGTACTGTCAGCAATCAGTATTCAGAGGCACTCTGCCATACACAGCAGAGGTAGTGCATAGCCATCATGGCTTGATCATCAGTGTGTCTAAACCCCCTTCTAAAGCCATACAAGTTGAAGGCCATGGCTACATCTTCTAGGAGCAGATTCCATAGTTTAACTTAGCACTCTGTGAAGAAGTCCTTCCTTTCATCTGTCTTGAATTTCCCATCATTCGGCTTCAGTCAATGGCCCCTGGTTCTAGTATTCCCTGACAGCCAGTGTGGTGTATTGGTTGGAGTGTTGGACAAGGACCTGGGAGTGACCAGGGTTCAAATCCTCACTTGGCCGTGAAGCTCACTATGTGAACTTGCAAGCCAGCCATTGCCTCTCAGCCTAACCTACCTCGCAGGGTTGTTATGCGGATTAAATGAGGAAGAAGAGAACCGTGTACAGAACCTCAAACTCCTTGGAGAATATGGTGGGATATCAAGGAAACAAACAAACAAGAGGCAGGGAGGGAGAAGGGGGGGAAACATGACTCCATCCACTTTCTGCACAAGAAAGGTCAGGCTCCAGCCGAGAATTAAGTGGGCGTAAGCTTGCTGAAACCAACGGGTTTGGAAGTGCCTTGGATCGTGGCCCAAGTGTGAATGAGGGGGAGAGGAGGCAGAACTGCGGTGAAAGGAGGAATAAAAAGGGAAATCAATTTTGTAGCGAATGTATTATGCAGGAGTGCCATGCCTTTTGCCTCCTGGCATGGCTTAATATCCATAAATCAAAGAGGAAGGAACTCTTTTTAATGTAGATATGGAGGCCGGTCCTTAGAAAATTGCTCAAGGAGTATTAATAAGGAGAACAAGCTCGGAACGGCTCCAAATGAATTGGCTCCGGACACCAGGGGATTCTGTGAATGTTCCATTGTAAGCTAAAATACCCTTTGATTGCAAGGAAATTTACAGGGTAGGATGGATTTAATCCCAGGGAACCCAGGACTGAGAGACAAAGATCCTAGCCGAGGCTGGCTTCTGAACTTGTGAGTATGAATCCTCCTACTTCTCTGTAGACCCAAAGTCCTCTTGGCCTCATAACCAACTCCCTGGCTGCCTCTTATGCTTTGATCACTCTCCCTGAACATCTAAGTAGTACCACCTCAATCTCTCTCCCTCTCCCTCTCCCTCTCCCTCTCCCTCTCCCTCCCTCCCTCCCTAGCATCCAAAGTGTGAGCACCTACTACAAAAAGTTGCAGTGGGTAGTGCTTCTGGTCAGTTTTCCAGCCAGCTAGCTATGCCCTTTTTCAAGATACTCCATTCCTTTCCACCTCCCCTTTAATTTTCCATTCTCCCACTCACCCACCAACACATGTTCAGAATTCTGTGGCCACTGAGCATGCTCAGCCCTCATTGGGCTGTTGGAGTCCCCACTCTTTAAATATTTTTCTACTTCTGCCAGCCTTGAGGTTTGCTCAAATGCACTGAGGTTTGCCCAAACAATTTCCCTCGTTTTTTCCCCTCATGACAATCCTGTGTGGCAGGTTACACTGAGAGAGAATGCCTGTCCCAAGATTGCCCAGTGAGGTAGGGATTTGAACCCAGGTCTCACAGGTTCTAGCCTAACAGCTCCACCATGCTGGGAGGTAGGTGCCCTCTGAGCCTAGCATTTTCCCAAGCCTGGTCCACCCCCCCCCAGCCGTCTCCCCTGAGTTGCCTTCCTCTAAGTCCACCCCTACTCACGTTTCCCCATGCTGATATTTTGATCGCGTGCTGATTTATTTCAATTTGATTGATTAATCAGTTAAACAGATGATTAATCAACCGCAGGACCATTAATCACCAATTGACAGTGCTATTATAATTCTTTGTGGCTGCTATAGAAAAATGAAATATTTAAGATCGAATTATGCCAAAACGGCTTTTCAGTCCACTTCACTTTGAGAGTAGCTTAATGGGTAGAGTTTTCCTTCTAAAGTTTCTGGTTTTGCTTTTTGAAAATGTCAGAGATTTAATAATGTTGTCAGCCCTGGTTGGAGGATGTTCTGAAGTTCGTCAGGGCCTCAGATGCTCCTTCCAATCCTCCCAGCTGCACAGGGACGTAATTTTACATCACCCGGCTTCATCCATTAAAATCCTCGTGCATATTCAAGGAGGCAGAGCAGGCCTCTTTGCAGCTGTCAGACTGGGTGCAGGCGTGCTTTGGACCCCCTCCTCGCCAAATAAAAGCGGCTTGAAAACAACCCTTATTGGAAGCAGCCATTTAAAAACAACTTAGACCTTTGGGATCCTGTAAACATGGATTAGCTGGAAGGCTTCCAACAACCTCCCTCCCACTTCCCTGTTCTTTTCGTTTCCCCCAATATTCCAAGCTGAAATCTGAACTAGAGGATATTTCTGCACAGCTCTGTAGATTTACAAGAGAATTTCAACGAGTTCTGTGTAGCCAAGTCGGAGGCTGGCAAAAGGAGGACACAGATGGAAGGTGGCTTGATGGCTAATAGGCTGAGTGGAATTAATAAGAAAGTTCCGGATTCAAATCACAAGCTCCTTAGGCAAGGTGCAGTTCTCAGGGCCTCAGTTTCCCCAATCTGTGATATGGGAATAAAAAGACGACTGACCGACCTTGCATGGATTAGAAGATGATGCATAGGACAAGCTCTGAGTCCAGATATTTCTGGTTCACCGCCCTTTACAGTTTCTGGAAGATGGCAGTCCCCTCACCCCTCATTCCAGAGAAATATAATTCAATGGGTTTCTTCCAAGGAAGGCACTGAATTGCACAAAGCATTTAAAGCAGGGGTCAGCAAACTTTTTTCAGCAGGGGGCCGGTCCATTGTCTGTCGGTCCTTGTGGGGGGCTGGACTATATTTTTTTTGGGGGGGGATGAACAAATTCCTATGCCCCACAAATAACCCAGAGATGCATTTTAAATAAAAGGACACATTCTACTCATGTAAAAACACGCTGATTCCTGACTGTCCATGGGCTGGATTTAGGCAGCGATTGGGCCGGATCCGGCCCCCGGGCCTTAGTTTGCCTACACATGATTTAAAGCTTGGCCATAGTACATTATGCATTGGATATTTCAAGACTGGATTACTGCAATGCACTATTTGTGGGGCTTCCCTTGATCTGGAAGCTGCGGTTAGTGCAGGATGCTGCAGCACAATTGCTGACAGCCATGAGGCCTTCTCAGCAGATTTGCACTGATTGCTGATATGCTACTGAGCGCAGTTCAAGGCGTCACTATTTGTATATAAAGCAGTGAGCAAGCAGACCACTTTACCTACGAGACTGCCTTGCCCCAGATCCGCCCACTCGACTTCTGTGTTCTGTAGAACTGGCATTGATACAGGGGCCACAAAATACCCATGCTGCATTTCTAATAACTGAATATTTTAGTTGGCTGCAAATACACTTTGGAACTCCCTGCCTATTGAGATCAAACAGGTGCCTTCACTGTACTCTTTTTCCGGCACCTGCTAAAAACATTTTTATTTCGAAAAGCCAACCCAGGTATCTAGAATGTTGATGTGATCTCATAGAACCACAGAATTGTAGGGACCCCAACGGGCATCCAGTCCAACCCCCTAGGCGTGCCATACGCCAGGAAAATCCCTGACATGTCCTGACATGGTGTCAGAGGGGAATTTCCCTGAACTGGCAAAATGTCAGGGAAAACACGGATGGAAAAAGCAGCAGGGGGAAAAGCTCAATTCTGGTGGTTTTCTTTTAAAAAGTGGAACAACTTTGTGGGTGTGAGGAATTTTACTTTTTGAAATATGGCAACCCTATGTAAACCACTTTTAGGGTTTGTATTTTTAGTGATTTTTAGAGAAATGGAGGTAGTGAGAGATTTTACTTTCTTGGGCTCCATGATCACTGCAGATGGTGACAGCAGTCACGAAATTAAAAGGCGCCTGCTTCTTGGGAGAAAAGCAATGACAAACCTAGACAGCATCTTAAAAAGCAGGGACATCACCTTGCCAACAAAGGTCCGTATAGTTAAAGCCATGGTTTTCTCAGTAGTGATGTATGGAAGTGAGAGCTGGGCCATAAAGAAGGCTGATCGCCGAAGAATTGATGCTTTTGAATGATGGTGCTGGAGGAGACTCTTGAGAGTCCTATGGACTGCAAGAAGATCAAACCGATCTATTCTGAAGGAAATCAGCCCTGAGTGCTCACTGGAAGGACATATCCTGAAGCTCCAATACTTTGGCCACCTCATGAGAAGAGAAGACTCCCTGGAAAAGAACCTGATGTTGGGAAAAATGGAGGGCACAAGGAGAAGGGGACGACAGAGGACAAGATGGTTGGACAGTGTTCTTGAAGCTACCAGCATGAGTTTGACCAAACTGCGGGAGGCGGTGGAGAACAGGGGTGCCTGGCGTGCTCTGGTCCAGGGGGTCACGAAGAGTCAGACACGACTAAACGACTAAACAACAACATTTTTAGCGGTCAGGGAGTGTGTGAATTTTATGAAATATAAAAACTACCTGACCCTGACCATTAAGTCCAGTTGTGACCGACTCTGGGGTTGCGGCGCTCATCTTGCTTTATTGGCCGAGGGAGCTGGCATTTGTGCGCAGACAGCTTCCAGGTCATGTGGCCAGCATGACTAAGCCTCTTCTGGCGAACCAGAGCAGCACACGGAAACGCCGTTTACCTTCCCGCTGGAGCGGTAGCTATTTATCTACTTGCACCTTGACTTGCTTTCGAACTGCTAGGTTGGCAGGAGCAGGGACCGAGCAACGGGAGCTCACCCCGTCGCGGGGATTTGAACCGCCAACCTTCTGATCGGCAAGTCCTAGGCACTGAGGCTTTTACCCACAGCGCCACCCACGTCCCCTTATAGAAACTACACACACTTAAAAATAATCATAATAGCCATCACGGTTTTGTAACCAGGCTGCTCCAGAGCCTTGGAGCCGTGAGTTGTGCCTCACCGGGTGAATTTTGAGCAGGCAAGGAGATTCAGCAAACCCAGGGCCAGAGAGGGATTCCTGGCACTTAATGCACAGAGAGGAGGACAAATGACCTCCCTGCCCCTTCCCTCGCGAAAGTCTGAAATAATGAAATTATATGCCTTAACCTCAGCGCCAGGCCAAGAGGCAAGAGATTCGCAGCACCAAGAGCTGGAAGGAAACAGATCCAACAATATTCTCCACTCAGATAGTTAATATCTTATCTTCCCTGCTTGTTACAGACCAGAATCCGATGTAACTGTCACAGGGAGAGCACAATTTATTCTGCCTTTCCTTCGGAGTGTGTGTTATCGCCCCATGCTGATAGTTGACAGGCAATAGGAAATGGGCTTTTTCTTTCCCCCATCCCTCTGCTTTGTGCAGTGAGATGGAAGTTGGCTAGCTGTGGCTCAAGGTCTAGATGTGAAGGTTGTTGTCAGATGGGGAATGGAGGCCTGGGCTCCGCAGGGGTGAAAAGAGGCTTTGAGGGAACAATCCCTTCTTCTCTGTTCTCCTTAGGTGCTCTCAGACACCATCAACTGAGAAGTATTAAGCCTTGATTAACATTGGTCCAGAACAGCAGTTTTGAAACTCACCCCCACCCCCTGGCGATAACAGCTAACCTTGGAACTTAAATAATAATAATAATTCTGTAAAATGCTAAAGAAGCTCAAGGCTGGTGCAAAATATTATTTAGTTGTTGCTTTTCCATCCCACAGAGCTCAAAGTGGCAGGAAGAATTCTCCCTGTTCCTCACAACAACCTTGCGAAGTAGGTTCGGCTGAGAGGCAGTGACTGGTCACCCCCTTTTAGTGATCATTTTCAGGTGGCAAAACAAAAAAAAAAAGAGGGGGGAGTATTGGAGTGATTTGGGGAAGCGGGGGGGAAATGGGGGTGACCATTCTACCAAAGATCTTCAGAAGGTATACATTGTGCCTCCCCCCCCCCAATTTATCACCACAACAACCCTGTGGTCAGATGCAGAGAGGCTTGCTGGTGCAACAGGGTAATAATAATAATAATAATAATAATAATAATAATAATAATAATAATTTATTTATAACCCGCCCATCTGGCTGGGTTTCCCCAGCCACTCTGGGAGGCTTCCAACAAAATATTAAAACACAATAGTCTGTTAAACATTAAAAGCTTCCCTAAACAGGGGTGCCTTCAGATGTCTTCTAAAAGTTGTTTAGGGTGTGTCGTTTTAGCAGGTGAAACTGAATTTTCGCAAACTTCTTTGTGATTGGTCAGCATTTATCTTGGTAAGTCTATGTTTGTACATAAACTGTTTTTGGAAAACCAAGTAATTTTAATTTTACCTTCTGAAAATGTCAGGTAATCATATCATATCATATCATAATATTGCCCAAGTAACTTGGCAACCAATTCCCATGATTTCTGTGCCATTTTACACACACTTCATTCCACCAAGCAAAACTAAATTATATTAATTTAACCAAAATTAAATCTTTTGAATTCCCATGTCGTTTTACAACTTTTCAGCACTCCTCCTTTTAACCATCAACCCTCCATCCCAGGGAACTCTGGGAAATGTGGCTCTGTGAGGGGAATAGAGGTCTCTGCACAACTCTGCACAACCTTAACAAGCTACACTTCCCAGAATTCTTGGGGCAAGCCGTGGCTGTTTAATGCGGTATCATAGCACTTTAACTCTCTGCTGCGAATGTGGCCTCTGTCTGGTTCCTTTGTACAAAAAGGGCAATGAACCCTGGGATTTTCTTAATCGTATTTAGCTAATTTCTAATAAAATAAGGAGGGGAGTAACGGAGAAGCCAGAAATCTCCCTGACCTCTTCCCTTCAGGATCATCTCCTCTCCAGCTCCCTTTCCATCGTCCTCCTGCCTTGCGCCGCTTTCTGCCAATCACCGCCCGGGTTCTCCGTTTTGCCGCTGCCTCTATTCCCTGGGCCGCCTCCCTCCATACGCGCTGACCCACTTTAACTGTCAGATTTACAGCCGAGCAGTTCACTGGCGGGGAGAAGATGGATTCGCAGAATAAATTTTACAGAGCAAGGGGAGCCAGCCGTAGAGGAATGAGCTGAAACGGTGTGCACTTGTGTCTGAGAGAGAGAGGCACATATGCACACACACACACACACACACACACACACACACAACACACACACACACACACACAGAGAGAGAGAGAGAGAGAGAGAGAGAGAAGGAGGATGACATCAGAAGAGAACAAGGAAGCAATAGAGGCTGGGAGACGGAAGGGGACATGCAGCTGTCGAGATGCACGGGTAATGGGCAAAAGAGACAAGGAAAGCGGACTTGGAGAGCATCACTCAGGAGGCTAGAAAGAAGGAAGGCGGGGAAAATCTTATCTTCTGTGCAGCGATGCCTGCAGCTTCAGGGAAGACAAGCAATTGATGGAGGAATGGGTTTTCTCTTTCGGCAGAAACAGGAAGATACAGTGGTACCTCAGGTTAAGTACTTAGTTCGTTCCGGAGGTCCGTATTTAACATGAAACTGTTCTTAACCTGAAGCACCACTTTAGCTAATGGGGCCTCCCGCTGCCGCCGTGCCGCCGGAGCATGATTTCTGTTCTCATCCTGAAGCAAAGTTCTTAACCTGAAGCACTATTTCTGGGTTAGCGGAGTCTGTAATCTGAAGCGTTTGTAACCTGAAGTGTATGTAACCCGAGGTACCACTGTAGAAAGTTGGCCCATCTAGCTCAACAGTGCCAACACTGACTGGCAGCAGCTCTCCAGGGTTTCAGACAAGGGTTTTTCCCAGCCCTAAGACAGAAAAGCCACTGGGGACTGGACCAGGGCCCTTCTGTCTGCAAAGCAAATCCTCCACCACAAGGGATATCGGAAGGCATCCATTTCCATTCCAAACCATGTTCATCGCAAGGCGTGCTGCTTCCGTTCTGCTGCAGTTTGGCTTCCGACAAAAACCTTATTGGTCCTGCTGTCCACTGTGGCAGAATATTATGCAATCGCCTATGCAATTAATGACACGCTTGCCGGTACATTATTCCACACCCTTCATTTTGATGCAAAGGACACAGAATGGGGAAATAAAACCATAATCAATTACGTGTTGTTTGCAGACAGAAAGCAATGGTGAATAATGATCATAGCATCTGGATTGATTTCTGTTCCAGACATGGGGTGAAGAAGCGAACACGTACAATGTCCACTCCCATTTCTGTTGGAATTCTCCAGTATACCTATCTGCTGCTCACTCCCCTCATGGGTTTTCTGAGCTCTTCGAAGTACGGATATCTCCAGGAAAGTTTGAGAGCCAATATAGTATAATGGTCAGAGCATCAGATTAGGACCTGGGAGACCAGGATTCAAATTCCCACTCAGCCATGGAGCTCACTGGGTAACCATTCACTGTTTCTCGACCTGGCCTACCTCACAGGGTTGTTCTGAGGATAACATGAGGAGCAGGAGAACTATTATGCTACCCTGAGCTCCTTGGAGGAATGGTGGAAGGTAAATACAGTAGTACCTTGGCTCCCAAACGCCGCAAACCTGGAAGTGATTGTTCCGATTTGCGAACGTTCTTTTGGAACCCAAATGTCTGACGGGGCTTCCTCAGCTTCTGATCAGCTGCGAGAGCTTCCTACAGCTGATCAGAAGCTGTGATTTTGTTTTTGAACGTTTTGGAAGTCGGATGGACTTCCAGAACAGATTCCATTTGACTTTCAAGGTTTGATTGTAAATAAATTGAAATGAGATGAAATATTCAAGCCGATCTACCATGCGTAATTCGCACAGGTTGCAGGATTGAGATTCTCTTGGACCACATTTTGGGTTGTATTGGCAAAACATGTCACTTTCCCTTTTATTGTGGAGTACCTAATCGCTCATCCAAAGTGGGTGTGACTGTTAGTCTGCACAAAAAAGGCTTTTCATCTCATGTCCACATATCAATTGGTCATTGCTCAATCCATGGATCCAAGGTCAAGCCGTTGGGCTTGAGGTCTCTAAACCAGGAGTCAGCAAACTGACCGCGTCTCGGGGCAGTGTCTCCAGCACCGATAACACGGCGGGCCAGAGGTGGGGGAGCGCGTGCCCATATGTGTGCGCACATGCTATTTCCGGCACACTTCCCGTTTGGAGGAGCACCAGAAATAGCTTGTGCACATGTGCACAGGCCTCCTGTGACCCGGATGTGCACCAGAAATAATGCTTGCGCATGCACACAATACTTGCACATGTGCACAAGCTATTTCTGGTGCTCCTCTGACCTGGAAGTGGGCAGCTGCGCAGCGCAGTGCTGGCAAGAACGGGCGATGGCAGTGGGTGGCGGGGGTCGCCGTGGGCCGGATAAACGAGTCCCTCGGGCCGTATCTGGCCCGTGGGCCTTAGTTTGGGGACCCCTGCTCTAAGCCCTGGGAAGAGGCCAGCCAGCCAAGTCTCTCTCCCTGCCCTCTTCATTTCCCTTGGCAAAAAGCATCTGCCGAGTGTTTTGCTATCAACTTCGCCAGAGTTTGCTCCTGTGGTCCAGTCCCGGTAAACAACAACAACAACAATATCTCCTTGCCCCAGAAGCAGTCTCTTCTCCACTGGATGGACGCTGTAAGATGTGCCTGGGGAACTTTTATTAGCTCAAGGGCTAGCTGCAATCTCCATAGCTGTCAACGTTTCCCATTTTTAAAGGGAAATTCCCTTATTCCAAATAGGATTCCTCGCAAGAAAAGGGAAAAGTTGACAGCTATGTGCAATCTCCTATGGGCAACCTTGGTGTGTATGTGTTTGTGAACTTGCCTGTTTGCTTGCCTGCCTGTGGTGGGTGGGGCCAGAGGCAAAAATGGGTGGGGCAATGAATATGACCCCAAGCCTGTGTACATAGATATCATAGAATTGTAGCATTGGAAGGGACCCTGAGGATCATCTAGTCTAACCCCCTGCAATGCAGGAATATGCAGCTGTCCCATACGGGGGATCAAACCTTCAACCTTGGCATTATCAGCACCACGCTCTACCCAACCAAGCTATCCAGGCAGAGGGCTAAATTCCAGTCACACAAAAGTCAAGAGATTTCTACATGCACACAGCAAAGTCTCCAACCTCCACCCACGCCAGAAGGAAGCATGATCACAGTTCACAGAGACATATTTAAGCCCTGAGGCATGTTCAGAAGGAGGGGAGAGGCGTGGCCTGGGGAGACAATCAGAGAGGGCCCGTGGGAGAGATCTGGAGGGCCGTATTCAGCCTGCAAGCTGGAGTTTCCTCATACCTGGATAGTAGTTTAAGACGAGTCCAGAGTACTCATATGCCAGAAATACTTAAGGCAGTGTTCTTCAACCTTGGATCCCCAGTCGTTCTTGGACTACAATGCCCATCATCCACAGCCAGATGAGCCAGATGTCAGGGATGATGGGTTTTGTAGTCCTACAACATAAGGGGACCCAGTAGCACTGATTTAAGGGATTCTGCCACCCTAGGTCAATGGGAAATCTAGTGCACCATCCGAATAATAATAATAATAATAATAATAATAATAATAATAATAATAATTTTATTACAGCTCTCACAGTGGCTAACCAGATACCTGTGAGAAACCCTTAAACAGGATCTGAGCACAAGAGCAACTCCCCGACTGTGGTTTCCAGCTACTGATATTCAGAAGCATTGCTGACCCTGCATATGGAGCCATTGATAGCTTCTCTTCCATGAGAATGAAATGCTGTTTCTTAGACATTGGTTTAGATGCTTAGTGCCTGAGTGGTGTTCCAGGGAAGTCACACACTGGGGAGAGAATCATAGAATTTTAAAGTTGGAAGGGACCACAGGGTTCATCTAGTCCAAGCCCCAGCAATGCAGGGGTCTTTTTGCTCCAGGTGGGGCTTGAACCCATGACCCTAAGACCAACACGAGTTGTATGGGATGAACTGGGGGGGGGGGGAATCCGTCCTGATGACGGATGCCTGGCCTCCCTCACAGGGCTGTTGTTGTGAGGCCAGGCTCTTCGGAAGAGGAGCGGAACTACGAGTGCAATAAACCCACTTCATCCACGAGCCGCTTTGCAAGTCTGGTCACATCAGCTTCGGCATGCAAATGGGGAATCGCGCTGGCTGAGCCACAGTCAAAAACAAACCGAGGTTCTCAAAGGTGCCAAATATGAAAGAGATGAATGAGATGAGAGGATTTGAGAATGCAAATGCTCGCAGAGTGAAAACACCCCATTAGGATCTATGAACAGAGAGCAGAGGAGACTTTGCCAGTGATCTAATTTGCACAGCAAGTGTAGAGCGACACTATATTTAAATCTTAAAGATGAGCAGAGGGTGGTTTTTTCCCCACCCCCACCCCGCTTTAATTAAATGGATGTGAATTTAAATGGGTTTTGTTTGTAAGCCGCTCGGATGCAGGTCTCAGCTGCTGGGTCAACACCTGAGCTAAGGGGTGCAATTGCACCAGAAGCTCCACAACCATCTTATGGAGGAGGAGGAGGGAAGAACGGGCAGGAGAGACCCGCTCAGAACCCGCCACTGTTTGTTTCAACATCAAGTTAAAACAATTTTAATGGCAGGCAGCTTGGGACCCCTTCTGCCGCTGCTTAGTTAGTCTGCAGCCAGCCCATCAAATAAAGTGCAGGTTGAATTATAATAATATAGTAGGAGATCACTTTATTTGATGGGTTGAATCCGGACTAAGTAAGCGACACTTCCGGAATCAGGGTTGTTGTCCCACCAATTTCATTTTGAACTAAGTGCATCTAATGTAGTCTGGATTTAGACCTGTTTATATTTCGCTACCTTGTAGATCAGGGGGTGGGGAATCTCAGCCCCGATAGCTGAGTGCAGTGCCGGATTTACATATAAGCTAAACAAGCTATAGCTTAGGGCCCCACTCTCTTGGGGGCCCCAAAAAATTTTAAAGGGGAACAAATAAGATAAAAATCAAATAAAATAAAACCAACATACAGTTAGAGCTTAATAATTATTTCACTGTTAATACACTTCTTCTTTATTGTATTTCACTATTAATATACACAACACACATGCAAGCAAACTTCTTAATTGTATTTCAGTTCAACAAATACATATTTTGTTATGTGCTAATGGCTTTCGATACCTGTTAGGTCCATAAATTACCATATAGCATATATTCAACACAAAAAAACAGCGACAATTTGTTGTTGACAAAGGACAGCTGGACATAGAAAGGGTCCCATTACCTTCAGTAGCTTAGGGCCGCATCAAACCTAAATCCGGCCCTGGCTGAATGCAGCACCAAAGGCCATGTTATGTGGCCCTCAAGTCCCCACCCCCAGGCCCTCACCACCCTCAAATTTCTACCCCAGGTTGGAATGCCTCCTTGAACTGGAATCATGGCTCTTTTCCTCCTGGAGGGATGTGAGAGTGCTCTGGTGCATGTGGAGAGTCTTCTGGCCTTTGTGCAGCTGAAATATCACCTACTGTAGTCATGCTTAGGGTTGCCAAGTCGACAGCATCCCAGACCCTGAGACTTCAGGGCTCAAACCTAAGACTTAGGGGTGGACCCTGATGATGTAATGGGTGGACCCTGGTGATGTCATTAAGCACGACACGTTAAGCATTATCTGCGGCGGCTGAGAGCATGTCATTCAAATAAAAAACCCACAAAGTCTGTTGCATGTTGCTGGTTGGAAATCAAGATGGAAACCTTTGCTAAAGCGGGAGCTCCCAGGTGCAGTTGATTTGAGGGGACGATTCCTTCTCACATGTTTAGGGAGACTGGATAGGGAATATCCCACGGAGGACCTTACTGTCTTCAAACAAAAACATCTTGGAGGTCCCGGGCCACAGGGAGGTTAGGCTGGCCTCAACCAGAGCCAGGGCTTTTTCAGCTGTGGCCCCAATCTGGTGGAATGCTCTGTCACAAGAGACTAGGGCCCTGCGGGACTTGACATCTTTCCGCAGGGCCTGCAAGACAGAGCTGTTCCACCAGGCCTTTGGCCAAGGCACAGTCTGACCCCCTCCTTTGGCAATCCTCACAGAACTCTAGCCCAATGGTTGCCATTAATCTGATTTGAATTAATTTTATAATGAAATGATTTTAGAATGCTGTATTTACTTTACTGTTGTTAGCTGCTCTGAGCCCGGCTTCGGCTGGGGAGGGCGGGATATAAATAAAAATTTATTATTATTATTAATATTCAGGATAGCCTACTGCAGCGGTTGTCAACCTGTGGATCCCCAGATGTTGTTGGACTACAACTCCCATCATCCCTGAGCTCTGGTCTTGCTAGCTAGGGGTGATGGGAGTTGTAGTTCAACAACATCTGGGGACCCACAGGTTGAGAAAGGCTGGCCTGCTGGCTTCAGAAGGGTCCCAGTGCTCACCACTGGCCAAGCACCTCCTGAGCAGAGGCAGATTTAGGGCTGTGCAACTGGTTCCCACGCACTAGGCGCTGAGCCAAGGGGGGCGCTGCAACTATGACACAGTGCATGTGCAGCATGGAAAGCAGTAGGGTGCTAAAATTTGGCTCTGCACAGGGGCGCTGCTGAAATCTGAAAGACCAAAGTCTGCCCCTCTCATGAGAAATCTATTGTACGAAGAGGAGAGCCTAGGCTGGTGGTTTTCAATGAGGACATCCCTGGAGAGTTTGTGCTATAATTTGCAGGCAGTTCCTGCCAGGCTGAAGCTTGCAGGCTGCGTGCACAGTCTCTTTGGTAAAATCTGTTGTATTAGAGGCACTCTCGCCCACCTGGAGATTTAAGCTCTCCCTCTGCCCCCCTGGAGGAGGTCAGGCAAACCCGGGGACTTCAGGTCAGCCCTGGAGGTCTGCCAATCTTAGCCTGATGCACGAACCGCAGCTTCCAGGCCAGCCACAAGGGAAGATGGACACAGAGGGCCTTGCATTGATCTTACTTTGGCGTTGCCAACGGCGGCGGTCAAGCCGTGCGCTTTTGCGAACCTTCGCAAAATTCATCTGTTGGGATTCCCAGCGTTGAGCACTTTGGGGATATTGGCTGCAACAGGGTTGCTCTCCCTAGTGAGGTGTAAGGGAGCGTTTGCTGGTAGGTGGCAGGATTAAAGTGTTATTCCTTGTAAGCCGTAATCTAAAAGAGCTCACTCTGACTCTCTCGGGCAACCCAGGGTCAGGCGGCTGAGGATCGTGGGAGGAGAATCAGGTCACTAGATATTATGAGGCAGGAGCAAAGGAGTGCTGTTTCTGGCAGAGAGCAGAGGAGTTAGCAGCTAAATTGCAGAAAATGTGCAAATGTTTGCGAGTGTGTGTGTGTGTGTTCATTTTCTCTAATTAATTTCAAGACTGCCCTCCTTAATGAATGGTAGCAGGGCAGCTGACTCACAGAAAACCGATATGAAATGTACAATGCTCCTAACACTTCTGTGCTTTTTTCCCTGATTCACGTTTGACTGACAGACTCTTGGTAGAGAAAACTGTTATTTTCATAAATACGTTGGAGGGTGAGATGCACTGTGTTTTGAAGCGCTTCCGCTCGGATTGTGATTCTCCCACCTGGAAGACTGAGCGGAAACAAGCCAACAAAAACCCCTTTGTTGAAATGCGGCTCTTATCTCATGGAAAATGCTAAACGAATTAAAACCCTGCGCCCCGGCAATTTTATTTGAGAGCCACCAAAAACAAAAAGAGGATTTCTGACCCCAGCCGAAATCACGTTCATTTGCATAATTTATCCAGTTTGCATAATTTATTCTCCATTTTATTTTACAACTTGCATAATTTATGATCAGTGGCGTAGCGGTAAATTCTGATTCCCCCTCTCCTCTCCCACGCAATCGGCTGCGATGTGCTCTAGGTGCCTTCTACAGACTTCTCTCTTAGGCATCTCTCTCCTGTTAATTTCTAGATTGTATTGATCAGGAGTGTTTTGATTTCGGAATTTTTATTCACACTCCGCATTTTCATTTTATTTGCATCCCAGCCTTGTGATTTTATGGCTCTTCCCTTTGCAAAACCACTTACAGATCACCCATAGTCCATAGGCAGATTCAATAAATGTTGAAGCCCCCTAATTTTGAAGTCGGCAAGAGTCCTCTGATTTTTTAGGAACAGCATGACAGCAATCCTATGCAAAGCCATCTGGGAATAAAGCCCTATTTGATGCCAGAGATGCTTGCTTCTGACTGCATTAGGTAAAACTGACTGCATTAGGTTTAACAAAGATCTTAGACTGGCTGAAACCTTGAGCAAACAATACTGCAAAGAAGTGTTGCAGTTTAAATTCCTAGTGTGAACAAGGAAGCCCATCAAAGGAAACCGAGAGTACGTCCATTCTTCTGCTTGGCCTGTGCCTAGAAATTTAATTTAATTAATCATGATTATAATAGAAAGTATGGGTACAGTGCTTTTTAGGCATGGGTCCGAGTGGTTTTTCATTTGTCCTGCCACTTTCCCCAAGAAAACTTGTTTATTGCTGAATCGGAACAAACATCAATCTGTAGGAACATCGATGGATGTTTGTTCTGATTCAGCAGTAAAGAGCGGGTTTTCCTGGTGGGAAGTGGCAAGTGTGGGGTGTGATATGTAAGTAGCACTCAAGTACAACATTCCTTTTTTTTTATTAAATATTAATTGGGTTTTATAACAAATAAAGATGCAAATCTCATTCATCAAGATATATACAAATGTTCTGCCTCTCGTCCTTCGGATTTCCCTCAACTCCCCCTCTACTGAGTTATTTAGTTTTGTTTATTGTATCCTGCTTTGTATCAAAGTAAATTCCTTTATCATTCTCTAAAATGTCTGTTACTCAAGTACAACGTTCCTTGTTTTCCTAGAGTGGACATGTGGGGGAATGTTTGGTCCAGCCAGTCAAAAACTTCCTGTTTCTTCCTGGGCTGGGACATACTTCCTTTGCATGTGACTAGAGGTGGGCGTGACCTACCTGTCCAGGTAACAAAAGGGACAAGGCACGCAGCCCTCTCTCTCTTTTTGACTTCCTTCGCCGTTGGAGCAGCTTTTAGCTAGAGATGCTCTGTTGACTTCCATCCAACAGAGGACATTGGGATTATCCCCATATGGGATAGCTTCACATGTATATAATTTGTAACTAAGTCTGTCTTCAGGGATCCATCTGTGAACTGATGTGAGTAAACTACTTTTATATACTTTACACAAGATTGTGGTGTGCTTATTCTTTTAAGAGGGATATAAGCGGACTTACCAGGAACCTGATAGTGAGAGGCTTACACAAGCCTGCAACCAGCTACCCGCTGTGTGTTTAAAAGGGGGATGTGAAACTTTGCTAAGTAAAGGAACTTGCCAGCACAAGTGAGGGAGGATATTAATAAACAATATATCCTCTCCTGCCTCCCTGAACATTCCCACAGCAAGACAAGCGGAAATGTGGAAGAGTGCTGAAAGGTCAGGAGTTGAACCCGGGATTTCACTCACAGACTACCTGGGCTTCATTCAGTGAGCTGTTGCCAGGGCTGATCTGCAAGAGACAAGTCAAGGAGTCTGAGCTGAGACAAGCCCACCAGAGACTGGGAAGTTGCTGCTGCTCAACAAAGTCCCAGCCTTTCACAGCTGTGGACCTCCAAAGAAGCTGAATGCTTGCAGATTCAGGGCACACTAAGTGCATCTTCACACAGTGCATAGTTGAACTACGGAACTCCTTGCCACAGGGGGCAGTCGTGGCCACCAACTTGCCATTTAAAGAGGCTTACACAGATTCCTGGAGGAGATGGCTAATCAGCAACTCCCAGGCATGGCGGCTATGGATGCCACTGGATGGGAACTGGTGGGGAGAGTTGCTGTTGATCTCAGGTCCTGCATATGGGCTTCCCACAGGCATCTTGCCCACAGGCAAGAACAGGATGGGCCACTGATTCAACAGGGCTCATCTTACATTGTTTCTGTCCAGGAGGGCCCAGTGGTCAAGGTGGGCAAGGCCAGACCAGAGCATGGGAACATATCACTGCCAGGAAGGTGCCCAACTGAGTTTCAGGGAGCTCATCACTCAGGGCAGCTGCACAAAGACGTTTCCCTGCTCTAAACCCCAGCAGCTCTGACCATGATGGTCCTTCTCCTCTGCCAGGCCTGCTGCCCTTACTAAGCCTCCAAGCAAGCTGATATCTGCCTTCCCATTAGTTCTCTTGGAAACATACCCAGTTATTTAAACAAGCAAAGAAAATACTGCACATCATAACAGCATAACCACAGCTGTTGTGTTACTGAGTGACTGTTTTGCAACCCTGCACTGGCTGCATTCACAGCTGGACTTGGGGAGGGTAGTTTAGAGATGTCGCTTCCTCTGTCTCTGTGAATGCTTTGAAAGGGATAACAGTCTAAGAACCCTGCAGGAATTGTTTGCTAATTAGCCAACTTCGCTCCCCCAGTTCTGTTTATTTTTAGTCTCAAGTGCATTTCTGGGCAGGTCAGCGGCACTTCCATTGTTCCAGAAAAGCAGCAAGAGAGAAACTTCTGGCTTACAATTTGCTTTCTGGGCCCAAAATATGTGAATACTTTTTATAGGGAGATGCAGGTTTGCTTGGCGTCAGGTGTGAACCAGAGATTTTTGGGTGTCAGCAAGGCTGGAAAACCCAAAGCGCTTGTCCCCTTCCCCATGCACACTGACTGACTCAATCTTCCCCGACCCTTCAGTGACCTTCAGATGATGTTGGACATCAGCTGCTATCAGTTCCAGCCAGCATGGGCCAACGATCAGAAGTGATGCAAGTTATGGTCCAAAACATCGACAGAGGATCAAGTTGGGGAAGCCTGTCAATGGATTTGTCTTAGAGCACCTTCAGAAGTTCTTTCTCGGGTGAAACTGCGTGGGAAATTTCAAGGGTTTCCAATGAGACTCTGGGAATTTCTCACTGAGGTTCTGCGTGTCTCTGGCACAGGAAAAAGGGGGAATGGCAGCATGGTTATCGCTTTGTCTTGTTAAGTTTGCATGAAGCCGAGACACAGACAATGTGTTTTGACACACTGGTGCAACAGGGGAAATACCGTATTTTTTGCTCTATAAGACTCACTTTTTCCCTCCTAAAAAGTAGGGGGAAATGAGTGTATGTCCTATGGAGCGAATGCAGGCTGCACAGCTATCCCAGAAGCCAGAACAGTGAGAGGGATTGCTGCTTTCACTGCGCAGCAATCCCTCTTGCTGTTCTGGCTTCTGAGATTCAGATTTTTTTTTCTTGTTTTCCTCCTCCAAAAACTAGGTGCGTCTTGTGGTCTGGTGCGTCTTATAGAGCGAAAAATATGGTAAATGCATCCTCAGCGCAACTCCCTGCTCTGTGCCTTTGCAGAATGTTGGTTCAGAATGGCAGCGAAGAAGCCGCCTTGCCATAAACTGTGAACGGGAAGCACAGATGTCACAAATCCCCTTTTGAAGAGGCACGTCTGCTCTCCATCTTATGCTGGAGTAGCTTTAAATCCAGTGTTGAGTAGAAAGTCATGTCTTCTTGATGTTATGATAAAAAAAAATGTTCCAATCTCTTTCATTATGAATTATTTGCCTACTGGCTAACTAGCGCATTAGGTCACATTTAATCCATCCATTTGCATATCGAGGTTGGCTAAAACAGGCATGGTTCCCACCCACCTCCCAGTCCACCTGTGTGGATTTTTCGGCCCATGGCTCATCAGCATCCCTCTGCCATGCAATGAAATCCCTGCCAAACCTGGCTGGGTCACCTGGGGCCCAACCTGAGGCTCTT
The DNA here is from genome assembly GCF_964106915.1 of Podarcis gaigeae. Lineage (NCBI taxonomy): Eukaryota > Metazoa > Chordata > Lepidosauria > Squamata > Lacertidae > Podarcis > Podarcis gaigeae. The sequence goes on along the minus strand of NC_139690.1, from coordinate 49,791,417 downwards.
CTGCCCGCAAACCAAGAACGTTCGCCAGTGAGCCATGGCAACATCAGGGATTCTGGGGATTCAAATTAAGACGATGGAGATGAGAGGCCAGGACTTAACTCAGTGGGCTATCTGGGACCGCATAATAGGCAATACGATTCAATCCCGGTCATGCCCAGGCCAAATCTGGCTGTTTGGCAAGCCCTCTCTTCTCCCTCAGCCAGAATGCAAATCTCTTCACGTTGCCAAGTTAAATAGGCTGTGTACTGGGCTAATGGTCAGCATGCAACCTTCTGTTTCTCCCCGTCTCATGCTAAATAATGACAAGCTGTTCTCATCCAATTATTTCCCCGCTGCATCCAGATGATAGAGGAGCAAAGGTCCACCGAGAGCGTCAAGAGTACAGGTGCTCTTGACCAGCGTCCAGTTCTGGAGGCAGCGTAGAAAGGTTGTGAAGAAAGGTTGCGGAGCCTGGGGTTTTTTAGTTCAGAGGAAGAGGCACCGCAACAGAAAGTTACCAAATCATGCTTGGCACGGAAGACATGGCGAGAGAAAAGCCCTTCATTGTCTCTCTAGAAATCTTGGCCGTCCAATGAAGCTGATGTTTGGAAGATTCAAGAGGAAGGAATTCTTCATGCAATGCATAAACTATGGAACTCGCTGCTGCAGGAAGCAGTCATGGCCACCAACTTGGATGGTGTTATAAGGATTTTAAGGTCTTAGATATGTAATAAATGTTCATAAAAGTACCAAGCAAACATGTACATAAATATATAAGCCACATGTCTGAAGCAGAACAGGAAAACAGCCATGAAACCATTTGGCTCCCAAACTGACCAAATGTTTTCTCTGCAAAGTCAAAGGAAAATGGAAAATCCTCCCCATTGCCTTTTCCTTCACAAATCCTGTCTTAAGGCTACATTTAAGATATGAATAGGGTGTGAGCCTGTGACCTGAGTCAGGAACTAAGTATTTATCATTACAAAAGACTGGCCAGGCTCCCCAGGCAATCCAATCAAGTAAGCATTAACAGGTAACCAGCCAGACAGGAGGTAAACAACGCACTCAGGTTTCTGGTAAACAATGCACTCAGATTTCTGTTGTAGACTACCCCTTTCTGTGATGTAGGTATGATGTGTCGGGGGTGGTCTTGAGCTACACCCCTTCTGTGATGTATGTATGATGTTTCTGGGGGGTGGTCTTGGACTCCAGGGCAATTTAAAATGTCTATATAAGGGCAGGTACACCTTGGTTCGGGGTCCTCCTCCTTCTCCTGCGTGTGAGGGGAGCACCCTGTTGCAACAGATCAATAAAGATCAGGCTTACTAGCTGCTTTGCTTCTCAATATTCTCTGGTCGGCCTCTGTTATTTTTCTCTGACCGATGGAGAACCTGCAAAGGACTCTACAAGGGCTCTTGTGTCCCCCATAAGGGAATAAGGGCAGATTTCCATTTATTACAATGGCTTTAGAAAAGGACTGGAAAACTTCATGGAGGAGAGAGCTATCAATGGCTACCAGCCAGGATGGCTCTGCTCTGCTTCCATAGTCGGAGGCAGCAATGCTTTTGAATGGGAACAGGGTTCTTGTGCTCAGATCCTGCTTGCTGGTCTCCTGCACGTTGGCCACTGTCAGATCAGGAAGATGGACTGGACGAGCCATTGGCCTGATCCAGAAGACTCTTCCTATGTCCTTATGGTGGACAGAAGGGGCATGACAGAGAAAGGCATGCCCACTTATCTCTCTCTTTTTTTAAAAGTAATATTTATTAAGAGTTTAAAGATTACAAAAAAAGAAAAAAAGTTAAACAAAGCAAAACAATACAATACATGAAAAACAAAAAACACTCCTTATCTTAACAAAACAGAAACAAAAAACAGAAAGAATTAAAAACACATCCAATATTTCCATATTTTATCTTTCATTTACTTGTTTCAATGACCTCCTCACACCTCCCTTTTTGCGTTCTAGTTCAGTTAGCTATTTCAGCAAATCCTTTCCATCTTTCTCAATTTTTGTCCTTTAATTTATCTTAACACAATCTAACCTTACATTTCCCCCCTTTGGCCCGTTAATAATCTATTTTTACTTAATTCTTTATAACATTTCTGCTAAAGCCATATAACTTCATTCCAGCATCTTTCTAACATTCATTAATTTCACAGTGTTTTTGTAAATAGTCTTTAAATTTTTTCCAATCTTCTTCCACCGACTCTTCTCCCTGGTGTCGGATTCTGCCAGTCATCTCTGCCAGGCATGCCCACTTCTCAGAGATAAACATGAGCAAAACAGACTTGTAATTACTGGTCTCTGCTTTCGGACAAGAGTAGTTCTGTGTGTTTGGCCCTGGCAAAATCTTAGTCCTCTCCTGCTTGAAAGAGAAGTTCCTGCTGCAAGAACTGGTCAGAAAGGGACAATAGCCAAGGATGAACCATATTGCATTAAGATCCGCTTTGGATATCATCTGTAGGTGCAGAACCTATGGCTGGCTTTTTCATGCGTTTTGGAAAACTGAAAGCAGGCACACACCCCGTGCGGATCAGGGCCACAGCTTTGGGTGAGGAGGGGATGAAACCTTTTCCCCAGAAGTGCTGTACAAAGCAGCTATTTGCCCTATGGAGGAAATCTTTGCCAAGCTAGCTGAACAGATTCCACAGCTGACCTGCCTTCTCTTGCAATAACTTGGAAGAAAACTCAGTTTCTTGAGACTGGTTCCACTTTTGGCCATCTTAAACTCAAAGGGACAATCTCTTTGCTGGGGCAAGAGTGAAAATGTAGGTGCACCTCTGACTTCTGTTCACACTTTACTTGTCTTGCTGCATTGGCAGAAACCGATCTTGCAAAGCAGACTCACTTTAGACAGTTCCCTGTCTGCACAGTTGAATAACTGGTGCCTTTTGAAAACATAGCAGGCCATCCAGCTGCCTTGGAGAGATCTCAGGAAAAAAATCCAGTTGGCACAGATAACCAGCTATTTGTGCCCACTATGCTCTGGCCAATCCCATCTTGGGGAGCCAAAACCCCAACAATGCAGTGGCAGAGCAGCTGATGGCCTCTCTGTAAATTGACAAATATTGGTCGCACAATTTGATACCCAGAGGCTCTAGACGCAGATGGATTAACTCGCCCCAACCCTCACTCACATTTCCCATGGCAAACAGAATATAGAATTTGGGAATCAGTCATGTAAGCCGGGGGGGGGGGGGGATATAATCGTAGAATTGTAGAGTTGGAAAGGACCCCAGGGGTCATCTAGACCAACCCCCCGCAATGTAGGAGCCCCAGCTAAATGCCAGATGGGAGTGGCACAGGGCACAGAAGGGCTGCAGCTCAGTGCCAGAGCATCTGTCTTGCAAGCAGATCCCAGATTTCTCTAGATTTCTTGCAGTGCCCTATGTTCCTGTGTAAGTCTGCTGCCTGAGATAGACACTTTCATCATAAGAAGAGGGTCAAGTTTCTAGCCCTTATGGATTACGAAGCGATGCTTCAAAACTTATGTGCAATGCCTGGTGGGAAATCTCAGGAGTGTTGCCGAGTGCGATTCCCAGCATCTCGCTTCAGAGCCCCGCGCCTCTCCAAAAAGACCTGTAGCAAACAAAACATTAATTTATTGCGCCACGAGCTTCTGTGATTGAAGATGTTCTCGCCTTCGCTTCGCAAGAGCCTCGGCTGCACGCTAATAGTGAAAACGCCGCCATAAATCCTTTTCTTGGCTTTACAACCTCCAGGTTTGGGAATGGGCCAGGAAGATGAAATTCCAGCTGAGCGGTAAAATTCCGCCCGCCTGGCAGCCTCAACCTCACAGCAGAGACGGCAAAGCGACGAAAAGCTTGCAAACCACAAGCCCCTTGATGCCAAGCGAGGAGGAGGGTCGAACCAAGCCAGTGTGGCCACATAATTCCACCTTTAGGGAACAGGCAGCCTTAAATCTCCTGCTCATTGTCTCAGCCCACCCCCAGTGCTGTTGACTAGCCCACCTTCCACTGCCCAACTATTTAAGCCTTGAGCTGCAACGCACACAGGGAATTTGTGTCTGCACAGCAAATCCATCGCTGTCCATATCTGAGTCATTGCTGCAAAACGGAAAATGGGGGTGGGGTGGGGGAGAGACCCTGCGAAAAGCAGGATTAACACCCCGCCATCAGGGCCGCAGCCACTTGCAAGCATACACAAATCAGTTTTAATTGCCAGAGCAGAGTGGCTATTAGGAGATAAAAAATGTGCAAAGTGGCTTCCTCTTTTGGAGGAAAAGAGACAGTATCACGGAAGGCTTTAATGGGCTCTGTTTCTTAGAGATGTGAGAGAGATGAGAATCTGCTGGTGACCCATCAAGCTGAATGCAGATTACTTGTCGCTGGCAGAAGGCCTGGGCACCCGGGAATTGTTTCTGGCAGATAGCAGGGGCAAAAGTGTCATTGATCCGGGTGGGCCACCAAAGTTAGCTGGTCCAATGTGCTCAGAACTCTCTCTCTCTCTCTCTCTCTCTCTCTCTCTCTCTCTCTCTCTCCCTCCCCCCCTCTCTCTCTCCCTCCCCCCCCTCTCTCTCCCCTTTCTCTCTTACTTCCTGTCACCCCTTTTCTCCCTCCAGAGCTGGATTAAGACTTTTAGAGGCCCAAAGTACTTAAAAGATGTTGGTGCTCCTGTATATTTTTAATTCAAAATATAAACAATAATAAACCGTAAAAGAACATTATAGTTTTCAAAACAAAACAAACCCTACGGTAAGATGGGAAAAAATGTTTGTTTGTTTACACTTCCTGTTTTTTTTTTAAAAAAATCTTCTACTTATTTGAATTGCAATGTCTTTGATTAGATTCTCAGAACTAATCTTACGTGACACGTCTGCCTCTATACTTAGTAGAGATAAGGCATTCAGCCTGCCTCATTCCATAGTGGTTCTGTGGGGATTTTTTTAAATATACTTCGAATGAGAAAATGAATGCTCAGCTGAGAAATTTGTGATCATTAATGTTAAAAATCCAGCAATGGAAAATTTCTGTGGTGCCTCCCCTTCGCTTGATGCCCGAAGCATGGGCTTATTTCGCTTAATGTTTGACCCAGCTCCCCCCCTCTCCACTCCCCCCCCTCCTCTCCCTCTGCCTATACATACCCATCCACCCCAGAATTGCCTCTCTCAGAAACTGGGCTCAGACTGCCCTGGGAAGGAGCTGCCTCTGATAGCTCAGTCTGGAGAGCATGAGACTCTTAATCTCAGGGTTGTGGGTTCGAGCAAAATAATTCCTGCATTGCAGGGGGTTGGACTAGATGACCCTCATGGCCCCCTTCCAACCCTACAATTCTATGATTCTATGAGCTCATCCTAAGGCAGCTGCCTTGGTTCCTATTAAAAAGCTCTTCATTCAGAATCATGAGGACTAGCTTCTTACTTTATCTATAGGAGAAGGGCCTGCACTCAGTAGAGGAGCCTTGCATGCTGAAGGAACCTGCCAAGTTCAATCCCCGGCCTCTCCAGGTAAGGCTGGCAGAGACCCCGCCTGAAACCCTGGAGAGCTGCTGCCAGTCAGACCAGCAGGAAGGACCAGTGGTCCGACTCAGTATGCAACTTCCAATATTCCTAAAGTAGCCTGCAAGGAAAGAGTCCAACTCATTGCCCCACCCACTTCCACCTCTGGCCTGCCCACCAGGAGGCCTCCATCATCATCATCACCATCATCATTTATTTATATCCCGCCCATCCGGCTAGGTTCCCCCAGCCACTCTGGGCGGCTCCCAACAAAATTATTATTATTAATACAGTCATACCTCGGGTTACAGACACTTGAGGTTGCGTTTTTTGGGGTTACAGACCGCTGAAACACAGAAGTACTGAAACAGGTTAGTTCCGGGTTTTGGCAGCCACGCATGAACGGAAGTGCTAAATCACGTTTTGCGCATGCGCAGAAGCGCCGAATCGCAACCTGTGCGTGCACAGTCGCGCCGCTGTGGGTTGCGAACGTGCATACCTCACGGATCACGTTTGCAAACCATGCGTCCACTGTAATAATAAAGCAATCAAACATTAAAAACTTCCCTAAACAGAGCTGCCTTCAGGTGTCTTCTCAATGTAAGATAGTTGTTTATTTCTTTCACATCTGATGGGAGGGCGTTCCACAGGGCGGGCGCCACCACCGAGAAGGCCCTCTGCCTGGTTCCCTGTAATCTCACTTCTCGCAGTGAGGGAACCGCCAGAAGGGCCTCAGCGCTGGACCTCAGCGTCCGGGCTGAACAATGGGGGTAGAGAGGCTCCTTCAGGTATACTGGGCCGAGGCTGTTAGGGCTTTCAAGGTCAGCACCAACACTCTGAATTGTGCTCAGAAACGTACTGGGAAGCTCCTCCAGCTCAGTCAATAGAGCACGAGCCCCACATTGGGCAAATATTCTTGTATTGCAGGGGGTTGGACTAGATGGCCCTTGTGGTCCCTTACAATTGTGGCCCCCAGGAAGGTCCAGTGATACTGAGGGCAGTTCCTGAACCTCCCTTGCCTGTGCTTTCCAAGACAGCTCGAAAGCAACCAGCCCGAAAGCCAGGATGGACGGAGCAAGCTGCCCTCCTTCTGACCCAGGAATCCTGTGTTCCCTTCCTCTGCTTGACTGTAGACAAGCAACGAAGGCTCCGCAAAGAGACACGGCACAGCCGTCAACCAAAGCCGTTTCCCACCACAAGCCTTCGTGCAGCAGGGCCTGGTTCGCATCCCTCACTCCTCATTTGGCTGGCGCTCCTGAGATACGCGGAGGAGAGCAAGCCTGGCTGAGAGACGTCAAGAGGATGCTGCCGTCCCAATGATGCGTGCCACCTCCGCTGCATCCACGACGGGCACTATTGAACCTGACACGGGCGACACGGCTTTCAGGGAGGAAGCGCAGGAGAGTTGGCAGGGGAAAGTGTCAGGATGTCATCCCTCTGTCACCCCGACACTGTCTCCCCTTCCTGCTCTACAGCTCTCTGCTTCCCCCGTCATTACAAGGACCTCATCTTGGCAAGCGAGTCAAGACCTGCACCGTGTTCGTTCCTCCCATACAAGAGTGATAGAGGAGCCATCCTGACGGCAGCAGTACCGCAGCCATTACTGACAATGGAGGATTAATGAGGCGTGCGCCCCCGACCTGCCGCTCCGAGTTTGGCTCTCCTTGCTGAGCACGCCCTGCCCGGGGCTTGCTCTCTAGTAACGGGGGCCCAGGGAGGCACGGAAGTGTTGCCTGCCTGCCTGATCTGATGGGCCTTCTTCCCTCTTTGCAAACAGCAGCAACTCAGAGCAAGGTGGGCTGTTGTAAAATTATGCATATACCAAGAAAAAAGCACACGTAAGAACTCAGGCCAATGTAAGTAGTGGGAGTGGTCCCTACTTGAAAATCAATAGTCAATTGTAACAAAAACTAATCAGTTCAAAAGTATGTATTCTGACAAGGATTACAAACTCAAATAGAGTTTACAAACTCTAACAGAGGTTACAAACTCTAACTCTTTTGAATGGGTTAGTTTTTGTTACAATTGACTATTGATTTGCGAGTAGGGACCCCTCCCACTACTGAAACTTACATTGGCCTGAGTTCTTGGTGTGCTCTTTTCTTGGTAAAATTATGCATGGCACGTAGGAAGCGGATACAGAGAAGCCTGCCTCCCTCTCTCATGACACCGTCAGTGAAGCTGAATGTTGGAAGATTCGGGGCAGGCTAAAGCCGATCTTCACGCAGTGCATGGTTAGACGGTGGAACTCTCCGCCACAGGAGACGGTGAGGGCCACCAACTTGATTGGCTTTGAGTCTATAGCTCAGTTGGTTAGAGTGTGGTGCTGATAACGCCAAGGTTGCAGGTCTGATCCTGCATATTCCTGCATTGCAGGGGGTTGGACTAGATGATCCTCAGGGTCCCTTCCAATTCTATTATTCAATGAAAAGAGGACAAATTCATGGAGGAGAAGGTCGTGGACGGCTTTGCCCTTACTCCACATTCCTACTCCACAGCTAGGTTAAGCACACAGACACAAATAATGTGACGTGTAGCTTGGACCTAGGAGAGGGGCAGTTGCTCAGTGGTGGTATGGGAATGTTGTAGATACTAGGAGAGGATATATTGATTTAATAGTATCCTTCCTGACTCACGCAACATCCCCCAATATATAGCAGGAAGCTAGTTGGTCGATTCGTTTGAATCTCTTTACTTAAGCGACCCAATCTGGCTTTGTTCCAATTGGGTTCTGTCCCTGGTAAGTCCCCTTTTATCCCTCCTAAAAAGAACAAAGACACACAAAGCTTCTTTTAAAAGTAACAAGAAGTTTACTCACATTCAGTTCACAGTTGGATCCCTGAAGGCAGGCTTTAGCTTAGAGTTACAGAAGAGGGTTCATCCCGTATGAGAATGAGCCCGTGTGCTGCTGGCTGAGAGCCAGCAGACAGCAAAATACATCAAGAGGAAGAAGAGGGAGATGGCTGCATGACTGGCCCTTTTACGGGATCTCCCAGGGTCAAGCCCACCTACCTGGTCACATGCAGGGGGAGGAAGCTCCAGACCAGAAGTGACAGGAAGTCCTCCTGGCTGGAGTAACGCCCTTCTGCGTGTCCACTCTGGGCAAACAGGAAGTGTTGTACTTGACTGCTTGTGTTACATCCCACAGGTCCCAGGTCCCGTCCTCAGCCTCTCCAAGCAGCTACCTTACTCTTCCTCACTTACTGAGGTATTCGGATGGAACCAGACGCGCCTGCATCTAACACGCTTGCTCCCCCCACTTTCTCTCTGCCCCTAGTGAATGTTCCTCTCCTCCTCATTTCCTCATATGTGTAAACACACAGAGGAATTACAGCGAAGAAACTAATGCCTTTAGCGAGGTTTATTGACCTCGTTCTCGAGTAGCGTACATTTATGGGGGGGAATAGTATCATTAAATGCAAACAGGCAATCATCGTCGCAATCTCAGAACGGTTAGCTTTTTAGGAACAAATGTGCTTAATGGAAAGTGTTTGGGGGATTTGTTATTTATTTATTTATTTGCCGTGTCAAAACGTTTAGCGTTCATTTAGCACTGCCAAGCATCTTTAAATAATGTAATGCAGATTTAGAAACCTTCTTGTTTCTAAATGCAGATTTAGAAACCTTCCTGTAATACAAATTACCTCAGCGTCGCGAGGAAGACTTATCAGGAGGTGACCCGTACCTGCTTTCCAAATATCAACCACCAATGAGAGCTTTCAAGGCCCTCTGGGTCTTCCTTCTTCTGGTTTTGTGGCTTCGAAGCAAACTTTGGCTACAGCCACACCATATATTTAAAGCACTGTGATACCACTTTGAGCAGCCATGGCTTCCCCCAGAGAATTCTGGGAGCTGTAGTTCATCTAGAACGACAGGGAACCTACGCAAGGCTGTTGTTTGTGGACTACAGTTCTGCCTTTAATACAATTCTACCAGACAGGTTATTCCTTAAAATGACCAATTTGGGTATACATCAGAAGATCTGTTTGTGGGTAAGGAATTTCCTGACCGATAGGCCGCAGACAGTGAGAATGGGACCTTACTATTCTTCTACTCTAGTATTAAGCACAGGAGCCCCTCAGGGGTGTGTGTTAAGCCCCTTTCTCTATTCCCTGTACACATTTGATTGCACCCCACTGCATAAGTCCAACACAATCATCAAATTTGCGGATGATACAACAGTGGTGGGGCTCATTAGTGAGAATGATGAGGCTGCTTATAGGAAAGAAGTACAGGGGTTAATTCAATGGTGTAAAGAAAATAATCTTATGCTTAACACCAAAAAAACCAAAGAACTCATAATTGATTTTAGGAGAAAGAAAAGTGTATTTTTACCATTGCACATAAATGGCGAGGAGGTGGAGAGGGTTGGTAGTTTTAAATACCTGGGCATTTACATCTCTGAGGACCTCTCATGGACTGCAAATATTAATATGGTTGTGAGGAAGGTGCAGGGGAGGTTGTATTTCCTGAGAATGCTCAGGGGATTGAATCTATCTCAGCACCTACTTCTGTCCTATTATCACAGTACCATTGAGAGTGTCTTAACCTATAGTATATTATCGTGGTATGGGAGCAGCTCTGAAATGGATAAAAAAGCTTTACAGAGAATAATTAAAATTGCCCAGAATGTTATTGGGCTCCAACTACCAACCCTAGATGAGATCTTCACGTCTCGCAGCTTGAAGAAGTCACACAATATCCTGAGAGATCCCACCCATCCTGCTCACAACCTCTTTGAACTGTTGCCTTCGGGCAGAAGATACAGGACAATGAAAACACGAACCACACGCCTTCTGAATAGTTTCTATCCAAGAGCTCTGATTGCACTAAATAATGATCTCAGGGCCAGTTGTAAGAAATAGCAAGCAGTGAGTAGTAAGGAATGAGATAGGTTTTAGGTTATGCTATGCTTCAAATAGGTTATGTTATATTCTGGATTATGTTATGTTCTAATAGATTATGTCTGAATAGGATGAGAGTGTTGGAGATACGTGCGAATGTGTATGTGAATCCGGTCTCGGGTGTTTGATTTTCGTTGTTGTGTATACTGTGTATATACGGACAATGACAATAAATTTATCTATCTATTGAGGATGCTGAGAGCCGTTATGAGACCTCTCTGTTCTCCTCTCTGAGCTTCATTTCCCAGAGTGGTTTAACTACCAAGCCTTCTTCACAAGGAATTCTGGGAATTGTAGCTGTGGGAGGGGGACTAGAAGTCCGCTAACAAACTCAGCTCCCAGAATTCTTTGGGGGAAGCCATGGCTGTTCAAAGTGGCATTGTGGTGCTTTCAATGTATGGTGAGGATGTGACTTTGGACTGGACAGCTCTTCAAACAGAAAAAAGAAAAAGGTAAAGGACCCCTGACAGTTAAGTCCAGTCGCAGGTTGCAGCGCTCATCTTGCTTTACAGGCCGAGAGAGCTGGTGTTTGTCTGCAGACAATTTTTCTGGGTCATGTAGCCAGCACGACTAAGCCGCTTCTGGTGAAACCAGAGCAGCGCACGGAAACGCCGTTTACCTTCCTGCTAGAGCAGTACCTATTTATCTACTTGCACTTTGATGTGCTTTCAAACTGCTGGGTTGGCAGAAGCAGGGACCAAGCAACGGGAGCTCATCCCGTCATGGGGATTCGAGCCGCTGACCTGATCGGCAAGCCTTAGGCTCTGTGGTTTAACCCACAGCGCCACCTGCGTCCCTTATTTGGCTGTAATAAACAGAGCTAATAGGAATCTGCATATGTTTGGATACTCTTCCACATTAAAGGCACCAGCTAATTCTTCAGAGTGGCCTATATGAAACCTTTCCCTGCTGTATGCTAATTTTCCACATGCAGAGAGGGTGTGTGTGTGTGTGTGTGTGTGTCCCCTTTAAAGTGGTTTTTATTTATTTAGAAAAGTCCATTTTTTTCCACCTCCTTCTACTGTCTCTTTCAGCAAGGAGGGAAACCAAGGGGTGTGGCTGTCAAATTTACGACCCATCAGAGGGGGACTTTGGGTCCCCGTTGCTACTTGATTATCAGGCGGCTCTTGAAGCCGTAAATAAATAAATATTGTCGCCTGCCTTCATCTCGAGGTGCCTTTTAATCTTCCTGCTATATTTTACACAATGCGTCTGACTCCCAGCTGGCTTGCACAATATCTCATTTTAGCATCTGATACAAGGGACTGGATTAAACCCAAGGCCATTGTGCTGGATGTTAATCATCCCAGTGAGGAGGAAAGGAAGAAGATGAACCGCCATCAACTCACTGCTGCTGCTGCTCAAGACTCAGGCCCCAATCCTCCCCTGCTGGCATTACGCAAAGCTGACTCACCTCTTGGTCTAAGGTGGGCCTTTTCTGGTTCCTTATAGAATCATGGAATTGTAGAGTTGGAAAAGAGACCACCAGAGCCATTTAGTCCAACCTGCTGTGATGTAGAATCTTTTGCCCAATGTGGGGCTCAAACCCCACAACCTTGAGATTACAAGTCTCATGCTCTACAGAGCTGACATGGCATCTCCTCAACCAATACCTGTAGACTAGGGCAGAGGGGATGCCCATTCAGGAGCTTCTTTCAGAGGGTAGCACTGCCAATCACCCAGTACCTGCCTGTGTAAGGGACGCGGGTGGCACTGTGGTCTAAACCACTGAGCTTCTTGGGCGTGCTGATTAGAAGGTCGGCGGTTCAAATCCCTGTGACAGAGTGAGCTCCTGTTGCTCTGTCCCAGCTCTTGCCAACCTAGCAGTTTGAAAGCACGCCAGTGCAAGTAGATAAATAGATACTGCTCCGGTGGGAAGGTAAAGAGCATTTCCGTGCTCTGTTCTGGTTTCAGCAGAAGTGGCTTACTCACGCTGGCCCCATGACCCGGAAAGCTGTCTGTGGACAAACGCCGGCTCCCTTGGCCTGAAAGCAAGATGAGCGCTGCAACCCCATAGTTGCCTTTCACTGTCCAGGAGTCCTTTACCTTTACCTACCTGCCTGTGTGTTACAGGTTCACTTCCGAAGGCTTATACCAAGTCCCTCCATCCTGAGATGTACAGTGGGTGGGCCTAACAGACAGGGCTTTTTCGGTGGTGGCACCCAGAATTTAGAACAGTCTCCTAAAAGGGGACTTTCTTTCCTCTTAGTCACCTTGGTTATAGGCGATTAGAACTCATGGACATACAATTAAGCTGAATGTTGGAAGAATGCCAGGTTTCCCCCAGGCATCTGGTTGGCCAGTGTGAGAGCAGGATGCTGAACTAGGTGGGCCAATGCCTGATCCACCAGGCTCTTCTTATCTTCTTATGCTGAAGGCGGGCATAAATAGAAGAATGGATAATATTTTACTACTTCAGCAGTCAAAACGGAGACCCTGAAAAACTTCTGAACACTCTGCCAGTGTTTCACCTTCCTGGCCTGCCAAACCTTTCCCCTGGCATCTCCCAAATCTGCCAGGAGCACATTCAGGAGAGGTCCAAAGCTTTGTGAGCGAAGTTGCTGTATCTATCCGTTAAATGGCTGCTGTTCCTGGCATGGGCCCCGACCAGCTCCACATTGTCACTGAGCTGGCAGGAGGGCACTGAGATGATGCCGCTCCCATGCCAACTGCAGCCTTCCCAGCTAATACTGTTCCTGGCCCCAAGCGCTGCCAGCAAGCCTCTATTTTAGCTGCCTCGTGGCAAGAAAGCATAACAAGACAAGGCCCAACATGGTTCCAAATCGATAGTTTCTGATATGGCAAATGAACGGCCAATGCTTTTTGACAACTTCGTTGGCAGTGGATGTAAGAAGATCAGAAGAGTGTGCTGGGTAAGGCCTGTTTTCTATCTTCACGAGTGATCAACAGGCTCTCTCCCATGGCGTGGAGAGATTACTGGCTTGATAACCACTTTAACACATCAAAAGAGTTCTGCTCGCTCAGGTCAGTGGTCTCTCTTTGTGGGATGTAATCCTCTGGAGCAGTCAAGTACAACATTTCCTGTTTGCCTAGAGTGAACATGCATGGGGAATGTTGGTCCAGCCAGCTGAACTTCCTGTTACACCTGGCTGGAGCATCCTTCCTTTCCATGTGACTAGTAGGTGGGTGTGACCTTTCCAGACCTGGTAAAAGGCCAAGTCACGTAGCCACCTCTCTAATTTGTTGTCCTGCCTGCTTCCTACTTCACCTGGACCTCACTGCTGGCTACCAGCCAACAGTCCCTAGGTTATCTCCCATATGGGAGATAACCTAGGGACTGTTGTACATATTTGTAACTTTAAGCCTTAAGCCTGCCTTCAGGGATCACACTGTGTTCTGCCTGATCACGAGTACAGTGGTACCTCGGGTTATATACACTTCAGGTTACATACGCTTCAGGTTACATACGCTTCAGGTTACAGATTCCGTTAACCCAGAAATAGTGCTTCAGGTTAAGAACTTTGCTTCAGGATGAGAACAGAAATTGTGTTCCAGCGGTGCAGCGGCAGCGTGAAGCCCCATTAGCTAAAGTGGTGCTTCCGGTTAAGAACAGTTTCAGGACCTCCGGAACGAATTAAGTACTTAACCCGAGGTACCACTGTAAAACTACTTTTTGTTACTTATGAATAAGACTGTTGTGTCTTTATTCTTTTAGGAGCGATCAAAGAGGTTTTACCAGGAGTAATAGAACACATCTCAATCTGGACAAGCCAGATTGAATTGCTTATTATCTTAAGGGACTCACATGAGTCTGCAACCAGCTTTCTGCTGCGTAAAGGGGGAATGGACTCTGCTAAGTGAAGATACTTGCTAGTGCAAGTTAGGAAGGATAATATTAATCAATATATCCTCTCCTGTTACCCACAACATTCCCACACTCTTGTCCATCATCCTGCCACCTCAGTGACCAACCAAACATCCCAAGGGAAAACCCACAAGTAGAAACCAGGCACTAAAGCAACTCTCTCTTCCCAGGTGTCAAAAAAGGTTATTTATGTATGCCACCATGTTTTGTTAGCCCCAAAATGGAAAACGAGCGAGGTCCCAACCAAAGAAGAATGTCAGCTTAAACTGTTGGAATATGCATAGCTTGTGGACCTAACTCATAGAATAAGAGAACAAGAAGAACATTCATTTAAGGAAGATTGGAAAATGTTTATTGCATATATGGGGGATAATTGTGTACACTTGAAAACGTCGGCAGCATTAAGATAAATTCAACAGTGTAAATAAGTTTTGACAGAAGAAATAATGGAATACTGAATGGTTTAGTTTATGTAAAATATGCAGGGGTTTATGCTATGCAAAATGAACCATGGAAAGAGAAGAAGGGAAGTCATGGATATTTTAAGGTTGTCTAAATGAATATTCTAATTTGTACAACAGAAAATTTAATAAAAATATATGAAATATATGAAAGAGAGCAACTCTCCCCTGCTGCGGTTCCCAGGAACTGGTACCCAGTAGCATTATAGCCTCTAGTTATGGATGCAGAGAATAGTCATCATGACTAGTAGCCATTGATAGCCCTCTCCCCACATGGATTTTTTGAAATATGGCAACCCCTATTGGTAGTGGCCATTACTGCCTCCTGTGGGAGTGAGTTCTGTAGTTTAGCTACGTGCTGCAATGCCTCTATATTGCAAAAGTCCCAGGCCCTAAGGAAGTCAGATTATCCTCCACCAGGGACAGGGCTCCGACCTGGTGGAATACTCTATCCCATGAGACTAGGGCCCTGCAGGATTTAACTTCCTTCTGCAGGGCCTGTAAGACAAAGCTACCGGTATTCTGCCTGGCCTTTAATCTGAATTCAGCCTGATCTTTTATTCCCCTTCCTTCCCTCCCTCTCCCCTTTTTGTGAAGATTACCTGCTCTGGGATCCCACAGCTAATTCTCCCCTGGTCTCCTTGCTGGCCCAAATAGGACTAATTTAGCCAGCTACCCCTGGTGATCATCTAATGTTTATTGGATGGATTTTTTAATTCTGAATTTATTGTTATTCATGTTTTATACTGTATTTTATGCTGTTTTTTGTTGCATCAATTGTTTTAAACTTGTTGTTAGCCGCCTTGAGCCCGGTTTTCTGAACCGGGAAGGGCGGGGTATAAATAAATTATTATTATTATTATTATTATTATTATTATTATTATTATTATTATTATATCACAGAAGCAAAGAATTGCAGAGTTGGAAGGGACTCAAAGGGTTGTCTAGTCCGAACGCCTGGAATGCAGGTATCCCATCTAAGTGGTGTCAGGGGTAGCTATTGTGGTAAGCTTCGGGTGTTGTTGGACTACAGTTCCCATCTCCAGAGAGAAAGAGGCGTGTTCTGCTCTCTACTTATTCTACTCCAGCACCAAGTAAGTCAGTCAGTTAGTCAGTGTGTTGGAGAGAGAGAGACTGAGTGTTACAGATCGTGTGTAGAGATAAGGTTGCTGCTAAGAGCAGCTGCAGACACTCAGTGCAGTGCAGCATTCATTTATGCTTAGAACCCATTTAGCTCTGTATATAGTTGTATTTGGGACTCTGTATATAGTTGTATTTGGGACGCAGGTGGCACTGTGGGTAAAAGCCTCAGCGCCTAGGGCTTGCCGATCGAAAGGTCGGCGGTTCGAATCCCTGCGGCAGGGTGCGCTCCCGTTGCTCGGTCCCAGCGCCTGCCAACCTAGCAGTTTGAAAGCACCCCTGGGTGCAAGTAGATAAATAGGGACCGCTTACTAGCGGGAAGGTAAACGGCGTTTCCGTGTGCGGCTCTGGCTCGCCAGAGCAGCGATGTCACGCTGGCCACGTGACCCGGAAGTGTCTCCGGACAGCGCTGGCCCCTGGCCTCTTGAGTGAGATGGGCGCACCAACCCCAGAGTCTGGCAAGACTGGCCCGTACGGGCAGGGGTACCTTTACCTTTACTTATAGTTGTATTATAGTTGTAGACAGAATAAAGAAGATATTCTACAGAGCTGCTCTCCAAGTCGTTTGTATACTCTGCTAGACTCTGCTAGACTCTGCTGTGTGACGACTGTCTTCTTGTGGAAGTGAATCCGGTGCTCACAACTCTAAGCTGTGAGTCCACAGCACTTTGACTTGTTCCTGTGCAGAAGGTGGTCTCTGGAAGTGCTACCCAGCTCGCCTAGCCCAGTCGGGGCTGAAGTGTATGAGTCCAGTTGGTGGCACTGGCTCAAGGGCGATGCTGACATCCTGCTCTCATGGTAATTAACCAGATGCTTGTAGGAAACATGGAAGCAGGATTCGAACACAAGAGCAACTCCCCTCTCCTGTGGTTTCCAGCAATGGCATCCAGAAGAAATACAGCTTCCAGTTGTGGAGGCAGAACAGAGCCATCCTGGCTAGCAGCCATTAAGAGCCTCATCGCCCATGAATTTGTCCAATACTATTATAAAGCTACCCAGATTGGTGGCCATCACTGTCTCCTGTAATGTTCAATACAACATAACACATGTCCAATATAATAAATCCGGCACAACACATATCCAACACAAGTTCTCCATCACCTCCCACTCTTTGGGTATTTTGGGAGCTACAGTCCCTTCTCTTTCACTTGGACTCTCGTGCAAAGGGTTTATCTCAGCTCAGGGAATTCTAAATGACTCCATCTGCCAGCACCAGCAGGCATCCTTGATAGCTTTGCAGGTTATGTACCACAAGCGAAACATGCAACAAAATGTTGCAGCATGGGGTGCCCATGTTCAGGGAGCTATTTACTTTTTATTTTTTAAAAAAACCAACACCATTTCTATACTGCTTAACATATATAAAATACAGTGGTATCTCTGGTTGCGAACAGGATCCGTCCCAGAGCCCCATTCGCAACATGAGCAGAATGCAAAACGCGTCTGCGCGTGTCGTGATTCACCACTTCTGCGCATGCGCGTGACATCATTTTGAGTGTCTGCGCATGCGCGAGCGGCGAAACCCAGAAGTAACCCTTTCCAGTACAGTACTTCATCCTGAAAAGATTTAACCTAAAGCAAATGCAACAAGAAGTATGACTGTGTATCTAAGCAGTATACAGAAAACCTGAGCAACAACAATGTAACGAACAGCAAATATTACAAAACTACAGTTAACATAAAAACACACTGTATTAATATGCTAATACCTTCTTCCAGGAAATTGCATTCCATTCCCCCTCCATTCGTGTTAACAGCCCCTTTTTGCCATCTCCCTCTGGCCCTGGGCTCTGAGAAAGGGCCAAGCGATTGGGGGGGGGGGGTGTCCTTCTTCTCAAGGTGGCAAGGAGATTTCCTGCCCTACGGACACCATTTGCCATGGTGGCTAGAAATGCATTTTAAACACACACACACACAAACAGACACACACACACACAGACACACACACACACAGACACACACACACACACACACACACACACACACCCTTTAAAAATGTAAAGGCCTCTATAGCTGCTCTGGCAAACCCTACTGCTGGTGCAAGCGGTAGCTAGCCACCTCCTGCGCAATGCCTGTCTTCAAGAAGCAGGACCCCGCTAGCCCCTCCCCTGACAAATGGAGAAAGGGGTGCAGGAACTGTAGCCGATGGAGGAACCTGGCTCTAATTGATATCTCATAGCCTTCATTGGCATTTACTTCATTGACCATCAAGTGGATTTCCTTCTGTTTGCTCGTTCGACCTCAAACGACGGCAGGGACTGAATGATTTCCACCTTCCTTCTCTACTACCCTAAGGAGTCTCAAAGCGACTAACATTCTCCTTTCCCTTCTTCCCCCACAACAAACACTCTGTGAGGTGAGTGGGGCTGAGAGACTTCAGAGAAGTGTGACTGGCCCAAGGTCACCCAGCAGCTGCATGTGGAGGAGCGGAGACGCGAACCCCGTTCCCCAGATTACGAGTCTGCCGCTCTTAACCACTACACCACACTGGCTGTCACTAATACTGCAAAAACGCACCTCCTTAACATGCACACGCCCTACAGAAATGGGTACACAAATTGCTTTGCAATGTATATATTTGCATATTCATTGATGTGTAATGCTGAGGAGGAACCTCTTCACCCTAGCTCAGAAAACTTGAGGTGCATATTTTAGGACACACCCTATGTTTGTAATCTTGAGTTGTTTTATGCTGTTTTTTAAATAATTGTGTCTTAATATTAATGATGTTTTTAAATTGCTGTAACCGGCTCTGGGACCTTAGGGTGAATTCTAATAATGATGATGATAATAGTAATAATAATTGCTGCTCTCCTAACTGGTGCCTCACTGGTTCTCATTTTTCTGAAGGGCTTTTCATTGACTTTGTTATTCATTGCTAGAGGCAGACTCTATGCACTAAGGCTACAACTCTAACCATGTTTTCTCAGAAGTAAATCCTCCTGGATTCAATAAGGCTTACTCCCAAGTAAATGGAGTAAGGACTGCAGTCTCATGCCTCTTCTGACAGTAAATAAAACAAAAAGAAAAAACAGTGAAATTTGTACTGTTCGTTTCACAAGGAAATTAGAGCATTACGTTTCAGCAGAAACATGCATACAATCATTTTCTGGGGGGAAATGTGCATTTATGAAATAATGCGTTGAAATGGCATATGGTGGGAGTATTTCATACAGTCCAGGACACAAAGAATAAGATATTGCCGGGATGCTAAATTGCCCCTCCCTAGTGCCTGTGTGAGGGCAAAGAGACAGGATGACAAACTGTGAAATCAAGCTACCTTTATAAGCTGGTCATAACCACATTCACATGAGAGCAGGTCCCACTAAATTAAATGGGACTTACTTCTAAGCAGACATGGTTAGAATTGCAGCCGTGCATAGCTTTGTGATGGGCCATCAGCCACCTCCTTAATGTGCCACAAAACTGTGCTGTTTTTGCTGCTGAAGGCTAGCAGGGCATTCAACAGCTTTGAAAGGGAACATGCAGAAACGGCAACTGATGTATAAATATCTGTTGATGGCTGAGACTGCACATGAGTTGTGCACTGTGAGATACGTATTTTTTAAAAATACGTCTATTTCTGCATTTGCAGACAATGAAACAGGGGAAAAGTTTTGTGCAAAATAAACCAATTGCAGCAGAATGAAAGTGCAAAGGAATGTTGGAACAGACTGAGGCATGTTCATCCATCCTTAATTGACATACAACCAAACTGACACAAAAAAGAGCTAATGGAGGAAGAGATTTGGCTCCGTTCATGTTTTTTGATTAACCCTTTGACGCAGATGGGTTGAATATGCAGGGTGACAGGAAACGAGAGAGCTTCCCATTTCTCATCAAATGCAACCAATTTAATCTTCGGCTCACAACAATTTGCTGGTGTGACATGTCAACTCACCAAGTGTGTGTTTCGTCTGTCCAACAAAAACTTACAAGTCTTTTTCTTCTGCCACCATCCGTCATTCCAAATTAAATTGCACGCTTTGCAGCCTGCAAAATTAATGTCATCAACAAGGCTTGGATCTTCTCAATGGGCACAGTTTACTCAATCAGCAGAACTTCGGGTTTTGTGGTTGTGGAATTAGGAGGGGAAGTTGCACAACGTCAAGGCATGCTTGGTCCATGTGGGACGCAGCTTTACGCCTCTCGTTACATGTTGCCAAATATGCAAATGCTGCACCTGGCATGGATTAATTCCTTCCTGATGCTCACGAGGAATCATCAGCTTATGGCCGGCAGCTCTGATTATTCTTATCTGAGCCTGCATAACAGTAACTACACCTTGGGCACCAAATCCTTTGCAGGCCTCTTTAGAGTCAAGCTATAGTTAGCCAGCTCTCTGCATCAGTGGAGTCCATATACTGGCTGGGCTGACTGTTACAGGGTTGCCGGGTCAAGAAATCCCCAGATCTTGGGATTTCAGGGACCAAACCTCAGATCTAGGGACAGCTCCTGATGATGTCATGGGGTGGACCCCAGGCTTATCACAGGGGTTGGGCCCTGGAAGGTCTATGCAATAATTTGCAGAGATGGGGGTTAATTGGGAGAGGGAGAGAAGGAGAGGAGGAGAGCGGCCCCTGCCAAAAAGTGTTTGCAATAATTTGCAAAGATGGACATTAACTGGAAGAGGCAAAGAAGGACAAGAGGAGGGCAGACTGTTCCCCCACTGGATGATCTATATAATAATTTTCAGGGACGGAGGTTAATTGGAAGACGGAACAGAGGAAGGCACGCCCCTCCAGAAAGTCTATGTGATAATTTGAACCTGGGTAGTGCTGGCCTGAAGCTTGCAAGCTGCACACATAGTTTTCTTAACTTATATTTTAAAGCAAAAAAATTCCTTCCAGTAGCAAGGAATATATATTTTAAAGGTGTTCTCTCACCCACCTGGAGATTCAAGTCCTTCTCCTACTCCCTGGGGGGCACCAGGCAAACACCGAGACTTCAGGTCAGCCCTACGTAGCTTCTGCAACATGGAAGCCTCCTCTTCCTTCAGACCACCCCCAGGGACCATCTTGTTATAAGTTTGAGAGGGGTGAGTCTGAATCACTACCAAACCCTGGGCCCCTTCCAAACCTGTGATGCTGTGAGGTTAGAATCTATCATAGGAAACCTGCCAGACCAGTTTCTTAAGGCAACGGCCTTAGCTCACCAACTGGGTGCTGCCATTTACATCAGTAAGAGGCTGCCCTGTCTCCAAGGAGACGAATGTGGTAGCACCCACCCCCATCAGAAGCAGTATCGCCTTGTAAGGGAGAAGAACAAAAGCCAGAGTTTTGGGTGTGAGTTTTGGCTGATGCCAGAAGCTGGAGAGATAGAGGCTTGTCCTGCTCTGTGCTAGACCCAAGAGCTGTGATTCAGTGCCTCCCTGGAAACTTAATGGGGAAGCAAAATCTCTTGGGGTGTTCGTGCTGTGAGCCCCTCCATCCTGTGCTCAGGGGCAGTGGACCGCCCCGGGTGTCACCACTGAGGGGGTGACAAAATGCCGGGCAGCACTCACCGTGGGGCCTGCAACACGCCTAAGCCACACGTCTCTCCTGGGAGTGATGTGGTGGCTTGGGTGCCCGCTGGTTCACCCGCCACCTCCCAGTGTGGTGCCAGTTTGGTGAAGTGGTTAAGAGCGGTAGACTCGTAATCTGGTGAACCGGGTTCGCGTCTCCGCTCCTCCACATGCAGCTGCTGAGTGACCTTGGGCTAGTCACACTTCTCTGAAGTCTCTCAGCCCCACTCACCTCACAGAGTGTTTGTTGTGGGGGAGGAAGGGAAAGGAGAATGTTAGCCGCTTTGAGACTCCTTCGGGTAGTGATAAAGTGGGATATCAAATCCAAAATCATCTTCTTTTTCCCCTCAGCTGTAGGGCAGCTGAGTGGGAGGAGGCAGGCAGACTCCTCAGAGGCCCCATGGAGTGTCCTGCCCCGACTGGCCCCACCGCACAGGCGGCTGGCCCCATCCCTAGGCGCCCGATTGGCCTTCTCTGCCGCTGCCTGTGCTCAGGTTGTATATATGTGTAAATAAAACCATATATCCTAAAGACACCACCATCTCCATTGACTTTCATGCCAAGGAAACCAAACTCTGTGTAAAGCACAGGGACCCTGGAGTCTCTCGCTGCTCAGAAATTGGGGTTGCAATATCTCCCAATATGTTGGAAGAGTATGAGCATCAAAGGCACACTGCAAATACAGTGGGACCTCGGTTTTTGAACGTAATCTGTTCCGGAAGTCCATTCGAGTTCCGAAATGTTTGAAAACCAAAAACTGAAAGTGGAAGCCTCGAAACGGAATCCTCAATACGGAAAACTCAAAACAGAAGCCGTGTTTCACTTCCGAGGTGTGTTTGAAAACCAAGGCACTTACTTCTGGCTTTTCAGTGTTCGAATTCTGAAACAGTCAATTATGACTATGGAGGCATTTGAAAACTGAGGTACCACTGAATATTTTGAACAAATAAACGGGGGGGGGGGGATGCTGTTCTTTTCCTCAAAGGGAGATTTTGTGAGCAGCTAGCCACTCTTGATTTCTTGGCCCAGCAGGACTGACTGTATCCCGGCAGATAAAAAGGAGGAGGAGGAGGAGAAGAAGGAGGTGGATGGTGGAGGAAACAGATGAGCCTGGTGCCATTCATCATAATTAACAATTGTGCTATGAGTGAAATGAATCCATTTCTTCTCTTTGCACATGCCTGTCCAAAAAGACAGATCCCAAAACTACTCCGCTTAATAATTGTCAAAACACACGCCGCCCCCCCCACCCTCCCGGCACCATTCGTCATGCCGAGACACAGCTCGGATCTTCTCGTTGTCACAAGATCTATTTTACATCCACTGGTAACTCAATGATAGACTCTTGCAGCACTCAATTGAAGGAGCCCTGTGGGAATCTTTCATCTCAATGTCGGTGAGATGCAGGAACATAAACGCAGATAACAAAACTGTCTTTTGTCCTTTCCATACTGGACAGGCTTGTCTCGACGCTGAAGCCTACAATTCGCCTTCATCTAGAGAAGACGACAGACTTTCTCTGCCGTCTCTTGTCAGTCTGAAGGTGCTACGAAGGAAGCGACTCCTGGGGCCCTGGGAGGTGCACTGACTGCCCTCCCTTGATAATAGGTCACAAAGTTTCTGCCTCAAAACCCAGTTGAGGAAGCCAATTGATTGCATGAATTTTAATCAATTGATTAAGCCATCACATTTGCATATATTTGCACGAGAGTGAAAACAGCCGTCAAGAACGGAAATAACAGGCTTACGATCAGAGGCAGAGAAACCATTCTCAGCCCAAGAATTGCATCCTTCCATGAACAAACTTATGGGAGCAGCGTCCTGGTGGGGGAAGGGGCCAGAGGCAAAATTCGCATAGCAACGGATGTGACTCTTGCCTTGGTATGGAAGGCTGTGTTCCAACCACGCAGAAGTCAGTGGTTTCTACACATTAAACACACACACCCCTCTGTTCAAGCAAGCAAGAGAGGATCACAGCTCAAGGCCACAGTAAAAAGGTAAAGGGACCCCTGACCATTAGGTCCAGTCATGGCCGACTCTGAGGTTGCGGCGCTCATCTCGCTTTATTGGCCGAGGGAGCCGGCGTACAGCTTCTGGGTCATGTGGCCAGCATGACTAAGCCACTTCTGGCGAATCAGAGCAGCGCACAGAAACGCCGTTTTACCTTCCCACCGGAGCGGTACCTATTTATCTACTTGCACTTTGACGTGCTTTCGAACTGTTAGGTTGGCAGGAGCAGGGACCGAGCAATGGGAGCTCACCCCGTTGCGGGGATTCGAACTGCCAACCTTCTGATCGGCAAGTCCTAGGCTCTGTGGTTCAACCCACAGCACACAGAGGTGAAGCAAGGTGGGGGCAGTGGAGGCGGCTCGCCCCAGGTGCCATCCCTGAGGGGGGTGACATTGCCGTGGGTGGCGCCCCCCCGGGACGCTCCCTGCCACTGGCACATCCCCTTTGGATGTGCACTGATGCCGACATACCCCCCTGGGATGCACGCTGGCACACACCCCAGGATACACGCCGCCGCTAGCTCCTCCTCTGCCCATTCCTATGGGCGCCGCATGGTGACCCCATCCTTAGCCCCTATGGGCTCACCACCCCAGGGTGCCTGAGAGGCTTCCTTCGCCACTGCAGGTAAATGCCGACAAGGAAGTCCCATGTAGGGCATTGCCTGGGGACAGCCTAAAGGTAGCTCTTTCTTGCACTATTCGCTTGTAGCGCTGGGCGAATCCTCTACACATTAGTCACTATTTCATGCCCTAAACATCACCCAAGATTCACTATGTTCTGTATGTTCTGGTTTTATAGTTTATTAATAGTAATAAACAGCCGATGAGAATCAAGCTCTCATTGAGTTAGGCACTTCCCCCACATATGAAGACAGGTTCTGTTGGTATTAGTGGACAAGACCAAGAGTGGGTCCAACGGTCAAGAAGGTGATTTCTGCATGTGCTGTAGAGGGAAGAGAGGGGCAGATGGGGCTCATCCACCTGGGAAGATCGCCCATTAGGGAGAAGGAAAACCCTTAACCCAGCCATCCTCTACCTTGCAGGGAATCTTTTGGAGAAGAAAGGGGCCAGTGTTCAGGCTGAACGATAGGGGTGAAGATGCTCCTTCAGGTATACAGGGCTGAGGATAAAGAGGTGCGTCTTCGGCTTACTCCAGAAACTGCATAATGAAGGTGCCCGACACACCTCTGTGAGGAGGGAGCTTCACACTTAGGGGCCACCACAGAGAATGCCCTCTCTCAGGCTGCCCACCCTGAGCCTCTTGACGGAAGAGGAACGACCGAGAGGGCCCCTCTGGCAATCTCAGCACCCAAGAGGTACTTCCCCAAGAGGGAAGAAGACGATACTTCAGAAATTTGGGGGCTGAGTCATCAGGGCTTTAAACACTAATGTGAATTGGGCCAGAAAATGTGCAGACAACCAGTGCAGCTGTTTTGAAACAAGGGTTATACAAGCTCTAAATGGAACCCCAGCCAGAAAGCGGGCGTTTTAACGATTTTACTGCACACCATCTTGATTGCTTGTATGAGGTGGCTGTTTATAAATGTTCTCATTAAAAAGTTAATACAGATTTGCTTTCTGTCCTTTTTTTTTAGGACAGAGGCAATGGAGATGGCGAACAATTGCTTCGGGAACATGGTTGTGGTCTTTGAACCTAGTATTTCCCCCCTCAAAAGCCCTGAACAAAGCTTCATTGCAATTCAGCCGTTATCCTTCTAAAACCCAAAATGCTCTAGAAAAGCGAAAACTACTCCCTCCTTAAAAAAAAAAAGTAGCATCCTTGCATTCCTGAGGAGTAATGGAAATAATCGCTTTATCCAGTGCTGCCACTGCCTAGAGGATTTTGTTTCCACTAAAATGGTCCTCTTTGTCCTTATGAAAAGCATATTTTGAATAACAACGGTACGAAAAAATTGCAGACTGCCAGAAAGAGACGCACTTGACTCTGTACATCCATTCAAAAGTTCTCTCCTTTTCTCTCCCCCCTCCCCCCCCGGCCAAATTCTTCTTTTCCTTTCCGACAGCGGAAGCATGAAACCCCGCACAATGGTCACCGGAAAAGGAGTCGTCCCTAGGCCTTAAGACACAACACGTCGTTTTAGCAGGGAACTGTGCAAGAGTAAACGCCAGTCTTAGGGCGCAGAATTATCACGGGCGATATTTCCTGGCCCAGAAAAATGGAGCAAGCTGTTTCCAATGGAAGAGTCGTGCATGAGCCTTGCAATTCAAGCTGGGACTGAAGATTTCACAGCAAAGGTACCCA
Organism: Podarcis gaigeae; assembly: GCF_964106915.1. Taxonomy (NCBI): domain Eukaryota; kingdom Metazoa; phylum Chordata; class Lepidosauria; order Squamata; family Lacertidae; genus Podarcis; species Podarcis gaigeae. Next base: position 49,765,870 of record NC_139690.1, on the reverse strand, counting down.
TGAACTACCACATTTCCTGCCCAGTACTTCTCCGTGTATAGCGGTACCTCGGGTTACAAATGCTTCGGGTTACAAACTCCGCTAACCCGGAAGTAGTACCTTGGGTTGTGAACTTTGCCCCAGGATGGAAATGGAAATGGTGCGCTGGCGGCGCGGCAGAAGTAGGAGGCCCCATTAGCGAAAGGTTAAGAATGGTTTCGGGTTAAGAACGGACCTCCGGAATGAATTAAGTTCATAAACCAAGGTATCACAGTATAAGACTAGGGTTTTTTTTTTTAATTGAAAAATAATGTTTAAAACCGTGAGTTGTCTTATACAATGGGTAGTGCCCAGGGGTGACGTGGGATTGGTTGACGCCAGAAGCCGGAGATGTTCGGCAGCGTGTCATTGGTGTCTGCAGTAAGGGGTGGTGTTGATTGGGTGGCGAGGGAACAGGCGTTAGGAGGTGTTCCATCCCTTTAAAAAAGCTCAGCAACTCTGGACAATCTCCCCCCCCCCCATTTTCTTAATTTTTAGTCCCCCAAAACAGGGGGCGTCTTATACATGGGGGCATGGTAAGTCGAAAGGACATCATTTAAAGGACCGCAGTCTCTAAGCCAAGGATGGCAGTGGCTGATGGGAACTGGAGTCCAACAATATCTGGGAGCCCTAGAGGCGATGGGTTCAGATTTTATTTCAGGGCTATTTCACCCACAGGTCGACCACCTGACGCTGGCAAAAGCTAGGAATGACTCGCCTTGTGTGACAGAACTGCCACCTTGCCCTTGGGTTCGTTTAAGGAACATGTTGTACGCATTTTTGCCATTCAGAGCAACAGATCACCAGTGGAACAGTCGCAACACAGATTTCCCAGTACCAGCAGCAACAACAACAAAACCCCAGATCATGCCTCGACTGCTGTCTATATCTCCAGGCGTATGTTGAGACGCAAACTGCCGTTTCCATTCTGAACCATTGTCAAAGGCCATTTGTATTCCCCGCCTGGGAAGACAAAACAAACAGACCTCCCAGCGCTGTGTGCGGGTTCCTTTCAACGTGTGTTTTATCAGAAAAAGCTTCTCTCCCTCCCCAGCCTCTGACTGAGCTTTGTGTCTCACGCCTCTCCCCATAGACTTGACTGAAAAGGTCACCTCTTACCTTGGTGCCGGAGACTCTGACATCCGAAAGCAGCCGCCAAATGGATGTTCCCCAGCGGAAGTCATGGATTTTGCCTTCTTCTCATCTGTATGTTGCTGGCAGGCACAATGGACTCAGGGTTTCTGAAGGTCTTGGAAGGATGATGACCTGGTCATCAAAGGTGGCCTTTGAACTGCAAAAAAGGAACAGCGACCAAAAGAGAAGGTTAACATCTGGTCAAGGGAGGGAGGGGGGGAAATAGCAGACCTGACATTTCAAACAGACGGTCGATTCGAAGGAGAATGGTCAAGAGTGTACTCCAATGCCAGCAACATCAAGGACCACATGAATGGTTTTGTCTGGTCAGCTGAACCAGGTGGGGGTAGCTGATGGGTCTCAAACCCTTGGTGAGTTAGAGACGTCTCCCTACATGTGAAGACAGGATCTAGCGGATTAAGCAGATGAGACTAACAGTGGGTCCAATGGTAAAGAAGGCGGTTTCTGCACATGTTGTGTAGAGCAGTGTTTCCCAACCTTGTGCCTCCAGCTGTTTTTGGACTACAATTCCCATCATCCCTTGCCACTGGTCTTGCTAGTCAAGGATGATGGGAGTTGTAGTTCAAAAACAGCTGGAGGCACAAAGTTGGGAAACACTGGTGTAGAGGGATGTGAGGGGCAGATGGGGCTCATAAACTTAGGAAGGTAGACCATCTAAGAGAAGGAAAACTCTGATCCTAAATCTCTGCAGCCTTGCGGGGTATCTTTGGGAGAAGCAAAAGGCTAAGGGTAGGCAACCTAAGGCCCAGGGGCCAGATGCGGCCCAATCGCCTGTGGACGGTCCGGGAATCAGTGTGTTTTTACATGAGTAGAATGTGTCCTTTTATTTAAAATGCACCTCTGGGTTATTTGCGGGGCATAGGAATTTGTTCATATATTTTTTTCAAAATATAGTCTGGCCCCCCACATGGTCTGAGGGACGGTGGACCGGCCAGCCCACGGCTGAATAAGGTTGCTGACCCCTGGAGTAAACCCTACACAAATCTGGAGCAGAGTCTCTAAGGAGATTGGATGGCGCCTTGTATGCCTCCTTCTGGCAATTCCTGCAGCTCAGCTGGTGCCAAACGTCTTGCCCTGCTTTCCTTTGGACCCCATCAGTGAGGCCAAGATGGGGGTCTTGTCACCTGGGCAGCCCAGGACCTCCAGACACACTGCCCAGGTTTGTGCCCCCGGAAGGTTACTTTGGTGCTGCTAACACAGTGGTTTGACTTCACCCTAGTAGACACAGCCCGTTGTCTCTCTAGACCAGTGTCCCCCAAACTTGGGTCTCCAGCTGTTTTTGGACTACGACTCCCATCACCCCTAGCTAGCAGGACCAGTGGTCAAGCGTAATGGGAACTGTAGTCCAAAAACAGCTGGAGAACTAAGTCCCAGCTCTATTCCCATCATCCCTGACCACTGGTCTTGCTAGCTAGGGATGATGGGAGTTGTAGTCCAAAAACAGCTGGAGGCCCAAGTTTGGGAAACATTTCTCTAGACAGACATAAACCAACAACAATTAGGTATACATGTGTATATTAGGTATACATGTATACAGTGCACATAAGTTAGAGTTCACACTGAAACGCTAATGAAATTTTGTGAGGACTCTTAAGAAAAATGTGTGATCTTATGCAGAAGCGTCCACCCCTGGAGTCTACATGTAGATATCATTAGCATTTCCTTTGTTCTGCAATGACAAACTGGTAGGGGGGGACCCAGCCCCCTCCTCAAATGCATTTCAAAAGGAAGATATAGCCATTTTGGTATGCAGGGGCCCTTCACATCTGGCGTACTCTGTATGAATTTTGCACTCAGATACCTCCATCTTGGCGTGGCCTTAACCCTCCTGCACATTAGGCAATTTTATTATCTTCAAAATCCATATCTACACATTTCAGATGTATTGGGCAAAAATCCTATTAAGGACAACAAGATTAGAAAAGGCCATTATGATCTAGTGCTGGATGGTTCCACAAAGAGAGTAAAATGCAGCCCCCAAGGTGAATGCCAGAGAAGATGGAGAGACCAAAAGGATGGGGGTCAGCACATCAAAGGAGGCAGGTCGGGGGCTGGAGAGACGTTAATGAGTCCGCGAGCAAATATTAACAAAGAGAATGTCGGCCTGAGAACATCTCTCGGGCAGTTCGCAAAGTATCTGGAGGGAGAATAGCTACAGCATAATCAATCAGATAGATGGGTTACCCAAGGTTTCATGGGAAAGCGAGAAATGCTCAGGATGAGGTCTGACATCTGTGCTAGAAAGAGAAGAACACACGGCAACAATTCCTTAGGGAAAGCAAAGGTGTAGCCAGGTGACAGTGAGATAATTCAGACACCTGACTGCTGGCTCAGTTGTAAGATGGTAATTAGGATCCAGCTGAAAGTACTCACAGATGTTGTTGAGGTGTGGGCTTTCTGGTAAACATCTCAAGCAGTTCCAGTAAATGCCTCCCTTATCTGATGGCTTTTTCTAGACCTTTGTTTGCTTTTTATTTGCCTTGCCCTTGCTTGTCCTCACTGTCCATTCCTCTCGCTTGCTTCCAGTGACTTCTGATTGGCTAGGCTGCATGTGATCCTTGATTGGGCTGGACCACCCATGGGGAAGCCCTGAGGGGAAATGGCACTCAAGCCAACTCCTAAATATTTTTGTATCCTCAAGAGAACTACACCTGGGGGATTGGGGGTCTTGGAGGGAGAGTGTTTTTAGTGCCAGATTTAGGGTGGCGCTGTGGGTTAAACCACAGAGCCTAGGACTTGCCGACCAGAAGGTCGGCGGTTCAAATCCCCACGACGAGGTGAGCTCCTGTTGCTCGGTCCCTGCTCCTGCCAACCGAGCAGTTCGAAAGCACACCAGTGCAAGTACCTTCTCCAGAGAGAAGGTAAACGGCGTTTCCATGTGCTGCTCTGGTTCACCAGAAGCGGCTTAGTCATGTTGGCCACATGACCCGGAAGCTGTAATCCAGCTCCCTCAGCCAATAAAGCGAGATGAGCGCCGCAACCCCAGAGTCGGCCACGACTGGACCTAATGGTCAGGGGTCCCTTTACCTTTACCTTTTTAGGCAGCTGAGGGGCTGCAAAACTGGGAAGCTTCATAAATGAGAAGCTTCATTTGGGGGTGCCAATTTTTGGCTTCTTACAGGTTGCCATCTTTTGAAAGATTACCAAAGCACGCCCCTGGTGTTTGGGGTACAGGGGAGGGCTGGAAGAGTGGGAAGTCCAGAGTTCTTCTACGGCTCAGATTTTAACTTGAGCTGGGAAAGAATTCCCAAAGCAAGCTTTGCAAGCCCCCAGAGCCTGTAAAAACGAGCCCAAATTTGGATAGCTTCACTGGCACCTTTATTAGACATATAAAACCCCTTAAATTGGCAATTAATTGCACGTAACCAACAGATTAGAGCTTAATGGGGCTAATGGGCAGGGAGGGAAAAATGGAGGGGTCCTGGGATTTTTTGAAAAGCAGGGAGAAGACAAAATGACAGAAGAAACTATAGAGATGCAATAAAAGACTGACAGGTTAGGTTCCTCTCCCCTGAAATAGCATCATCCATAAGGTAGAGGAGAACCTCCAGGCAGTGGTCTTTGGGCTGATGACAGGGGATGGATGAGGAGCATTCCCCCCTGTTTTAAACTCTGAAATGTTGGAGGTGGATCAAAAACCTTTCATTGCCTGGACTATGCAGAATTAGATAAATAACAGGAAAGATTCGAAACCTGTGGGACCAGAGATTCTTAGAAGACTGGAGTAAATATTTGAACTATTTGAAAAGCAATTGTAATAAACAGATTACGCCAGTAGGACTGCAAGAAGTTCTGTAAGGAGGATTATGTGAAATATTGCAAGGAGGACTATGATGAGAATTATTAGTTAATGATAATTAAAAGTAATAGAGAAATTAGGAAGTGAAGGATAAGTGATAAAGAACGGAAAATCTTCGGAGGTTGTTGATGGAAGTCTAAAATATTGTATAAGATAAGGAGTTATGTTAAATGATTGTTAGAAATGTTATGTTTAAAAATTACTAATAAAAATGTGTGTGTGTGTATATAAAGGTAAAGGGACCCCTGACCATTAGGTCCAGTCGTGACTGACTCTGGCGTTGCGGCGCTCATCTCGCTTTATTGGCTGAGGGAGCCGGCATACAGCTTCCAGGTCAGCAGACTAAGCCGCTTCTGGCGAACAAGAGCAGCGCACGGAAACACCGTTTACCTTCCCGCCAGAGCGGTAGCTATTTATCTACTTGCACTTTGATGTGCTTTCGAACTGCTAGGTTGGCAGGAGCAGGGACCGAGCAATGGGAGCTCACCCTGTTGCGGGGATTTGAACCGCCAACCTTCTGATTAGCAAGTCCTAGGCACTGTGGTTTAACCCACAGCACCACCCGTGTCCACCACACACTCACTCACTCACTCACTCACTCACTCACACCTTTCATTGCCAGGGAGCAGTGGAGTCTTTGCCCCGCTTTATTTTTCTGACCCTAAATGTGGCATTGTGTCCTATTTGACAGAGGGCAGTCCTGTGTTTGAAGAGCTTTTTCAGCAGACAGAAATACCATCCAGCTCACCATATTGGGTAAGACTGTGACCAGGTGAGCTGCACCCCTGCTCTCTCTCAATGATACACCAAAGAAAACCCCCTGTGTTGCAAAACAGAACCCTCTTTCAATTGTAGCAATCCCTTCTCAAGTGTGCACCTAACTGCATATATCAGAATATGGGTCATGGGGCGAAAGATTCCTGCCTTGGCAAGGGGTTGGACTAGATCAGCCTTGTTGACACCTTCCTACTCTACAATTCTATGATTCTATGGGTCTATGATTCATACAATTCTACGATTCTTTTGTCGTCTATTGAGCTAGTCCATTGGCATCGAACCTGTTTTTAGAAAGATACACAGGGAGCGTGATTTGCCTAAACCTGCACGGGTGTCTGGTCAGGGGTTGGGGATTGTGGATTTCTTAAAGTCTCCCCCCATTCTGTGATGCCTGCATTGCAGCAGGTTGGACTAGATGACCCTTTGATTCCCCTCTGTCTCTACAATTCTTTCTCCCACAATAGTCCAAGCACCAGGTGGAGGTTTTGCGTGTGAGCCAGACTCAGTGCTTTTTTCCTGATGGGATGCAGGGATATGCATACCCCTAAACATTTTGTGAATCTCTATACTTTTGCCCATTTACTGTACAGTGGTACCTCAGGTTAAGAACTTAATTCATTCTGGAGGTCCGTTCTTAACCTGAAACTGTTCTTAACCTGAAGCACCACTTTAACTAATGGGGCCTCCTGCTGCCGCCGCGCCGCCGGAGCACAATTTCTGTTCTCATCCTGAAGCAAAGTTCTTAACCCGAGGTACTATTTCTGGGTTAGTGGAGTCTGTAACCTGAAGGGTCTGTAACCCGAGGTACCACTGTATTTATTTCCCGCGATTTGAACTGTAAAATGGTGATTTTCTTGAGTCAAAATGAGAGTACCCCTAAACATTTTTTTTAGAAAAAAAGCACTGCCTGGATTAATCTGAAAAGGTAGGTCAAAAATGGTGTGGTTAGAAGCAGAAGCATTTTGGGGAAGGGGTGCTTTTAATGGGGTGATCTTTATCGACGGCTTGCCAGCCCTCGGCTAAAATTCATCTGGTGCACAACAGAGACTTTCTGCATTCATATGGCTTCTCTCTCAGCCCTGCCTGACAATAGCCTCAGCCTCATAAGTCTTGAACGGCGGTTGAGAGATGCGCCTGATAAAGATTTTGCTTCTGGAACGCAATTCCGCTGCAGAGGAGGCAGCCGGGATGGATCGCAGCACATTCATCCATCACCGCAGGAGCCCGTGCGGTAATAACAGATGTTAAAAGCTGCCAAACTTCTTTCTGTCACTAAACTAAAGAGACGTATAATCCCCGAAGCACAAAGGGAGCACATCTGATGAGCACAAAGTAATTTTTACATTCACTTTCCCTGAACTTAACCACACTTTGCTAAAAGGTATCACACTGCCGTATGAACAATAGCGCCGAACCGGGCAATCAGCGCTGAATGAATAATTTGAAAACCAAAGCGCCGTTTTGGATTGAACCAGTTCCCTGACACATTCCGATCTGACTTTCTTCTTTTCTTTTTGGGTCGCTGCTGCTGCTGCTGTTACTGGCAAAGCATCTGCAATTTTTATCTCTTCCATCCTGACAGCTTATATGAAACACCATTTAAAAACACATACTGATAGTGGACTGTCAGGACTTATATCTCCAGTTCCTAACACTGTCATGTTCCCTCTTCAACATTCTGTGGAAGTCTAGATTGACTCAGGCCTGCTCCTATCTTCAGGAGGGGAAAAGGCTAAAGCAAGGGTCAGCAAACTTTTTCAGCAGGGGGCCGGTCCACTGTCCCTCAGACCTTGTGGGGGGCCGGATTATATTTTGGAAAAAAATAATGAATGAATTCCTATGCCCCACAAATAACCCAGAGATGCATTTTAAATAAAAGGACACATTCTACTCATGTAAAAACACTCTGATTCCCGGACTGTCTGCAGGCCAGATTTAGAAGGCGATTGGGCCTTCTAGTTTGCCTACCCATGGGCTAAAGAGTCAACCCTACATTGCTACAACGGCCACTCAGACGCTACTAGCCCAGAGATGGAAGGAAGAGGTGACCCAAGCCAGAGAAGAATGGCAAATCAAGTTGATGGACTATACCAAAATGGCAAAACTAACTGGGAAGCTCAGGAACCAAGAAGACAAGAAATTTTAAAAAGAATGGGGAATGTTTATAATGTATATACAAAATCATTGTAAACAGGTCCAAACATTAGCAGGATTTTAAACACACTTGTAACGTATAGATAATCTAGGAAGATGAAAAATTGGAGAAGTACGGATATGCAGTTGAAATAGAATCAACAGGACCCATGGAAGCGGGGGAAGGGGGGGAGAGGTCAGGAAATTCAGAGTAATCTCAATAATTGGTTTTGGAAATGGTTTTGTTGTATGTTTATATTTTGGAAAATCAAATAAAAATGTATTTCAAAAGAAGAAGAAGAAGAAGAAGAAGAAGAAGAAGAAGAAGAAGAAGAGTAGTAGTAGTAGTAGTAGTAGTAGTTTGGATTTGATATCCCACTTTATCACTACCCGAAGGAGTCTCAAAGCGGCTAACCATCTCCTTTCCCTTCCTCCCCCACAACAAACACTCTGTGAGGTGAGTGGGGCTGAGAGACTTCAAAGAAGTGTGACTGGCCCAAGGTCACCCAGCAGCTGCATGTGGAGGAGCGGAGACGCGAACCCGGTTCACCATATTACGAGGCTACCGCTCTTAACCACTACACCACACTGGCTCTCAGTGAGTCAACCCTATTCAGATCCAGAGTGGAGTCCCTAAGGCGGTTGGATGACACCTTGTAGCCTCCTTCCAGCAACTCTTGCAGCCCCCCTGGTGCCAAATATATTGCTCAGCTTTCCTTTGGAGCACATCAGTAAGGCTGAGAAGGTGGTCCTTGTTGTCTGAGCAGCCCAAGTTCTTCTGGAGGAGAAGAGACTTCTCCAGGCAGACAGATGCCAACAACAGTTCTATCATGTCTTGCCCCCAAGGAACTCAAGGTGGTCTCATGGTTCTCCCTCTCCCCATTTTATTCTTACAGCATCCAAACTACCTAAGCTTTGGCCTGCAGCCTGACATGCTACAGCCCCACCACAGGTGGTTCCTCTCGGTGGGAACTAGACCAAGGATGAGGAACCTGTGGACCTCCAGAGGTCTCTGGACTCCAGTTCCCATCAGTCCCTGCATGGCAAGCGATCAGGGGTGATGAGAAGGATCTGGAGGGCCACAAGTTATCCATCTCTGCATAAGACTGTGATCCAAGGCTATGGAACTGCAGGCATGACCTCTCAGTAACAGATAGACTGATTTTTCAAAGGCAGCAAGGTATATGATCCCAAGTACCCTCTGGCATGAAAAGTCTCCACATTGCTACAGTCACTACACTCTGCTTAGCAATAAATTCAGATGTCCGCCTTAGGTAATTAATTCAGGTCCCATTTCCTAGCTTGTAAATAGGGTTGCCACCTGTCCTGTAAAATACAGGATTGTCACGTATTTCAGTGTAAAATGCTATGTCCTGTATTCCAGGTAATGCTGCTTTCTCTCTTTCTCTGTCTCTCTCTGCCAAGTTAGGGATCCTCTCCAATTCAAGTGTTGGAAAGGGTGTGTGAAAGGTCATGCATTTAAGTTCTGGGGAGCCAAGCATGGACAGATTTACAAATTTGTGTGTATGTGTTTGTGTGCACATGTGTGACAGATCCCAGAGGGGCCACCCTGTTAGGCTGCAATAGATTGTACAGTCATACCTTGGGTTACAGACCTTCAGGTTGCATTTTTTTTGGGTTACGGACCACCAAAACCCAGAAGTACCGGAATGGGTTACTTCCAGCTTTGGGCAGTTGCGTATTTGCAGAAGCGCTAAATCGCGCTTTGCGCATGCGCAGAAGCGCCAAATCAAACCCGCGCGTGCGCAGACACGCTGCTGTGGGTTGCGAATGCTGAGGGCTGTGAACGTGCATCTTGCACGGATCACGTTCGCAACCCGAGCGTCCACTGTAATGGCTTGGTTTGAAGTCACTTCAACAACAAATATGAAAAGAAATTGCTCCCCAATTGCCTTTGTCCTGCCCTGTCCTGTATTTTGCCAGGACAAAGGTAGCAACCCTACTTATAAAGCAGGAATAAACACCAGGAGGCCAGGAAGGCCAGGGTTTGAATTCCCACTGAGTGGATTTGGACCGGTCAACATCTCTCAGCCTAACTACTTCACAGGGTTGTTAGGGTAAAATGGAGAGGGAGGGAAGTCTGTATACCTCCCTGGAGGTTGGGCTGGAGATGGAACATAGATGTAATGATGATGATGATGATGATGATACAACAGTAAATAAATAAAGATAGTATTGAGATAGGGTTGCCAGACCTCCAAGTGTGACCTGAAGTCTCCAGGTTTGCCTGCCCCCCTCCAGGTGGCAGGTGCAGGGCTTGAATCTCTAGGTGGGAGAGAGTGCCTTTAATATATATATTAAGAAAACTGTTTTTTTTTAAGTTAAATAAAGTAATTAAAAAAGAAAAGTGTGATTGCAGCTTGCAAGCTTCAGTTCAGCAGTTGCCTGCTGCCAATCATGGCATAGATACTTGTGCTGGGGGCTGCCCTCCTCGGCTCCCCTCTCCTAATTAACCCCCATCTCCAGGACCTGACCTGTGTCATCACTCGGGGCCACTCTATGACATCATCAAGGGCTGCCCCTAGGTCTCAGGTTTGCGCCCTGAAATCTCAAGGTCTTGGGTGCCCCTGACCTGGTAACCCTACACTGAGCTGCAAATCTCTGAGTTGCACTGCGATATAGGTTGTTAAACTATCACGGGAGAAGTCAAAGGTTTCCAAGTCAGCCTTTCCCCACCTCCTTGGCTGTGGAATTTCTCCCTTTCTCCTCCCCACCCCATGTTTCCTGTAACATCAATCTACTTGGTCCAGAAAGACTGGTGCTTTTTTCTTTCAACCAACAGAGGCACGGCCGTGTGGGCTGAGAACTGCTAAAAATTAAAACCCCCTTGTCGCTGTTCTCCCTCTTGAAAAGGAGAGGCATTTATTCAATGCTCTGGAAATAAGCACTGCAAATAAGCGTCTTGGTGAACGACAGTTAGAATAATAGCCAAGCCCTGCACCACCCAGAGAACAGAGGAACGCGCTGGACTCCTGGGAGCACATTTCTATAATAAAGCCTTCTGTTTCTTCTGTCGCCAGCTTACAGTATCTTCCTTAATGTCTCAGCAAAGCTGAGCGGCTCTCCGACCCCCTGCAGATAGATTAGCTATCATTACGCTTTAAGGGCATTGGAATTACAAACTTGCAAAGCAATAGATTGGTACTTATAAACCACAGCTGGACAGCTTCAGATTAAGCCTTTTTGGGGAGGGGGGGGGAGGAATTAAATGTTGAGATTTCTGGATTGTGTGCATGTTTTCACAAACGCCAGGCTTGTGCTCTACAGCCAGCCCATGCTGCTTGCACATACTTCAGTCTCTGTTCTCACAAATTGTTGTTGTTGTTGTTGTATTATTTATTGACACCCCACCATTTCCCCAGACTCAAGACAGCTTACACCAATTAAAACGACGCAGATAAAATACAAAAAGCTAAAAGAAAGTATAGCAGACAATTGTTTTAAAAGCAATTAAACTCTAATAGACTTAGAACGCATCTAGTAAAATTCAGATAATGAAAACAGCACAGCACTATTTAAAAGCCATTTCCTTTACAAAAGAAAAAGAAAACCAGTCAGTTTGTAAACCAGTCTTCACCTGATGGTAGAGGAACAGCAAGGAAGGAGCTAGTCTGGCAGGATTGAGAGGAGAGCCTCCTTTGAAGATCTCGGAGCCCAGGCAGGTTATATGGGAGGATACAGCCTTTCTCATTAATGTATTGATGATGAATTTTGCTGTATTTTGCAACTTAGCAAATTATGTTCTAAGCCAGCTTGAGCATAGTTTGCTGTGGGAATCATTTAAACACTGTGACATTTGATTGAATGTTAGATATTGGGTATATATTTTGATTTTGTCCCAGCTGTCCTAATATTAATTGCATTTAACCTTTTAGATAGAAAGCATTAGGCTCGGTTTTTGTGTGCCTGCGCTTTGTAACTCTCATGCCATCCTCCTACACTGTGCAAACATTGCATGCCACTTCCAGCCTTATCTCACCCTAGAAAGGCAGGTGATGTTTTGTGAAAGAGGGATGCGTTGAGTTAGCATCTGCTAGGAAATTTACAGACTGCTCTTTGCTGAAAGAAAACTACATGAAAATGACGTATAGATGGTATATAACACCAGTACAGTGGTACCTTGGGTTAAGTACTTAATTCGTTCCGGAGGTCCGTACTTAACCTGAAACTGTTCTTAACCTGAAGCACCACTATAGCTAATGGGGCCTCCTGCTGCTGCTGCACTGTCGGAGCACGATTTCTGTTCTCATCCTGAAGCAAAGTTCTTAACCCGAGGTACTATTTCTGGCTTAGCGGAGTCTGTAACCTGAAGCGTATGTAACCTGAAGCATATGTAACCTAAGGTACCACTGTACAGATAGCAAGAATGTACAAAACTGGTTCAAATATATGTTGGAAATGTAAGGAAGAAGAAGGGACTTTTTATCTTATGTGGTGGGATTGTAGTGAAATTTAAAAAAATCTGGGAAATGATATACAATGAATTGAAGAAAATGTTCCAATTAACATTTGTAAAAAAGCCTGAAGCATTTTTGTTAGGGATTGTAGGAAAAGACCTGCCAAGGAAATTGAAGAACATATTCATGTATGCGACAACGGAGGCAAGAGTCTTAATAGCACGAGGATGGAAGAATGAAGAAATCCTGACAAAAGAACTGTGGCAAGGGAAGCTGATGGACTATGTGGAACTGGCGAAATTGACGCACAAACTCCGTGATGAGGACAACTGTGACTTTAAAGAAGAATGAGAACCTTTTACAAAGTTCTTAAAGAAACAACAAAATGAACTGGACTCCTTGGCAGGTTTTGAATAAAGAAACACAAATTTATTATTGGAAATATATAGACAGATAATTTAAGGATCTTTACAATTTTATAATATGCATAGAATAACATGTGTTGAAAAACCAGAGGGAGGAAGTCTGGGTGGGTTTTTCTTGGGGAAGGGGGGGAAATTAGGGGGGGGAATGAGGATGATATGTCTTTGATAAATTGTTATGCTGAAATTCTTAATAAAAATTAGTCTTAATAATAAAAAAAGAGTTGGCATCTGCTAGGGATGCTTTAGCTGAGATTCCTGCATTGCAGGGGGTTGGCGCTAGATGAAACTCAGGACCCCTTCCAACATTTCTATGAAGTGCAGCTTCTGGGTCAAGTGCAAGGGAAGCCCCACATCTTCTAGCTGCCCATGTCAAAGAGGAGGAGGAGGAGGGCTAGGGGTGGGCCCTTGGCAGATGCCCAACTATGCCAGCATCAACACCAGCCCTACCCATTTGCCTGCTCATCGGGAAGCGCCAAAGCCACAGAGAGCAAGTGCCAAAGGCAACTAGTGGAAAAGCCTTAACAAAACCGAAGGAGGAGAAGTGAAAAAGAAGAAGGAGGGAAGGCACAGTTAGTTCATTCTTAATCGGGCCTTCATTATGTCAGGCAAAAAAGAGCCGAATCTACAGCTGTTCCTGCTCTTCGCTGTCCGTCAAAGCCAAAGCGAGAGAATATTCTACGTGGATGAGAGATACGTGGCTGATGGGCTTTCTGACATACAGAAGCAGTCAATTAAACGGGAGTTTGCCTAGAAAGTAAACTCTCAACAAAGGCTGCTTCCTATCCCCCAGACCTTCATCCATTGCACAAGTTAAAGCAGGGAGGTCCTGGCAGCAGTGGCGTAGCGTGGGGGGTGCAGGGGGGGCCGGCCGCACCGGGCGCAACATCTGGGGGGGCGCTCGCTCGCCCTCGCAGCTCTCTGCCCCCTGCTAAAATCCACGGGTTAGGGGGCACAAATTACTTGCCTTGCCCTGGGTGCTGACAACCCACGCTACGCCACTGCCTGGCAGCATCCCTTTTTCTATAATAAAGATCACAACCAGAAGCCCTCTAATATTCATTATTTATTACATTTATTTGCCACTTCCTCCCCATGGCAACTTTCATAAAACCCAATAAAAGTTGTTTGTTTGTTTTAAAAAAGAACATGACTCCCAGTCAAATGATATGCTTGTCCAGATTTTGCAACGCACCTAAAATGTGCATTTTAATGTTTTGGAAAATGCAAGTTTGGGGGAATGGCATACAATAATGCATAGAGTTTAAATGCAAAATTTTCATGCATTTTTTTTTTTTTTAAAAATGGGACAGAGTTTTTTGATTGAGTGCCAGCCAAAATAAAATGGGGTGGGCTGTGGTTGATGTGCCCATATCCCTACCCTCATGCTGGAAGGTTTGTGGGCAAAAGAGAAAAAGCCTGACTGTTAGCTATGGAGGAGAAGAGGGAGGGAGGGAGGGAGGATAAGGCATGAAGCCAAGCCCAGCCTTCTTGGAACTGGCTCCTTCCCAATGCTAATCTCCCATCACATTCCAGCGTTTTGTCACAATGTGAGAAGGAACAAACAGGACCCTTCTTCCTTCCCTTCTGATCTCACATTCAGAGTCGAGGTTTGCTGGTACCGGACTCAAAGGCGAAGCGGAAATCGCTGCACAGTGACACATCTGTGCCGTTCCACTGTCCATTCTCTTTTCCTTCTCAAAGAGCTGCTGTGTGCATTAAGCAAACAGCTCTGCCTGAATCTCCGGTAGAGGAGAGGAACACTTGGGGTGGGGTGGTATGGGGGGGGTTAAGAGCAAAAGGGCAAGTGGGAGCTGGGGAAGACGAGCTCAGGTTTGCCGAGTCCAATACTATGACGATGATGCTCTTCAAAAGAATGTAAGGACAGGGCAAATGTACATCGGCCACATTTTGGGGGGCGATTATCTGTATCACCAGGGCAAAGCATTAATGGTCAGAACCATAGGGTATCAGATCAAAGGTCCACGTAGCTCAGCGCTGTGCTTTGGCCTGGCCAGAAATATGCTTTGATGGAAACCCAGAGCCAGGGCAAAAAAAGTACAGTGGTACCTCAGGTTACATACGCTTCAGGTTACATACGCTTCAGGTTACTCCACTAACGCTTCAGGTTACTCCACTAACCCAGAGATAGTGCTTCAGGTTAAGAACTTTGCTTCAGGATAAGAACAGAAATCGGGCTCTGGTGGCGTGGTGGCAGCAGAAGGCCCCATTAGCTAAAGTGGTGCTTCAGGTTAAGAACAGACCTCCAGAATGAATTAAGTACTTAACCCAAGGTACCACTGTAGTAGCATCCTTCCATTTTTAGCCTCCACCAGCTGCCCTAAAGACAATGGACCAAAAAGCTATAAAACGTTAAAGTAAATAATAAATACGCTGTTGCATGGACCCTAATCTCTGAGTGGCGAGAGACTCCAGAGTTGCTTGCGCTTTTCCAAGAATCGGAAATGGAGACTGAGGCATCTTTAGGATTTATGCTTTTATTTACACACATGCACAACCTGAGCATAGGATGGAGGGGCTCACAACAGCAGATCTTGTTCCCCCATAAGGTTTCCAGGCAAGCTCCAAGTCAAAGCTTAGGGTCCTGCACAAAGCAAATGTTTCTCTGTGTCTCCCCAGCTCCCAATATCAACCCAAACTCACATGTCCCATTCTCTCATGCACAGACCCCCTTGGCCTATTGTTCTCCATCCTAGGTTGATGGGTGAGGTGGGAAAAGGCTCACGCATTTGTCTCTATGGCAACAGAGCAACCTCTTTGGACATGGCAAATGGCAGCACTTCGCTGGCCAGCCAAAGCCATTTCCTTAACAAAGGAACTGTTATGGCTTGTACTGCAGCCTCTTCTGCTAGATTCTAAGTAGGCCTGGAAGGGGCCCAGGATTTTATCCAGACTCATCTCCCTCTCCCTAAAACTCATACCACAACAGTGAAAAAATCAGGGTACGAAAACACAGGACTCAGCTACATTAGTCAAGAAACAGTGTTTTGAATGTGATATAAACATGCAGCATCAGTTGGCACCAGAGAGCAAAAAACATTTCTATGTGATTTTCCATAGTGGTTTTTGTTGTTGTTGGTATAACAATTTAATTTCTGACTTATTTATAGCATTTTCCCCCTTCTGTATAGATCCAGCCACAGAGAACAGGACCCATTTAAAACATCAACTGCCAGAAGTTAGAAGGCCAGGGCAGAGGTTCTGGGTTCAATTCCTGGCATCTCTAGGGAAGAGACCTCTGCCTCAAACCCAAAGTGCCACTGCCAGTCAGTGTGAACATTGCTGAGCTAGATGGACCAAAGACCTGACTCTTTCTATGTTCTCAGCTGCCCTTCTATAAAGCAGTAGAGCTACTGGTGGATTTCTCCAAGAGGCAAGTTCTACATGCTAGGAACCATCACAGAGAAGGCCTCACTGGCCATACACTCCCCCCCCCCAAAAAAAACCCCACAGTGGGGTGCAGGGAAGGTTCTCTGGTGCTGATTTCAACATTCAGGGAGATTGATTCATACAAGAGAAAGCAGTGCTCAAATTGATGACTCCTATACCACATAAGGTGTTTTATTCACTCATCCATTCATCCATTTATCAGCTGCCCAACCGCAACACCTCTCTGAGTGACGTACAAATAAAAATAGATTAAAAAATGTAATTACAATCCAACAAGACAACCGTGAAAGCAGCAAATCAAACTCTGCAAACAAAACCGTTCTGAGGCAGGAGATCTAGCGAGTAAGATATTTCATGGAAACAATCAAAATAAAAGAATTCATTCCAGTAGACCTTAGAGACCAACTAAGTTAGTTACTGGTATGAGCTTTCATGTGCATGCATCTGAAGAAGTGTCCATGCACACAAAAGTTCATACCAATAACTAACTTAGTTGGTCTCTAAAGTGCTACTGGAAGGAATTTTTTAATTTTGTTTCGACTATGGCAGACCAACACAGCTACCTATCTGTAAATGGAAACAATCAGTTCGGTTCATAGGGCAGGCCAAAGGGATAACCGATCATGGAGTTAGAACAAAATTATGCGTGGCTTGGAGAAAGTGGGTAGAGAAATGTTTTTCTCCTTCTTCCATAACACTAGACACTCATGGACACCCAATGAGGCTAATAATAATAATAATAATAATAATAATAATAATTTCTTATTTATACCCTGCCCATCTGGCTGGGTTTCCCCAGCCACTCTGGGCAGCTTCCAACAAAAGATTTAAAATACATTAAGACACCAGTCATTAAAAACTTCCCTAAACAGCACTGCCTTCAGATGTCTTCTAAATGTGCGGTAGTTGTTTATTTCTTTGACATCTGATGGGAGGGCGTTCCACAGGGCAGGCGCCACCACCGAGAAGGCCCTCTGCCTGGTTCCCTGTAACTTCACTTCTCGCAGTGAGGGAAGGCCCTCAGAGCTGGACCTCAGTGTCCAGGCTGAACGATGGAGGTGGAGACACTCCTTTAGGTCTACTGGGCTGAGGCCATTTAGGGCTTTAAAGGTCAGCACCAACACTTTGAATTGTGCTTAGAAATGTACTGCCTGAATGCTGGAAGATTCAAGAAAGCGATTCTTCTTACGTTGCTACCCTTTGACCTTTGAGCAACCATTTTGGGGCAGGAGGCAGGGCACAGGAAGAAATTATAAGGCTCTTGAACGACCTCTGTCACCTTGGCCCCCATCCAGATGTTTTTGGGTGACAACACCCATCTGGCCCAAACATCTGGTGGGCACCAGGTTGGCGAAGGCTGCCCTATGAAGTCCTTTTGACATATGGAAGCTGGTTAAATGCTGCAATGTGTGATTAGCAGATCAGCTTGAAGGGTGGTAGAGGAGGGAGATAGGTTGTAATTTATAAATAGCTTCTGAAAGAGAAATCTTCTTTGCAGAGTTCCCGGCACCCATGTTTGGATCACAAAAGAGCTGCTGCCAAAGCCTCCTGCTGCTAAAATCACTTGAAGAATCCTGAGATAAGGAGAAGGTTTCTCTTTTTTCTTTTCTTCCCCCCAGAGGGCTGACTAACTATTGTGTAAAAACTATGCAAAGAAAAAGGAAAGGGAGAAATAATAACACCACCACATTGTTCACAAAGACCCCTCTGCCTCTTTAGTGAATTTGTTCATCTAACGCGGGAGCTGGAAGGCAAGAGATTGATCGACCACATTACTATGGCACCCCACGAGGCTCAAATTTATGCAAAAGGCCTGTTTCTCCAAAGAACAACCAGTTCTTCCTTGTCCTTTTCCTTCATTGAGCCCCAAGCCTGCCCGAGGTCCAGAGCCTCTGCTGCATTAGGGAAGGGACATAGATCAGTGGTTAGATCATTAGGTTGCATACAGAAGATCCTGGGTTCAGTCTCCAGCATCTCCATGCAGGCCAGAGAGAGACCTCAGTCTGAAACCATTGGTTGCCGCAACCAGCATAGACAACACTCAAGTAAATGGACCAATGGTTTAACAATAGGGAAAAATGCCAATTTACGATACGATAATCTTTATTGTCATTGTCCCATACAGAACAACAAAATTGAAAAAATCTACACCAGACATTCAAAAACCAACAAGCCTGCTACCCCAGCTATCTCAGCCTGGTTAACCCCCTAAAAACTCTGATACCCCATAATTAAATACAATATACTTCCACAGAGACGACCTTACACTGCGTTTAAAACCCAAATCACATTTGGATAAAAACTGTTTCTCCAGTGGCTAGTCCTAGTCTTTATAACCCTGTACCTTCTTCCAGAAGGCAGAAGCTGAAAGAGGTCATTTCTGGAGTGCGCACTATCCTGCGCTATCTCTGTAGTTCTACACTTAGGCAGGAAGAAGCAGATATACAAATATAGGATGGGGGAAACCTAGCTTGCCAGTGGTCCATTTGAAAAGGATCTAGGCGTCTTAGTAGACCGCTAGCTTAACTTGAATTAACAGTGTGAAGCAGCAGCAATTCTAGGCTGATGCAATTCTAGGCTGCACCGACAGAACTTTAGCTCTAGCCTGCCTAGGTCAGACCCCACATGGAGTCCTATGTCCAGTTCTGGGCACTACAACTTAAGAAGGATATGGAAAAGCTGAAAGGTGTGCAGAGGAGGGCAACCAAGATTATCAAGGGCCTGGAAACCTAGCCTTATGAGGAATGGTTGAGAGATTTGGATCTATTTAGCCTGGAGAAGAGGAGACTGAGAGGTGATGTGGGAACCACCTTCAGGAACTTGAAGGGCTGTCCCATGGAAGATGGGGCAAACTCCTTTTCTGCTACTCCAGAGGGTAGGACCCTACCCAAATGGATTCAAAAGGCAGGAATGGAGATTCCTGTTAAACATTAGAAATAACTTTCTGGTGGTAAGCCAGGCATTGCAAACACAGCTCTGTCCCGAAGAGCTTGCCACTGTTTCCCAGCCTTACAGCAGCTGCCACATGAGCCTAAGGGTAGATAACTACTGAACATGGAGTCTTTGTATAGCCATCATGACTAGCAGCCATTGATACTCTTCCTCCTCTACTATTTAATGGCATTGACCAACCTCTGGTTAAATCCCTCTAGGTTAGTGGTACCCTCCCCTGCCACCACATACTGTGTCTGCAAGTTCCATAGAGACGTTCATTTTTAGGGGAGAACTTCCTGGAATTAGTTGCAGTCAGGATTGAGATTCAAAAGGAGAGAGTGAGAGGGGAAGAAGAAGGAGCTAGCACCAGGTAGGTGTTATGGGCAGGAGTTTTAAAAGAGGATTGTACAAATGTGAGGCGGAAAATTACCCCTCTCCAATTCCAGTAGTGTTAATGAGAATTCTCCTCTACAATATGAAATATATAACTTTGTACTGATGAATCTCTGGGTTTCTTGAGCTGAGGCTGCCCTTGAGATCTAACAATCCAGCAGAACATCGGGTGAAACTGATGGGTTTCGACCCAGAAAAAGCCATCAAGCAAAAAAGTGGGATGGGCTAGAGAAACAAATTGGTTTCAGGATGGAACAGGAAGGATCAAGGGGGACTATAAGATATGCAAGCAATATCTCTCTTGGGCTGTGGCTATAATTTGACAAAAAAACCCTCAGTCTATAAAACTTAATATAGCTCCTATTATATTCCTTCCAGATTACGAACCTCGATGCCACTGACTCATAAGCGGTGCTGAAGATGCCATCATGTTGCAATCGAGCCTCAAACATGTAATTTGGTTCAGCGCTAGAAGCACAGACCAATTGGCAGAAAATAGTTGGTGTGTTACCAAAAGTATGATTGGAATCGAAAGCACAGAGGTCTCCCAACGAGACATGCAAACTTAAAAGGAGACCACACAGAAGAAGCAGGGGAGGGGTCACCCTGTTTTCTGGTCCAAGTCGCTTTTGCATGTGGTCACCCATAAACCTGCCCTGTCCTTCTCCCTTCCTCCTTTGCTAAACCTGCGCAGAAATTCATGATTTAAAATTTGCTTTTCTCACACAGCCTGTGTTTCTAAATGCCTTTGGACATACTTTTTCGAGCTGAGAAATGCACTGAAGACGTGCAAAATCCAATGGATAGCTGCCTTCTGATCCACTCATTAGTCTGTGAAGGGCAGCTCACAACAAAATTAGTGGAAACTGAGTTCTTCCAGCATTCTTCAATGGAAAAGCATGTGTGGGAGCTTAAGACCCGACAGCTGATTGAGCGCTGACAGTCCTACAGTCTTAACTGTTGGTGGAGATGGAACCTGGAATACTTTTCATTGAAACATCTCCTCTATAGCCATTTCCCATTGACCTTAAATCTATCAGATATGCGTGAGCTGCAGAGGTGTGGCGCTCAGCACCTCTCTTAGTGGGCTGCTGCCAAAATGCATAGTATTTATTTATCAATCAATTTCATACAATTTATATGCTGCTTGTGGTTTTTTTTAAAAAAACAACAACAACCTTGAAGCGGTTGACTAAAAGAGTAGAACAATAAAATTAGTGCTAAAAGCAAATTGCACAACTATTTAAAACATTCCTAAAATTAAAACCAGCAGGCAACTAAAAACACACACTTCAGCATCCTAGATATCTGGGTAGGCTTGTCTAAACAATTATATATTTTTTAGCAGGTTTGGGGGGAAAGGGCTATGAAGGTGCCTACCTACTGTCAACAGGCAGGGAGTTCCAACATGTAGCTGCTACCATGCTAACAGAGGAATCTCCTACCGACGTGGAGTGGGTGTTCTGTGGCATTGCTGGAGGTATTTGGAAGCATGCGATTGGAACGTGTATCTGCATGCATGGCACATTGTTCGGGGTAGTTCAAATCCACAATTTAAATTCCTACTGATAGCCATGTTCAAATATATAAAAGGATGTCACATAGAGGAGGGAGAAAGGTTGTTTTCTGCTGCTCAAGAGAAGCGGACACGGAGCAATGGTTCCAAACTACAAGAAAAAAGATTCCACCTAAACATTAGGAAGAACTTCCTGACAATAAGAGCTGTTCGACAGTGGAATTTGCTGCCAAGGGGTGTGGTGGAGTCTCCTTCTTTGGAGGTCTTTAAGCAGAGGCTTGACAACCATATGTCAGGAGTGCTCTGATGGTGTTTCCGGCATCGTTTCCAGGCCTTTGATCCTCCTACTTGATCGCTGCCACCACACCGGGGATCGGGGCAGTGGGGGAGGCAGAGGACATTTTCCACCTCCACCTCCCTTGTTTTGGAGTTGCCGGGTGTGTGTGTGCCGGAGGGATCTTTGCACCACGGCACCAGATATGCTTAAGACGGTCCTGGTCAAGAATCAGGCATTCCTGAATGTATCTTGCATCCAAGTTGTGAAGGGCTTTGTAAATTGATGCCACAACCTTGAACCTGGCCTGGTAGCAAATGGGCAGGCAGCTTAGCCAATGGTGAAGGAAGGTGAAAGCTGTAGTCAGGGTAGGACAGTCTTCCGACGGTGTGCCCACTCTGCTGTGATTCCATCAGCAATGGAATCATTGAAGCAATGATTCTTTAACATCAACCTCGTTGGACTGGTCATGTTGTGCAGATGCCTGATGATCGTCTTCCAAAGCAACTACTCTATTCCGAACTTAAAAATGGAAAGCATAAATGGTGGTCAACAAAAGAGGTTTAAAGACTGTCTCAAGGCAAATATTAAAAAATGTAGTATAACCACCAACAATTGGGAAACGCTTGCTTGTGAGTACTCCAGTTGGAGAACAGCCTTTACCAAAGGTGTCATGGGCTTTGAAGACACTCAAACTCAGGACGCAAGGGAGAAATGTGCTAAGAGGAAGGCATGCTTGGAAAATCCCCACCGTGATCAACTCCCACCCAGAAACCAATGTCCCCACTGTGGAAGGACGTGTGGATCCAGAATTGGCCTCCACAGTCACTCATGGACTCAAAACTGTGTTTATGGAAGACAATCTTACTTGGCTATGAAGGATCGCCAAAGAAGAAGAAGAAGAATTCATCAGCCCTAGATGAACATCTAACACAGAAATCCAATGGCACTGGTGAATTCCGAAGAGCACAGAAGCCAGAATTTGGAGGATGTGTTGAAATTCAGAAAAAGGGAAGAGGGGGGAACCCCCCACTTTCCATGCCTAAGTGAGGGAAGTTATGTAAATAAAGGGCAACGAGTGGCACATAATTACATAAAATTGTTACTTAGTAATGGATGTAAATAACCCAAAATATGTAAAGGGGGAAACCGGATGATGAATTAGAACTAATTACTTTAAGCTAATTAAAATAAGAATGGCCGGAATGGAAAATATGTTAATAGCCCTGAACCTGCCATTTCCAAGGGAATTTACATATAAGTAGGAGGAATGCAAATTCGGCTTCAGCGCTTGCCAAAGAGGAGCTGTGAGTTGGAGATTTTCGTTGTTTTCCTAAGGGGGTTTGACTGCAGGAACAGATTAGCGCTGGTAGTGGAGGTGAAATTTCTCATTCTCTGACCAAGTTCCATTTGACAGGAAGTCTTGGATCACAGATGCGAAGTTCCAATAAAACAAACGAAGGACAACTAGGCAGGAAACAAAACCCCAAAGCCAAAGAGATTCCATAAGGCTTTCATCCCAGGCCAGCCTTTCTCAATGAGAGGGCCCTCTGGGTATTTTGGACCACGTGATTCGCTGGCTGGGGCTGTTGGGAGTTGTAGTTCAAAGCACCTGGAAGGCGCCAGGTTGGGGAAAAGGCTGGCCCAGGTGGCAGCAGAACTGGAGAAACAGAGGATGGGTCTGGCCCATTCAGAAGTTATCAAAGCAGGTGTCGCTGTCACCCAAAACTCAGGCTTGGGACATCTTTTCTGAGCTGGGATGCTGTCCTAGCAATCCAAGATGGGATAGTGACTCTGTTCTGGTTGCTACATCTCAAGCAAGGAGCTGTGGAGCGGGAAAAGGTCCGAAAACAGTAACAGGGAGGTTGCAGCATGCTTACTATATGGAAAGACTATAATGTTTGGGACTTCTTATTCAAGTGTGTGTGCATGCAGTAAAGGTAAAGGTAAAGGGACCCCTGACCATTAGGTCCAGTCGTGACCGACTCTGGGCTCATCTCGGTTTATTGCCCAGTGGAGCTTCCAGGTCATGTGTCCAGCATGACTAAGCCGCTTCTGGCGAACCACAGCAGCGCATGGAAACGCATTTACCTCCCACCAGAGTGGTACCTATTTATCTACTTGCACTTTGACGTGCTTTCGAACTGCTAGGTTGGCAGGAGCAGGGACCGAGCAACGGGAGCTCACTCCGTCGTGGGGATTCGAACTGCCAACCTTCTGATTGGCAAGCCCTAGGCTCTGTGGTTTAACCCACAGCGCCACCCGCGTCCCTTGCTTCCAAAATACTAAGTGCATTAACAGGAGATTGAACAGAGGAACCCTTTTTATTGGGACAAGCAGAAAAAACTCATTAAGTTGCAAATAGCTGGAGTTAAGAAAATGCATGTCCTTTTAGACAGACCAGGAGGGGTTGGGGGTTGGAAGCCAATAAAAATGCCCCATGCTGACATTTGCATTTCAAAAGCTTTTCCCAGCTCAACAAATACCAGGGAATGACACTATTTGCATATTTCCTTTAAATACACCCATTTAGGTTAGGTGAGAAGAACCTGTGTGTGTGTGTGTGTGTGTGTGTGTGTGTGTGTGTGTGTGTGTGACTGTATGAAAAGGAACTGGTCTTGGAAAGGCCAAACACCTGTTTCCTTATTTCCCCAGAGCTCCTGCACTTGCTACTCAGAAAACTGGGGGCAATGGAAATTGGGGGCCCCAAATTAGAAAACTGTAGGGTGGGAAGGTGCGGTGGTGCATTCTGGGACACATTTTCTGCCAGAACTCCAGATGCAACACTTTAGACCAGGCTTCCTCAAACTTGGCCCTCCAGATGTTTGCTACTGTTGAGAGTGGAGAGCTAGACATGTACTTCTTATTAGGTAAAGTAAAGGGACCCCTGACCATTAGGGTCCAGTCATGGCCAACTCTAGGGTTGCAGCGCTCATCTTGCTTTACTGGCTGAGGGAGCTGGCGTACAGCTTCTGGGTCATGTAGCCAGCATGACTAAACCGCTTCTGGCAAACCAGAGCAGCGCATGGAAACGCCGTTTACCGTCCTACCAGTGTGGTACCTATTTATCTACTTGCACTTTGACGTGTTTTTGAACTGCTAGGTTGGCAGGAGCAGGGACTGAGCAATGGGAGCTCATCCCGTCACAGGGATTTGAACCACGGACCTTCTGATTGGCAAGTCCTAGGCTCTGTGGTTTAACCCACAGTGCCACCCACGTCCCGTACCTCCCCTTAGTCTGCAGTAAATGACTCCTTACATCCTTTCAGAGCCGTCTTTCCCATTGGGCTTACTGGCGCGTTGCGCCAGGGTGCTGGCCTCTCAGGGGCGCTCCAGCGAGTGGGGAAGCTGCACGATTTTGCCGGTGGCCTCCCCTTTCCCTGTGCCCCATCAATCATATGGCTGGCGGGCATGCAGCTTGCCTTCTTGGGACTCACAGAGGCTTGGGAAAGGGTCAACAACTCTGGGAAATGGGGGGGGGGCTGCCAGCGCCAGAGGGATCTTTGCACCACGGTGCCGGATATGCTTAAGACGGCCCTGCATCCTTTACAACTCTTATCTCCCAAAACAAGAAAGAAATTTGTAAAACCTGAAGACTAACAGATGTATGATTATGGCACAAGCTTTTGTAACTCCACCATAGATTCTATTTCTTGGTCACACAGTGGTGTGACAAAGCAGCATAACTTAACAACTGACTTACATATATGGTTATTTGGTAGCTGCTATTTAAGACTTCTAAAGCGGAATGAAGCGAGGCCTTTCACTGGACCAAACAATACGCTCAAGGTTGCAAGGGCAAGCTTTCAAGCTAATTCTAGGCTTGGTCCAATGAAAGCAACAGCCTTGCTGTTTCCCTGCTCTTTCTGGTTCTCAAGGCGGGGACACTCCTGGTTATTTTTAAAATGTTGCAGCCCCTTCCACTTTGGGTGTCTAGCTTGCTCGCAGAACGTTCCTCTCGCTAGCTTGTGGTGGGCTGGAGGTCGCCTTGGCAATGTCAGAAATACTGCTCCGTTGCAAAACTGGAATAAACAATCACTCATATATATAAACAGAGGGCTCAAATGGAAAACCAGAGGGAGGGGAAAACAGAATGGAGCGTACTGGAAGGTGGTAGGAAACCATTGCTTGGGAACAAAACTGCATCTGGTTTCCCAGGTAGGACCGGACACAGCCCTTGTCAGAAACCCTGGATATTAGAATCTAATTCTGAGATGTCAAATTCTGAAAAGGAATTGATAAGAACTCCATTGCATAAAGCATTATGGTAAGATTTTGCAAAGCAGGATGTTGTTGTTGTTTTTAAAAGGCAATGAGTTGAAAATATGGCATCAGTACAAAAGACTATGGAGCCTGGTGCCTTCTCCCCGAAAAACCAAGCTTAGATGATTTGAAAGTTGACAAAAGATAATAGGTTTTAAAAGGGGGGGACCCCTATTCTTTAGATAATTTTTAGAAAACTGAGATATTCTAATATTAGATAAGTTTGTCAGCTTATAGGGTGGTTTTATTTGCATGGCTGCAAAAGAGTGAGGTGTGAGTTCCTTGAGCAAAAAAAAGAAGCTCTGTCTTTGGACCAGAGTACTGGTCCTTTAAGAGTTCCTCTAGCATTCCATCAAAGGGGGCTTAGGAGCTAAGAGCTGGAAGCAGAGGCTCAAAAGACCCCAATTTACAGCAGCTCATTAAAAGTGTCTCACTAGGAGCTCTCCATGGTGCTACATGGATCCCTGCAGGATCCTCTTCAGCACCAGAGAGGTGAGGACTCCAGACTGAGGATGGTGGAAAGTAGGCATGGTTGAAACTGCATTCCTTGGTCATGGCACTTGGGGAAATATATATATATGAATGAATGACAGGGGCATGAAAAGGGGGTGGTGTATTTTTGGTGGTGGTGAAGGAGCCTCATTCCAGATTTCCAAAAGAGAAATAACACACATTTCACACAAATGCTCCTGCTCTACATGTATTATCTTTGATGAGGTTACAGCCTTTTTAAAATTTCTGGTCCAATTATAATTTGTAGGTGAAAAGTGGTTTTCCTATTTTATAAAATGTTTAAAGACTTAATTGTCCCATATGTGATTAAACTGTACAATGATATCTTAGCTGGAGACTCATTGCTGCCAACCTCGAAACCATCGAGAATTGTATTAATTCCCAAACCCTATAAAGAACCCTCATTAGCAGAATCGTATCTCCCAATTTCTCTACTCAACCGATTACAAAATTTTCACAACAGTGATGGTTAATGGAATGAAAGCTTTTATCAGGAAATATATTCAGCTGGGTTAAGCTGGGTTTGTCCCAGGGTATAAAATAACAGACCCCATTAGGAAATTATTAAACATTAGCTCACCACTGGTGTCTTTATCATTAGATATATTTAAAGCATTCTACTGTGTGGAACTAAAGTGTTTAATCTGAGTGGTTTTTTTAAAAAAAGGAATTGGCCCTAAATTTGTCAGAATATTGGAAGCTATTTATTATATCACACCTACTACAATTAGGATAAATAATACAGATTCACAAAAATGTCAACTTAACAGTGAGACAAAACAAGGTTTCCCATTATCACTTTTATTATTTGATCCGATTATAGAATCCCTGGCAATGAGATTATGCCAAATTCTGACAGGAAAGGGTTAACTACCAATGGAAGGGTGTGTATTCTAGGACTTTATGCTGACAATATTGTTTTATGTACATGAGACCCAGTTAATGCTGGAAGGTTATTGAGTATAGTATAGAATTGGATACCTTCTTTAATGTTTCTGGACTTAAGGTGGGTTTTCAAAAATCAGAAGTAATGTATTTTCATGCTCTCCCTGCAACTTCAGGAAACTTCCTAAAAAAGCTAGAAAAAGCTTAAGATAACTTAGGCATGCAGGTTGCCCATAATTTAAACAAATTACGGTATATCAGACAATTATAGCAAAGTATGGAAAACAATAAATATGGACATACGATGCTGGAAAAAAAAGGAAGCTTTCTCTTATGGACCAACTGGCTGCAACTAAAATGATGCTTGCTACAAAATTATTATTTTTATTTCAAATGTTAGCAGTTTGTATCCCACCGGCCTATATTCACAATTCCAATCAGATAGGCTATTCATTAACAAATCTTTGCTATACCTCCGCCCAACAGTTGGAGGATGGGGACTCGCAATATAAACAGCTATTACAACAGATGTCAGCATAGCAACATGGCAGACGTAAGGTTTGGCAATAAGGGAACTCAATGGAGTACATTGAGTCGCGGGGATTCAAAACGCCAACCTTCTGATCAGCAAGTCCTAGGCTCTGTGGTTTAACAGCGACAGTGGACCTTAGGATCCCCCAAAGTTATTAAGCTTTTTTGGGGCAGGGTCCCACCAAGCTGCTGAGCTATCATTGGGGAGGCTTGCTGTGTGGAACAGGATTTCTGTGGAACAGGAGTGCACATGCAGGCTGACGGGGGTGCGCAAGCCGCCAGGTGGGCAAGCGGCACAGCGCAGAACCCTGAGAGATGACATCAGGGCATGGCGCATTGTCCTGGGAGGGTGTGGGGTGTGCCAAGGGGGTGGCCACAATGTCACCCTTTCCCAACATGGTCCCAGGGTGGTGCGCCCTATCGCACCCCCATGGCTACACCCCTGTTGAACCCACAACCCTGAGATTAAGAGTCTCATGCTCTACTGACTGAACTATCCCAGTCATAGGAACACAGGAAGCTTTCTTACACAGAGTCTTCCACTGGTCCATCTAGCTCAGTATTGTCTACATTGGCTCTCTGGGGTTTCAGCCCAAAAGCAAAAAGGCATGGTCTGGGGGGGTGTGTGTGGCTTGGGTGAGTAATCATAGAGGTCTGGTGGCCACATTCAGCCCTTGGTCCTGAGTTTTCCACTCCCTGCTGGACATGTTCAGACCTTCAGGCAGGTAGATCAATGCAGGATACAACCTTTCCTTCTCAGCGGCACAGAATGCCCTGCAAATACCTTTTAATCCACAGAGCTTTTTACCCCCTTAACAGGATTCCTGTTCATTTCTCCCTCTCCAGTGATACCTATTTCTTTCTCTGATTTCCTCCCCTTCTTGGTCCTCAATGGGCTTGAATTAAGTGAATGGCCAGTGAGCCTGTTTGCCTCTCCACCTGGGTTTTTAAAGAAGTGGAACGGCGCCAGCACCAGTGAATCTTTTCACACCTGGCTGGAACCAGGTCAGGCAGATAATATGTTTCTCGAGCACAGCGGCTACTTGTTGGGACACACACACACACACACACGTACATGTACACACACACACAGAGAGAGAGAGAGAGAGAGAGAGAGAGAGAGAGAAAGAGAGAGAGAGAGATCCTGCTCAGGTATTTAAGTGCTTCAGGCTGAGAGATCAATGCCAACCAGAGGCATAGGTGGAGAGAGGCAGGAAAGGATACCACCCCCCTAAAAGTAATGTGAGTTTGGAAGGAGAGCTACCGCATGTCCAATGTGACGTCCTCCAGCATCTCTCAGGTGGGCTTATAATTGCCATTATAAGAGAACTATGGAGGTGTTCATGGTGAGTTCTGGCACCTCGTTTCTCAGAACAATAGCACTGTATACAACCTCAGTATAGGATGGAGGAGCTCATAGCATTAACCCCCAAACAGATCTTGTCTCATTAGATTTCCAGGGGACCACCAAGTCCCACACAAAGCAAGACACGCCTCTTTCTCTCCAGCTTCCAGCATCCACCCAAACTCTCTTTCACACACAACCACCCCTTGTCTATGGTTCCCCATCCTAGGATGACATGGGCATTCAGCCAGGTGAGGTTGCCTCTATGACAGCATAGTTCATTCTTTTGAGATGCTGATGAGAGCACTTCTCATCAAACCAACTGTTTTGACAGGTTCACTAGGTTGCCTCTTATACCTTAACACCTTCACAGATACAGGATTGCAGGTGTGACCCCCAAACTTATAAGAGGAAAGGCTGAAGTGGTCCACATGTGTCTGGAGCATTTGAAGGAAAGCTAATGTAGCTTGTATCTTGTGCCAAAACAGTAATTACCATTGTTGAACATTTGAGTGTGGGGTCGGGGGATGGGGACAACCCCAGGAAGCTGCCAGCAAAGCTTCAGAACCTTCAGTGGATGAGATGTCAATTTCAGATGATTAGAGAATTAGTCAGCACTGGAGAACTTTCACTGAACCTTCTCACCCTGACTCCACTAGGTTGGACAACACAATAAAGAGCTCCAGATGATCTGGTGAGAGGATGTAAGCCAGTAGCTGAACTGAGGCTCTCAGACAGCCTCTGCCAACCTGTTCTGCAGTTCCCCGAACCAAACAAAGCAGCAAAGACCAGGATTGGTGGCATGAGGCCATTTGGGTATTGCTGGACTCTGGCTCCCATCAGACTCTGCCAGAGTGGCCCATGGCCAAGGAGAATGGGAGCTGTAGTCCAGAACAATTGGAGGGTACTGAGTTGGGAAAGCCTAGCAGGACAGAATTTGTTGCTATTACTTTATTATTATGACAATTGATTTATTAACCACCTTTTAAACCACTGCCTCAAGGCAAATTACACATTAAGTGATTAAAAGCAGCTGAACATCCACCCACCCACCACCCACCCACTTTAAACAAGACTAAAATCTGAGCAAAGTAGACACCCACAACAAAGACCCTCTGATGCAGTTGGGAAAGCCTATAGGAGCAAAAATGTCTTCAACTGTTGCCAGAAAGGACAGATATAGGGTGCTGGTTGCATCTTGAGAGCGATGCTATTCCTCAGAACAGGGGCATCCACACAAAAAGCCCTGCTCTGAGTTCCTGCAGAGTGGGCTTCTGAGATCTTTGAAAGTTGCAGAAGAAACTCTTCCATAGACCGCAGCAATCTATTGAGTGTATAAGGGATAAGGAGATCTCTTAAGTGACCGGCTCCTGAGCTATACTGGGCCTTATATGTTAGTACCAACACCTTGAACTTGGGTTGTTAGCAAATTAGAAACTAGTGTGAATCCCACAAGCAAGGTATTGTATGCTGGTGGTAGTTTGCCCCCACAAGCAACAAAGCCCTTGTGATCTGCACCAGCTGCAGCCTCCGGATCAGCTCCAAGGGAGGCTCCACACAGAGCACATTGCAGTAATCCATGAGACTACCAACACATGGACAACTGTGGTCACAACAAGGAGAACAGCAGAGTCCAAACTGGAATAGTAGCAAATCAGAACTACCAGCTGCGGGAGGATGGATGGCATAAATGCTACCAGGACCAAGATTCTCTTTGTCCTGCTTTTAAAAGTCTGCTGAAGCACCATGTTGAAGCTGGCTCCTTGTCAGCCTTCTGCTCGTGACAAGAGGGAGAATGGCAAAGTTCAGCCTCAGACATGCTTGATGGAGTGGGCTTTGTAGGACATCGCGGGGGGTGAATGGCGAAGCATAAAGCCAAGGGCAGAGAGTGACTTCTCCAAGAATGCAGAAAGAGATTTAGAGGTGACCTTTGGGCTGGTTCTCTCCCCTTCCTCCACCATCACTGCCAATTCTGCAGTGTTGGATACCTTACTCAGTGCTAGCAAATTACGTAGCTATCTCCACAGGGATCCGCAAGTTTCTATCAGCCAGGAGTCAATGTGGAATCAGAGCCAATCCTTCAGTAACTGAATGGACAATGCAGGGAATCTTGTCAGCATTACTACTGCCTGCTATAGAATTATATAATTTCACACTGATAATATATATTTGTCTGATCCTGGTGAATCAGAAGTCATGGGGGGACAGGCTGAATTCACCAAACAGGTGACCAGGAAACAGAGGGCAATTGATGTCCATAAGAATAGCCCATCCAGTGAGCAGGGAGATGTTTTCATGTCCTGCTTGTAGAGTTTCTGTCATCTGGCTGGCCGTTGGAAGAATAGGATGCCCTCAGGATGCAGGAACACCACTAGATGGTCTTATGGTCTAATGCAGCAGGGTGCATCCTATGTTCTTAGAACAAGGATCAAAGTAAGATCTGCAAGCAGGAAGGACAAACGTCAGGACCAAGGACAGCTCCTAGGTAGCTGACAGCTTGCTCCTATGAATTCTGGAGCCAAACAGGGCCCTTCTTTCTCCACACTCTCCTGCATGTCACAAACCTTGTGCAAGACTTGAACAAGAAAACAAAGAGGTGGTAAATGAAGTTCCATCTGAGCAAGGCAAGCCAGCTGTTCTTTATGGGTTCTGCATACAATGTAGCCATCTAACTTACTAGAAGCCTTCCTAAACATTGCTTCCCAGTGAGCTCACAAAGAGGGCTCTCTAGGGAAAAAATTCCACAGGGAGAATTCACATAAGACCCTGATCCCCATTGTGATCTCCATCAGCAGCTGTATGGAAGCAGAAACTCTTCCGTAATGCTGAACGTTCAGAGGAGCACATGCAAGATGGAGCTCACCTTAAAACCTCCTGGACCAAGGCCACTGAGAAAGGAGTTGAGGGAAAGGAGACCAAAAATCTAAGGGAGAAGAGACCTGAAAATGTACACAGAGAGTGACTATGAGACAGAGGCCCTGCAGTTCTTATGGAACTACAACAACCATCACCCCTGTTGGCCATGGTGGCTGGCGCTGATAAGAGTTGGAGTCAATAGCATGTGCAGGGCCTCATGTTCCCCACTGCTGACTTAGATAGTTGTGTAAATGAAAGCACTTCTTCATACAACACATGGTTAAACTATGGAACTCCCTCTCACAGAAGGTATGAATGGACATCAACTTGGATGGCTTGACCATTTCATGGAGGTGAGGGCTATTGGCAGCTACTAGCCACGATGGCTTGGCTTTGCAAAGTCCAGGGTTGGAGGTAGTAATGTTCCTGAGTACCAGTTGCCGGAAACTGCCAGAGGGGAAGAATCCTCTTGTGCTTGGGTCCTTCTTGTGGGTTTCTTGCAGGCACCTGATTGGCCACTGTGAGAACAGGAAACTAGATGGGCCATTGGCCTGATCAGCAAGCTCTTCTTGTGTTATTCTGTTCTACCGCTCCTGAAACAAGAACACTTTCGCCCTACCCTGCAATTGTCAAAACATGCCTTGGGGTCATAGAATCATGTAGTTGGAAGGGACCCTGAGGATCATCTAGTCCAACCCCCTGCAATGCAGGAACATACAGCTGCCCCATATGGGGATCAAACCTGCAACCTTATCAGCACCATGCTCTAACCAACTGAGCTATCCAGGCTCAGTTTGGGGGTAACTCTCTTTGAGATCTCCTCTTCCTCCTCCTCTTGCGTTTCCTTCTCCATGTAAGAAGTGGGGCAATGAGAAAAGGGTCTGTGCATCGGAAGAGTCCATTTTCCAGCTGCAGAGCAAAAGGCCCGCAGAGTGAGGTTGCAGGAAATGGCACAGAATGCAGAATATTAATTCTCTCCCCAAACCAATCTGTGGAAACGCCTCTCCCTGCCGAACTGTGCTTCTAAATAAATGCAGCTAATTAAGTAATTGCCCAGATTATTAGAACTATTTTTGCTAGTGAAGCTCTCATTGTTGCTAATTTCTTTGGTGTTCAGCTAAGAATCGGCAATGGAGGCTCCGTGATGATCTGAAAATGAGCATAATTGAATTTGAAGTAGGGAAAATGTAGGGGTGAGAAAAAGATAGGGTTTTTTGTTTTTTGAAGAAAGATTGCCTTTTTCAGCTTAAGGGATAGCTGGGGAAGTCTGAAATTAAAATCCTCAATTTTGTCTCAGACAGAGCTGATCTACACATGCAGGCAACTGATGGGATATGACCTTTCCTGGGCAGTAGCACACTGGGGGAAATCATATGTTTAAACTGGGGTTGACTCTACAGAGTCCAGCTTCCTTCAGCCCCAGCCCGCATGGCCAGTGGTCAGGGATGATGGGAGTTGTAGTCCAATAACAACAGGAGGGCCACAGGTTCCCTCCGTACTTGGTAAGGATGCTCCTTCATGCAATAAAATCTCCTTGTTTTAGAAAACCAGCATATCAAGGAGAAAACCTGACATGCTTGTGTTCTATGTGCAGGGAGCTTGTGGGCACAGCCTGGCAGAGTCTGAACTTCACTGGCTTTCCAGAGAACAGCATGTGTAACCCAAATCATGCCCTTTTTTTCCTAGCAAAAACAGCATATGAACACAGACATGCTATGCTAGGCCAACAAAATAGATGTTCCTCTACCCCAGTATTGTTTACACTGACCGAGAGCCACTCTGTGGGATATCAGGCCAAGTAAGGTCTGCTTTAGTCTTGCAAATGGAGATGTCTGTGACTGAGCTTCGTATGTTCTTTATGCAGACCTTATGCTCCACCACTGAGCTACGGTCTCTCCCCTAGCAAAACATCAGGTGTTTAGCAAGCGTATCCCTCTGACTTTCTGAAAACAGAAAATCTGAAATCAGAGACGAGCTGGAAGAAAAGGGGCAGGGAAAAAAGCAACAGAGAAGTCCCAGTGGAGGGCCTCATCTAAGGCTCTCCTTCAACTGGCTGCTATCAAACACAGAGACCTCAAAGGTACGCACATGTTGTGCCTGTCCTCCCCATTCCCTAAAATCTGTTACGAGCTGCCTGCTCGGATCCACAGCAGAGCATGAACACTCCTGCAGCAGACCTCAAAAATAAACAGTTTACAAGCCTAGTTGCTCCCCCCCCTGCTGCCTTGGGGAGTGGAAATAACTGCCAGCTCAAGCCTTGCGTGGCCTGCTTCTGAAGCTACTCACTGGAATAACCGTCAGCGGAGGCTTTTGGAGCTCCAGAGAAAGTACCCAGACATAATAGCCCACATGAATGCACCGGCAATCCAAAGGCAACAGAATCCAGAGCCAAGGTTTAAGAATCGACATACAGCCTGGAAACTTGGGTCTTCTCCAGCTTCTGAGCATTTCTGACAATGCTTGGAGAGACAAAGCAGCAGGCTTGAATTTGGGACACAAGAACTGTAACAGACAAGCCACCTCACGACAAGCAAGTAGACTTGCTAGGTCAGGAACATACCAGGCCCTGATATTTCTGGGTCCAAACCTGAGACCTGGGAGGCGGCCCCATGTGATATCATGAGGGCAGATCTTGGAGATGGAGGTTAATTGGGAGGGGAATGGAGAAGGGCAGCCCCCTCCCCCAACCAAGTGTCTATACTAGAATTTGCAGTAAGCTCCTGGCTAGCTGAAGCTTGCAAGCTGCATGCACAGTCTTCTTACTAGATATATATTTATTAAAGGCACTCTCAGCCACCTGGAGAGTTAAGCCCTCCACCTGCCACCTGGAGGGAGAAAGGCAGACCTGGGGACTTCAGATCAACCTTGGAGGTCTGGCAACCCTATTCTATGGGAACCTTGCAAGCAGAACCTGGGTGCAACTGCAGGAGCCAGCTGCAAATTCTAATACAGACTCTCGGGGCAGGGGAGTCCTGCCCTCCTCTGCTCCCTTCTCCCCTCTCCCAATTAACCTCCATCTCCAGGGCTCAGTCACGCTTAATGACAACACTGGCGCCCAGCCCTAGATTCCACTAGGCACTGAAATCTTAGCGTTTGGGCATCTGGTTGACCACTGTGAAAACATGGTGCTAGACTAGATGAGCCTTTGGCCTGATCCACTAGATCTCTCTTTATGTTCTTAGGCCACTGATCCCTGCAGAATGGTGGTGGCAGCATGGCAGAGGGTTTTCCTGTGGCAGCACCCCATCTGTGTAATGCCATGCCCCAAGAGTTCTTCTCTATTTGTGTCCTGTCCCTGTCTGCTTATTACTCAAGGCTTTGATAGCGTTGCTGCTAGATGTGATTGTTAGTTCTGTCTGGCTGTCATCTTCATAACCTTTTCTGGGTTTTTTGAGGCAGCATTAATATCATGACTATTTTCCTCCTAACTGTTTTAGTATTAGGTTATATTTTTATTAATACCTTGTGGGACACTTTGAGCAACTCCTTTTTGGAAGGGAAATGCTCAATGTCCAGTTTTCTTATATATATATATATATATATATATATATATATATATATGCAGGTTTTGGTGTCCTCGGGTGTCTTCCCGTGTAAAAGTTGGGGTGTCTAGGCGACGTTTCGACGAGGTCTCACTCGTCATCTTCAGGCTGGTGCTTTCGGCTTCTTGTTACTGGAACAGAGCGGGATCTCAATGTTTGAGTTCCTATAAATACTGTAGAGGGGGTGTGGTGTCTAGCCTCCAATGTTCTGGGCAGAGAGGAAGTTCCCAGGCTAGTGTGCCTTTTCTTCTTTTGTTCCTTAATTACTTGAGAGATACCTTGAGTGATTTCTTGAGTGATATCCTGAGTACCACTTAGGTGGGTCATTAGGTGTGGATTAGTTGCTAAAGTCTTTGTGTCTTGACCTCTTGAACTTTGTGAAGAGTTTTCCTGAGAAGATGGCTGTATTGCACTTAGTTGTGCTTTGGCTTGGCTTCGTGTATAGGGGCGAGCTGTGGTTTTGTGGCTTGTGTCAGCCAGATCTGTGTAGGGATTGCAGGGGGGTGCAGCATCCGGAGGTGCCACCATGGATTGGCTACTGGATGGTGTCAGTAATTCATCTGTGGAGAGGGTCTGGGTTTGGGTCTGGTGTGGTTGATTGGTGTTGGCGTTCTGTGTGCCTCTGGATCTGGTGTCAGTTTTTGTGGGGAGGGCTAATTTCCAGATGTCTGGCAAGCGGGATGTGTCGTCACGCTTGTTCATGTTGTGAGGGTGTTTCTCTATCTCGATGGCTTCCATGATTATTCTCTTGTGGTGATGTTCCGTGTTTTGATATTGTGTTTATGGAGGCCCTCCTTCCTTATATCAAGGGCACTACAGATAAAATTAGCAAAATCCTCCATAAACACAATATCAAAACAGCCTTTTGCACCAACCAAAAAATAGCCAATATCCTCAGAAACCCCAAGGATAAAATCCAGTTGGAAAACCAAGGGATCTATGAAATACCCTGCAAAGTCTGCCCAGCCACGTACATTGGACAAACAAACAGACGAATAAATGCACGTATCGCAGAACACAAGAATGCCGTCAAAAAAGAAGAAAAAACTTCCTCTCTTTTCCAACACATGAAAGAAACAGGACACGAAATTAACTTTGCAGATTCCAAATTGCTCTTTAACACGGAACATCACCACAAGAGAATAATCATGGAAGCCATCGAGATAGAGAAACACCCTCACAACATGAACAAGCGTGACGACACATCCCGCTTGCCAGACATCTGGAAATTAGCCCTCCCCACAAAAACTGACACCAGATCCAGAGGCACACAGAACGCCAACACCAATCAACCACACCAGACCCAAACCCAGACCCTCTCCACAGATGAATTACTGACACCATCCAGTAGCCAATCCATGGTGGCACCTCCGGATGCTGCACCCCCCTGCAATCCCTACACAGATCTGGCTGACACAAGCCACAAAACCACAGCTCGCCCCTATACACGAAGCCAAGCCAAAGCACAACTAAGTGCAATACAGCCATCTTCTCAGGAAAACTCTTCACAAAGTTCAAGAGGTCAAGACACAAAGACTTTAGCAACTAATCCACACCTAATGACCCACCTAAGTGGTACTCAGGATATCACTCAAGAAATCACTCAAGGTATCTCTCAAGTAATTAAGGAACAAAAGAAGAAAAGGCACACTAGCCTGGGAACTTCCTCTCTGCCCAGAACATTGGAGGCTAGACACCACACCCCCTCTACAGTATTTATAGGAACTCAAACATTGAGATCCCGCTCTGTTCCAGTAACAAGAAGCCGAAAGCACCAGCCTGAAGATGACGAGTGAGACCTCGTCGAAACGTCGCCTAGACACCCCAACTTTTACACGGGAAGACACCCGAGGACACCAAAACCTGCATTCCTGTACCCGTGAAAATCTACGAAAGCATATATATATATATATATATATATATATATATATGCAAATAATAATAAGGGACACCTGCCGATATAGCAGGGGTCAGCAACCTTTTATAGCTGTGGGCCGGTCCACCACCCCTCAGACCATGTGGTGAGCCGGACTATACTCTTTTGGGGGGAAATGAACGAATTCCCATGCCCCACAAATAACCCAGAGATGCATTTTAAACAAAAGGACACATTCTACTCATGTAAAAACACGCTGATTCCCAGACCGTCTGCAGGCCGGGTTGAGAAAGCGATTGGGCCGCATCCGGCCCACGGGCCTTAGGTTGCCTACCCCTGTTTTAAAAGCTAGCCTAGCTACAGGGATGAGGGGAGTTGCTTTGCAATTTGCCTGAAGTGCAGATTTCCCACCAGCCCAAACAAGCCCCTCTTTAGAAAAAGCTTCCTGCTGCAAACAGCCTCCTAGTGGCATTCAGCCGCAGCGGCCCCAGAGCCACCCTCCTGCTCCTGCGATATGAGTCGCCCTTTAATTAGGGACCTCATTTCCATCACGGAGACTTTCCCTGCGGCGGCCTCACTGCAGGCTTCGCTGCAAGGTGATGGCAAAGTGGGGTTCAGAATCAATTTGCCGCGTGCCACTCTCCAGCATGGCTGCGAGTCAGATCCAATTTCCTGCAACTGCCCTTCTGCATATTTCATTGACATGGAGATCTGAATAGCTTTAAATACAATGCAGATCGAATCCAGGCCTTTCCCCCAAAGTTTGAGCAATGCCTGATAGCAGGACAGGGCCTGGGCAGTTGGGTGCTCTTACTGCCCCATTTCCTGGGTTGTTGTTTTTATAATTAAATAATAATAATAATAATAATAATAATAATAATAATAATAATAATAATTTATTATTTATACCCTGCCCATCTGGCTGAGTTTCCCCAGCCACTCTGGGCGGCTTCCAATCAAGTGTTAAAAACAATACAGCGCTAAATATTAAAAACTTCCCTAAACAGGGCTACCTTCAGATGTATTTTAAAGAGAAGATAGTTGCTTATTTCCTTCACATCTGAAGGGAGGGCTTTCCACAGGGCGGGCGCCACTACCAAGAAGGCCCTGTGTCTGGTTCTATAATTGTATTTCTATCCCACATTTACCTCCAAGGAGCTCAGGGGGGCATACAACAAACCTGCGAGGTAGGCTGGACTGAGATGCAGTGACTGGTTTCCAAGGTCACCAGTGAGATTCATGGCTGAGTCAGGATTTGAACCCTGTTCTCCCAGGTCCAATCTGACACCCTAACCGCTATTCCCCAGTGGCTTTCTCAAGGATGTGCTCAGTAGCTCACCATTCTAGCTTCTCATGACAGCTGTTTCTCAATCTGCCTTCCCCCCACACAGGTGCTGCTGCCACAAAACGATATATTTTACCCACAGATGACAAAGAGCATTACAGTAATTTAAAATTCAGGCTTAAAAGCAGTTGGAACAAACTGCAGTCACAGGGAAAAAGCGAGTCCTGAAAATACACCTCTCAGGTGTCAAAAGTCAGGGTAAAGAGGAACACCTGTGTCAGCGCTGGGTTCAGATGCAGGTCAGCCTGAAGATGATGTAAATTTTTATTCAAGGCAACAACATACATGCAGCAACACTTCCCCATAGGTTTTGCCCCTATGGAGCAGCTGTCTGGACTGATGGTCCCTGCCTTCTATACCACTAAGGCTCCTCCTCTGCCAGATGTTTCCCAAGCAATCTCAGTCTGCATCTGGGCATCTCTGATCTTTGTTCTGTCCTACACATGTTCCTGCACATCCTTGGAATCAAGGGGAAAGGGGAGCTTGTCATAATAGGAGAGGGAGACTCCCTGGATTCTTCTGCAGCCTTTTGCCTCCTCTGCTTCAGCCTCGGAGTCTGAACTGCTGCCTGTCACAGGCTCTCCCTGCTCACTCAACCCTGTTGCCCGTTCAGCATCCCACTCTTCTCCCTCTGGCCTCTCCTCAGTGTCCTACCACCAATCCCCGGGCTCTGAGACATCCTCCCCTGGGGTTTCCCCTACTGGCGTCTCCCACCACTCCTGGTCATCCAGCCAGTCCCTGACAATCTTCAACATTTGCCAAAAGCTGTATAGCGAGGGTGCCAGACGCACTTCTGTGGGGAAGGAATTCCACAACTGAGGGGCTGCTGCAGAAAAGGCCCTCTCTTGGTTCACCACTACCCCTGAATTTCTAAAAGAAGTCTAAGTCCAAGAAGGCCCTCTTTTAACACCCAAGAGGGTCTGTAAGGAAGGGAGGGGGTCTTAGGACTTCAAACACTTGCATGAGCTCCTTAAATTAAACCCAGTAACGAACTGGCAGCCAATAGCAGGGGTCTATGAAGGAGAAGAGGAACTCATTGGCAGTAGGATGTGAAACTGTCAAGCACAGAAAACGGCCCAGGCATCCTGACCTGGGAGTGAGGTCAGGGGCTTTAGCTCTCCATATGCTCCTGTCCTCGCCAGAGTGGGCAAGCAATCGTGAGGAAGAGCAATTTGGTCCTCTCTGAGCCTGTTTACACTCTGGAGAGTTAAAACAAGGCAATTTGCTCACATTGGCCAAGCTGGCCGGGGCACTGAAGTCCGACAACATCTGGTTCACACAGCCAGGAGGTGAATCCGAGGAGGAAGTGAATCGATGGAGAGGTGAAAGCCCCAGGCAAGATCAGAGACTCTTGGCTTACCTCTCTTTCACATCCCTAGACATCTGCAGTTCTATGATTCCATGACTTCTTGTAAAATAAGAAACAAGTGGAATGTAACATTTCATAGAGATGCATGGTGACTTGCGGATCGGCCAACAGAAATACCCCAGATGTCCTCATTCATGTGGAAAGGGATTGCTACCTTGGGATAACAACCCCGGAGGGTCTTCATCCAATATGCGCCTTCCTGCTTTGGCAGGTTGCGCAAGTGCAAGACACATGAGTGGTGCACAGACCATCTATTTCCGGTATATGATCTTTGAAAATTCACATTCATACAGGCGTTTGGAAAAAAGGGGTATTTTTGTTGTCTCAAAATATATATTTCTAAATGCATTTCTCTTGGAACATACGTTTCAACATGCATTGGGTTGTGGGTTTTGAGCTAGCAACTGAGTTCGAACATTTGGCGAAGGTTGCAATCAGTGGACAACATGGTCCTCCTAACCCACATATTTTTCTGGGAGAAGCTCAGAACATTTTGTATCTGGATTTGTGAAGATCAAATTTTTTGAGCATCATTAGTGCTGTGCATGAGGTATACTACAACTACTGAGGTCCAGTGCTGAGGGCCTTCTGGTGGTTCCCTCACTGTGAGAAGCCAAGTTACAGGGAACCAGACAGAGGGCCTTCTCGGTAGTGGCACCCGCCCTGTGGAACGCCCACCCACCAGATGTCAACGAGAAAAACAACTACCAAAATTTTAGAAGACATCTGAAGGCAGCCCTGTTTAGGGAAGCTTTTAATGTTTAATAGGTTATTGTATTTTTGTGTTCTGTTGGAAGCCGCCCAGAGTGGCTGGGGAAACCCAGCAAGATGGGGAGGGTATAAATAATAAATTACTACTACTACTACTACTACTACTACTACTACTACTACTACTGCTATTACAGTGGTATCTCGGGTTACAGGCGCTTCAGGTTACAGACTCAGCTAACCCAGAAATAGTACCTCAGGTTAAAAACTTTGCTTCAGGATAAGAACAGAAATCGTGCAGTGGCGGCACAGGGGCAGCGGGAGGCCCCATTAGCTGCAGTGGTACCTCAGGTTAAGAACAGTTTCAGGTTAAGAATGGACCTACAGAACGAATTAAGTTCTTAACCCGAGGTACCACTGTACTAATAAATCTTCATGCTCATGGGAGCCCACGAGGCCTGCTGTTGAACAATCTTCCCGACCACTTGGATCTGCCATCTCCTCAGGAGTCCGAGTCATCCTGCTGCTGGGCTTAGCCCGCCCCATGGTGCAGCCCAAACCCCATTTGATAACAGAGTCTCCTCCCAACTGAGAAAACAAAACCTCTGGCAGTTTCTCTCTCTCTCACTTAAGTTTCACGGGAATACCCTGCTGGTTACAAAGAGGCCAAGACTCTGAAGCTGGCAGAGGCAGAGGCCTTGAAAACACACATGTTTTCTTTCCTTTTTTCCCTTTTTGACAAAAGACACACTACCTCAGATGACTTAAATTCCCTCCTGGATGTGCAAGGAAGCGGTGCATTTAGCGTACTTGTAAGAGCTGTAAAAATACAGCCACTTGTCGGAGGAATAAACGCCGCTTTTAGCAACCAAGAGCGGCCAAGGCAAGGCTGTGTGTAAGGAGCTCCTCGCAGATGCATAGCGCTGGAAGGGAATATGGAGGTCCCCTAGTCAAACTCCTTCATTGGAGGTCCTATGCGGGATTGTAGCTACAGCAGGGGAGGAGGCCACATTCTCTCGTGGTGAGCTTGCCAGGGGCCGCTTTCCAGAAGTGAGTGGAGCCAGGAACAGAAGTGGCCCGGCCAAAGGATGTGACTTGTTGTTCGGAAGACTACGTTCCAGGCGTGGAAAAGGCAGAGGATCCCACCTACCTCCACCTCCACACAGGCATTGCAGGGGGTGGGACTAGATGACCATTTGGGTCCCTTCCAACTCTGCAATTCTGTGCTTTTAAGGGAGAAGCACCATCACTGCTCAAGTCCAGACAGCAGAAGTTCTCAAGGAAGGCTAATGAGGGGTGTGGCGTGATGGTGTGGCCTGGCTTGGGGAAAGAGCCAAGGAATGAACAGGAAAACACCAGATTCCTGTCCTTGAACCACATCCACCCAATCCAGTATTTGCATAAACTAGGGTTACCAGATGTCCCCGTTTCCTGGGGACAGTCCCCAGATTTGCGAATAAGTCCCCGGAAAATTCCATCCCCGGAATGTCCCCGGATTTCATCTAATGTCCCCAGGAAATGCAGCAGTGGCAGTCTCAGCAGCCCAGAGCAGTTGGCTCTGGCTGGCTTCAGGAGCTGCTTGGAAGTCCCCATATGGTGCAGGGGCTCAAAGATTCAGCTTCTGGGCTGCCTCCACCTTCCCTGACCCCAGCAACTAAGCTGTGAAGGGAGGCTTCATGCTGCCTATCGGAGCAGCCTCCCAACTCCTACTTGCGTGCAAGCAGGAGCAGGGATTTTCACGCTGCCTATCAGAGCTTGTGTGCAAGCAGGAGGGGGCAGGGATCTCTCAGTTAGGCAACGGGAAGCCTCCCTTCCCAGCTGAGGGATCCCCATGCCCTCCTGCTTGCACGCAAGTAGGAATGGGATTGGGGCTGCTCCGATGGGAAGGGAGGCATTGCGCTGCCCGAGCCTCGCCACCACGACCGCTCTCGGCCCTCCTTCTCCACCTTGCATGCCTGACCCACCACGCACTGCACCACCACCACCGAAGAACCAACAACTCAGGAGCTGCCCAGGCTCATGGAGAAAGGAGACAGAAGCTTCAGAGGAAGGGGAAACGTGGCGGTTGAGGTCAAGGCAGCGACTGCCCCTCTGCCACCACCATCACTGCAGCATCAACGCCCCAACCGTGTAGTTAGTATGTATGTATGTATGTATGTATGTATGTATGTATGTATTTATTTAAAGTGTCCCAGGATTCATTGAAAAAAATCTGGCAACCTTAGCATAAACACCTCCAGCAAATGAGAGCTGGCTACGTCCCAAGGCCCCCAACTCCACTGTCAGACAGCTGTTGCCATTAGGAAGTTTCTCCAAATGTTCAGCCTAAATTTGCTTCCCTGTGATTTCCACCCGGCTAGTTTTAAGTCCTGCCCTCTGGAGATTTCGTCCGCCCCATCTTTTGCCTGCCAGCCCCCTTAGAGATCTGAAAGTGGCAGCTCCGTCTCTCCTTAATCTTAACTTCTTCGGGCTAAAACGCACCCAGCCTGAAACAAATCCACCATAACGAGGTAAGCAAGTTATAAGGCAGATCTGACTGCCCGCAAAAGGCATTTGGTTTGTAAAAGGGTGTCCAGCAGAATGACTGCATGTGGGCAGCCTTTTGGCAGCAAAGGGTGGAGAGAGCAACAGCTACAAGCTGCAGCTACCCGATAGTAAGAAGGACGGCACCCGGGGCAAACAGAGAGGAGCAGAGCAGAAAGGAAAACAAAAGACCAGAGAGGGAGATGCCAGCAACTGGAGATGGGAAGCAGTTTAAGCCCCAGTGCCTCACACCCAGCTCTTAATAAGGCACCACATGGAAAGAAGCCTCTCAGTGACAGTAGTGGCTGTTGGACCCAATGCAGCTACAGGCAGCTTTTCCTCAACATCCCTTTTCCATCCCTCACCTCGCCTTTGGTTTGTTGATGGTAACAAAGGGCTCTTGGGCATGTTCTCAGCTGGCATAGGTCCAACAAAGCTGCCCAGCTGCCCCTAATACCATCCAGGAACCACCAAGATGGCAATGCAGAACTTCAGGAGACCCCCTCACCTGCCCAGTTTTGTGTTTGAATGTTCTAGAGCAGCAGTTCTCAACCTGTGGATCCCCAGATGTTGTTGGACTACAACTCCCATCATCCCTAAGCTCTGGCCTTGCTAGCTAGGGGTGATGGGAGTTGTAGTTCAACAACATTTGGGGACCCACAGGTTGAGAAAGTCTGTTCTAGAGCGACCAAGCATGTCATAAATTAGATTTCAATCCTTGCATCCTCCCTCCACAAACTGGCAAATGATCCCAGTTGTCTAATAACCAGCTCGGCTCTGGGTGCTTCTTCCCAGGCAAGGCTGTAGATTCACATCCTCTGGTTCCGCCGCTCGCTTTTCTCCCACACATATAGCGGGACCACGCGGCCCCCCCCTTCCCCGTCTGTGAATATCATTTATTTTTGCTTGATTCATTCATTCATTCCCTGAATAAAGACATCACAGCGATTATTATTCTTATTATTCCCTCCGTCATCCTGCTCATCACACTATTATATTATTTGCATCGCGAAGCTGGAGGAGGTTTCATGTTGAGGCAGGAAATTTGTGCAAGTTGTTATTACTGCAATCAGACAGAGTGAGAATTGGATTGGTGAGGGGTTGGCAGAGGGCACCTCTCCAAGCGGGACGCCAAGGCTCCGTCCAATCTCAGCAGGGCTGCGGTTACACCAAGCGGGGATCCAGCCCCACCAGCAAGACATATCCTTCTGGAAAGCATAAGCAGCTGGGCGCCTGCTTGAGTTGAGCACATTTTCTGCCTTGGCAAGGAAAAGGAAAGTATTTGCTTTGTTAACGTTTGACGTCCCACAGAAAATGTGCCTTTGCTTTTAATGGGAGGGTTGTTAGAGGGTGGCCCGTGGGGTCCCAATCCCAGTTACATGAGGCCCTGAATCCACTGCCCCTTTCCACTGTTTCTTCCTTTTTTAACTTTGCTTACAGAGTAGCTGGGCACTCTGGTACCTTCAGTGCTTGGGTGCTCTGGTAAGCGCAGGGCTGGTGTGGATCCAGAGCTGTTCTAAGCATATCTGGCACCGTGGTGCTAACAGATTGAGGTTGAATTCTGACAAGACAAAAGTACTGTTTTGGGGGGACAGGGGGCAGGTGGGTGTGGGGGACTCCCTGGTCCTGAATGGGGTAACTGTGCCCCTGAAGGACCAGGTGCACAGCCTCAGAGTCATTTTGGACTCACAGCTGTCCATGGAGGCGCAGGTCAATTCTGTGTCCAGGGCGGCTGTCTACCAGCTCCATCTGGTATGCAGGCTGAGACCCTACCTGCCTGCGGACTGTCTCGCCAGAGTGGTGCATGCTCTGGTTA
This sequence comes from Podarcis gaigeae, assembly GCF_964106915.1. Lineage (NCBI taxonomy): Eukaryota > Metazoa > Chordata > Lepidosauria > Squamata > Lacertidae > Podarcis > Podarcis gaigeae. The sequence goes on along the minus strand of NC_139690.1, from coordinate 49,721,048 downwards.
TCTCCCACTTGGACTACTCCAATGCGCTCTACGTGTGGCTACCTTTGAAGGTGACCCGGAAACTACAACTAATCCAGAATGCGGCAGCTAGACTGGTGACTGGGAGTGGCCGCCAGAAACACATAACACTGGTCCTGAGAGATCTGTATTGTCACCCAGTATGTTTCCAAGCACAATTCAAAGTGTTGGTGCTGACCTTTAAAGCCCTAAACAGCCTCGGTCCTGTATACTTGAAAGAATGTCTCCACCCCCATCGTTCAGCCCGGACATTGAGATCCAATGCCGAGGGTCTTCTGGCGGATCCCTTGCTGTGAGAAGTGAGGTTACAGGTAAATAGACAGAGGGCCTTCTTGGTAGTGGTGCCTGCCCTGTGGAACACCCTCACTTCAGATGTGAAGAAAATAAGCAGCTATCCTATCTTTAAAAGACATCTGAATGCAGCCCTGTTTAGGGAAGTTTTTAATATTTAATGCTGTATTGTTTTTAACACTCGATTGAGAGTCACCCAGAGTGACTGGGGAAACTCAGCCAGATGGGTGGGGTATAAACAAATTATTATTATTATATTATCCCTCCAGTACCCCCTCTTTCCCAGAGTTGACCGTTTTTAGGGCTGGAGGAGGCGGGCAGCAGCTGGAGGGAGGCTCCTCTGGAGGGGAAGAGGTGGAGGCTGAACACGTTCGTGCCACGGTGGCCATGGCAGGCAGCAAACCAAGCGAGCAGGATTGTGCCGAGCGAGCGAGGGCGCGTGCGCCACTTCCGCCAAGTGGCGGCTTGGTTTTGTCCCTTTTAGCCTTCTGGTGCCCTGCAGAATTCGGCACCTGCAGGATAAAAGGGAAAAAAACCAAGCCGATGCTCGGCGGGAGCGGCGCTCACACCCTTGCTCACTCAGCGTGCTCATTCCGTGTTCCCCAGACTCTCGCCTGGCGCCCTCCAGAACTTGGCACCCTGGCGCCCTGTGCCACTAGCCTCAATGGGTAAGACGGGCCTGTGTGGAGCCCAGCTACCCACCATCTTAACTTGCCCAGAAGCAAATTTCTGTGAGAAACCTGAGTGTTTCAAATACCTCAGAAATGCTGCAACCTTTTAAACACAAGAAGAAATCCTCCTGTCGCCCCTCCATGCCAGTGTAAATGAGCAACTCAGGAATGCCCAGGGCTGTCAAGGAGTGGAAGCTTATTTTCACTGCTTCCCTTTTAATGGTTGGGTGCCTGTTTAACTATCGTGGCTTCCCCAGAACAATTCCCAGAGTAGTTTAACTCTCAATCCCTCTCCCAAGGGAACTCTTGGAAGTGTAGCTCTGAGGGGGGAATAGGCATCTCCTAACAACTCTCAGCAAACTCCAGCTCCCAGAATTCTTTGGGGGGGGGAGCCATGACTGTTCAAAATGGTATCATAGTGCTTTCAATGGATGGTGTGGATGTAGCCTAATGACAACAAGCTAGCCACTATACCATACTGCCTCTTAAGGGTGATACCAATGAAACAGGCTGAAACCCAAGAGGCTAATGGTTTTCTAAAGAAGCTGGTCCACTTGACTATTGCTACAGAATCTCTCTGAGGAGTCCCTCTGCCCCACTCCAAAGTTGATTAAGATCATATTTGGCACCAGCCAAATGTGCCCTCCAGGTGTTGCTGAACTATAGTTCCCATCAGCCTCAATATAATAATAATAATAATAATAATAATAATAATAATAATAATAATAATTTATAATATTTGTACCCCGCCCATCTGGCTGGGTTTCCCCAGCCACTCTGGGCGGCTTCCATAGAAACCAAAAATACACTAAAATATCACAGATTAAAAACTTCCCTGAACAGGGCTGCCTTAAGATGTCTTCTGAATGTCAGGTAGTTATTTATTGCTTTGACATCTGATGGGAGGGCATTCCACAGGGCAGGCGCCACTACCGAGAAGGCCCTCTGCCTGGTTCCCTGTAGCTTTGCTTCTCGCAATGAGGGAACCGCCAGAAGGCCCTCGGTGCTGGACCTCAGCGTCTGGGAAGCACGATCAACGCTCAGGGGTTATAGAAGCTGTGGCCCAGAACATCTGGGGGGCACCAGGTTGGTGGAGGCTGGTTTGGTGAAATAAAGTACAAAAAGGGGGTGTGGTGGGAAAATATTTGTAAGTCTGCCTGCAATCGCCTTGGACCAGCAATGGCAATGGAGCAGCAAGCATAAAGGATGATCATCCCTTTAGATCTTCCATTTAGCAGCACTAAACCTCGCCAGAGGCTTATGACATGGAATCGTTTCATGCCTAGATACATCCTGACATTAAAGCCCTTAACGCTGTCATAGAAGCTATTACTACCAGACTCAAAAAATACTAATAAAAAAAAAAAATAACCCACATCAAGCAACAGTGATAAAATACCGGTTCCCTGCTGGAGCAACACCTGTTCCAGTCAAAGGATATAATGTCATGCTATCACCAAGCAAAATGGCAGCTCCAAATTGAAAGGGGTTGATTCGGACAACTCTGGCCTGTTGCATGAACTCTGGGGCCTCCTCCCTTTTCCATCACGCTCATCTTCGGTTGCTTGTCCTCCACACTCACTCTCCAGCTTGCTAAGAAGCAGCCAAACAAGCCTCTTAGAACAATAGAATCATAGAGTTGGGGGGGGGGACCCAGAGAGTCATCTAGTCCAACCCCCTCCCCTCATATTTTGCCACAACAGGCATTGTTAGAACTGGGGAGGAGGGAGAGAAGGAGAGGGAGAGGGAGAGGAAGAGGGAGAAGGTGATATATGACCAGTGATGGCCAGGAACTGTATACTGCACAATAAGAAATCAGGATTGACGTTAACTGGCAAGAAAGTTTGGCTGAAATCCAGGGTTCACTCTAAAGGGTGGGTGTCAGAGGGAGCCCCCCCCCCTCTGTGCTGAATATTTCCATTTCGGTTTGTCTCAGTGTCTTATTTTCCAATCATAAGTTCAGCTCACCCCATTTCCACATCAGTCTTCAATCTTTTTTTTTTAAAAGTCCTCACAAAAATCCATATGCATTTTCATGCACTGTTCCCCCGATGCACGCACTCTTGCGTGCAATTTTGTCTGATGTATGTACATCGCTTTGCAAGCTGTTTCCCATAATATCATTCTTTCCTTTGCATTTCACTTTCGCTAATATACCCATGTTTGCACACACTTTCTCCAGAAATACACTTCTGAATGTGCATTTTATTGGTCTGAGATTTTGCGTCGCAAACGTTGGAGGAATGCATGTTTTGAAGGATAGCTGTGTTTCATTTTGTGGGTTGGTTTTTTTGTGGGTCATTGAATGATTTTCTCTCCTTCCTTTAGTTCTGACCCCTTCTCTGTAGTTTTTAGAAGGCCACTGAAGGGTCATAAGTTAGCTAATATTGGGGACAGTTGTGAATTCTCTTAAGGGACTCCTAGTTGTGCCTCTTCTGTGATCTGAGCATTGCTGAAAACATAGACACATGCACGCACTTGTTAAGGAGTAAGTGCCATTGCTCCATTGGGCACGATGGGACTTGCTTCTGGGTCAACAAGTGTGGGAGAGGACCACACATCACCTCTGGACTGCGAGATCAAAGAAGGAAGCCACGTGACTGGGCACATACTCTGCATGCCCAATGGGTTACAAATCAGAGGGTGAGGTTCTCTTAAGAAATTGATCAGAGCAAGGAGTTCCCAAACTGCAGTCTGCAGACCGCCAGTGGTCTGTGAAATTCATTCAGGTGGTTCATGGTGTATCTGTGGATTTGTGGTTGAAGGCAGATGGCAGTACATTAATTGTATTAAATTGTATTGATTTTGATTGTATTCATGCCATACATTTAAAGCGCTATGAAAGAGTCATGGCTTCTGGGAGAGAGAATTGTTAGAAGAGCACTATTCCCTTGCATAGCTGTCAATGTTTTCCTTTTTTTAAGGGAAATTCCCTTATTCCGAATAGGATTCCTCGCAAGAAAAGGGAAAAGTTGACAGCTATGTTCTCTTGCCGTAGCTCCAATTCCCAGAGTTTCCTGGGAAGAGAGATTTGATTGCCAAACCACTCTGAGAATTGTAACTACGGGAGAGGAAGAGGGGTCTCGGCACCCTTTACAACCTGCAGTTCCCAGAATCCTGTAAATGACTGTTTAAAGGCGTATCATGCCGCTCGGAATGCGAATGTGGCCTTAATCGCTTCTTCTGCTTCTTGTATTGTATTGTATCATTTTATATTGTGTTCTGTGGGATTCAAATTGTAATACATTAAAATGAAATCCACAAAAGAAGCAATAAAGGACAAGTAAAAAGGATACGGCATCTAGCCCAGCACATCATGACGGCTACAACAGGCAGAGAAAAACATTAAGTGGTTTGCCAAGACCCTTGTGGGCGAGGGGGGCAGGAGTTTGGGGACCACGAGATTAGATGTAGAAGGCATGCAGCCAGCGGAAGAGAGGGAGTGGGAGAGAAGAGGCTCAAAGGTCAACCAATGAGGAGCCACAGAACAGTTTCCAGCATTCAAATCTGCCAGGAACCCTAATTCTGGGAACAATTTGCCAGGTTCCATTCAATCTATCCCTGCTGCCCATACAGTGGCCAACCAGATGCCCCTGTGAGAAACCCCGAGCCCAAGAGCCCTCTCCCCTCCTGTGGTTTCCAGCAACTGGTATTCAGAAGCATTTACTGCCTCTGACCACGGAGACAGAGCACAGCCTGTGGGATGTGAAACACAAGAGCAGTCAAGTACAACATTCCTAGAGTGAACATGTTTACACATGGGGAGGAATGTTTGTCCAGCCAGCAGGTCAACTTCCTGTTTCCTTCTGGGCTGGGGCAGACTTCCTCTGCATGTGACTAGAGGTGGGCGTGGCCTCACCTGTGCAGGTAACAACAAAAGCACAGGGCAGCCAGCCATCTCTCTCTCTTTTTGACTACATGCATCGAAGAAGCAACATCTGCTTAGCCAAAGATGCTCTCTTGGCCTCCAGCCAAGAAAGGACAGAGGGACTGTCTCCTTGTGAGATAGTTTCCAGTATATATTACTTTTCTAAGCTAAGTCTGCCTTCTGAGATCCGATTGTGAACAGAATGTGAGTGAGTAAACACTTTAAATACTTTTATAGAAGACTGTGTCGTGTCTTATCTTTTATGAGGGAATAAGGGGGGAATACCAGAACAGTTATTATAGAGCCTTTAGTGAGCCTGAGCAAATGCATCCGCTGTGAGTTTAAAAAAGGGGGGGTGTTACTCTGCTTACTCTGTTAACACAAGTTGGAAAGGCTATAATCAAACAATATATCCTCTACTGCATCCCTGAACATTCCCACACAGCCAACGTGGCAAGTAGCCTTCTACAACCCCCTCCTCTATGAATGTGTCCAAGCTTCCAGCTTGGCAGCCCCTCTTGTCTCCTGCAGGAGCAAGTTCCATAGATTAACAACATGACTCATGACGAAATACATCCTTTTATCTGTCCTGACTCTTCCAGCATTCAGCTTCCTTGGGTGTCCACTCTCTGGCTGAGAGTCTCCAGCCTGACAAATTTGCCTGCCATTGGACCTGAGCTCCTGCCAAATCACGGCTGCTATGAAATCGAGAAGGTAAAAAGTCAGGTCAAGAAGATGTCTTGTTTATGTGCTGCCACCGCATCTTATCCTGTGGCAAATGAGCATGCCTCAATGGGAGGCCACAGACTCCTGTGCAGACCACTGGCTTGCTGGTGACACTCCACAGATGCAGCAACGCTATGAGTCGAAGTGCTTGCCGATGATTAAAAGGAAAGTTCCCCTGCTTTGATTGGGGCTTATAGGGCCTCTGTGAAGTCAGACACTCTCGGCTCTAATGATCCGCCAGCATCTCTCCTGCTGCAGCCACTCCCAGAGGGAAGCAGGGAAGCTCTACAGAGACGTAGCCAGATCAGACGGAGGAACGCTTCACTGCCATGTTCTGCTGCACATTTCACCCACAAAGTGAGCCTTAACAAACAAGAGAGCGACACTACCTGTGTATAAGACGAGCCCCAAATTTAAACCTAATTTTTTGGTAAAAAAAACCACCCTAGTCTTATACACGGAAAAATACGGTACATGTTCCCAGACCATCAGATCTTCCTATATATGATTGCTGCAGCATCCAGGGATCATAGGAGCCATGGGAAATGTAGGTGCAGTGGTTCCCTGTATCCCTGGATGCTACTGTGAGCAGGGACTCATAGGCAACATCACAGCAGAGATGGGCCCAGAGCGCCATCACTGCTTAAGCATCTGGAGAGATGGTTTTCCTGAAGCCCTTGGATTTTGCTGTAAGCATGCATAGTCCCATAGAGAGATGCTGGAGAACTTGGACTAGTATAAAGGTAAAGGGACCCCTGATCATTAGGTCCAGTCATGGCCGACTCTGGGGTTGTGGCGCTCATCTCACTTTACTGGCCGAGGGAGCCGGCGTACAGCTTCCGGGTCATGTGGCCAGCATGACTAAGCCACTTCTGGCGAACCAGAGCAGCACACGGAAACGCCATTTACTTTCCCGCCAGAGCAGTACCTATTTATCTACTTGATTTTGACGTGCTTTTGAACTGCTAGGTTGGCAGGAGCAGGGACTGAGCAATGGGAGCTCACTCCATCGCGGGGATTCGAACCGCCGATCTTCTGATCAGCAAGTCCTAGGCTCTATGGTTTAACCCACAGCGCCACCCGCGTCCCTTTGGACTAGTATATTCTGTGATAAATTGCCTGTCAAAGCTTACTACGATGTCATCAGGCATTTGGTTTATGCCAATGCAGCTGGGTTTTTGCGGTGGCCAAGGTGCCCACGAGCCATTTCCAGTTCTGATCCTTGTGTTGCTCCTTGCCATGCCCCAGTTCTGCCCACCTTCCCACCCGTGGGATGGTGTTTTCTTTTTGACGGTATTGCCTCCAGCATCCAAGACTGAGATGCTGGCAACATTCAGTTGCCACATCAGCACACATTGGCCAACTTAAGAGAGCAGCTGAAGGCTAAAGGTAGTTGTATTTTTGCTGCTGCAGCTACTGTTATACCTCCTCCCGAGCATCATTTTACAAGGTCGGGACCCCACAAGGTCATTTCAAGGGTACAGGAACTCCTTTTGTCAAGTGTGCAGTTTGGATGTGTGCGGTTGGCTCCTCATTAGACTGCCTGTCTGAGACTACCCAGTGGAACTCCATCAGTAGGGATTCCTGGTGTGAGATCAGCAACTTTCCCTTTCTCTCCCTGCATCACAGATCATTAACTCCATGGCGCCTGCAACATTCATTTCTGGTGAGCTGGGCATGTCTCTTCTTGCTGCCGCAGTCTTCTGCACAAGTCAAGATGACTGAGAACTCAGATAACATTTTCTCTGTTAGGTCAAAGCTGGATCCGGCACCTGAGAGCTGTGTAATAATAATAATAATAATAATAATAATAATAATAATAATAATTTATTGTACCCCACCTATCTGACTGGGTTGGCCCAGCCACTCTAGGCACAGGAAGGATGTTGCCCAGAAAGGATGATACTGGAAAAAATGAAATGTCTGTATTTTTTTAAAGCATCTTCTCTGAAGGACCCTGGGAAAGCCAATTTGTTGTCAGAAAGGCAACTTTGCGAAGCTTGCTCCTTGGGAAGCAGCGGCAGCAGCACACTGAACAAGACAGGACACATAGAGTGGATATTGGCTCTATATGGGCAACAGCCACATTTGTCTCAGGGAACTGAAGCTATTGGTGCAATTCTAAGAAGGTGGGGTGGTGGAGTGAGGAAAGTTAATTCCTTGAGTTGTGAAATATACTCAGAGTCCTGCAGTGATTTCATGCTCTTTATTGCAGCTTGTAAAACAGTGACTGAATTCCCCCCCCCCAAAACCTCAGGCTTTTATAAACATAATTTACACAATAAGTCCTGTCAGATTGGCTGATTCTGCTTCCCTCCTGGAGCCTGATTGGTCTTCTCCTGCAGGCCAATCAGTTGTTGCATTCTAGGATCCTACCTGCCTATTGTACTAGGATCCAAGCTTGGTACATAACAAGTTGCACAAAGAATCCTCAAGCAGAATGGGTTCATATCACAGAAGCTTGTTTGTTTATTTTTTAATTGGAAAGGATAGAATTATAGCAGAGCACTGGTCACGTTTGCTGACGATACCAAGTTGTTCAGGGTCATTAAAACGAAAAGGGATTGTGATGATATGATGAGGGGATATGATCACAATCTTCAGATAACTGAAGGGCTTCCACGTGGAAGATGAAGAAAGCTTTCTTTCTGCTGCTCCAGAGGGTAGGGCCCAAATCGATGGACTTTAATGAGAAGACAGAAGGTTACAGCCCAGCATGAGGAAGGACTTTGAGGGTGAGAACTGTTCAATAGTGGAATAGCTTGTTTGTTGGTTTCTTTGTTGTTAGTTGTTTTTTTTTCTTATTACATTTATTGTAATTCATATTTAGTGTTAGCTGCCCTGAGCCCAGCCCTGGCCGGGGAGGGTGGGGTATAAATAATTTTTTATTTATTTAGTCCAATCCCTCTTCTTCCCTAATGAGACCCTGCATTCCTTCCTCCATTCCTTCTCTGTTCTTTCTCATCGTCTACTGTCCTCAGCCCCAAGGCACCTCATCCTGCCAGACCATGTGACTCTCATCTCTCTGGAACTGAAGCTTCTGTCATCTCATCTTCTGTTTACACCTGCCATAAAGCAGAAAATGCATGCAGTGCCTTCTGTGGTTCTATGACTAAAGGGGCATTCAGACATGAGGAAGACTGCGATTGTTTTCCTGATTATAATGCCAGCACTTCTGTCCTGTTTTCAGCTGTTACAGTCACACCACAGTGCTGGTAGTTTTGTGGATCTGTGGCTTTTTGACCAATATACCAGCATGTTGCATTAACTTTCATTCACACCAGTGGGTGTGGTATGCAACAGATGTCATTGGACAACTTTGCTATTTCCCCATGCTTTCATTGCATGGGTGCTTCCGTTCCCTCGTGGAAATGGCAGTGATGGCGCTGATATTCCGCCCCAGATCTCATCACTTTAGTCTTGTGTTTTTCCATAAGAACGTAAGAAGAGTGTGCTGAATTAGGCCGGTGGCCCAAATAGTCCAGCACCCTGTTCTCACAGTCGTCAACCTAGATGCCTGTTGGAAACCCACAAACAGGATCTGAGCACTAGAGCAACTCTCCCCTCCTGAGGCTTCCAGATACTGGGTTTCAGAATTATTGCTACCTCTGACAATGGAGGCAAAACAGCGCCATTGCGGCTGGTAGCCCTCCATAGCTTTCTCCTTCTTGCATTTCTCTATATCTCTTTTGAACCCATCTAAGTTGGTTCCTAGGGATGTGGGTGGCGCTGTGGGTTAAACCACAGAGCCTAGGACTTGCCGATCAGAAGGTTGGTAGTTCGAATCCCCGTGACCAGCTGAGCTCCCGTTGCTTGGTCCCTGCTCCTGCCAACCTAGCAGTTCGAAAGCATGTCAAAGTGCAAGTAGATAAATAGGTACCGCTCTGGCCGGAAGGTAAACGGCGTTTCATGACCCGGAAGCTGTACGCCGGCTCCCTCGGCCAATAAAGTGAGACGAGCGCCGCAACCCCAGAGTTGGCCACGACTAGACCTAATGGTCAGGGGTCCCTTTACCTTTAAACTTGGATCCTAGAACAATAGGCAGGTAGGATCCTAGAATGCAACAACTGATTGGCTTGTTGGTTCCTATACCTGTCTCCAGGTTAAAGGCGGCTGCAAACATATGTGTTTTCTGGAATCCGAGAACACGGAAATGGGCACTAAGGAAGTGCTAAATTCTGTTCGTTTTCCAGAAATGGCTTTTACATTGCGTGAAAACTCAAATATAAGGTGGTAATGAACAATTCAGAGAAACTTGTTGGGGAAGTGTAATAAACTGCTGGGGATACAGCTGGTGAGGAAGCAGAGGGGCTTCCATTTCCTGTGCAATCATGGGGACCAGACTTTATTTATGGACTTTAAAAATTGAAGCTGGAGTCTTCGGGATCCGAAGAGGAGGTGGACTTTCTGCATAAACATGGCTAGGAGGCCAGCTTAGGAAAACCAGCAGCACAAAAAGGCATGTGGAGAGATGAAGGGACTGTGGCGATTAAACCAGATCTGCTGAAATCCTTCCAAAGTCGGCTTAAGAAGTAAGACCCAACAATGTCACCCTGAGGGTCATTCTCTGCAGGACATCTCAGGCCCTGTGGCCAGATTTTCGCCTCCTGTGCATCCCGTGAAGGTTGAAGGGGTCTGTGACATCCCTGCTCTCTCTGGCTGGGTCAAAGCAAACTCTCAGCCCTCCTGGCTTTCATGTCAGGGAGCTGCCAGCCGCCAGGGGATCATGCCCCTCTGCTTGGCTTTGTGTTCCTCAGGAACTTGCCGGCAATGAGGAAACTGTGAATTTTATTTTTAAATTGAGCATCGTAACTGCTGGAGTTGAAATCTCACCCTAGTGAGCAGGTGGGCGGATCTGCAGCGCTGCCAGTGACAACAGAATATTGTATGAAAAACAATGAAGATAAATGTTGAGGTGGAAGAAAGAAAGAAAGAAAGAAAGAAAGAAAGAAAGAAAGAAAGAAAGAGAAAGAGAAAGAACGAAAGAAAACATGCAGAGATGCAGACCTACATAACTTAGGTGCAGCCCATAAGTCACATTCTTCTTCTTATTACAATTGATTTATTAATCACCTTGTAAACCACCAGTTAAACAGTTAAAAACACAAAACCAGCAAACACATTTAAAGCAAGACTAAAATCCTAGCAAGTGGACATTCATGGTAGAGACCTAGGTGGGAAAACCTATTGGAGCAAAAATGTCTCCAACTGTTTCCTAAAAGTGCAGATAGGGGGCGCCAGTTGCATCTTGACAGGGATGCTGTTCTTCAGAACAGGGGCCACCACACTAAAGGCCTTGCTCTGAGATACTTTAGAGTGTGCTGAGATCTCTGGAACTTGCAGGGGAGACTCTTACAAACTGGGTGTTTAAGGTAACCTGGTCCTGAGCTGTGTAGGGACTTAAATGTTAGCACCAATGCCATGAACACCAACACCAGTAGCAAACCAACAGTCAGTGTGAATCCTTCAAACAAGGTGTGCTAGGCAGGTGGCACATAACAATTTCCAGGGTTCCCTGTGAAGAGGAATTGATCATCAAACCACTTATGGGACAGCAACCATTCTATCAGGCTGCATCAGAGGCAAGAACAGATTCAGGGCCACTCTAGGGGTGCAGCCAAGAAATAAGCAACCTTTGAACCTCCCCTCTTCCAACTTTTCCATTCCAACTGGTCACTAGAACAACTTGCAACTAAGAACTTGGGTTTTATTATTTCCTCCTCCCTCCGAATCCATTTTCCTTTTATGTTGTGTCTTTTCCCACTGTAAGCCTGAAGGCAGAGGCCTTTTTTTAAAGTGATTTGTAAACTGCTATGGAAGACTTGTTTTTGCCTGAAGAGGAGGATAAAAATTATTTTTTAAAAATACCGGTAAATGAGATGCCTATCTGCGAGATGGTCCCCTTAGTGGCAGATCGTCTGACCTCACTAAGTCTCTCTGACCCTCCAACAAACCTTGCTAGTTGAGGAATGCCATGTACTGTATTTTTTGCTCTATAAGACTCACTTTTTCCCTCCTAAAAAGTAAGGGGAAATGTGTGTGCGTCTTATGGAGTGAATGCAGGCTGCGCAGCTATCCCAGAAGCCAGAACAGCAAGAGGGATTGCTGCTTTCACTGCACAGAGATCCCTCTTGCTGTTCTGGCTTCTGGGATTCAGAATATTTTTTTTTCTTGTTTTCCTCCTCCAAAAACTAGGTGCGTCCTGTGGTCTGGTGCGTCTTATAGAGTGAAAAATATGGTAATTCCCTTCTCTCTGTGGGCAGCAGCCGAAATCTGGAAATTAACTCCCAATACCCCCCCTTTCTTTATATGATTGCTCATTCCCATTAGTATTGAACATGTTTGTTTGTTCCCATTTATAGTCCACCCTTCAATGAGCTCAAGGAGGCATGCATGGCTTTCCTCCCCCCCCCCTTTATCCTTACAACAACCCTGTGAGGTAGGTAAGGCTGAGAGTGAGTGACTGGCTTCCAAGGTCCCCCAGTTATTTTCATGGCTTAATGGGGATTTGAACCCTGTTCTTCCAGGTCCCAGTCCAACCCTTTAACCATTACCCCCCACAAGGTTGGCCAGGCCAGGGATACCCCAGACCCTGAGATTTCAGAGCCCCAAACCTCAGACCTCAGGACAGACCCTGATGATGTCACAGAGGGCAGCTCTATGGTAATGGTGTAAAATGATAGAATTGTAGAGTTGGATGGGACCATGTGGGTCATCTGTAGCCCAACGCCCTGCAGTGCAGGATTCTTTCATCAAACCTGGAGCTTGAACCCACAACCCCAAGATTAAGAGTCTCGTGGTTTACTGACAAGCATGGCTGAGACCTCGAGGGAGAGATTAATTTGGAGAGGGAAGGAGGGAGTGGAGGAGAACAAACCTCTCTTCCCCACTCCACCAGAGAGTCTATGCCGGGGTCAGCAAACTTTTTCAGCAGGGGGGTGGTCCACTGTCCCTCAGAACTTGTGGGGGGCCAGACTATATTTTGAAAAAAATATATATGAACGAATTCCTATGCCTCACAAATAACCCAGAGATACATTTTAAATAAAAGGACACATTCTACTCATGTAAAAACATCAGGCAGGCCCCACAAATACCCCAGAGATGCATTTTAAATAAAAGGGCACATTCTACTCATGTAAAAACACACTGATTCCCAGACTGCTCGCGGGCCGGATTGAGATGGCGATTGGGCCGGATCTGGACCCCGGGCCTTAGTTTGCCTACCTATGATCTATGCAATAGGTTACGGCTGTCTCCTGCGAGGCTGAACCTTACAAACTTCATGCACAGTCTTCTCTCTCTCTCTCTCTCTCTCTCTCTCTCTCTCTCTCTCTCTCCACTAGGGTGGTTTTTTTTACCAAAAAATTAGGTTTAAATTTGGGGCTCGTCTTATACACAGGTAGTGCTGAGGGGTGTTTTCTTAATTTGGAGTCCCCCAAAATAGGGGGTGTCTTATACATAGGGGCGTATTATACATGGGAAAATGTGGTATGTTTCTATGTCTCCTCTAAGCTGGAATCCCCTTATACTTAGCTGAAGAGCTTAGCTGAGGAACTGAAGCAAGTCTTGCATTGCCTTTCCTTAAATGGCACACGAGGAAGTGAATGACATGATATGGTTGCAGAACAATTCTGTAAGTCATCAGTAGAAGGCAATCTTCAAAATGCTCAGAACCAGCAAAACATAATCGCATTTCTATGTGAATCTTAAATGTTTTGTACAAAGTAACTCCCAACAACATCAATGGGGCATTGTCCTGAGAAGGAGTAGAGGACTGGGTCTCCATGAAGGCACAATGGAAAGCTTTATCATTATGATTTTATTTAAATGATTTTTTAATTAAGTTTTTGTTTAACATCTCAAAATAAACATTTACATAATACCATATATTCCATGACTTCCCTTCTTCCACTTCCCTGGTTCATTTCGTTTATCTATCATTCCTGCATTTTTACTGTGTCAATTTTTGTCAGTTCTCCAATTTTACATCATTCAATGATTAATTAAACTGCTGAATTTATCTTAATGCTGCCAACGTTTTCAAATGTGTACAGTTATTTTCCATATAATCAGCAATAGATATTCTTCTTGCTCTCTTAGTCTACTCATTAAACTTGATAGTTCTGTATATTCTATCAGCCTAAGTTGCCAGTCTTCCTTACTCGGAACCTCTCTCACCTTCCATTTTGGGGCTAACAGAACATGAGCTGTCATTGTTGTGTACATAAAAAAGGTTCTCTGACACCTGGAAACTTCAAACTTCACTATTCCTAACAAAAAATACTTCTGGGCTTTTTGGGAAGGTTGTTTTGGACATTTTTTTCATCTCATTATAAATCATTTCCCAGTATTCTTTAACCTTTTTACATGCCCACCACATATGAAAAAAGTTCATTTTTTTACATTTCCAGCACAAATCCAATTCTGCTTTATACGTTTAGCCAATCTACTCAGAGTTAGATGCCATCTATGAATCATTTTCATATGATTTTGTTTCAATGCATAACATGCAGAAATTTTCAAATCATTCACCCAAAGTTTCCCCAAAGATTTAGGCCTTTATTGTGCCCTAAGTCCATTGCCCAGTGTGTCATTGAAGTTTTGACCAGCTCATCCTTTCTTCCCATTCCAATAATAATTTATACATTTTAGACAATGATTTATCTTTATTCTGTATTAACTCTCTTTCATATTGTGAGTTTTGGTCTGAAAAACCATGTTTCTTATCTAATTCAAACATATGTAGCTGGTGGTAATGTAACCAATACTGTATGTGACTTGGCTTCTTAAATCTTCCATTGGTTTCAGTTTGGGTTCACTCCCTGTAAAATCCAGCAAGTCTCTATAAATCACCCATTGTCTATCCATATTAATTCTCTTAATGGTAATTGCTTCAATGGGGGATAACAACAGAGGTGCTTTTCTTTCCAACAAATTTTTGTATTTCTCCCAGACGCTATACAAATTTCTCCTAATAATGTGGTTCTTAAACTTTTGTAGATTTTTGCTTTCCCATACCAAAGATATGCATTCCAGCCAAATTTTATATCATGACCTTCCAAATAAAAAATGTGTGCATTTTCCAATACAATCCATTCCTTTAACCAACACAAACAGGCTGCCTCATAATATAATTGCAGGTCAGGCAGGGCAAAGTCTCCTCTTTCCCCCCTGCCAAACGAATTCAGAGATATCTCCCCCCCACACACACAATGGAAAGCTTTAAGTCACCTCCTACAAGATGTAAAGTGGAACAGTTTGGTGATCTTCTCCAGAAAGCCAGCTCTAGAATGGAAGCACCACAATAGTGAAGGTTGTGCTGATGAGACCATCTATAAATATGGGGCCCCCGAGTAAGACCTCCTTCCGTGAATGGCGTGGTCCAACTGTGACCCATGGCAGACCTCAAAACCAGGTCAAAGAGCATTTTGCTGAACCAGGAGCTCAGACTGAACAGCCACTGACCTGCATACTGCTTCGTAAAAGCTCAACATTTATTGCTGATCCACTCTACAGTGCTATTTACCTATTGAACATTTCTGCTTTAGCCATGGAGTTTTACATCTCTCATTCATCACTTATATGGCTTAACAATCTAGTCTAGCCTTACCCTCGGTACAGAACAGATTGGCCTTTCTTTGATGATAAATTGCTCTTCTATTCAACCTAGAGCTCCCCCATGTCCCTTTGCCCACCATCTAAGCACCCATTAATAAATTTTAGTGGGGAAGACTCGTCACACGTTGACTTGTTACGATAAATCCTCACACTGGCCTTTGATATTGAATAACTTGACCAGGCTGTTCTGCACTTAGACAGCAAATCTGCCTTATGCAGAGTCAGATCATTGCTCTATCTAGCTAATATAAACAGAGATCTAGCTATCTAGCTAATATAAACAGAGATACAGTCATACTTCATGTTACGCCCGCTTCACGTTACGTTCTTTCAGGTTACGTCCCGTGGCGACCCGGAAGTACTGGAAAGGGTTACTTCTGGGTTTTGCCGCTCACGCATGCACAGAGGTGCAAAATGACGTCACGCGCATGCGCAGAAGTGGCAAATCGCAACCCACGCGTGCGCAGACATACCGCTGCAGGTTGCGCTCTTTTCATGTTGCGAATGGGCCTCCGGAATAGATCCCGTTCACAACCAGAGATACCACTGTAAAAAACTTATTTTTGGGTGCACTAGGTAAGTTTTTTAAAAAGCCAGCAGAAGCCATTTGGGGGTAGCTTTACCTAGCAGTTGGAGGAAATGTTCCCTCAGAGAATAAAGCCCTACCTTCTGGTGGCATAAGATCCGCTTGCTTTCAGTTTAGAAACACAACGTCAGAAGACAAAAATTGGCATTCTCCAAGTCCAACAGATAATTGCATGTAGCGTGTGCACTTAAGAACATAAGAACAATGTGCTGGATCAGGCCAATGACCCATCTAGCGCAGCATCCTGTTCTCACAGTGGCTGACCAGTTGCCATAATGGCAAGACCCCAAGCAGGACCTGGGCTCAAGAGCCCTCTCCTCGCCTGTGGTTTCCAGCAATTGGTGGACTGCCTTGGAAGACCTACATTGGCTCCCAGTACATTTCTGAGCACAATTCAAAGTGTTGGTGTTGACCTTTAAAGCCCTAAACGGCTTCAGCCCAGTAGACCTGAAGGAGCATCTCCACCTCCATCGTTCTGCCTGGACACTGAGGTCCAGCACCGAGGGCCTTCTGGTGGTTCCCTCATTGCGAGAAGCAAAGCTACAGGGAACCGGGCAGAGGGCCTTCTCGGTGGTGGCACCCGCCCTGTGGAACACCCTCCCATCAGATATCAAAGAGATAAACAACTACCTGACATTCAGAAGACATCTGAAGGCAGCCCTCTTCAGGGAAGTTTTTAACGTGTGACATTTTGGTGTATTTTTGGTCTTTGTTGGAAGCCGCCCAGAGTGGCTGGGGAAACCCAGCCAGATGGGCAGGGTACAAATAATAAATTATATTATTATTATTATTATTATTATTATTATTATTGGACCATGTAGGCAGAGCATAGCCTTCATCATGGGTAGTAGCCATGGGTAGCCTTATGTGTCACGATTTGGTCCAATCCTCTTTTAAAACCATCTAGTTTGGAAACCATCACTGCCACTAGAAGCAAACTCCACAGTTTAACTTTTCACTGCATGAAGAAGGAAAACAAAAGATTTATTCATGTATGCTACAACAGTGGCAAGAGTCTTGATAGCACAAGGATGGAAGAATGAGGAAACCCCGACAAAGGAACAGGGGCAAGAGAAATGGATGAGCTATACAGAATTGGCTAAACTGACATACAAACTGCAAGATAAGGACAACTGTGACTTTAAAGAAGAATGGGAACTTTTTGCAAATTACTTAAAAAGACAACAAAATGAATTGGACTTTATACAATTTTATAATATGCAGAGAATAACATGTGTTGAGAAATCAGAGATAGGAGCTGAGGGAAATCTCGGGGGGGAGGGAGGGTTTGATGGGGAGGTAGGGGGGAGGGGGGAATAATGAATGATATGTTTTTGATATTTTGTTATGTTGAAATTGCTAATAAAAAACTTTTTTTTAAAAAAAAATGTTTTCCTTTCTCTGTCATGAACCTTCCCGCATTCAGCTTCGCTGGTTGTTCTACCAGTTCTAGTGTTTTGAGAGTGGGAGAAAAAACTTTCCTCTCTCCGCTTTCTCTATGCCATCCTTAATTTCATAAACCTCTATCACGTTTCCCTCTTCTTTGCCTTTTCTCTAAAGGAGGAAGCACCAAATGGGGTCAACCTTTCCTCCACAGGACTCACTCTGCCCTCTTTGGTTGCCCTCAGGGCCGGATATAAGTTTGCTAAGGCCCTGAGCTACTGAAGGTAAAGGGGGGGCCCTTTATATGTCCAGCTGTCCTTTGTCAACAACAAATTGTCATTATTTGTGTTGAATATATGTAGGGGTGAGCAAACTTTTTCAGCAGGGGGCTGGTCTACCATCCTTCAGACCTTGTGGGGGGCCGGACTACATTGGGGGGGGGAACGAATTCCTATGCCCCACAAATAACCCAGTGATGCATTTTCAATAAAAGGACACATTCTACTCATGTAAAAACACGCTGATTCCCAGACCGTCTGCGGGCTGGATTTAGAAGGCGATTGGGCCAGATCCGGCCCCTGGGTTTTAGTTTGCCTACCCATGTGCTATATAGTAATTTATGGACCTAACAGGTATCTAAAGCCAGTTGCACATAACAAAA
Source organism: Podarcis gaigeae (assembly GCF_964106915.1). NCBI lineage: Eukaryota > Metazoa > Chordata > Lepidosauria > Squamata > Lacertidae > Podarcis > Podarcis gaigeae. The sequence continues at coordinate 49,703,223 of NC_139690.1, read as the reverse complement.
TATATACAGTGGTACCTCAGGTTAATAACTTAATTTGTTCTGGAGGTCCGTTCTTAACCTGAAACTGTTCTTAACCTGAGGTACCACTTTAGCTAATGGGGCCTCCCGCTGCCACAGCTGCACGATTTCTGTTCTCATCCTGAAGCAAAGTTCTTAACCTGAGGTACTATTTCTGGTTAGCGGAGTCTGTAACCTGAAGCGTCTAACCCGAGGTACCACTGTATTTTATCCAAGTACATCCAGGTTTTCTCCCCTTTAATTTTTTGGGGGGCTCCCCAAGAGAGTGGGGCCCTAAGCTATAGCTTGCTTAGCTTATACGTAAATCCGGCACTGGTTGCCCTCTGTTCTGTACCTCTTCCAACCCTACGTTATCCTTTTCAAGGAGAGGCAGCCAGAACGGTATCCCAAATGTGGCCGCAGCACCTCACACCCTCCTAGTTCAAAACAGCGCCATTGAGGCTGAGTGAAACAGCAGGGCATGGGAAACGCTCGGCTGTCTTTGTGGCTGCCGGGTTTTTGCTGTAAGAGGATTCCCTTTCGGCTCTCGGCGCCCACCGAGACCCTTTGCTGACGGCATGCAGCTCAAATATCATTTGCTTAATTTCTGTCCTGTGTATACACAAGAGAGCTCCTCTTTCTTGTCAACAAAAGGGCATTGGCGCACGCAGAAGCCTGAAGAACTTCCAGCCACTGGCTTTGCACAGCGCATGAAATACTGAAGGCACTTGTCAAAATGCCCTAATGGTTTTTTCCTGGGGGGGGGAGGGGTCTCGTTGCTTCAGCTCCATTTCCCCCCAAGCCTGCCACTGGATCTTTTGAGGGCGTCTCTCTGTTGAAGTCACCTTAGACAACAGGAGCAAAAGGAGTGAGAAAATATGTTGTGTTTCCTGGCAATATCTTCCCCTCCCCGCCTGTTGTTCTTCGGAGAGCATACAGGCATTTGAAATATCATTTTTACTTCTACCTCTAGAATATAAAATAAAACAGATTGATACCCGCAACTTGCCAACCTCTCTGCATTGCCGGCTAAAAGAATTACATAAATATCCACTGTGTCGGCTCCCACCTCGTACGTCTGGGATTCTGTCATTTTGGATGTCTCACTTAATTTGTGTTACTTGGTCACTAGATTGTATCCTTTCACTCCTGATTTGTTTTGAAGTGTGAAATGAAGTAGTGTTCTAATGTTATTTTCATGCTGACTGGGGATAGATAGATTGGTTCAGGATCCGTTTTTTAAAAAGCAAACCAACTATCATGTCTAAGGCAGCAGGCAAGGAAAGAATCACCTTGAATCTAGAGTTTCAAAGGATTTGGACATATTTTGTAGACGCATTCCATAGAAAGGTAAGGAAGGGAGTAAAAACAGGGGCATATCTATGTTGCAAGGTGTACAGCACATCACGTGCACAGTTCAGATGAGACTCTCACATTTCATTTGCAAAAATAAAATCAAGTTTCTAGACCAGGCATCCCCAACCTCGACCCTCCAGATGTTTTGGGACTACAACTCCCATCATCCCTGACCACTGGTCCTGTTAGCTAGGGATGGTGGGAGTTGTAGTCCCCAAACAGCTGGAGGGCCAGGGTTGGGGGTGCCTGTTCTAAACCTTATGACTGAGGATATTTGTATGGTGAGATATTTAAAAACATAGACATTTCCGGTGGTGAGGAAATGAACTTCAGTGCCTTGCGTAACACCTTGCAGAAGCAGAGTAACTTGTGCACAACTGACATAGTCAATTTTTAAAAACTGCAATCATAAAATGCATATGTTTGGCTGGGATCTGTTCACGCAACAGAATGCTATGGTAGAATAGATTTCCAGTGCAATCCTAGGCAAGAACGGGCTGCAAACATCACCACCACTGAAGTTTTATGTGTAAAAATCTCAAATCTGAAATTCAAATAGAGGGAGCTGAAATTTTACTTGGAAATGAGAAATTCAAATCCTTAGACCTGTTGGCATCTTTTGGTTATTGTGATGAGCATGAAATCTCATGTTGTCAAATACAACTCTGTCCTCCCATGAATTCCTTCCATTTTAGGGGTTTTCTAAGGTCTTTGGGGGAAATGATCATTTATACCTTTAAATTGCCATCACTCCACCTTGCTCACCATTGATGGATCCTGAACCATCAAGTAGCCAAATCTGATTCTTCACCATTTTGCCTACTGGGGTCTTGTGATACAGTGATGTCAGGCGTAGCATTGTGACATCATCCTGTTCACCGTGTGATCCCTGTCTGGGTGGAAGAGCCCAGGAGACTAATTCACAATGAGGAAGAAAAGGAGAAACATTGGTTGCATTTATTTTAACGTTGTTCCACCTGCTTTTCTTCCATTAGGGGATCTCAGTGCAACTACTGGGACAGAGATATAATATCAAAAGAGCACGATGAAATAACAATTCAATCAGGAAAAAAATGTAAATAAAGGAGCAATAGCCAGGAAGGCAATGGTGCTGAACAGCGCTGAAGAAAAGGGGAGTTATTTGTAGCATCTAGTTATTTTTAAGAGAAATTTCTACCGCTCTGAAATCAACAGTTTTGACCTGAAAATGGAAACCTCTTAAATATTTGCCGTAGACAGATGGGCAACTATCAGACCCTGTCCAATATTATTATATGCCAACGAGTAAACGATACAAAATGCCACTGCATGTCAGTGATCAAATATGCAACCGTGATTTCGCTCATCATCAGATGTCAAATGCTAGATAGAAAATATTCATTGGGTGTTCTGTGGCAAACGGCTAGTTAACCTTTGCCCCCTTCAGATGTGCAGTTCTCATCAGCCCCAGCCAAGTCCAGAATTTTCAGAGGAGAATTTGAAAGCAGACTCACGCCAGACATCTAAAGCACATCCAGTACACACAACGTCCCTCAAAACCCCCAGAAACTGCTGTTTCCTCCTCACAAAGCTACAATTCCCAGCATCCTTAAACTGTGGTTCCCAGGACTCTTTGGGTGGAGCCATGTATTTTATTTTATTTTATTTTTATTAAATTTTAGTAATACAGAAAATGAAAAAGAAATGCACATACAAAAATAAGGCTACTATTTACATACACATATATCCTTCCCGGCGGGACGCAGGTGGCACTGTGGGTTAAAGCCTCAGCGCCTAGGACTTGCCGATCGAAAGGTCGGCGGTTCGAATCCCTGCGGCGGGGTGCGCTCCCGCTGCTCGGTCCCAGCGCCTGCCAACCTAGCAGTTCGAAAGCACCTCCGGGTGCAAGTAGATAAATAGGGACCGCTTACCAGCGGGAAGGTAAACGGCGTTTCCGTGTGCGGCTCTGGCTCGCCAGAGCAGCGATGTCACGCTGGCCACGTGACCCGGAAGTGTCTCCGGACAACGATGGCCCCTGGCCTCTTGAGTGAGATGGGTGCACAACCCCAGAGTCTGTCAAGACTGGCCCTTACGGGCAGGGGTACCTTTACCTTTACTATATCCTTCCCACCCCCATATCTTCCCACCACCACACCCTTTGACCCCCCCTCCACAACATCTCGACTTCCGTATCTTATAGATTAGATACTATCATTGCAATTTTAAAATTTTAAGTTTTGATCTCATTACGACATTCCTCAGCGTCTTAAAAAGCAGAGACATCACCTTGCCAACAAAGGTCCGTATAGTTAAAGCTATGGTTTTCCCAGTAGTGATGTAGGGAGTTGAGAGCTGGACCATAAAGAAGACTGATCGCCGAAGAATTGATGCTTATGAATTCTGGTGCTGGAGGAGACTCTTGAGAGTCCCACGGGCTGCAAGAAGATCAAACCTATCCATTCTGAAGGAAATCAGCCCTGAGTGCTCACTGGAAGGACAGATCCTGAAGCTGAGGCTCCAATACTTTGGCCACCTCATGAGAAGAGCAGACTCCCTGGGAAAGACCCTGATGCTGGGAAAGATGGAGGGCACAAGGAGAAGGGGAAGACAGAGGACGAGATGGTGGGACAGTGTTCTCGGTGCTACCTGCATGAGTTTGACCAAACTGCAGGAGGCAGTGGAAGACAGGAGTGCCTGGCATGCCCTGGTCCATGGGGTCATAAAGAGTCGGACACAACTAAACGACTAAACAACAACAACATCATGACATTCCTAATTAATATTTTCTACTTTACTCCTTTAACCTAAGCATATCAGCCTATTCATTCTTGAACAGTGTTTGCCCATGTGTTCTTCGAAACATTGCCATTCTAATCTGAATTTTTGGTTTGTCTGTCTTCTTATGTATACAGTTAGCTTTGCCATTTCTATAAATTGACTTAGTTAGTATAGCCAGTCTTCTTTTGTGGGTATTACTTCGCTCTTCCATTTGCTGGCATATACTATCCTGGCAGCTGCTGTTGCATATAAGAAAATTCCTTTCTTTTTCTGTGGTATGTCTTTTCCTAATAAATATGCCTCTGGTTTCTTTTGTAAAGATGTTTTTAACATTTTTTTTTTTTTGAGTTCTTCATGAATCATACCCCAGTAGTGGGTGGAGCCATGTATTTTAAATGTGTGTTGGATTTGCTTTGGTGTGAACCTGCCCTGGGATGGCAACTTTGACCAAAGCAGAGTAACAATTTTCCTTCCCGTCACAAGGAACACCTTACTAGCGTATTCTTCAAATCCATATTTTCGGGGGAAAGCAACGACATGTAGAAACAAATGCAAAGTTTAAACTTAATTTTCTTTGCGCATCCTTTTTAAAGGAATCGCCAGGATCCTTCTATGCTGCTGCTGTTGCTTTATTAAAAGATCACGGAGTGGCAATCAGCAATGTGGCCTCCCAGCCCCATTACCTGGGCCTTGATCCTCAGGGAAAGCAGTAATCCCCTGTTGGTGACATCACGGGCCGTTGCCATGGAAACATCACAACCCCGGGCTTTATTAGTTTGCCACGAGATTATAGCGAGGAGGGAAAATGGGCATGCAAAGACTTGTTGAAAGACAAATATCTCAGGCAATTAGCAAAACCAGCAAGGAAAAATTATGATAATACAGGAGATAGGAACATTAATCCAATTTATAAGTATAATCTACCCCAAAGTACTCCCCAGCGAAAAGGTAGCTCTTTCACAGCCCCTTCATTCTTAAGTAAACTGAAGTTGGGGAATAGCATGCAACAGTATAGTAATTTGCTTCATTAGACGTTTCATTGGGCAATTTGGAAGTTTATTATAAAACTACGGCTTGAAGGTTTAGGAAGTTACACTCCTGCTTGACAACTTATATTCAATATTTTAATATTTTGTTGGAAGCCGCCCAGAGTGGCTGGGGAAACCCAGCCAGATGGGCAGGGTATAAATAATAAATTATTATATTATTATTATTAATAATTTGTGTCTGGAACTCAGAGACGAGGCACTTCTCTCTTTCCATGTGTAGAAACTGGTTCCCAACGTTCCGTCACACTCTTGTGTGACCAAGGGAAAGAACCCAAGATGGTGCTGTATGCATATAGTAGCTGGCTTGGTTCTGGAAATCAGAGATGGGACGTATGTCTCTATGTCTTTGCATACAGAAAAACAGGATCTCAATGTTCTGTCACACTCCTGTGTGACCAAGAGAAAGAACCAAGGATGGTGCTATATACAAATAGTAGCTGGCTTAGAAATCAGATCCAAGGCATACCTATCTGTTTCTTCATGTATATAAAAGCAGGTAGCCAACACTCTGTCACATGCTAATGTGACCAAGAGACAGAACCCAGGATGGTGCCATATAAATATAATAGCTGGCTTGATTCATCATCGCTGAGCACACCAGTTGGATAATGTGTTTAAAAGAGCAGCTAAGTCAACACTCCTCTATCTTTTCCTACCCCATGCAAAGTATTATGGTAGATGTCTGTCACCAACGGTGATCCTGAGAGTTTGTGGACACCGTGTATTCTACGTGCACAGTGACAGTGTGACCCTCATCCTGGTGGTTTTGCAGAAATGAAAAGTCTTGATCATAGATGAACTGCTCAACCTGTCTGCTGGCCCCTCTCTATATCTGTGGCCAGCACTCTTAGCAGGACTAAGGAAAGGATTCTAATATGGAGCTCTAAAGAAAACTGGGTGTGGCTATGCAAGGTTAGAGCAAAGTCCATTCTTGATGGTGCCCATCATTTGCTTCCATATAGGATATTCAGGTTGAGTGCCGCCCTATAAGAGTTTGGATTGGATTTGATATCCCGCTTTATCACTACCTGAAGGAGTCTCAAAGCGGCTAACATTCTCCTTTCCCTTCCTCCCCCACAACAAACACTCTGTGAGGTGAGTGGGGCTGAGAGACTTCAGAGAAGTGTGACTAGCCCAAGGTCACCCAGCAGCTGCATGTGGAGGAGCGGGGAAGCAAACCCGGTTCACCAGATTACGAGTCCACCGCTCTTAACCACTACACCACACTGGCTCTCCATTTTGGACCCCCCCAAAATGGCCCAATGAGAAACCTGACTAATAACGATACAGACAGAAGGTGAAACTTGAAGCTCATGCACACTGGTAAATAGAGTGCAAAGTCAGCAATATACATCACAATGCCCAGTTTCTTAGGATCAGCAAGGCTGCATCCTAAACCTGGGGCTCCTGGGAGCAAGTTCCACTGAAGTTCCTTCTGACAGCACAGGTTCAACTTCTAAAGCGCATCGGACAATAACCAAAGATTTGCAATGAGCTGAAATGCAACCTTTCACTTTTAACTAGAAATGGAAAAAAGAACACCTCACAAAGAAATGTTGCTAGTGTGGACAAGGAACCCCGTGGAAAAGAAAAAAGGGTCCAACCTCTGCTGAATTATATTCCTCTGTCTCAGACTTCTACACTAATCCGTCACAAGTAAACTTGAAAGCCTTGTTATCACCTCATTCACTTGTCAGAGGAAGGAGAATCCCTCTGTTGTCTTGGTGACGGCACCATTGCTCCTGCTCAGAGAAAGTCCTGCTGCTCTGCTCCCCTTCCCCACCTTCACTACACCACTGGCCATACGTCAGTTCATGCCTCAGTAAGCTGAACCTTTGACAAAACCTTGCCATACTGAAACCTCTTTCCTCTGCAAGGACTTCTTGCTTGCATTTGAAGGCAATTAGTAATGTGTACCTGGAGCTTCATCCTTCCTCGCAGAGCAAGCAGCGTTGTGGAACGTGTTGTTGACTTGCAGGGATGTTCTGACATTCTGGTGCCACCAAAGGATTTAGACACCGGTCATGGCTGGAAGTCCTGTGCCAAAGAACAGAGAAAAAGAGTTTTAACTGGAGAGGAAAAACCCACTCACACATATACATGCACTGAAGAGGAACCAAAATGGCCCAGATCTGGAGATGCAGTTGATTTATAGATGTAGTGGAAAAGTTCGCAAAGTTCAAATGAATGTATACAGGACATGTGGCAAGACACAACTCAGGCTGATGGAATAATGCAGTACGGAGACCCTGCAATTTCAAAAGACCAAGCGAGTGATCACCTTTATGATGGATGGGTGATCTAAAACAGGCACCCCCAAACTCGGCCCTCCAGATGTTTTGGGGCTACAGTTCCCATCATCCCTGACCACTGGTCCTGTTAGCTAGGGGTGATGGGAGTTGTAGTCCCAAAACATCTGGAGGGCCGAGTTTGGAGATGCCCAATCTAAAAGTAGCAGCAGGGCTTATGCGGCTGCAAAGAAACAACAATGAAGAGAACTTGAAGAGGCATATGTCCAAGGCTGTGTTTGGTTAATTTTTATTGAAAGTTTTCAACATAAAATACAATAAAAGTTAAACCAATCGAAAGACAAAGATTAATGAAGAGCCAAAATAAGAAAAAAGAAAAATCAAGAAATAGAGAGATGGAAAAGAAAAGGAATATACAGTGGTGCCTCAGTTTACGAACTGAATCCGTTCCTGAAGTCTGTTCTTAAACTGAAACCGTTCTTAAACTGAGGCTTGCTTTCCCTGATGAGAGCACCCACCGCTGCCGCCCTTCCACCATTCGGCTTCCGTTCTTAGACCAAGGTGAAGTTCGCAAACCGGGACGCTACTTCCGGTTTTGCGGAGTTTGAAAACCAAATTGTTCGTAAACAGGACTGTTCTTAAACTGAGCTACCTCTGTATACAAAGGCGTTTCCTCACATTTATGGTATATCATATCCTTTATCGATACACAGAAAGGTAGACCCTCCCAGCTCCTATTTCCTCCCCCAGTCTCCCACCCTGAGAGACCCTTTCTACCCTGCCTTTCATGCGGGGACCAACAGCTTCCAGCTGTATAGCCAAGAGGTGCCTATCTAAGGATGGATGTGAAATGCTATAGTGTAGAAGAAGAATCAAATTAGGAAAGCCAATCAACCTCAGCTTTAAGGCAGCTGGTGACTGTTAGCTGGGCTGGGAGACAGTTGTATTTGACCAACAGGGAAACTGAGGCTCTGAGAAGTCTGAAACACTTGTACGAGGGGCAAGGGCAGAGCTACAACAGCGCATATAAAACCTGGTTGCACTGCTGGAGCAGAGAAGGGTCGCGTTAAATATTTTGCAAGCTGGTGCTGATTTCTCCAAATGCATAAAATTTTCCTTGAGCAGTTATTGCCACCCTGATTTCCTAGGACAACTTCCACCCTCCAAGAGCTTTAGCAGGAGAAGAACTGGATTCTGTGTCCACCCCTCTTATCTAAATCCAGTTGGTAAGGTGGACTGGCGACACCATCCCTGAGTGGCTGGGCTCTCATAAATACAAGCGGGTGGGGGAATTGCAGAAAAGTACCAGCAAGCCTGGGACACAGGTGGCACTGTGGGTTAAACCACAGAGCCTAGGACTTGCCGATCAGAAGGTCAGCGGTTCGAATCCCCGTGACGGGGTGAGCTCCCGTTGCTCGGTCCCTGCTCCTGCCAACCTAGCAGTTCGAAAGCATGTCAAAGTGCAAGTAGATAAATAGGTACCACTCCGGTGGGAAGGTAAACACTGTTTCTGTGCGCTGCTCTGGTTTGCCAGAAGCGACTTAGTCATGCTGGCCACATGACCCAGAAGCTGTACACCGGCTCCCTCGGCCAATAAAGCGAGATGAGTGCCACAAGCCCAGAATCGGCCACAACTGGACCTAATGATAAGGGGTCCCTTTACCTTTACCTTTAGCAGAAAGCCTATGGGTAAAAACAAACACAAAACAGCCTTCAAAAGACGGAAAGGAAGGGAATTTTTTTTTTAACTCTTCCGTAGCCTTTGAAACAACGTCTGCACCAAGAACCAAATAGCGAACGTATTCAGCGCGGCACTCATTTCCATGCACTGCGCCTCGGCACCTGCTGAGGTCATCTCCTCTCTTGCAGATTCTCGGAGGACAATTTGCCATCATCTCTCTCACTTGCATTCCAAATTCTGGTCCCTTCCTTGACGGCGGTGCAGCTGACAGCCCACAGCATTGCATTTGCTGCACTGAATAGTCTATTGACGACTTGGTGCCTAATGCCTACAATGAGAAGCAGAGGAAACAAATCTACCGTAATTTTCCATGTTTAGTGCCTTATTACGGTGGCTGCCTCCACTGATTAGTTTGCATTTTTCCTGCGACGCCTTCCTGAGCGCTCCTCCTGCTCCACATCCTTTATCTTCATCTTCAGCTATCAATGAGCTCTGGCTGGCTGTATCGGCAGACACGGCAGAAGCTTTTGAGAGGGGCTGTGGATGGAGAGACCGGGTCTTGAAGCTCCAAAAACCTCGCCTCTGCCATGAACTGAACAGGGGGCTGGAGCTACCATCGCTCTGCCCATTTATCACATGAAAACAAAGAAGTGGAGCAATAGCGGTGCAGCAATAAAACTGCCGCCACATTTGCAAAGCTAAGCAGGGTCTGGTCCGGTTTCAAATTGGATGGGGGACCATGTGTTGAGATTCCTGCTTTACAAGGGGTTGCGCTAGACCACCCTCGGGGTTCCTCCCAACTCTACAATTATATGATTCTCTGATTTTATTTCAAGCTGGCCAATCTAAAACTCAAACTCACAGCCCTAACTGGGAAGCACTGCCCATCCCTCCTGCAAAGTGGGGCTAACACCTTGCAAGGTTGGTCTAAGGCAGGGCTCAGGTGCCTCAGACCCACAGGGGCTGGATGTGCCCCCCAACTCCATCTACTGCTCATCCCGCTCTAAGTTACACTGCCTTCTAGCCCTGGTTCAGACCTCCCTCAAGTGTTTTTACCTGCCTGGAATATATCCTTGAATTCTGATGTTGCCCCTTGCTTCCCAGGACAGAGAGGGGAATGTGAGCGTGTGTAGAAACTAGCCTGCTGTCCAGAGGTAAATTTTGCATTCATTACCCGGCCCACCAATGGCATCTGGCCCCCAGATAGTTACTCAGAATGGAATGTGGCCCTTGGCCTGAGAAAAGTCTCATCCCTGCTGCAAGATCCCCCTTTGAATCCTCTGTCTCGCCATATCCCAACCCAGAGCATTCCAGATGTTGTCAAACTCCAACACCCATCATCCCTGACCATTGGGCATGCTGGCTGGTGATGACAGGAGCTGGATCTGGAGAGCCCCAGGATGGGGAAAGACTGCACTACTTAGGTGTATGGAGCATGTCTACACTTCTCCCTTTCTGGCTGAGCTCACTGCCTCTCTGTATATTGACACTGTTTGCAACTTGGTTTGGGAAAAGCAAGAAGCGGTTGCATTCTCAAATGTTTGGCCTCAGAAATAAATGGAGGAAATAAAATGGTGGCTAGCAGGGGAAACTGTACAACTGAGCTGGTTCGGAGGAAAAGGTAGTATGATTGCCTTAAGGCACACACACACACACACACCCCTTACCCCATCAGTTAATAAGTTTCATTTAAAGGCAGAGAAAGAGGAGAGAAACTTCTGCTTACTGATTCGCTGCTTAATTGCAGACTCCGCATCTGGGTGGAGGATCGACTCCCATCCAAAAGAAATATTGTATCTGGTTCCTGTGGGATCCATTCCGCTGCCGATGGATCTCTCCAGGCCTCCTCATTGTCTTAACTTATTACCCAAGCAGAGAATGGATAAAGTACTTGACTGAGATCGTTCTCCTTCTCCCCACCCCACAAGTAACATGACTCAGAAGATTGTATTGCTCATCACGAACCTGGTGCCCCCGCTCCCCTTCAAACGCTTTTGGAATTGTTTGCGGCTAATAAGTCCTTCCCCCAGGAAGTTATTGTTCTGTGCGGGGAAATCCTTTTGATGTTCTTTGAGATGTAACGGTACAAGTGTTCAGGCAACAATCCCACTGAAAGTACACATGGTTGTGATGGGCGAGTCCTAAGACTATAAGACGTGGCTGCTGGATTAGACCAGTGACCCATCAAGCCCAGCATCCTGTACTCCCAGTGGCCAACCAGACACCTGTGGGAAATGTTATGTACTGAAGTTCTCACCCTGGGCCAGCAGGGGGATACTGTAGATAGTTATGCAAATGAAGGATCGAAAGTGACGTTCAGTGATTGGATAGTTTGCATGCAAATGAAGGATTGAAAGTGATGTTCAGTGATTGGCTAGTTACAGAAAATGGTTACTGTTGCATTCTAGTGGAGCTCTATATAAGCAGGCTGAGCTGACTGAGCTCCTCAGTTCAGTTCTGTTGCAGCTTACAAATAAAGAGCTGCTTTGGAAGAATCGCTGTGTCGTCTGATATGTTCGCCCACAACTTAACAGGAAACCTGCAAGCAGGATGCAAGCACAAGAGCAATCTCCCTTCCTGTGGTTTCCAGCAACCCATATTCCAGAAACATTGCTGTCTCCAAATGTGGAGGCAGACTTAGCCCTCATGGCTGCTGACCACAATAGCCCTCTCCTCCATGAATTTGCTTAATCCTCTTTTAAAGGCATCTGAGTTTTTGCTCATCAATGCCTCCTGGAGGTGCGAGTTCCATAGTTATGCGCTGCGCAAAAAAGTTGCATTTTGTTCTCTATCATGAATCTCCCCATATTGAGCATAATAATAATAATAATAATAATAATAATAATAATAATTTATACCCCGCCCTTCCCGGTTCCAAAACCAGGCTCAGGGCGGCTAACAACAATTTTAAAACACTTTAAAACACTTAATTATAAAAGCATAAAATACAGTATAAAAACATGAATAACAATAAAAATCAAAAATCAATTAGATAATCCCCAGGGCTAGCTGGCTGAATTGGTGTTACCAGGGGAGGCCAGGGGAGAATTAGCTGTGGGGTCCCAGAGCGGGTGATCTTCATAAAAGGGGAGGGGGAAGGAAGAGAAGGGAAATAAAAGATCAGGCTGAATTCAAATTAAAGGCCAGGTGGAATAGCTCTGTCTTACAGGCCCGGTGAAAGGAGGTTAAATCCTGTAGGGCCCTAGTCTCATGGGACAGAGCATTCCAGCAGGCCGGAGCCATCACTGAAAAGGCCCTGGCCCTGGTGGAGGATAGTCTCCTTAGAGCCCGGGACCTCTAAACTATGGTTATTCATGGACCTTAAGGTCCTCTGCGGGGCAGACCAGGAGAGGCAGCCCCGTAGATATGAGGTGATATCCATGAGTTCTAGTGTTAGGAGAAAGGGAGAAATTGGTGGACATCCGATTCAGGCATCTGGTTGGCCACTGTGAGAACAGGATGCTGGACTAGATGGGCCATTGGCCTGATCCTGGCTCTTCTTGTGTCCCTAATGTTTGTAATAGAGAGAGAGGTGAAGTCTGCAGGCTGCAAAATGCCTAGAGAGGGCCTTTCAAATGCCACAGATGTCATGGCACCAAGCTTGCTTGCTGCCAAACAGGAGCCACACGCGAAAGAGAGAAAAAAGAGACTCACGTAGAATGTGATCCAAGTTGGGTCATTGTCTCCCTCTTACACCCTCTGAAGAGTCAACATCTTCTGGTGCCAGGTATCTGTAATACCACCTCCTTCTGGAGTGGGGCTTGGTAGTTCCACCACCCTCAGAGGTAGCAGCCTAGGAAAAGATCACATTCTGTGGCAGCCCCTACACTGCATAATTCCCTTCCCACAAAGGTGTGTTTGGCACCATTGCCTTGTAGTTTTCCTCAAATGCTGAAGAGCCACCTCTTTCACACCTGAGTCAAATCATTTGTTAGAACCTGCCCTCTTTCCTGTAACCTGTTTCACCTGAATATTGCATTGCTGTAAACTGCCCTGAAGCCTCACAGTGAGGCGATAGGACTCAGCAAAGTGTGGCCTCACCTTTTAAAAAAAGAAAAAAAGGGCATCTTGCAGCTGCTCAAAAATACCCTCAGTTATAGAGCTCAAAAACTGCCAACTTCCCCCAAGAGAGGCTTCATTTTCTGCTGCTGTTTGTGGTTTGCCTTATTATCATTGGTTTAACATACTGCGGGATGTCATTTCTGGTCCGCAGCTCAGTGACCTTTGCAGGTCTGCCTCCATCCATCAAGGAATTTTCGTAAGTAAATAGCCAAAAGATCCCACTCCACTTTACTCTAGATGTTCAACATTTGTGGAGTGGAGAAGACATATTTTTCCTCCCCTCTTTCTAAATCACACATATCAAAGCAGAAGGCAGCACCTTCTTCCTCTTTGCTTTGTATCTACTAAGGAATACCAAACTTCCTTTTGGGGGGGAATTAAAGTAAAAAGTTGCCAAGCGCAGCTTGTATCCTTTAATGCAGAGATAAGCAAACTTCCTGCTTGCTGGACGTACTTATTGCAATCCGAATATCTACCAACCAGAGCTGAGTGCAAAAGACATACAGTTCAAAAAGAGCTCCTCTGAGCACATCCAGACTTCTTTCTCAGTAAAGGTAAAGGGACCCTTGACCATTAGGTCCAGTCATGACCAACTCTGGGGTTGCGGTGCTCATCTCGCTTTACTGGCCAAGGGAGCCTGCGTACAGCTTCCGGGTCACGTGGCCAGCATGACTAAGCTGCTTCTGGTGAACCAGAGCAGCGCACAGAAATGCCGTTTACCTTCCCACCAGAGCGGTACCTATTTAGCTCCTTGCACTTTGACATGCTTTCGAACTGCCACATTGGCAGGAGCTGGAACCGAGCAATGGGAGCTCACCCTGTCATGGGGATTCGAACCGCCGACCTTCTGATCGGCAAGTCCTAGGCTCTGTGGTTTAACCCACAGCGCCACCCACGTCCTGCTCTTTTTCAGTACTTTCACACAAAAAGTCCATTCTGGGTTTTCAAGTGCTGTTGCAATCCACGGAGAAAAGCTTGGGATATGCTCAAACCACGTGTTGAAATCAGTGGGGCATAGAATAAGGCCTTCCTTTTGACTGGATCATGCCCAACACAGCAACCGAAAAATGAAGATTAAACACCCCACCATCCCAAAACTTACTAAGCAATACAGAATCAAAGAGAGGAACTAATAGCCAGTGGCATAGCCTGGGTTGTCAGCACCCGGGGCAAGGCAAGTAATTTGCACCCCCTAACCCGTGGATTTGCGCCCCCTAACCCTAACCCCCAGATGTTGCGCCCGGTGCGGCCGGCCCCCTCTGCACCCCCCACGCTACGCCACTGCTAACAGCTTGCCATCTTATATACTTATAGAAAACGCATTCAACAGGTGTCAAAATGGCACCATCAACACATGAGAAGAAGGTATTAGGATTTGGGGGGAGGGGAAAAAATACAACAAACAATAATATACAAGAAAACACAACAAACATGGGGAAGAAACCCTAAGGTTGGGGCAAGAGAGCCACACAACAGCTCAATGTGGGCATGAAATGCTTATTGTTTGTGATGGTGATGGGTTGATGGCAAGGGGTGGAATGGAGTGCCCTGGCAAAGGGCATGGCTGGCTATCTGGCCTCCTGAACAGGAAGACTCTACACCAGGGATAGGCAACCTAAGGCCTGGAGGCTGGATGCGGCCTTCTCAATCTGGCCAGTGGACAGTCCGGGAATCGGAGTGTGTTGACATGAGTAGAGCGTGTGCTTTTATTTAAAATGCATCTCTGGGTTATTTGTGGGGCATAGGAATCTGTTCATTTTTTTCTTCAGAATATAGTCCAGCCCACCACATGGTCTGAGGGACGGTGGACCGGCCCATGGCCGAAAATGGTTGCTGACCCCTGCTCTACGCTGAAAGCTTTTCATAAATGGAGCAAAACCAAAACTGGCAGGTTTATCCATCCCTGTCAAAAGCCAGGAGTTGTGCAAGTCCAAAGAGGACACAGAAGCACACCAGGCTCAGGAAGTCAGTTGTGCATACAAAGGCCCATCTCAACAGGAAGTCCATTGTAGCCCTTCCTGTCTCGAAGGACCCAGCGACCAGGCATGGGGCAGGAAGAGATTCCAGAGTTTGCAGACACTTCACTGCCAGGAAGACGCTCCACATCTTGTGGTGAGCTTCCAGATTGCTGAAAGTTCCCAGTCCTAGCCCAACACCAGTCTGACCACCAAGTAGAATACTAGCTGAGTTAAGAAAGGTTTAAAATAGTTTTACAGTGTTCTCATATATCCCTTAGGAACCCAAAACAGCAAGGGATTTCTTGAGCTACTCTGAAGGGCTTGGGTTTCTTTAGAACAGCTGGAGGACTATGGTGTCCTCAATATTTGCTTTATTTACAAATATCAAAGCTGAGCTGAGAGGATACAAAACGCTCTCAAAAGCGGAAGGCATGGCACCTAGGGCCGCTGTGCCCTGCTTTCTGCCAACACCAGCTAGACCAGCCTTTGCCAACCTGGTGCCCTACAGAAGTTTGGGGCAGCTCTCTTCTTCTTCATCACCCTCACCACCAAGTAATCATCATCTCCTCTGCTGAACAGGCTCATTGAGGCAGAGTAGCGAGCCCAGGAAAAAATGCACAGAGGTTTGCTGCTCTCGACTATCCAGCATAAAATGCGGAAGATTAAAACAAATGCCGGGGGAAGAAATTATATGCTAAATTTCAGCTTGACGCGATTTGAAATGGCTGAGCCCTTAAGCCCTGGAAGTTAGGATTTTAAGAACACATAATGAGGGCGGGGAAAGGATACTGTAATAAAATGCAAAGTATAGCATTACAGAGGTATTCTTTAAATTTTTTTTTAAAAAAGACGAAAGGAGCTGAGCCTGCTAGCGACCGATTTTCAAATATCGGTATCATTACCTTCTGATTACATCCTGCTTTTTATTAGAAATGCAAAATATTAAAAGCATTACAGTGGGAGAGGAACATGAATTTCCCTGCAATTGATGCCTCCCAGCTCATTCTCTTGTTCCTATCTCGTAAGACCAGCCACACAAAATTGAAAATATATGTTGCGAGGGGCAGGGGGGGCGGAGAGAACAGGATCACAGAACCATAGAATTGTGTTGGAAGGGACCCAGAAGCAAATCTAGTCCAACCTCCTGCAATGCAGGAATCACAACTAAATAATATAGTAGGCCAGCCCCTTCCCAGCTTAATGTCAAGAAAGCCTACATTCATTCTGCAACCTGCCAACATCTAGAAGCCACCCCTCTGGCTCCCCCACCATAGCGCATCCCTCAAAACTGATGGGCTGAGGATGCACCTCTTGGTGCTAAAGGCAGTACGGTGTAGTGGTTAGAGTGCTGAAAGGTGGCATATAAATGTAATAAATAAATAAATGAAAGATGATGATGATGATGATGATGATGATGATAATACCCCACCCATCTGGTCGGGTTTCCCCAGCCACTCTGGGCAGCTTCCAACAAAATATTAAAACCACAATAAAACAGAAACATTAAAAACTTCCCTGAACAGGGTTGCCTTCAGATATCTTCCTAAAAGTCAGATACAGTGGTATCTCTGGTTAAGAACTTAATTCGTTCCGGAGGTCCGTTCTTAACCTGAAACTGTTCTTAACCTGAGGTACCACTTTAGCTAATGGGGCCTCCTGCTGCTACTGCACGATTTCTGTTCTCATCCTGAAGCAAAGTTCTTAACCCGAGGTACTACTTCCTGGTTAGTGGAGTCTGTAGCCTGAAGCATCTGTAACTCAAGGTACCAATGTAGATGTTTATTTCCTTGACATCTGGTGGGAGGGAGTTCCACAGGGCAGGTGCCACTACTGAGAAGGCCCTCTGCCTGCTTCCCTGTAACTTTGCTTCTCATAGTGAGGGAACCGCCAGAAGGTCCTTGGAGCTAGACCTCAGTATCCGGGCTGAACAATGGGGGTGGAGACATTCCTTCAGGTATACTGGGCCGAGGCCGTTTAGGGTTTCAAAGTCAGCACCAACACTTTGAATTGTGCTCGGAAACATACTGGGAGCCAATGTAGGTCTTTCAAGACCGGTGTTATGTGGTCTCTCTGGGAAGAGAACCTCACTAGAATCTTGCCTCTGACTTTCCAAATTGGGGCGGTGTCCTATCAGCATTTGTTAATAACCCCTAAAGCCTGGGGGTGCGTGTCGCTTCCATTTGATCGATACAACATTGCGGGTCACATGTCTGAGCCCGCTTGGCTGCCACGGAACAGCGGCTGGCAAATACTGCCGTTTGACAGAATTGCAGATATTCATAATGAAAAAATATTGTTCTAACCAAGAGGGAATTAAAAAACAACAAGAATCCAATCTTGAAGAGCCGGGCAGGAAATGAAATAAACATCTTGGAGATTAGACGGGGGCTGTGCATGTGATGTACCTAATCTCTTTCCCTGCTATGGCAGGGATCTTCTCCATTGCACAATTTCCTTTATTGACTTGGTTCATTTCTGTAGCATCAAGCGATGGCGATTTTAGTGTGTGCATGTCCCCCACAAACGGTGATGTAGCCTTACAGGGAAACCAGTATATTTTGGGTTCCTTCTCTCTCGGAGTGAGGTCACAGCAGCCAAACTGAAGTTTCAAGTGCAATCTACCTCAATGTTCTCCTCATAGCTGCCCAGTGTCCCTTATTTGAAGGAACAGTCCCTTATTCCAGCGCCATGTCCTGCTGCTGTCCCTTATTGATGGATGTCCCTTAAATGATGTCCCTTAAATTTCAAAGGAAGCAGCTCCTCTCCCTCCCTCCCTGCCGGCCAGGGAGAAGGGAGGCTGCAACTGTGTTGCTTGGTTGTGTTGCTCACCCAATAAGAAGTCTAGGAACGACTGGGGGTGGAGCTTGCATGCCTTGTGTGTGGCTAGTTAATGCAAGCTGAGGAGGTTTTTGAATGCTGGATGCCATTTTGTTGCACGTGCTGCTGCAAACTTTGCAGTGCAAAGCCAGGCGGGGGAGCCATCTTAAGTTGAGGCTGCATAGGCCTTGTGGTGCATGTGATTCAGATTCTATTCAGTTGAACCTCTGGTTGCAAAGTTGGTTGGACAGTGTTCTCGAAGCTACCCAGCATGAGTTTGACCAGACTGCAGGAGGACAGGAAGACTGGAGTGCCTGGAACAGGTGAGGCTGCAGGTCCCTTATTTTGGCTGCTGGGCCCTTATTTTCAAGGCTGCTGGTCCCTTATTTTCAAATCTGTAAGTTGACAGCTATGGTTCTCCTGCGTAACGGCACTGCTGTTTTCTTGTGTCATTCCTTCTCAGTTCAATAGGACACCTTTGGATTGTGGCCTTAATGCAAATCCCTTCACAAATTAATAAAGCACCACGGGGAGCTGTAGTAGTTCAGGGATGGCTGCCAAGCAGAGACCTGCCATAGGTTACACAAAGAGTTGGTGGCACAGCCAAATGCTTCTACCTGCTTCTGGCCCCCTCAGTTTATCTTCCTCCTCATACGATCTTTTTTCCACCATTTGGGTTCCTGCCATTATGCATTAGCCTTCCGCTTACCGACATTTAGCTTGGCTTTCAATCGGTGCCGACGTGCTCCTCGCCCGAGCCAATCTTAAATTGATTTCTTTCCCCCACTCTGAAGGAAGATTTTCGCGAGATACAATATGAAACGCCTTTCTAAAAATAAAAATAAAAAAATCCATAGACACGATGACAATCTCCCAGGTAAATAACAGCGTCGACAGCGTGCTGCCACAATGTAGGACAAGCGCTCCTGATTTCTGATAACTCTGAAAAGATATCCGGGCCCTTGAAATGGGGTTACGCCAGGAGTGGCTGATGATCAAAGCCAAAATGAATTGAATCCTGTTGTTGAATAGTTTTTGGGTGCTCAAATATGTGATGAATCTTTGATTTCCCAGGATATTTCCAGGGCTGTGATGTTTGTGATCAGTTAGGCTAAAAAAAGAAGATGACTATTCGATTAAATTGGGTGGCAGATTCCCACCCCCCAATAAAGAAATCATCATTTCTAATACAAATGCTTTTAAGAACTACAGCTGGCAAATGCCTTTTTCTCTTTCATAGGAGATTATGCTAACTATAGCGCAGGTGTGCCTAGTCTAAAAACAATGAGGGGATCCTTCTGGGTTTAGAATTATTGTTTGTTATCTATCTACGTGTGTGTGTGTGTGTGTGTGTGTGTGTGTGTGAAGGAAACAAGTGAGGAGAAGATTCTAACACACAAGTGGAGGAAAACTCATTCAATGCAATCAAACACTGGCAAGGACTCATCATTGAGTCTACCTAGTGGCCACGAAGACAGCAGCATAGAAGACATACTTTGCTGCCTCCATTGTATCCTCATTGTGTTGTCCTGCAGAGCTTTTCTGCGTAGTGTGGGGCCTTTTGGGTCCAGAGGAGGTGACAGAACCAATGATAGTTCACTGTGGCTTGTTCTCAAATTGCTTGCATCCACCAGGACCTCGACGCCACTGTTACAGCAGATGAATATCAAGAGGTGTCAAGTCTTGTTATGCTGGATGAGTTCAGTGGCCAGTAGCCATCAATAGCCCTCTCCTCCAGGAATTTGTCCAATCCTCTTTTAATACAGTCAAAACTGGTGGCCATCACAGTCTCCTGTGGCAGGGAGTTCCACAGTCTAACTCTACGCTGCATGAAGGAGGATTTTATTTTAACTGTCCTGAATCTTCTGACGTTCCATTTCATTGGATGCCCACAAGCTTCTCCCTCTCTTATATCACTAGTGGAAATGAATTGTTACTCAAAGAGCTACTGGCATCGGCAGGTGGCCAGCATATCAGAAACGGGAGTTCTTGATTAAACGTCTTAGGCTTGAGTCCAGGTATCAGATTCCCATTGAATGTCCCAATTGCCATGCACATTCCTTTTATATAACAACAATTAGGAGTGCAGCAGGCTTTCTAGTTAGACTAATCAGAGATGTTGGGAATGCGCTGAAAATCGTTCAAGAAGGACTCCTAGGAATATGAAGTAATGCTAGCGAAACCTTGAAACAGAAGATACTCAGAAGAGGAGGAAATTCTTGCAGCAAGGAAACACATAAATGAGTACAGGGTACGCATAAATGGGATCCTCACAGTTCCATTAGCAAGAAGCCACCTTACCCATCAATACCTCATTAGTTTGAGGATAGAGGAAACATCAGCACTTGACATATTTGGACAGCTCTATTTGCAGAAACATAACCCACGCTTTCAAATGAATTTATTCTGTGCTGCCCTGGAAGCAACAGCAAAACAGGTACTGGATGGGGTGGCAAGGGGGGTTATGTATTTGTTAAGAATGCAGCCCCACATTGTGATGGCTCCAAGCCTGTAGGAAGCCAACCTCTGACCAAACCTTCAGGAGGAATGGTTGATGGGACGGGAGGTGGGCAGGTGTGGAGGACTCCCTGGTCCTGAATGGGGTAACTGTGCCCCTGAAGGACCAGGTACACAGCCTGGGAGTCATTTTGAACTCGCAGCTGTCCATGGAGACACAGGGTCAATTCTGTGTCGAGGGCAGCTGTTTACCAGCTCCATCTGGTATGCAGGCTAAGACCCTCCCTGCCCGTGGACTGTCTCACAAGAGTGGTGCATGCTCTAGTTATCTCCCACTTGGACTACTGCAATGCACTCTACATGGGGCTACCTTTGAAGATGACCGGGAAACTACAACTAATCCAAAATGCGGCAGCTAGACTGGTGACTGGGAGCAGCTGCCGAGACCACGTAACACCGGTCTTGGAAGACCTACATTGGCTCCCAGTACGTTTCCAAGCACAATTCAAAGTGTTGGTGCTGACCTTGAAAGCCCCAAATGGCCTCTGCCCAGTATACTTGAAGGAGTGTTTCCACCCCCATCGTTCAGCCCGGACACTGAGGCCCAGCGCCAAGGGCCTTCTGGTGGTTCCCTCACTGTGAGAAGCCAAGTTACAGGCAGAGGGCCTTCTCTGTAGTGGCGCCTGCCCTGTGGAACGCCCTCCCACCAGATGACAAAGAGAACAACAACTATCAGACTTTTAGAAGACATCTGAAGACAGCCCTGTTTCAGGAAGCTTTTAATGCTTAACAGACTACTGTATTTTGATATTTTGTTGGAAGCTGCCCAGAGTGGCTGGGGAAACCCAGCCAGATGGGCAGGGGTATAAATAATAGATGATCATGATGATGATTAAAAGGGCTGGGGAAGTTGAGCCTGCAGAAGAAAAGATAAAGGGGAGATGTGATGGGCTGCCCTCAAATATATGAAGGGCTACCACAGAGAAGATGGATTGGCTTGTTCTATGTTGGTCCAGACAGGAGTATAGTGAAAACTGCAGGGGAGAAGACTTCGGCTCAACCACAGGAGAAACTTCTTGATGGTGCAAGTGGTTTGATGGTGGAATAGGCTGCCTCAGGAGGAGATGGGCTCTCCCTCACTGGAGGTTTTGTAGCAGAAGCTGAATGCTAGGAGGGATGCTGTGAGCATCCTGTACTGCAGAACAGGAGATCAGGGGTAGACAATGTGGTTCCCTCCAGATGTTGGTGGACTACAATGCCACCTATGACTGTCAGCCAAGCTGGTTGTCACTCAATAATATCCAGAAGACACCACATTTGACCAGATGGTCTCCAAGGTCCAGTTCCATTTTATTATCCCCAGCATTGCCCCAAAGCACATAGTTAAACCATGGAACTTGCTCAAACGGCAGGCAGTGATGGCCACCAATTTAGGTGGTTCCAAAAGAGGACTGGGCAAATTCATGGCGCAATGGCTAGGCTGGTTGTTTCCCCGATTTGCTCTGCCTTGCATCCTGCTTCTTCAAAATTCTGGTATAACATGAGGATTTTCCACAATTAGTTCTGGAACCAGAGCACAAGCAATTTGCTTTGGAGTTCAGTGACATCAGTTCATTTGCAGGTGTCACCTTCGCATTACTGATGTGCCTTGATGAAACACCTGCAAACCAAAACCAAAAACCCCAACAAACGGAAAGTAACTTTGATGTGCTCATATGTGTGGTTCCATGAAAATTCTGTTTGAGGGGGTGGGAATGCTTTACAGATGTTCCTGTGTGTTCCCATTGTGAGGGGATAAAGTCACCCACACAAAAGAATCTGGATATAATTGTAAGTATGGATGGACACATCATGATTTCTTTTCTGCAATGTTTTCATCAGCACAGGGACATTAGTCATTTAGATATGGAGGGGAAAGAGGAGACGTAAAGAGGTGAACTGTGGGAACTAAAACCTGCAGCAAAACTATGTCAACAGCACTGGGAACAAAATCTAAAATACGTATTCAGAGGTTGTTGGGGTTTTTTTGGTTTTTTAATGCTTTTAAGCTCATATTCACCCTATATACAGAATTGGCACTATTGCAGGTACTGCATATTATCCATTCTATATTTGTAAATTAATATTTTAGTGTAACAGCACCTGTTATTGTTTTTATCTTTTTGCAAACTACTTTGAGGATTTTATAAACAATCAAGTGGTGTATACATTTTGCGAATTGAATAAATAAACACGTACATAAGATAAAACCATCAAGACTTGCTAATGCGTCAGCTCCGTTTAGAGGGGGTGGGAATGTAATTCTGGACCATTTCAGAAGCTTCTCTACTTTATTCTAGTCTTGAATAAGGAACACTATTGCCCTCTGGGATCATCAGCTCAGATCCATTTTACACAGTCTTAATTAACACCTTTTGTCTGGGAGAGAAAAGCTTTATTTTGCTTCACACCCCAAATTCCTCCTTGCGGTTTCCTAGTCTTCTTCTCCCCCACCCTTTACCCATCCAACGCAAACAAGGAAAGACCTTTTCAGAGCCAGCTGGCCCACCCATTGAATGAATGGAGCATTTGTCCCAGACTTCATCCCCTCAACGAATGCAGAAAAGCTCTTCTCTGCAGCCACACAGAAGAAGATTCTAATTTCCCTAATGTTCAGAGGCAAATCTCCGAGTACCAGATCCAAATGGCACTCCAGACCAACTCACAACCACTATTGTTTTCTCATTTTTTATTTATATTTAATGATTCACATCATTAATCCTAAAATGGCAGTTCGCAGAGCAGTATACCTTAGTTTTAACACCAACTGAAAAGCAGTGATTTTTACACTTAATCTTAGCTGAAAGGCTGAGAAGCTATTGAAAACTAACGATTTTGCATGCCGGGAGAAGTCTAGAAAGCTATAATAAGAGGCTAAAAAGTGAATAGAGTGTCCCTGCACTATATAGAGCTCCTTCCCTAGAAGCATAGATATAAGAGGTGGGGCACGTGGCTGGCCAGAAATAGGCATTTTATTGGGGATAGGATGGCTCGTGCCTTTCTCCTGCCATATTGCAGCACTTGTGGAAATTGATGAATGTCTCACCCAAAGAATGTGTCCTAGCCTAGACACTGTATGGAGTGCTGGCAGGAACTGATGAGAGTTGGAATCTAGGAACACCTGGGAGGCAGCAGGTTCGGTATGCCTGGTACATTGCTTGGGAATATTTTATGTGAAAAGGATCTAGGGGTCTTAGTGGACCACAAGCTGAACATGAGTCAACAGTGTGATGCAGCACCATAGAAAGCTAATGCTATTCTAGGCTGCGTCAACAGAAGCCTAGTGTCCAGATCAAGGGAAGTAATAGTACCCCTCTATTCTGCCTTGGTCAGACCAAATCTGGAATATTGTGTTCAGTTCTGGGTGCCACAATTTAAGAAGGATGTTGATAAGCTGGAACGTGTGCGGAGGAGGGCAACCAAGAAGATCAAGGGTCTGGAAACTAAGCTTCCTGAGGAACAGCTGAGGGAGCTGGGTATGTTTATCCTGGAAAAGAGGAGACTCAGAAGACATAGGATAGCCATCTTCAGATATCTCAAGGATTGTCACATGGAAGAGGGAACAAGCTTGTTTTTTCCTGCTCTGGAAGATAGGACATGAACCAATGGATTCAGGTTACAAGAAAGAAGATTCCAACCAAACATCAGGAAGAACTTTTTGGCAGAGCTGTTTGGTTCCCTTTGAACATGGTAGATTCTCCTTCCTTGGAAGTTTTTAAGTATGAGGTCGGATGGCCATCTGTCATGGATGCAATAGTTGAAGAAGAAGAAGAAGAAGAAGAAGAAGAAGAAGAGGAAGAAGAGGAGGAGAGTTTGGATTTGATATCCCGCTTTATCACTACCCTAAGGAGTCTCAAAGCGGCTAACATTCTCCTTTCCCTTCCTCCCCCACAACAAACACTGTGGGGGAGAGAGACTTCAGAGAAGTGTGACTAGCCCAAGGTCACCCAGCACTGTATGGGGAGGAGCGGGGAAGCGAACCTGGTTCACCAGGTTACGAGTCCATTGCTCTTAACCACTACACCACACTGCATTGCAGAGGGTTGGACTAGATTACCCTTGGGAGCCCTTTCAGATGTACAGTTCTATTTTATGTATATTGTTGACTATCCAGATTCTACTTTGGAGAGAATTTAGGCTGGGAAGCAGAATTAAAAAGAGAGGAGGAGGATCTCTGAGTCAGGGAGTCCATTTCACTCCACTGTGTGTGTTCTCCTACTTCATTTTGATCCAACGTTTGTTCCAGCAACAAGTTCACTTTCCCCCCTTTCACTCCTTTAACTCCCAAAAGCAAACAAAGCATGTGCCAATATCTTCAATTATGTGACAACTGGACACGCTGCAAGATCCATTGTCCCTGACCCCGCGGGTCACATTTCAAAAGTGGCTTTAGCGATCGTTCAGTAGCGGCGTTTTGCTTCGGATCACTTGCTGAAATGCCAACACCACTCTCAGACAATTTAACCAACGGGATAGTTAATCCTTTTCTTCATCATCTAATGTGGTCAAGTGATGCCTCCATGGATGTGCATCGTGTAGCTCTGCCGGGATTAAATATCACTTCAGTCGGTATTGATAGTCATCAGACAACACAGCTTGATTGTTTGACTAAGCAAGGCCCAAGTATTGTCTTACGGGTTAATCATTAGCAGTGCCTTGTGCTGTAGAGTATTATAACAATGCAAGGGGACGGTTTGAGGTTCACATTAATTCTAGCCAGGAATCTGACCTCTGAATACCAGTTCCTGGGAAACATACACAGAGAGCTGTCTCTTGACTGTGTTTTGTTTGCGGGTTTCCCAGTGGCATCTGGTCATAAGTGTAACTCGGCTCCATGGCATCCTTTGCAATGAGATGTATTGGTGCCCCCATCCCAGGCGCCCTTCACTGAAGTCAGGAGAGACCATGGAGCAGAAACTCAAAACTTTTGCTTTCATGCTCTGCCAGGAATTTCCTCCATCAGGGTCAGGTCTGCTCTGTTCAGCCTCCCCTCCTCCTCCATCACTCTATCTGTCCGCCTTCCTGCCTCCCTCCCTTCTTTTTCCCTCCTCCTGCTGCTCTCACCCGCTCTCCCCATTTTTCTTCCCTCTGAAATAAATAAATTAAGGTCTTATATATATAATAAATGTTCATAAATGTACCAAGCAAACACGTACATAAATATGTGAACCACATGTCTGAAGCAGTGCAGGAGGGCAGTCCTGGAGCCATTTTGGCTCCCTAACTGACCAAATGTTTTCTCTGCAAAGTCAAAGGAAAATGGAAAAGCCTCCCCATTGTCTTTTCATTCACAAAACCTGTCTTGAGGGTATATCTGTGTATGAATGGGGTGAGCCTGTGGCCAGGCTCAGGAACTGGGTATTTGTCACTACAAAAGACTGGCCAGGCTCCCCAGGGTAAGCATTAATAGGTAACCTGCCAGGCAGGAGATAAACAAGGCACTCAGATTTCTGCTGTAGACCGCCCTTTCTGTGATGTAGGTATGATGTGTCTGGGGGGTGGTCTTGAACTACACCATTCTATGATGTATGTATGATGTTTCTGGGGGTGGTCTTGGACTCCAGGGTGGGCAATTTAAAATGTCTATATAAGGGCGGGTACACCTGGGTTCGGGGTCCTCCTCCTTCTCCTGCATGTGAAGGGGGCACCCTGTTGCAACAGTTCAATAAAGATCAGGCTTACTAGCTGTTTTGCTTCTCAGTATTCTCTGTTGGCCTCTGTTATTTTCTCCGACCGATAGAGAACCTGCAAAGGACTCTATAAGGGCTCTTGTGTTACCCATAAGGGAATAAGGGCAGATTTTCGTTTATTATACCTCCAAGCCCCACTGGGCACTCTGTTCACACTTCTAATAGCCCCATCTGCTGACTGGGGAGGGGCTTCCACAGGGCTGTTACCCATGCCAGCAGCTGGATTCCTGTGTCAAGACACCCAGGGGAGCCTGCATGTCTTGCCTGGTCACCCAGAGTAGTAGAAAAGTGAGCAGGCTACTATCCACTCCAAGCCAGAGTGAGGAGGTGCAATTTTGGGCAGGGGCCAATTTGCATCCTTGGCAGGGGCTAACTTGCCCAGGGCTAACCTGCATCTGGTCAGCCACTGTCTGAACAGGATCATAGAATCACAGAACTGTAGAATTGGAAGGAGGGATCCTAAGGGTCATCTTCTCCAACCCCCTGCAATCACAACATGTGGTCCCCCATCCAATCTGAAACCATAGCAGACCCTGCTTAGCTTTGCAAATCTCAACTAAGGCTTCCATGACAGATGGGCATCCAAACTTCTGCTCGAAAACTCCCACCAAAGGACAGTCCACCACCTCCTGAGGGAGACTGTTCCACTGTCAAACAGCTCTTACCGTAAGAAAGTTATTCCAGGTGTTTAATGCTGGGCTTAGATGGGCTTGATCCATCAGGCTCCACTTATGTTCTTAACTGGGCCATAAAATTCAGAGAAGTGCAAATTTCGAAGGAGAGCCGTGGTTTCATTTGCACACTTGTTCAGAAACTACGAATTAGCCAGCCGAACTGAATTTCTTTCCCCATCCATATTGACTCAGATAGCTCTTTCGCTGGTGGAATTTATCCAAAAGAAATCAAATTAAACATCCACCTTGAATACATTCTCCAGGAAACCCAAGGCATTCTGCACAGAATGGAAATGGAGGACGTATCACTTTCCTGCCTCTCCACATGTGGCACTTCCCAAGTGTGAAATCCACATTTCGATTTGTTACGCAGGTTTCTGATTTTATAGCATTCGGTTCAGAGCCATATCTTGGCATTTGCAGCTGAAAATGCTTTTAACAAAATGCATTGAGCGGGAACAAAACTAGTCTTCAGCTGCTATTGATCTGGAAAAAAAATTCATGAATTTTTACTCCAGTTTAAGGATATAGGCAGACGCCTTCACAGGCATTTCGGTGAAACAGAGTTCAGGTTGAGATAAGCTCAGAACTGCTTGGTGTCTTGAAACCTAAACTTCAGTAAGAACGAACAGAATTTGATTTTTTAAAAAATAAAATGTATCTTCGACCTTAACTAAATACTTTTGACTACTGAAGATTACAGAATGGCCTTTGAAAGATATCAGAGTGACTCTCTCCACAGCAGAAATGAGAAAAATAACTCCTGAATTTCAACCAAGTATTTCTCTATCCTTTAGGTATAAAGAAAAAGAAGCTTTGCAAGGTCTGTTTTATAAATGACTATAAAAAACGGCCAGAAAATATAGATATAATAACTGCCAATGTCAAATTCACTTCCCATTTACATTAGAATTATCCCTAGAGTGTTAAACTGTAATGCAGATTGCACTCCACTTAACTGGATTGCCAATATCCTTTCTGAATCCACGGCAGACGGCGTCATTTTTTAAAGTATGCCTTTACCATTTTGAATTCATAAGCTGTTGTAATCTGTAAGTCCCTCAAAATTATTTATGACACTCCAAAGGAATGCAAAGCACAACAAAGGAGATGTGGGCTCTGATCTGAGAAAGAATCTCATCCAAAAATGTTATTGGACTCGGACAACCTGTCTGATATGCAATGCAAGAGGCTTCCAAAGGGGAAATGCTATCACGCTAAAGGTCCAGTTCTGACTTCACAGGCAATGGCATAAACTAGTGGCATAGCGAGGGTTGCCAGTGCCTGGGACTATGCAGAGGGAGAGAAACGCACTCTGTACACCTGCACATTCAACTGCCTAAGAGCACCTGCATCACCCAGGAGATTGCAGCCGCAGAGATAAGAAAACAAGAGTCATTCCATCATTCTGTTGTCTGGAGAGGTCACTTCATGGAAGCCGTTTTCCACGGAGCCCATTCCCAGCAATGGAAGTGCGCAGCTGTATTGAGGCAGCACCAGGTGTTGAAATGTTGTGCCCCTAAAAATTTTGCACCTGGGGCAACCGCCCCAGAGCCCCCCCCCCCCACATCGCAACAATGGACCTCCTGATAGAATGGTATTTGCAGGATGCCCTCTCCTGCGAAATGCAATGATTGGTTCAGTATACAAGGGACAAGGTGATCTTTTAGATACAGTGGTACCTCAGGTTAAGTACTTAATTCGTTCTGGAGGTCTGTTCTTAACCTGAAACTGGTCTTAACCTGAAGCACCACTTTAGCTAATGGGGCCTCCCGCTGCCGCTGCATCGCCGCTGCACGATTTCTGTTCTCATCCTGAGGCAAAGTTCTTAACCTGAAGCACTATTTCTGGGTTAGCGGAGTCTGTAACCTGAAGCGTATGTTACCTGAAGCGTATGTAACCCAAGGTACCACTGTATCTTGGGTCCAAGTCATACATGGCTTTGAACACCAGAGGTAACACCACAAACCTAGTCTGGTAGTTGGTTGGCAACCCATGCAATTATTTCAGCAGGGGTGTAATATGGTGGTGATATTCCATTCTAGTGAGCAGTCAAGCTACCACATTTTGCACCAGCTTCAGCTTCCAGAACAGGCTCAAGGACAGCCCCACATCGAGCACAAAGATGAGATAATTCCCCATAGGCTGGATTTAGTGCTTGATCTGATCCTAGAGACTTTGCTTACTCTAAAACAACAATTTAAGGCGTGGAAGTGGGGCATTTTCATGCCTGAAACAAAGCAAATGTATAACATCATTTCCTCATTATAACAAGTCACACTCCAGCACAGAGTAAGTCACACCGTGCATGGGAGACAATTCTGGGTCACTTATTTTTATTTATAATGCACGTTTTATGCCACCTTTGTACGGAAACTATCAAAACAGTTAAGAGCGTTCAAAGCTGAAATAAAAAGGCAGAACCAGATAAAATTAAAGGGATGTTAGAAGCTTGGCGGAACAAAAATACCTCAACTGCTAACCTAAAGGACAAGCAGAGAAGCAGCCGCTCTAAGCTCCCTCGGGGGTACCACTGAAAAGGTCCTGTCAGAGGCCTCACCAGTCACACCAAAGCCTTGTTCACACCATGCATTGAAAGCACTAAGCTATCACTTTAAACCAGGGGTCAGCAAACTTTTTCAGCAGGGGGCTGGTCCACCATCCCTCAGACCTTGTGGGGGGGGGGACTGGACTATATTTTGAAAAATATATATATGAATGAATTCCTATGCCCTACAAATAACCCAGAGATGTATTTTAAATAAAAGGACACATTGTACTCATGTAAAAACAAGCTGATTCCCGGCCTGTGCGTGGGCTGGATTTAGAAGGCAATTAGGCTGGATCCGGCCCCCGAGCCTTAGTTTGCCTACCCATGCTTTAAACAGTGATGGTTTCCCCCCAGAGAATTCTGGAAGGTCTAATTTGTTAATGGTGCTGACAGCTGTTTGGAGGCCCCCACATTCTCCTCCCAGAATTTCAAAAATTTCCAGAGTGCCTTGACAGTCCATCTCTCTTCAAAGGGAACTCTGGAAGTTGTGACTCTTTGAGAAGAAGAAGAAGAAGAAGAAGAAGAAGAAGAAGAAGAGGAGGAGGAGTAGGAGGAGGAGGAGGAGGAGGAGGAGGAGGAGGAGGAGTTTGGATTTGATATCCCGCTTTATTACTACCCTAAGGAGTCTCAAAGTGGCTGACAATCTCCTTTCCCTTCCTCCCCCACAACAAACACTCTGTGAGGTGAGTGGGGCTGAAAGACTTCAGAGAAGTGTGACTGGCCCAAGGTCACCCAGCAGCTGCATGTGGAGGAGCGGGGAAACGAACCCGGTTCACCAGATTACGAATCTACCGCTCTTAACCACTACACCACACTGGCTCTCAGTGGTTCCCCTCTCTTGAGGGGAAAAGGGGGTCTCCCAGCAAACCTCCGCAAATCTCAGAATTCTCTGGGGGAAGCCTTGACTGTTCAAAGGGTTATGATAACACTTCAGATGTGTGGTGTGAATGTGGTCCAATTTTGGTGACCGGAACACAGAGCACCACTCCCTCTTCACATCATAGCTGTCAACTTTCCCCTTTTCTTGCGAGGAAGCCTATTCGGAATAAGGGAATTTCCCTTAAAAAAGGGGAAACGTTGACAGCTATGCTTCACACACTTAGCTTGGACTAGGGGAGGGGAAGATTTGCCATGGCCCCCACAAATGTATTCATGCCCACAGAACACAAGGTAGAGTTCCTTCTATTAAAATTATGAAGGTCAGGCCTGTATGGCTGTGACTGCAGACTATTACTGTGTGTCCAGCCAGTAGCAAGGACCAAAGGACTAACCAGGAGTGGAATACTCTGCCAATAAAGATTCAACAGGCACCTTCCATGCCAACTTTTAAATACCGGCTGAAAACTTTTCCACTCCACACCCCCACGCCCCAGTGACAGGCTTCAGGGAATCCTATCCCTCCCACGGTGGCGGCCAAGGAGCACATAAACAAAAAGAGTTCTTACCAAGTAATTTATTCCATAATTCACAGAGAGACACGAAGGAATGTAGTCCCCCTAAGATAATGGTGTTGCTCCAAGTAAAGTCCCACCCCCTACATTTCTCCTATTCTACGTCACCTCTGTGTCAGCTAATCTGAGTTTTGTGCCTCTGAGCTTTCTGTTCTCCTACCCTCAATGCACGCCAGGTCCTGGGAGAGTGGGGGGGGGGGTGAGGAATGCTTTCCAAGGACACTGAGTCTGTCAGCTGTCTCTCCCCTGTGCTTCTTCTTCCTGCTGTTCCTCTCCTAATATTTCCTAGCTTCTCCCCTGTGCAGCCTCTGAACTACAGCCTTCTGCAAACCACTGTTCTAAATCTATAATGTCCTTCTGTTCTTGGGAAGGTTCATGAGACAGGGGGCGGCCCTCACTATTTATCTTCTGTCTAGTCCCTGACACCCAGGCCTATGCAAGCCAACACACACACACACACACACACACACACACACACACACACACTGGAGGGTGTTGAACTAGATGATCCTCAGGGTCCCTTCCAACTCTACAATTTTTTGATACTATGACATTCTGCCACAAGGGTTGACTGATGTCTTTACAAAACTTTTAAATAGTTTTATTTAGTTGTTAAGGAATGCAGCTAATGGGTTAATTCTCCATGAGTCAGAGGAGATAGTGCACTCCCCGCAATGTACCTGCAGGAATCTTGTGACTCTCTTATCTGTTTCATAGGGCAGATTTGGCTAGTAATTTTGTATATAAGTGGGCTCAGGTCACAGCATACTGCGTGGTGGGAGATTTCAGGAACAGTTGAAGGCTATCTGGTGGGACTGTGGATTTGAGTGAAGACATTTTGAAGAGATCGTTTGAGGAAGCAGTTGGGAAATTGCCAGACTTCTGATCTCAGGGAACTCTTATCAGTTGCAGGACTTTGCAGGCAACTGAACTAAGGACCTGGGTGTGGACTTTAGCACAGCAAGGACTTTGAAGCAAAGAACCCTCTCCAGGCTCAGAGAAAGAAGGCTACTTTTAACACTGCAAATAGTTTGTGTGCATGTGTAGTGGTGAATGTTGTTGTTGACCTAGTACAGATAACTCTGATAAACAGCTGTTTTCTTTGGGAAGCTTAACCATTTGAGTGAGCTCCTTGCATACTGCAAAAAACCCCAACAAAACTGCAAAAACAACAACACAAAAATATGTTTTTGTTGCTATAAATAGCTTTGATGTATATTTTTTATGGTATAGCAGGGTAAAAATACTTTTATATAAATAAACTGTGTCCTGTCATGCTTTCCTCAATTTAATTGCCACTGCTACTGTTCGTTCAGGCGTGAGCAAACGTGAAATGTGGTTTTATACTGGTTATTGTTGGTGTCTAGAGGGTCACTTTTTGGGGATCGAAAGGCGGGGTTACGGATATTTCAATCCATCCGTTCTGTCACGGCTGCTTTGTTCCTTGCAAATGTCTCTACCTCCCCACTTCCTCGCAGCCATGCCTCTCGTGGGTCAGCCAGCAAGCTCTCCAACGCGGATGGAAGAGTGGCGGTGGGAGGGGGGCAGGGAGAAATCCAACTTCAAAAGGCAAAAGCCAGGTGCTACAATGATGGGATAAGCAGCTTTTGCTGTTGAGAGTCAATTCTGGACGGATGCCCAGGCCAGACAACTGGGAAGCAGCCATTGTGAGACTGAAAAGGGCAACATCCTTATTAAGATGGTAGGCCAAAATCTACTCTCCAGAGGTCCTTTGATGTTGTGCTCCCCAACTGTTCTTCGTTCCAATTGGCCTGTCCAAATCCCATAATGACGCTTGATGAATGCAAAAAAGTAGGAAGAAAAAAAGAAAAAGGTGACCTGAATTCACTGGGTCTGTCTGAAGCTCAAGGGGCACGTCCAGATCTCCACTCTGCAAATTTCCTTTTGAGTCAATTTAGTGATGGCGGTGTCCAAGTAAGCTGCATGTTCTCAGAGGCTGGCCACCTGCACACCGTCCATTTTTAAAGCACTATGGTGCCATTTAGAGCAGTCACGGCTTCCCCCCAAAGAATTCTGGGAGCTGGAGTCTGTTAAGGTGCTGAGAGTGGTTAGGAGACCTCCTTATTCCCCTCTCAGGGAGGGTTTAACCCTCTACCTCACTGCATCTCTGCATGAGATACTGTTCATCCAAGGGCATGGCCAAAACTGTGGTTCACCCAGGGAGTGGACTCTTCGAAGAGTGGGCATCATCATGCTCAAGAAAATAGCAGCTGCAAAGGGTTCACACTTTAGAGTGAGGGAAAGGATACAGGGGAAGTAAAAAAGTTTGATGCCCCCTTAACACCAAAGCCATCTCTCTGATCTGATTCGGTGTTCTTCTGAAGTTGCTTTTATTTTTTATTTTTAAGTTGGAGATCTGAACATAGATCACCGAGCATCTTCTCTCATTTGGTCCTAGACCCTTGACTCCAGATAGGCATGGCCAAATCAGTTTCCCTTTCTCTCATTTTCCCAATCTAAAATTCATCTCTCTACACTTCAGCAATTTGTGATTTTCTTTTAAAACCTCGTGAAAATAACTCAGCATCTTGGTGCAATTGTCTTCCAATGAATGCAATTTTGCATTAAGTACATCATTTTACAGTTTCCTCATATATATGCATTTTGGTACACATTGCATGGTTGGAGAACTGCAATGCAAATTTCGAGGAAGAGCAAATTTTGAAAACTAGCCACTTTTTGGTACATGCCTTGGTTTGAGAAGTGTGAATCTGGTTGTTTCTCATTAAAATGCAACCGAAACCTAATCTCTTCCCCATCCCCTAAGCCTAGCCCAGGGATGGTGAACCTGAACTTCCTCCAAATACTGCTGGCCTCCAACAGCAAGTGGATAGCTCAGCTGGTTAGAGCGTGGTGCTGATAATGTCAAGGTTGCAGGTTTGATCCCCGTATGGGACAGCTGAATATTCCTGCATTGCAGGGGGTTGGACTAGATGATCCTCAGGGTCCCTTCCATCGCTATGATTCTTTATCAGCTCCCTTCACTCCTGACGAATGCCCATGCTGGCTGGGGCTGATGGGAGCTGGTGTCTAACTACACCTGGAGTGCCACAGGCTCCCTATCTTTGCATTAGCTACCGCACCATGCAAACACACCAATGGGACCACTTTCCCCATTTGTAACACGTGCAGTGAGTAACAAGCTAGGCTCCCTGGTGCCCACAGAGCTATTCTATGGACGGCACATACCTATTGCAAGCTATACATGCTAGCTACAGTATGAATGATATTTCTGTATGAAAAACCATCCTTTACATTTAAGTGGCGTACGAGCAAGTTGAAAAGTGAGGGGGGAGGTGTGAAAGCCTCCATCGCCGAGGCCGCAAATGCATCACATTTAGCTCTAATTCATCCCGAACTAATTAAAATGGAAAAAGTGTATTATACTGCTTCCCCCTAGCAAATTAGATTTATAATGTACCAGAGGGTGCGGTACCCAAAACAACTGGAGGGTACGCACACAGTTTATTATTCTGATGCCGTTTCCATTATTAAAGGAACGGGGGAAATGGTGCAGGATATCATTAATCTCTTTTTCAGAAGTGAAGGGAGTCAAAACGAGTTTGGAATAATGTGGTGGGGGCCGGAAGGTTGGAAGTGGCTAATGTGAGCAAAATCTGAGGTGGGGGGGGAGAGAGATAAGGGTGTCAATTTTGTATTTCCATGATTCTCATCCCTTGAGATCCTGTCCTATCTGGGGAAGAGGCTGAGTGGTGGGTGCAAAGGAGTGGAATGGTGATGTGTTGGGAATGGAATTGAATCCCAACAAGATAGAAGTACTGTTTTGGGTGTGGGGGACTCCCTGGTCCTGAGTGGAGTAACTGTTCCCCTGAAGGAGCAGGTGTGCAACCTGGGAGTCATTTTGGACTCGCAGCTGTCCATGGAGGCGCAGGTCCATTCTGTGTCCAGGGCAGCTGTCTACCAGCTCCATCTGGTACGCAGGCTAAGACCCTACCTGCCCGCGGACTGTCTTGCCAGAGTGGTGCATACTCCAGTTATCTCCTGCTTGGACAACTGCAATGTGCTTTATGTGGGGCTACCTTTGAAGGTGACTCAGAAACCACAACTAATCCAGAATGCGGCAGCTAGACTGGGGACTGGGAGCGGCTGCCAAGACCACATAACACTGGTCCTGAAAGACCTACATTGGCTCCCAGTGCGTTTCTGAGCACAATTCAAAGTGTTGGTGCTGACCTTTAAAGCCCTAAACGGCCTTGGCCCAGTATACCTGAAGGAGCATCTCCACCCCCATTGTTCAACCCGGACAGTGAGGTCCAGCTCCGAGGGCCTTCTGGCAGTTCCCTCCCTGTGAGAAGCGAAGTTACAGAGAACCAGGCAGAGGGCCTTCTTGGTGGTGGTGCCTGCCCTGTGGAATGGCCTCCCGCCAGATGTCAAGGAGATAAAACTATCTGACTTTAAGAAGACAATTGAAGGCAGCCTTGTTTAGGGAAGTTTTCAATGTCTGATGATTTATTGTATTTTTAATATTTTGTTGGAAGCCATCCAGAGTGGCTGGGGAAACCCAGCCAGATGGGGAGGTTATAAATAAATTATTATTATTATTATTATTATTATTATTATTATTATTATTATTATTATTAGGAAAGGCCCATTGTTCAGTGACAGAGCATCTGTTTGCATCTCCTGTTGTGGTTCTGATTGTCCCCTGCCTGAAACCCTGAAGAGCCACAGCAGGTCAGTGTAGGCAGGCAAGACTGAACTATTTTTTAAAAAATAAGATATTTATTAAAGTTTTACAAAAAGAAAGAGGTTACAAAGTAAAAAAGAATAAAAAATAAAAATAAAAAAGTACAAAAATACAAAGAAAAAATACAAAAAATAGAAAACAGTTAAAAACAAATCAATCTTTTCATTTCTTATATTTCATTTACTTGTTTCCCTGACCTCCCCACGCCTCCCTTTTTTGTATTCCAGTTCAATTAGTTAATTCAGCAAATCCTTTCCCTCTTTGTTTTTATCTTAATCCTTTACCTTAATGTATTGTAACTTTACCTTCTCGCCTAATAACAATCCGTTTTTACATACATTACTGCCAAAACCACTTAACTTCATTCCGACATCATTCTAACATTCCTTAATTTTGCAGTATTTATCTAAGTAGTCTTTAAATTTCTTCCAATCTTCTTCCACCAACTCTTCTCCCTGGTCTCGGATTCTGCCAGTCATTTCTGCCAGTTCCATATAGTCCATAACTTTCATCTGCCATTCCAAGCAAGACTGAACTAGATGCACATTGTGTCCGACTCAGTATAAGGCTGCTTCTTATCTGCAGAGGGATAGGCTTTCCAGAGCCAGTTATTGCTTATTTGAGGACAACCAAGGAAGGCCTCCCAAAGCAGCTTTCAAGTGTCACTGAGAAGACAGCCCCTGCCCTTATTCTCTAAGAGACATGGCACAGAAGGGAAAGTGTCTGGGACGGAGGAAGAAAAAAGCAAGCTCAGATACGAATTGGTGGCTACAGAGACCTTGTTGAGAGCAACAGGCTGTTCTTTCAGCAGAGCTGGTGGAGAGGTCCTTCAACAACGCCCCCCCCCCCCCCCCCGACAGACAGACGGCGAAATATGAAGATTGAAGGCAATAGTCTTGCTCCACTGTTGTTCCCAACTACTGGTATTCAGAGGCATGTTATCACCTCTGATCCTGGAGTTAGCATATAGCCAACATGACTAATTCGCCATTGAAAGCCTTGCTCTCCACCCATTTCTCTAATCCCCTTTCAAATCTGTCGAAGCCAGTGGTCATCATGCATCTTGTGCTGGGGAGTCCCACTGTTTCAAATGTGCTCTGTGCAAAGAGCTGTTTCCTTTCTATACCTAGATATTTCCTCTTGCATTTTCCTGGAGCAGAGAAACAAGAGATATCTGAGCCACCTGCCTTGGTTCTTAATTTCATTCTGCTTGGTGTGTGTGTGTGTGTGTGTGTGTGTGTGTGTGTTTAATGTTTGCAGGATGTGTGGAAATTTAGCCTTCATGAAGTCCGGAGAGCATTTATACCAATGAGAAATGAAAGAAAACATCACTAAATCATCCCGTGCCGACAGTCTTCCCAATTTACAGAATAGCTCAGAGCAGAGAGCTAGGTTTGCAGAGCTGAATTATATTTAAAATGTGGGGCGGGGGAGTCTCAATCTGTTTGAAGCACAGTTATTAAAAGTTGCGAGGAAAACATACACTCTCCAGACAACAGGGTGCCTTGGAGGCTAAATGCTAGAGGTGTTCTTCTTAATGCTTAAAGTTTAACCTTCGTAGACTATGTCTGAAAAATGGCCATCTACTTACTTGTATGGCTGAGAGACTCTTGTCTGAAGGGTGACCTATAAACTCTCCAGGTTTATTTATTTTAAAAATCTGGTCATCATTTCAGAGGCTCAGCTGATAAAATTGTTTACTGCTTTTCTTTCTTCCAGTTCAGTGCTAATCCTGTGCAGCAGTAGCGTATTGGACTTGGATGAAAAAAACTGGCTTCGGAATCTCGCTCATGGCACAAGAAAAACCAATGATCAATGTGCAGAGGCTACAGAAACCCCCCCAGCAGCACATCACATTCCCTCAACCTCCGTAAAATCTAAACAAAGACCACCTTCCCCTTTGCAAGTCTGCCCAGACACTGAAGTCACCAGAGGCCCTCCTTTGAGCAAAATGGGGTTCACCGGATTATAGTCATTCACTTCCTATCTCCTCCAACCGGTGCATCACCAGGCATCGCAACAACAACGGAGATGATGATGAGATATTTATCCCATGTCACTCTTCCGTTGTGATGACTTCATTTCGATGCTGCTGCTGCATGATTAATGATTAAGGCGGCTGTCACGCTGTTTGATGGATTCTAGTAGCGGGGAGTGACATTTGTGTCTTGTATAGCTTCCCGAAAAGCTGAGTTCTTATTAGCATTGAGAGACACCATTTGGTTTGGCTCTCCAGCTAATCAAAGCCAGGATATTCATAGAATCATAGAGTTGGAAGAGACCACAAGGCCATCGAGTCCAACCCCCTGCCAAGCAGGAAACACCATCAAAGCACTCCTGACATATGGTTGTCAAGCCTCTGCTTAAAGACCTCCAAAGAAGGAGACTCCACCACACTCCTTGGCAGCAAATTCCACTGTCGAACAGCTCTTATTGTCAGGAAGTTCTTCCTAATGTTTAGGTGGAATCTTCTTTCTTGTAGTTTGGATCCATTGCTCCGTGTCCGCTTCTCTGGAGCAGCAGAAAACAACCTGTGACATCCTTTTATATATTTGAACATGGCTATCATATCACCCCTTAACCTCCTCTTCTCCAGGCTAAACATGCCCAGCTCCCTTAGCCGTTCCTCATAAGGCATTGTTTCCAGGCCTTTGGCCATTTTGGTTGCCCTCCTCTGGACACGTTCCAGTTTGTCAGTGTCTTTCTTGAACTGTGGTGCCCAGAACTGGACACAGTACTCCAGGTACTTCAAGAAGGGATCATCTCAAGGCTCTGGGTATCGTTAGACTACAACTCACTTCATCCCTAACCACTGGCCAAGCAGGCAATGATGATGATGATGATGATATTTGTTTGTTTGTTTGTTTGTTTGTTCATTCATACCCCGCCCATCTGGCTGAGCTTCCCCAGCCACTCTGGGCGGCTTCCAACATAATATTAAAATACAGTAATCCATCAAACATTAAAAGCTTCCCTAAACAGGGCTGCCTTCACATGTCTTCTAAAAGTCTGGTAGTTGTTGTTCTCTTTGACATCTGGTGGGAGGGCATTCCACAGGGTGGGCGCCACTACCAAGAAGGCCCCCTGCCTGGTTCCCTGTAACATCACTTCTTGACTGGGCTTAACCGTCCAGGGGTCCTTTACCTTACCTTACTAGAGAGAATGCCTTGTCCCTTATGCACCCTGTAGGTTTCTACAATGTGCAGGAGAGCCTCATCTGCAGGTTCTAAGGATCTCAGAAGCCCTCCCTGTAGTTAAATCAGAGCAGGGCTTTTTGAGTGGTGGCCCCTATTCTGCAGAATAGTATTCTTGATGAGACATGACAGCACTTTCAGCACTTTCTGAAAACAGTTGAAGGCAGCTTTTATCTGATAGCCTTTCCCAGCTGAATAAATAGGTCTTTACCAGAAGTGTCTATTTGTTAGAGTTTTAATGTCATCTTAAATACACATTTGTTGTACATTTGGTGTTTTTAAATATCTTACATGCAGATCGCCTTGAGATGGTGGCTTTAAAGGCAGCGGGTCTGTTTCTATGCTGCTGAAGGAACTGACAAAAGAAGCCACATGATTTCTTTTGTATATGCATGATAATACGAATATGTTAATGCGGCTGGGGGAAGAGATTTCAGAGCACCCCATAAGCAGACATTTGAGGCTGTGTTTCTGGACGGGTTCCTTCTGAAGCTCAGTGGGATTCGTCATGGGTAAGAAACTTCAGGCTCGCAGCCTCCATCTGTCTGCCTTCCCCCATTGGTAGAGAGAGGATAACAACCTCTCTCTCCCCAACAGAGGTGTCGCCAAGACTTTTTTAATTAATCAGCTAATTAATTAATGCAAAGTGGTTGGAGGCCTCTAGACAGAGCTGGCATTACTCTAAGGCAAGAAGCTCATAGCTTATACCCAATGTCATCATCCTCACACAGCTAACTTTCTGTGCTCTTTGCAACAACTGCCCTTCCTCCTCCTTAGAGACAGCCAGGAAATTGACCGCAATCACAGAAAATATATTTAAATGCTTCTGGATTTGGGATGAAGACGGGCAGCTACAGACTCTGGGCCAAAGCTGGCCCTCAAATGCTTCACACATACCCTCTTCTCTGGTGAAAATAGGGACATCCTTTTCAATAATAATAATAATTTTATTATTTATACCCTGCCCATCTGACTGGTTGCCCCAGCCATCTCTGGGCAGCTTCCAACATATATAGGTAAAGGTAAAGGGACCCCCGACCATTAGATCCAGTCGTGGCCGACTCTGGGGTTGCGGCGTTCATCTCGCTTTATTGGCCGAGGGAGCCGGCGTACAGCTTCCAGGTCATGTGGCCAGCATGACTAAGCCGCTTCTGGCGAACCAGAGCAGCGCACAGAAACGCCGTTTACCTTCCCGCCGGAGTGGTACCTATTTATCTACTTGCACTTTGATGTGCTTTCAAACTGCTAGGTTGGCAGGAGCAGGGACCGAGCAACAGGAATTCACCCTGTCACGGGGATTCGAACCACCGACCTTCTGATCAGCAAGCCCAAGAGGCTCAGTGGTTTAGACCACAGCGCTACCCGTGTCCCAGTCCAACATATATAAAAACATAATAATACATTAAACATTTAAAAGCTTCCCTGTACAGGCCTTCAGGTGTCTTCTAAAGGTTATATAGTTTAAGGTTACCAGATTTTTTTCAATGAATCCGGGAACACTTTTCAACTTCAGTAGGAATTATAGGATTTTGTATGGGGACTGATTTGTAAATCCAGGGACTGTCCCCGGGAAACAGGGATATCTGGTAACCTTAGTATAGTTACTATCTCCTTGGGCCGGGGGTGGCATAACTTGTACCCTCCAAAATTTATCAGATAAAAATAGGGGCCTCCTATGCAAAAGCGGGACATTCTGGGATCAGATCGTGATGGCTTCTCTAAATTTGGAAATTAGGGACACTTGGAGGGTTTCACCCACTGCCACAGACCTACCTTTTACCAGGTAAAAGTGGTTTCAAATGTGCAGAGAAACACCATTTCCTCTCCACCCCCAACAGTCATACATTTCCCCCCCCCCCCTTTCATGCTATGCTTCTGCAAAAAAAGGCCTTTCCTGAACATACGTGGTTTTCAAAGGTTCTTGCTGCTGGCACAGCCAGTCAGTCTGACACACCACCACTAACTTCTAAAAGAAAGGGGAGTGGAGAGAGGAATATTCATTATTTGAATGAATGCCCCCCCCCTCTCTCTCTCTCTCTCTCATATCACTGCAAGTTGGAGAGGGAGCCAGCAGCTAAAGAAGAGGAGGAGAAAGGAATAAGGGTGGGGAGGTGGAGACCAAGGAAAACAAGAACAGTGATCAATCTGAGATGAAACACAAGATAACATAGGGCAGGGGTAGGCAACCTAAGGCCCATGGGCCGGATACAGCCCAATTGCCTTCTCAGTCCAGCCCATGGACGGTCTCGGAATCAGCGTGTTTTCACATGAGTAGAATGTGTCCTTTTATTTAAAATGCATCTCTGGGTTATTTGTGGGGCATAGGAATTTGTTCATTCCCCCCCACACACACAAAATATAGTTCGGGCCACCACATGGTCTGAGGGACGGTGGACTGGCCCACGGCTGGAAAAGGTTGCTGACCCCTGACATAGGGGGTGCACAGCCATGTGGGTCAAGATGGCAGATTGCTCTCTTGAGCCTTTTTTTCCCCCCCAGAGAGAAGAGAGATAGCATGATAACAAAAAGGAGTGTGATGGCCTGGGATTCGACATGGATGCTGAACCTGAGGGATCCCAGCCTGCACAGGATTCCTCCACCTCCAGAACCAGCTGAGCCGGGGCTGGGGCATGAGCCTGAAGGGTCCTCACCTGTGCTGGATCCTCAGCTGAGGATCAGCTGAGTCTGCTCTGGCTCCTGAGGTGTTGGAGGACCCATTGCCTGCAGGTGCTCCACTCTCAATCCCGTCAGGGGAAGCTGAGGTTGCCTCTGGGTCTGGTAACCCTCCAGCCTCTCCTGAGCTGCAGAGGCTCAGGGCAGAGAGGCGGAGGGAACTAAGTTCCAGCATGAAGAGTGCTCGCCTCCAGGCCAGGAGAGGTGAGTCACCAGAGGATTGGGGCCGCCCAATGCCTCGGTGCAAATAAAAGCCGGCCAGCCCCAGTCCCAAGTTGAGGGAGCAACATTGTTGGTTGCTAGTTCCTGCCTGAACCCTGTCCTGCTTTCCTGCCTGAGCTCCTGACCCGCCCTGGCTCCCTGCTTGCAAGCCTGTTCCTGACTTCACCGACTCCCTGCCCTGCACCCACCTTCAGCTACTACGGACTGCCTCCACGTTGCACCTTTGACCACGGACCGGACTTGGACCTCGCCTCTCGTGTAACCCAGGGGACCAGGACAAGGGAGGGATAAACCAACCCTCCAAAACCGTCCTACACACCCCCAGAAGAAAAATGCTCCTCAGGTGGGTTTAAGTTTATCTCAGTTTCTCTGTATTATTTACAGAGTTTTCTGAAAGGGACAGGGATCTCTGAAAGGGACATCCTACAGCCTCAGTTCAAACACACAAGTGAAGGTGTTCCAGAAGACATCCACACACATTCCCAGCCATATCCAGATCTCCAACGCAGGGAATATTCTTAACAAGCACCAGATGATTATACAACAAGGTAGTCAACTAGGGCTGGGCCAGGACATTTGGCAGCTGCAGTCAAGCTGCAAATTACCCAGGGCTGGCAAGTGTTATTTTAGCACCGCTTATGTTATTCTTTCATTTTTCCCAGTTTGCATCAATTTGTGATTAAAAATAATAATACTAATAACCATAACAATCTGGAATTTTCATCAGCCTTTAAGTGTGATGGAGGGCGTTCTGTCCCTTCCCAGGGTTGAAAATATTGAATCTCTGATTGGTCAGCTTTTCGGCCCTCCACCACATGCAGCAAAGCATCATGGGCCAGCCCGGTTTCACAGGCCTGTTCCCTCCCCATCTAACCTTGCTGTGATGGGGGGGGGGCTGTTGGGGGTTGCTGAGGAACATCCACCTTCTAAATGCAACCACAGAGGAAGCAAATGTCTCTTAAGTGACACCATGATGGATTGGGCTCTTTCCCCCCTTCTAATTATTATTGGATTTGCTTCGCACAGCACAGCCTGCTAGCATTAAAAACATTCATAATACATAACTGAGATAATATCAAAGGAGCAGCGGCCCATGGTTTTTTTGAACATCACAGCTGTGCATTACGAGTTTGACTAAGCCGCAAGAAAAATCAAAACTGAAATCACCATGAAGCACGCCAAGCAATAAAAAATAAAAGGCATGCCGGATTTGTGTGTGTGTGTGTGTGTGTTATACAAAAAAAATGCAGCAGAATTAAATTAATGGTGCCACTCTGATTTGAACAAACATCAATATCAAACAATGTGCAATTGAATTCATGGGTTATCTCACACAGAGATAGAAAGAAAAATCCCCTACTCCCTTGCTTGATTAGACCAAAGACCCAAAGAGATAATCAGTCTATTATTAGTGGCCAACCAGATGTCTATAGAAAGTCCACAAGGTGGGCACAAGAATGCAACAGGTGTTGATGGACTACAACTCCCATCATCTCTGACTGCTGGCTGTGTTGACTGGGGCAGATGGGAGCGGAGGTTCAAGCAAGTTCTGAAGGGCCACAGGTTCCCGTCTCAGGTTTACACCAGTCTTCTTCAACCTCGGGTCCCCAGATGTTGGACTACAACTCCCATCATCTCCAGCCAGCTGAGTCCAATGGCCAGGGACGATGGGAATTGTAGTCCAACAACATCTGGGGGGCCCAAGGTTGAAGAGCAAGCACTAGAGTAGACAATAAGGTGCTAGCTACATCAGGGATGGGGAACATTTGGTTGTCATTTGACTCCAATGCCCATCAGCCCCAGTCAGGGATCATGGGAACTGTATTCCAGCAATATTTGGAGGACCACGAGTTCCTGCCCTGCTCCTGAGCTAGATGTCTAAGGGTTTGACTCAGTCCAAAGGCAGCTCTCAGTGCTCATCATATCTGTTTAAGAACCCTTATTCACATAGTTGGAAATCCACCAAGATGATACCAAGCTTTGCCACGAGGCAATTGACCCACGTGGGTTGTGGCATGTAGGAATTAGGTCTTAGGAAACAGATATGGGTTCCCTCTCAAAGCCCAGGGGATTACTGCTTGGGGTCAGGAATTAAGGGCCTTCATCCAGGTCAGATGCTAATGAGCCCAGGTGCCCTCTTCCCCATTGCGTGTGGTTGGGTGTGACCAGAAGCTGCCGGCTCTTCAGCTATCTTTGCACTGGTGCCTTTGCCAACTGGCTTTCTATTTGCAGATCACTGTAGTCTTGATAAAATAAAACGTTTTGTGTTTAGGGTTGTCTGGTCATCTGAGACCCTGAGCTTTCAGGGCCCAAACCTGAAACCTAGGAGCAGTCTCTGGTGATGTCATGGGGGCAAGCCCTGGTGATTCTTCCTCTGCGCTCCCTCCCATCACAGAACACTGGAGATGGAAGTTAATTGGGAGAAGGGAGGAGGCAGCAGAGAAGGGCAAGCCAGCGCACCCACCCAGCCCTGAGAGTCTATGCAATAATTTGTAGCCAGCTCCCTCTGGGCTGAAGCTTGCAAGCTGCACACATTGTCTTCTTAATTAAAATAAATAAATACAGGCACTCTTAAACGTTAAAGACAACCTCTTAATTTGGGTCCTTACCTAGACAACATCTAAAGCTCGTGTTTCGTACATAGAAGGCTCCAGCATCTAAAGACAAAATCATCAGGTGCTGGGATCTCTGCCCAAGCCCCTGGAGAGTTACTCCCAACCAGAGTAGATAAGACTGGTCCAGTCTGACCCAATGTAAGACACCTTCCTATGTTTAGGTGCAGTGTATCTTTTAACAGGTTGATCAGGGAACGTATTGTGTGGTACCCAACTAAGGTTTGCTCAAAGCAGACCCACTGAAAGTAGTGAGCGTGACTAAGTTAGGCCCATTAATTTCAATAGGACTACTCTGAGTAGGGCTTGGCTGCATACAACTCAGTCACTCCTGCTATGGCAGGAAACATGAACTAATTAAGGGCTGATGTAGGAATGCTTTGGCCATGCAGTGAACAGGAAGTAACTAATTAA
Organism: Podarcis gaigeae; assembly: GCF_964106915.1. Classification (NCBI taxonomy): domain Eukaryota; kingdom Metazoa; phylum Chordata; class Lepidosauria; order Squamata; family Lacertidae; genus Podarcis; species Podarcis gaigeae. The sequence continues at coordinate 49,658,591 of NC_139690.1, read as the reverse complement.
AGGGCCAGAAGTGAAGAAGGAGAAGGTAGTTTAAAAGAACGGAGCAAAAAAGGAAGCCACAAAAAACCCCACTGAAATTAATTAACTAGGCTTAGGTAGGCCCATTAATTTCAATAGGTCTACTCTGAGTAGGGCTTGGCTGCATACAACTCAGTCACTCCTTCTATGGCAGGAAACATGAACTAACTAAGGGCTGATTCAGGAATGCTTTGGCCATGCAGTGAACAGGAAGTAACTAATTAAAGGGCCAGACGTGAAGAAGGAGAAGGTAGTTTAAAAGAACGGAGCAAAAAGGAAGCCATAAAAAAAGGCCTGCTGAAATTAATTAACAAGGCTAAGGTAGGCCCATTAATTTCAATAGGTCTACGCTGAGTAAAACTCATCATTTCCTAGTTTACTGCACAAGTAAGAGAGAAAGGACATCAGCCAGAGGAACAACAGCAACTGGAAGCATGTACTGCCTTCCTTCTTCCTCCCAGGAAGAGCTTCTGAGCACAGGTAGGTCACCTTGACTCCAACCAGCAGGCTGCTTGCTTCCTGCCCTCACACCAGAAATAACCCCACTACAACCACCCTAGGATTGCAAAGGAAAGTCTAGCCTCAGATGGACAAATTGCACTTTCTCTGAATTTCTCTCTTTCCCCATCTTAAATGCAGTTTCCTGTGTTTCTGCATCAGTTTGCAACTGTGTTTGTTTTCAAGCCCCACATGAAAACCCATCAGCACTTTTTCTCCTAATAGGATATCCTTTTGCAAGCACCTTTCCCTAATACAATGCATTTGTGTGTGCATTTTTTTGCCAGTATGTACAATATTACACATGAATTCCTCCTGTGTATGCTTTCCTTTCGCACATCTTTTTTTGTGGGGGCGGAGAGGTGTTGAATTCCTAAGGACAGCTGCATTTCAGTTTGTATACAGTTTCCAGGAAGTGCAGATTAGGGAAATTCACATTAAAATATGACCCAAACTGAATTTATTGCTCATCCTCAGACTGGCCTCAGCTACCAGAGCACCAGTGAGCTGAAATTCTTCCATCCAAGCCACCAGAAAGGGGAGATCTGCCTGGCTCCACCCAGATATAGAAGATTGTTTTGACTGCAACCCATCAACTCCATTCGGGAACCATACAAATGATCTTCCTTTGCTTCCTTTCCCATCCACTGCGCTGGCCTTGAACATTTTCTTTTTACAAAGTTTGTGAGTCTGACAGCAAGCCCTGCCTCTCATTTCTAATTGCCTCCAATACAGAACTGAATTCATGATTGGAGGGAGCCACTTTGGGAAAACAATCTTTGCCTGAGAAGCAGGATAAAACCATAATAGGTTAAAATAAAATAAAAAAGGTAAAAGGCCACTGGACGGTTAAGTCCACTCAAAGACAACTACAGTGGTACGTCGGGTTAAGTACTTAATTTGTTCCGGAGGTCTGTTCTTAACCTGAAACTGTTCTTAACCTGAAGCACCACTTTAGCTAATGGGGCCTCCTGCTGCCGCCACACCACTGGAGCACAATTTCTGTTCTCACCTGAAGCAAAGTTCTTAACCCAAGGTACTATTTCTGGGTTAGCGGAGTCTATAACCTGAAGCGAATGTAATCCAAGGTACCGCTGTATGGGATTGCAACACTCATCTCACTTCAGGCCGAGGGAGCCAGCGTTTGTCCACAGACAGCTTTCTGGGTCATGTGGCCAGCAGGACTAAACCGCTTCTGTCACAACAGACACCATGACGGAAGCCAGAGTGCATGGAAACGCCATTTACCTTCCTGCCACAGCGGTACCTATTTATCTACTTGCACTGGTGTGCTTTCAAACTGCTAGGTTGGCAGGAGCTGGGACAGATCAATGGGAGCTCATCACCATCGTGGGGATTTGAACCACAGACCTTCTGATCGGCAAGCCCAAGAGGCTCAGTGGTTTAGACCACAGTGCCACCCACGTCCCTAAACACGGGTCATCTAGTCCAGTGTTTCCCAACCTTGTGCCTCCAGCTGTTTTTGGACTACAATTCCCATCATCCCTTGCCACTGGTCTTGCTAGTCAGGGATGATGGGAGTTGTAGTTCAAAAACAGCTGGAGGCACAAGGTTGGGAAACACTGATCTAGTCCAATCCCTTACAGATGGCCATCCAACCTCTCTTTAGAAACCTCCAAGGAAGGAGAACCCACCATCTTCAGAGGGCGTCTGTTCCACTGTCAAACAGCTCTTGCCATCAGAAGGTCCTTCCTAATGGTTAGTCAGAATCTTCTGTTCATATTTAAGTCCTTGATTCCATTTGACCGCACCGTCAAATTTCTAACTACAGGAAAATATCCTCTCCTTGTTTAAACCAACTCTTACAAAGATTACTTGGGGAAACAGCACATCCTTGAGATCATGGATCTCCTTTTTTAAAAAAAATGTATTGTTATCTTTTCAGGAAATCCATCTGGAGTTTTTAGGGGGTCCATGGAGCTTTCTATGGTTGCTCCATCAGATTTTACTCTGTCCCTTCCTCTCTCTTTTGCCTAAACTTCATGGGCTAAAATGATCTCATCTGCCCAAAATGCTTACAGCTGCTGCTTCCGTGGTGCTGATGATGACTCACCATCTCCCATTCGCACTGACATCTGCCTCCAACTGGGCACTTTGCTGAAGTGTGATCCATCACAAACTGAATGAAGCCTGGGTAGACTGAAGTCTGGTCTTTTACAAATTAAGTTCCTTCTGGCTCCCTTCCTTCCTTCCTTCCTTCTCTCTCTCTGACACTTTTAAGCACACCTCCATTTCCTCTGTCATTCAAAGGCAATCCAGGTGCATTTGCTGGGAGGCATTCGTGTCCAGGAGACGTCTCAATCCCCTGCTGTTTCACCCACCAAGAAGAAGAAAACAACCTTGAGCATTTCCCTCTGCCCAGAGAGCATAGCTGTCAAGCGTCCCTTATTTGGCGGGACAGTCCCTTATCCCAGCTCCATGTCCCGCTGCTGTCCCTTATTGATGATGTCCCTTAAATAAGCTACTGAAGGTAATGGGGCCCTTTCTATGTCCAGCTGTCCTTTGTCAACAACAAATTGTTGCTGTTTTTTTTGTGTTGAATATATGCTATATGGTAATTTATGGACCTAATAGGTATCTAAAGCCATTTGCATGCAACAAAATATGTATTTTATCCAAGTAATTGTTGATCCCTTATTTTGGCTGCTGATCCCTTATTTTCAAGGCTGCTGGTCCCTTATTTTCAAATCTGTAAGTTGACAGCTATGCCAGAGAGCCAAAATGCTTACCATAGCTCATGGTATATCCTGCTTTGAACCACAGAGACTGCTCTGTAGGAATGTAGCACATGGTTTCATAATAGGTTGCCAACTTTTTTGACTGGTTCTCCTCCTGACATGCCAGTATTATTAGATAATGCTTTCCCTGGTATATTCTTTCTTCGATTCGGGAAACCTGCCCAGTGCCTGATTTACGTATAAGCAAAACAAGCTACAGCTTAGGGCCTCACTCTCTTGAGAACCCCAAAAAAATTTAAAGGAAAGGAAAAAGTGGATGTACATTTCCAAAATATAAGATAAAAAACAAATAAAATAAAACCTACATACAGCAACAGTGTTTTGTGTTGTGTAGGCTCCTTTCTGTTATGTGCAAATGGCTTTAGATACCCATTAGGTCCATAAATTACCATATAGCATATATTCAACACAAAAAACAGCGACAATTGCTGTTGACAAAGGACAGCTGGACGTAAGACAGCTGGACACAAGAGACTCGGGCCCTACGGGACTTGACATCTTTCTGCAGGGCCTGCAAGACAGAGCTGTTCCACCAGGCCTTTGGCCAAGGCACAGTCTGACCCCCTCCTTCTGTAATCCTCATGGCCCAATGGTTGCCATTAATTTGATTCTGAACTGATTGATTTTATAATGTATTTTAATTACTTGATTGTGATTTTATGCAAACTGTGTTACTTTTACTGTTGTTAGCCGCTCTGAGCCTGGCTTCGGATGGGGAAGGTGGGATATAAATAAATATTATTATTATTATTATTATTATTATTATTATTATTATTATTATTATAGGGCCCCATTACCTTCAGTAGCTGAGGGCCTCATCAAACCTCAATCCGGCCCTGAACCTGCCCACCATTTTTAAGGCATCAGGCTACTGTTAAAAAGCAGAGGGGTCAGAGCCACTGAAAAAGTTGGGGGATCTGCTTGGCTAAACTTACATCATTCCATCAGTGAAGCCAAGAGGGGTTTTTTTGTCACCTGGGAAGCCCAGGACCTCCCTACACTGCCCAGGCTTCCACCCTGGGGAGGTGACTGTGGTGTCGCTCACACTTTCCCCCCAGCGGCACACTCCATTGTCTCTCAAGACAGACAGAAGCCAGCACCAAGCCAGAGAAGGAAGAAAATAAGACGCTGGTCTTTCTTTCCTTTTCCTTTTTTGTACTAGGCACTAATTGGTAACACTTCCTTGGAAGATTTTTCTTGCATTTCTAATTAAAAGCTAAAGGCTGCATGTCAGCCGGCTGGAAATCTTACGTTAGAGTTCAAAGCCCATTTACAAGCTGAATTTATTTTACAAACCTCTTCACCAACCTGCTGCCCTCCATGCGTTTCGGATGGCATCATGTGCAATTTGTGATCCAGAACATTTTAAGAGTACCAGGTTTGGGAAGAGTGATCTTTTCAATGATTGTTCATGTGTGTGTGTTGGATATTACTGCTACTGCTGGAGGGAAAGGGGAGAAATGATGGATAGATGGAGGGATGGAGGGATGGATATGTATTGGATTGAGACAATGTTGTATTTTTGGACTTCCCTTGGGGGCCTAGCTATGAGGGCCAAAGTGATAAGAACATAAGAAAAGCCTGTTGGATCAGGCCAATGGCCCATCTAGTGCAGTGCCTTGTTCTCACAGTGGCCAACCAGATACTTATAGTAAGCTAATAATAATAATAATAATAATTTATGTATTTATTTATATCCCACCCTCCCCAGCCAAAGCCAGGCTCAGAGCGGCTAACAACAATAAAAGTAACACAGTCACAATCAATCATAATCAATTAATTGAAACACATTCTAAAATCAATTCATTCTAAAATCAATTCAAGCGAGGGCACTCTCCCATACCCTCCAACATTTCTCCAATGAAAATAGTGACGTCCTAAGGAAAAGTGGGACATTCCGGGATCAAATCAGAAACCAGCTTCTGTAAATCTTGGATTCTCCCTGGAAAATAGAGACACTTGGAGGGTCTGTTCTCTCCCAACCCAGTTCTCCTTTATAGCCATCACTGTCTCCTGATGGAGCGACTTCCATAGTTTAACTAGAGTCCTTCCTTTTATCTGTCCTGAAACTGTCCTGATGGGCTCCTGGCACTTTGAAATTTACCGCTGCACCACTGGTGTGCATAGGATTATAGCCTGATCCTATGCATGTTTACTCCAAAGCAAGTCCTCCCATGTTCGGTGGGATGCAGCCTGCAAAAAGTATGGCTAGGATTACAGATCTCCGTTGTCTTACCAGCGTGATTCACATCAAAGCTCCTTTCCAGAGTCCAAAATAAATAATTTGTACAAACAACTCCACTCCTCCCGTGTGTTCACACAGAGAACAACTCCCTAAACCTGACCTTTCCGAGTTAATCTTTCCTTCAGGGGAGGCCTCAGATCTTGTTCCTCCTAATGATCAAACAGGATTTCTCTAACCAGACATGGGAGAACAAACCCTTATCTCAGGCCTGATCTCCATCCTCTCTCCAGGGCTCCTTGCCTTGTATTTCAAGGTTTTTCCTCCCCAGTTCTCCCTCCCCCATCTCCTTGAAACCAGCCAAATCCACAGTCTAATCTGGAAGAGTCTCAAAGGCATAAAGTAAAGGGGGGGGGGAATTAAGAAGAGAGAAATAAATCCAACCCTTAATTCTGTCATGCCTCTGAGTTGCAAAGGGAGAGGTTCAGTTCAGTTCAATTCAAAGAGAGACTTTGGCCACGATCACACCATACATATAAAAGCACTGTGGTACCACTTCAAACCATCACGGCTTCCCTCAGAGAAGCCTGGGAGCCGTAGTTTGTTAAGAGTGCTGAGAGAATTGTTAGGAGATGCCCTAGACCCATCCCAGAACTACAATTCCCAGAGTAGTTTAGCAATCAATCTCACTTCACTGGGAACTCTAGGAATTGTAGCTCTGTGAGGGGAATAGGGGTCCCCTAAAACTCTCAGCACATTATTATTATTATTATTATTATTATTATTATTATTATTATTATTATTATTATTCCCCGCCCATCTGGCTTACAGCATATATAGTAAAGGTAAAGGGACCCCTGCCCATTAGGTCCAGTCATGGCTGACTCTGGGGTTGCGGCGCTCATCTCGCTTTATTGGCCAAGAGAGCCGGAGTACAGCTTCTGGGTCATGTGGCCAGCAGGACTAAGCCACTTCTGGCGAACCAGAGCAGCGCACGGAAATGGCGTTTACCTTCCCACCAGAGTGGTACCTATTTATCTACTTGCGCTTTGATGTGCTTTTAAACTACTAGGTTGGCAGGAGCAGGGACCGAGCAACGGGAGCTCACCCCGTCGCGGGGATTCGAACCGCCGACATTCTGATCGACAAGCCCTAGGCTCTGTGGTTTAACCCAGTGCGCCACCCGCATCCCATACAGCATATATAAAACATAGTAAAATATCAAACATTAACAACTTTCCGATACAGGGCTGCCTTCAAATGTCTTCTAAAAGTTATGTAGTTCTTTATCTCCTTGACATCTGAAGGGAGGGTTTGGAAAATAACAGAATTATTTGGGAGAAGCCATGACTGTTTATAGTGGAATCATAGTGCTACAAGAGTAAGTGTGAATGTGGCCTTCCTTGGATTGGGGACGAAGAACTGACTTGCCATAGCTTCTGGTAATAGCAGACCTCAGGAGTGAAAAGTTGCCATCTGTACTTTAATTAACCCCATCCTATGAGGGATGGGGGGAAAGTCTTCTTGGTTCATATTTGAATGTGAATCCCTAATGCACACTTCTCAAACTGATGCATAACCTGAAATGCAGCAGCGCTTCAAAAAATTGCTCTTCTCCAAATTTCGTGATGCTCTGAGCTCCCCGGCCAAAAAATTGCATGCCAAAATGTACGAGTGTTAGTGGGAAATGTGCACACACACATAAATACATTAGATTTGGGGAAATGGCTTGCAGTCGTATACTACTTAGGCAAAAATGCATCTAATGGGGAAATGTGCACTAAAATGTATTTTTAAAATTGTGAGTTTTTTGGCGGGTCAGTCTGGATGATATCCTGGGTCCATTCTAGGCCTGCTAGAATTTAGCAGAAGAAATGTGATAAAGCAGCCAAACCCATTCCTTTGTTAAGGGAATGGTTTTAGCTGTACCACCATTTATGTATGGAAGTGAGAGCTGGACCATAAAGAAGGCTGATCACCGAAGAATTGATGCTTTTGAATTCTGGTGCTGGAGGAGAATCTTGAGAGTCCCATGGACTGCAAGAAGATCAAACCTCCCATTCTGAAGGAAATCAGCCCTGAGGGCTCACTGGAAGGACAGATCCTGAAGCTGAGGCTCCAATACTTTGGCCACCTCATGAGAAGAGAAGACTCCCTGGAAAAGACCCTGATGTTGGGAAAGATGGAGGGCACAAGGAGAAGGGGACAACGGAGGACGAGATGGTTGGACAGTGTTCTCGAAGCGACCAGCATGAGCTTGACCAAACTGTGGGAGGCAGTGGAAGACAGGAGTGCCTGGCATGCTCTGGTCCAGGGGGTCATGAAGAGTCGGACACGACTAAACAACAACAAATTTACATTCCCAAGAAGGTTGTCATAGAGACAAGTGGGTGGGCCTTTTCCCACCTGGCTGCACGCCATGTCATTCTAGGATGGAGAACAATAGATGAAGGGCAGCTTTGTGTATAGAGAACTCTCTATAGCAGGGCTCAGCAAACTTTATCAGCAGGGGGCTGGTCCACTGTCCCTCAGACCTTATGGGGGGACTGGACTATATTTTGGGAGGGGGATGAATGAATTCTTATGCCCCACAAATAACCCAGAGAGATACATTTTAAATAAAAGGACGCATTCTACTCATGTAAAAACATGCTGATTCCCGAACCATCCACGGACCAGATTTAGAAGGCGATTGGGCCGGATCCAGCCCCTGGACCTTAGTTTGCCTACCCATGCTCTACAGTGGTACCTCGGGTTAAGAACTTAATTTGTTCTGGAGGTTGGTTCTTAACCTGAAACTGTTCTTAACCTGAGGCACCACTTTAGCTAATGGGGGCCCCGCTGCTGCCGCGCTGCTGGAGCACAATTTCTGTTTTCATCCTGAAGCAAAGTTCTTAACCCGAGGTACTATTTCTGGGTTAGCAGAGTCTGTAACCTAAAGCGTCTGTAACCTGAAGCGCCTGTAACCCGAGGTACCACTGTATAGAGTCGAGGCACCCTGTTCACTTTCCAGTCTGTTTCTATGGCTTTCCAGAATGCAAAATCGCTGGTTTTCAATCACTTCTCAGCCTTTCGGCTAAGATCAAGTGTTTAAAAATCACTGCTTTCCATTTGCTAGTAATGCTCAGGTATGCCTCTCTGTGAATTGCCATTTTGGGATTAGTTATGAGAATTGCTAGCATTATTCAGTAAAAATCCAAAGGGGGGGGGGGAATGTGAACATGGGTCCCATGTTGGCGGTTGTGAGTCAGAGGCAGATCTGGACACAGGATTTTCTGGGCTTTTAAAGCAGGTGGTGTAAACAACATCACCTCCTACATTGTAAGCCTGTTATTAAAGGTGCTCCCAGGTCTTTTGCAGCTGTTATATGCTCAGTCCCTTTAACAATAAAGAAACAGACTGGAGATGGAAGGGATCGAAGTCAGTATCCTCTGCATACAAAGGGTGAACTACAATGGTACATCGGGTTAAGAACTTAATTTGTTCTGGAGGTCCGTTCTTAACCTGAAACTGTTCTTAACCTGAAGCACCACTTTAGCTAATGGAGCCTCCCGCTGCCGCCGCACTACCACCACACGATTTCTGTTCTCATCCTGAAGCAAAGTTCTTAACCCGAGATACTATTTCTGGGTTAGCAGAGTCTGTAACCTGAAGCGTCTGTAACCCGAGGTACCACTGTATTGCGCCCAACACACTGAGCAGCTGGAAATGTATTTCAAATCTGGGCTGTTTTCTGCTGCCTCTAACACTGCCTCTTGCAGCAAACTTTCCCTCCTGACTTTTAGTGTGTGCATGTTTGTGTTTTATTTAAATTATTTTAAAACACTGTTTCATTTGTCAGCTGCCCAGGGAATATTTACTGATGAGTGGCTGTATACATTTAATAAATATATGGAATAGAAAAGAGGGGCATTAGCAAACCATCCTTTCCCCAGTGGCTTGCTAAAACCAAGTTATATTTTGCACTTCTTGTGCTTTGGCGTTCTGTTTAGTTTTTTGAAAATGGATGAGTTATATATAAATAGGAATATGAGGAACTTGGGACCAAGAATCTGGACAATTGCCTTTCTAACTCGATTACCGAGGACTAAATGCAGTTGGCCTTTTAAAAAATTGGGGGGGAGAGGGAAACCTGAAGCCAAGAATTAATATGGCACCCTTTTCATTTTAGGGCACAATCCTATGCACACTTTTTACTGAGTAAACCCCACTGAACACAGCCGTGCTTACTCCAGAGTAAACCCATGCACAGGATTACACCATTAAAATATCAAATAGAAATGAAGATCAGAGGCATGAAAATAGGACCCTATAATCAAGAATCTATTCCTGATAGCAACTCTTAGAGGTCCTTTGGTGGCCAACTTAATTGAAATTTGCAGAAGTTCAAAACTGAGCCTTCCCCTTTGTTCCCCTCAAATTTAGTCACTCAGCTTTTGTGGGTTCAATTAAAATTCACCAGATTTCAAAATCACGAGAGTTCAACGTTCAAAGTCTGATTTGCAAATCCCACATCTACCCATTTTTTTTATTGGTGGACAGAGGAACATCAATACAAAATTGATGGGGTTCTGTTCTCAAGACATCTCTCAGGTAGTTTTTGATAGATATTGCTACACAGCAGCAGGGAACATGTGAAATATTGGCAAAGGCTAACCCTCCGCATTGTAAAGCGACTGCGACTCAAAGGCCCTTCTTGGACGTGGTCAAACATGGACAGCTTTGTGCCAGAGATTGCAAAATGGGGGCGGTGCTGAGATGCAGAAGAGGCTTGAAGACACCCACTGAAATATACTCAGAGTCGCAAAGTGATTTCATGCTCTTTATTCAGCTCATAGTAGTGAGGAGGAATGAATGAAAGTCCCCTCAAAGTATCTGCTTTATATACATTATTTACACAATGGGCTGCACATGATTGGCTAATTCCGGAATTCTACTGTAAGCCAATCAGGTTGTGGATTCACTTCTATCTGGAGCATGATTGGGTGTTTCCTGCCAACCAATCATACTGCTGCATTGTTCTAGGACTAATCAGACTGCTGCATTCTGAATCCTATTGTTCTAGGACCAATCAGACTGCTGCATTTTGGATCCTATTGTTCTAGGACCAATCAGACTGCTGCAGTTTGGATCCTATTCAACTCAGTACATAATACCCACCAATGGCAAAAAGCTGCTTTGAACAGAACCCAAAACTTCTTTTCTTAAAAAAATGGTGGAGAATCCTTAATAATAATAGTAGTAGTTGTAGTAATAGGAAAACTGTATTTATATATAACCCTGCCTTCCCCCCCTGACAGGACTCAAGCAGGTTTGCAGATAAAAATAAGAACCACTAAAAACAGGGGGGATCATTTTTTTATATTAAACATTGATAGAATTTAAACAGCTTAGTTCCTGAATGTTTTGGCTGCCGAATGTCGCAAACCCAGAAGTGACTGTTCCGGTTTGCAAACTATTTTTGGAAGCCGAACGTCTGAGGGGTTTTTCCGTGGCTTCCAATTGGCTGCAGGAGCTTCCTGCAGCCAGATCCGTAGCTAGGTGATCTTGCACCCCCTACGCATGGACAAATTAGTTATTCTTTCCACCTCTCCTCCAACCTCGCCCCCTCCACTCATTCAATTCACCCTCTATTTAAAACCTTTTCCTATGAGGCAATAATCAATATTTTTATTTATGGACATATTTTAAAGCCGATTTTGTGCCCCCCACTTGCCTGCAGCCCTGGCAGGGGCCCACCTCACCCCCACTAGCTACGGCCCTGCCTGCAGCCAAACAGAAGCCACGCTTTGGTTTTCAAACATTTTGGAAGTCGAATGGACTTCTGGAACGGATTCTGTTCGACTTCCAAGGTACCACTGTACATATACTGCATATATACGCGGAATGAGCAGAACGCAACCCATGTCTGTGCATGCGCAGGTCGCGATTCGCCACTTCTGCACATGCACGTGATGTCATTTGGAACACTTGAGCATGCGCAAGTGGCGAAACCCGGAAGTAACCCTTTTCGGTACTTCTGGGTCGCTGCGGGACGCAACCTGAAAAGACGTAACAAGAAAGAAGATTCCACCTAAACATTAGGAAGAACCTCCTGACAGTAAGAGCTGTTTGACAGTGGAATTTGCTGCCAAGGAGTGTGGTGGAGTCTCCTTCTTTGGAGGTCTTTAAGCAGAGGCTTGACAACCATATGTCAGGAGTGCTCTGATGGTGTTTCCTGCTTGGCAGGGGGTTGGACTCGATGGCCCTTGTGGTCTCTTCCAACTCTAGATTCTATGACCCAAACATAACAAAAGGTATGACTGCATAAAATTACTATAGAAACAGCATGCCAGCAGCCTTTTCATTAAAAGCAGTCAGTTCCCAAATTCCTGTTGGAACAAGAAAGTCTTCACCTGCCGGTGGAAGGACAACAAGGAGGGAGCCAGTCTGGCTTCTCCAGGGAGGGAGTTCCAGGATCTGCAAGCATCCATTTCATTTCAAAAGCAAGACCAGGTGATTTGAAACTCTAGAATATGAACTTTCCACTATGTTTCACTAAGGGCCCTCAGTTTAATGTGGATTGTGAATCCCTTGTGCCTCTTTTAATTCCCCCTCTTTCATGTCTGTGGCGCAATGTCTGTGTCTCTGGCTACTGAGCGGAAGGTTAGTGGTTCGAGCCCACCCAGGGGTGGCGGAGGGCAAGATTCCTGCCTTGCAGTGGGTTGGACTAGATGACCCTTGGAGTCCCTTCCAACTCTACAGTTCCGAGATCCTATGCAGCATTCGCCAGTTACTACCATTCCACACTGCCTAACTCCTGAGATTTCCAAAGCCATCAGTCCAGCTTTCGTATTTGGATTTTCAAAGCATGAGGAATCTCCAGATTTAAGCGAGGAAAAAGTGTGGGGCAGCAGTTGTTGGAGGAGAACGCTGGCTGGGCAAAGGGGAATTAAAGGAGGCAAAAGGGGTTCGCCATCCACATTAAGCTGACGGGGCCTGTGTTTCCCTAAGAGAGACAGTGTGGTGTAGTGGTTAGAGTGTCGGACTGGGACCTGGGAGACCAGGGTTCAAATTCCTACCACCACCACCAAGCTCACTGGGTAACCTTGGGTCACTCACTGCTTCTCAACCTCACAGGGTTGTTGTGGGATTAGATGTGGAGAAGGAAAACCATCTACTCCACTTTGATCTCCTTGGAGAAAGGATTGAAATATGCGATCAATATTATGCTGCCTGCATAAGAATATTGCAGAAGTGTTAACTTACTGACCTTATTAAACCTTTGCGCATTCACACACACACACACGCACACACACACACCAGTCCCACCTATAATCTTCGGAAAGGGCTTAATTATTCCATGCAGAAAACATCACAGCCTTGAATATTTATTTTGACGACTGGTAATAGGTTTCCTCGCTGGCGTTTTCCCTTTTGCAGCGCAGCATCCTCGTCATGCTGTTCCTTTAAGATTTCTTGCTTTATTTAAACAAACAAGCAGGCATTGAAAGCGGGGGGGGGGGGACGACTGAGAGAAAAGGGGGTCCACATGTTTTTACTGGCTAACTATAAACCATTCTGACAGTGAGGAGGGGAAGATAGCTCTCAGGAATGTTAAGGGGGAGCTACGAAATCCAGATTAAGAGGTTTGGTAGAGTCAATCTTTGGATAACACGGTCTTCTGGGACAATACGTTTCTCCAATTTCCAGTTCCAGCTGTGCAACCAGGACTTAGGGGGCAGAAGCCCCAGGTCCCACTGAGTGTGTGCAAACACATCGGAGACATCAGAGACTATACATTTAAACCACATGCCCAGCGGCGTAGCGTGGGTTGTAAGCACCCGGGGCAAGGCAAGTAATTTGCGCCCCCTAACCCGTGGATTTGCGCCCCCTAACCTGTGGATTTGCGCCCCCTAACCCGTGGATTTGCCCTAACCCCAGATGTTGCGCCCGGTGCGGCCGGCCCCCCCTGCACCCCCCACGCTACGCCACTGCACATGCCTCCCCACCCCCACCTCCCCAAGAATCCCGAGAACTGTAGTTTGTTCTGGGAACCGTAGTCCTCTTAGAGGTGAACTACAGTTCCCAAGGTTTTTTTAGGGGGAAGCCAGGCTCCTTTAAATGAATGCCGTAGGTGCGACCCACGAAGTCCAAAGAGACCTGACTCGCCGGCTGCCCAGGACCGATGGATTCGAATCAACCCCGAGTCGTGTAAACGCGCCAACCCTGCTAGAGAGGAGCCGTCCTGCGCTCGTAGCTCTTTTACAACAAGACTAATACGTATCTCTCCCTTCCAAGCTCCCACTCCTCCCGACCATCAGCTTGCAGCCCAGGGGCTGGAGTGTGTGCTGGGGGGGGGGTAGGAAGACTCCCCCCCCCCCGCGCCGCGCGCGCGCCTTTCTATCCTCCGCGCCCCCTGGAGTTTAATGAAGATGCAGTCCACTGCGAGCCCAGATCAATGCCGTGGGCAGCTTCACGCTGCGTTCTTCGATTTAGCGGGCTAATGACATTTCACATTTAAGAGCAAAGAACGGGGGCGAGCGGGGGAGGGAGGTCTGTTTGGCGAGGAAGGGGGGCAGAAGAGCAGGGAGCCCCCCCCCCGCTGTTTTAAAGACAAAGATCGCCTCTTGGCCCATTTGGAGAGGCCAAACAGGGGACCCAACTAAAAGCGAACAGAACACACACACCGCTTTAAGGCAAGGCTTTCTGGCCTCCTTGACACCTCCCGACCCCACTCCGACCGACAAAGAGATCGCTTGCTTTGAGCCAAGTACGCCCCGACGCCGGGACTCACCTCCCCCGGGCCCCCAGTCAAGGCTGGCTCCCTTGCTCCTGAGCTTGTGAAGAGCGCCTTGCCCACCGCCAGTCTTCTCATACTCCACCTCTCCTTTAGCCAAGGTGAGAGGCAGTGTCATTCTCCCCACCCAAAAAAAAACCATTTTCCCATCTGCACCTCCTTCCAGCGTCCCTCTGACACATCTCGGTTTATGCCCCGGTACCTATTTGCCTCCGCCTCCCCGTGACCTGGAGGTTTTACAGTTGCAGTGAAAGATCAAACGCTTGTTGGTTTGTGTAGTACACACACACACACACACACACACCCAACACATGTGTACATCCCCTGGCTTTATAGTAACACATCCACTCCTCACTTCCAAAGAGGACTAACTTCAAAAAAATCTAAGCTGAGCAGAGTATAACTTCAGGGAAGATAGATCAAGAATTTTTTTTTTTATTTTTTAAAAGCCTTACTGAAAAATTCAACTTGGCTGCCCTTTCCCTTATCTTTGATGTGTCCTCGTCGCTATTTTAGGAGCTTGACCCCAAACCCTGCCTGTCTCAAAGGTCTCAGTGTTGGAGTGACGTCGATGCGAGATCGTTATGGACCCAGAGCAGATACCCAGCTCTGAAAAAATCTCCATTATCTATAACTCAGAGTTATCCAGCTCCAGCTGTGCCTTAGGTTGGGAGACAGGTGGGAAATGGTCATCAGAACATATCCAACACCCTTTAAATAAAAATAAAAATCATGGTCCCCATCTCTTCTTAAGAAAGCAACTGTGTGTATCTCCTCTTTGCTGAAGCCTTTGGGATGGGCACTCACATTTAACTGACAAGGCCTCCATGATCTAGGCTGGCTGTTATTAGCACATGGGGACATAGGAAAAGAGGAAGCAGCCTTCTACTGAATCAGACCATTGGTCCATCTAGTTCAGTAATGTCTACTCTGACTGGCAGCAGCTGTCCAGGATTTCGAGCAGGGAACATTCCTAGCCCTACCTGGAAAGCCAGTGGGGATTTAAACTTGGACCTTTGGCTCTACCTGAACAGCCACCTGTTGGGGACATTCTCACCTGGCGTTCCTTGCTTCCAACTGGGGGAGATTGACTTAGATCAGGGATGAGGAACCTGTGGCCCTCAAGATGATACTGGACCACATCTCCCATCAACCTTGACCTTGGCCATGATGGCTGGGTCTGATGAGGAGGTCAAGTAGTTCAACAACATCTGGAGGTCCACAAATTCTCCATCGCCAGCTTTAGACCCTTGTGCATAGAATCGTAGAGTTGGAAGGGACCACAAGGGATATCTATACCAACCCCCTGCAATGCAGGAATCTTTGCTCAATGTGAAGCTCAAACCAACGACCCAACCGTGTGTGGACTGAGCTATCACATATTTCAGGGATGGCCAGTGCGGTGTCCAGAAAGATGCCACCCAACATGGTCAGTGGTCTGAAGTTAAGGGAGCTGTAGTCCCCCAAAATATGGAAGGTTCCACATTGGCTGTGCCTGCTGCATTTAAATCCTAGGACAGACATGGCTATGTGTGCTGTCTCATAGGCAAATAGGAATCCGTCTTGTTCTGAGTCAGACCCATTGGCCCATCTAGCCCAGAACTGTCTACACTGACTGGCAGCAGCTCTCCAGGGTTTCAGGATAAAGTCCCTCCCTAGATATTGAATCTGAGATCTTCTGCATGCAAGGCAGATGCTGTACAATAGAGTTGTGGCCCTTTCTGCTCCTATCGCCAGAGGCAGGGATCGCTCCAGTGTGGACTGAAGGCCATGAGAACATAAGAGGTGATTTTAGGATCAGACCAATGGCCCATTTAGTCCAGCATTCTGTTCTCACAATGGCCAACCAGATGCCTGTGGAAAATCCACAAGCAAGCCCCAAGCACAAGAGCACTCTCTCACTCCATGACTTCCATCAGCTGGTCTTCAGAAGCATCTCTGCCTCTGCCAGTACAAGCAGGGCAAAGTCATTTAGCCTTCTCCTCTGTGAATTTGTCCAGTCCTCTCTTAATGCCACCCATGTTGGTGGCTATTCCTGCTTGATCAGAGTCACGGGAACCCCCTTGCACCCCAGAGCCTGGACTGAGTCTCTGAATTTCTAACCTTCATAAATGCCAACTCCAAGATTCAGCTCTAAGGGACAAGGGATTGGGCTAAAGCCCAGCTTGCATCATGGTGCATTCCTCCTTTCTAACATTTACTTGGGAGTAAGCTCCCTTCAATCCAGGGGCTTTGGAGTAAACAATGCAATAAATCCTCTTCCTGCTTCCTACATCTCAAAAGGTTCTGGCTAAGGAGAAGAAAGTTATATGACTGACAACAAGGCAAAATAAATTTAAAAATTGTCCAGCATTTATTCATCCAATGTCCTTTTGGACCAGCATCTCTGACCTTATGTCCCCTTCCCCTACAAATGTTTTGGACTTCTATCTATCTATCTATCTATCTATCTATCATCTAATCTATCTATCTATCTATCTATCTATCTATCTATCTATCACATTTACACCCCACCTCCCAGGAACTCAAGACAGCATACATGGTTCTTCCCCCCCCCCCAGTCTCATTTAACCCCCACAACAACCTTGTGAGGTAGGTTAGGCTGTCAGGTTGAATGGGAGAGGATTCGAACCTAGGTTTCCCAGGTCCTAATCTGGCCCTCTAACCACTACACCATCCTGGCTCAATTGCCAGGCTGGCTAGAACGGATGAGAATTGAGGGCTCAAGGCACGATTCTTACATTGTTTTATGCATTTTTTAAAAAATACTTAACACATCGTTTTCTTTCCCCTTCAAGTGGCTCAAGGTGGCGTGCCTGGCCCCCCCTTCCATTATATCATCACAAGAACCCTGTGAGGTAGGCTAGGCTGACAAGCAGCGACTGCCCCCCCCCCCAACATGGTCACCCAGTGAGCTTCCTGGCTGGCCGGGATTCGAACTCTGGTCTCCCAGTCGGACACTCTGAGCAGGAGACCACGCTGGCGCTAGAACTCCCACCGTGGCTGACCATTGGATTCGCTTGCTGGGGGGGGGGGTTGGGGTTGGGAATTGGGGTCCAAAACCAGAGCACGAGGTGAGGGGGGCCTGTATAGGAGCCTGGCTATATAGTTCCGAAGCCGCCGCTGCCCCCACTTTCCTCTTTAGATCTCTCACAAAGTTTCTAGGTCGGTGGCCGGACTGGGCAGGAGAGACGGGGAGGGTGGGTGGCCGCTGGCCGCAGGGACTCCTGCTCCCTTACCTGTCTCTCCCTGTGCGAAGGTAGCCAGCCCAGGTGGGTCGAACGACCGTTCCTCTGTTCTCCTGGACGGCAGCAGCAGCCGCCGCCGCGCCTTAAGCGATCTTCTCTCCGCGCCCGTCGATTCTCCGCGGCTGGTTCTCCAGCGCCGCCTGGCCGCCCCCTCGCGGGCATAGGGGACCGGCCAGCAGGAGGGAAAGACGGGTGTCTGGACCCCCCACCCCGCGCCCAAATCTAAGAGAGAATGAAAGCAAGAAGCGGGCGCCGGAGGTCCAGAGCCGATGCCGATTTGACCGACGGTCGGGTCGGTTTCTACGCCGCGCCCATCGCCGGGTCTTCGGATCTACGAAGTTAGAAGCCCTCCCACCAGCGCCGCTCCCTCCTCCGATTCAGCGGAGGCGCTTGTCCCGGGATAGCCTCGATCCTGAGCACGTTGCTTCGCGAGGAAGCCTCGAGGGGACCAGCCGTCTCGGCGGGGCTTTCCTTCTGAGCAGAGACGCCTAAAGCTGGAGCCGTCCAGCCGCAACACTAAATGCTCCGTTCCCTTTATCTTCACGGAGCCCATAGGCGGCGCCGGAGAACGGGCGGGGGGGCCAAGCGCCCCCACAGCAAAGAGCTCGCTGCTCCACTCCCCCCCCCCTCCATTGCTGAACTCCTGTCATAGACAAATCCAGCTATTTTCTTTCAGGGATCTTAACACATGAGGCACAGTTCGCCTAGCTAGAAATATACATTCTCCCTTCTTTGCCCTCCATTATTATTATTGTTGTTGTTGTTGTTGTTATTATTATTATTATTATTATTATTATTATTATTATTATTATTTACTGGTGCCGCCACTAAGTAAGCCCCGTTGAATTCAGTAGAACTTACTTCCGTGTAAACGCTCATCAGAAGAGACTGCGAAGCGGGGGGAAACTGGATCCGACTCCCCCCCCCCATAATTTTTTTGCCCCCACCTCTTCTGAAACATGCCCCCCTCCCTCGTTTAGGTCGAGGGGGGAAGCGTTGGTTTTCCAGGTTCACCTTTTTGGCTTTGCAGCCCCCTCAAAGCTCCAGCTAGAAAATAGAAATCGCTCTCCGCCCCCCCCCCCCGCCCCCCGTTAATTCTCGGCGCTCTGTATCCGTAGCACGATCTCAGCGCCTCTCTCGCTCTCTCGGCAAAGCAGCTGGCCAATTCAGCCGGCATACAAAGGAGCTGCCTCGAGTCCAGCGATAGTAAAGGGAGATTTTTATTTTTTTAAGGAGGAGGGGAGGAGAGAGACAGTAATAAAATCCTGGCGTGGACAACCGGGCAAGGAAGAAGCATTTGTGGTGATCAAAGCCAACCATCTCACCAGGTGTGTATCATGAGATCAAGATCAAGGAACATCCGGATTTGTTTGGGGGTGGGGGTGCGTGCAGCGTAGAACTCCTACATCTGAATTATTCTTATTTATTCGTATTAAATAACATGTTATACATGAGATACGATTTGGCGTAGTACTTTAAAAAAAATTAAACCGCCTTGGATGCCTGGGCAGAAAGGCGGTATAGAAACGAGATGAAATGAATTCATTCATTAATTCGTTTCGTTTCTATACCGCCTTTCTGCCAAGGCATCCAAGGCCATATTTCGGAGTGGGTGGGAAGGAAGGAAGGGGGGCAAGCTAAATGGAGGAGAAATGACGAAGGTGCAAACCTCCCGCCCTCACCTCAGACTGCAAATTCACACCAGCACCAGTACATTAAAATAAGGGACATGTGAGGAAGCAGAACCTGCTTCCCCAGAAGAGGCAGCTGGTTTCTCAGAAAGCAGGCCTAAATGACCTCGGATATCTTGAGTTTTCTATTAGCCAGCAGGTTGCAAGCTTTGGAAAGGCACAGAGAACTCCGCCTGAAGAAGAGCCCTGTTTAATCCGAAAGGTGTTTTTATCTGATAGAGATCAACAAAGTAACCCCGGTCCGTTCAGTGCATGTAGTGAGGTGCAGCTAAGCTTCCTTGCGCCGAACGAACCCTAGACCAGGTTCACACGTGGCCACTGCTTCCAGTTCACCGCCACCGCCTCTAGACCGTATCCCCCGCTCTCCCATATCCCTGCATTGGCTAGACGACCCTTTGGATCCCTTGGCATTGCAATCAGAGGAAAGAAGCTAAGCGGGTTGGACTGGATGATCCTGGGGTGTCCCTCCCAACACTACAGCTCTGTGATTCTTGAGATGCGTACCCGAGCCCTGGAAGCTGCTCCCTTTTCATTCTAGCTTTAACCGAATTGTCAAATGCTGCACTTTTGCCTTTTGCATCTCATCACCAACCCCAGGAGTCTCGTCTGCTTGCCAATTTACGATCCCTCCTTATGCATCTGAAGGAGTGGACTCTGGCCCACGACAGCCCAGGCCGTCATAGATATCCTCCTCCAGGCGTCACGGGACTGTTCGGGTTTTTCCCGCGGCAATCAGAGCTCGGCCTTCTCTGGAAGCTGCTCCGTTTGAAAGAGGCGACCTCACACGCCGGGAGTCCCCACACGGCATATGGAATTCCAAAGCCATCCCTGATTGAAGGGGAACGGGTGGGGAAAAGACGGGAGACTTTCCTTCTGTGTGGTTTTTTTAAAAAACCAATCTGATTGCCAGGCTGTAACAACCGCAGGGAGAACTAATCCAGCTTTTCACACAGCTCAATCCTGGGCATGTTTATTCAGAAGTAACGTCGGGGGCCTAGATCCTAGGAGGAATCGAACCCGATGGGTTTTCATTTCTGAGTAGGATAGGATCGCACTCCATCCCTGCGCCTACTCATCAGGCAGGACTGTTGACCAGGAAAAGCGTAGGGGTGGTGGTGGCTTACTTGTGAGTAAAACTTTTGCTGGTGCAACTTAGAGTCATAAAATCTTAGAGCTGGGAGGGTCATCTATAGTGCAACCCCCGAAAATGCCGGCATCGCAGCAAAAGAATCTCTGACATGGCCACCCAGCTTCTGTTTAAAAACCTTCAGCGAAGGAGAGTCCACCACCCTCAGAAAGTTCTTAATGTTTAATACGAACCTCCTTTCTTGCCACTGGAATCCATTGGTTCGGGTCCTGGGCTCTGGAGAAGCAGAAAACAAGCTTGCTTCGTCTGAAAGCCTTTCAGATATTTGAAGATGGCTATCATATAAGCAATGACAAACCTAGACAGCATCTTAAAAAGCAGAGACATCATCTTGCCGACAAAGTTCCGTATAGTTAAAGCTATGATTTTCCCAGTAGTGATGTATGGAAGTGAGAGCTGGACCATAAAGAAGGCTGATCGCCGAAGAATTGAGGCTTTTGAATTATGGTGCTGGAGGAGACTCTTGAGAGTCCCATGGACTGCAAGATCAAACCATTCTGAAGGAAATCAGCCCTGAGTGCTCACTGGAAGGACAGATCCTGAAGCTGAGGCTCCAATACTTTGGCCACCTCATGAGAAGAGAAGACTCCCTGGAAAAGACCCTGATGCTGGGAAAGATGGAGGGCACAAGGAGAAGGGGACCACAGAGGACGAGATGGTTGGACAGTGTTCTCGAAGCTGCCAGCATGAGTTTGACCAAACTGTGGGAGGCAGTGGAAGACAGGAGTGCCTGGCATGCTCTGGTCCAGGGGGTCATGAAGAGTCGGACACGACTAAACGACTAAACAACAACAACATCATATAAGCTCTCAGCAGGCTGAACACACTCAACTCCCTCAACCGTTCCTCATAAGGCTTGGTTCCCAGATCCTTGATCATCTTGATAGAAATACCCTTCTGGAACCGGTACTCCAGGTGCGGTTTGACATATATAGGGCCACCCACACGTGTCCATAGGGTCCCTCCCTTGTCACAGGTGACGGGGTGGGTCGGTGGGTTTCTACAGCCATCAGCAGAAAGCCCTAGATGTCTAAGGTAGCAGCAGGACTCTGGAACGCGGGGTCGGATCCTGGATACGTTTACTCCGAGGCAACTGGCACTACGTTCACGCAGACCCTCCGGGGCAGCCAGACATCCAACTCAGCGGGGTTTCCCCCACTTCCCTTCCCTTCCGAAGCCTGAGGGATTCGGCTGTGTGTGTGTTTTAGGACCACGGTCGTGCGCAGCCCGATCCTAACGCGCGTTTACTCGGAAGTAAGAAGCCAAAGGAGCTTCTAGCTCGTCAGAAATCCTTTAAAATCCCACACGTGGAGGAAGGAAGAGAGAAGATAGGGAACAGATATGAAGCTGCCTTATACTGGCTATTGGTCTATCTAGACCCTGGATTGAACCTGGACCTGAAACCTTCTGAATGCGAAGCAGGTGTTTTCCCACTGGGCTACGGTTCCTTCTCAAAAGAGGAGGCTGTGTGTTATGAAATTAGCAAGTAACTTGTAAGTTTCAGCCTCGCTGCCTCCCTTTCTCCTCCCTTAGTCCTCTCACCTTCTCTTCCGGTTAGGCAGACTTGGAACAGCGTCGTTTCCTGTCTCACGCCCCATAAACTCTCGGATTTGTGGAGCGTGGTTTTTTGGTTGAGTTTTTATGGGATGTTTCTTGGCTACAGTCGCCACTTTGGGGAAGCAGCAAGGCGAGAGGCTGTAAAACTGTCTCAAGGCAAACGAACCTGACAGCATAATATTTTTCTTTCTCCACCTCACTGAAGGATCTCGCGTCTCTCCCAGCGCGGCTTCGCCCCCCCCCCCGCCCCTCCGGTGCCTAATAGGCCTTTGCAAGAAAGAAGACGAAGAGTCAACCCCAAAGAGCTTGCCCCGTTTTCTTGTCGGAAGTGTTCTCGGTGGGTCAAAGAAAACCACTGATGATTCCACCTCTGTTGTAATCCTATGGTCTTCAACAGGTCTCCTCGTTTAGGAATCGCCTTCTCTTTAATTGGAGAGCCAGAGGTCATTGATCTGGAGGGATTTGATAATCAGTCTGCTGTCTGCGGGGTTTCTTTTCCTGAAACTGCAAACTTGGGGAAGAAGGCCTGGTTCACACGTACATATCCATCACTGGGCAAGAGCGTCAATTGCACGTGTGAATGGGAGCCATCACAGATAAGGCTTTCATAACAGGATTATCTGAAACGCAATGGAGTTTTCTTTTCACACATTCTGCTTCCTGCCAAGCCTCAAGTGTTGAGGAATGGAGTGACGTTTTGCACGTGTGAACACTTCCCTTTGTTCAAAAGTAGGCCCACGGCATAAGTCCCAAAACTCACAGACACATACAGAGAGACTGTGACCTGAGTACTTCCCTGCTTACCCACCCCCGCATTCTATCCGGTTTCTCTTTCTGCCCAGTCTTTCCCCTAAGACATGGGGCAAGTTCACACGTGTATGACCATCACTTGATGAATGCAACACACAACCTTATGCCCCTACATGTACGAAAGGCTCATTCCTTATGAACCTTTCCTCGCACCTAGAGCTTTTCAGTAGGGTCGGTTCACACGTTCGAGTGCGCTCGCCCTTACATCGCGTGTCTGCTGCTGAACATATTGTCCGGTCACCGACCGGTTTTATTCAATGAGAAGGGCCTTGGGCGAGGGGCAGAGCTTCCGCCCCGCATGCAAGAAGGAAGGTCCCAAGCTCACTCCGCAACGGCCTCTCCAGAGAGAGCTGGAAGAGACTCGTGTTTGTCCTTCCTTTCGGAGGATATTTGGGGGATGCGTCGACTTAATTGAAAATGCGCCTGTACCGGCATCAGCTCTTTCGGGTGCCTGGAATAGATGTCATTTATATACAGCGATGGCAACTCCGTTCCCCTTTTGCTTGGAAACATTGGATTCAATTTATATTAATGATCTCTTTATTCACCACTGCAAACTTTTAAATATTTCATGCGATGCAAGCGGGCAGCGAACTGCGTCGAGCGCACAGGGAGGAAGGAGGCGCTCCGCGGCCCTCGGCGTCAATGTGGTCGCGGTGGAAGGGGGGTCCCTGTCGCTACAAGAAAGGCCAAATCGTCAGGACGCGAGGCGGGAGGATTTCGCCCCGAGGTCGTGGCCGTCTGGAGCTGCCGCACGATGGGTTTGTTTGACAGCGGGAGCCGGGGACCCAGACGGCGCCTGGGGAGGCTGTTGGCGGCGGAACCAACCCAGTCAAATGGCTCAGCTTTGGAGGAAATGATCGCCCCCTGGAAGTGAGCCCTCGAGATCTCGAAAGGCGGGGAAGGGCTGCTGCGTTCCCACGTTCGCCTCCCGTCCCGTGACGGCTGCAGCCTCCAGTGTATTGTGTGGACAAGCCAACGGATCAGGGATCAGTGGTCTCGTCAGGAGATACCCTTTGGGGGGAGAGATTTGGGACCGAAATGAGCAAGACAATAACCCCCACAACTGCTACAAAACTGACTTGCCAGGTTGAGAAGCGAGGCCAACAGCGTGGTGTAGTGGCTAGAGAGCTGGGCTAGGACTTGGGAGGGAAAGGTAAAGGGACCCCTGACCATTAGGTCCAGTCCTGGCCGACTCTGGGGTTGCGGCGCTCATCTCGCTTTACTGACCGAGGGAGCCCGCTTACAGCTTCTGGGTCATGTGGCCAGCATGACTAAGCCGCTTCTGGCAAACTAGAACAGCGCACGGAAACACCGTTTACCTTCCCTCTGCAGCGGTACCTATTTATCTACTTGTACTTTGATGTGCTTTCGAACTGCTAGGTTGGCAGGAGCAGGGACTGAGCAGCGGAAGCTCACCCCGTAGCGGGGATTCGAACCGCCGACCTTCTGATTGGCAAGCCGTAGGCTCTGTGGTTTAACCCACAGTGCCACCTGCATCCCTTAGGACTTGGGAGACCAGGGTTCAAATCCCCACTTGGCCATGGAGCTTGCTGGGCCAGCTGCTGTCTCTCAGTCTAACCTACCTCACAGGGTTGTTGTGAGGATACAACGGAGAGGGGAACAGCTATGAATGTCATCTCCATGGAGGAAATTTTAGTGGGATACATGTGTAGTAATAACAATATACCCATTGCCATCTGAAATAGTCTTCACCATCCCGGTGTGCGCTAGATGTTTTGGACTACAACTCCCATAAGCCTCAGCCACCTGGTTAGGGCTGATGGGAGTTGTAGTCCAAAACATCAGAGCACACCTGGTTGGTGAAGGCTGGGAGATGGAGAGCTGTAAGGCTATGGAACTAGCAATCTAAAATCACATAATTTCCCCAACACTAACTTGTGGAACTAGCTCCCACAGGAGGCAGTGCTGAACACCAACTTAGATGGCTTTCAAAGAGAACTGGAGAAATTCATGGAGGACAGGGCTATCAGTGGGTACTAGCCAGGATGTGGCTCTGCTCTGCTCTCCCTCCCTGGTTAGAGGCAGTAAATGGTTCTGAATATCAGTTGCTGGAAGCTGCAAGAGGGGAGATTGCTCTTGTGTGCTGGTCTTGCTTATGAGTTTCCAACATGTTTCTGGTTGGCCACTGTGCAACCAGCAGGCTGTTCCTCCTTCATTGGAGGCTTCTATGTATTATTATTATTATTATTATTATTATTATTATTATTATTATTATTATTAAAAAATTAATATGCTGCCCTATACCTGGAGGTTTCAGGGTGGTTCACAGAAAAGATCAACATAAAAACCACAATACATATAATCAAAATAAAACAACAACCCAATAGCACCCCCCCCAAAAAAAAGAATGAGGCACATTTTAAAAGGGCATAGGTTTCTAAGTAGAGGTTAGATGGCTATCTGTCATGGATGCTATAGCTGAGGTTCTTGTATTTCAGAGTGTTGTACTAGATGATGCCTTCCAATTCTACAATTCTATGATTTTTTCCTAGAGTGGGAAGTTCTTACCCAGGCATAGGCAACCTTTGGCCCTCCAGATGTTTTGGCCTACAACTCCCATGATCCCAGTGGTCAGGGATTATGGGAATTGTAGTCCAAAACATCTGGAGGGCCGAGGGTTGCCTATGCCTGTTCTTACCCATTCTTCTGAGTGGATCCATAGACTTCTGCCTCACTGACCTGCCAGCATCCTTCTTCTCATAATGGCCAATCAGATGCTTCTGGGAAGTCCACAAGGAAGGCTAGAAGGGTTATCAGTGGCCCACTACTTCTGGACATAATTAGAAGCTCAGACAGTAATAGCTGCTTACAGACCTCACTCCTCCTCCTCGAGTTTGTTTAATAACCCTCTCCCTCTCCAATCCAGTGGTTCTCATCACAACCTTCAGCAGGAGAATTTTAAAGGTCAGTTGTGGTGTGGTGTGAGTCTCGAAGGAAATGCTCTTCAGGGGTGTCACGTTCACACATTCAATGAAGGTTGAGATACCAATGCAGTGTAGACATGGCTGGTTGATCTCAACAAGACTCTACCTCCTGGGTCTCAAACATCAGACCTTTGCAAGCTGGTGCCTTGCAGAAGGTCTGGAGTCCAAATCACATCAGACCCAGTCAGCATGGCCAATGGTCAGGGATGATGGGAGCTGGAGGGTACCAACTTGGGGAAACCTCCTCCTCACCTACACCTGTGTCACTGTGCATCATAGGTATGGAACTTCCACATCTGGAGACAATCCTATGTTTCTGATTTTACCAACTGGTGGTCAGTCAAAGGTGCTCAAGCTTACCTGAATGGTTCCTCATTTCGAAAAAGCAAACAAGAATTGTATGCTCATTGGATGTGTGTGTGAACAAGTATGATGCCTGAATGTCCAAGGGGCCTTTTGGATGAGAAGGTGGAATGGAGGGTGGGACTGCCAGTCTCCAAAGAAAAAGTAGGAGCTTAGATGGAACATAGGAAGCTACCTTATACCAAGTCATTATACCATTCATGTATCTTGCTCAGTATTGTCTACACTGACTGGCAGGCTCTCTCAAGGGCTTCAGGCAGGAGTCTTTCTCTATCTGAAAACAACACGGATTGAACCCAGGACATTCTGCACACAAAGCAGATGCTCTACCACTGAATTATAGCCCTTCCCCAAATGAATAAAGAGGGTTTTTTGGGGAGTGGGTGATGTTGGTGTGGTTGGTAAGCATTTCTCAGTGGCCGTGCTAGAAGCACCCGTGGAAAGCTGGAGCCTACAGAGGGGAAGGTAACCCCATATGTCTCAAAATACAGAAGGAAGGCTGAAAGGTGATTCCCCCCTCCATGAGAATTAACAGAAGGAGGGCGCCATGTCTACTATTTACTCCAGTGAAGTTCCTTTATAGCAAAACTTTGATGGTTCAATAGAAAGCACTTGCACACACTATTGGAAACAGATTGATGGAGGCAGTCCTCCCCAACCTGATGCCCTCCAAATGTCTCAGACTACAACTCCCATCAGCCCTGGCTAGCACTACCAATAGTAAATGGTGATGGGATTTGGAGTCCAGCTGGAGGGCCACAGGTTCCCCATTCCTGCTGAAATGCAGGTCTACAGGTGCTGTCCAAGATTTGAGTGCTGAATGACTCCTCCTTCTGAGATCTGTCAGACACTTTCTTCCACCACCAGATATTGTTGGACTCCAACTCCCAACAGCCCCAGCCAGCACAGCAGATGGTCACCAATGATGAGAGTTGTAGTCTGAAACATCTGGTGAGCACCAGCTTGGAGAAGGTTGGGTTTGGGCTTGGGGACGTGGAGGGGATGTCCTCAGGGGGCGCTGTCAGCTATACTTATTTTTGTCCTCAGCAACTTGTGCATCCCCAATGGAAACAAGCGAACTTGGATATGGGAGACCTAAATTCAGTAGAGAATCTGGGTTTCTGGACAGGTCACACACATAGCTGTGTGCACCAGTTGCAGGTGAACTTGTGAACAGGTGGCACTCCAAAAGATCTGTTCAATGTGATGTCATGTTATTCTTTGTTTATTACATTTATATACCACCTTTCTTCCATCATGGAACTCAAGGTAACATACATGGATTCCCAAGTGGAAACCTTGATAGCTCAGTTGATAGAAAGAGCATCAGACTTCTAAATTGTGGTTCAAGTCCTTATTTGGGTGGATTCTGTTTTGGGAAGATCTGTACCTCAGTGGTAGAGCTTTGCATGCAGAAGGTCCCATGTTCAGTTCCCAAAAGCAGATCCAAGTAGGGCTGGGAATGTTCCCTGCTTGAAATCCTGGAGAGCTGCTGCCAGTTAGTGAAGGCAGTCCTGAGCTAGATGGACCATGACTTGGTATCAGGCAGCTTCCTGTCCTATCTTCCTAAATGGTCTCCTGTCCAAGAAGTGTCCAGACCTCAAACCTACATAGCTTCCTCAAGGTGGCTATCCAATGCACCTTCAAACCATATCTGAAGGCAATTGGCAACAGAAATAACAACAGAAGAACATGAAGCTCCTCCTGGGTGAAGGATTCTGCCTTGGCTCACCATCACATTTCAAACTTGATTAAAATCTCAACAGTACTTACACAGGCAAAGAGCAGCCCTGAACATATAGTCTATATAGTCTTCTTTAACCTCCCCAGACGTTCTTGGACTACATCTCCCATCTTCCCTACTCATCTTAGATCAGGGATGATGGTAATTGTGGTCCAGCAATATTTGGGAGCCCAAGATTGATGAACACAGAGGTAGTCAACATCATAGTGACTTGAAAAGCACAGCAATACATAAAAGGGGGCAGAGGTTATGTGAAACTTCTGCCTGACCCATGATGGCTGTTTCTCACATTAATAATAATAATAATAATAATAATAATAATAATAATAATAATAATAATTTATTATTTATACCCCGCCCATCTGGCTGAGTTTCCCCAGCCACTCTGGGCGGCTTCCAACCAAGTGTTAAAAACAATACAGCATTAAATATTAAAAACTTCCCTAAACAGGGCTGCCTTCAGATGTCTTTTAAAGAGAAGATAGCTGCTTATTTCCTTCACATCTGAAGGGAGGGCAT
This sequence comes from Podarcis gaigeae, assembly GCF_964106915.1. Taxonomy (NCBI): domain Eukaryota; kingdom Metazoa; phylum Chordata; class Lepidosauria; order Squamata; family Lacertidae; genus Podarcis; species Podarcis gaigeae. Next base: position 49,630,328 of record NC_139690.1, on the reverse strand, counting down.
TCCACAGGGCGGGCGCCACTACCGAGAAGGCCCTCTGTCTGGTTCCCTGTAACCTCACTTCTTGCAATGAGGGAACCGCCAGAAGGCCCTTGGCACTGGACCTCAGTGTCCGGGTTGAACGATGGGGGTGGAGACGCTCCTTCAGGTATACAGGACATTCAAGCATTCACACGTTGTTGGAGTCACAGAGATACGAAATCAAATTCACTCGGCCTTTTTCAAATTGCTCCCACCTCTGGTATAAAAATCAGGAATTCAGTAATATACAGAGGTGCTATGAGATCACAGAACAATGATTGCAGAGGGCTGTCCAAATCAGTCCTAGAGCTGATTCACATGTGCATGTCCATCACTGACTGCATCTCCACCCGATGACTTTATACGTGAGTGAGCTGTCATAAAACAAGCACTACATCCAGACTTTCATATGCCCCCAGATCGCTTTAAATTCAATCCTCTCCAGTGGAGTTAGTTCACACATTGAACTGTCAGCCATCAAGTGTATCCAGCTCCTAAATCATGAGAGATCTAGTGATGTAACATGCACCTGTGGACTAAATCACGGCTGCCTCCCTCAAATATTTAAGCTTTGCGTCGTTAGTCTCGTGGAAGGATTCAAGTTTAGACATTAAATGAACCCTTCATTCAGGGAAAGCTATCAGGATAAATTAAATCATTTGCTGCCCTTCATTGTTGCTGTATCCAAGGCCTTGCTGTGAAAAGACTGTGTGCTCACCTTGTCCAATAGCAGAGCCGGCTCTGAAATGTGTGGCAGCATAACTGTGGTCCACAGTGACCCCAGAGCTAAGAATGGAAAGGCTTCCTAGTGCAACTGGCACACTGTTGTGAAACTGACTGGCATTGGGATAGGCAGGCAGTGGCCTTGAAAGTAGTCTCCAGAAAAGCAGGTGACAAGAATACAGGAGCAAACAGTCAGAAGACGGATCCAGCTAGGCAGATCTGGGGTCCCCCATCTTTTACAGAACTAGGAGTACCTGGAGAAGCAGAAGGAGACTTTAGTACCTCTGTTAGACTTGCTGCCAGAGGCTCACCCCTCTCCCTTCTTGCCCTTCGGGAACAGGGTGAGATGTTGCTAAAAGGTATTCTGATTTCTGACATCCCCAAAGAGAGATCAGTAACCTGCCAGTCAGACTTCTCATGCCAGCTTTCCCCTCTCTTTCTTTATCTGGTTCATGTAAACAAGATGATCCCTGAAGGAAGGAGCACTTCATGCCGTTACACAAAGAGGAACAGTTGTTACGTTATGGACCCAAAGTCCATATTCGGGTGATACCTTTCTTAGGCCAAGCATAATGTCCTATAATAGTAGGCCAGCTTTCAAGTTCCTCAGAACTCTTCCTCATGCCACTAGATGTTTTTTTTAAAATAAATGAGTGAGGGGTGGGGTGGAATAAGGCTGTTGGTATTAGCTAAACCATCCAGATTTGCAATAGCCATTGCTCTCTTCCTCTGTCTTAAAAAAAAAGTAGTCTGCTGAAGAGTGCTGTGGAACTCAGAAGCTTGCACACTATTATGTAACATTTTGCTTGGCCGCAATATGGATTCATATGGACTTTTGATCCTGTGGAGCATAACAGTCATGACAGCGTGGAAAAAAGAATCTATTTTGTATTAGGATCATAGGAAGCTGCCTTATCCTTGAGGTCAGATCTTTGGCCTGTCTAGCTCAGTATTGTGGCTCTCTGGCTTTCAAGCAAGAGTCTCTCCCAGCCTAGGGCATGGGGCATTCTGCATGCCAAGCAGATGCTCTACCTACAAACTATGGTCCTGTTTCTGAAAATAAAATTTCCAGTCCTCATGGCTCTGGATACAGGGCTGAATTCCGTGGGAAGCTTCCATGCATCGGGTCAAGCCAACATTGTCTACACTGACTGGCAGCGTCTCTCCAGTGACTCAGACAGGGGTTTCTCCCAGCCCTACCGGAGGATTGAAACTGGAGTCTTCTGCATGCGGCCCTTCCCTCGCCCCCCCCTTTCCTCCTTCATTTTTGTCTTCACCCACATTTAAAGCTTCTAGGGCAGAAACAAACACACAAAAAGGGAAGGCAATCGATTCACGTTTTCTCTCCCGCATCTATATTGGGGGGAAATGAGGCCAGGCTAGAGGGAGAGGCAGAGGCTTGCAACAGACTCACTCGCCCGCTGGAAGCCGCTTCCCCAAACTCTCCATTGCCCTCTTGGTCTCTCGCTCCAGCAGGAAGGAGGAACGCGACCCAAACCAGCCCTGACTGTACTGTCAGTGGCTCCTAGTCTTGGGCGAAGGAGACGGGCTGCGAGCTGGAACTCAGCTGACGGAGGACCGAACCTGCCTCGTTCTATCCGGACACTGGACCCACCAGAAGGATCGGTTTAGCAGGATCGCTTGCACTGTACGTACAACACACACCCTATAAAGGCAGGGTTGGAGATGGTGATTTACAGAATTGTTATATATAGGGTGTTTTTGGAATGAGGGAGGGGGTGATCAAAGCACTTGAGCCAGCCAGAAAAGATAAGGCCACCCTGATCTGAGGCTTGACTCCGCATCGCTCTCCCTACGGGGATGAATGAAAACCCTTTCCTTTCTACGGAATGCAGAGGGAAGCGGGTGGACCCTAAATCTGCACAGCGCAGCCCAGGAGAATCACGTCTACTCATCTGTGCATAACCTCATCCAGGTCGAATTTCTGGAGCATCGTAGGATGGAATAGAATGATGGGAGCCGTGTGTGTGTGTGTGTGTGTGTGTGCTCTCACTACCACTGAGGCCATTTCTCAGCTGAGTCACGAATTGCAATCCATAGGCACATGGGAACCTGCTTTGTCAGTATAAAGACCATCGGCCCATCTAGTTCAGCACTGCCCACTCGGACTGGCAGCAGCATTCCAGAGTTTCAGACAGGGAGCCTCTCCCTGCCTTCTCTACACATGCTGGGGTTGAACCCGGGAGTTTCTGAAGACCAGGAAAGCACAACTTCTGAGAGGGGCAATCTGTGTTAGAGAAGGACTCGACAGGATAGTTCAGGCCTGTTTGTTAGGCGAGGAGTCTGCATAACCTTTACTCATCCGAGGCACCGATTGCCCCACCGGCTGGGAGCGGCTCCCCAGGGGTTCAGGCGAGGTCCTCTCCGAGAACTACCTGGAGATAGGCTCGAACTTGGAACTTTCTGCATGCCAAGCAGACGCTCTATCGCCGAGCTGCGTCCCTTTCCTGAATTCAACGGAAGCCTTTGCAGAACCCATTGGCTCGGCACTCTTTGGAGGATGACGGAATCACTAAGTTCTATGGGATGCAATCTGTGGCACAGCTGAACACATACGAAGCTGTCCATCTGTGCAACTGGCGGCCCGCTGCTGCGCGTGCCTTGCGAGTCCAGGGCGAGTCAACCAGACAGACTCGTAGCCACGGTGTAATAAGCTGGTCTCTCTCTCTCTCTCTCTCTCTCTCTCTCTCTCTCTCTCTCTCTCTCTCTCTCCCACATGTTCTGGGGGGCGAGGGAAAGAGGGCAGCGTTTCCCTCCCTCTCCATTTCCCGTTTCTGCCAGCCTTTTGCAGCCCAGCTGGGGGTGGGCTTGGGTAGGCCGCCCTGTTGGCTCGACTTCATTCAAATGCAATCAAGGATCTTTGGCAAAAGCTCCGCTGGATGTCGAACAATAGCCGCCTTGATTGGCAAGTTCCTCTGTGTTTATCATTAATTCTGTGGAACTCTACGGCAACATCTGTCATTTTAATTAAAGCTGCAATACAGACACCGGCTAAGCATCGTACGCCAATGTATAGATATCATATATAGGTATTTGGGCAACAACCGAGAACCCACCACACGCAAGACATTTAGAGGGAGACATAAAAGGCACCCGGGAGCCACCGGACCCAATCGGGGGCTGACCAGCTGTCCGTCTCTCAACTTTGGACCGTCCATCACCAAGAACCCCTCTCTCCTTCGGCACGATTTCACCGCCCCCAGCAGAATCGATTAGGGGAAAGGGGTAACTTTGCCAAGGACGAGAGAGGATTTTAAAATATCTATCTGTGCTTTTTCTTCTTTTTTTAAACAGGCTATAACTCTCCTCTGGCCTCGTTTCAATCAGCTCTGCATATTGCTGGCTCGATGTACGCAGGAGAAGATGTGAAGACCGTCTCTGGACTGGAAGGAGAGCGGCCGAAGGAGGTCTGCGCGCGCGCTTCTTAGCTAGCGGGGCCGTTAGGGCCGGGCTATGGGGCAGATGTCCAGGCCTCCATTCAGCAGACTGGGGAGGGAGGGGGGAGGAGGTGCTCATGCGCAGCAGGGCCGGCTCTTGCCACATTTTTAAGCAAGGGAAGAAGTAAGACTTCGAAGCATTTAAAGCGGGTGTTGGGGGTGAACAAGGCCGTGATCCAGAGTGTAACATGACCTACAGCACAGGGCAATTTAATCAAGACGAGGTGTGTGTCGGGTCGACTGCAAAAAGGAAGCCCATATTTATTTATTTATTTAAATTAAATTTATTTATTTATTTTGTTTTGGGTTGTTGTTTTTTTTTAAGGGCGCGTGAGGAGTGTTGTATGGGAACACCTTGAGCTCACAGCAAGTTGCCAAGGTGAGGGGAATGAGCAGTCCTCTGAGCGGCCAGGAAAGCAGCGATCCTGGGATACAAGCCCGATTCTTGAGCCGTTTCATCCATTCATTCATGGGGAATGAAGTGGCTTGAGAAAGGTTGAAGCTTAAACGGATTGTGGATCGAGGCTGACTGGCCATCTGCGGATGGCGGTTGGAGCGGGGTGGAAATGAATGAATATAGGTCAGTCGTTAATTTTCACACCGAGTGTCCTTTGGAAGCGTTTTCTAGTGGCTTTAACCCACCCGTATTCGACCCAACTCAGTTCAGTCACCTGGCTTACTCGGCAAGGAGCGCGATTCAAACTGTACGTGCTCAGAGACACACAGACCTGGAGTTACTACATTCCTAAGCAAGATGAGCTTGGAACCTAAACATTCCTGGACGACAGAGCTCTCTCGGAGAGAAAGGAAACGTTTGCGTTCAAAGTCTGCGGGCGGAGTGGGGCGGAGAGACAGAGAGAGCGGGGGAGGGGGTCTGTTCATGCCCTCCTATGAGCTTTCCAGAAGTGTCTGGTTATTCATTGTCGGTGACACAACATTGGGGTGGGGGCTTGTTTCTCGTGTTGGATCAGGTTCCGGAGCACAGCCATAGGTGAAGTTAAAGCCTGATGCTAATCAAGGAAAGTCCATTAAAGAATTTTTAAAAATCTAAAGCAAAATACATTGCTACTACTGTTATTATAATCATTATCGTTTTCCTCCATTTATACCCTTTCTTTCTCCAGTGCTGAAACTCAAGTCGACGTGCATGTGGTCTCCTGGCTCCCCCTCATCCAGACACTGCCCAGAACGAGAGCGGCTTAGCTTCAACGAAGGAGATGGCCTCGTGAGCCTTCAGACCTGGGAAATCTAGCCGATAGGACTCGAGAGCTAAGCTCCGGGAGTGCCTCATTCTCTTGGTCTCTCTCTCTCTGTCTCTCTCCCTCCACTTTGACAATCAGGGTCATTAATCATTTTCGACAAGTTCTACAGCCACCAGTAAACAGCTTTATCCAAGGCGCAAGTTAACCTGTCAGGGAGATTTCAAGCGACGGTTCGGAGCCAGTCGCCCGGGCAAAAAAACACACATACTTGCGGGGGCCTCCTTCGCCCTAGGAACACTTCCTCTTCTTCTTTCTTTAACCATCAGTACCCTCCCGACTTTCTAGGACAGACGCCCGTGCGCAACAACCTCAGGAACCCCCTCCCCACCTACCAACGGAGGACGTCTCATCCACCTAGCAATTTTTTGATTCCGGACTGAAACCTGGGTGGAACTGTTACGTCCGACAGTCCCGATGCCTTTGAGTTGTAGACGAAACCGGCAGCGGAGCCTCGATCTAGCCGGTTCCTTCCCCTTTCCAGAGACACCGGGATTGCAAGGTTAGCTCGGGGGCAGGACGGCTAGCCGTCCCCCGTCCCCCGCGCAACAGTTGCATTAACTTCCCATTAAGTGACGAGGCTACTTGAGGACTTAGAATGGGGGAACCGGACGCCAAGAGAAGAAGGGTGGGCGTCGAAAGCAGGAACGAGAAAGGAGAAAAGTGAAATATTTGTACTGTGGGTATTAAAGTGAACTACCTTTAAGAGAAATTGGGAGAGCGGTCGAGAACGGCGGAGTCTTTTATTCGCATCGGGGAGCTGTCCGCTCCCCGCTGGTGCTGAAACAGGCCCACTTCGCGAAGAGTCTCTGCGCGCTTGGGTGCCAGCACCTACAGAGCAGCTCCTCCCTCCCTCTCTCCTGGTTCCCTCCGGGGGGTGGGTTGGGGAGGAGTGGGGAGCCTTGGTTAAGCTCCCAGTTCGCCCCAGCTGCACCCAGAGCCGCCCTGCACCCCAATGTCCCAACCAGGCCACGGCGCGGCGCAGAAAAGTTTTGGGCGACCCGCAGGGAGTCAGGCGCCACCTTCCCAGCTTGTGTGTCCAAGGAGGCAAGTTTGGACCCAGAAGGAGAGGAGAGGTTGCGGGGGACCCCGAACCCTTTATTCCACCCCCAGCACATGGAGCGTCTAGGAAAGGTTCGGCTGGGAGTGGGGGAGCTGCACAGAAAGGCTTAGCACTGGAAACATCTGTCACGGAATGATTGGGGGGGGGGGGAGAATCCAGGGCAAGGAACAGAAGTGGCTGGAGGCTGAAGATGGTGTGTGTGCTGTTTGTGCGTGTTTCAATCTGCAAATGAATGCCTAGAGTAGGTGGGTTTGGGCGGCGTGCGCCCCTCAGGCTCAACTGATGCAGGAGGCTCACGATCTGGCAGAGAGGAGATCCACAGGGGACCCAGCCTGCACCCGCTCCTCTCTGCTTAAGGCAATACTACTCATAATCCTAGCGGTTGACATCTCTCGTTCAGCTATTGCGGCGCCGGTGGAGGTTGGGGGGGGGAGAGAAAGACGAGCTATATATATATCTATATATACACACACACACCTTCCGAGCTGAAGCCGGAGCTTCGCCCCCCGCCAGGCTTACCTACCTGCCTCCGGCATGGAAGAAAGAAGGAAAGGAGCGGCTCTCCAGCCCCGACGCCCTCTTGAAACACGACTGGGAGGACCCGATGGGCGGCCAGCCTCGTTCGCTCGCTCGCTCTCCGGTGCTGCGCCTCCGCCTCTTTGCTCGCTCGCTCGCTCTCTTGCGCGCTCCCTCTCTCTCTCAGCTCCCCTCCCCAAGCGTCCTCTCCCGGCAGGCAGCCTCTCTCTGCCCCCCTCCTCCTCAGACAAATCCTTTGGCGGCCTGAGAGAGAGAGAGAGAAGGAGCGAGAGCCGCAGCTTCTCCCTTCGGCCGCCCTCACTGCGTCAAGGAGCCGGCGGAGAGCTCGCCACCATCCCGGTCGTGGTAAAGCGAAGGAGCCCGACCAGTCTCTGGATCCCGGAGCGCCGCCTCGCCTTGAAGGATTCCCAGGAGACGCTGAGGGTGGGGCGGGGGGAGATCAGAGCTGGAGGGGGGGCAGTCAGCCTTTCTCTCTTCCCTCCTCCTTTCAGTTCTTCTTCTTTCTCTCTTCTTTTGCTGTTGGAGAGGCCCCAAGCGGGAGGGGACGACCGCCGCTTACGGAGAGAGTCAGGCAGAGAGGGAAGAGCGAGCGAGAGATTCCGTCTGGTTGCAAGCGCGATCAAAGGTTTAATGTAGGAGTCCACCGAGTGGGAAGGCGGTGGGGAGGAGGGAGGGGCTGAAGAGAGACTCGTGTGTGTGTGTGTGTGTGTGTGTGTGTGTGTGAATGGATGGGTGGAAGGGGAGGGGAGGAAGAAGAGGGTGTGTGCAGCTCCTTCGCCGGGGAGATCCAATGGAAGTTAAAGCCTTCGAAGCGTCTCCGAGCTGATTGTTTGGCGAGGAGAACCGAGCCGTCAACGGGAGGCGGCAGCGGAGCCAGCGAGCAAATCGCCTTCCACGGGGAAACCCCCCTCCCCCAATCCGCGACCCCCCTTCCTTCCTTCCTTCCTTCCTTCCTTCCTTCCTTCCTTCCTTCCTTCCTTCCTTCCTTCCTTCCTTCCTTCCTTCCCCTGTTGTATCAGTCACTCCAACAAAGAACCGCTGCAAACTTGGATTATTATATTTTTAAAAAAATTCTTCAGCCAGGCCTTCGATCTCTCTCCAGCTGAATATTGAGGATGTGGGGGAGGAATAGGGAAAAGGAAACAATAGACTGAGGGAGGCAGTGCACGCGCGCACACGCACACACGCGCTTTTAAATCGCTTACTTCCTGGGAAAATTTCTTGAAGGAAACTTTACGCACATCTCTTTCCATTCATTCAAGTTGGAAGGGGAGCCGGCAGATACAGTGCTGGTCTTTAACAGGGAATAATGCACCCACCCACCCACCCCGCGTACGAAAACATAGCACCTTTGTATCCGTCACTCTGCCTCCAGCCCCGCACCCCAAAAAAACCCACGCTGCTTCCTCTGTGCCGAAGGTAAAAGCCCACAGCCCCCTAGAGGCCTCTTTAGCAAGTCGGTCCCTATTAAAGAACCGTCTCTAGCTATTTGTATGCAAATATCTTCCGGTAGCATTTCACTTCGTGTGTGTGTGTGTGTGTGTGTAAGAGAGAGAGACAGACAGAGAGAGATGCTCAGCAAGAGTGCTACAAAAGTTGAACCACTTCTTGATTCTGAGGGCAAGGATGGGGGATGGGACCCCTTGTGGTCCTCCAAACGTTCTTAGAGTGCCATCGTCATCCCTGACCACTGGTCATGCTGCCTGGGGGCTGAGGGGAGCTGGGAGTTCAGTAATACCTAGAGGTGGGTGTTCTAGGTTCCCCCACCCGTGGCTTAGAGGGTTCTGATCCCGCCTGTCCGGGCTCCTACTCAGCCCAGCCGCCCTTAGTAAGCTCGCAAAATCAAGGGAGTGGTTGTTTAAGTAACACGCTAAGGAAACGCTCTGATTCATCGCTAGGAGCTTCTGCGGACAACGGTTTGCAGGAAGCGGGCAGAAGAGCCGATGGCTCTCGATGGGGGGAGAAGGGGCCGACAGGAGCAGCTGAGGAGCAGTGGAAGAATCTGGCTGCAAGTTATCAAGGTGAGGGCGCGAGATCAAGTTAACTACAATTCTCTGAGCACCACTGAGCAAACACTGGCTATGCCCCTGTATTCTGGCCTGGGTGAGTCAATCGTTTGAATAATACATAGACAAATATAATCGATAGTCTTGCGTAAGCTTCATTATTCAATCTGTATATCTCCCCGTCTCTTGTCTTCCATGGGACTACGTTTATGAGCCGCCGAAGGCAAAGCACTGGGGCACACAGACCTACCCAACTGCACGGGAAGTGACCCCACCCTCTCCTTCACTTCTCCTGATAAACCACTCCTTCCGGTATCTTAAGAACATCAGAAGAGGCCCAAGGCCAGGCAACAAGTTCAGCATTCTGCTTCCCACAGGGCAGGACTAGATGCCTTGATGCCCTCAGCTGGTATTCAGAAATAAGCAGCTAAGAATAGAAGAAATGAGATCAGCCTGAGAGTCTAGCACCTCGCTTCTCTCAATGGCCAACTAGGTTCTCCAGGAAGCCCACAGGTAGGACGTGGAGGGAGTAGCCCTCACCCAAGTGGTACAACCCTCACCTGGTGATGTCCATCCTTTGAACTGGGAGGTTCAATTTAGCTGTCAGGGCTGTCATAGGGATTGTGTTGACAGACATTCTCTCTCCTGCCCTCCTACATTCCTCTTTCTCCATGAATGCCTCTAACTCCCCGACCTTGGAGCCATCTTGTGGCAGTGAGTTCCACAGATTATCTGTGCTTTTGGAGAAGCCAGTCAGTTTCACTGAGAATAAATGTGATGACCACCTTTCCTTTCTCTAAACTACCCTCACCCCCGCCCATTTATTCATCTGTTGGCTTTTTCTTAAAGACAATATGCGCTGACCTCTTGGCCATTCTCCTTGCCCTTCCCGCCTCCCTTTATCAGACCCCTGCACCACTGCAGCTGCTTGAGCCTGAGCATAATGAAGTTTATTTGAGCACAGGGCAAAAGGGCCATAGCTCAGTGGAAGAGCATGTTCTTTGCATGTAAAGGTTTAATGTCTGGCATGTCTAGGTGGGGATAAGAGGCACACTACCTGAAATCCTAGAGAGAAGCTGCTGCTAGTTGTAGGAACATAGGAAATATTTTGTAGTGAGTCAGATCATTGGTTCATCCAGCTCAGTATTGTTTACTCAATGATGGGTAGAGGATCTCCAGAACTCTCTTCCACCCATACCGGGAGATGCCAGGGAATGAACCTGGGACCTTCTGGATACAAAGCATGTGGAATGTAATCCACTGAGAGCAGTCAAGTTCAACATTCCTTGTTTTCCTAGAGTGGACATGCCGGGGAATGTATGGTCCAGCCAGTATAAACTTCCTGTTCCTCCTGGCCTGGAGCATCTTTCCTTGCATGTGACTAGTGGGTGGGTGTGTAAAAGGACAAGCCATGCAGCCACTCTCTTTCTTTTCAATCTTCCTTTTGTCCTGCAAACTTCTCAGACTGCTAGCTGCAGTCACTAGGTCAGCCCACACATGGGACAAACCTGTTTGTATATGCTTGTAACTTTAAGCCTTTAAGCCTTTCTTTTTACTGCTGATGAATAGGACTGTGGTGTCTTTATTCTTTTAGGAGGGATTCAAGGGGTCTTACCAGGAAAATATTAGAACACATTTCAATCTGGACAAGCCAGATTGAATTGCATATTGGCTTAAGGAACTCACACGAGTCTGCAACTAGTTTTCTGCTGTGTGTGAGAAGGGGAATGTAAACTCTGCTAAGTAAAGGCACTTGCTAGCGCAAGTTAGGAAGGACATTAATAAACAATATATCCTTTCCTGCCACCCTGAACATTCCCACAAAGCAGATGTTTTGCCTCTGAGCTACAGGCCTTCTGGTCATGGATTTGTCTGAGATCAGGCGTTCCCTAGAAGTCACCGTATTTTTCGCCCAATGGGCGCACCTAGTTTTTTGGGGGGAAATAAAGGGGGGAATTATTTCCCCCCCAGGCGCGGGGCTGGGGCGGGGGAAGCCCGAGCTTCCCCCGACCCCAGCCCCCAGAACAGGCAACTCTCCGCAAGCCGCGGGAGCCCAGCGCCGGGCTCCCGCGCCTTGCGGAGAGTTGTGCGAAGCCTGGGCACACTGAGCTCAGTGCACGCAGGCTTCAGTGTGCAGGCAACTCTCTGCAAGCCACGGGAGCCTGGCTCTGGGCTCCCGCGCCTTGCGGAGAGTTGTGCGAAGCCTGGGCGCGCTGACCTCAGCACGTGCAGGCTTCAGCGTGCAGACAACTCACCGCAAGCCACGGGAGCGCAGTGCCGGGCTCCCGCGCCTTGCGGAGAGCTGCGCCAAGCCTGGAGAGCAAGAGGGGTCGGTGCGCACCAACCCCTCTCACTCTCCAGGCTTCAGCAAAAGCCTGCATTCGCCGCATAGGATGCACACATATTTCCCCTTCATTTTTGGAGGGGGAAAAGTGCATCCTATAGGGCAAAAAATACGGTATTTTCTGCAAATAATACTGCAGTCAGGGTCAACACTTTTTAAAGAAGCTATTTGTAGCCTGGCAGAGGAGCTCAAGAGAGCAGATTATTGAGTGAGGTTGCAGGGAGGGAGGAAGCGGGGGTGTTGGTGGTGGTGGGGATCAGTGATTTCCCCAAAGGTGCTTCACCCCAGCCCTGTTTAGGAGGTAGTAAATTTTTAATGCTGTTTGCAGTGTTTTGGATGTTAAATTTAAGAACTGCATTTTTTACACCACGAGGGGAGAGGTTGAAATAGAGCAGGATAAATAGGCGGACTTTTTGAAGGGTGTATTATTATCTCTCCCACCCACCCCATTCACTTACAACCCTTCCTTCCCAGAGGTCAGCTTCGACAGGTTCAGTAAGCTCATTACAACACAGGTGGTGGAAGAAGGTTTCCAACAGATGGTCGTGTGTTTACAGCAGAATGAGTATTTCAGAACTCAAATCCTGGACAGCTCCTTTAGACCCGTGCTTTTATTTGTTTGTTTGTACTGGCATCCCACCTTTTACTCCGAAGTGTTCAAGGTTGGGCACATTGTTCTTCCCTACCTTCCTCATTTAATCCTCTCAACAACCCTGTGAGGTAGGTTAGGACAAGAGGAAGTGACTGGCTTTCAAAGTCACCCAGTGAGAGCTCCATGGCCAAGTGGGAATTTGAACCCTGGTTCCATAGGTCCTGGTCAAACCTTCTTGTGCTGGTCCCCTGGGTTACACAAGAGGCAAGGTCCAAGGTGCAATGTGGAGGCAGTCCGTAGTAGCAGGGAGCCTGGGCGGGTCAGGAGCTCTGGCAGGAAAGCAGGACAGGGTTCAGGCAGGAACTAGCAGCCAACAATGTTGCTCCCGCAACTTGGGACTGGGGCTGGCCGGCTTTTATCTGCCCCGAGGCATTGGGCAGCCTCGATCCTCTGGTGACTCACCTCTCCTGGCCTGGAGGCGAGCACTCCTCCTGCGGGAACTTAGTTCCCTCCGCCTCTCTGCCCTGAGCCTCTGCAGCTCAGGAGAGGCTGGAGGGTTACCAGACCCAGAGGCAACCTCAGCTTCCCCTGACAGGACTGAGAGTGGAGCACCTGCAGGCAATGGGTCCTCCAACACCTCAGGAGCCAGAGCAGACTCAGCTGATGTCTGCAGCTGAGGACCCAGCACAGGTGAGGACCCTTCAGGCTCATGCCCCAGCCCCGGCTCAGCTGGTTCTGGAGGTGGGGGAATCCTGTGCAGGCTGGGATCCCTCAGGTTCAGCATCCAAGTCGAATCCCAGGCCATCACACCTCTAATCATGACACCACATTGTCTCTGCATTCCACTTTAGCAGGAATGGAGAACTTCTCCAGATGTTTCTGGGCTCCAACTCCCTTCAGCCTTGACCATTCATGCTGGCTGATAGGAGCTGAAGTTCAGGTAACACCTGGAGAGTCACAGATTACCCCATTCTTATCTTAGAATTATTTTAGGTAGTAGAGTTTGGAAATATGTCTGGCAGAGATATTGAAGGTCAACTGCCAGTAAGAGTTTACTGGGAGTGGGGAATTTGTGGTTCTCTGGATGCTGCTGGACTCTACATCCCATCAGCTCCATGTAATATGGCCAATGGCCAGAGATGGAGTCTAAGAGCATCTGGAAAGCCACAGGTCCCTCAACCCCTGGAGTCCAGGTGGACCAATGGGCTGGCTCTGCACAAAGCAACTTCAAAGATCCCTTGGGCAGCTTTTTGACACATTCAAGTATATGAATCTAAAGTATTTTTTTACTCCATGCTTCAGCCAAAGCACTTCTCTGAGAGCGGCTTATCACATTTGATAAGAGGATGGCCCTTGCCTTCAGATTTATAATCTAAAAGTCAGAACAGGGGAGGGAGATTTTGTCCTGGCTTTGCCCACCTGCCTTGCCGCACCCTCCAGCCCTCTAGGAGCCTTCAGAAGGGAGCTGTTTCCAGATCAAGAACTGTGCCTTTGTCATTTGGTTTCCCCTCAGCTGCCCCACCTCCAGCCCGTGGAAACTTCAGAAGGGAGTTGCTGCCATGGGCTTTATTTGTATGGGTATTTTAATGAGTGATGGGTGTGTGGAGTGTGTGTGTGTGTGAATTCAACAGTGCTAAGTTTACTTTTTGGTTGCTGTTTTGTTAGTGCAGTTAATATTGTTTTATAGGTTATGAATTCTGTAGTACTTCGTTAATTCTGTAATATGACTTCTGTTATAATTGTGATGTTTAGCTTATTTTTGTAGTTGTTCTATGAGTAGACTTTTATGGATTGCAATTGTTTTACCGGCAGTTTGTCATTGTTTAATTCAATTTGTTAATTGTTCTATATCTGTGATATTCTTTTATACATTATTGCCATTAATTTTTTTGTAAGCCTCTTTGCAAGTCATTTGAATGTAAAGCAGGATAGAAGTAAAATAAATCAAACATAGCAGGAAAAGGGACAGAGAGAGAGAGGAAGCTTTTAAAACACACACACACACACACACACACACACACACACACACCAAAACAGCAGTAAACCTGGGCACCAGTTCTTAATAACAAAGCTGTTGTGCATGTTCTTCTTGGAAAGGAACATTGAAGCATGTTCCCTGTGGCTTCTACATTCATTCTTTGGCTGGTGGACCGGGTTAGGTTGGTTTCATGTGAAGTACCGTATTTTTTGCTCTATGACTCACTTTTCCCCTCCTAAAATGTAAGGGGAAATGTGTGTGCGTCTTATGGAGCGAATGCAGGCTGTGCAGCTATCCCAGAAGCCAGAACAGCAAGAGGGATTGCTGCTTTCACTGCTCAGCGATCCCTCTTGCTGTTCTGGCTTCTGAGATTCAGAATATTTTTTTTCTTGTTTTCCTCCTCCAAAAACTCAGTGCGTCTTGTGGTCTGGTGCGTCTTATAGAGCGAAAAATACACTATTCGTTTGAAAACCAGACCATTTGATGGCCCTGGCTTTGGGGGAGCCAGCGTAGAGGGCCTTAATGCAGAATGAGATTTTGCTTCCAAGGCTTCTTTTGCTATTAGACAAGAGTTTCATGCAATAAATAAAAGTAGGAGGGTGGTTTCTGTGTGCCTCTGAGTCAGCAGATTGCATCCCAATAGAAAAGAGCATGAACTCGCATTCATTCAGATGCCGGCATTTATTTCTGAAAGGTAAATCTGCATTGATAAGGTCGGATCGGAATATCCGGCCCAGAAATTTCCCTGTTCTGTATTCTCGCTGCTGTGAAGTGACAAAAGGAATCTCTGTCAGTCAGCGGTGGAAATAAAGCTGGGATTAGCCGAGAGAGAATTCCCATGAATAATTGCCCCCCACCCATTTCCCCGATCGCACATATTTTCATTTGGGCTTATTTGTATGGGTTGAGATACAGCAGCAAACACAACTACAGAGAACTTGGAGCCAAGATAAAAAGTGTAGCGCTTAATGGGCATTTGAATTTAAGAATAAAAGGTTTCTTTCCTCTCCATTACTCTTATCATTTTAGGAAAGTAATGATCTGGCATTCTCATGTATATTTTGGAGGCGACTCCAGGAGGCATCGAAATAAATCTTCAGAAATGCATTCAGAGCAGAGTTATGTGTTTTAGAGCATTAATCTCAGTCCTAAAATAAGAGGGACTCAGAATAGTCACTGGGATGTAAACAATGGCTGAGATGCTCCTGGGGTTATGTATCCCCCAGTAAACTGGACATACGCAACCCACCAAAAAAAGACACCAGGGAAAGGAAGGAAAATAAAACAGAAGAACATCTATTCCAGCATCCTGTTCTCACAGTGGCCAACCAGATGCCTCTATTGAGAAACTAGCAAGCAGGATTCAAACACAAGAGCCCTCTCCCCTCCTGCAGTTTCCAACAACTGGTCTTCAGAATACGGTAATAATAATAATAATAATAATAATAATAACAACAATTTTTTATTTATATCCTGCCCTCCCCAGCCGAAGCTGGGCTCAGAGCGGCTAACAGCAGAAAAAGTAACACAGTTTACATAAAATCACAATCAATTAATTGAAATACATTCTAAAATCAATTAATTCTAAAATCAGTTCAGAATCAAATTAATGGCAACCATTGGGCTAGACTTCTATGAGGATTACAGAAGGAGGGGGGTCAGACTGTGCCTTGGCCAAAGGCCTGGTGGAACAGCTCTGTCTTGCAGGCCCTGCGGAAAGATGTCAAGTCCCGCAGGGCCCTAGTCTCTTGAGACAGAGTGTTCCACCAGATCGGGGCCATGGCCAAAAAAGCCCTGGCTCTAGTTGAAGCCAGCCAACCTCTCTGTGGCCTGGGACCTCCAAAGATGTTTTTGTTTGAAGACCGTAAGGTCCTCCGTGGGACATACCAGGAGAGGCGGTCCCGTAGGTACGAGGGTCCTAGGCCGTATAGGGCTTTAAAGGTTAAAACCAGCACCTTAAACCTGATCCTGTACTCCATCGGGAGCCAGTGCAGCTCCTATAACACCGGGTGAATGTGATCCCACAACAAGGACCCCATAAGGAGTCTCGCTGCGGCATTCTGCACCCGCTCGAGTTTCTGGGTCAGTCTCAAGGGCAGCCCCACATAGAGTGAGTTACAATAATCTAGCCTGGAGGTGACCGTCGTGTGGATCACAGTGGCTAGGTCAGGGCATGAGAGATAAGGAGCCAACTGCTTAGCTTGGCAGAGTGAAAAAATGCCGCCTTTGTTATAGCTCCAATCTGGAAAGGGAGGTGTCAGATATTACACCCAAACTCTTAACGGACAGTGCTGGCACTAATGGCGCCCCCACAAGAGATGGCAGTTGCCCCCCCCAATCCCATATCATCCTGACCCAGCCAAAGGACCTCTGTCTTTAAAGGATTTAACTTCAACCGGCTCCCACAGCATTTCTGTCTCCACCTGTGGAGGCAGGGAATAGCCATCATGGCCAACAAGAACTGAGATACATCATGAGAGCAAGTGCAGTGTTGGCGCATCTCCAAGTGACAGCTGGCTACCCAGATTTTTTACTTATTTACCTTAATAATACAGGCCTTTGAAGGGCAATTCCGCACGGCCCAAGCGAGAACTTGCGACACAGTGATTGGCAGGCAGGGGAGACGATGCATTTAGGTCAGTTGGACGCAGCAGGCAGCGGGCAGCATCACAGAGTCCTGGCTGGGCATGTGGCAAAGGCCAGTGGTGAAAAGAAGGGATTAAGTCAGTGGTACAGAAGGGGGCCTGTTGAATTTGTCCATGGAGTTTTCTTGGCAGGGATACTGGAGTGGCTTGCCGGTTCCTCCTCCAGGTGGATCACGTTTGGTCCAAACTCTCCACTATGACCTGTTCATCTTGGGTGCCCTGCTCGGCATAGTTCATAGCTTCTCTGAGTTATTCAAGCCCCTTCACCACAGCAAGGCAGTGATCCATGAAGGGCATCATCTTAAGACAGCATCTTAAAAAGTAGAGACATCACCTTGCCAACAAAGGTCCGTAGAGTAAAAGCTCTGGTTTTCCCAGTAGTGATGTATGGAAGTGAGAGCTGGACCATAAAGGAGGCTGATCGCTGAAGAATTGATGCTTTTGAATTATGGTGCTGGAGGAGACTCTTGAGAGTCCCATGGACTGCAAGAAGATCAAACCTCTCCATTCTGAAGGAAATCAGCCCTGTGTGCTCACTGGAAGGACAGATCCTGAAGCTGAGGCTCCAAGACTTTGGCCACCTCATGAGAAGAGAAGACTCCCTGGAAAAGACCCTGATGTTGGGAAAGATGGAGGGCACAAGGAGAAGGGGACGACAGAGGATGAGATGGTTGGACAGTGTTCTCGAAGCTACCAGCATGAGTTTGACCAAACTGCAGGAGGCAGTGGAAGACAGGAGTGGCTGGCCTGCTCTGGTCCAGGGGGTCACGAAGAGTCGGACATGACTAAACAACTAAACAACAAGAGAAGGGGGCAGGTTGCAAGGAGAGCGCAGGAAGAGGCAGGAGGCCCCAACCAGATCCAGGGATCCAGTAGCCCCTTGGGCAAGGGGGAAGAAGCAACCGGCTCAAACAGAGCACAACACAAGTCTTATATCCCAAGAGCAGGTCTTGGCGGTTGTTGGAGCACTGGCATCCTTAATAACATAAGCGGAGACTGCAGGATCAGGCCAATGGCCCATCCAGCACAGCATCCCATTCTCACAGTGGCCATTTATTTAGAATCATAGAGTTGGAAGGGACCCTGAGGGTCATCTAGTCCAACCCCCTGCCATGCAGGAATCTCAGCTAAAGCATCCATGGCAGTCCAACCCGTGTCTGAAAACCTCAAATAGAGTCTAAAACCTCCTGAGAGAGTCTGTTTCACTGTCAAACACGATATGATATGACACAATAATCTTTATTGTCATTGTCCCATAGAGAACAATGAAATTGGGAGGAAAAATCTGCATAAGACATTCAAAACCAACAAGGCTGCTATCCCAGCTATCCCAACCTGGTTAGCCCCCTAAAAACTCTGATACCCCATTTTGAAAATACAATACACTCCCATAGAGACTCCTTACACCACGTTTAAAACCAAAATCACATTTGGATAGAAACTGTTTCTCAGGCCTCTTACTGTCAGAAAGTTCTTCCTGAAGTTTAGTCGGCATCTCCTTTCCTGTAACTTGAAGCCATGGGTTCGAGTCCTACCCTCCAGAGCAGGAGGGCTTCTTCCCTCTTCCCTGTGACAGCCCTTGAGATATCTGAGCTTGTTCCCTCTTCCCTGTGACAGCCCTTGTGATATCTGAAGATGACGATCATATCTCGTCTCAGTCTCCTCTTTTCCAGGCTAAACATACCCAGCTCCTTCAACCGTTCCTCATCAGGCTTGGCTTCCAAATTTATTTTCTTATTATTTGTTACTCTGATATCCCACCTTTTTCTCCAAGGAGCTCAAGGTGGCATATATGGTTCTCCCCATCCTCATTTCATCCTCACTACAACCCTGTGAGGTAGGTTAGGCTGAGAGGCAGTGAGTGTTCCAAGGTGAGCTTCATCATGGCCCAGTGGGGATTTGAACCCTGGTCTCTCAGCTCCTAGCCCAGCACTCTAACCATTGGCTCCTCCGTATCCAGAGGGCAAGCAGAGAAGGCTATTCCAGAGCAGTGGTGGATCTTGAGGTCTCAAATTTCAGTGGTGCCCAGTGTGACACCAAAATTCAGCACCCCTTCACCTCTCACGATCCATTCTGAGTCGTTGTTGCGGCGCCCCCTGCAGCACCCCCAAGGCTTTGCGCCCAATGCCCTAAATCCACCTCTATCCAGAGTCAACATGACTGGGACAAATGCATTCAAGCAGACCCTGTTCCTCTGAATTTGTAGTAGTAATAGTAGTAGTAAAGGTAAGGGACCCCTGACCGTTAGGTCCAGTCGCGGACGACTCTGGGGTTGCGGCGCTCATCTCGCTTTACTGGCTGAGGGAGCCGGCGTACAACTTCTGGGTCATGTGGCCATCATGACTAAGCCACTTCTGGTGAACCAGAGCAGCGCACGGAAATGCCGTTTACCTTCCTGCTGGAGCGGTACCTATTGATCTACTTGCTCTTTGACGTGCCAGTGTGGTGTAGTAGTTAAGAGCGGTAGTCTCATAATCTGGTGAACCGTGTTCGCTTCCCTGCTCCTCCACCTGCAGCTGCTGGGTGACCTTGGGCCAGTCACACTTCTCTTAAGTCTCTCAGCCCCACTCACCTCACAGAGTGTTTGTTGTGGGGGAGGAAGGGAAAGGAGAATGTTGGCCGCTTTGAGACTCCTGAAGGGGAGTGAAAGGCGGAATATCAAATCCAAACTCTTCTTCTTCTTTCGAACTGCTAGGTGGGCAGGAGCAGGGACCGAGCAACGGGAGCTCACCCCGTCACAGGGATTCGAACCGCCAACCTTCTGATCGATAAGTCCTAGGCTCTGTGGTTTAACCCACAGCACCACCCAGTAACAATCATAATACAGTTGTACCTTGGTTCTGGAACGGAATCCATTCTGGAAGTCTGTTTGACTTCCGAAAACATTTGAAAACCAAGGCACAGCTTCTGACTGGCCTCAGGAGCTTCCTGCACTCAATTGGAAGCCACGGAAACCGCATTGGATGTTCGGCTTCCAAAAAACTTCCGCAAACTGGAACACTCACGTCCGGATTTGCGGCGTTCAGGAGTCAAAACGTTCAAGTCACAAGGCATTTGAGAACCAAGATATGTCCGGAAGAAGAAGAAGAAGAAGAGGAGGAGGAGAGGAGGAGGAGGAGGAGGAGGAGGAGGAAGGCTTTAGGAAGGCTTTTGTTTTGCTGGAGAGTATATTGGTTTGCAGTGGGTGGATGGTTAATTATGAACATAATGCTAATATTGCAGAAAGTCTGCCCAACAATCTAAGTAACAACTCAACAATGTGGAAGGTACTGTCATTAAATCTCAAAAGAAAGGTTTGGACAACAGCCCGGATTGGAGTGGTTTAACAGCTTGGGAGTTGCTGCGTCATTAGACTTCAAAGGATAAACTTGCACAACAGTCCGGATTGGAAGACTGGAATGAAGTCAGGAAAAGCTGCGCTGCTAAATAGACAGTTGAAAAAATATCTATTTACAAATAAAGCTGTATTCGATGGATGAAAGGATATATGATTTTGGACATGACTGAGAATTGCATAGCCAGGGATGGAGAACTTTAAAGTGTTAAGATCAGAAGGCGGAAAATATGAAAGCAACGAATGAAGATTTGGAGATATGCTTCAGAGGTCCAGACTATGGGTAGCCCGGAAAAATTAAGAATTACAATTTGAACTACAATTTGGTTGTTTTCTTTATTTTAGTTTATTATTTCAAATTGGATTATGGTTCGGATATCTTGATTGGCTGTTTTGATTGGAAAATCAATAAAAATGATGTGTTTTTTTTAAAAAAATATATGAACACAATGCTCAATTGGAGTCTAAGGAGCCGGGTACCAAACCCCCTCTTTGCATTTCAGATACTTTTCCCTTCTTTAGAAACCGCAAACAGCATCCCGCGCCTACAGAGGTATCTACAAAGACGTCTTTCTTCCTCTTTCCCCAAACGACTAGAAGAGCAGCGTCTATCACTGGGAAGAACATCTTTACAAATCCGAGACAGGGCTGCAAAATAAACAAGCGTTTCTCCACCCGCCTTTCACAGCGCATTCATCTGAAAAGGAGCCTGGGCTCTGGAGTGGCCTTTTAGACCTATATTTGGTCAAATCCAAAACAGATGCTGCTAACTGCATTAAAGAGAGGAAGGAATAAAAAAGACAAAGTGATTGCTTGGAAGATGTCTCCCCATTAGAGACCGGCTAAGAAGATGTCGGGGGGGGGGGGAAATGCAGGGTGACGGTTGGGATTCGTCAGACTGACAGGTCTTCTCTACAGCTCAAGAAAAGCCACTGTTGACACTGCAGGTTCAGAGAAAGGCCTAACAAGGCGAACGAGGGAGAAATCAGTTAATAAAACATTTGCTGCCTCACCCAATTATCTGGGAGCGCAGCAGGGAAGGTGTCAGTGCCTCTGTCAGGCCCCCACCTACTTCTGCAGGAAGGCCAAAAGATGCGATTTAGATGTAATCAGGAGAGAGGGGAGACAGAGGGGCTGCCCCCCTTGTTGGTTCAGCCCGGGGGGTGGGCAACAGCTATTTGGTTCCCCAGGATGAGGACGTGCTTGGGCGTTTTGGGCAATGCATAGGCACCTTCCTGAATGGATAGGCTTGTGCGCTGGGGGGGGGGGTCTTTTGAATTTAGAGAAAAGGGACGAAGAGAAAAAAGGGGGAATGGCAGAGCTTTTTTAAAAAGTGTGCTATTCCCCCTCTCGGGGAGGCGGGTGGCACTGTGGGTTAAACCACAGAGCCTAGGACTTGCCGATCAGAAGGTCGGCGGTTCGAATCCCCGCAACGGGGTGAGCTACCGTTGCTTGGTCTCTGCTCCTGCCAACCTAGCAGTTCGAAAGCACGCCAGTGCAAGTAGATAAATAGGTACAGCTCCGGCAGGAAGGTAAACAGCGTTTCCGTGTGCTGCTCTGGTTCGCCAGAAGCGGCTTAGTCATGCTGGCCACATGACCCGGAAGCTCCCTTGGCCAATAAAGTGAGATGAGTGCCGCAACCCCAGAGTCGGCCACGCCTGGACCTAATGGTCAGGGATCCCTTTATCTTTATTCCCTCTCTCAGAGGTTCTGGTGAGGCTCATTTGACAACCAACCAGAAACCGAGTCTTTACAGTCATACCTCGTGTTACGTCCGCTTCATGTTACGTTCTTTCAGGATACGTCCCAGAAAGGCTTACTTCTGGGCACTTCTGGATTTCGCCGTTCGTGCATACACAGACGCACAAAATGACTTCACGTGCATGCGCAGAAGCAGCAAATCCCAACCCGCGCATGCGCAGATGCAGGTTGCGTTCTTTTCATGTTGTGAACGGGCCTCCGGAATGGATCCCATTCGCAACCAGAGGTACCACTGTAGTGCCTTAGGCTCTGTCCTGTGGAACTCTCTGCCAATAGAGATTCAGTGGGCGCAGGGGCAGAGGTAGCTGCTCAGGCACCCGGAGTGGGGGGGGGGCAGGGTGAGCCGCCCATGGGGGCACCGCGGCAAGCTGCCCACAGTCCGCCTGGCAAACGTAAGCTCCACACTGCCATTTTAGGCAGCACAGGGTCTTCAGCCACCATGTCACTCCCAGGAGAGATGCGTGGCTCAGACGCGCTGCAGGCCAGGCCCCACAGTAAGTCCCCCCCCCGCAGTGTGCCATTTTGTCACCCCCCTCATGGATGACACCCGGGGTGGACCGCACCCCCCCCCCCGCACCCCTCTTCCTCCGCCCCTGAGTGGGCGCCTTCTGTGCCAATTTATAGACGTCTGGTGAGAACTGTTCTACTCCACCAAGCCTGTGTAGGCAGTTAAGAGTACATCCTTCCACAATGGTCAACTGATGCCTGTTTTGAACTTTTAAAACTATTTTCATTGTATGTTTTATGTTTTTATTGCTGTAAACTGCTTTGATATGTTTTTTATGACACAACTGCATACACATATTTTAAACAAACAAACAAACAAACAAATAAAATACATTTCCAGAGTTCCTCATGAAGAGGGATTAATCGTTAACCCAGTCCAGGAAATGTAGCTGTGGGAAGGGAAGTCTCCTCACAACTCTGAGCAATTGCCTTTCACGCAGGCTTGTCTGCCTACAAGAGGCAGGCAGACAAGCACCGCAGAGAAGGGGAAACCATAAGGGTTGGGGACCGGGTGTGGTTGTCAACCCAAGGGCTACCGTTCAAGGGAGGTTGTAAGAAATTACGGCCAAGGCGACTGGGACCTTTCGAGGTAACACAGCAGGTGAACCCTGTGGCCTTTAGGCTCAACTTGCCGACTAACATGAAACTGCACCCGGTGTTCCATAGGTCCTTACTCTCACCATACCAGGAGGGGAGGGAATTTCCGGGGCGAGAGAGAGAGATCCCCACTCACCCACAGGTGGAGGAAAGGGAACTCAGCGGTCAGGCCGCGGAAATTCTCGATTCAAGGTGGAGGGGGAGACAGGTGGAATATTTGGTGGCTTGGGAGGGGGAGCCCGAGTCGGAAAACACGTGGGTTCCTGCAGAAGGGATCAGGGATGAGTATCTGCGGGAGGAGTTTCGCCGCAGGTTCCCAAGGAAGCCGAAACCACTAGGGAGGTTCTGGGAGAAGCAATTTGGCACCACGGATGATGAAGAAGAGTTTATGGGGTATCCGACCTCCGAAGAGGAGGGAGGGGAGGTATCAGGGGGAGAGGAATCCGACTGGGAAGATTGGCCAGCGGAAGGAGACAGCAGCAGGTGGAGAGCTATGTTTGAATCATCTGAGGAAGATTCCCCGCATCGCCATCAAAGGAACGGGCCGGGGGTGAGGAGGGCCCTGGGGGGGAGGTGGATGTCAGGGAACTGCCATCGGAGCCAAGGGTGGAGGTACGGCTCCCCAATGACGCCGGAGAGAGGGAGAGGGAGAGCTTCCTCTGAGGAAGGAAATCAGCGTGACGCCAGGAAGAAAGGGGAGGCTGAGAGGGTTTCGGAGGGAGGGCTCCAAGACTCTTCCACCAGCGGGGAGAGCACAGGACCTCCGCTGGGCACGCCCACTCTGCGCAGAAAGCTTCCGCGCAGGGAGGCTAGGCGGAGACTTGGTGTCAAAGAACTTTTATGTTGGAAGAAGTTCAGGAAACGCCCACTGACAGATTCTGCCAGTGATTGAGACAGCCAGGGTGTAAGGGCTGTCCAGCCAGGGAAAGGTTTTAGCCAGACAACCCAGCTTGGAGCAGTGGCGGTTTACACACAAGCAACCCCAATTCCCATTACAGGAGCCTCCTAACAGCTCCCAGCATGCTTAACAAATTGCAGCTCCCACGATTCTCCAGGGCAAGCCCTGACTATTTAAAGCACAGCCATAATGGATTACAGTGGCACCTCTAGTTACGAATTTAACTCGTTCCGGAGGTCCGTTTTTAACCTGAAACTGTTCTTAACTAGAGGCGTGCTTTCGCTAATGGGGCCTCTTGTTGTCGCTGCACCGCCGGTGCACAATTTCCATTTTCATCCTGGGGCAAAGTTCTCAACTTGAGGTAACTTTTCCAGATTACTGGAGTTTGCAACCTGAAGCATTTGTAATCTGAGGCATTTGTAAGTTGAGGTACCACTGTAAATGTATTATTAATATTATTATTAAATATTATTTATACCCTGCCCTCCCCAGCCAAGATATAAAACAATTGATTGAAATACAACTTAAAAACAAGATTAAAATACAACATTAAAATGCAGCCTCATTTCAGCAGAAACTCAAAAACTTTTTTGGGGATGAAAATGTCAAGTCTTCACCAAGGCTAACAATCCAGACTGGTCCTATGTGGGTCAGAAAAAAAAGCCAGGGAAATCCCCAAATAGGAGTTCCATTACAGAAGGAGAAAAGGAAAAGGAAAGAGGGGGAGGGGATCAGGCTGGTTCCAAGCCAAAGGCCAGGCAGAACAGCTCTGTCTTACAGGCCCTGCGGAAAGAAATCAGATCCTGCAGGGCCCTGGTCTCATGAGGCAGAGCGTTCCACCAGGCCGGGGCCAGTGTTGAAAAGGCCCTGGCTCTGGTTGAGGCTAATCTAACTTCCTTAGGGCCCAGGACCTCTAGGGTGTTGCTATTTATGGACCTTAAGGTCCTCTGTGGGGCATACCGGGAGAGGCGGTCCCGTAGGTACGAGGGTCCTAGGGCTTTAATGGTCAAAACCAGCACCTTAAATCTGACCCTGTACTCCACTGGGAGCCAGTGCAGCTGGAAAAGCACTGGGTGAATATGCTCCCATGTCAGAGACCCCATGAGGAACCTCGCTGCAGCATTCTGCACCCGCTGGAGTTTCTGGGACAGCTTCAAGGGCAGTCCCGCGTTGAGCGCATTACAGCAATCAAGTCTGGAGGTGACCGTCACATGGATCACTGTGGCCAGGTCGGGGCGGGAAAGCTAAGGGTCCGACTGCTTGATGCGGCGAAGGTATGGTGTGAATGTGACATATAACTACATAGACCACTGGTCAGTGGATCGACAGGGCAAACACCAATGCAACTCTACACTGCGCAACCCTCCCCCAATTATTTTAAGCAAAAGCCACACATGGTAAAGCAGCCTCTGTTGTCAACAAGGCGTCTTTTTCTTCTTACGTCGGGAATGTGTTCAAACGGCGCATCTTTGAGATGGAAATAACGAGGCCCTGGAGCCTCCTTTCCTTTCCCCACGCAAGCCAGCAGAACAGATCTATATTGTTTCCTTCACATCTAGAAGAAAATATTTGCTTATAAAGCAGCGTGTGTGTATACAGACCGGCGCTCCTTTTTGTGGAAGCGCTCCAGCCCTCTCCGCTAACGTGAGCGCCTGTAGAGTCCCGTCAGCATCCTCGCTACAAGCTACACTCAGCAAAGGGATTCTTCTCAAGGTCTCAGAAAGGTGGGTGAGAGACTTGTTTATCCTCTGGTGCTCATAAGCCAGTGTCAATAATGTCCCTTAAAAGACAAGATGGGAAACTGAACCCACCAGCAGCGTTTGCTCATGAAAAAATCATGGGGAGCGACCTCAGGTCACGTCAAAACAAAGTGAGGCCCACTGACACCAGATCGGCTGGGTTCATTAATAAGTAAAGGAGGAAAGCGTCAATAATTCAATTCATAAACAGCATATTCTTTTATGCCATGGTGCTGGCGGGAGCCCAGACCCTGTGCGGAAGTTGTCAGGGGGACCGTAGCATAAAGTGCAGGGACTTGTCAGGACAGCCCCACCTCCAAGGGGGACCTCTGCCTAGCCACGCCCCCAAAGACAGACCATAGCCCAGGGGGTGGGAAACATTGTTAACCTGTGGAACTCCCTCCCACAAGAGGGCAATGATGGTCACTGACTTGGACGGCTTTGAAAGAGATTTAGGCAAATTCAGATATACAGTGGACCCTCTAGTTACATACCACTCTGGATACGTAACTTTTGGGTTATGAACGCGGAACTCGTGTATACTTCCGGGTTTCGCCACGCACACATGCGCAGAAGCGCTCTGCGCACCATGTGTGCAGAAGAGGCGCCTCTGCCTATGGACATTTCGGGTTGCAGACGGATCCCCGGAATGAATTTAATTCATATCCGGAGGGTCCACTGTATACATTTCACTGATTTTACAATCCTTTTGACATTTTGAAACTTGACATCCTTCCCCCTCTTTTTGCAGTTCCTTAAATTTGTTTTCAATATCTTCTGCATATCCAAATTCATTTAACTTACTCATTTATTTATCTTTTTAAAATAAATACTCTTATATAACTGCGGGTTATTACAATAACCCTGCCAGCGTTTTTATCTGTTTACAATTTATCTGTAAATATTCAAGAAACCATTTCCATTCTTTTGTAAAAATAATAATTGTTAACCTTGATTTCTTATTTTTCCGGTAACTTTTGCCATTTCTGCATATTCCACAAGTTTTTTCTATCCATTCTTCCTTTGCTGGGACTTCTTCTTCTTTCCATTTTTGGGCAAGTAACATTCTTGCTGCTGTAATCGTATACATGAATAAGTTTCTATACAATTTAGGTAGTTCTGTCCCTATATTTCCCAAGAGAAAGGCTTCTGGGTTTTTTTGCAAACATTATTTTGAACATCTTTTTCATTTAATTGTATAACATTTCTCAGTAAGCCTTAACCTTACTGCAAGACTGCCACATATGATAAAAGGAAACTTCTTTCTCTTTACATTTCCAACACTTATTTGATTTAGAGTTATACATTTTGTCAGTTTACTCGGTGTTAGATACCATCAATATATCATTTTCATATAATTTTCTCCTAAACCATAGCATGCTGTAACTTTTATATCCATATTCCATAATTGTTCCCATGTTTCCATGTCTATATTATGACCAATATTCATCTTTATCACTCCACCTTTGACAGGTGGGCAAGGGAAAGCTCCTGTCAGTCACTTGACGTCACAATGACATATCCAGCCTCTGCTTGGGATATTTTTCTCATTCTCTGATTTCCTCTGCGCTAATCAGTCCCAAACAGCAAAGTGTAGACCTATTTAAATTAAAGCACCAAACTTACTCAGGCTCATTCATCTCAGTGGGTCTTACTCAGAGCAAAACCTACTCAGCTATCACCTCCAAATTTTAAACAAGATAATTCTAAATACATCGAAAGCATACTTAAAACAATGTAAAAATGTTTCAAAGCGATCACATATCTTTACACAGTGCTTTTTTCTGGGGGAGATGTAGGGGTACGCATACCCCTAAACATTTTGTGAATCTAACGGGAGAAGAAACTATTTTTTTTTCATTAACAAAATTGTTTCTTCTCTAGCACGGTGAACCGTATGTTCCATTGCTATTCCCGATGTCCATTTACTGTATTTATTTTCCCCAGTTTGAACGATAAAATGGTGATTTCCTTGAGTCAAAACGACAGTACCCCTAAACATTATTTTTAGGGGGGGGGGAGCACTGTCTTTACAGTTACTGATTTGAAGGTGTTTGTGGAAAGTATCCACCAGTCATCAAATGCCTGAATTAGCAGGGCTGTCTTTTCAGCAGAAATTCATGAGAGAGAGAGAGAGAGAGAGAGAGAGAGAGAGAGAGAGCTCACCTTGCAAATAATAATTAAAAACAACATTTGGGAGCATCAGGAATAACGTTTGGCTGGATCCAAAAGTTGTTTCATTGTTATATATATTTTTTCCTTCGCTGGGGTTCTCATTTGTTTAATTGGGATTTATTTTTTTTTGTAATCTAGCTTAACTGGAAAATGAAAAAACGATGACATTTTACAGGCTGTTAGTCTTCTAAGTGGACTGTGCCTTATGGTATTTAAAAACTGTTTTGCAAACAGCCAAGTTATTTTACATTGGTGGTGGTGGGGGGGAAGCTTGCCAAGTTTCACGCGTGTGAGAACAGAACCCGCCCCCCACTGTACTGCTGAACATTTCTTCTGAATATGCTCCATCATAGAGATGCCAAATATTTGCCATGCGTCCCTTCTCCAAATTTCCCAGGGTGCAAATTTCTCATCCCTTGCAAATTATATCAGCTGGGAAACTTGGCAGCTTGCATAGGCTGGGTGATGGAACTGGGGGTTAGGGAAGGGTGTTTTTAATTTTTGCTTTATTTGATTCTTTCTTGGCTTCTCATGACTTTCCATTGCGAAATGAGGGACATATTTAATCAGAGCGGCAGGGAGGTTTGCTAGGCTGGGAGGCCAAAGGTTTGCCATCTACGTACTCATCCCGTGAATAATGGAAAGGGGCATTTCATTGTACGGCTCACCAGACTGGGCCAAGCCTGACATTTCCTTTTTATTTATTTGGATTTTATGTATTTAATACACCGTTGGGTTGGGCATATCAACCTCAAAGCGGTTTCTAAAAAAGATAAAACAATCAAATCTCCAATAAGGAAAATTAACGGCAATAATTTTAAATGTTTGAAATAGATTAAAACTTTCACCAGCTTCCTAAGTATCTGGGTAAGTAAAGGGTAAAGGGACTCCTGACCATTAGGTCCAGTTATGGCCAACTCTGGGGTTGCGTCGCTCATCTCGCTTTATTGGCCGAGGGAGCCGGCGTACAGCTTCCGGGTCATGTGGGCAGCAGGACTAAGCTGCTTCTGGCGAACCAGAGCAGTGCATGGAAACGCTGTTTACCTTCCCGCCAGAGCGGTACCTATTTATCTACTTGCACTTTGACGTGCTTTCGAACTGTTAGGTTGGCAGGAGCAGGGACCGAGCAACTGGAGCTCACCCCGTCGTGGGGATTCGAACCTCCGACCTTCTGATCGGCAAGCCCTAGGCTCTGTGGTTTAACCCACAGCACCACCCGCATCCCCCAAGTATCTGGGTAGGCTTGTCTAAAGAATGTTTTTTTTGCAGGCCCCGAAAATAGTGCAGTGAAGGTGCCTGCCAGGTGTCAATAGGCAGGGAGTTCCAAAGTGTAAATGCTGCTGCATGAATAGATTGATTTCTCAGAAAAGTTACGTTGATCAAAGCAGTCAAGTGGGCATATCTTCTTCTTCTTTGGCGATCCCTCGTAGCCAAGTAAGATTGTATTCCATGAACACTGTCTTAACAGTGAGTCCGTAAGTGACTGTGGAGGTCAATTCTGGATCCACATGTCCTTTCACAGTGGGGACATTGGGTTCTGGGCAGGAGTTGATCACGGTGGGGATTTCCCAAGCATGCCTTCCTCTTAGCACGTTTCTCCCTCGCGTCCTGAGTTTGAGTGTCTTCAAAGCCCATGACACCTTTGGTAAAGGCTGTTCTCCAATGGGAGCGCTCACAAGCCAGTTTTTCCCAGCTGTTGATATTTATACTACATTTTAAAAGATTTGTCTTGAGAGAAGAAGAAGAGTTTGGATTTGATATCCCGCCTTTCACTCCCTTTAAGGAGTCTCAAAGCGGCTAACATTCAAAGCGGCATAACAAACACTCTGTGAGGTGAGTGGGGCTGAGAGACTTCAAAGAAGTGTGACTGGCCCAAGGTCACCCAGCAGCTGCATGTGGAGGAGCAGGGAATCGAACCCGGTTCACCAGATTACGAGTCCACCACTCTTAACCACTACACCACACTGGCTCTTTTGTTGAACCTCTTTTGTTGACCATCAGCATTATGCTTTCCATTTTTAAGTGGGCATATACAGGGCAAGTCGACCTTGACATGAAGGGAATCATAGAATCATAGAATCATGGAGTTGGAAGAGACCACAAGGGCCATCGAGTCCAACCCCCTGCCAAGCAGGAAACACCATCAGAGCACTCCTGACATATGGTTGTCAAGCCTCTGCTTAAAGACCTCCAAAGAAGGAGACTCCACCACACTCCTTGGCAGCAAATTCCACTGTCGAACAGCTCTTACTGTCAGGAAGTTCTTCCTAATGTTTAGGTGGAATCTTCTTTCTTGTACTTTGGAACCATTGCTCCGTGTCCGCTTCTCTGGAGCAGCAGAAAACAACCTTTCTCCCTCCTCTATGTGACATCCTTTTATATATTTGAACATGGCTATCATATCACCCCTTAACCTCCTCTTCTCCAGGCTAAACATGCCCAGCTCCCTTAGCCGTTCCTCATAAGGCATTGTTTCCAGGCCTTTGACCATTTTGGTTGCCCTCCTCTGGACACGTTCCAGTTTGTCAGTGTCCTTCTTGAACTGTGGTGCCCAGAACTGGACACAGTACTCCAGGTGAGGTCTGACCAGAGCAGAATACAGTGGCACTATTACTTCCCTTGATCTAGATGCAATACTCCTATTGATGCAGCCCAGAATTGCATTGGCTTTTTTAGCTGCCGCGTCACACTGTTGGCTCATGTCAAGTTTGTGGTCAACCAAGACTCCTAGATCCTTTTCACATGTACTGCTCTCAAGCCAGGTGTCTTGGGAAAGATAGCAGACCACTCCGTTGCAGCTTCTCCCTTTCCCTGGGCATTTTTCTCTGGCATTGCATGAACCCCCGTGGAGTCAGGATGGATACTGGGAGATGTTTCCCCATCACTTGACTCTCATCTCTTCCTGGGAGTTGCTGGGATCTGTGTGTGTTGCTGCCCCCTGTGGCAGGTCGCTGAACCTCAGGCTGCAGCTTTTCAGCAAGCTGTACAGTCATACCTCAGGTTAAACGTGCTTCGGGTTGAGTGTTTTCAAGTTACGCTCCTCAGCGACCTGGAAGTAACGGAGCGTGTTACTTCTGGGTTTTGTCGCTCGTGCATGCGCAGATGCTCAAAATTATGTCATGCACATGCGCAGAACGGATCCTGTTCGCATCCAGAGGTACCACTGTATAGGGCAGGGGTCAGCAAACTTTTTCAGGAGGGGGCCTGTCCACCATCCCTCAGACCTTGTGGGGGGCCAGGCTGACGCTCTCCTGAAAGGACCCCCCTCTACCGAAAGGACCCACCGACGCCACCACTCACGCCACAGCCACCAACACCACCTCGTCTTCGGCAGCGTCGCCGTCATCCTCTGCCTCAGCCAGGGGTCCACGAGGCGCAAAGCCCATGCCACTGGGCTAGGCAATGGAGGCAGTCTCCCAGCTGCCACCGCTTCCTCCTGCTCAGCTCTTGGCCATAGATGGCCGCCTCAGCAGAAAGGAAGGGACCTTCCTGCAGCCTATCTGAAGCTGTGCCAGTGTTGCAGAAGTCAGTCCCCACGCAGCAAGGCCTCCGCACCACGTCGGTTTAGCGCAGGGACTGACAGAGCGGGACGCAGGGTCCGCAGGCCAGATTTACGAGCCTGGTGGGCCGCATCCGGGCCGTAGTTTGCCGACCCCTGGTATAGAGTTTAGGATTGGGCTGTGGTCACATGACGTCCACACTAAAAGCAGCTGCAGTGGTACCTCTGGTTGTGAATGGGATCCATTCTGGAAGCCCGTTCGCAACATGAAAAGAACGCAGCCCGCAGCGGCGCGTCTGTGCACATGCGGGTTGCGATTCGCCACTTCTGCACATGCGCGTGATGTCATTTTACGTGTCTGCGCATGCGCGAGCAGTGAAACCCGGAAGTAACCTTTTCCGGTACTTCTGGGTCGCCACGGGACATAACCTTAAAGAACATAACATGAAGCGGACGTAACATGAGGTATGACTGTATTATACCACTTGAACAGTGATGGTTTCCCCCCCTGCAAAGAATCATGGGAACTGTAGTTAAGGATGCTCCGCGAGGATTCTCCTAACAACTCTCAGCACCTTTAGCAAACTACGCTTCCCATAATTCTTCCATTCTTCCCTCCCCATACTTCCTACCCTTTTGCTGTGACCCAGGATTGGCCACAGTATGGGAAGGGCAAGAGCTCTATGATAGAGCACCTGCGTCGCGTGCATAATAACATAATAAGAGCCTGCTGGGTCGAGTCAATGGCCCATCACCAGGTGCCTGTGGGAAACCAGAAAGCACTCCTGCAGTTTCCTGCCACTGGTATTCAGTAGCATTGCTTCCTCTAACTATGGAGGCAGAGCATAGCCAGCATGCCTAGTAGCCATCAATAGCCCTCTCCTCCATGAACTGGTCCAGCCCCCTTCTGATGTTCTTACGTTCCCACATGAGCCGTCATGTGCACCAGGCAGCGTGCAGCTCACAAATCCTGCTCAGGCAGAGAGGAGTTTCAGCTGCCGAGCGGTGCTCAGCCCTTCCAGCGCTACGGAAGAGGAGTAGAGGAGGCTTCAATCTTCTTTTGCACGGCAAGTTTGACATGCACAAGGCCGTTGGGAGATAGCCACACAAAGCCACCCGAGAAACAAATGGCCAATATAAATCCTGGCTCTCGATGGGGGTAACGGGCGCAGAGATGGCTCCACGTTGCCGAGAAGGACAGAAATGGGCAGTAAAGAAAATGCACAGCCATCCGAGCGGCGTGATCTTGTGCGATACGGTATGGGAATGAAACTGCGACGGAGCTGACGTGTGGCAGGTGGGAGGCTGCAGGAAGCGGGAGATAGCTGTCTCCATGGGCTCAGCAGGGGCCCACGTTAACATTAATAACTCGTTTGTTAAAGAGAAGGGACCGGATCATCACGGTGCAGCAAACTGCTTCTTTATGGCGTCGCTGCCAATTTGTTCCAGCACGGCCCATTTTTTCTCTTTCGCCTCATTCCACCCCCCACCCTCTCAAACTGAAACAAAAGGACAGAAGCACCTGAGTTGCTGGAGGGCAGAACTGTGAATCAGGAGCTCTGCTGGGACTGAAAGTGAAGCCTTGGCTTAATGGAACGAGCTGCTTCCTTATTATATGTACCGTATTTTTCGCTCTATAAGACGCACCAGACCACAAGACGCACCTAGTTTTTGGAGGAGGAAAACAAGAAAAAAAATATTCTGAATCTCAGAAGCCAGAACAGCAAGAGGGATCTCTGCGCAGTGAAAGCAGCAATCCCTCTTGCTGTTCTGGCTTCTGTGATAACTGTGCAGCCTGCATTCGCTCCATAAGACGCACACACGTTTCCCCTTACTTTTTAGAAGGGAAAAAGAGAGTCTTATAGAGCAAAAAATACGGTAATAATTGAACCCTGTCTCCTAGAAGAGAACCAGCAGGAGCTGCAACAAAACGTTGCAGCATCAACTGCCTCTGCTCACTGTCACTGGCCTTGTCTGTCGGTCATGGCCTCAACAGGCAAGCAGCTTTCTGTGGCTGCTGAACATCCTTGGGCCCCAGTGAGTTGCTTTGGACTTTTTGCCTCTTCTTCCAGAGCTTATTGTTTCTAGAGTTCATTCGTTTATTTGTTTCGGTAATCCTGCAAACACTGGAATTGCCTCAACTTGCCTCTTGGCTATTTTGTCATGGGCACAGTGTCTAGAACATTTAGGACCAAGGAAAAACTGTTCAGGCTCCCTTGTTGCTGTTTTCTTGCTACTGCCAAGAAGTGTAATGTTGCTACTTTTACTAGTACAGTGGTACCTTGGTTGTCGAACTTAATCCATTCCGGGAGTCCATTTGACTCCTGGAATGGTTCAACAACCAAGGTGCAGCTTCCAATTGGCTACAGGAGCTTCCTGCACTCAATCGGAAGCCGTGGAAGCCGTGTTGGACGTTCGGCTTCCAAAAAACATTTGCAAAGGGGAACACTCACTTCCAGGTTTGTGGCGTTCAGGAGCCGATTTGTTCAGGAGCCTAGCCGTTCGACAACCAAGGTACCACTGTACTGGAATTTATGTTTGCATGCTGTTACATTTGCTATTAGGGACACGGGTGGCACTGTGGGTTAAATCACAGAGCCTAGGGCTTGCCTGTTGACACAAGGCGAACGAGGGAGAAATCAGTTAATAAAACATTTGCTGCCTCACCCAATTATCTGGGAGCGCAGCAGGGAAGGTGTCAGTGCCTCTGTCAGGCCCCCACCTACTTCTGCAGGAAGGCCAAAAGATGTGATTTAGATGTAATCAGGAGAGAGGGGAGACAGAGGGGCTGCCCCCCTTGTTGGTTCAGCCCAGGGGGGTGGGCAACAGCTATTTGGTTCCCCAGGATGAGGACGTGCTTGGGCGTTTTGGGCAATGCATAGGCACCTTCCTGAATGGATAGGCTTGTGCGCTGGGGGGGGGGGGGTCTTTTGAATTTAGAGAAAAGGGACGAAGAGAAAAAAGGGGGAATGGCAGAGCTTTTTTAAAAAGTGTGCTATTCCCCCTCTCGGGGAGGCGGGTGGCACTGTGGGTTAAACCACAGAGCCTAGGACTTGCCGATCAGAAGGTCGGCGGTTCGAATCCCCGCAACGGGGTGAGCTACCATTGCTCGGTCCCTGCTCCTGCCAACCTAGCAGTTCGAAAGCACGCCAGTGCAAGTAGATGAATAGGTACTGCTCCGGTGGGAAGGTAAACGGCGTTTCTGTGCGCTGCTCTGGTTCGCCAGAAGTGGCTTAGTCATGCTGGCCACATGACCCGGAAGCTGTATGCCAGCTCCCTCAGCCAATAAAGCAAAATGAGCGCTGCAACCCCAGAGTCGTCCATAACTGGACCTAATGGTCAGGGGTACCTTTACATTTGCTATTAGGTAACAATCAGTGCTATTTTTCTAGAAAAAGAGGTGCCAGAACTCACCATGATCGCTTCCCTTGTTCTCTTATGATGGCAATGGAACCCACCAGAAAGGAGCCGAGTTCTGGTGAGTTCCAGCTGGGAGAAAAAGCCCTGGTAGCAATTATAATATTATTTCATATTGCTGTTGATACAAAATTGTTCTTGTGATTACTGATTTTTGTGAGGTATTGCTGTTCCCATTGTTGTGAACTGCTTTGAGCAAAGTGGGAAGGCCCCTACAAAGCAGGGATGTTGACCTGTTGACCCGCTTCTGCTCCTCCCTCTTCAATTCTTGCCTGGTCCTGGAGTCCAGTGGCGCAGAGAGGAGGAGGTGTGGAAACGCTTGACTCTTAACCAGCTTGACCCATCTCTCCCTCTTCTTGCACCTGTACTTTACTCTCCACTCTTGCAGCTTCTCCTGCCTCTGACTCTCGTCTCCTGGCTGTTACTGATCCCTCCTTCCAAATCCATCTCCAACCCTCTTCACCTGGTGCCCACTCATCTGTGGGATGTGATCCACGAGAGGCAGTCAAGTACAACATTCCTTGTAATGCTAGAAAAGACATGCGAGGGGATGTTTGGTCCAGCCAGTTGAAAACTGCCTGTTCCTCCTGTCCGGAGCATCCTTCCTTTTGCATGTGATAGAAGGTGGGCGTGACCTAACCTGTCCAGGTAACAAAAGGATGAGTCATGCAGCACACCTTTTGACTTCCTTCTTCGTTTGACCAGCTTTTAGCTAGGACTGCTCTGCTAGCTCTCAGCTAGCAGAAGCACTGGGATTATTCCCCCATATGGGGTAGATCCACATGTTCATATTTATAACTAAGTCTGCCTTCAGGAATCCAACTGTGAACTGATGTGAGTAAACTTCTTTTATCGACTTTGAATAAGATTGTTGCGCCTTTATTCTTTTAAGAGGGATTTGAGGGAACTTACCAGGAACGTACAAATCAATCTGAGACAGACTGAATTGTATAATAGTGAGAGGCTCACACGAGCCTGCAACCAGCTGTCTGCTGTGCATGTATAAAGGGGAATGTAACTCTGCTAAGTAAAGGAACTTGCTAGCGCAAGTTAGGAAGGATATTAATAAACAATATAACCTCTCCTGCCACCCTGAACATTCCCACATCATAAGTATCCGGCCCCCTATCCTCTGTGTCCAGCCTGACACCAACTACCTTAGGGACTCCACTTTGGATCTGTGTAGCGTTTACTCCCAAAGATGTCCCACAAGGCAGCGGGTATGGATTTCTCCCCAGGGTTTACTCTCAAAGCCTTTATCACAAATGAATATAGCCACAAGGCATGGATTCTTCTTCTTCTTTATTCTATTTCTATAGTGCTTCATGCGGGACGCGGGTGGCACTGTGAGTTAAACCACACAGCCTAGGACTTGCCGATCAGAAGGTCGGCGGTTCAAATCCCCATGACGGGGTAAGCTTCTCTTGTTCAGTCCCAGCTCCTGCCAACCTAGCAGTTGAAAATCACGTCAAAGTGCAAGTAGATAAATAGGTACCACTCCAGTGGGAAGGTAAACAGCGTTTCTGTGTACTGCTCTGGTTCGCCAGAAGCAGCTTAGTCATGCTGGCCACATGATCCGGAAGCTGTACACCGGCTCCCTCGGCCAGTAAAGCAAAATGAGCGCTGCAACCCTAGAGTCAGCCACGACTGGACCTAATGGTCAGGGGTCCCTTTACCTTATACTGCTTCATATTTTCAAGAACAAATCCCAAAGCCGATTAAAACATGTTAAAACATCAAATAAGACTATCCAGAATAAAACTTCAAGGAAAATATTTTCAGATCCTCATCTAAGTGACATTTTGAGTTTTCCTTCTCCTAAATAGGCCACCTTCCCAGGTGGACAAGCTCCATCTGCCCCTTGCTTCCCTCTACAGCTCATGCAGAAACCATCTTCTTGAGCATTGAACCCACTATTCATCTCACCTGCTCAACCACTGGAGCCTGTCTTTCCACCTGGGCTATTCAATGTTTCTTTTCATAGAGGAGGGTGGGTTTGGAGGAGCGCTTTCTGGATGAAGTCACAGGCTTAAGGGAAAACACTTCGAGACCTTTTCAGGTCTTTCCCAGGACATCGGCTCTCCGAAGGGCCTTCTTTGCCTTCCCCCAAATCAACACTTTCAGTTGTTCTCTTTGGAGAGCCGTTCACAACCTTGAGTTGCAAGCTGAAATGATGATGTTGTCTACGTCACTCCAATCACTGTTGAGGCAACAGAATGCCTGTCGGCAAGGTGAGAGAGAGAGGAGAGAGAGAGAGAGAGAGAGAGAGAGAGAGAGAGACCTCACCCTTTACTTGCCAAACCCGGTCTTTTTGAACTGCAGGTACGCACCCCCCCCCCCAGGTGGAAGATGCATTAGAGCAGAAAACAGGGAGAGGTGTGTGTGCCTTGCAGGAACATATCCTGGCATTTGCCACCAGGAAAGAGAGAAAGAGAATATCACAAGGGGATTTCTCAGGGGGTGGGGAATCAGATTGCCCCAAAGATGGAGGGATGACCCATTGGTGGGGTTCCGGAGTCAGAAGTGGGGTGGGATTGCAAGGAAAGGACCTGGAGCTTGAACATCATTGAGGGAGGGGTCAATGATGTATATGCAGGGGTGTCTATCAGTTCACTTGCAAGGGGAAAGTATGCAATGGATCTGGGCTGCTTCATCATTGGGCAGGAGGCAACACAGCGGGGAAGGTTATAGGAGAAGTGGCCTCGCAACATGGGACACACACACACACACACACACCCATCCCAGGACAGCAGCAGTCATTATAACATATAGCAAGCACCTTCAGTTTAGGAAGCATCTGGCAGGAAAGACCCAGGAGACTTGAGACCCCAGGCAAGACTGAGCTAGCCAGATCCAGAGTCTAACCTGGTCCTAGGCAAATTCGTCCCTGACCATCAGACACCGACAGCCTCTTAGCATTTCCCAGATATCCTGAACCCCACACTCCACCATCCTCCAAGTCTTCAGCTTCTGTTTTAACTCCCCAGTTCCAGGGGCATTGTTAGAAGGTTCATCCCCTCCTTCCATTTCAGCCCCCAAATCTTCTGCCCCTTCCCATCCCTTTCGTTTCTTGCCCCCTTGCTTGCATGGCAGCTGGGTTCTCTGCAAAGCACACATCCCAACACCTGACACCTTGATTTGCCAGAGAGTGCCATGCGTATAAATCAGTTTATGCAAACGGCATGCAAATTTATGTCCTGAGTCTTTGAAGCACCTAGCAATGCCCCTTCCATGGGTAGCCACAACCTAGACTGAGCCAACGCACACCATGCATTGAAAGCATATGGAAAGCACAAGGAACCCTTGGGACTGAAGCTTACCCCTCATAGAGCCAGTGTTCCCAGCACCCTTAAAAATCTAAGGTCCCAGGATTCTACAATTATAATATAATTTGTTAATTGCAATGTATTTACATACAGCAAAGGGAAGCCTAGAGCAATTAGACATATTTTAATTTAGGTAATCTATAGGGTAAGAAATGGAGGCAGTGAGAGATTTTACTTTCTTGGGCTCCATGATCACTGCAGATGGTGACAGCTGCCACAAAATTAAAAGACACCTGCTACTTGGAAGAAAAGCAATGAGAAACCTAGACAGCATCTTAAAAAGCAGAGACATCACCTTGCCAACAAAGGTCCGTATAGTTCAAGCTATGGTTTTCCCAGTAGAGATGTATGGAAGTGAGAGCTGGATCGCCGAAGCTGGATCGCCGAAGAATTGATAGTTTCGAATTATGGCGCTGGAGGAGACTCTTGAGAGTCCCATGGACTGCAAGAAGATCAAACCTCTCCATTCTGCAGGAAATCAGCCCTGAGTGCTCACTGGAAGGACAGATCCTGAAGCTGAGGCTCCAAGACTTTGGCCACCTCATGAGAAGAGAAGACTCCCTGGAAAAGACCCTGATGCTGGGAAAGAGGGAGGGCACAAGGAGAAGGGGACTAGAGAGGACGAGATGGTGGGACAGTGTTATCGAAGCTACCAGCATGAGTTTGACCAAACTGTGGGAAGCAATGGAAGGCAGGAGTGCCTGGCATGCTCTAGTCCAGGGGGTCATGAAGAGTCAGACACAACTAAACGACTAAACAACAACAACAATCTATGTAATAGGCTTATGTTAGGAAATGAATATGGATTTCAAATTTGATGTGTGTAAATTTTTTTGGTTTTGAAATATTATTTTTATACAAAACCTAAGGTCCCAGGATTCTTTGGGACAAAATCATGTGCTTTAAATGCATGGTGCATAGGCAGCCTTAGTCTACTGTGGGCAGGTCCACACAAAAGAACATCAGGTGCCCATTTCATGCACATTCCTCCTGCCAAGAATCACGGGAACTGTAATTTCCCCCTACAACTCCCAGCAAACTCAACAAACTACAGTTCCCAGGATTCTTTGGGCAGAGGTCAAGTGTTTTAAATGTGTGCTGGGCGTGCTTTAAATGTATGGCATGGATCCGCCCAGGGTCACGCAAGGACAGGGCAAGCCCCTCAGCTCACACTCAGTTACCCCCATTGACCTGACATTTTCAAATCCACTTATTAGGAGCACTGATTCTTACTTGCAGGCACAAAAGTAGCCTTCGGCTCCCGAGCTGATCTCTGCTTTGGTAATTCCCTTTGCTTTTATTGAGGCTGCATTTCCCCCACAATACAGCACACTGTGGGATGCGAGGCGCTTCTGTGTACAGCAAACACATTCTCTCTAATTCCAGAGAAAGAGAGTCGACGCCGGCTCATTTGGCATTGTCAGGAAAATTCGATACATCTGCCGGGTGCGCAGAACGCTGTCTAACCAAAGCAAAAAAAACAGCAGATGCAACAACCCCGAAAAAAATAAAATGGTCCCAATAGCTTTTATTCCAAGGTTTGTTCCTGGAAATGCCACTCAACAATGGGCCTGCAGCTGGGGTCTATTATGGATATATATACATATGGTGGGGCGCGGGTGGCGCTGTGGGTTAAACCACAGAGCCTAGGACTTGCTGATCAGAAGGTTGGCGGTTCGAATCCCAGCAACGGGGTGAGCTCCTGTTGCTCAGTCCCTGCTCCTGCCAACCTGTGCCGATCCCGGGGGGAAGGTTACCGTTGGCGTAGTCAAAGTCCGGTCCTGGGTCACTAGCCTGGAATCAGTCCACAAGGAGCGGGACGAGGTCTGAAGCAGGAAGACGGGCGGGGACAGGAGCACTGGAGAGTCAGGTCTGGGTCCAGGCAGGAACAGGTACTCAACAACAACGTTGCTCCCGCAACCTGGGACCGGGCTGACTGGCCTTTATCTTCTCTGAGGCCAGG
Source organism: Podarcis gaigeae (assembly GCF_964106915.1). Taxonomy (NCBI): domain Eukaryota; kingdom Metazoa; phylum Chordata; class Lepidosauria; order Squamata; family Lacertidae; genus Podarcis; species Podarcis gaigeae. The sequence continues at coordinate 49,590,489 of NC_139690.1, read as the reverse complement.
GGCGGTCCCGGCCCCTAGGAGACCCGCCTCTCCTGGCCTTAAGGCGAGCACTCCTCCTGGGAGAAACCAGTTCCCTTCGCCTCTCTGCCCTGAGCCTCTGCAGTTCAGGAGAGGCTGAAGGGTTACTGGGCCCAGGGGGAGACTCACCTGCAGGCACTGAGTCCTCAACCACCTCTGGAGCCAGAGTGGAATCACCTGGTGCCTGTTCCTGAGGATCCAGCACAGGTGCAGGCGCTTCAGAATCAAGGCCCTGCCCCAGTTCAGCCGGCCCTGGAGGCGGGGACTCCTGTGCAGGCTGGGATTCCTCTGGTTCAGCCTCTGAATCGGAATCCCAGGCCATCACACAACCTAGCAGTTTGAAAGCACGTCAAAGTGCAAGTAGATAAATAGGTACCACTCCGGCGGGAAGATAAACGGCGTTTCTGTGCACTGCTCTGATTTCACCAGAAGTGGCTTAGTCATGGTGACCACATGACCTGGAAGCTGTACGCTGGCTCCCTCGGCCAGTAAAGCGAGATGAGCGCCGCAACCCCAGAGTTGGCCATGACTGGACCTAATGGTCAGGGGTCCCCTTTACCTTTATATATATGGTATATTCTCTCCTATTATATGGAGGAGGAGATGGAGAAGGGGACAACTCTCCTGCACAATATGGTATTCAAGGCCATTTGGTATTCAATATGGTATTCAAGGCCATCCATCCGGTGCAAGCTGCCCTTCCCTTTCGGTTGGTCAGGGGGTGCTGATGGCCGCCCTGGCAGGGGCAGAGCAAAATGGTCACTCTCATGGCAGTCCATTCGTGGTTTCATCTTGCTGGTGGCTTGGATAGAAGTGGGGCCAGTAGATGATAGATGATAGATAGATAGATAGATAGATAGATAGATAGATAGATAGATAGATATAGATAGATAGATAGATAGATAGATGATAGATAGATAGATAGATAGATAGATAGATAGATAGATAGATAGATAGATAGATGATATAGATAGATAGATAGATAGATAGATAGATAGATAGATAGATGATAGATAGATAGATAGATAGATAGATAGATAGATAGATAGATAGATAGATATAGATAGATGATAGATAGATAGATAATAGATAGATAGATAGATAGATAGATAGATAGATAGATAGATAGATGATAATTTATTATGGTCAAAGACCAGCTCGCATAACACAATAAAAACAGTGTTCATAAAGATAAAATATACAATCAGAGCAGACTGCAGCAATAGCTCATGAGTTAAAATTGAGATATATACATACACCCATACAACTGAGATTTGGGCTACCATAAAAATTGACCCTGAGGCACCCCAAAGGGCGACTTCAGCATTTCCCTAGTAAGCTATTGTGGGGCCCGTATCTAGGAGCCCCTGGCCCTATGGCTGAGGACAGCTTAAGACCACATCCATGCCATACATTTCATGCGCTATGGACACCACTTTAAACAGCCATGGCTCCCCCACCCACCCCCCAAAAAAAGAATTATGGGAGCTGTAGTTTGTGAAGGGGGCTGAGAGTTGTTGTCAATTCCCTTCCCAGAGCTACGATTTCCAAAGTGATTTAACAATGAATTTTTCTTCATGGGGAACTCTGGCAATTTTAGATTTGGAACAATTTTGGAACAGAGACCTCCTAACAGCTCTCAGCTGTTAAGGCACAGCTCCCAGAATTTTTCAGGGGAAGCCATAGCAGTTTAAAGCAGTATCATGGAGCTTTAAATATATGGAGTTGGTGTGGCTTAGAGATGGGAGAAGAATTTGGTTTTGTTCTCCTTCTCTAACATGACCTCAAGGACCGCCTCTTCCTATATCAGCGGTTCTCAACCTGTGGGTCCTCAGATGTTGTTGGACTACAACTCCCATCTTCCCTGACCACTGGTCATGCTGGTTAGGAATGATGGGAGTTGTAGTCCAACAACATCTGGGGACCCACAGGTTGAGAAACACTGTCCTATATGAACCAACCCAGAGCCTGTGATAATTTTCTGAGGCCCATCTTCAGCTGTCTCCTCCAAGAGATGTCTAGAGGGTAGTACAAAAGTATGGGCCTTTTCTGTGGTGGCTCCCCATTTATGGAATGCCCTCCCCAGGGAGGCTCACTTGGTGCCTTCACCACATATCTTTAGGCACCAGGTGGAAACGGTCGTCTTTTCCCAGGACTTTGGATGATTAAACAATCGGTGGCCTTTTAAACAGTTTGTGTATGGGGGACTTCCGGTTTGACTCGCGGACAGCGAGGAAGCACCGAAAACCTCGACGGGGTTTTCCAGCAACACGGGGGCTTGGGGGAGTCACTAGGGCACTGCGCACCCCAAAAATCTCAAGGGGGAGACATAGGTGTACATAGGTGTGCATGGGATGCGGGTGGTGCTGTGGTCTAAACCACTGAACCTCTTGGGCTTGCCAATCAGAAGGTCGGCGGTTCGAATCCCTGCAATGGAGTGAGCTCCCATTGCTCTATCCCAGCTCCTGCCAACCTAGCAGTTCGAAAGCACGCCAGTGCAAGTAGATAAATAGGTACTGCTCCTGCGAGAAGGTAAATGGTGTTTCCATGTGCTCTAGTTTCCATCACGGTGTCCCATTGCGCCAGAAGCGGCTTAGTCATGCTGGCCACAAGACCTGGAAAGCTGTCTGTGGACAAACACTGGCTCTCTCAGCCTGAAAGCGAGATGAGTGTCACAACCCCATGGTTGCCTTTGGCTGGACTTAACCGTCCAGGGGTCCTTTACTTTTACCTTTGTTATGTCTCCTCCTTCCCAGGGTTTCCCCCCCCCCCCAAGCAATCAGAGACTGTGCCTGCAGGCAAACAACCTCTCCCCTGCCCTTTTCATGCCTCTTCTGGTTCTGGGAGACCAGGCAGAGAGGGGAGCTTGTCGCAGCATGGGGGAGAGACCCCTGTGACTTTTTACCTTTTACATTGGTGTAAATAAACCATATTTCATAGAGACTCTGTCCCTCATTTCAAGGGAACTGAACTCTGTGTAAGTGCCTGGAATCTCGCATCGCTCAGAGACTGTGCAACAAAAATATGTGCAACAAAAATATGTGAAAATAACTCAGAGAGAGAGAAAATGTGTAAAGAAATTATATATCGGCATTGTATGAGAACTTGCTTGCAAAACTGCATTTTTTAAAAAGAGTGTGTGTTCAGGAAAAATGCACAGTAAAAAGCTGATTTCTTTTAAAAATTGCAAGCTGATGTGGAAATTTCAATTAAGATTGGAAAAAGGGAAAAAGGAGTAGCAGCTGAAGCCACCCAAAGGATGTAAATTTGACTGGGGAGGGGATCAACAAAGTTGACAGAGCAGGCAGATATTTTGCTTTCGGGGGCAGACAAAGAAGGAAGTGAAAAAGAAGCTCAATCGATTTTAATCTTTGGGTCCCCGTGACCTGCTATTGTCAAGGTATCTGCCAGGTAAGAACCTCACTCACTAGTCAGGTAGGGAAATCTCATTGGGATGCAATTAAATGGCTCTTTATCCAATTGCATTGATGGAGTAGAAACAGAGGTTTTTGCAATCAGCTGTCAAGTGGTCTGCAGTTAAAATCCCGACCAAGGATGACAGCGGCAAACCCTTAAAAGCCTCCAAGGTTTCCTTTTATCGACTGGAATTTTTCATTTCACATTATATTATCTTCCAGACTAACTGGCTACAATCAGCACACTAAGGGAGCTGAACGTGAGCAGGGGGGATATGTGTGTGTGTGGTTGTATGAATCCTAGAGTTGGAAGGGACCACAAGGGTCATTTAGTCCAACCCCCCACAATGCAGGAATATTTTGCCCAGCATGGGGCTCGAACCCACGGCCCGGAGATTAAGAGTCTCATGTAAAGTGGTACCTCGGGTTACAGACGCTTCAGGTTACAAACACTTCAGGTTACAGACTCCACTAACCCAGAAATATTACCTCAGGTTAAAAACTTTGCTTCAGCTGCCAAAAATGACAGATAGACTAAGAGAAAAAGACAACAGAGACTTTGAAAAAGATTAGGAACCATTCATATTATATTTGCAGAAACAAAGAAAGTCAATAGACTTGATGGCAGGATTTAAACAAACATTCATATTATCAGCATTAGAAAATGTTTAGAAGATACTGATATATGATGGTGTTTTTACCTTTATTTTTATGTTTTTAGGCTTGATGTTATATAATCAATAACTTTTTCTGTTAAGAGATAGCAAAGTAGGTGAAAATAAAAACAAACCAGAGGCGGAAGTTGGGGGAAGCCTTGGAGGGAGGGAGGAATATATAGTAAATGTTAAGAAATTGAGATGTATGTAATTAATGAAAAAGAAAAATGATTTTTTTTAAAAGAACTTTGCTTCAAGATGAGAACAGAAATAGGGCGGTGGCAGCGGGAGGCCCCATTAGCTAAAGTGGTACCTCAGGTTAAGAACAGTTTCAGGTTAAGAACGGACCTCCAGAACGAATTAAGTTCTTAACCAGAGGTACCACTGTACTACCAACTGAGCCATGCACTTTTGAATGTCTGTGATGGACAGCAAAAAGACCCATTGCTCACCCCAAGTGGAATTCTCTCAGGGACTCTCATGCCAGCCCCTGCACCTCAACTGACTGCAGGGTTAGAAAACCCCAGTGAAGAGAATTACTGCCTTTTTCCAGAAGGCAGAACGCCCTCCCCTCCCAGTCCCACGGCGCTGGGCCTTGTGATTTATCATGGCACCCTCGGAGATCGCAGGCTAGAAAAATAATTGCAGCGCAGGCAGGGATAAATTATGCAAAGCAATGAGTTATTTGGAAGCTATGCAAATGGGCATGCACACCTCATTGATCTATCGTTCTTCATGCAGATGTTTCGCCGTAGAGACATTTTAATAAATAAATCAAAGCCGCGTTGCCTTGGTCTTCTTGGCTGGAATGGCAGAGAGAAAAGAGGCACCGGTCCCTACAGGATGAGGCCCGGCTGGCTGGCTGGCAGAACTGGCTCCAGTCTTTCCCAGAAGAAACCCTAGACTTGCCAACCAATTAAACAATTTTTAATGGACGAGTCATTTGCCTGTGAACCAATTAATCGATCAATCAATTCATTTTAAATAAATGTTGCATGCTGTCCAAACGTCTGTCCTTTTCTGAGGCAGCTTCTGAGATACTCTCTGAGATTGGAGGAAAACCAAGCCATCTTCTCCTCCTTTTTTCAGTTCATATTACTGCTAAAACACATTAGGATAAAAATGCCTTGAAACAGGTGGCGGTGTAGTCCAGGGGTCAGCAAACTTTTTCAGCAGGAGGCTGGTCCACCGTCTCTCAGACCATGTGGGGGGCCAGACTATATTTTGAAAAGGAAAAAATGAACGAATTCCTATGCCCCACAAATGACCCAGAGATGCATTTTAAATAAAAGCACACATTCTACTCATGTAAAAACACGCTGATTCCCGGACTGTCCGCGGGCTGGATTGAGAAGGCGATTGGGCCAGATCCGGCCCCCAGGCCTTAGTTTGCCTACCCATGGTGTACTGTATCCAGTCAACTGACCCTGGACCCCTTGAATTAGAATAAATAGCAACTAGATGCAAATACACCCCCTTTTGGGGGAAGGTGGTGGAGAGAGTTGTGGAGGGGCAGCTAGATGCATGCTCAGATGATGTGTGATTACCGTATTTTTCCCTCTATAACACGCAGATTTTTTCTCCTAAAAAGGAAGGGGAAATGTCTGTGCGTGTTATAGAGCGAATGTGTGGTCCCTGGAGCCGAAAAATCAAGCAAAAATCAAATCGCGGGCTGCACGCTGCAAGGAGAAGCGAAACCTGAAAAGAGGAAGCGGCTGCTTTCCTGCATTCTGCCTCAGGGTCTTACTGCCCACCCTTCTCTGTTTCGTTGCTGTGTTTGCTGAAACGGAACAAAGAGCAGGGAAAGCCCCTCCCCTCCAGGCAAGCTCCGGTGCTGCTGGGGGAGAGGGAGAGAGAGGGGGGAAGGGAGAGAGAGGGGGGAGGGGGAGGGAGAGAGAGGGGGGGAGGGAGGGAGGGAGAGAGAGAGAGAGAGATGGCTGGCTGGCTGGCTTGGGTGGGGGAAAACTTTTGCCTTCCTTTCCTCCCTACCCCTCTCCTGCATTCTTAGCCAGCAGCTTCTCTGCACACCCCTCTCCTGCTCCTTGTCCCTTCTGTGTTTTTCCTTCCCTCCCCACTTAAAATGTGGTTACAAAGCATAGATCCTCAGGATCTTTGCATTGGGTTACCCCAAATTCACCATCAGATCACATAGCATGTCCATGGCTACAGCCTGCCCCCCCAAAATCACACACCCACTGTTGCCTGGGGCTGCAATGGTGCAAAAATGTGGTTAAAAAGCATGGATCCACATGGATCCTCAGGATCTTTGCATTGGGTCACCCCAAATTCACCATCAGATCACATAGCATGTCCATGGCTACAGCCTGCACCAAAAAAATCACGCACCCACTGTTGCCTGGGGCTGCAATGGTGCAAAAATGTGGTTAAAAAGCATGGATCCACAGGGATTCTCAGGATCCTTGCATTGGGTCACCCCAAATTCACCATCAGATCACATAGCATGTCCATGGCTACAGCCTGCACCAAAAAAATCACGCACCCACTGTTGCCTGGGGCTGCAATGGTGCAAAAATGTGGTTAAAAAGCATGGATCCACAGGAATTCTCAGGATTTGGGCATTGGGTCACCCCAAATTCACCATCAGATCACATGTCTGTGGCCACAGCATGAAGCCCAAAAATGATACATCCACTGTTTCATTCAGAATGTTTTTTCCCTTGTTTTCCTCCTCTAAAAACAATGTGCGTGTTATGGTCAGGTGCGTGTTATAGAGCGAAAAATACGGTATTAGAGCTATTCCAATCCAAGTTCATGTCTTAGTTAGCCTGGTGGATGACCTTTCCAGGGAGCAAGAGGAGGAGAGTGCAACCTTGCTCTGGCTTCTGCATCTCTTTGCATCTTTCAGCACCTCTGGCCATGGTTTTCTCCCGCTTGGACTTCTGCAATACACTCTGCATGGGGCTACCTTTGAAGGCGATTGGGAAAACTACAACTAATCCAGAATGCGGCAGCTAGACTGGTGACTGGCCGCCAGGACCATATAACACCTCAAAGATCTACATTGGCTCCTGGTGATTTTCTGAGTGCAATTAAAGTGTTGGTGCTGACCTTTAAAGCCCTAAACAGCATCAGTCCTGAAAACCTGAAGGAGCATCTCCACCCTCATCATTCAGCCCAGACATTGAGGTCCAGGTTGACAGAATAAACCTGCTGTTCTTGCAACACACACCCTCCATCCTCAGCACTGTGAAGACCTTGGTGGGGGCTGAGTCTGAATTTGGGAAAGGGTTTCTTTAATTGGCTTTTGGGGCTCCCCTTTTTTGCCTACTACACACAGTTCCATTGGCTTTGGGGGGGAGTGGTCCTGGCTCAGTTATGTTCTTTATTGATTGGCATTTACTGCATGCAAACATAGATTTAAGTGTATGCAAATATAAAATTTTTGAACTCGGGTGGCGTTGCGGTTTAAACCACAGAGCTTAGGGCTTGCCGATCAGAAGGTCGGCGGTTCGAATTCCCATGATGGGGCGAGCTCCCGTTGCTCGGTCCCTGCTCCTGCTAACCAAGCATGTCAAAGTGCAAGTAGATAAATAGGTACCGCTTTGGCGGGAAGGTAAATGGCGTTTCCGTGTGCTGCTCTGGTTCGCCAGAAGCGGCTTAGTCCTGCTGGCCACATGACCCTGAAGCTGTCTGCAGACAAATGGCAGCTCCCTCGGCCAGTAAAGCAGGGTGAGCCACAACCCCCAAGTCATCCATGACTGGACTTAACTTTCTGGCCCTCCAGATGTTTGGGACTACAATTCCCATCATCCCTAGCTAACAGAACCAGTGGTCCGGAATGACGGGAATTGTAGTCCCGAACATCCAGAGGGCTGGAGTTTGCCTATGCCTGATATAGGCGCATAAACCCACCATCTCTGGAAGATGGTTAGGGTGAACATGCCCAGAGGGACAGAAGGATGTCTGCCTGCCTGATTTATCCAAAATCCACCTGCCCACACTTTCATAATGGATTGAATTTACTGCAGATCTTCTTATTAAGACAATTTGGTATAGTGGTTACCGTGTTGGACTACGGTCTGTGTGCTGGTCCCGGGGGAAAGGTTACCGTTGGTGTAGTCAAAGTCCGGTCCTGGGTCAATAGCTTGGAAACAGTTCCGAAGGAGCAGGGCGAGGTCCGAAGCAGGAAGCCGGGCGGGGACAGGAACACTGGAGGAACAGGACTGGATGCTGGCCGAAACAGCTCTTCATCGACGTTGCTCCCGCAACCTGGGACCGGGCTGACTGGCCTTTATCTTCTCTGAGGCCAGGGGCGGTCCCGGCCCCCAGGAGACCCGCCTCTCCTGGCCTTAAGGCGAGCACTCCTCCTGGGAGAAACCAGTTCCCTTCGCCTCTCTGCCCTGAGCCTCTGCAGCTCAGGAGAGGCTGAAGGGTTACTGGGCCCAGGGGGAGACTCACCTGCAGGCACTGAGTCCTCAACCACCTCTGGAGCCAGAGTGGATTCACCTGGTGCCTGCTCCTGAGGATCCGGCACAGCTGCACTCACTTCAGAATCAAGGCCCTGCCCCAGTTCAGCTGGCCCTGGAGGCGGGGACTCCTGTGCAGGCTGGGATTCCTCTGGTTCAGCCTCTGAATCGGAATCCCAGGCCATCACAGTCTGGGAGAGCAGGGTTCTAGTACCCATGTAGCTACATGAATCATAGAATCAATATAATAAAAGGAAATCAAATAAAAAGGCTAAATAATGGATTTATATCCGATAACACGCCTCTCAAGACTTCTTTCTGAATGGGTGGGCAACTCATTGCCGAGCAATGTAGACCATCCTGCTTTCTTCGCAAATGATGGTGTGGGTGCAGATTGGCCGCCAGAACCTTGGGCACGAATGGTCTTTGGGGAGGGTTGAAGCTCTCAGATGGTCTCAAGGTCTGAGTCTTGTACCAGCTCTGCATTTTCAGAGGCTTGGTTCCGAGACCCACTCACGAAAGAATGATGGGTTTTGGCATTTCCCTCCGCCTTCTCAGCAGAAATTGAGTGGCGCGTCGTGTCTTCCTGTTCCACAAACTGCAACTCCAAGCAGAAAGTAGCAACACAATCAGAAATGTTTACTCGGAGAAATTCCAGAGGTTGCAATTAAATGCCTAAGACAGGAATGTTATTGCCTTGGACAACATCTGGTGACAACTTTCAGTTTCCTGTGGGTTCCTTCCTCCCCGCCCGCTCCCTCCACCGCAAACCGCCCAAGATCTAGACAGCATGTGAAGGAAACAATCTTCCGGCCTCAAAGCAAAGTCGCAAGAATAGGATATTCAGCTTAATTAAGAGAAGGTTTGTTTTATGAATCGCTGGAATGGCTGCTTGCATGAGGAGAGCTTCCCATATGGGCCAATCAAAGACTGTAGAGGCAGTAATTAATAAAAATGGGTAATGATGGACCATCTGGCCACTGCGTTTGTTCTCTAGTGCAGGACTGGCTCCGAGTCCTTATTAGATATTCACCCTCTGAGCCACTACAGATGTTTGAGGTGGTCGAGCCCATTGGCTCCTGCAGACAAAAATGAAATTACTCCGGCACCAGAAGGTGATTTAATAGACCAAAGGGAGGGGGTTAGCAGAAATGACAGCACGGGGAGGGGGGTGGATGTGTCATCGGCCCGAATGCTGGTGTTAATTGGAGCTCGCTGTCGTACTGATCAGACTGGTACATCAAGAGGTCAAGGGGAGATCGGAGGAAGAGAAAAGAAGGGTGAGAAGCTGGGAGAGAGGGTGGGAACAGAGGGATTTAGCTGTGATTCCTGCAGTGCAGGGAGTTGGACAAGATGCAACTTTTGGGTCCCTCCAAACTGTGATTCTAAGTCCCATAGACCAATGCAGTGGAAGCTGGTTCATTTGGGCAAATGAGGCATGGCCCCACTAGCCTCAGTCAATGCCCAGCCAACTCCCATCTGCCTGCCTTCCTCCAGGGGGCAGATTCTTCCTGTTCAGTCTCAGTGTTGCCATCATAGAACTCAGTAGGGAAGAGGAAGATGGGGACAAACCAGAGAGAGTTGGCTCTGCCTCTTATTCGCTCTGGCGCCACCTGCTGTTGGGCTCCCTAGCTTCCACCCCACCAGTCCCAACGAGAACCAGCCGCCGTTGGGTTTTGCATCGTGGATGTCGAGCAAGCGACCTGCCCTCAGTTCTGCGGATTTGCATGCCTTGGCTAGGACTCAAACGAGGAATTCCTGCAGAGGTGAAGCCAGAAGCTTTCCGAGACAATTTCCCTTTGGCAGAGTCCCTGATCCTGGTTTGCAGAATCCAGGAGGTGAGCAAACTCAGGCCATGCTCTGGAGCTGCCCGTCCACCCATCCACGAGGCTGGCAGAAGTCCTGCCAACACCCCCAGGGGGCCTCCCTGTTGCTCACCCAAATTGGCTCCTGCCATATAGACTAAGATGGCATTGGCGTCACCACCCTGGCAGAGCCGTTCCACGTGGATGACGTCAACCGCGAAGATGGGATAAATAACGAGAGAGAGTCCAGATTGGAATGAGCTGGCAAATGTGGACAGTTTCAACACATGTAGGAGAGAGAGATGTCATCTGCCGCTCCTGACCCCAGAGGCTGATACTCAAGAAGAAGCAGATCCGTCACTGAAGGATCTGGACAACTTCCATCCTGATTAAAGGAATGGGTGACTCATCAGAGAGCTTCTTCCACAAACGACTCCATATATACGAATTCGATTGCCTTGCAGTCATGGTAATCAGAGAGCTCTTCCTGACCAGCCTCAGGGAGGCTGTGAAAAATAAATTAAAATGTGTTTGGTACAGACAGCACAGGACTAGCCAATGTTCTGCCCATCAGACATTGCTGGACTACCAGGTCCCTGTTGGAATTCTAGCCCGGTCAGAGGTATGTGCCTATCTGTTCAGGCACCGGCTGAATTCCTTTGACCTCCCTCCGGCGACTCCCGGCAGGAAAAACACGAGGTCCGTTCCGGCGATTTTCCTCAGGCTGTGAGAAAAACACACCAACTGCTTCTCCTCCTTCCTGCTCCCTGCATATCCCCAGGGAGGGGAATCAGACACAGACAGAAATGTAACTACATGCTTTCATTCCTGTCTTTAGCAGCCATACAGTAAAAAATGTCTGCTCTCTTCAACAAACAGAGAGAAACTTCAAACTCCACCCATGTACATCCTGTACAGGTCATATGACACATCCTGAGCTCACATCCTGTGCTCAATAAGGAGAATGGACTGCCCCTTCGTTTTCATGGCAACAGTCACATACTTCCTGTTTGGCTTTCCAGCCACAAGCAGCAGACTGAGCTGCTAGAGCCTTCGCTTGCTGCAGCATTGCTGCTTTAGAATAACAGTCCCATCACCCCTGACCATTGGCTATGTTGGCTGGGGCTGACAAGTGCTGGCTGCCCTTGAATTAGTGGTCTTTGTTGGGTGGGGAGTGAGTTAGTGCTGATGTTGAGGTGCAATTCTTCAGCTTGCTGAGAGCACTTTTGCATGGGGTTAAAACAGATAAGAGTTGGGGTTCTCTAGATCCCCAGACTACCTCTGTACCACTGACCTCTTTGCTGACCGCCATATTGTTGTTTAGACCGATACAACATAGGTTGCATCATATTTACAACTTCCTCCTCCTCACACTTAGAATCATAGAATCATAGAATAGAATCATTGGATCATAGAGTTGGAAGAGACCACAAGGGCCATTGAGTCCAACCCCCTGCCAAGCAGGAAACACCATCAGAGCACTCCTGACATATGGTTGTCAAGCCTCTGCTTAAAGACCTCCAAAGAAGGAGACTCCACCACACTCCTTGGCAGCAAATTCCACTGTCGAACGGCTCTTACTGTCAGGAAGTTCTTCCTAATGTTTAGGTGGAATCTTCTTTCTTGTAGTTTGGATCCATTGCTCCGTGTCTGCTTCTCTGGAGCAGCAGAAAACATCCTTTCTACCTCGTCTATGTGACATCCTTTTATATATTTGAACATGGCTATCATATCACCCCTTAACCTCCTCTTCTCCAGGCTAAACATGCCCAGCTCCCTTAGCCGTTCCTCATAAGGCATCGTTTCCAGGCCTTTGACCATTTTGGTTGCCCTCCTCTGGACACGTTCCAGTTTGTCAGTGTCCTTCTTGAACTGTGGTGCCCAGAACTGGACACAGTACTCCAGGTGAGGTCTGACCAGAGCAGAATACAGTGGCACTATTACTTCCCTTGATCTAGATGCTATACTCCTATTGATGCAGCCCAGAATTGCATTGGCTTTTTTAGCTGCCGCGCCACACTTTTTTCTCAGATTTCAAGATGAGAGGTCACCTTGGGCCTATCCTCTGAGATCTTCTTTGGCAATCACTTGTAGCTGAGTAAGATTGTCTTCCATGAACACGGTCTTAACAGTGAGTCCATAAGTGACTGTGGAGTCCAATTCTGGACCCACACGTCCTTCCACAGTGGGGACATAGGTTTCCGGGTGGGAGTTGATCACGGTGAGGTTTTGTCGAGCGTGCCTTCTTCTTAGCACATTTCTCCCTTTCGTCCTGAGTTCGAGCATCTTCAAAGAGGTCAGCTTGGACCTATCCTCTGAGATAACAAAGCAGCAAGCACAGCTTTCTTCCCTAGATCAGCTAGTTAGATTAGAATGAGAAGCCCTTTCTATCCAAGCCATGCATTTCCTATAATAAACTACCTTGTTGTTTTCTTACACAGCAAGCATCTCACAAGCCAAATGCTGCACACTTTCTGCATACCAAAGAGCTCCAATAGATTATGGAGCTCAGTTTCAATCGTTAGCATTACACGTCATGTAGAGCTGGGCTCAGGTGGGCTTGCTCCTGGAATATTTGCCTCTGCTCTTGCAGGAAATTCAGGCTCACCATAGCTGGAGCAGCAGCCCAAAAGGTAAGAATTGTAAGTGCTCCTGTCCGGCGGCTCTCAACCAGGGAGAGGAGCACCTCCGCTTTTTTTTTGGGGGGGGGGGAGATTTGATATCCCGCCTTTCACTCCCTTTAAGGAGTCTCAAAGCAGCTAACATTCTCCTTTCCCTTCCTCCACCACAACAAACACTCTGTGAGGTGAGTGGGGCTGAGAGACTTCAGAGAAGTGTGACTGGCCCAAGGTCACCCAGCAGCTGCATGTGGAGGAGCAGAGACGCGAACCCGGTTCCCCAGATTACGAGACTACCGCTCTTAACCACTACACCACACTGGCTCTCTGACTTCCATCCCAGAGGACCACACTGCTCTGAAAGGTCACAATGCTTGAGACCATTTTAGTTTAGAGAGAAGGTGAGTGACATGATAGAAGTTTATCAAATTATGCAACACACAAGGAAAGCTACTCTCTCTCTTGTAACACCAGAACTTCACTGATGTTCAATGAAGCTAATCGTTAGGAGACATTTCTGGCTGAAATGAGAAGATTAAGGACAGATAAAAGAAAAGAATTCTTTTTTGGCTGAAATGAAATTGAGCATGTGAACTGAACCGAGTTCCTCCCATGCAGCATCCATATATGAAAATCATCTGGAGCTCTCGAGAGCTGGAGTTGAGCTGAAGGTGTCTCTAGGTACCTGGGTACACCTCACCTTGCCAAGGACGTTTTACTGCAGACCTCTGGGCCTGGTGGCAGTGGCTTGTCTCATTTCATCTGATCGCTCTCTTTCGAAAGTGTGCTTTCTCTCTGTGGGTATACAGATATACACAGAGGTGTGCCAGCACAGAGCTTTTTAGGAAAGCATCCTTGCCCATGTCGAGGAACAGAAACATGCAAAATGCCCATGAGAAATTTGCTCATTTTCTCCATGTTGTGCTAATTTCAAGACCCACACAGGTTTGGATCAGGTCATCTGAAAGAGGCCCTTCTCCCATAGTTCTCCCTAGATGAACTTTTAAGAACATAGGAAGCGCCTGGTGGATCAGGCCATTGGGGGCCTACCTGGTCGATCATTCTGTTCTCACAGGGGCCGACCAGATGCCTGCTCAATATGATAGGATGCCCACCTAAACTCCACAAGATAGAGTCCTCCTCCTCTTCTTCTTTGGCGATACTCGTAGCCGAGTAAGATTGTCTTCCATAAACACAGTTTTAAAAGTGAGTCTGTAAGTGCCTGTGGAGGCCAATTCTGGATCCATACGTCCTTCCACTGTGGGGACAGAGGTTTCCGGGTGGGAGCTGATCACAGTGAGGGTTTCTCAAGCGTGCCTTCCTCTTAGCACGTTTCTCCCTTGTGTCCTGAGTTTGTGTGTCTTCAAAGCTCATGACACCTTTGGTAAAGGCTGTTCTCCAATGAGAGTACTCGCAGGCCAGTGTTTCCCAGTTGTCAGTGTTTATACTACATTTTAAAAAAGATTTGCCTTGAAAGAGTCTTTGAACCTCTTTTGTTGACCACGATATAAACAACTCTGAACTATTATTTAAGCCTGCTTAATGTTCTACCTTGCACGTGCATGGGAAGTTTCTTTTCAGGGGGAGAATATGGGGGTGATTCGTTATAAGTGTTTTTTGGAAACTGAAAAAGAAAGTTTGCAAAAAATGGTTGTTGTTGTTTTTTTTAAAAAATGGATTCACTTCCCTAAATAAGTATACGCTTTTGTAGTTTATAAGAAATCTCAGGCTGAATACCTTCTAACTAAAGGCGTGCTCCAAGCAAGGCTGCATTTCACTAACGTTAACTTCTTCTGCTGCATACTAAGTCTCTATGCTAACAGAAATCACTACAGCCCCCCTCAAAATGGGCTTTCGGGAGGTTCAGGTGTCGCCTGGTGTTTTTTTCCTGCTTCTGACTGAGAAAAGAAAAGAAAAAGACAATTAATCAGGGTAAAAGATCTCTCCGTTTCCTGGGATGAAAAAAGCAGAGTCTCATTATAGTGTTTAGACATGAGATTTATTGGCCATTGCAGAGCGTAATTGACGTTTGAAAAGCCAGAGGGGATTCTGAGGCCAGCTAGGAGGGGAAAGGAGCAGAGGGCCTTGGATGAGATGGGGTCAAGGGGCCAATCAGATTTGTGGTCACCAGAAATGGATGAAAGGGACTGAATACTGTCCATGCTGGTCCACAAGCAGTATTTTAAAATGAGCCAGCAGCCAGGAGACAAGGGGAAGATTCGACACCATATATATTGAAAGCATACCCAGTGCACATTTGAAGCATGGGATTTCCTCCAAAAAAATCCTGGGAGCTTTGGAAATGGATTAGACAAATTAATGGAGGACAAGTCTGTCAGCAGCTGCTAGGCGTGGTGGCTATATTCTAGCTCAGGAGTCCCCAAACTAAGATCCGCGGGCTGGATAAGGTCCAAAGGACTCGTTTATCCAGCTCAGGGTGACCCCTGCTGCCCACTGCCGCTCGTACCGGTGCTGCGCTGAGCGGCTGCCCACTTCTAGGTCAGAGGAGCACCGGAAATAGTTTGTGCGCATGCACAAGCGTTGTTTCCGGTGCACATCCAGGTCGGAGGAGGCCCATGCACAAGCTATTTCTGGTGCTCCTCTGACCCGGAAATGCGCTGGAAATAGCGTGCATGCACGTGTATGGGCATGCGCTCCCCTGCCCTACCGCGCAATTGGCGCTGGAGACACCAGCCCGAGGCGCGGTAAGTTTGCTGACCCCTGTTCTAGCTACAGAGTCAGAGGGCAGTAATGCTTCTGAACACCAGTTGCTGGCAGCCACAGGAGGGGAGAGTGTTACTGGGCCCAAACCCTGCTTGCTGTTTTCCCACAGGCATTCAATGGGCCACAGTGAGAACAGGGTGCTGGACTGGCTGGGCCATTGGCCTGACCCAGCAAACTCTTACGTTCTCAAGGCTTAGGTTGGCTGATCAGACCTGAGGAATGGGAGACTCCATCTCTGTGGAGGAGCTGGTCAGCTAGTTAAAAGGTCCTTGCTATGTTTTGTAGGCTTTGGCTTCTTAGACTTCGGCTTCTGCAAAGCTGAGGAGATGGAGGTACTGCCATGGACTTGTCCTCTGGGTCAATGGATGGTGGCAGGGCTGTGTCCTTCAGACAGGAGGGCCCTGAATGAGGTGTCAATGAGGTTCTTTCCTAAAAGTAGTCTTAACTGAGTTGTAACCTGAGCTCTGCAGGAAATCAGTCCTGAGTGCTCACTGGAAGGACAGATCCTGAAGCTGAGGCTCCAATACTTTGGCCACCTCATGAGAAGAAAAGACTCTCTGGAAAAGACCCTGATGTTGGGAAAGAGGACGACGAAGGAGAAGGGGACAACAGAGGACGAGATGGTTGGACAGTGTTCTCGAAGCTATCAGCATGAGTTTGACCAAACTGCGGGAGGCAGTGGAAGACAGGAGTGCCTGGCGTTCTATGGTCCATGGGGTCACGAAGAGTTGGACATGACTAAACCACTAAACAACAACAACTTGAGCTCTCTGCATTGTAGGTTATGCCAACTACCAGTCATGGCGGTTATATGGAACCTCCAAGTTCAAAGGTCTAATGTCACGGAACTCTGGCTGCTGGAGAAGAGCAGGGCAAGGGCTATTGCTTTCATGTCCTTCTTTGTAGACTTCCCACAGGCATCCAGTAGGCCAACATGATAAACAAAAGCCTCTGTGCCAATCCAGCAGGTTTCACACAAAACAAGTGTTATATTTGCTTCCTCACAGATTAATCTGGCTGCCACATTCCTAACCCATTTGCTGTTTCTGAACAGTCTTCAAGGGCTGCCCCATACAGAGCACATTACTGTAGTCCAGCCGAGGAATTGCCACAAAATATTATTCAAACCTTTCTCGTTTCCAGGAGAGGGCATTGATGGCCACTAAGGCAGAACTTAGTGATGTATGGAAGTGAGAGCTGGACCATAAAGAAGGCTGATCGCCGAAGAATTGATAGTTTCAAATTCTGGTGCTGGAGGAGACTCTTGAGAGTCCCATGGACTGCAAGAAGATCAAACGCATCCATTCTGAAGGAAATCAGCCCTGAGTGCTCACTGGAAGGACAGATCCTGAAGCTGAGGCTCCAATACTTTGGCCACCTCATGAGAAGAGAAGACTCCTTGGAAAAGACCCTGACATTGGGAAAGATGGAGGGCACAAGGAGAAGGGGACGACAGAGGATGAGATGGTTGGACAGTGTTCTCAAAGCTACCAGCATGAGTTTGACCAAACTGCGTGAGGCAGTGGAAGACAGGAGTGCTTGGCGTGGTCTGGTCCAGGGCGTCACAAAGAGGCGGACACGACTAAACAACAACAACAACAACAACAACAACAAGGCAGAACTGATGTTGGGATAGCTCAGTTGGTAGAGTGTGAGACTCAATCTCTGGGTTGTGGGGTCAAGCCACATGGACAAAAGATTCCTGCATTGTAGTGGGTTGGAGTAGATGAGATTTGTGACCCCTTCCAACTCTACAATCCTATGATAAAACTTGTTCCTGGCTGAAACCTCAATACTTCAACCTGCCCACGAACATGCTGCAAAAAGAATACATCATGCAAATATGACAATGGCTCACACAGACATTCAACTGCTTCTTAAATTCAATCCCCACCCAACTCCAGAAGAAAAAGACTCCAAACTAGATTTCTTCACAAAACAAGGACTTTTGACATTAAGTGGCAAAGAAAAATAATTGCAAATGGTGGCTTTTATTAAAAAATAATAATAAAAGGAGGAAGATATTCTAGAAATTCTTCCCAATTATGAGAGAGATAGAAATGTAATAACAGGGTGCCTGAGCGAGGCCGTTATGGGTAAGGGAGGGCGGAGGAACAGCAACGCGTGTTTTTAAAAAGAACAAAAGATATCAAATAAGAAAAAACATAAATATCTCTTAAGTCAATAACACCCAGACTTAGAGCCTGGTACTGCAGTTTGCTGTAATGAGATAATGTTTGCATGCCATAAACGGGCTCATATTATGCCAGAATCAAAATGAAAACAGAGGAGCAGGAAGACAAAGTGAAATATGATAATTTAAGAAAGGGTGCGCAGAATGCTCCATCACTGTCAGAAGAGGATCCTCGAGCCTCGGAAACGGATGCATTCGCAAGGAAGGAGCCTATGCTCTGTGGCTGGGCACTCATGTCTAAGCAGGGTGTGTATTTTTCACTGTGCATATACTAGACCAACAGTCCCCAAACCTTTATGGGCCAGCACCCCCGTGGTCCCATAAACCCATCCCCAGTGCCTGCTATACCACCCTATAAAAAGCATTATTCAGAATAGTGGCTTGCCTGATCCACTAAGGAAGATAATAATGCAATGAAATTCAGTACGCTAACAATTAATTGCACATTTATTCAAAATCCAGTTAAAACTATTTAGTTTAATTAATTCAACAAAACTGATTGTGAAAGAGCAAGCAGGCCATAAATCACACCATTCAAAGTTGGAGTTAACTCTTTATCAGCAAAAACGCAACTTGGCTGAGTGTCAGGTCTAATAAGCGCAGCAGCTCATCCCTGGTAGGTCTGGCCCCGTTGCTGAGACTGAAAGTCCGCACTTCCTCACAGCCGTCTAAGTCCCCTCCTCTCCAAGGCTTCTTCCAAGCAATCGGAGACTGCGCCTGCATGTGGTCTGTCACTGCACCGCCCATTTCAGCCCGCTTCTGGTTCTGGGAGACAGTGGGGAGGGGAGCTTGTTGGAGCAGAAGGGGAGACACCCATGACTTCGAACCAGCC
Source organism: Podarcis gaigeae (assembly GCF_964106915.1). Classification (NCBI taxonomy): domain Eukaryota; kingdom Metazoa; phylum Chordata; class Lepidosauria; order Squamata; family Lacertidae; genus Podarcis; species Podarcis gaigeae. The sequence continues at coordinate 49,571,799 of NC_139690.1, read as the reverse complement.
TGACTCATCTCTGCCTCTTGGTCTCTTACTCGCCGGCTTCAGCTTCTGCCTCCAATTCTGGACTTCTCTCTGCCACAGACTGTCACGGTCTAGTCTATGGGCGATCAAAGTCCCGGCTGAGGACGTCGGGACCAGGGGCAAGATGGTGGGGTGGGAGCAGGAATGAGAGTCCAGAAGCCAGGGGTCCGAGGGTCAGGAAGCAGGGAGTCACAAAGTCAAGGGTCCAAGGGTCAAGAAGCAAAGAGTCACGAAGTCAAGGGTCTGAGGGTTGAGAAGCAAGGAGTCAAGGAGCCAAGGTCTGAGGATGAGGAAGCAAGGAGCCAAACACAGCAAGGCAGGATACATGCTACTGTGGCCAAGAGCCGAAGGGAAATGCTGACCTTATATCCCTTCCTGGCTCTTGCCACCAGGTGCTGTGAGTTACCAATCGGCCTCACCTGTGCAGCTGCGCCTTGCCTCTCCAGAACAAACTTAGGAAGGCCCCAATCCTGCGAAGCCCTACTGGTCACAGGGCCTGGCTCCTGCATGCACTCCTGACACAGACTCTCCCAGCTCAATAAGCCATTACCTCTTCAGCTTCCGGCACCTCCTCTTCCCAGTCTTCTCCCTCTGACCACTCATCATTGCCCCACCACCACTCCTCAGGCTCCAAGCTTCCTTCCCATGGTGATTCCTTAGCTGGTTCGTCCCGCCATTCCTCTGCATCCAACAGTTCATGACACTGGTGAACTTAATCCAGCGATGCCGGTTTTTCAAAGGCCGATAGTCATTTACACCTCCAGTGCCTCCCTGCCACCTCCTTCCTGTTCAAAACAACAACAAACTTCTGGTGACGTGAAACATATTCAATAAACACACAAGACGTAACTGGTTGTACATTTGAAAAAATAATATACTATTCATTGTATTGAACTGTAGATAAATTTGCAAATTCATGAAGCATTCCATATTTTTATGAAGCCTAGGACGGTGAAACAAGGCTAATATTCCGGAAATCCTTGTCTTAGGCTCTGTGAAAGGATTCTGTGGTACTGTAACAACCTTTTGTGTGGATTGTTGGACTCTCTGAACAGACAAGTGGAAAAGACACACATACATGGACCTTATGCATAAACTGATTAGAGAATAAATTAACCCACTGGGTCTTCTACCTTTTTCGTTGAACTTTATGAGCTACTTCTGTTGAAATCTACAATTCAATACAATGAATAGTATATATTATTTTTTCAAATGTACAGCCAGTTACATCTTGTGTATTTATTGAACCTCCTTCCTTATTGAACCTCTTTCCTGTTGGCATCATTTTGTTTCGAGACACAATGGAGTGCACCTCCAAGGATGATCTCAGACTTTGTAATTACCACTCCGGGTGCAAGCCTGGGCAATGTGTGTGGAAGTCCTGGGCTGTCCAGATGACAAGGACCCTTCCTACCCCAGCTTCACTGATGGGGTCCAAAGGAAAGCAGAGCAAAATGTTTGGCACCTGCTTGGCCGGAGGAGTTGCCAGAAGGAGGAGTACAAGGCGCCATCGAACCGCCTTAGGGACTCCACTCCAGATTTGTGCAGAGTTTATTCCGTAGGCTTTTCTTATCCCCAATACTGCATATACTGTAATGTTTTACTGTTGCTATGGCCATTGGCTAATGCGAATAAAGTTTTATTTATTTATCTCCCAGATATGCCCCTCAAGCACCAGGTATGGATTTTTCCTCAAGGTTTACTCTCGAAGCCATTTTCTCATGAAAGAGTATAGCCACAAGGTAGCTGAGGTTTAGGAGCAAAGGGGCAGTTCAAGGAGTTGTCAGTGACTTATAGGGTGGGTAGCACAGCACACCCTTCTTTGCCTATGACATGTGGTTTCATTTCTTTCTTTTTTTAAAAAAATAAATTTTATTTGGATTTATAAATAGAAATACACATAAATAGAAATATCACATTTTTTTTTTGTCCAAAACAAAAACACTGATCTGAATACACTAAGAACATAGAGGGGAAATAGAGAAAAGGAAAAGTAGGACATATGTAACAAGAGAGAGAGAGAGAGAGAGAGAGAGAGAGAGAGAGAGAGAAGAAATAGACAGATTAAAATGAGAGAGATGTGGTTTGATTTCGAACTCCCTGAGCCAAAACATGTCAACTGATGTCACCAATGTCAGCTGATTGACAGGTGGGTGGCTTGCAAAAAACCCCATGTGTTTGGCAGGCAAAATTCCATACAAACATTCTATGTTAGGAGAAATGGGCTCTAAAACGTTGGCAAATTTTTGTGAGGATTTTTTTAATTTAAAAAAATGGCAAAGCAATGCAGGAATGTGGAGAACCGAGTCCTGCATACAGGCCATGTGCCTCTTTGACAGTTAAGGTATTTTGCTTTGAGGGACACACCTCATTTGTTGAATTTACACTGTTCTGCTTCTGATTTGGAATGGTTTTGTGTGTTTTCTAACTGCCAAGCTTTTACCTTTCTTAATATAATACATTATGTGATTGTAATGCAAGTTGGGGCCTTATGGTAAAGGGTGGGGAAGAAATTTAATCTCTCTATATATCTACATTTGCCCTCGTCTGTCATCATGCTGGTTGCATGACCAGAAGATAGACCAACTCTTCTATGGCCGGTCTATCCCTAGCGGAAAAAGCACAAGTAGATTTAAGGATGAGGCAATACGAAGGAGAAATCAGGGACTTGATTTTGCTGAACTGCTTAACAGTGACATGTGTGGAAAGGAGGAAACAGAACAGACGGCAGGGACGTATATTTTTGCAGCGGGAGCAGGAAAAAAAGAAAAGGAAATAAATTAAGACTTAAAGAGCTAGCAAAAACAAAGGGACAGATTTAGTTTGAATTTGCAGGCTCAGCGGCAAGCGGAGTAAATAGGAAGAGAGGATTATTTCACACAAAAAATCCACGGCTGGCATCTGTGTCAAAAAAAAAGTATTATTTGGTTGGAGAAAACGCAGAGAAGCAAAACGAGCTGCAGCTTCATTGATGTTTGGCAACAGCAAGCTGGAAGGAGATGCCAGGGGCTGGCTCAGTTGCAAACAGGGAATAATACACAAACGCACATCCCCAAAATCTCTCACAACACACCCCACCACCACCATGGACTAGACTGACTGACCAAAGACAGTCAAATAATAATAAAGCAATATTTTGCTACAATGACAAAGGGCAGAAAGATGTGGTTTGCAGGATTGGGCCTTCATTGTACATGGTACTGGACAAAACACAAAAGGAGAGGTCCCTGCTCCAAGGAGCATGCAATCAGTACTTTGCTATAGAGGGCAGGGAAGGATTGGGAAACAGAGATAGGAGCTAAATGCTAAATGCAAGTGTTGCTGTGCAATGCCAGGTCAATGATTAATAAAACCACTGCCATCCACGACCTGATTGTGGATGGAGGATTTGATCTGGCATGTGTGACAGAGACCTGGTTGGATGAAGCAGATGGGCCTGTCCTTGCCGCTGCTTGCCCACCAGGTTTCTCTTACGCACAGCAACCCAGGTCATGTGGGCGGGGAGGGGGGGTTGCAGTGATTTTTAGGAAGTCATTAGTCTGCACCAGGCGTCCTATTGGGAAGACCCAGTTTTCTGAGTGCATGTTCTGGAAGTTGGGCAATAGGGGCAGTACAGGATTCCTACTGGTGTACCGACCTCCCCGCTGCACCAAGGATTCCCTGCCCGAGCTGCTACAGGTCGTGGCGGATATGCTCCTGGAGACACCTAGCTTGGTTGTCCTGGGGGATTTTAACATCCATGCCGACACGACCTTACAAGGGACCGCTCGGGACTTCGTGGAAAGCATGGCCTCCATGGGGCTGTCCCTGAATAAGTCTGGCCCAACTCATAGCCACGGACATGCCTTAGACTTGGTGTTTACCTCTACGGATGTTGGTGATCTGACATTAACTAAAAGCGAAACAAAAGAAGTGCCATGGTCAGATCACTTCCTGGTGCAACTGGACTTCTCCACAACCCTTCCCCTTCGCAGGGAGGTGGGACCGATTCGGATGGTCCGCCCCCGCCACTTAATGGATCCAATTGGCTTCCAGAGAGTGGTAGGGGATGCTTTATCCCAAGTTGATGGCCTTTCAGCTGATTCCCTGGTGGCACGCTGGAATGCGGAGTTAACCAGGGCTATTGACTGTCTGGCTCCGAAGCGCCCTCTCCGATTGCATGGAGCCCGGACAGCCCCGTGGTTTCCCCCGGAGCTGAGGGTGATGAAACAATCGTTGAGACGGCTACAGCACCGGTGGCGGAAAACTCATTCTGAATCAGACCGGACACGGGTTAGAGCTCAACGTCGAGCCTACCAAGTGGCAATGGCGACGGCGAAGAGGGCCTTCTTCGCCGCCTCCATTGCATCTGCAGAAAACAGCAGCAGGAGACTTTTTCAGGTGGTTCGCAATCTATCAGAACCACCTGTACCACCGGGGCCTGGTAGGGACCCCAAGATCTCCTGCAATGCTTTTGCAAAGTTTTTTGCAGATAAAATCGCTCAGATTCAGAAGGAGGTAGACTCCACTGTGGGAGCAGGGCCAGGGCGGGAGAGTGCTAGAGTTCTGTCTGGTCCTGTTACATGGGATCAATTCCAATCTGTTACCTCCGAGGATGTGGACAGGCTGCTTGGACGAGTGAAACCGACCACCTGTCTCCTTGATCCTTGCCCATCCTGGCTGATAAAAGCGAGCCGGGAAGGGCTGGGCGATGGGCTCTGCGGGGTGGTGAATGCTTCCCTCTGTGAGGGAGCCTTCCCAGACCCGCTGAAAGAGGCGGTCATTAAACCGCTTCTTAAAAAAACATCTTTAGACCCGGCCAATTTGGCCAACTATCGCCCAGTCTCAAATCTGCCATTCTTGGGCAAGGTGATTGAGCGGGTGGTTGCTGAACAACTCCAAGCACGCCTGGAGGAAACGGACCATTTGGATCCCTTCCAATCGGGATTCAGGCCTCACCATGGGACTGAAACTGCCTTGGTCGCGCTGGTTGATGATCTCCGGCGGGCTAGGGACAAAGGTGAGAGCTGTTTCCTAGTTCTGCTGGATCTCTCAGCGGCCTTTGACACCATCGACCATAACATCCTTCTGGACCGTCTAGAGGGGCTGGGAGCTGGGGGCACTGTCATACAGTGGTTCCGCTTCTTCCTCCTGGGCCGTGTCCAGAAAGTGGTGGGGGGGGTGAGTGTTCAGACCCCTGAGCTCTCACTTGTGGGGTGCCTCAGGGTTCTGTCCTCTCCCCCATGCTTTTTAATATCTATATGAAACCGCTGGGAGAGATCATCAGGGGGTTTGGACTGGGTGTATGCAGATGACACCCAGCTCTACCTCTCCTTTAAATCAGAACCAGTGAAGGCGGTGAAGGTCCTGTGTGAGTGCCTGGAGGCGGTTGGAGGTTGGATGGCGGCTAACAGATTGAGGTTGAATCCTGACAAGACAGAAGTACTGTTTTGGGGGGACAGGAGGCGGGCAGGTGTGGAGGATTCCCTGGTCCTGAATGGGGTAACTGTGCCCCTGAAGGACCAGGTGCGCAGCCTGGGAGTCATTTTGGACTCACAGCTGTCCATGGAGGCGCAGATTAACTCTGTGTCCAGGGCAGCTGTCTACCAGCTCCACCTGGTACGCAGGCTAAGACCCTACCTCCCCGCGGACTGTCTCGCCAGAGTGGTGCATGCTCTAGTTATCTCACGCTTGGACTACTGCAACGCGCTCTACGTGGGGCTACCTTTGAAGGTGACCCGGAAACTGCAATTAATCCAGAATGCGGCAGCGAGACTGGTGACTGGGAGTGGCCGCCGGGACCACATAACACCGGTTCTGAGAGATCTGCATTGGCTCCCAGTACGTTTCCGAGCACGATTCAAAGTGTTGGTGCTGACCTTTAAAGCCCTAAACGGCCTCGGTCCTGTATACCTGAAGGAGCGTCTCCACCCCCATCGTTCAGCCCGGACTCTGAGATCCAGCGCCGAGGGCCTTCTGGCGGTTCCCTCATTGCGAGAAGTGAGGCTACAGGGAACCAGACAGAGGGCCTTCTCGGTAGCGGCGCCTGCCCTGTGGAACGCCCTCCCATCAGATGTCAAAGAGATAAAGAATTACCTGACGTTCAGAAGACATCTTAAGGCAGCCCTGTTCAGGGAAGTTTTTAATATGTAATGCTGTACGGTTTTTAACGCTGATTGGGAGCCGCCCAGAGTGGCTGGGGAAAACTCAGCCAGATGGGCGGGGTATAAATAATAAATTATTATTATTATTATTATTATTATTATTATTATTATTATTATCAGCTGCAGGGGCGTACGAAGGGGAGTGCAGTTTGCCCTGGGTGTCACCCTGATGAGGGGTGACAAAATGGCAGGCAGCACTTGTCACAGCGGGGCCTGCAGCACGTAGGAGCTATGCATCCCAGTGCCCGCAGGCTCCGCGTGGCCTGCCTGCTGCCTCCTCCTCAGCTGTAGGGCAGCTGAGGCCCCATCGCACGCCCCACACTTATGGGTGCTGTGCATAGGGCATGCCACGGTGCCCATACAGACAGCACGGGACACCGAGAGCACCGTTCTGCCCCTATGGGCATCGCGCCATGCCCCTATGGGCAGTCTCGCCCCTGGGCATACCCCCCCCCAGGTGCCTGAGAGGCTTCTTCCACCGCTGATCAGCTGACCAGGTTGCTCTCTGCTGGTAAGTTTGACGTCATAATTGTGAGGTTTAGCCTTTTTTGTAGTTTTTTTTTAAAAAGTTTTTTATAGATTGAAACTGTTTTATTGACCCTTTGTTAATTAGTTTATATGATGGATGCTGTATTTGCGATGTGCTGTTATGTTTTATTAAGTTATGATTATTTATTGCTTGTAAGCCGCTTTGAGGGACGTGGGTGGCACTGTGGTCTAAACTACTGAGCCTCTTGGGCTTGTCAATCAGAAGGTCGGCGGTTCGAATCCCTGCTGGGGAGAGGCAGGACATTGCTTGATTTCTGTGGCTATGGAAGAAACAAGACCTTTTTGGAGTGCTAAGGCTGTGTACATAGGTGTGCATGGGATGCGGGTGGTGCTGTGGCCTAAACCACTGAACCTCTTGGGCTTGCCAATCAGAAGGTCGGCGGTTCGAATCCCTGCAATGGAGTGAGCTCCCGTTGCTTTATCCCAGCTCCTGCCAACCTAGCAGTTCGAAAGCACGCCAGTGCAAGTAGATAAATAGGTACCGCTCCGGTGGGAAGGTAAATGGCGTTTCCATACGCTGCTCTGGTTTCATTGTTCTGTTGTGCCAGAAGCGGCTTAGACATGCTGGCCATATGACCCAGAAAAAAACTGTCTGTGGACAAATGTCGGCTCCCTCGGCCTGTAAAGCGAGATGAGCGCCGCAACCTCAGAGTCGTCTGCGACTGGACTTAACTATCAGGAGTCCTTCACCTTTTTTTAAGCTGCTATGAGATTAATTTGAATGAACGGCAGCTTAGAAATACAATAAATCAAATCAAACAACAACAACAACATTCTAGAAAATGTCAGAGCCAAGAACTAACATCTTGGCCTTGCCATCAAATGATCCTAGGGCAGACTGCTTTCTAATATATAATATATATAATTTATTATTTATACCCCGCCCATCTGGCTGAGTTTTCCCCAGCCACTCTGGGGCTCTTTCTAAGCAGGGACATCCTTGGATTTGTAAAATACACAACAATACTTGATGGTGGTCACATTCACAAGTTGCCGATTAAGGAGATTTGACCCTAGATCAAAGGATTCGGCCAAGCAGACACACAGCCCCTTCCACCTCTGGACTTCTCCTTTCGTATCGGCCCACATTTGACCGTGTGACCTCACTGGAGCCGTGCATACAAAAAGCAGCACAGGTGTGAGAGCAGCTGAGCCACAGAAACCCAGCGCTGAACTGTGACCAGGTTGCTGCCTCTGGGTAAGCCTACAAGTTGTGAAACGTGAGACCAGCAAAAATAAATAAACGTTTCCAGATCTGTGGGGCAAGTGAGTTTCTTTGTTTTGTTTTGTTTTTAAATAATATTTATTCAAATTATAAAGGTTACAAAAAAAATCAAAAAAGGAAAACAAAACAGTACATAAAAGCAAATCACATCCAGGAAAAAGTAAAAAAGCGAAAACAGATAAAAAAGGGGAAAAAAGATTTAAAAATACATACAATCAAAAAGAAAAAAAGAACAAGTCAAACCTTTACATATTTTTATTTCTTTAACCTATTTCCTTGACTTCCTCACACCTCCCCTCTTTGTATTCTAGTTCAGATAGGTATTTCAGCAAATCCTTCATCTTTGTTTTTATCCTAATAATTTATCTTAATATACTGTAATTTTTCATTCTCTCTTTCACCAATTATCCATCCATTTTTACTTTATTTAATCTTATTTCTCATTAAAACTGATATATTTGAACTTATTAAGACGTTTCCCCTAAGGTTATAAAAATTTCATTCCACGATTTTTCCATTTTTCATTTTAAAAAAATTTTTTAAAAAAAATCTCAATATATACATTTTAAATTTCCAATTTTCTTCCACCGTCCCCCCTCCCCGATCTCGGCCCCTACCAACAGTTCCATCAACCTCCAACAGTCTATCAACCTGGAGATCTTAAATCCGAGGCTCTTAACTCTTCTTCATGTCCCGTCTGCCGATCTTCTTGATAATCTTTGGCATTAAAAAACAGCTCTGGGGGGGGGGGGGGCTCGTGAGTTTCTTTGTACCCTGGAGGTGCATCGGGAATGGCACAGGAGAGGCTTGCAAACTTGCAAATTACCCGTATTTTTCGCTCTATAAGACGCACCAGACGCACCTAGTTTTTGGAGGAGGAAAACAAGAAAAAAAAATATTCTGAATCTCAGAAGCCAGAACAGCAAGAGGGATCGCTGCTTTCACTGTGCAGCGATCCCTCTTGCTGTTCTGGCTCCTGTGATAGCTGTGCAGCATGCATTCGCTCCATAAGACGCACACACATTTCCCCTTACTTTTTAGGAGGGAAAAGGTGAGTCTTATAGAGCAAAAAATACAGTACTTCAGAAGCTGGAAGCCACAGGAAAGAAGAGTTTCTGTGTGCTCAGATCCTGCTTGAAGGTTTCTCATTGGCATCTGGCCTGATCCAGCAGGCTCTTCTTATGTTCTTATGAGGGGGTGAAGGGAGGAAGGAAAGAAAGATGTTGTTCTCTCCTATATTAGAAGTTCTCAAGAAGTTTTTTGGTGTAGATGATGACGATGGGGGTGTTATGTATTCCGTGGTCTGTGTTTGCCAGAGCTTGAGTCTGGATTCTGAGCTCCTGTGTTCTGATTCGATACATGTTGTCCAATCACAGAACATTTCAGGATTTGGGCCTCTGCCATTGGCCCTTAAACTCTGACTTATAATTCGCAGCTTGGAAGTTTAGACAGCCAATCACGTTGGGAGTGGGAGTGGCCCAGGCTTTCAGGAATGTATATAAGCAGCTGCTTTGCCCCTGTTTCCCAGTTATGTAGTTCACTAAAGGTTCTTGCTGTTATCACTGTGTCTTGCCTCATGGGAACCCACCTACACTTCAGGAGTAACCAAGGTGGTACCTCCATAAGTTGTCGGACCACAGCATCCCTGTCCCTTGGCTATCCTGGCTGGGCCTGAGGATGCTTGGAGTCCAATAACATCTGGAGTTCACCAGAATGGCAATCCCTACTGGAACATCTGGATCATTTGCTTCAAGGCTTTATGTTAGTGTCATGCTGAGTTTCTGATAAATTCTTTCGGTTTATTTTTTCCCCTCTGGATGGTGTGTTACGTTTCATATATTTAAATTTTGACGGCTGTTGATTTTAACCATTTTGTATGTTCATAGAATTGTAGAGTGAGAAGGGACCACAGGAATCATCTAGTACAAACTGCTGCAATGCAGGAATCTTTCGCGCAAGGTGGGGCTCAAACCCACAATCCTGAGATTAAGAGTCTGGTGCTCTCCGAGCTATGCTGTGAAACCTGTTTGTAAATCGCCTAGGATCTCTGTTAGGCAACTGACAAATTAATAACAACAGCAGCTGTTATGTACTGAGTTGAATAGGATCCAAACTGCAGCAGTCTGATTGGTCCTAGAACAATGCAGCAGTATGATTGGTCGGCAGGAGCCACCCAATCCAGCTCCAGATAGAAGTGAATCCACAACCTGATTGGCCTACAGGAGAATTCCGGAATTAGCCAATCACGTGCAGCCCATTGTGTAAATAATGTATATAAAGCAGATACTTTGAGGGGACTTCCTTTCCCTCCTCACCACTATGAGCTGAATAAAGAGCATGAAATCCACTCTTGACTCTGAGTATATTTCAGCAGCAATAATGGAAAGAAGCCAAACTGGGCAACATTACCTGGTTTGGGAGGCATTCCACTCCACCCTTAAAACTCCAACATCAGTTGACAGATTATCTTCTTTATCTAGTTTGAGGGTTACCTCCAAAGGGGACCAACATGGCTCTCGTTTCCAGGGCAAGCCAGCCAGGCGAAGGAATGTCACTGGAGAAATCTCTATATTTCTTTGGGCTAACATGCTTCCGGTATGTTTTGGCCTAAGGGCAGTTCCCTAGCTGCACCACAAACTTGCCTGCTTGCGACGTAGTAGGTATGACACAGAAATTTAGCCTTTCCCTAGATATTTCTGAAAGTGGAGCTGTGCACACGCTGCGGTCTCGAGGGGGCAGAGAGAAAAATGCAGTGTGTTAAATTGGGAGCGAAACTATTGTTGATATATTGTTGATATGCAGCGTCCTGAGCACAGCGGAAGGATGAGGAGTACGTGCCACATACTCTATATTGCTTTATTTACATTTCAAAGCTGGTAGGTTACAGAAAAACATCTTGCCTCTGCTGGAGCAGAGAATGCATCCTCTCTCCTCTAAAGCATGGAGAGAACAACAACTGAACTGCAAAGAACAGTGAAAAACAGGAAACCAGTGTACGTCACATCCAGTCTCCCTTTCCCGTGGGAAAACCCAACAGTAACTGACTGTGGAATGTAAACATTGTCTTGTGACAAGCACTTTCGCTGCACAGTGAAAGAGAGCAGAAACCAACATCCTCCCCCTTTCTGTGAACATCACTGGGCAGCGTGTTCGTACAATATCAGTACAAACCCAACTTCTGCACATAGGTACAGTGTTGATCCCTTGACACAATCTTGGACAATACATCAGCAGGAATTTCATTACCTGGCATATAGGACACCGTTACGAGTCCCTTTTGAATACGTTCCCTAGCATGTTGCACCTTCAATTGCAAGTGCTTCGTGCTTTGCTTACAACCTTCAGAATTCAGCAAAGCCAAACATGCTTTGTTGTCCTGGTAAACCTGGATTGGACATTTGACAGGAATTTTCATGTCTTTGCACAATTGTAACAACCATTCACAATCTTTAAGTGAATAAGACAGTGCATTCAGTTCAGCTTCACAAGTACTTAAGCTAACTGTTGTTTGCTTCTTGCATGACCAATCAAATAGACCCTGATTGTACATATAGCAAACTCCAGACGTACTTTTCCTGTCTGTAGTGTCACTTCCAAAACTTGCATCTGCAAATATCTCAAGACCACCAGACTTCTGATTGTTAAATCTCAGTCTGTAATGCATAGTGCCTTTCAAATACCGCGCTATGCGTTTCAGAGCTTTCCAATCCTTAACAGTAGGATTGTTGACTTGTCTGCTTAGCAAATTACAGCTAACAGCAATGTCAGGTCTTGAACATCTGGCAATGAAGTTTAGCTTGCCTAGCACACTTCTGTACAGTGTAGTGTCAGAAAATGCTTCTTCAGTGTCATCTACCTGATAACCTGTTGTCATCGGTGTGTCCACAGGGTTAGCATCCATCAGGTTTAGTTTGCTTAACACATCAGCAATTTTCCGTGGCTGGTGTGCTAGAATGTTACCATCTTGATCTCTCTCTATTTCCAGAGATAGGTAGTTGTTTACCTCAACAAGATCTTTCATGTCAAAGTGCTCTTTCAGTTGAGCTAGGGCGTTATTGTACATTGTGACATCCTTCCAAAAGAATAAAAGATCATCAACATAAAACAAACAATACAGTTTCTTTTGCCCCTCCTCTTTGACAAATACACATGGATCAGCTTTCCCTTGCTTAAAACCTAGAGAAAACAATACTTCAGTGAGTTTTGTGTGCCAACACCGTGCACTTTGTTTGAGACCATAAAGGGACTTCTTCAGAGCACAAACATATCCCTGTTTTACCTGTACGCCATCAGGTGGAAGCATATAAAGTGATTCATCTAGAGCAGTGTTTCCCAACCTTGTGCCTCCAGATGTTTTTGGCCTACAACTCCCATCATCCCTGACCACTGGTCTTGCTAGCTAGGGATGATGGGAGTTGTAGGCCAAAAACATCTGGAGGCACAAGGTTGGGAAACACTGATCTAGAGATCCATACAGAAAAGCTGTATTCACATCATGGTGACTAATGTGTAGATTCTCCTCTGCAGCTAGCTTGAGCATAAGCCTAATGCTCTCATACCTCACTGTGGGTGAGTAGGTCTCGTGATAGTCTTCACCTGGTACCTGTGCAAAACCTCTGGCTACCAATCTGGCCTTGTGTCTGACTATCTTGCCATTTTGATCAGTCTTCGCTTTGAAGACCCATTTGCTTCCAAGCAGTTTCATTCCTGGAACTACTGGAACTAGGTCCCATGTTTTGTTCCTTTCCAAGGAATCAAGCTCAGCCTTCATGGCATTTAACCATGGCTCAGCTTCCTTTGTATCCAAATCCTGGATTTCTTGGAAACTTGAAGGTTCAAATACCTTCTTGGAGCTTTTAACAGCTGTTACTGCTATCTTAGCAAACTCATCAGCAAATCTCTTTGGAGGTCTGCCTTTTGTGGCTCTCTGTGACCTACGAATTAGCCTTAAGTCTTCAACACTCTCCTCTTCCTTCTTGGGAGAAAAGTGACCTATTGTGAACAATGGTTCCTCCAACTCTTGATCAGAGCTTTCAGAGGGTCACATAGAGGCTTTCGCACTCTTGAAATCCTCTGAATCACCCGATTCAGTGTCAGACTCAGAATCAGAACCTTCATCAGTGGGTGTTGGTTGTTGCGGTTGCTTTTGACTATCCTCAGTCTCATCACTGTCATCAGGATAACATTGGAAAATTCCCACATTCTCCCCCCACTTGGCATTGTACTCAACACTTCTTGTGAAGTTAATTGTCTTAGAGTCAGTCATCATTATTCTGTAAGACCCTTTCTGATAACCTAGAAAGATACCATGCAATCCACGCTTGTCTAACTTGGAGTTTTGTGGTGAGTGAACCCACATGTCAGAACCAAAAATTTTCATGTGTTTGATGTATGGTTTCTTGCCAAACATCTTCTCATAGGGGGTACAACCAATCGCTGAAGATAACCTGCGATTATAACTGTAAACAAAACACAAGAGAGATTCGGCCCAATAACTCTCTGGAAGATTGGCATCATGCAGAAAGGTTTTTAACCCTTGAAGCAATGTCTGATTTGCCCTCTCGCAAAGTCCATTCTGCCATGGCGAGCGAGGACTAGACAAATCGTGTTGAATTCCTTTCTCAGTCAGAAAAGCTTCAAACTGCTGAGAAGTGAATTCTCCCCCGCGATCAGTGTAAAGAATTTTTATCTTCTTACCATGCACATTTTCCAACCAAGCACAGAATTCCTTGAACCTTGGAAAAGCCTCTGATTTCTGCTTGTGATTGTACACATAAATATATCTGGAAAATGCATCAATGAGAACCATGAAGTACCTATTTCCACCCAAAGAGGGCGCTAGTGGCCCAACCAAATCAGCATGAACAACCTGGTATGGCTCTGTAGCTTGCCTACTAGACACCTTACCTTTTGCAGCCATTTTCACCTTGTTTGCTGCGCATGCCTTGCACTTCATGTGGTACCTGCAGGGTTTAATAGTCATACCTTCAACCAAGGCAGGCATTTTAGATACTGCCTCAAAATGCAAATGACCAAATTTTCGATGAAAATCATGAATACATTCTGCATGCAAACTTTTGTTAGTACCTGCAATGCAACAAGTGTCATCCTGCACAACATCATCAAAATACAAAACATACAAACGATCAACATATTCAGCATGCAATACATAATCATTTTTCTTTGTGATGATGCACCTTTTGTTCTTAAAGGAAACGTCAATTTTCCGCTCATTCAGCTGTCCAACGCTGAGCAGATTATGTTTGGCATCTGGCACATAAAGTACATTCTGTATCGATAAGTCCAAACTGTGAAGAACAACAGTTCCGTAGCCTTTACTGGGGATTGTGTGGTCATCCGCCTGGTGAATCGCACCTTCCTGCGGTGTAAAAGACACGAACAGTCGCTTATCGTTGCACATGTGATGGGTTGCCGCTGAATCAACAACGAAGAAAGATCTAGACGTCTTCTGGACCTCTGCAACCTTTGGAGTGAAGCGTGAGACCATTGCCTTGTGCTGCGTTGTCCTGGACACCGGATCTTTGCCTTTGCCTCGGCCTTTTCCACGCGATGAGCTTTCGCTGCGCTGCTCTGTCTTGGCCCTGGGATATTTGCATTCCCTTTTCATATGGCCTAGACGTCCACACGAGTAGCATTTTACTGCCTTCAAAGCTTTGGCGCCATCTGGTGGTTCCACTGCACTATGGGATGACGTCTGTGAAGTCTCCCCCTTGCCCATGCAGCTAGCACCCCGGCGATCTGCTTCATTCTGAATCATGGCAGTATCACTGGCTACTGTGAGTTGAGCATTTGGCTGATTGGCATCAAATTCCCCACTTGCCTCAGCCAGCCTTCTGCAGCTAGCCATCATGACTCTGGCATTAGCCTTCTGCGTCATCTCTGCTGCTTTAAATCAGGCTGCGTTTATACAAGCTGCATCTGTGTACAGCTGCTTCATTCCAAAAGCAAGTTCAAAACAGCCTCTGCCTGTGAGCCTGTGCCACTCTGCTTAATTGCAGCTGCTTCAAACCTCATTCCAAAGGCAAGTTCAAAAGTGCTTTCTCTCTGCTGCCTTAATTCGAGCTGCATCACTGTTTTCTGCAGCTGCTTTATTCCAAAAGCACTTTTAAAAGTTACTTTCGATTTCCCCAGCATAGGAAATTGTTCCTTTTAGCCTTTGCCTGTGCCCGGCAAAATGGCCTTAAAAGTTCAAAGTCCAGCCATAAAGCCATTAATTAGAAGCTGGCAGGCTGCCCGGAGCAGTAGCACATACCTCATCAATCATCTTGACGCGCAGAGCAGATACCGTTTCGATCCGTCCCTCTGCATTCCGATCCTTTGCCAGCACTCCGATTCGACTTCTGGAGCCCATAACCATGTATTTTTGATATATTGTTGATATGCAGCATCCTGAGCACAGCGGAAGGATGAGGAGTACGTGCCACATACTCTATATTGCTTTATTTACATTTCAAAGCTGGTAGGTTACAGAAAAACATCTTGCCTCTGCCGGAGCAGAGAATGCATCCTCTCTCCTCTAAAGCACGGAGAGAACAACAACTGAACTGCGAAGAACAGTGAAAAACAGGAAACCAGTGTACGTCACATCCAGTCTCCCTTTCCCGTGGGAAAACCCAACAGTAACTGACTGTGGAATGTAAACATTGTCTTGTGACAAGCACTTTCGCTGCACAGTGAAAGAGAGCAGAAACCAACTACTTCGGAATCTCAGCTTCGTTTGCAATTAAGAAGCAATTAAGTTTCCAGATCTTGTGAGGGTGAAAGTGGACTTGAAAGGAGCCAGGAGAGAGGCTGGATGAGGCTGCAATTCTGCACCCACGTACAAAGGAGTGAGCTCAAAGGGGCTTACAATGGTACCTTGTGTTAAGTTGTGGGCGACCATATCAGACGACACAGCGATTCTTCCAAGCAGCTCTTTATTTGTAAGCTGGAACAGAACTGAACTGAGGAGCTCAGTCAGCCTGCTTATATAGAGCCCCACTAGAATGCAACAGTAACTATTTTCTGTAACTAGCCAATCACTGAACATCACTTTCGATCCTTCATTTGCATACAAACTATCCAATCACCGAACGTCACTTTCGATCCTTCATTTGCATAACTATCTACAGTATCTCCCTGCTGGCCCAGGGTGAGAACTTCAGTACATAACACCTTGGTTCTCAATCGCTGAAAACCCAGAAGCAAGTGTCCCGGTTCTCAAACATTTTTTGGAAGCCAAACATCCAATGTGGCTGTCAGCTATTGTTTCCAGGGCGCCTTCAGCAATCAGAAGCTTAGCTTTAGTTTCTGCACATTTTGGACTTCCGGAACGGATTAAGTTTGGGCTTTTGTTTTTGCTATTTATTTTGCGTTTAGTTTTTGAAGCTTTTTTGGTTAATTTGTTTTTGTGACTGTGTGGAACCCAGTTCAGCTACTGGTTGTTTGATTGTGTGAATGCAGAAATGGATAAAAGTCCCCCATTCGAACAATAGCTTACATCAGTACAGGTAAGGGAAAAAAAATGTAATTTTAATTTTTGTCATCTACAATACAGTCTTATTTATTTTATAGTACAGTACATTGATTATTGCCTTCATTTTTTTGTATGGCTCAGTGGTCTCACTAGATAGTGAAATTCATGTTAAATTGCTGTTTTAGGGGTTGTTTTTAAAAATCTGGAATGGATTGATCTGATTTGCATTACTTTCTATGGGAAAGCGCACCTTGGTTTTGGAACGATTTGGTTTTGGAACGGACTTCTGGAACGGATGAAGTTTGAGAACCAAGGTACCACTGTACTTTTAAGAAGACGCATATAGGATTGTATCATAAATCAGATTTCCAGTGGCCGGGGGTGTTGCCTCTCCCTATGACTAGCAAAAGCAAAATTATTGTTGTTATTGAATTGATTTTTGGTTGCCTAAATAGGTGACTTACAACCGGATAAAAAAAACCAAGTTTAAAATGCAAGCAATGGTCAGCACACTATTAAAACAGCAACTTCAAGAATCACAGCAAGAACAGCGATAGTGAAGCATCAGCCATTGTATGACCCTTGGGTCCCTTCCATTTCTTACAGATCTATGATATGGCCCATGGTAATGCAGTATAATAATGGAGATTGTGCTCTCAAAAGTTTGATCGCCCATGTGCTTAATTTCAGTTTTTAAAGCACATGTTTTTCTTTTCTTTTCTTTTTTTTAAAGAATATTTATTCGTATTTCAAAAATAGTACAAAGACAAAAAAAGAACAAAAAAGAACAAAAATACAAAACTAAAAACAATTAAAAACAGATAAAATTTCAATTGCTTATTTTCTTTTAACTTATTTCCCAGACCTCCTCGCACCTCCCCTTTTTGTATTCCAATTGAAATTATTAGCTCAGCAAATCCTTATTATAACTTATTATAACTTATTTCTCAACCTTTACATTACAGCTGGGAACCACTTCATTTCTGTCCAACATCATTCTAACATTCATTAATTTTACGATGTTTCTGTAGATAGTCTTTAAATTTCTTCCAGTCTTCTTCCGCCGACTCTTTTCCCTGGTCTCGGATTCTGCCAGTCATTTCTGCTAGTCCCATATAGTCTATCGCCTTCATCTGCCATTCTTCCAGCGTAATGCAGTATAATAATGGAGATTGTGCTCTCAAAAGTTTGATCGCCCATGTGCTTAATTTCAGTTTTTTAAAGCACACGTTTTTCATCTTTGTTAGGGGAACCACATTGAACACTGTGGGGTCGGCTCTGCATTGTAGCCTCCAGCGTTTTTTTGCATGTGGAAAAATTCAGTCACAGAAGAATCAAGTACTGACCAGGCTGGATAGGGAAACAAACAATCAAGCTGAATGTTCTTTTGGGTTTCAGATGGGCATGTATATTTGAAAAGACCCTGTAAAATTGCCCAGTAGCTACTAGCCAACAGCTTCTGGTCCAAATGGCTATAAATTAGACCAGCTGCTGGGGATTATGCGTGGGAGATGGTCATTGTGCTCCTTTTTTGTGAATTTTCCATTGGGACAGGCTGACCACTGTGAGTTGAGGGGGTGGAAATGCAACCTTGCGCCCTCCAGATGTTTTGGCCTACAACTCCCATGATCCCTACCTAACAGGACCA
The DNA here is from genome assembly GCF_964106915.1 of Podarcis gaigeae. Taxonomy (NCBI): domain Eukaryota; kingdom Metazoa; phylum Chordata; class Lepidosauria; order Squamata; family Lacertidae; genus Podarcis; species Podarcis gaigeae. The sequence goes on along the minus strand of NC_139690.1, from coordinate 49,553,740 downwards.
GTGGTCAGGGATGATGGGAATTGTAGTCCAAAACATCTGGAGGGCCGAAGGTTGCCTATGCCTAGACTACATGGACCTTGGTCTGAACAGGACTCTGTTCGTAGATAGCTGGAAAGCATAGCATAGCTAGATAGATTGATGATAGATTGATGATAGATGATAGATAGATGATAGATAGATAAATGATAGATAGATAGATAGATAGATAGATAGATAGATAGAGATAGATAGATAGATAGATAGATAGATAGATAGATAGATAGAGATAGATAGATAGATAGATAGATAGATAGATAGATAGATAGATAGATAGATAGATAGATAGATAGATGATAGATAGATAGATAGATAGATGATAGATAGATAGATGATAGATAGATAGAGATAGATAGATAGATAGATAGATAGATAGATATAGATGATAGATTAGATAGATAGATAGATAGATAGATGATAGATAGATAGATAGATAGATAGATAGATAGATAGATAGATAGATGATAGATAGATGATAGATAGATAGATGATAGATAGATAGATAGATAGATAGATAGATAGATAGATAGATAGATGATAGATAGATAGATAGATAGATAGATAGATAGATAGATAGATAGATAGATGATATAGAATATTTCTGAAGGAGATGGAATGAAACTAATAATTTCTGGTTGTAAAATGTTATTCCTCTGATGTCACAGGAGTTTTAAGAAATGACTAATATAGAAAAGAGACTGTCACTCCCAGAAGGATTTTTAATTCACATTTTGTATTAGAACATGGCAACCACCCCCAAAAAACATTATTTCTAAGAAAATTGCACTATTCAGCTTGAAAAATGGTCTGCGTGCACAAGTATCAGCCAGCTCTATAAATAGCACCAAATTAAATAGAAGGAAGATTGAGTGAATGGACTGGGAAGAGGTCCAAGGAGAGAGGGAGAGGGAGATGGATAATGAAACAAGAAAGAAGGCTATAAAATGGATGGAGAATGGAGAGTCATTGGACCTTTGGCAACCCCAAGAAAAAGATACGATCGTAACACATTCAACTTGGGAGTGGACATGGCCAGCAAAACCAAGACGGAGCCCAAATTGCAGAGTCTGAGTTTTGTTTCAGAGATATATATAGGAAAGATGGGAAGTTGTGCCAACAATTAAGTGGTCTGTAGTAGAAGAACGTGGGTGGGAGCCCTGCTGGTTCCATCAAGCCCAGGCTGTGGGGGACATAGCTGTCAAGCGTCCCTTATTTGGCGGGACAGTCCCTTATCCCAGCGCCATGTCCTGCTGCTGTCCCTTACAGATGAGGCTTCGTTTGGCTGCTGGCTGGGCTTTCTGCCTTTGGCTCGGAGGGGCTCAGAAGCTGAACATACCTGTGCCCAGAAAATCCCTTATTTTGGCTGCTGATCCCTTATTTTCGAGGCTGCTGGTCCCTTATTTTCAAATCTGTAAGTTGACAGCTATGGTGGGGGACCTATAACAGGACAAGAATCGAGTAGGGCAGAAAGTAAAATATCAATACTTTGCAATGGAAGGGAAAGAGAAGAAGTGGGGGGGGGGCTGAGGAGACTTTGTTTCTAAAAACTACTCCCAAAGCCTGATTAGAATCTGCTCCTAGCAAAGGCACCATTTTCAAACCACAGGATCATATTGCGGTTTTGGTTAGGGCGAACCCATAGACTTTGGCAGCAGCAAACGGTGGCTTGAGTGCAGTTTGCTGGATCGTGGCCACCCCCATCCTGCTGCCTGTCCCCACCCCAAAGGATTTCAACGAAATACCCGTTTTATGTGAATATTCATTGTCTTCCTCGGGTTCCCATTATGCAGATTATCGTGATTTAGGGTGGCATTATTCAACAGCTCCCACCTTGCCGTTTGATTTGATGAATTATTAACCCATTAATTCATTATTCCGTATGTGTTAATTTGCTAGTGTCTGATTCGGGGGCGGACTCCGTGCTTGCAGAAACACCGAGTGATAGGACTAGTAAAGGTAAAGGGACCCCTGACCATTAGGTCCAGTCGTGGCCAACTCTGGGGTTGCGGCGCTCATCTCACTTTACTGGTCGAGGGAGCCAGCGTACAGCTTCCGGGTCATGTGGCCAGCATGACGAAAACGCTTCTGGCATTTGATCCCTGTGCCACCACTCTATTTCTCGCTGCCACCACCCAGGCCCTACCTGGTACAATACTGAGTCCAGTCAGGGTTAAATTGGAACATAAACTTCTGTTTATTTATTGCAGTTTAACAAGCGTGTGGTTTCATAAACGGTATCGGTCAATTACAATCATAGGGTGCCTATCCAGACCTGTAACTTCTGCTACCTGCTCTCACTCACTAAACCACCTCTCAGATATTTACTTGTCTTCCTAGCTCCTAACTGTTCCTGACTCAGCTTATTTCGCTACACTAACTCAACCTACCCCCGGACTCTATCCCAATTCACTCCCACTCCAACCAACCACCCAACTCCCAATGAACTCCCCCCTTCGCCCCTCCCAGAGCTGGTTTTATAGTCCCTCTGACTCCACCCCCCTGGGTTCTGATTGGGTAACCTGTTTAACTATTTCACCTCCAGCACTCTCATATGTTAGCGTCACATATGGCTTCCCCATCCCTAATGTACCGTCTTCCGAAAGCTTGTCTGTAGGGCTAGGAAGTCCCCTGAACAATGGGGTGAGGAGACAGAATACTTTCTTAATTTATGAATTTCCTTAAGTTACCTTGTGCTCCAAGCCAGGGATGGAGCTTCATGCTTGGCACCGGGGGGGGGCAGAGAGCAGGTGGGGGAACTGCCGCTCATCCTGGGGGCGCTGCATGTGTCCTGGGGGTGTGGCACGCTGCCCGCAGGGGTGTGGCCTTCAGTGCAGGCTTGGGGGGCAGCCGCAATGGCACCCCACTGGGATCGCGCTGCCGGGGGCAGTGTGCTCCCCCCGCACTCCTCTTCCTCCGCCAGTGCCCCAATCCTCTTTTTTTGGGGGGGGTGAGACACCCACCAGCCCTCTGCAGCCACCTTGCCCAGGAGAAGCCCCTGTCCCTCTGACTGGGGGGGGGGTAGAGAGATGCAAGTGGAAAGGATAGGAATCTTCCCCTCTGTCAATTCAACTTCTTGGATGGTGGCTAATGGATTGAGGTTGAATCCTCACAAGACAGAAGTACTGTTTCGGGGGGACAGAGGACAGGCGGGTGTGGAGGACTCCCTGGTCCTAAATGGGTTAACTGTGCCCCTGAAGGACCAGATGTGCAACCTGGGAGTCATTTTGGACTCCCTGCTGTCCATGGAGGTGCAGGTTAATTCTGTGTCCAGGGTAGCTGTTTATCAGCTCCATCTGGTACGCAGGATGAGACCCTACCTGCCCGCAGACAGTCTCGCCAGAGTGGTGCATGCTCTAGTTACCTCCCGCTTGGACTACTGTGATGCGCTCTATGTGGGGCTACCTTTGAAGGTGACTCGGAAACTACAACTAATCCAGAATGCGGCAGCTAGACTGATGACTGGGAGCGGCTGCCGAGACCACATAACACCGATCTTGAAAGACCTACATTGGCTCCCAGTGCGTTTCCGAGCACAATTCAAAGTGTTGTTGTTGACCTTTAATGCCCTAAACAGCCTTGGTCCAGTATAGCTGAAGAAGCGTCTCCACCGCCATCGTTCTGCCCAGACACTGAGGTCCAGAGCCGAGGGCCTTCTGGAGTTTCCCTCGCTGCAAGAAGTCAAGTTACAGGGAACCAGGCAGAGGGCCTTCTCAACGGTGGCACTCGCCCTGTGGAACGCCCTCCCACCAGATGTCAAAGAGAACAACAACCACCAGACTTTTAGACGGCATCTGAAGTCAGCCCTGTTTAGGGAAGCTTTTAATGTTTGATGCATTACTGTATTTTATTATTGTGTTGGAAGCCGCCCAGAGTGGCTGTGGAAACCCAGTCAAATGGGTGGGGTATAAATCATAAATTATTATTATTATTCGACTCTAAACCAACATGTGACGATCATCTGGACAAGAGAGCTCTCTGTTTCTTTCCTGCCACCGTTCTTCCTCATTACTATTTTTAAAATGTCATTTGAAAGATTTGTTATCAAGGAGGAGCCAGGCATTACCTCGGGCCTCAGGGCTGCAGTCAGTGGCAGGCTGGGAAAGCTAGCGGATAGCTCAGCGGCGATGTTGACCCAGCGTGGCGCAGCTGCGGAAAAGGCAAATTCCATGCTACGGATCATTAGGAAAGCAATTGAAAATAAAACTGCTGACATCACAACGCTTTCATACAAATCTGTGGTGGATACTGTGTACAAATGTGGCCACCTCACCTCAGGAAGGATAATGCAGAGCTGGAAAAGGACCAGAAACGGGCAAAGCAAAATGACGGAGGGGATGGAGTGAGGCTCCTGTGAGGAAAGTTTGCAGCATTTGGGACTTTTAGGCTTAGAGAGAAGGCAAGACATGTGATGCAGGTGTGCAAAATAATGCATAGTGTTGAGAAGGTGGATGGTGAGTATTGGACGAAAATTTGAACAGTACAATATGTGAAGGAATTGTTAAAGGATAAAAATTAATAAGAATGAACTTGCTAAATTAATTTCAAAGTGGAATACAAGAAAGGAAGGCGGGTGGAAATCAGGAAAATAAGGTTATGAAGGATAAGAATTTGAAAAGAGTTTTTTTCTTTTTCTTTTTTATGTTAAATTTTCAAGTTTTTAAAGTTTGTAACATTTTTCTTTTTTATTTTTTGGTTGTATTTTAACTGCTTATATTTGTTGTTTAAATGTTGGTATTTGTTGGTGTTTTGATGTTTGTTGTATGCATTGTTTTTCTATTGTAATTTCTCTCTTTCTAAAATCTAATAAAATATTATATATATAAAAAAAGAAGAAGGTGGATGGTGAGTAACCATCCTTACTCTATTGGCTGAGCTAGTCTCTGTGGTCAAAAGAAAGTCCTTCTTCACACAGCACGTAGTTAAACTATGGAACTCGAACCTCCAGGAGGCAGTGATAGTCACAAATGTGCTGGGCCCGGGGGTAACCCTTGAAACGTGGTCAGAATCCGAACCTTCCAGAATCCGAAGGTTCCACTGGGAGTCAGTCTGACAGGGCCAAGGCAGGACACGAGGCAGGAAACCAGGCAAGAACAGGTACAGGATCTCAGGCAGGATCTAGAATACAGCAATGTTGCTCCCGCAACCTGGGACAGCCTTTTATCTTTGTCAAGGTAACGGCCGGTCCTCATCCCCCAGTGACTTACCTCCCTGTCTGGCCCAAAGGTGAGCACTCCTCCTGCAAGCACTCAGGTCTCTCCTTCTCTCAGACCTTAGTCTCTGCAGCTCAGGAGATGTTGGTGGGTTACTAGACCCAGAGGCCGCCTCAGCCTCCCCTGACCAAACCGGTAGTGGAGCAGCTGTAAGTGACGGCCCAGCTGGAGGCAACGAGGTCATCCCCGCATCTGGAGCCAGGGCAGGCTCAGGCCCCTGACTCGGCCCAGCTGGTGCTTGTTGCAGGGGAGCCTGTGCAGACTGGGACTCTTCAGAATCAGGCCTCACTCAGACTTGGTTCTGATGCCACCTGAGGCAAAGGATCCGGTGCAGACTGAGTCTCCTCTGGTTCCGAGTCTGAGCCCAAGTCCCAGGTCATCACAACAAACCCAGATGCCTTTAAAAGAGGATTAAGCAAATTCATGGAGGAGAGGGCTATTGTGGTCAGCAGCCATGATGGCTAGGTCTGCCTCCACAGTTGGAGACAGCAATGTTTCTGAATACGGGTTGTGGGAAGCCACAGGAGGGGAGATTACTCTTGTACTCAAGTGCTGCTTGCAGGTTTCCCACTGGCCACTGGGAGAACAGGATGTTGGACTTGATGGGCCACTGGTCTAATCCAGCAGCCACGCCTTACAGTCTTTTGACCCACCCATCACAATCATGTGTACTTTCAATGGGATTGTTGCCTGAACACTTGTACCGTTACATCTAAAGAACATCAAGAGGATTTCCCTGCACAGAACAATAACTTCCTGGGGGAAGGAATTATTAGCCGCAAACAATTCCAAAAGCGTTTGAAAGGGAGCGGGGGCACCAGGTTCATGATGAGTAATACAATCTTCTGAGTCATGTTACTTGTGGGGTGGGGAGAGGGAGAACGATCTCAGTCAAGTACTTTATCCATTCTCTGCTTGGGTAATAAGTTAAGACAATGAGGAGGCCTGGAGAGATCTGTCGGCAGTGGAATGGATCCCACGGGAACCAGATACGAAATTGCTTTTGGATGGAGAGTCGATCCTCCACCCAGATGCGGAGTCTGCAATTAAGCAGCGAATCGGTAAGCAAGAATGCTTCTGAAGGGGGATTTAGGGGAGCGCGACTCGTTCAGTCGCACTGGGCATGGAGGGTGCTGATGCAGGTGATGCCACAGCTATAATTCAGAATGGGGCATGAGAAATGGGGGGCACCAAATGTTGGCATTGTGTACAGTGGTGGAGGAAGACACTCGGACACCTGGGGCGCTCTGCCCATAGGGGCAGGGCACACTGCCGGGCCTCCAGAGTCTGCCTGCCTCCTCCCACTCATCTGGGGGGGAGGCAGCAGGCGGACCATTTGGGCAGAGCGGAGCCTGCCCGTGCCCAAACTGTCAGGAGTTCAGCCTACACTCGAGTAGTACCCTGGCAGAGACACATGCCTGACTGGCATGTTCCCTCCCTCCTGGTCAATCATTTGGGAGCTTCATAAGCTTTCTTCAGCCGGAACATCACAGCGACCGGTGCTAACCGACACCGGCACACTTAGGGATCCGCAGAGTTTGCGCATCATGCACGTGACAGACCTCAGCAACTCAGCATTTTGGCTAATCTACTTTATTTACATCTAAACACACACAGAGCACTGCAACATGGCTCCCTCTCTCTCTAGCATCAAACAGCAAAGAGAAAAAGAACAAAGGACAATAGTCCCACTTCATGGAACACAGTCACACAAACATTCTGTCTCCATCACTTCACACTCTGTGGAGTCAAAACATATAACGTCATGTGAAAGACAACAATCCCATGACTGCAATCACGGAGCAGGAATTCTAACACAAGCCACCCAGGAGAGACGCAGGGCTAGGGAGCGCTGCAGGCCCCGCAGTGAGTGCCACCAGGCATTTTGTCACCCCTCTCAGTGGTGACACCCAGGGCAGACACCCCCACCGCACCCCCCTTCCTCCTCCACTGATTGCATCATGTGCCGTTGAAATTTGAGACTCTGCCACTGCTGGTTGGCCACTGTGAGAATAGGATGCTGGACTAGATTTGGCCATTGGCCTGATCCTGCAGACTCGTCTTATGTTCTTGGGTTCATTTACACTTCCCGCTTCTGGCCAAAAGGAGGCCAGTGCTCTGCTAGCTGAGTCCATACTTGGCACCTCAGTTTGCCAGGTCAAGACTCACTCTGGGCTCAAGTCTTCCTGACACCAGGCTCTTTTCCTCTTCCAAACACTTTGGAATGACTTTTGATACATGTCGTATGAAAGATATTCCTCCCTCCCTCTCTTTCTCTCTCCCTGCTTCCTGTTCCTCATCCCGTAAAAAATCTTTTTGCTGAGCTGCCACTGGCAATAATCAGGCAGAGTGACAGTTTGCCGATGGGACTCTCTAAGATAACAAGTTCCAGCATTGATGATTAACTAGATTCACAAAGTTGATTGGAGGAAAGACAAATATAAGGATATAAATAAAGTATTCCCGTAGATCTCTCACCCCCTGCAGTTGTGAACTTTGAATAATTGGAGGGAATTATGCTGAGTACTAATCAAAAGGAGGTGTTTTTTTAATTTTAATTTGCTAATTACTACTGGGTTTCATCAGTGACAAGCTTTAATCATCTCAAGACATCTTAATTGACCCTTGGGAGTTGTTTACCTGGCATTGGGAGTATTCAAGGGGGTCACACAGTCAGGAAAATATGACAGTGAGTCAAGTTAAGAAGCTAAAAAAGAAAAGAAAAATAACTAAGCATTTTTGGGGGTGGGGTTAGCTTTTAATGTCCCAGTATGCTGGAGGGGACAGGTAAAGGTATATTGTTTCCCTGGTGCTTAGAAATTTGCACTAGGTCCAGAATCCCAGCTTCCTGGAAATCTCATCCTTCATGTTTCTAGTCCATAGCACAGCAATATTTTATTTGCCAGTTGCATCCTGCACTTCCTCCAATTAACTCAGAAGACTCTGCATTTCTGGCACTACATTCTTCTTGCCCAAGAATGCTGTGGGAAGGTTAGGCTGAGGGTTGCCATATGTCCTCTTTTTCCAGGACACATCCTCCTTTTCATGATGGGAGTCGCCATAGAGATCCATAGTTGAAAGCAGAAGTCGGCAAATGTGTCCTCTTTTCTTTTGCTCTTCAAAACATGGCAACCCTACGAGGGCACAACAACTAGCAAACAGACTGGGCATCAGCAGGAGGCATCTCGGGCAGCTTTTGGGAACCCAGGGCCCTGGCAAGGCCCCAGTGCTGGCACACTCTCTTCAAAAGTATCCACAGCTGGGTCTGGGAGCTGCCGTTTTAATTTCCCACCATACTGTTATAAGAAAAAACTGCTCCTTTTCCCTTATGGGGTATCCAAGAACCTGTTTAGGGTCCTCATGTGGGTTCCCTATCAGTAGGAGAAAATAACAGAGGCCAACCGCTCACCACACGCAGGAGGGAGGAGAACCCAGAACAATGGTTCGCAAGCCAGGGATGGTGGGAATTGTAGTCCCAAAACACCCGGAGGGCCAAGTTTGGCCATGCCTGCTTATGGGGTATTCCAGAACCCGTATAGAGTCCTTAAGTGGGTTCCCTATCAGTAGGAGGAAGTAACAGATGTCGACCAGAGTATATTGAGAAGCAAAGCAGCTAATAAGCCTGATCTTTATTCAAGGAACTGTTGTTGCAAGAGGGTCTCCACTCACCATACGCAGGAGGGAGGAGAACCCAGAACAATAGTGTGCAAGCCCTTACATAGACTTTCGAAATTGGCCACTCTGTAGCCAGAGACCACACCCCCCCAAAAAAAAAAAAATCATACATACATCACAGAAGGAGGTGGTCTACAGCAGAAATCCTGCCTGCCAGGATACTTGATAATGGTCACTCATTGCATTACCTGGGCAACCTGGCCATTCTTTTGTGATGGTTAATACTTTAGTTCCTGAGTCCAGGTCACAGGCTCACCCTATTTATACACAAAGATAATAATAATAATAATAATAATAATAATAATAATAATAATAATAATAATTTATTTATACCCCGCCCATCTGGCTGGGCCTCCCCAGCCACTCTGGGCGGCTTCCATAGAAACCAAAAATACACTAAAATATCACACGTTAAAAACTTCCCTGAACAGGGCTGCCTTAAGATGTCTTCTGAATGTCAAGTAGTTGTTTATCACTTTGACATCTGCTGGAAGAGCGTTCCACAGGGCGGGCGCCACTACCGAGAAGGCCCTCTGCCTGGTTCCCTGTAGCTTTGCTTCTCGCAATGAGGGAACCGCCAGAAGGCCCTCAGTGCTGGACCTCAGCGTCCGGGCAGAACGATGGGGGTGGAGACACTCCTTCAGGTATACTGGACCGAGGCCGTTTAGGGCTTTAAAGGTCAGCACCAGCACTTTGAATTGTGCTTGGAAATGTACTGAGAGCGAGTGTAGGTCTTTCAAGAGCGATGTTATATGGTCTCAGCAGCCGCCCCAGTCACCAGTCTAGCTGCCGCATTCTGGATTAGTTGTAGTTTCCGAGTCACCTTCAAAGGTAGCCCCATGTAGAGCGCATTGCTTAAGGCAGGATTTTCAAGCAAAAAGACAGTGGGAAGGCTTTCCCCATTTGCCTCCCTTATTGCAGAGGAATATTTGAGGTCATTGGGAGAGTCAAAATGGCTTCAGGAATGTTCTCCCATACTATTTCAGACACGTGGTTTATATACTTATGCATGTGTTTGCCTTGTACATTGATGAAGATTTAATTAATATTTGACACCTTAGAATTCTTATAGCAGTATCTCGGATGTATCATTCCACCAGTGCATTGTGGGCCCTGAAAACGTTGCCCACCAACACCCTTTCATTTCCATCACCAAATGAAACCATTAGCAGGTGTCAACCAACATGGGAGGTGGCCCATTGGAAGGTGTTTGGCCAAAGCCTTTCTCAAGCCTGGAACCAATTCCCAGGCGAACACCACAGCATAAGACTCATGTTCATGTTGGAAGAGCAATTTTCTCACCCAAGGATCTCCAAAATTGTGCTGGGGGATGCAATGGTACCCTTGAGGTTTTCCCCTGGTACCCACAATGCCTCTGAACTTGCCCTCCCCTCTCTGCCCCTTGGTCTCAAGTTGGTGTGGGTGGTTACCTCCAGTGCTATGGTCTAAACCACTGAGCACCTGTAAGGCATGGGTGGCACTGTGGGTTAAACCACAGAGCCTAGGACTTGTCAATCAGAAGGTTGGCGGTTCGAATCCCCACGACAGAGTGAGCTCCCATTGCTTGGTCCCTGTTCCCTGGAAATTTTGTTGTTCTTTAGTCATTTAGTCGTGTCCGACTCTTCGTGACCCCACGGACCAGAGCATGCCAGGCACTCCTGTCTTCCACTGCCTCCCACAGTTTGATCAAACTCATGCTGATAGCTTCGAGAACACTGTCCCACCATCTCGTCCTCTGCCATCCCCTTCTCCTTGAGCCCTCCATCTTTCCCAACATCAGGGTCTTTTCCAGGGAGTCTTCTCTTCTCATGAGGTGGCCAAAGTATTGGAGCCTCAGCTTCAGGATCTGTCCTTCCAGTGAGCACTCAAGGCTGATTTCCTTCAGAATAGATCGGTTTGATCTTCTTTCAGTCCATGGGACTCTCAAGAGTCTCCTCCAGCACCAGAATTCAAAAGCACCAATTCTTTGGCGATCAGCCTTCTTTATGGTCCAGCTCTCACTTCCATACATCACTACTGGGAAAACCATAGCTTGACCTACCGGTACACAGACCTTTGTCAGCAAGGAAATAGAGGCATCCCAAGGAAAAGCAGGACATCCTGGGAGCAAAATCAGAAACCACAATGGCTTGTGTAAATCCTGGACTGTCCCTGAAAAATAGGGACACTTTGAGGGTGTGTGGCAGCTCTCGGGGCCCTGATCCCATTGGCCCAGAGTTTGAAAGGATTTGTAAGCCTGGCCAATCCCTTGAGAGCCAGCAGTGAGAGAATCACATGCGTTGAGAGCTGTGCCCTGAAAAATGCAAAATATTAAATAAACTGAAATTCCATTTTGCATTCAGGAAACCCAGAAGAAAGCTGATGTGGCTGTGACTCATGGAGGGTCTGGCTCCCAGCCACCCCTTGAAAAGCTCATAGAATTGACACTCTTTCTCACTCTTTCAACTCTATGGTGCTTTTCAAACTCCAGATTAGTTCTACTGGATATGCCTTTTCTCCAAGCTCTGTTACAAAAACAAAGTGGCCCGGACAGCGTGGCGACAGCAGGACAAGCTCAAAGATGCAGTTGTTCCCCAAAGCCTAAAATGGTTGGTGAACCTTATGTAGCCACTACTCCAGATGCACTTGATAACATACAGAGAACCCTCAGATGCTGGGCAGGGAAAATTATTGCAGGACCAAAGCACTCTGGAATAATTAACCAAATACATTCATGGCATGCAAGACAGTTCTTTTTTTAAACGTTTGAATTGTTAACATCTACGCTGGAGCCATGCAAAGGTCTTGTGACAAAAAAGAGGGAAAACATTGACCAACATGAACCAAACTGATGCCCATTAAAAGATAAAATAAAAGGTAAAGGTAAAGGGACCCCTGACCACTAGGTCCAGTTGTGGCCGACTCTGGGGTTGCGGTGCTCATCTCACTTTATTGGCCGAGGGAGCCGGCGTACAGCTTCCGGGTCATGTGGCCAGCATGACTAAGCCGCTTCTGGCGAACCAGAGCACGGAAACGCCGTTTACCTTCCCGCCGGAGCGGCACCTATTTATCTACTTGCACTTTGACGTGCTTTCGAACTGCTAGGTTGGCAGGAGCAGGGACCGAGCAACGGGAGCTCACCCCGTCGCAGGGATTCAAACCGCTGACCTTCTGATCAGCAAGTCCTAGGCTTTGTGGTTTAACCCACAGCACCATCCGTGTTCCTAAAATAAAAATGTAGAGATGTGTATTTTAAGAGAAAATGTGTTCAAAATACCTTTTTTTATATACCTTTATATTTTTTTATTGAAAAGAAAGCAAATTAATGTGGAAGCAAGATAGAATGGGCTTAGGGTGTGGACACACATGAAAAGTTCAAAGAGAGATGGTTTCTTGCCTAGGACCCTGTCCTCATCTACGTCCGCACTGTGGCCCCCAAACTGGTTTTAAACTGGGTTTCACTGTCTTGATTTTCTCCCGGAAACTATAGTTCTGAGAGTTATATAACTTGATATATCCAATTTATTTTTGCAGAGGGAAAGGGGGGGTGATTACAATGTAGATGTGGAAATTCCAAGTTCCTCGTTCAAATGTAATTGCAGGTTGAAAGGAAGCCACGGGGATTGCAGGAGACGGCTCTCTGCCTTGCCCGATCCAGCGCCAAATCCTTTAAATCTCTTTTTCATTTGACTTGCTCTTCCTTGCTCATCAAGGCAGGCTAACAGAGATCTCCTTACTGAATTTGCTCATTCCTTTTCTGAATGCAAGGCAACGCAGCTCAAGATCTCTCGGGGATTCCTAGGCCTACTTTAATAACAACACGCTCATTATAGCAAGATCATCCAGGGGAGGGGAGGGGCTAAAATAACAAACTTATCTTTCCAATTAATGTTGCCTTGAAAACATGCAAAACTTTACGGAATATGAAATATCATACCCATGGGGGGCAGTGTTGAGAATTAGGGCTGTACCTTTTAAAGATTTTGCACCTCTGAGAACTTCGGGGTCACCCTGCGGATGGCAGTGCCGGAAACTTTCTGCGCAGGGTGCTGAAGCGAGAGTCCTGGCAGGATCAGGGCCAGAGTTGGATGGGAGCATGGGCCAGATCCTCACCACGACGAGCAGCACAGTTGACTGCGGGGCAATTTTGCTGCCAGATTTCTGGAAAAGTTGCCCTTTTGTTGGCTACAGACAGCAGCCTCGGCCATCCTGCACCCACAGGAATGGCAACGAAATTCTCAAGCGACCCTTCGAACGAGGCAGAAAAACAAAAGCCTCTTCTGCAGAGGAAGGAAGCATTCAAGAAACCGGAGAGCTGTTCTTGGCACAGTGCTGAATCATAGAATCATAGAATTGCAGAGTGGAAGGGACACCAAGGGTCATCTAGACCAAACCCCCCAAATGTATGAATCACAAATAAGGAATCCCTGACAGGTGGCCATCCCACCTCTGTTTAGAAGCTTCCAAGGAAGGAGAGACCACCACTTTTGAAGGGAGTCCATCCCACTGTGAACCAGGCAGAGGGCCTTCTCGGTGGTGGCACCCGCCCTGTGGAACGCTCTCCCACCAGATGTCAAGGGAATAAACAACTACAGTGGTACCTCTGGTTGCGAACAGGATCCGTTCCGGAGGCCCGTTAGCAACCTGAAAAGAACGCAACCCGCATCTGCACACGCATGGGTTGCCATTCACCGCTTCTGCACATGCGCGTAACGTCGTTTTGAGCGTCTGCGCATGCGCGAGCGACAAAACCCAGAAGTAACCCTTTCTGGTACTTCCGGGTCGCCGTGGGACGCAACCTGAAAATGCAGAACCTGAAGCAAACATAACATGAGGTATGACTGTATCTGACTTTTAGAAGACATCTGAAGGCAGCCTTGGTTAAGGAAGTTTTTAATGTTTGATGTTTTATCATGTTTTTAATATTCTGTTGGAAGTCGCCCAGAGTGGCTGGGCAAACCCAGCCAGATGGGCAGGGTATTAACAACAGCAGCAGCAGCAGCAGCAACAACTGTTATTATTGCTATTATTGTTATTATTAATACACTGTGTATGAAATGTGCATACAACAGATTTATGGGGGTGCAAAGATTTGGGGTTGTTGCTCCCCTCGGGCATGGCAGCCATAAGTTACAGCACTAATTCAGTCTTCTTTCTCTCCCTGCGTCCCTTGTTCCAAGGCCTGAATTCCCCACCGTGGAGTTTGCTGAACAAGGCTGTACGCGGCGAAGATTTCCGTTAAGCAATCCCTTTTCCGTGCTGCAAAATGAAATCGGCTCGGAATGTGTGCGGAGGGAGCCTCCAAGCACCGAGCTGTTATATTTGTGGGACCCCAGGCAGCGCCGCAAATGAGACAGAGCTCGCCAAAACCCAGTCCTGCCGTTTGAAGATTATTCTCCCTGTCTCCCCCCCCCCCCCCAACTCACGTTGCTTTCTTTCTTTCCCTTTAAAAACATGAGATTGCAGCAACAGGCAGCTCCCTGCCTCTTGTTTCCACTGCTGTGTTGGAACAATGAAAGAGAACCAATGAGACATATCAAAGAGAGACTAATTTACTGGTGGGCCCAGGAAGATGGAAGAATAGGGGGAGCGGAGAGCCTTTATTGAAGATCTTCTCCGCAAAAGTTCCTGCTGGAATTTACCTCTGTCACCTCCAGTCCATTCTCCTTTCCCCTCTCCTGTGATATTAAATTACTTTTGCCCCTGGAACAAACCACGGGCATTTCGGTTCCTCTTTGAAGTTCATGATTTACCAAGAGGCTTACAGAGCAGCTGGGATGGGTAGGAACTGAGTCTGTCAGGAAGAAGAAGATGATGATATTTATTGACTGCATTTAAAGTCCACCATTGTCTCCAAAGAGCTCATGGCTGCTCCTCGATTCTCACCCCCTGCTCATATACCGTATTTTTCGCCTTATAGGATGCACTTTTTCCCCTCCAAAAATGAAGGGGAAATGCATGTGCGTCCTATGGGGCGAATGCAGGCTTTCGCTGAAGCCTGGAGAGCGAGAGGGGTCGGTGCGCACCGACCACTCTCGCTCTCCAGGCTTCAGGAGAGCCGCAGTGCCAGTCCCACAAGGTCGGGAGACAGCGGGATGGCGCAGCGCGTCTTCCTGCTGTCCCCGGACCTGGTCTGCAAGCGGGCGGCGGGGAGAAGAGCACTTCTCCCCGCCGCCAGCCCCGCAAGCTCCGGGGACAGCTGGGAGGCGCAGCGTGTCCTCCCGCTGTCCCCGGACCTGGTCTGCAGGCGGGCGGCGGGGAGAAGAGCGCTTCTCCCCACTGCCGGCCCCAGAAGTGCCTGGGGGGGGGAATAAATTTTTTTTCTCTTTATTTTCCCCCAAAAAAACTTGGTGCGTCCTATGGACCGGTGCGTCCTATAGGGCGAAAAATACGGTAATCCACAACAACCCTGTGAAATAGGCAAGGCTGCGAGACCACGACAGGTTTTCGAAGCCAGCCAATGAGCTTCATGGCTGAGTGAGGAATTCAAACCCTAGTTCCCCACGTCCTGTGGGAATGTTGTGGATAGAAGGAGAGGACATGTTAGTTAAATATTATCCTTTCTCACTCACGCTAGTGAGCTGGTAGCAGAGCACATCCCCCTGTACAGTGGTACCTCGGGTTAAGTACTTAATTCGTTCCGGAGGTCCGTTCTTAACCTGAAACTGTTCTTAACTTGAAGCACCACTTTAGCTAATGGGGCCTCCTGCTGCCGCTGTGCCGCCGCAGCATGATTTCTGTTCTCATCCTGAAGCAAAGTTCTTAACCTGAGATACTATTTCTGGGTTAGAGGAGTCTGTAACCTGAAGCGTATGTAACCTGAAGCGTTATATCGCAGGAAGCTAGTTGGTAGATTCGTTTGAATCTCTTGAGTTAAGCAATCCAGTCTGGCTTGTCCAGATTGGATTTGTTCCTGGTAAATTCCCCTTTGTTCCCTCTTAAAAATAATAAAGGGACAACAGTCTTCTCTTAAAAGTACAGTGGTACCCCAGGTTACATACGCTTCAGGTTACCTACGCTTCAGGTTACACACTCTGCTAACCCAGAAATAGTGCTTCAGGTTAAGAACTTTGCTTCAGGATGAGAACAGAAATTAGGCTCCGGCGGCACAACAGCAGCAGGAGGCCCCATTAGCTGAAGTGGTGCTTCAGGTTAAGAACAGTTTCAGGTTAAGAACAGGCCTCAGGAACGAATTAAGTACTTAACCCGAGGTACCACTGTAATCAGTTTACTCGCACTCACTTCACAGTATGATCCTGAAGTCAGGCTTTAGCTTGTAGCTGCAGAAGAGAGTGTGGGTTTATCCTGTATGGGGATTGAGCCCATGCGCTGCTGGCTGAGAGCCAGCAGACAGCAGAAGCATCCAGATGGAATAAAGCGAAGAAGGAGGGTCAAGAGAGAAGGGGGCTGCATGACCAGCCCTTTTATGGGGTCTCCCAGGGTCACGCCCATCTACCTGGTCACACGCAGGAGGAGGAAGCTCCAGACAGGTGTGGCAGGAAGTCCTCCTGGCTGGAGCAGCATTCTTCTGTGTGTCCACTCTGGGCAAACAGGAAATGTTGTACTTGACTGTTTATGTTACATCCCACACATCCTGATCCACCTTCGCTTTTTTCTTCTTCCTCCTCCTCCTCCTCCTCCTCTTCCTCCTCCTCCTGCTCCTCCTCCTCCTGCTCCTCCTCCTTCTTCTTCTCCTCCTCCTCCTTCTCCTCCTCCTCCTCCTCCTTCTCCTCCTCCTTCTTCTCCTCCTTCTCCTCCTCCTCCTCCTCCTCCTTCTCCTCCTCCTCCTCCTCCTCCTTCTCCTCCTCTTCCTCCTCCTCCTCTTCTCATTATTTACCCGCTGTTCCCCCTTAGGTCCTGGTGGGGCAGGTTACAACAATCTAAAACACAATATTGAAAACAGTCCCAAACAACTCACAATCACAGAAAGAGGGTGGGTCCTAAAATATACATCACATCAGGTGTCAGAAGCCAGGGTAAAGAGGCCTGTCTTTGGCATTCATCAAAAGCCGTACTGTACAATGAAGGTGCCAGACGCACCTCTGTGGGGAGGGAGTTTTGCAACTTAGGGGCTGCCACAGAGAAGGCCCTGTCCCCAGACCACTACCACCCTTTGAGCCTCTGAAGGTGTAGGAACTACAAATAGGGCCCCTCTGCCAATTTTAGCCCTTGAAGGGATCTGTAGGAAAGAAAGAGGTCTATCTGGGGCCTGAGCCATTTAGTGCTTTAAAGACTAGCATGAACACCTTGAATTGGGCTCAGAAACCAACCAGCAACCCATCTTGTTTCAGAAGCACAACACATGTATTCTATATCCTACTCCATTGCTCCATTTCTTGTTCTAAAAGAGAGAAACCAGCTATTCTCCTGTGATGTTATATTGTCCTGTCCTCTTGCCCTGTCATCTGTCACTTGACTCACTTACTTGAGCAACCCACATGCCGGCTCCGGAGGTTACTTGATTCCACCTCTGTCACTCCAGTTCCTTGGTGCTATTTGTTGCTGAACAAGGTGGCTGTTTTGAACCTTTGTCCTGGGGTTAATTTTGCAAACAAACCATGCTTTTTCCTCTCTTTGTTGAGATATACATATATTGCTATGAGTTTGGTGGGGGTCAGTCTGGATGATGCCCTGAGTCCCTTCCAGTTTGTGGGATCCTGTATCTGGGGGGATAGAATGCAGAAGAGCAAACCAGTTCCTTTGTCAAGGTAATGGCTTTCGCTGACTTGTTAAGCACCAGAATTATCATAACCAAAAAAGTTGCTCTGTATCATACAGTGGTACCTCGGGTTAAGTACTTAATTCGTTCCAGAGGTCCGTACTTAACCTGAAACTGTTCTTAACCTGAAGCACCACTTTAGCTAATGGGGCCTCCTGCTGCTGCCGCGCCGCCGGAGCACGATTTCTGTTCTCATCCTGAAGCAAAGTTCTTAACCTGAAGCACTATTACTGCGTTAATGGAGTTTGTAACCTGAAGCGTATTTAACCTGAAGCATATGTAACCCAAGGTACCACTGTATAACAAATGGGTAGACCTTCTCCTCCCCACCCTCACCTAACTGCTAGGTAGGAGAACATAAGCCAAAGTAGTGTGACAGAGATGAGCTAGAAGCAGCTTGGAAGCTGGAGGTACAGAGACATGCCTGCTCTGAGCTGCAACCAAATCTGCGGCTAATGGAGAAGGAAGCTCTTTTGGGGTGATGAAGCCGTGAGCCCCTCTAGGAGTATAGCATCTAGATCAAGGGAAGTAATAGTGCCACTGTATTCTGCTCTGCTCAGACCTCACCTGGAGTACTGTGTCCAGTTCTGGGCACCACAGTTCAAGAAGGACACTGACAAACTGGAACGTGTCCAGAGGAGGGCAACCAAAATGGTCAAAGGCCTGGAAACGATGCCTTATGAAGAGCGGCTAAGGGAGCTGGGCATGTTTAGCCTGGAGAAGAGGAGGTTAAGGGGTGATATGATAGCCATGTTCAAATATATAAAAGGATGTCACATAGAAGGGGGAGAAAGGTTGTTTTCTGCTGCTCCAGAGAAGCGGACACGGAGCAATGGATCCAAACTACAAGAAAGAAGATTCCACCTAAACATTAGGAAGAACTTCCTGACAGTAAGAGCTGTTTGACAGTGGAATTTGCTGCCAAGGAGTGCGGTGGAGTCTCCTTCTTTGGAGGTCTTTAAGCAGAGGCTTGACAACCATATGTCAGGAGTGCTCTGATGGTGTTTCCTGCTTGGCAGGGGGTTGGACTCGATGGCCCTTGTGGTCTCTTCCAACTCTATGATTCTATGATTCTATGATTCTATGATTTTATGATCCTATGCTCAGGTTGTAAAGTAAAGTAAAGGTAAAGGGACCCCTGACCATTACGTCCAGTTATGGACGACTCTGGGGTTGCGGCGCTCATCTCGATTTACTGGCCGAGGGAGCCGGCGTATAGCGTCCGGGTCATGTGGCCAGCATGACTAAGCTGCTTCTGGCAAACCAGAGCAGCGCACAGAAATGCTGTTTACCTTCCCGCTGGAGCGGTACCTATTTATCTACTTGCACTTGCTTTCAAACTGCTAGGTTGGCAGGAGCAGGGGCAGAGCAATGGGAGCTCACCCCATTGTGGGGATTCGAACTGCCGACCTTCTGATCGGCAAGTCCTAGGCTCTGTGGTTTAACCTACAGCACCACCTGCGTCCCTGCTCAGGTTGTATATATGTGTAAATAAATCCATGTCTCCCCAAAACACCACAGACTCTGCTGACTTTGATTCCAAGGAAGCTGAACTTGGGGAAAGTGCTGGAACCCCTCAAATCTTTCATGGCTTGGGGACAGGAGTGGCGTGTCACAATATGGTGGGGTTCCTGCCATGCTGCGTCTTATTTAACTTTTCTGGATTCACCTTGGCTCTTTGACAAACCTCCAGAGGAGGTAGAAGGGAATTGATTGGTGTTCTAATGAGATAGGCTTAAAAGCTTTCCCCAACAAGTATTTAAAAGTCACTCCGTTGCGATGCCAGAAATAGATACTGCAAATTGTTTAGAGCAACAATGACATCCAGTGGCTGTGTGGTTCGCTCTTTCTAATGGGTCCTGAAAACAGTTCCAACTGGGAGCGAGTCCAGCTTCCTAAGAAACGCAGCCTGCCTGCATGAATGGGCTGAATTCCTCTCATATCTTGCTAAGGAGACACCACAAATTGGACTTTTCCCTATCCATTTCCTCTATGCCATGCATACTTGCGTAGACTTCTCTGGTGCCAACATCTATCAACCTTTTTGTGTGTGTGAATGGCTGCTGTTAATAATGCAGTTCTTATTCTCAGTGCTTCTCTTCCCTCTGACATCACTGTCCACAATTCCTTCCCCCCATCATACAACTCAGGATAACATGTCAGGCACTGGTCCACAAAAGCTGGTGCTATATAACCCTTGTCAAGGTGCCACAATATCCTTTCGTCTTTGGGCTACAGCAGCTGATACGGGATTCCCCTATGGAAGCCAAGAACATAAGAGGAGCCTGCCGGATCAGGTCCAATGAGCCCAGCATCCTGTTCTCCCAGTGGCTAGCCAGATAACCTTTGGGGAAAACCCCAAGCAGGATTCGAACACAAGACCCGTTTGCCCTCCTGTGGTTTCCAGCAGCTGGTGAAGGCAGAGCATGGGCACTGAGGCTGGCAGCCTTCCATATAGCCCTGTCCTCTGTGAATTTGCCCAGATAGTTTTGCTCTCTGCTTTCTCACAAGATACCTGAATGCAGCCAAGACTCAATCTCTCCCCTAATTAAAAACAATGACAACGGGAGATAGAAAGCCTTTTAAAACTAATGAGCAACCGGCTGCATCTTTTCAAAGGCTGCAGGTTCCTCTGGGAACAGTGGGTGTCCCAGACTCACAGGGGAAAGGCTGCTCCTTTTCCACCCCAGCTGACGATTACTGGGTCAAGCAGAGGTTTCATTGCGGCGCGGAAAAGATTTACATGCTTGGATGTTCTTGCTTCCCCCTCAGGGTGCCGACTGCAAGGAAAGCTTACCTAGCCTTGAATGGGCTTTCCTGCAGAAGGGGAAAGGAATACTACACAAACCAGCAGCGAGATCGTAGAAAGAATACAATTATGTCATCCTCAGAGTGACTGAGAGCCTTGGCCTTGGGGGCTCAGCCTCCAGATCTTATAGTGTTGTAAACAAAAATCTGTCCTTTTCCCCTTATGGGGTATCCAAGAGCCCATATAGAGTCCTTATGTAGGTTCCCTAGTGGTAGGAGAAAATAACAGAGGCCAACCAGAGAATATTGAGAAGCAAAGCAGCTAGTAAGCCTGATCTTTATTGATCTGTTGCAACAGGGTGCCCCCTTCACACGCAGGAAAGGAGGAGGAACCCCGAACAAAGCTGTGTCCATCCTTATTTTAAATTTTACATTGCCCGCCCTGGAGTCCAAGACCACCCCCAGAAATATCATACATACATCACAGAAGGGGTGTAGCTCAAGACCACCACCCCAGACACATCATACTTACATCACAGAAAGGGCGGTCTACAGCAGAAATCTGAGTGTTTTGTTTATCTCCTGTCTGGCAGGTTACCTGTTAATGCTTACTTGATTGGATACCCTGGGGAGCCTGGCCAGTCTTTTGTAATGATAAATACTTGGTTCCTGAGCCAGGTCACAGGCTCACCCTATTCCTACACAGACATACCCTTAAGACAGGATTTGTGAAGGAAAAGACAATGGGGAGGCTTTTCCATTTTCCTTTGACCTTGCAGAGAAAACATTTGGTCAGTTTGGGAGTCAAAAATGGTTTCAGGTCGGTCTTCTTGTGTTGATCTATGTAGGTGCTTGGTTTTATGATGATGATGATAATGATAATGATGATGATGATGATGATGATAATAATAATAATAATAATAATAATAATAATAATAATAATAATAATAATTTATTATTTATACCCCGCCCACTCTGGGCAGCTTCCAACAAAACACTAAAATACAATAATCTATTAAACATTAAAAGCTTTCCTAAACAGGGCTGCCTTTAGATGTCTTCTAAAAGTTTGGTAGTTATTTTTCTCTTTGACATCTGGTGGGAGGGCGTTCCACAGGATGGGCACCACTACCAAGAAGGCCCTCTGCCTGGTTCCCTGTAACCTCGCTTCTCGCAGTGAGGGAACTGCCAGAAGGCCCTCGGCGCTGGACCTCAGTGTCCTGGCTGAGCGATGGGGGTGGAGACGCTCCTTCAGGTTATGAACCTTTATTATATATCTAAGACCTTAAAATTCTTATCACAATAGCAAGGGGACCTCAGTCCTTGGGTGCCAGTTTACCTGCAAGAACGTCTTACCCTGTATGTGCCCACTCGGCTGCTTCAGTTGGTGGAGCTGGCACTCTTACAGGTGCCATATAATTGTTGTTCTAGAACAGTGGCTCCCAATTAGGGGCCCGGGGACCCCCGCAGAGCAAGCCCAGGGGAGTCTGCAGCACCATCCCCTGCCAGACACTCACTTATCTTGTTAACAGCCTGGTGAAAGCCACAATGATGATCCTGGGATCACCGAGCCTCTGCTAAACATGTGAAAGAGTTGCTGGATGGTAAGTGAGCTGGGACTGGGCAAAAACCTCACCGTTTCTTTGGGCTTTTGCAATTGGAGAGTCAGACACGACTAAATGACTAAACAACAACAACAATTGCAGAAAGAGAGAGAATGGCTTGCTCCACGGGGTAGATTCACATGCTTATCATTTAAAAAAATGTAAGGGGTCCCTTCTCTTTTTTAACTGTCTACTTTTTAACTAAAAAGAACTTCTAATTGCTTTCTAATTTTGAATTATGGTGCTGGAGGAGACTCTTGAGAGTCTCATGGACTGCAAGAAGATCAAACCTCTCCATTCTGAAGGAAATCACCCCTGAGTGCTCACTGGAAGGACAGATCCTGAAGCTGAGGCTCCAACACTTTGGCCACCTAATGAGAAGAGAAGACTCCCTGGAAAAGACCCTGATGTTGAGAAAGATGGAGGGCACAAGGAGAAGGGGAAGACAGAGGATGAGATGGTTGGACAGTGTTCTTGAAGTGACTAACATGAGTTTGACCAAACTGCGGGAGGCAGTGGAAGACAGGAGTGCCTGGCATGCTCTGGTCCATGGGGTCACGAAGAGTCAGACACGACTAAACGACTAAACAACAACAAATTGCTTTCAACAGCTCTCAACTTTGGAGGACTCTCCCACTGCTTGTAGGTAGGGTTTTCAGTGAATCTCAGCTGTTGAGTTTGGGATCCATGTCTCATCTTGGAGGTCCAACAGGGGAAATAGCTAAGCAAATTGCCACCATGATTAGCACAACAGCTCATCCTCTAATGATTTAGTTTAATGCTAGGGCTGGGCGATACTTTCATTTCAACATCATCATCTATCAGCAGCTAAATACTGGTTTATGCCGATCTATCACAAGGACTGGAATTTATCTCGGCTGCTTCTTCTGAGATGCATGACCCAGCCCTAAACGGTGACCGAGTCTTGGTGTCTCTTGGGCTCAAGTGACAGTTGAGGAGCATCGGAGGCTTTGCTGAACTGCTCAACTGGGGGGTGGAAGAGGCCCCCCCAGCTGAACAGCTCCAGTGCATCAGAAAGCATCCTGACCCCCAAGACTTCTCCAACTTGCACACGAATAGAAGTGTCAGGACTCCCTATAGCTGGGGGGTGGGAGCACTTTAATGGAGCACTTTAATGGTTCGCTTGGGCCAGCAGTGGCTTGGTGCTCCGTTAACTGCTTGATTCAGGGGAGCAGCATCCGCACACCCCTCAGCAGAGCAGTTTCACAGAGCCCCCAACCCGCTGCTGGCTTGTGAGAACTGTTGATGAAATGAGGGCTCTTGTTTTCTGTGGGAAGCTATGTGGCTACATTTTGGAGTAGGATGAAACAGAAGTATGGCAGAATCCTTATAAACTCAAAAGCTGGTTGTTCCTATTGGGTAATCAGCAAGAATAAATTATTATTATTATTATTATTATTATTATTATTATTATTATTATTATCCCACCCATCTGACTGGGTTTCCCCAGCTACTCTCCGAATATGTAATGCATCTCACTCACTAATCTCTTTAAACCAGGGATGAAATTTGTAGCTCCTGTTGCTCGGTCCCTGCTCCTGCCAACCTAGCAGTTCGAAAGCATGTCAAAGTGCAAGTAGATAAATAGGTACCACTCTGGTGGGAAGGTAAACAGCGTTTCCATGCACTGCTCTGGTTTGCCAGAAGTGGCTTAGTCATGCTGGCCACATGACCCAGAAGCTGTACACCGGGTCCCTCAGCCAATAAAGCAAGATGAGCGCCGCAACCCCAGAGTCAACCACAACTGGACCTAATGGTCAGGGGTCCCTTTACCTTTACCTTTACAATCATCTTGTGAAGCTTAGACCACATAACAGCGGTCTTGAAAGACCTACATTGTCTCCCAGAACACTTCTGAGCACAATTCAAAGTTTTGGTGCTGACCTTGAAAGACCTAAACGGCCTCGGCCCAGAATACCTGAAGGAGCATCTCCACCCCCATCGCTCAGCCAGGACACTGAGGTCCAGTGCCAAGGGCCTTCTGGCAGTTCCCTCCCTGCAAGAAGCAAAGCTACAGGGAACCAGGCAGAGGGCCTTCTCGGTAGTGGCACCCACCCTGTGGAATGCCCTCCCACCAGATGTCAAGGAAATAAACAATTCCCTGACGTTTAGAAGACATCTGAAGGCAGCCCTGTTTAGGGAAGTTTTTAATGACTGATGTTTTAACGTATTTTTAATCTTTTGTTGGAAGTCGCCCAGAGTGGCTGGGGCAGGGTATAAATAATAAATTATTATGATTATTACTTAGGTGGACATCCTATCATACTGAGCAACGCGAAGAGCAGAGATGCCAGATAAAATCATAGTGTTAGAAGGGACCCTGGGTATCAGCTAGTTCAACCCCTTGCAATGCAGTGGCACAAATGCCCAGGTCAAAGGCGGTTTCACCACCAGCTTAATTAATATGCAGTCCATGCAAACATCCACTAGGTTGTTTCTTCCCTACTATCCCAGCACATATGCATCAAAAAAGAATATATACTTTTAAAAAAATCCATTGCTTTTCTTACCACCCCCGGAAGCTTTCCCCTTCCCATCTCACTACTAAAACATTCGGTTTTTTTCTTATTTAAACTGGCTTTTTTTTTTAACGCCCTCCTTTTAGTCTAAGCCCATTATCTCCAGCCTTATCAGTTGCTAATTAAGGAGAACAATTACTTCTGTGCCTCATTTGCACATTCTTTTATGAGCTTTTATCTCAGGATTGTATCCCCTCTAGCCTGGGCTTTCTTCAGCCAGCAAGGATTTTAATTCTCTTAATCTTCCCTGTAGTCACTCATACTGCCTACATCCTTCCGCCACTCACCTCTCCATTACAGGGCCCCTAAACTGCTTTGAGCAATCGGCTTCGCAAAGAGAAAAGAAAATGATCTCCGGCGCCTTAAACGCAAGTCAAAAATCATTGTACTTCCCTCGGATTGCTCTCCGTTTTGACAAATGTTCTTTTGCCAAGCACACTTGCTTAATTCATTGGGCCCATATTGGTGCTCTACAGCAATCTATTTATTATGTTGCACACCACCCCGATTTCCAAGCAGTGTGAAACTCCAGCCGTTTGCCCAGGGTTTGCATCTCCTTTGGAGTGAGGCACAGCAGAGATTGTGGTGTCTTTAGGATATATGGTTTATTGACACATATATGCAACCTGAGCCGACGATGGAGGGGTTCACAGCATCAACACCCCATTCATTCTCCTATAGCATGGGTAGGCAAACTAAGGCCCGGGGGCCAGATCCGGCCCAATCACATTCTAAATCCGGCCCATGGACTGTCCAGGAATCAGCGTGTTTTTACATGAGTAGAATGTGTGCTTTTATTTCAAATGCACCTCTGGGTTATTTGTGGGGCATAGGAATTCATTCTTTCCCCCCGAAAAATATAGTCTGGCCCCCCACAAGGTCTGAGGGACAGTGGACCGGCCCCCTGCTGAAAAAGTTTGCTGACCCCTGTTCTATAGCCGCGGCCTTGGATTCAAACAGAAATCAGGCATCCCTCTGTCTCTCTGGCTCCCCAACCCGTTCCTTTCCCACTTCCAGCTTCTAGCTCACATCACTCAACTCTCTGGCTTTATGTTAGGAGCCCAGGTTCCCAGCTTGATAACACAGTAAATTAATTATCTAAATAATAGATAATTAAAAAGGAGGTTTATTGCAAAAACAAACAGATAACTCCGGACGGCTCTAACAAAGACTCCAGCATCATTACTCAAGATGACCCTTCTGAAGACTCCTTCCAGCGTCGACAGAAGATATTGAACTTACGACCCTTACATCTCTTGTTTTGCTTCCTATCTAGCAGCTCTCCCATTCGCCAACTCTTTAGACTTAGTGGATCATCTCCAATCTCTTCCTGTTCAGAGAGGATGCCTCTGGGTTTGTTTGCGCCATTTTGTGCTTCCCGTGAGCTTTGACCGTGTTCTAGCCTGCTCTCAGCTACTGCCTTATCTCAGCCTGCCTGTCAAGGTCAGGAAGAGCCAAAGTCTGCAGCTGCCAGCTCTGCTCTGCCTGACTAACATCAAAGCCTCTCTGTTCCTGGCTGCTTTCTGCTGTTGGCTGCAAACCTTTGCTTGGAGCTGGCTCATTCCTGACACTTTGTCTTTCTCACAGCTTGCAAATTAGGGAGGGGCAATTCCCTCCCCCTCAACAACTTCAAGTTGCCCCCCCCAAAAAAGGGGTGCTGGGCAGATCTTTGCACCCTGGGGGCGCACATACCAAAGACGGCCTGGTGGTAAGGCCAAAGGGGAGGAGCTAGACCAAAAATGATCCAAAAAGTCCTCAGTGGAAGATAACAAACAGTATGTTACAACGGCTCTAAAGGCAGATGAAGGCTGCAGCAGATAAGAATCTACCGGTCGTCATGATTTACTCCTGCCATCGGAATAGAGCCTTGCTGCGAAGACTGTGCATTGGTCAATGTGCACTGATCTACACACAAAAAACAAATTCATGCACAGGCGTCTTCCAAAAACCCATCCCAACCGTGTTTATGGAAGACAATCTTACTCAGCTATGAGTGATTGCCCAAGAAGAAGGAGATGAGATGACAGTGAGTGGTCAGAGAGAGAAGAGGGACAAGACTGAGAAGAGGAAGTGCTGGAAGCTGGAGAGGTAACAGGGTATAGTGAGCAGGAAGAGGCTGTGGTAGAAGGCAGTTCAGACTGAGAAGCAGTAGAGGAACAGGGCCAGGAGACAGAGATGAGAAAAATCCAGTGTGCTGAACCCGGGGGGGGGGGGGTTTACCGAGAGGCATGGTCAGAGTCCAGTCCTGGGTCGAGGGTCTGTAGACTGTCCACCACGGGCGAAGCGGGGTCCAAAGCAGGAAGCCAGGCGTGGTCAGGAACTCCGGAAGAACAGGTCTGGGTGCTGGCCGAAAGAGCTCTTCAACGACGTTGCTCCCGCAACCCGGGCTGGGACCGGGCTGACTGGCCTTTATCTTCTCTGAGGCCAGGAGCGTCCCGGCCCCCAGGAGACCTGCCTCTCCTGGCCTTAAGGCGAGCACTCCTCCTGGGAGAAACCAGTTCCCTCCGCCTCTCTGCCCTGAGCCTCTGCAGTTCAGGAGAGGCTGGAGGGTTACTGGACCCAGGGGGAGACTCACCTTCCCCTGACAGGGCTAGGAGAGGCACACCTGTAGGCAATGGGTCCTCAATCACCTCCGGAGCCAGAGTGGATTCATCTGGTGTCTGCTCCTGAGGATCCGGCACAGGTGCAGGCGCTTCAGATTCAAGGCCCTGCCCCGGCTCAGCCGACCCTGGAGGCGGGGACTCCTGTGCAGGCTGGGATTCCTCTGGTTCAGCCTCTGAATCAGACTCCCAGGCCATCACATCCAGGGAGTCTGTCTCCGGTGTTGCTACCAGCTTCCCTTCCCTTGGTCTCCCAGAAGAGGTATGAAGAGTGTGGAGCAAAGAAAGACAAGATAAAGGAGCCTTAGGCTGCTGTGAAAGAAACCAAGGAAACCAAGGAAGGAGCCTTAGAGAGCCGAGGGAAAGCGGGGAACTTCAGAGTGCTGATAACACCAAGGTTGCAGGTTCGATCCCTGTATGGACCAGCTGCATATTCCTGCATTGCAGGGGGTTGGACTAGATGATCCTCAGGGACCCTTCCAACTCTACAGTTCTATGATTCAGCCCTGCAACTGCCTCATTGGGGCAAGATCCAGTACTTTTTTCCTAAAAAACAAATGTTTAGGGGTACTCTCATTTTCCTACTCATATTGAACTACTGCCCCTCAATGAGGCCAAACTTAGATTCACAAAATGTTTAGGGGTATGCGTATCCCTGCGTCCCCCCAGGAAAAAAAGCACTGGCAAGACCTACTGGGAAGAGTTGTTGTGACCCCTAGAATTGAGCTGTTTTGTTTCTTTGAATAAAGACTTTGAATAAATAAAGGATGGTCAGTGGACACCATCCTTTTTCAAGGCTCACTCCCCTCTCGTGGGAGAAGGTGAATCTTGGCTCTTTCTGGTCGGGTTTCTCATATCCTCCCTCAGAGGATCTTGAGAAAAGGGGCAGGCAGAAAGTGGGTGATGGCATTTGATAGGCCTGTGGGCAATTTGTGGGCAATTCACAGAAGGTTCTGACTCTGGGTGGCTTAATAAAAGCAGCAACGAGGAGCAAATGCTCTAAATAAATTTGGCAGCTTCCTGGGAGGAGGGGTTGACGGCTAAACTGCACCGGAAATTTGTAGCTCTGTAGGGGGGAAGGAGAGGGACACGGGTGGCGCAGTGGGTTAAACCAGAGCCTAGGACTTGCCAATCAGAAGATCGGCAGTTCGAATCCCCGCAACGGGGTGAGCTCCCGTTACTCGGTCCCAGCTCCTGCCAACCTAGCAGTTCGAAAGCACAAAAGTGCAAGTAGATAAATAAGTACCACTCCGGCGGGAAGGTAAACAGTGTTTCCGTTCGCTGCTCTGGTGTGCCAGAAGCGGCTTAGTCATGCTGGCCACATGACCCGGAAGCTGTACGCCGGCTCCTTCGGCCAATAAAGCGAGATGAGCACCGCAACCCCAGAGTCGGCCACGACTAGACCTAATGGTCAGGGGTCCCTTTACCTTTAGGGGAGAAGGAGGGGGGCCTCTGAACCGCTTTCGGCACCCGTCACAAATGACAGTTCCCAGAATCCTTTGGGGGAAGCCATGGCCGTTCAAAGTTCTCCCATGCTGCTTTAAATGTGTGGTGTGATTGTGTCCAGCGAGGGCCTACGGTGGCATCTCAGCGCCTTTGTCCTCTATGATTGTTCGACAGAAGGGTCCCCTCCCTCCAGCTGTGAAGCTGGGCTCTAACAGGATTGGGGAAAGGGCATCCATTGAAGGCCACACTCCGAGTTGAGTCTTTACACCCCACCCACCCACCCCAATAAAACCCCCAGTTTGGCTGTGCCATGCATTACATCGCGGATACCATTATCGCTACGCAACAAGAACGGCTTATTACTCTTAATTAGGTTTGCAAAAGAAAGGATCCTTTCCGCTCGGGCTGGGTGGACACTGCTAAGCCAGCCTGCAAAAGCCGGATAAGCCTCATTAGTGAGCGTCTGGCAGCCGGGGTGATAAGCAAGTTGCGCTTTTCAGAAAGCAAAGCAATTTAGGAAGAATACCAGCCCAGGAGAGAACCAGCTTTCTGAGCCACTGAAACAGAACTTTGGGGCTGTCTTCGGCTGCCCATCACCGTGATGGGCAATTACTGCTATTACAAGTCAACATGAATGAGCCCGTCTTGATCTGAAGGCAGGAGAAAGGCTTGTGTGCTTCCTCTGCATGCTCTTCTGGAAATCAAAGATCAAGGAGCCCTTGCAGAAGCCAAGAACTGGGGCTCTCCCCCTGTTTAGACCCAACCAAATGGAAATTTTATTTTATTTTATTGCGTTTCTATCTCCAAGTTCCTCAAGGTGGTGGCATATATCATTCTTCTCCTTCTCCTCATTTAATCCCCGCAACAAACCTGTGAGGTAGGCAAGGCTGAAAGGCAGCGACTGGTCCCCAGTCACCCAGTGAGATTCATCATGACCGAGTGAGGATTCGAACGCAGGTCTCCCCGGTCCCAGGCCAACACCCTAACCACTGCACCACACTCTCTTGCTCTCAGCTGCTTGGCAGCTAGCTCTATGAAACATCTCCTTCTCTCTCCTAGCTTGTAGCCTCTCTCCCGGAATACACTGGAAAGTGTAAACGTGAATGCAAAAATAAAATAAAATGATTAAGTCTGAGGCTGTCTGTGTATGAAAAGGGATAACTGGGGCAGTGAGTTACATAATAATTTGTATTTATTCTTTCATGAGTGGTAGACAGGGGTTGCTTTATGAGGAGAGTGGCAATCAATGGCAGGTGACTGTTCCTTTGCCCTAATCCGAGCCTCGCAGCCAAGACAATTCGTGGGCCTTCTCTGTAGTTCGATATCATAGCACCATAGAATTGGAGAGTTGGAAGGGAACCCCAAGTGCAGTGCAGGAATGTCTACAGAGAGATATCTCCCCATATCAGCAACATTAATCCTCTTATTTGCCTGCCACATTTTGTAAACCCCCAACTACCGTATTTTTCGCTCCATGAGACGCACCTGACCATAAGACGCACCTAGTTTTTAGAGGAGGAAAACAAGAAAAATATATATATTCTGAACGAAACAGTGGATGTATGATTTTTGTGGTTCATACTGTGGCCACAGACATGTGTGTTTGGGGTATCCCAATGCAAAAATCCTGAGGATCCATGTGGATCCGTGCTTTGTAACCAAGTTTTTGCACCATTGTGGCCCCAGGAAACAGTGGATGCATGATTTTTTTGGTGCAGGCTACAGCCATGGACATGCTATGTGATCTGATGGTGAATTTGGGGTGACCCAATGCAAAAATCCTCAGGATCCATGGGCTTTTACCTCCCCCTTCCCAGGCAGCCTCCTTTATCACTAGTGTCCCTTATCTCCCTCCCAATCGCTTGCCGATCAGCTGCTCAGCGACTTTGTTTCAACACCCCTTCCCTCTTTCTAAAAAAATTAAAAAGCACGATCTGCTTTTCACCCCTGGGCAATTCAGCTCCAGGGACCACGCATTCGCTCCATAAGACGCACAGACATTTCCCCTTACTTTTTAGGAGGAAAAAGGTGCGTCTTATGGAGCAAAAAATAGGGTGATTCTCTGTTTCCCGGGTGTGGCGGGGGGGGGGGGATCTCCTTTTAAAAATCTCAAAAACATGGCAAGCTTTTGAGTTCTCCAGAGTTCTTCATCAGGCAAGATGTTACACCAGTTAGGGAGTGGTTCAATGAGGAAAAATAATTCTCTCTCTCTCTTTCTCTCTCTATATCCATTAAACCCCCAAGCTTCTGGTCCTCATGTTATGCTGGCTGGTGCCAAACATATTGCTCTGCTTTCCTTTGGGCCGCATCAGCAAGGTCAAGATAGGGACAGGTCTTGCTGTATGGGCAGCCCAGGACATCCATGCGCACTGCCCAGGCTTGTGAGCCGGGGAGGTCATTTCAGGGCTACTAATGCAGCGGTTTGACTACACCCCCCGGAGGTGAACTCAGTGCCGGATTTACGTATAAGCTAAACAAGCTATAGCTTAGGGCCCCACTCTCGGGGGGGGGGGGGGATTTAAAGGGGGAAAAACAGGATGTACATGAAGGAATGACCGCCAGGTGTGAAGCACACTTTGACCCACAGACAAGCCACAGCTGTCTGAATACCATGCCCTCCATCTAACCTTTTGCTTTCTTAGTAGTCTGCCGTGCCCTGTCTGTGACATTTGTCTCCTTCGTTTAAACATTGTTCAGGGGGAAAGTGACACGGTGGAAACAGGTGCCAAAATAACTTTGTACCACCCACGATCTTGTGATTGGAAGACGTGTAAAGGGCACAGTCCAAAATGTACCTGACTGGTTTTGCATATTGTGCTAATAAAAAGAGCCTCCGCAGAGCTAGCTGGCAGCTTGCCTGTGCACAGCTCACCTGCATCATCAACACCTGTCTCATGTCCTTCACTTCATATACATTTCCAAAATATAAGATAAAACACAAATAAAATGAAACCTACATACAGCAACAGTGTTTTGTGTTGTGTCTGGACCTATTAGGGTCATAAATTACCATATAGCGTATATTCAACACACAAAAACAAAGGACAGCTGGACATATAACGGGCCCCATTACCTTCAGTAGCTTAGGGCCTCATTAAACCTAAATCCGGCCCTGGGTGAACTCCATTGTCTCTTGAGACAGACGGATGCCAACACAAGACAGAGGAATGAAAATATGGTAATGGTATCTCCTGCAGATGCAGAATACAGCCAGCTCCTTAAGGAGAAATTCCTTCCTGCAGATAAGGAAGGGGTATTAAGAGTCATCTTTTTATCTGTGGATGTGCAGAAATCTGTGCTGCCCGAGAGCAGAATGGGTCGTCAAGGAGCTGCATTTGTGAGCGGAGTCAAGGGTTAGCACTGAAGTGGCCATATCTGAATGTGATGAATCTTTGTTCTGATCCGGCTGGCCTCTTCCACAACCAGATCCTTCTTAGACTTAAAGCTCCTTACGTCTAGACTTCTTTCATCACGTGGACTGTCACATCAAAATGAACTTTTCTTGGGTTTTTGAAAAAGAGCTTCATGCTAATCAGTCCCCACCGTGCCTTTGCATTCATCGACCAGACTGCAGAAAAAGGCAGGAACAAGTTTCTGTCTTGCTCTGCAATTCATAGAACCATAGAACTGTAGAGCTGGAAGGGACCTTATAGTGCTTTACAGGTAATAAATAGCCAGCCCCTTGAATTGTGCCCAGAAACATGTGGGAAATTGCAGTAAAACATAACTATATATAAGTGCTAGTTAGTGCATGAAGGGGTTAAGACCAGAGATGTCTGTTCCTAGACTCAGCTAAATCACACCCCTTTACCTCCTTGAGGGAAGAAGTGAAGCTGCTTTTCTTCCTTTCTCTCTCTCTTCCAGCCATGCAACCAAGAGTTATCTACCTGTGTTCTCCTTGCAGCTGCGTGGAATAACACATGAACCAGACCTTGGGATTTAGTAAGTAAATCATTTTTTAAACTTACATAACAGTGTGTGGTCTGTTCATTGCTAGAGGGGTAGAGAGGTGGAACAGCATTTTAAGGCGGACTAAATGGGATATGAAAGAGTTTAACAGCCTATATTCCACGCTATGTTTCTAGTTAACTCTGAGAGTGTTTTTAACTCTGCTGGGGGCTCTCTCCCACAGGAGAGTGCGTTCAGACTTGTGTTTTGATTCTAGGCAGTCATTATTACTGTCAGTTTATTATTACTGACCCACACGTGGCTCAGATCTATTCCCCCCCCCCATAAAACGGACCAGTAGCCAGTGAAGCTGTTTAAACAGGGGACTAGCACGGTCCCTGTGACTGGTTCCAGTCAGCAGTTTGGCTTCAACACGTTGAGCAGCCCCCCAAAGAGTCTGTTATGATAGCCCAACCAAGACAGAACTAAAGCATAAGTCACAGAGATCATCTTGAAGCAGCACCAGTGACCCCCCCCCAAAGGACATCAAGTCTGACCCGCATCAACGCAGCAATCCTTGACATGGGTCCATCCAACCTCTGTTTAAAAAACCTCCGGTGAAGGAGAGCTGTGACTTTGAAAAACCTTTGGCACATTCACAGATCTTTCCATGTGCGTACCCAGCTCCAGCTGACCCGGTGTGCCTCTGAAGAGCATACATAGCCAAGCAGTTAATCTGGGCAATGGGGTGGAGAGGGAGAAAACCTGTGAAGTTGGCATTCACCCTGTGAATGCTCTATAAATGCTGCTGCCCTGGCCTTTGAGAAGAGAGATACTTGATGTTATTTTGGAATAAAGTGGGAGATGTAAATAGCAGTGGCGACCTTCCAGCATCAAAAATAACCGCCTCCGATCGAGCGCAAGGATAGCCATTCAGAGAGAGGGCATTTTGCAAAAAGCACCAAAATCCGCTAAAAGGTTCCCTTCAAAACAAGGAGCTGGTTCACGACGACGGCGACATGGACCCCGTCGCCTCTTCAAGCTCATTTGGAGGAAAAGGGAGGCAGCCAGCATCTCGCTGCTCATTTCCGCCTCTTCAAATTCGGTCCCCCTGGGGAGAGGTGGGAAGGTTGGGATCATTAAAGTTTCTGCAGCCTCTGACAGGTTGAAAAAGGAGAAGGGAAGCAATTTGGAAAGTTTGAACACAAATCCCTGGTTGATGAGTTTAAAATCCACGGCGCGTCCTTATTTTCTTGCCATCAATTGCCAGGTCGAAAAATCGGATTCGCTTCTTCTGTCACTCTTGTTTAACTCTCGAGGTAGGAGTCGAGACAGCCACCTGACCATCGTTCATCAATCGGCTGCCCATGGACTTAAGGACAGGGGTATTGCTAGGAAGGGACCCAGAGTGTTTCTGGGTGAATTTGGGGGGCAGAGACAGGAGGCAGGGTGTGAGATTGGTTACTGAGTAGGCTATTAATCTGGGGGAATAAATTAAGCTGATTTTTATTTTAAATTACCATTAGGCTGAGTACTAAAAGGAGTAATTAAAGGGGATTTGAAAGAGGATCTCTTGGGAAATTACTAGGGGGTAAATGAATTGAATCGAGGTGATCTGGGGCAGGGCGGAAACTAAGCCAAGAACCGACCTGGTGCGATTTAGATGGGGAAATCTGTTGGCTTGGGCTTCTGTGCCATCAAAGTCTCAAACTGTTCCCACACAGTTCCTCAAAGCTCTTGGAAATCTATATCCAAAAGATGGAACCTCCACACCCAGGGGCAGTCTATCTCTGAGCACTGGATACCGCAGTAAAGGAGCACAAGAAAGACATCACTTTCAGATGCTGCTTTTAGTCTTCCAAGCCATGTTTGCCTGGGCTCCTTCTGGGAGAACACACAAGATGCTGGAGGAGCTTGGCCCTCTGATCTGCTTCTGCTGGGCTGTTCTGGCCTGCCCACGAAAAGGAAATAAACAAAGCCAAGCCCTGTAATAGTCATATAAGCACAGCAACAACAGCAGCAATGGGTAGTTAAGAGACCTGGCTCATAATTCCTCGGGTAGCCCCTGGTTCTTAAAAGTGCAAATGAACTGCCGCACGTGATCTGGAGTCAGAATGGGCCGTGTTCCATCTTTCGGCACAACGGCAATTAAGAAGTCATCATGTCCGGAATGCAAATGGGGCCCTGGTATTTGGCCCAGCTGATGCAGGGCCCTGATTGCTTTGGGAGCCCCCGAGCGAATCTCCGCTTGATTCAGGCAGCAGGAACAGCTCGCTGCGCATCGTAGTGGTGTAAATATCTCAGAATCAGTGGCTTTGGAGAGGGAGAATCTCCATCTTTATCGGTGTGCCCCAAACAACATTGTTACCCTCTCCGCAAAAAAGAAGAAGCAGAGTCATCATTCCACCTGTGTTAGCTCCGGAGGTCTTGTTCCTTGCAGTGGAAACGCTGGATCATTGAAATTTCTGTTCATTTGCAAAGCATCGCAGGGAAGCTTTCAACTCAAGAAGGCAGCACGTCATGCTCTCGTGGGATGTATCATCACTGGAGCAGTCAAGTGCAACGTATCCTGTTGCCTAGAATGGTGGACACACAAGGGAATGTGGCTCCAGCCAGGAGCACTTCCTGGCATACCTGTTCTGGAGCCTCCTCCCCTTGTGTGTGACCAGGTAGACGGGCATGACCCTAGCTGACCCTGTAAAAGGGCTGGCCATGCAGCTGAAATAAATATATATATAGTGGTACCTCAGGTTACATACGCTTCAGGTTACATATGCTTCAGGTTACAGACTCCGCTAACCCAGAAATCGTGCTTCAGGTTAAGAACTTTGCTTCAAGATGAGAACAGAAATCATGCTCCGGCGGTGCGGCCGGAAAGAATGGATCTCCGGAATGAATTAAGTACTTAACCCTAGGTACCACTGTATATATATAAAATGTTCATAACTGCATATATAAACCACATGTCTGAAACCCCACCAAAAAAGTCCTGAGACCATTTTGTCCTTCCCAAATTGACCTCAAATATTTCTCTGCAAGGTCGAAGGAAAATGGAAAAGCCTCCCCATTGTCTTTTCATTCACAAATCCTGTCTTAAGGGTATGTCTGTGTAGGAATAGGGTGAGCCTGTGACCTGGCTCAGGAACCAAGTATTTATCATTACAAAAGACTGGCCAGGCTCCCCAGGGTATCCAATCAAGTGACAATTAACAGGTAACCTGCCAGACAGGAGATAAACAACGCACTCAGATTTCTGTTGTAGACTGCCTTTTCTGTAATGTAGATATGATGTTTGTGGGGGGTGGTCTTGAGCTCCAGGGAAGGCAATTTAAAATGTCTATATAAGGGCGGACACACCTCGGTTCGGGCTCCTCCTCCTCCTGCGTGTGAAGGGGGCACCCTGTTGCAACAGTTCAATAAAGATTGTCTTTCCTGGTAGTCTGACCATTCCTTTGAGATGGTGATTACCCAATTTCTGAGACAATGGGAAGGTTTTTGCAGAGAAACATTTGGTCAGCTTGGGAGTCAAAATGGTTTCAGGACTGTCTTCCTGTGCTGCTTCCGACACGCGGTTTATATATTTATGTACGTGTTTGTTTGGTACATTTATGAACATTTATTATATATCTAAGACCTTAAAATTCTTATAACAACGCCAACAATGCTCTTGGTTTTCTGCTGATGTTAAACACACACACACACACACACACACACACACACACACCAGTTCTTTATGGGAAAGAGAAAGCAAGCTTACAAATTAGAAGCATACTACAACCAGCCCATGCCTCCTGGCACCGCCAAAGCCCCTCTTGGCCTTCCTGACTCAATTTGCAAACACGGAGTCGCTTTTTAATCACCTTCATTATTATTTTTGTTGTCGGAAGCAGACTGGGGGGGGTGTAGGTAGGTGTGGAGCTCCCTCTCCCCTTGAATCTTTCACAAACTCACGCC
This sequence comes from Podarcis gaigeae, assembly GCF_964106915.1. Lineage (NCBI taxonomy): Eukaryota > Metazoa > Chordata > Lepidosauria > Squamata > Lacertidae > Podarcis > Podarcis gaigeae. The sequence continues at coordinate 49,517,341 of NC_139690.1, read as the reverse complement.
CTAGAAAAATGCTGTGATCATGGGCGGGTGCGTCGGAGAGAATCACAGATAATAAACCGTGTTGTGGCAGCATGTAGAAGCTCAAGGAGAACCTACAGATGTGGAAGCCCCACCAGCAGAAGTGGCTGGTCCATTTGGGCAAGGGAGCCATTGCCCCATCAATCTCCCCCTGCCCTCCGCCAGCCCCCTCCTGCCTGCCTTCTTGGCTACAACAAGTCCAGGGAGTGGCATGCTTTTGGGAGCTTTGGTTTAGCCTCCCAAGAATAAAGAATCTAACATCCTGGCATCAAAACCCTGCTCTTTAAAAAGTATTTTTTGTATTAAACATTTTCCTTATTGTGGCATCATTCTTGCTGTTTAGTAACTCTAGGGATTAACAACCACAGAGCTAGAGAGACAAAAAGCAACGGAATTGGCAGAAACAGAGCTCTGTGTGATGTCACTTCCCTTGAGTTTTCTGGTGGGGAAAAGGCAAAAAGGTTTTAATCTTTTCTACTTTCTCTTGCCTCAGAATTCAGCCTCTTTCCCACTGAGCTTCTGTCTGGTCTCTGCTCCAGCAGAGACGCCATTTTCATCATCATCATCATCACTTTTTAAATTGTATACCATCTTTCTATCTTACAATACCCAAGGCGGTTTACAAGCTGAAGAAACAAAGAATGTACACCTTATAACAATCTAATGCAATACAAAAATGTGATAATAAAACATTGCTTTAAAATAAGCAACCTACATCAAATAAAGTAACATTCAACAATCATTAGCATAGTATAGAATAATAATATCAGCATATAAAAATTTAACAGAAATCAACTCTTAACAATTACAATAAATAATTTCTAAACTACAATCAATAAAACAACTCTACTTTTGAACTCTATTTTGTGATCTGGAAGTAGAATTTGCCTGCCTTGCATTCGTTACTGCTATGCTGGAATCAGGTGCAATACTTTTATGTAAGTAAACACTGTTTTATGCTTACTTTACGGTCTGCTGTGGGATTCTTTTTTTAAGAGGGGAAAAGGGGGGATCCAGTCTGCTACCTCTGCCTGGATAAATAGAACAAAGTGTATGCAAGAAGCCAAGTTACAGGGAACCAGGCAGAGGGCCTTCTCGGTAGTGGCGCCTGCCCTGTGGAACACCCTCCCACCAGATGTCAAAGAGAACAACTACCACCAGCCTTTTAGAAGACATCTGAAGGCAGCCCTGTTTCGGGAAACTTTTAATATTTGATGGATTGCTGTATGTTAATATTTGTATGGTGTTGTTGTTATCTCAAAGTTTCCTGATTAATGCTGCAAGGGATGGTTTTTTAAACTGTGCTAAGTGTATAAAGTCTAAATGCTAAACTGATTATTTTAAATTTTCTGCTCACACACGTGAATAGCAGAAAGGATAAACTGTTTCTTAACCTGAAACTGTTCTTAACCTGAAGCACCACTTTAGCTAATGGGGCCTCCTGCTGGCGCCGCGCCGCCGGAGCACGATTTCTGTTCTCATCCTGAAGCAAAGTTCTTAACCCGAGGTACTATTTCTGGGTTAGCGGAGTCTGTAACCTGAAGCATTTGTAATCTGAAGTGTATGTAACCCGAGGTACCACTGTATCCTATATACTACCTACAAATCCATCCAACACCTTTAATGCAAATAACAAAATAGATTTTCCTGAGACCAACATCGGAGGCACCTGGTATTACAAAGAGCAGGTTTAATTGAGATTGTAGCTGTCCTCCTAAATCTGATTCCCTTTCTCTCTCTCCCATCTCCCCACTCAGGCCCGGTACACTGAGGACTAGAGTGTTGCTTCCCATCATGCTTGCTTCTCATCTATGAAGAAGACATATCCTTTAGGAAATCTGGGCAGATAGATGCAGGATGGCAAACGTTTGAGAACTTGCCTCATACGAGGGGAAATGATCTGGGACTTGCTAGGCAGTTGTGGTGGGGGTCCGGCTCTCACCAAAGAATATTAAACTTTTCCATCTTCATCTTAGCAGATGGGGAAAGGAGGCACTGGTAGCGTCGGCGCGAAGCCGGGAAATGAAATTACTGCAATTTAGACAATGCCAGCGAGGGGAAAGAGAAAGCTAAACACAAAAACACATTAAATGGGTTTCTGCGTTCGCCTCTGCTGCGGGCTGCGCAAGTCCGCCGGGACTCCGGCAGACCCAGCTGAGCAGAGGCATTTGCCCTCCGTCTACGTGGGCAAGCATCTGATTTCTTACTGGGAAGAACTTAGCGCCGGTCTCCTGTGGGCTGTTCGACTGAGATTCCCGTGATTGAGTTACTGCTTTCTATCCCTAAGGGCTCCCTTCCCTCCCCCCATCACCTCCATCCTTTGATTCTCTTTTAATGAATCTTTTGATTAAATAAAAATGGCATAAACCTGTTTTTAATATGGAGAAGATCAGGGAGAGGAAGCAGAGCTGGGTGGGAAGAGAAGAACTGTAGAGGAAATGAATCAGCTACGCTGTACTCCATGCAGACCGGATCGGACAGGATTGGGTCCCGTGGGAAGGGTGGAAACCCCCCACAAGTTTTCAAAGGGGCATTCAGCTTCAGAAGCTCCTCTGGTCGCTGCCCGAGGCCCCGTCTACACTGTACATTTAAAACCATTTCATGCCACTTCAAACAGCCATGACCTTCCCGCAAAGATCCTTGGGAACTGTAGTTTGCAAAGGGAGCTGTTAGAACCCTTACAGAACTACAAGTCCCATAGAGGTTTAACAGTCGGCCTCTCTTCCTGGGGAACTGTGGGAATTGTAGTTCTGCAAGGGGAACAGGGGCCTCCTACCAAACACTCAGCACCCTTAACAAACTACAGTTCCCAAGATTCTTTGGGGGAAACAATGATTCTTTTAAAGTGGTATGAATCCTCTTTAAATGTATGGTGAAGCTGGGGCCTGACCCACTCCAAGCAGGCTCTGGCAGGCATTGGCAACTCAGCCCATGTCCTAGAAGATGGAGGAATGTGACTTTGACAACCTGGGAAGTGTGTGATGAACCAGTTGTCAATGGCATGGCAGCTTTTTAATCTTTCTTTGCTTGTTTGTTGTGTGTCCACATCAGAGATTTCCAGAGGCGCCAGTCACATTTTGGATGGCCTTTCTTCTGCTGTACAAACACATCCCAGGCTCAGCTTCCAATCGGCAAAAAACAAGGAATTAAATCTCCAAGACCTGTGGAAGATGCTCCATTAGGAAAAATAGGGCAACACCCCACTAACCTCAGAGATGAGTCCAGCTGGTGAAGAGGCACTGGTGTCTCTCCCTCTTACTGTGACAAGCTCCCCTCCGTCTACGTGGCAGGCATCGGATTTCCTACTGGGTCTCCCACCTGACTTGAGAGCAGTACATGTGATAAGGATCTAGGAGTCTTGGTTGACCACAAACTTGACATGAGCCAACAGTGTGACGCGGCAGCTAAAAAAGCCAATGTAATTCTGAGTATAGCATCTAGATCAAGGGAAGTAATAGTGCCACTGTATTCTGCTCTGGTCAGACCTCACCTGGAGTACTGTGTCCAGTTCTGGGCACCACAGTTCAAGAAGGACACTGACAAACTGGAACGTGTCCAGAGGAGGGCAACCAAAATGATCAAAGGCCTGGAAACGATGCCTTGTGAGGAACGGCTAAGGGAGCTGGGCATGTTTAGCCTGGAGAATGTCCCATTAAACTTTAATTAGTTTAATGTAAATGCCCAGTGCGCTTCCATCGTCACAAGTCCCACTACAGCAGAGTATTTCGCACAGCAGTTGAAGAAGGGCAGGAGAGGCAGTATCTTTTCAAAGAGGAGTCTTGGAGCATGCGGTTTGTAACTCAAAGATAAGGTTTATTTACAAAACAAAAAAACAACCCTGGCGAAGAACCACACATCTCAGCAAACACGCCCAAAAAGGGGGAGAAAGGGGAAGAACACACACACAGGAGACTATTTATACAAACTCATGTTCCTGGAAGCCTAATGACCTCCAGCTGCTCAGTGATTAGAGCGTTTCTGCTACCCTTTAACCCTTTGATAGCAACACCCCCTCTCGCTCGTAACACTGAGCTGTACCAACCTTAACTCAAATTTAAACCTGAACAGAAACATTTATGAGATTGCGGACCCAAAGCTTTCGTAAAACCGTCTGCGAGATTTTCTTGGCTTGGACAATACTTTAGTTCAATTAAACCTTGTTTTACACTTTGGCATACATTTTGATAACGGATATCCAAGTGTTTTGTGTGTGCCTTGAATTGACCTGATTTAGCTAGTTTAATACAAGGTTGATTGTCTTCCCACACTCTGATAGGTAGGGAACATTCTCCAAACAATTCTTGTACCAGTTGCTTATAAAATTCCAGTTCTCTACATACATCTGATAATGCATTAAACTCAGATTCAGTTGAACTTAAAGCTATAAGTGACTGCTTTCTTGATCTCCAACCAATTAGTGCATTTCCAAATTTTATCGCCATTCCTGACACTGATTTTCTATCTGGTCCAGCATCTGCCCAACTGCTGTCGGCCCAACATTCAAGTTGTGTGCTGCCCTCTGCTGATAGTTTTAAGCGAAACCTTTTGGTAGTTTGGAGATACCTTAAAACTCTTTTTACTCCTTGCCAAGCATGCATTGATGGTTTTTCAGCTTGTCTACACAGCATGTTGACAGCATATGTTATATCGGGCCGAGTCCACTGTGCAATGTGGAGTAGACTGCCTATCGCTGACTGGTAAACCCCGGGATTACTGAACTCTGTCTGTTGCTCGGCTTGAGCATCCTTTGTGTAACTTAATTCCATTGGGGTTTTAACACCAGCACAGTTGTCCATTTTAAACCTTTCCAGCAACTGCTGGATCTTAGCTTCTTGGCTGAGCCAATAGTTCCCATTTTCATCTTGCTGAATTTTAACTCCTAGATAAACAGATACATTGCCTAGTGATTTTATCTGAAACCTTTCTCCAAGCTTTGTGGCAAATTGTTGTGCAAGTTTATCATCCTTTCCACTGTATAATAAATCGTCAACGAATATCAAGACTGCTTCTTGTTCACATCCCGAGCCTTTTAGATAAAGACACGCATCTGCTGCGCTCTTTCTGAACCCCATGCTCTCTAGAGCATCGTTTAAGCAGGAATTCCAATTACGGGCGGACTGTTTCAACCCATAAATGGATTTGTGTAGGCGCCAGACCTGGTTTGGCTTGTCTCCTTCAAAACCTGGTGGTGGTGTCATATAGACTTCCTCCTGTAAGTCTGCATTTAAATAAGCCACATTGACATCAAAATGAAACAGCTTGTTTCCCTTCGGAAGCTCTGTACTTGTAAACACACCGAGAGACTTCATTGAAGCCATCTCTTTTTCCATTGCTTCCTGCCACTTAACGGCTTCTGAGCTTGGAAGCTGTTGTACCTCCATATAGCTATCTGGCTCACACTGTGCCATATTTACGTATACACTTGTCACCTTAAACCGCTCTGGTGGCTTGCCCTTTGTGGCACGATTTGACCTGCGCAATTGTTCCTCTTGTGCCCCCTCTGACCGTGGGCTGTCAGAATCTGTCTCAGACTTTATACCTGGATGTGCCTCTAGGGATAAAGACCTCCGTTTGGATACCTCCCTTGGGCTTGGTGTTGCAGGCGACCTGCTTCGCTTTTGCTGTCTGCTAGGCCTACTGACTGGCGATGTTGGAACACCCCTAGATTTTGGCTTTTCTACCTTAGGAGAAGAACCTTGTGCCTGGTCAGAATCTGCATCTGAACCATGTGCACCATCCCCTTCTGGCTCACTACTCTCTGGACTTTCATTTTCAGCATAAATGCCTAAATCATCTCTCAAAATGTCAGGGTTAGCATGTAAGTGAGTCCATCCAGATTGCTCACAAAATTCAGCGCTCCTACTGAGGACCACTCTTATAGTATCCCCATTTGGGTTCACGAACCTCCAAGATTTGGCGTGTGGTTCGTACCCACAAAAGATGAGTTTCCTAGCCCTTGGACCTCCCTTTTTCCTTAACGCTTTTGGGATAAGTACATAGGCTGGACATCCAAACACCCGAAAGTAATTAATTTTGGGCTTCTTCCCATATAAAGCAAAATAAGGGGTAGTGCCAATTACAGAATTATATACTCGGTTCAAAATATGAGTAGCCGCCTGCCAGGCTTCCGCCCAGTAACTTTGAGGGAGTTTAGCATCAAACAACATAGAGTTTGCCAACTCTTGCAGAACCCTGTTTTTACGTTCGGCCACGCCTCCTTCTTGGGGGGAATAAGGTGTAGACAGACGATGCTTAATTCCCTTTTTCTTAAAGAAATTCTGCAACACAGACCCGGTAAATTCTGACCCTCTGTCTGTCTGAAAAGCAAGTACTCTAGTACCGAATTCAAGTTCTACTGCATGAACCCAATTTTTAACTGTTTCTGCAGTATCTGCTTTTGTTTTGAGAGGAAAAAACCATGTAACCTTTGTTTTGTCATCCGAGAGACACAGTGCATACCTCGAACCTCCCATGCTAGCAACAGGCATTGGGCCACATAGGTCCATATGCACAAGCTGGAATACTTTGTCAGATTTCCTATCTGAACTGGGATAGCTGCATCTATGAACCTTCGCCCTTTTGCATGCAGTACAATCCAAATACTTAGTACATTTGTTCATTTTGCACCCTTCTGATAATTCAGGTTGCCTTTTAACATACTGAAAATTAATATGTCCCAGACGGCGGTGCCATAAATGGACACAAGAATTATGGGTAGGCGTGTTCACACAACCAGCATGAACCTGTTCAACTTCATCTGGACTTGTCTCAAAATAATATAACCCATCTCTGCATTCCACCTGCAAAAGAGATACGTTATTCTTTGAAATAGTGCAAACCCCATTTTCAAACACAGTTTTAAACCCATTTCTATCAAGTTCTGACACAGACAAAATACACCCCTTCAATCCCTTTAGCACGTAGGCATCAATTTCTGTTTGCAAACATTTCAAGAACACTGTGCCTACGGTCTCTAAGGAACGTTTAGTTGAATCTGCCATTGTCACAACTTTAAGGGTTTGCAAATGTCTGCAATTCTGCAAACGGACACTAGATGGCGCCACCAGGTGGTGAGATGCACCACTGTCGATCAACCAGCGTAGATTGCTGCCTTGGCCACGCCCTTGCATCAACGCCATTACTGAAGCCATGTGCTGTGTGCTGTGGGAGTAGCCACGACCTCCTCCTCTTCTTCGACGTCCCCTGGAACTCCTTGTCTGGTAACTAGGGGTAACGGCCTTGGTGCTGTCTTGACCAGGTTCACGTGTGCAATTCCTAATTAAATGGGAAGGGGAACCACAGCGAAAACAGTGTCTAGCTGCAAAAGCATTTACTGTGTGCTCGAACTCAGCATCAACACTCTTAGGCACAGCATAACTCCCCTTTAAAGACAAACCTCTTTCTCTTTGCCTTTTATCCTGTTCATCTGCAAGCCGAGATGAAATGTATTCAAGGGTTAATTCAGTTGAAGGCATAGCTTCCAAAGTTAGAGCTAGAGTCTCATAGCTTTTATCAAGAGAAGACAACAATATGTATGACTGCTGCTCCATAGAGAAAGGAATGCCCAGCTGTCTTAGTTGATTAAAGGCAGACACCATTTTGGCAATATGTTCTTTCACACACGCTCCCGGTTGGAGACGTAAATCAAACAAACATCTTGTAGCATGGATCTTGGCCCCCGCAGTGTTTCTGGAATTTAGCCGCTGCAGAACCGTCCAGACCTCATGCGTGTTCTTTAACTCAGAAACATAAGGCATTTGCTCTGGTCCCACTGCCAAAACTAGTAGACCTTGGGCTTTCCTGTCACGTTTCTGTGAAGCTGCTGCTGTTGCTTTGTCTTCTGCAGACGCGTCTGCAGCTGCCTGTAAAGGCGGTGCTTCAGTACAACTCCACAACTCTTTTGCTTGCAACCAAACCCTTACTCTAGCCTTCCAATCTTGCCAATTTTTCCCATTGAGTCGCGTAAACGGGACAGAAAAACTTTCCTGGGACTCTGCCATCCTCCCTGGGGCTTAGGAACGATACTCACACACCTGTAGACCGTCTCCCAGCTGCTGAGGTGGCTCCTTGAGGAATAAGACGTCTTCCAGCGAGTACAAACTGCGCAGTGCCTGTTTAAAACTTTTTCTAGGCACGTTGCAGGACTCAAGCTGCTTTGAAGGCTTTCGTTGTCGGCAACCGCTTCTGACTTCGCTCCATTCCTTTCATAAATCACTCTGAACTGCACTCCTTAGCTCCTTCTTGACGTACAAACATCCATAACCTGTCCCATTAAACTTTAATTAGTTTAATGTAAATGCCCAGTGCGCTTCCATCGTCACAAGTCCCACTACAGCAGAGTATTTCGCACAGCAGTTGAAGAAGGGCAGGAGAGGCAGTATCTTTTCAAAGAGGAGTCTTGGAGCATGCGGTTTGTAACTCAAAGATAAGGTTTATTTACAAAAACAAAAAACAAGCCTGGCGAAGAACCACACATCTCAGCAAACACGCCCAAAAAGGGGGAGAAAGGGGAAGAACACACACACAGGAGACTATTTATACAAACTCATGTTCCTGGAAGCCTAATGACCTCCAGCTGCTCAGTGATTAGAGCGTTTCTGCTACCCTTTAACCCTTTGATAGCAACAGAGAAGAGGGGGTTAAGGGGTGATATGATAGCCATGTTCAAATATATAAAAGGATGTCACATAGAAGGGGGAGAAAGGTTGTTTTCTGCTGCTCCAGAGAAGCGGACACGGAGCAATGGTTCCAAACTACAAGAAAGAAGATTCCACCTAAACATTAGGAAGAACTTCCTGCAGTAAGAGCTGTTCGACAGTGGAATTTGCTGCCAAGGAGTGTGGTGGAGTCTCCTTCTTTGGAGGTCTTTAAGCAGAGACTTGACAACCATATGTCAGGAGTGCTCTGATGGTGTTTCCTGTTTGGCAGGGGGTTGGACTCGATGGCCCTTGTGGTCTCTTCCAACTCTATGATTCTATGATTCTAACCAGAAGAGGCATGAAGAAGGTGGAGGAGAAGTCAGCTTCAAGCAGGCAGAGTCTCAGATTGCTTGGGAAAGAAGAAGAAGAGTTTGGATTTGATATCCCGCTTTATCACTACCCAAAGAAGTCTCAAAGCGGCTAACATTCGCCTTTCCCTTCCTCCTCCACAACAAACACTCTGTGAGGTGAGTGGGGCTGAGAGACTTCAGAGAAGTCTGACTAGCCTAAGGTCACCCAGCAGCTGCATGTGGAGGAGCGGGGAATCGAACCCGGTTCAGCAGATTACGAGTCTGCTGCTCTGAACCACTACACCACACTGGTGGTCTTGGAGAGGAGATGACTTAAACAGCTGTGGGGAGACGGGGACCTTCAGTCTCAGCAACTGCTTCGTAGAGGCAAGGCCTACCGGAGACAAATTGCTGTACTCATTAGGCCAGACACTCCTGCGCAGAATGTGGTTTTGCTAATAAAGAGTTAACTCCAACTTGCAGGGTGTGATTTACTGGTTTCGCCAGAAGTGGCTTAGTCATGCTGACCACATGACCTCGAAGCTGTACGCCGGCTCCCTCGGCCAATAAAGTGAGATGAGCGTTGCAACCCCAGAGTCGGTCACGACTGGGCCTAATGGTCGGGGGTCCCTTTACCTTTACCTGCTCCTCCTGGCTCTTAGTTATGTAGACGCCAACGCAGGCACAAGCAGACAGCTCAGGTCCAGCCCTCCAGAAGGAGTTCTTGTTTGCTTGCCCAGTCCAAAAGACAACTCCTGCTTTGCTGCACTGAAGTTGTGCTGAAATATACTCAGAGTCAAGAGTGGATTTCATGCTCTTTATTCAGCTCATAGTGGTGAGGAGGAATGGAAGTTCCCCCAGAATGTCTGCTTTATATACATTATTTACACAATGGGCCCCACGTGATTGGCTAATTCCGGGATTCTCCTGTAGGCCAATCTGGTTGCGGATTCCCTTCCACCTGGAGCTGGATTGGGTGGCTCCTGTGGACCAATCAGACTGCTGCATTCTGAATTCTATTGTTCTAGGACCAATCAGACTGCTGCCTTTTGGATCCTATTCAACTCAATTCATAACATGTGCCTGCCCCATTCCCACATAGCCGGACTCGAGAGGGGATGTTGCTTGTTGGATCAGCCTCTTCACTGTTGCACTCTTGATCCTCGTTTTGCTTATGTCCCGTGTCAGGGAACTGCCATCGGAGCCAAGGGTGGTGGTAAGGCTCCCTAATGACGCTGGCGAGGGAACCAGCAAGGAGAGAGGGAGAGCTTCCGCTGGGGAAGGAAATAGACGTGACGCCAGGGAGAAAAGGGAGGCTGAGGGAGCTTCGGAGGGAAGGCTCCAGGACTCTTCCAAGTGAGACCAGCGGGGAGAGCACAGGACCTCCCCTTGGGACGCCCACTCTGCGCAGAAAGCTTCCGCGCAGAGAAGCTAGGCGGCGACTTAGTGTCAAAGAACTTTTATGTTGGAAGAAATTCAGGAAACGCCCACTGACGGATCCTGCCAATGATTGAGACAGTCACAGAGTACTGACTGTCCAGCCAGGGGAAAGTTTTACCCAAACTACTCAGCTTGGAGCAATTTGCGTCTTACGCACAAGCAACCCCAAACCCCATTACATCCCGTATCTATTTGAGCACCACAACTTTCAGCAGAAAACACAATCCAAATTGGAATTCTTCGTCCTGCAGATCCCCAGCTCTTACAGCTCCTGGCAATGTGGAGATCTGCTGGGGGGGTCTTGCTTGGTTTCCTCCTCGTCTCAGGAGGCTTCAGCTTCAAGGTCTGGGCAGGGCAGAACCATGATAAGAGGGCTGGGCTAGGAGGTCCTCCCTTCGTCCAACTGTGGCTGCTTTGTTTAGCCTCTCACTGCAGCTGCAGCTATAACATCCATTTCTCATCCAGACCGGGAGATGAGCCGCTTCCCTTTCCCCTCAGAGGACACCTGCCAGAACGAACCCCTCTTGGGACCTGTCACCTTGATCCACCTGACAAAGGCACCACCGGCGGGAGACTCCCTGGGGTACGCTCTGCAAAGGAGGCTGGAGTCCCGGAAGGCATTTAAGGACACCCATTCGCTTCATTTAAGGACACGCATTCCCCACCAGAGGGTTCTTCTTCGTGCTGCCTCCATGAGGATTCAAAGGTGCTCTTTCCCCCTGAGCTGTCTGCCAGGAGAGAGCCTACACATGGTTCCTCAAGGAGCAGTGGGACTCCCTTGACACTGCGTGCAAGAGCTGGAAAGGAAAGGAAAGGGAAAGGAAAGGTGTTTCTGGGAGCAGGGAAAAGCTGGCTCATCAAGGACATAAGGTCACTGTGGAGGTAATGCTGAGGCACACCTCACACCTGGAATGCAACAGTGTGCCAATTAGCCTTGCGCCCATGCTCCTTGAACCTTTGCCTCTTGGCTAGAAAACAGGGTTTTCCCCTTACCGTTTGTCCTCTCACAGATTTGGTTACTAGCCATAACACTTGGCTGGAGCATGAAGAAGAAGAAGAGTTTGGATTTGATATCCCACTTTATCACTACCCGAAGGAGTCTCAAAGCAGCTAACATTCTCCTTTCCCTTCCTCCCCCAAAACAAACACTCTGTGAGGCGAGTGGGGCTGAGAGACTTCAGAGAAGTGTGACTAGCCCAAGGTCACCCAGCAGCTGCATGTGGAGGAGCAGAGACGTGAACCCGGTTCCCCAGATTACGAGTGCTCTTAACCCCTACACCACACTGGCTCTCCGAGGACGCAGATGTAATCAAGTGTCGGGGAAGATTTTAGGGAAATACCTGCTAACACATGTATTCGCTAATGCTGGAAATGTGCTTAGATGGAAATACGTCATGTTCAGAGTGGTTTCACTACTGTTTCCAGTTGTTGACTTGTGTTAATAAAAGGAGCCTCTGCAGAACTAGCTGGCAGCTTGTTTTGGAGCATGCTTGCCAGCTTGCTCCTGCACATCTCACTGCATCCAGCCTTCCATTGTCCTCCATTATTCCTACAGTTACAACATAAGAGGAGCCTGCTGGATCAGGCCAATGGCTCACCTAGTCCAGCATCTTATTCTCACAATGGCCCACCAGATGCCTCAATGGGAAACCCACAAGCAGGACCTGAGCACAAGAGCAACTCTCTCCTCCTGTGGCTTCCAGCAACTGGGATTTAGAAGTATTTACAGCTTCTGGAGGCAAAGCACAGCCGTCATGGCTAGTAGTAGCCCTTGATAGCCTTCTCCTCCATGAATTTGGAGCCAGCCAAGTTGATGGCCATTCCAGCCTCCAGAGGGAGGGAGTGCCATAGTTTAACTACTCGCCTGTCATGGCTTCCAAATGTGGGAATGTTCAGGGATGCAGGAGAGGATATATGGTTTGATTATAGCATTTCCAACTTGTGTTAACAAGTTCACAATTTAGCAGAGTACCATTCCCCTTTTAAACTCACAGCGGATGCATTTGCTCAGGCTCGCTAAAGCCTCTATAATAACTGTTCGGGTATTTTCCCTTTATTCCCTCATAAAAGACAAGACACAACACAGTCTTCTATAAAAGTATAAAAAGAGTTTACTCACATTCTGTTCACAATCGGATCCCAGAAGGCAGACTTAGCTTAGAAAAGTAACATAAACCAGGAAACCATCTCATAAGGAGACAGCTCCTTTGTCCTCTCTTGGCTGGAAGCAGATGTTGCTTCTTTGATGCATGTAGTCAAAAAGAGAGAGAGATGGCTGCCCTGCCCTGTGCTTTTGTCATTACCTGCACAGGTGCGGCCACGCCCACCTCTAGTCACATGCAGAGGAAGTCTGTCCCAGCCCAGAAGGAAACAGGAAGTTGTTGTTTTTTATAATAATATTTATTAAAAATTTTGTTTAGACAATAAAAGACATAGATAGTAACATAGTATTTTCCATTATCCACATTTCATTCTCATCTTTGGACTTCCTCAAATCTCTTGTTCCTGCCTTCTAAACTCATATATTTGCTAGCAAATTGCTAACTTGTTTCAATTCATATAGTGTAATTTTCCAGTATTGAATCTCAAATTTTAGAATTTAACTCACTTTTTTAGAACTTTAATTTTAACATACTGTTTATCCAAAATTTATCTTTTCTTTCAATTACATATAAATTTCTTTTCATTATAACTAATTTGTTGGAGCCATCTTATTACCGATCTTACATCTTTCTTAACATTCATACAATTTACAATATTTTTGTAGATAGTCCTTAAATTTCTTCCAGTCCTCCTCCACCAGTTCTTCTCCCAGGTCTCGAATTCTACCAGTCATCTCCGCCAGTTCCATATAGTCCATCAGTTGCATCTGCCATTCTTCCAGTGTGGGCAAATCTTGAGTTTTCCAGCATTTAGCGATGAGTATCCTTGCTGCTGTTGTAGCATACATAAAAAAGGTTCGATCCTTCTTTTGCACACTCTGGCCGACAATGCCTAAAAGAAAGGCCTCTGGTTTCTTAGGGAAGGTATACTTAAATACCTTTTTCAGCTCATTATATATCATTTCCCAGAAAGCCTTCACTCTAGGACAAGCCCACCAGAGGTGAAAGAATGTTCCTTCAGCTTCTTTACACTTCCAACATTTATTATCAGACAAATGGTATATCTTTGCAAGCTTGACTGGAGTCATGTACCACCTGTATATCATTTTCATAATGTTTTCTTTCAAGGCATTACATGCCGTAAATCTCAGACCTGTGGTCCATAACTTTTCCCAGTCAGCAAACATAATGTTGTACAGAAGGAAACAGGAAGTTGACCTGCTGGCTGGACAAACATTCCTCCCCATGTGTAAACATGTTCACTCTAGGAATGTTGTACTTGACTGCTCTTGTGTTTCGCATCCCACACAACTCTCTCCTCCTGTGGCATCCAGTAACTGGGATTTCGAAGTATTTACAGCTTCCGACTCTGGAAGCATAGCATAGCATAGCATAGCATAGCTGTCATGGCTAGTAGTAGCCCTTGATAGCCTTCTCCTCCATGAATTTGGAGCCAGCCAAGTTGATGGCCATTCCAGCCCCCAGAGGGAGGGCGTGCCATAGTTTAACTACGTGCCTCTTTAATAAGTCCTTTCTTTTATTTGTCCCAAACCTTCCAACATTCAGCTTCATGAGTTGTCCACGAGTTGTTGTGTTCAATGCAGTCACAGTGTGCGGAAAGTGGATGCAGAAATATGTATCTTATGTCTTTTTTCCTTATTTAAAAAGCTTTTATTTATACTTTTCAGGTTTAGACATTTCATTACTTTTACAATCAATTTAACATCTCAAAGTTTGACTTTCTTCCCCCTCTTTCTGTGGTTTCTTAAATTTATTTTTAATATCTTCTGCAGATCCAAGTTCATTTAATTGGCTCATTTAATTATCTGCTTTAAATATATACTCTTATGAAACTGCAGGTTATTACAATAATCCTGCCATTGAAAAGCTTCTGGGGGTTTTCCCCATAAAAGTTATTTTGAACATCCTTTTCAATTCATTATATAGGTATCATTTCCAGTAAGCTTTAACCTTACTACAAGACCACCACTTATGATAAAAAGAACCTTCTTTCTTATGTATCTTATGTCAAATAAAATGCATCAAAAAGGATTGAGGCTGTTACTTGAGGCTCAAGTGGTCTCAGTAAGAGTCTGACTTCCAGTTTATCTTTTCAAGCACTGATTCAATTCCAAAACGTACCGTATTTTTCGCTCTATAAGACGCACCTGACCATAGGACGCACCTTGTTTTAGAGGGGGAGAACAAGAAACGGAGCCCCTTCCATTTCTCCTGCCGCTTCGCTGAAGGGGTGCTGCACAGAGAGGGGGAGATTTCCTTTCTCTTGGTCTCCCCCTCTAAAACAAGGTGTGTTCAGTGCGTTCATGGTGCCTTCAGTCGCCTTCAGTGAAGGCAACTCGAAGCCTCCGGAGCGCAGCGGGGATTCCCACTGCACTCCGGAGGCTTCGGGTTCCTTTTGACCTGCTCTTTGGGGCTGGCGGCTGGGGAAGCCCGCCTTTCCCCCACCGCCAGCCCCAAAGAGCAGGTCGGGGCTGGCGGGGGAAGCCTGGGTTCCCCCCACACCCAGACTCAGGGACCACACATTCGCTCCATAAGACGCACAGACTTTTCCCCTTAGATTTTAAGAAGGAAAAAGTGTGTCTTATGGAGCGAAAAATACGGTACTTCCAAGAATTTTGGGTGTCTGGCACCCATGAACTCTGGCACCCACAAGAGAGGACAAAGTCGAACGCTGGAGGGCTGCACTGCTGGGACCCTCCCAGAATGTTATGCATTGTAACTCCCTCCCTCCTTCTTGCAAGGCCCCGACACAGCCCGTCCCAGCCTGCTGGACCTCTCCTATGGATGGTCAACAGGCAGCCCCTCCAACTTCCCCCCTGCTTTCCTCGGGACTCATGAGAATCCCACAGGCAGCTCCAGGTAAGGGGACATTACAATAACCCAGACGTGAGGTTTTACCGGGGCATGAACCGTAGCAGCAAAGACGAAGGAGCGGAGAGGCTTCATGGGAAAGGAGTCTGCTTTTCAAAGCCCTGCTTGGTTGGGAGAGAAGAAGAGAGAGAGAGGGAAGCATATTTCACGGTGTGCAACCGTGACAGTGTTTTCTGAAGGAGGCCAAACATAAGGGACCATTTCTCACGCCTTGAAAGTTAATGACTGATCCTCGGCGCAGGTTTACAATTTAATTGAAAAATGGCAGGCGGGAACAGGTACGATGATTAATGCCGCCATAAATCATCGGGGCGCCAGCACAGCAGCACCACCCAGGGTCTGCGATGATCTGCAGCCAAGACCAGCCAGTAAACCCCGATGCAGGTGGATTTATAAGGGAGAAAACGAAGGGAGGGAAGACTGCTACAAACGCAAGACGCCTTTGCCCTTCCACGGCAAACTCTGCCTGGAACGACTTCTTCGTTCTTCCGATTCCTTATTTACACCTTCTCTTGATGGTGGGCGGTTGTTTTTCTTCGGCTGCTGTTTTTTAATCCCTGCATTTTTGTTTCGTTTGAGAAACCCGCACGCAGGATTCCTGCACAAAAGCAGATCTCCTCTCCTGTGGTTTTCAGCAGCTCGCATTCAGAAGCAGCGCTGCCTCTGACAGTGGCGGCAGAGCTGAGCCATCGTGGCTGGTAGCCTTCGATAGCTTTCTCCTCCACGGAAAGGACTCCACGTTGGTGGCCATTAACGGAGGAGTGAGTTCCATAGTTAACTAGGCACTGCGTGAATAAGTCCTGTATCTACCCTGAATCTACCAGTGTTCAGCTTCATGGGATTTCTTTTAGGCTTCTTCCTGTGGGAATGTTCAGGGATTCAGGAGAGGATATACTGTTTTTTACGCCCTATAGGCGCCCTATGGGGCGAATGCAGGCTTTCACTGAAGCCAGGAGAGCGAGAGGGGTCGGTGCGCACCAACCCCTCTTGCTCTCCAGGCTTCGGGCAGATATCCGCAAGCGTGGGGAGACCGGTGGGAGTTCCCGCCAGGCTCCCAAGGCTTGTGGATAGCAGCCTGTTCTGGGGGCTGGGGTCGGGGGAAGCTCAGGCTTCCCCTGCCCCAGCCCCACGCCTGGGGGGGAAATAATTTTTTTTTCTTTATTTCCCCCCAAGAAACCTAGGTGCACCTTATGGGCCGGTGTGCCCTATAGGGCGAAAAATACGGTATTGTTTGATTATAGCCTTTCCAACTTGTGTTAACAAGCTCACAATTTAGCAGAGTAACATTCCCCTTTTTAAACTCAGCAGATGCGTTTGCTCAGGCTCGCTAAAGCCTCTATAATAACTGTTCTGGTATTTTCCCCTTGTTCCCTCATAAAAGATAAGACACGACACAGTCTTCTATAAACGTATAAAAAGAGTTTACTCACATTCTGTTCACAATCGGATCCCAGAAGGCAGACTTACCTTAGAAAAGTAACATACACCTGGAAACTATCTCATAAGGAGATAGTCCCTTTGTCCTCCATTGGCTGGAGGCCAAGAGGGCATCTTTGGCTAAGCAGATGTTGCTTCTTCGATGCATGTAGTCAAAGAGAGAGAGAGATGGCTGCCCTGCTCTCTGCTTTTGTCATTACCTGCACAGGTGAGGCCACGCCCACCTCTAGTCACATGCAGAGGAAGTCTGTCCCAGCCCAGAAGGAAACAGGAAGTTGACCTGCTGGCTGGACAAACATTCCTCCCCATGTGTAAACATGTTCATTCTAGGAATGTTGTACTTGACTGCTCTTGTGTTTCACATCCCACACTTCCTAACTTTGAGGTTTCTTCCATCTATCAAGCAACATATATACTTTATGAAACAAACAAATGCTAGGGCTGCCATACGTCTGGAATTCCATCCACCTGAAATAGCATCAGGGTGGAATTTCTGAATTTTCGAAAAACCCAGGCATATGGCAACACCATGTCGGAAATGTTGAGCTAAAAAATAACTCAAAAACTTCAATTTGGGGGGAGGTTTTGAAAAATAAAGCTCAACAATACATTGAAAAGCATTGTACTTTATGGGGAAAAATGAAAAATGCATACAGCTGGACAAAACAGTGGGAACTTGAAGGAAGTTCCAGGTTCAGTTGCCAATAAGCCTGAGTGAGAGGATATTGCTTGAAACCCTGCAGAGCTGCTGACAGTCAGTGCAGACACTAATGAGCTATATGAACCAATGGTTTGACTCAGCCTACAATGGGAGGCGTATAGTTAAAGCCATGGTTTTCCCAGTAGTGATGTATGGAAGGGAGAGCTGGACCATAAAGAAGGCTGATCGCCGAAGAATGGATGCTTTTGAATTATGGTGCTGGAGGAGACTCTTGAGAGTCCCATGGACTGCAAGAAGATCAAACCTCTCCATTCTGAAGGAAATCAGCCCTGAGTGCTCACTGGAAGGACAGATCCTGAAGCTGAGGCTCCAATACTTTGGCCACCTCATGAGAAGAGAAGACTCCCTGGAAAAGACCCTGATGGTGGGCAAGATGGAGGGCAGAAGGAGAAGGGGATGACAGAGGACGAGATGGTTGGACAGTGTTCTCGAAGCTACCAGCATGAGTTTGACCAAACTGCGGGAGGCAGTGGAAGACAGGAGTGCCTGGCATGCTCTGGCCCATGGGGTCACGAAGAGTCGGACACGACTAAACGACTAAACAACAACAACAATGGGAGGGAACAGGCCTGCGATTAACCCACAACACATTGCGCAAAGGATTCCTGCATTGCAATATGTCCTAGAACCCTGTGATTCCAGGACAGATTTAACTGTGCAGCCCATCTCCAGAACAAGTCATTTAACAGAAATCTTCTGGTTTTTGTTTGGTGGGAATGACACACCCCACTCCACAAAAACTGAGCAGGGGGAAAACAGAACATTATACAAAACCCACCAAGCACCAGAGGTGGAAAGGTGATGCAGCAGGCAGGAGGAAGAACAGGATGAAATCCACGTTCGGTAATGAAGCCACCTCATACAACTCTAACAGGGACCTCTCCTCTCTGCGGTGATACTTTGCAAATCGGAGCATGAATAAATAACCCCAAGCCCAATCAAATTAACCTCTGGCTGAGCGACGCAAGTCGGGAAATTACCCTCAATTCCAAATGAGATTAGAAAGGGGAGTTTATTCTGCCAGCCTCCCGTGAATCTGACTCCAGAAGGACAGGTGTCTTTTGTGTGACGTAAACAAAGGATTTCTCTTGGGGAGCCAGGCTCCATCCCAGATCTCTCCAGATGGGGCTGAGGATGTCCACGTCTGGTTCCCCACCCCTGGTGTAGACAATACTGAACTAGATGGACCCAGTGGTCTGACAGCTTCCTGTGTAACTGAGCTCTTTCTTCAGAACAATGAGGACTGGCACCTTTATTTAAAGAGGCCAATGGCAGAGCATCCACTTTGCTCGCAGAAAGTCCAGGGTCCAATCTCCGTGTTATAAGAAAATCTGCTCCCTTTCCCTTATGGCAGGCATGGCCAAACTTGGCCCTCCAGATGTTTTGGGACTACAACTCCAATTATTATTATTATTATTATTATTATTATTATTATTATTATTAATACCCCGCCCATCTGGCTGAATCTCCCCAGCCACTCTGGGCGGCTCCCAATCAAGTATTAAAAACAATACAGCGTTAAATATTAAAAACTTCCCTGAACAGGGCTTCCTTCAGATGTCTTTTAAAGATAGGATAGCTACTTATTTCCTTCACATCTGAAGGGAGGGTGTTCCACAGGGTGGGTGCCACTACCGAGAAGGCCCTCTGTCTGGTTCCCTGTAACCTTACTTCTTGCAATGAGGGAACCGCCAGAAGGCCCTCGGTGCTGGATCTCAGTGTCCGGGCTGAATGACACTTCTGGGTTTGCCACGTTCGCAAGCTGAAAAGATGCAACATGAACCTAACGCAACACGAGGCATGACTGTACATAACAACACCATAGCCTTGGGAGCATTTTGTCAGAGGACCTGCAGCCCAGTCACAAATGCATGATTGCTAGATAGTCACAAACAGGGGCAATGGCACCATGGAGTTTCAGAACTCACATATGAGCTCATACCCCCAAAGTTGGTGCCAGGGGAAAAGACAGCTCTCACACTTGTATTTGGAGAAGAAGGATCAACTGACTTGTTGTGGCTTCAATGAACTGTTTATCTGCACATCTGCACAAGTTGCAGGAGCAAGCACACAGCTAAGGGTGTGCAAACAACCGCAAGGTCCAAACGGCGGTTGTTTCCAAGTCCTTTCATCAACAGATTCTGCCAGGCAAAGCTGGTTCCATCCCACGGCCTTGGGAAAGAAGATGGGAATGACTCACATTCCAGATGCCTGGAACAATCAAGTCCCCATTATTGCTCATTGTCGTCCCCCCACCTCCGTCAATGACTACACCAGACCAGAGCCTAATGGGAAGAGGACTTTGCATAACAAGAACAGCGTGAGTCACAGCCACATCAGCTTTCTTCTGGATTTCCTGAATGCAAAATGGAATTTCAGTTTATTTAATATTTTGCATTTTTCAGGGCACAGTCTCGACGCACGTGATTCTCTCACTGCCGGCTTTCAAGGGATCGGCCTGGCTTACAAATCCCTTCAAACTCTGGGCCAATGGGATCAGGGCCCCGAGAGCTGCCACACACCCTCAAAGTTTCCCTATTTTTCAGGGACAGTCCAGGATTTACAGAAGCTGTCCTGGTTTCTGATTTGATCCCAGAATGCTTTTCTTTAAAAAGGTAAAGGACCCCTGACAGTTAAGTCCAGTCGTGAACGACTCTGGGGTTGTGGCGCTCATCTCGCTTTATTGGCCGAGGGAGCCAGTGTTTGTCCACAGACAGTTTTTCTGGGTCATGTGGCCAGCATGACTAAGCCGCTTCTGACGAAACCAGAGCAGTGCATGGAAACGCCATTTACCTTCCCACCAGAGTGGTACCTATTTATCTACTTGCACTTTGACGTGCTTTCAAAATGCTAGGTTGGCAGGAGCAGGGACCGAGCAACGGGAGCTCATCCCGTTGCAGGGATTCGAACTGCTGACCTTCCAATCAGCAAGCCCAAGGCTCAGTGGTTTACACCACAGCGCCACCCACATCCCTGCTTTTCTTTAGGACACCCCTATTTCCATTGGAGAAATGTTGGAGGGTATGGAGTTGTGTGACCCTCGAGCCAAGGAGAGAAGTGTCTATGCAACCTTTAGAAGACATCTGAAAGGTTCTGTTTTTAGTGTTCTGTTGGGAGCTGCCCTGTAAAGGGAAGGGGTTTTTTATGTTTAATGTTTTATTATGTTTTCATATATGTTGGAAGCCACCCAGAGTGGCTGAGGCAACCCAGTCCGATGGGTGGGGTAAAAGTGATAAAATTACTATTATTGTAGAATAGGATATCTCTAATTTCATCAAAGAAATGTTGGAGGGCGAGCCAAGTAACTTCCCAAGTGCCATGAATAAATTCTCCACCCCCATTGTTCTGCCCAGACTGGCTGAGGTCTAGATCCGAGGGCCTTCTGGTGGTTCCCTCCCTGCGAGAAGTGAGGTTACAGGGAACCAGGCAGAGGGCCTTCTCGGTGGTGGCGCCCGCCCTGTGGAACACCCTACCATCAGATGTCAGGGAAATAAACAACTATCTGACTTTTAGAAGACATCTGAAGGTAGCCCTGTTTAGGGAAGTTTTTACTGTTGGGAGTTTTGTTCTGTTTTTAGTGTTCTGTTGGGAGCCGCCCAGAGTGGCTGGGGAAATTTGTTGTTGTTGTTGTTGTTCTTTAATGTGCACGGCAGGCCAGATCACCTGAAGCCGGTTCCTCTTTAATTCCCCAACTTATCCTGCCCCAATTCACTTCAGTTTTCCTTTCAATTATTCTGATTCATTACTCTTTTATTTATTTGTCGCATTCATTGAGTCAAGGAGCTCAGGGGGGAAACATGCTTCTCCCCCGCTTCCATAAATCCTCAGAACAACCCTGCGAGGTGGGTTAGGAATCTGTAGCTGTCCCAAGGTCACCCAGTGTCAGGGACTGGGCAGAGGAGGAATGGTGGAGACTGCCTGACCCTGACCCTTCCAGGGAGGAGGAAGAGGAAAACAGTATAGATTCACAACAGGGGTTTGAGGGAGGTCGCAGCTCAGAGGCAGATCAGGGTGAAAGCTGGGAAATCACGGGAGAGCCAGAGCAACACTGGGCTGACACATTGTCATTAGAAAGTGTCCCAGAGCCTCCATCTCCCAGAACCCGGCTAGCCTTGAAAGTAGGAGAGCAAAGAGCTCAAAGACAGAGAAGAAGAAGAGTTTGGATTTGATATCCCGCTTTATCCCTACCCGAAAGAGTCTCAAAGCGGCTAACAATCTCCTTTCCCTTCCTCCCCCACAACAAACACTCTGTGAGGTGAGTGAGGCTGAGAGACTTCAGAGAAGTGTGACTGGCCCAAGGTCACCCAGCAGCTGCATGTGGAGGAGAGGGGAATCGAACCCAGTTCACCAGATTACGAGTCCACCGCTCACAGAGGTGGACGATGGGTCCACACAGACGATGGGTGGAGATTCACTCGGGACAGTGCCATTATCCAAGAGGCTGTGTTCTATAACCTCTCTCTGTAAAGAATGAAATAAAAAAGGACTGTAAGAAACTTTTCCTTGTCTTTATACTTTCCTGGGCAACCACCCGGGAGATGCTGACAGAATCCTGACACACTGGGAGATTCCTGGCCAGGTGGGGACTTGAACCCTGGTCCAACAATCCAACCACTCTACCGCCCTTCCTCTCACCCACTCCCAAATCATACTTGAATTGTTGTTGTTGTTGTTTAGTCGTTTAGTCGTGTCCGACTCTTCGTGACCCCATGGACTATAGCACACCAGGCACTTCTGTCTTCATACTCAAATTAGGTCCACTTAAATTACTTTATTCCCCCCCCCATTCATATTCTACCCAGTAACCCAGATTATCTCTCTGAGCCTTCTGCATGCAGAACAGACATGCTTTTCCCCTGGCCTGAACTAAGCAGGTACGTTTCTTTCCACAGGGGGCAAAGATGTGCCAATGTACTGCAGTCTCCCTTACACCCCCTCCGGCAATGCTGTCCACCTCTTCCCTCTACACGTAGCCTTGGGCAAAAGCAGCTCAGCCACGACTCTCTTGTGCAGCAGAAAAAGTGCTGCTGGATGCACACACAAAAATTATAAAATAAAAGCAGCCAGAGACGATGCCTAGCAATTTCAATCCGCCGTGGCCATGAGATAACTATTTGTTTAAGAGCATTCCGTGCAGGGCAATTCTATGCATGTCCCAAGCAGGGTCAAGCCCAGGGTTTCTCAAACTAAGGGTCTCCAGCTGTTTTTTTGTACTACAACTCCCATCACCCCTAGCTAGCCAGGACCACTGGTCAAGGATGATGGGAACTGCAGTCCAAAAACATTTGGAGATCCAATTTGGGAAGCCCTGGTCTAGTGGGACTTGTTGCCAAGTAAGTGAGTATATAGGAATTTGCTTAGCACCTTTCTTTTATGGTGTTATTTAACAACAACAACAACAACAACTTATTTATACCCCGCCCAGCTGGCTGGGTTTCCCCAGCCACTCTGGGCGGCCTCCAACAAAAGATTAATAATACATTAAAACACCAGTCATTAAAAACTTCCCTAGACAGGGCTGCCTTCAGATGTCTTCTAAATGTCAGATAGTTGTTTATTTCCTTGGCAATAGATGGGAGGGTGTTCCACAGGGCAGGCACCACTACTGAGAAGGCCATCTGCCTGGTTCCCTGTAACTTGGCTTCTCACAGTGAGGGAACCTCCAGAAGGCCCTTGGCGCTCGACCTCAGTGTCCGGGCAGAATGATGGAGACGCTCCTTCAGATATACTGGACCGAGGCCATTTAGGGCTTTAAAGGTCAGCATCAACACTTTGAATTGTGCTCGGAAACGTACTGGGAGCCAATGTAGGTCTCTCAGGGCCGGTGTTATGCGGTCTCGGTGATCGCCCCCAGTCCCCAGTCTAGCTGCCGCATTCTGGATTAGTTGTAGTTTCCGGGTCACCTTCAAAGGTAGCCCCACGTAGAGGGCACGGCAGTAGTCCAAGCGGGAGATAACCAGAGCATGCACCACTCCGCAGGCAGGGAGGGTCTGATGGAGTGGAGAAGGGAGCTTTAATGAGCTGCCCAGCTACTCTCTCCGTCTGTTCAGTTCCATTGGATGGACCCAGGTTCAAAGAACATAACCTCAGAAGAGTTCTGCAGGATCAGGCCAGTGACCCATCTGGTCCAACATCCTGTTCTTACAGTGGCCAACCAGAAGCCCCTATGAGAAACCCAGAAACAGAATCCGAGCACAAGGTCCCTCCTGTGATTTCCAGCAGCTGGTATTCAGAGACTATTCTGCAGAGACTGCCAGCCTAGCAATCCTGGCTAGGAGCCATCGATAGCCCTCTCCATTATGAACTTGTCTAACCTTTTAAAGTCATTCAGGTTGGTGGTTCTCGCTGCCTCCTCTGGCACTAGCTGAAGTCCTAGTATTAAAATGTAATAAACATGACTGGCAGAATCCAAGACCAGGGAGAGGAGACGGTAGAGGAGGATTGGAAGAAATTCAAGATTTATTTGCAAAAATATTATAAACTGTATGAATGTTAAATTGGAAGCTAGATCATAAACAACTTGGCACCATTAAAACAGATGATGTGATATATGAGGAGAAGTTTAAATTTGATAATGATTAGGCTAAATTTAAAATTTTTTAAGATTTCAAACAAGTTGAGATAAAATGTGTGAAACAACATTGCTAAATTGCTGGATTAATTTTTAAATCAAAAACGCAGGAGTGGGAGTTGTGAGGAAGTCCAAAGATGATAAGAAAATGTGTTATGAAAATGTATTACTGTGTCTTATTTATTTGTATTGTATTTTAAAAACCCTTAATAAACATTTAAAATAAATAAATAAAATGTAATAAACAAAAATCTGCCCTTATTCCCTTATGGGGGACACAAGAGTCCTTATAGAGTCCTTTGCAGGTTCTCCATCGGTTGGAGAAAATAACAGAGGCCAACAGAATATTGAGAAGCAAAGCAGCTAGTAAGCCTGATATTTATTAAAGCTGTTGCAACAGGGTGCTCCCCTCACACGCAGGAGAAGAAGGAGGACCCAGAACCAAGGTGTGCCCCCCCTTATATAGACATTTTAAATTCCCTGCCCTGGAGCTCAAGACCACCCCTCCATACACCATACATACATCACAGAAGGGGTGTAACCCAAGACCACCCCCCACAAACATCATACCTACATCACAGAAAAGGCGGTCTACAGCAGAAATTTGAGTGTTGTTGTTTTTCCTGTCTGGCAGGTTTTCTGATAATGCCTTATCTGATTGCCTCTCCTGGTAGTCTGCCCATTCCTTTGAAATGGTGATTATGATTAGCCACTTCCAGAGTCAAAGGGAAGGTTCCCTCACCCCCTCCCTCCTTGCAGAGGAAACATTTGTTCAGTTTGGGAGTCAAAATGGTTTCAGGGAGTCAAAGTGGTTTCAGGAATGTCTTCCTGTGCTGCTGCAGACATTGGTACATTTATGAACATTTATTATATATATAAGACCTTAATTTCTTTTGTTTCAAAAGATAGGGAGGAAAAACCTCTGCCTTCACAATATCTCCTCTTCCCATTGTCATTTGAGCCAGAGTGAGATCCAGCTGGAAAACTATGCAGTTTGCAACGATGGAGGGAATATGGGAATCACAAAGAGGGGCTGTTGCACTCAGGGCCTGCTTGCAAGCTTCCCAGAGGCTGCACTGAAAGCAGGATGCTAAACTAGAGGGGTCTGATCCTGCAGCCAGGCCCTTCTTATGATTTTAGGAGCAGGCCCAGGAGACTCTTGCAAGCAGGCTGGGCCTTGGGTGCTTTGGCATGGGTACCACCCTGCCCTCAGTTGGCACCAGCCCTGCTAAGGCAGTAACACCTTTCGGCACTGGGAATCCTTCATTCCCAAGATCGCTGCTGCTGCGGCGGCGGCTGCTGCTGCTGAGCCCCCGAGGAGCCAGGCCCACTATAAATCCAAATAAGAAATAACTAGATTTCTGCTGCCGACAGAACCAGCATTGAAAACGATAAAGCACGGCGCTTGGAAGCAATAACCTGTAAACTAATAAACTGACCAGACACTTTGATAGTGCAATCCTCCCACAAGCGGCGAGCCTTAATGGCCGCTCCGAAGCTCAAAGCTGATGCTTTGCTACAGGAGGAGAAAATATCTCCACTCCGAAAGGGGTCCCGGGGGCGTGCTCGGTTCGGCTCCACGCCGAAAACGCGGCCTGTATCGATCCCCACCAATGACCTCCGCCTTTCTCCAGAGCTCGTCCGGCTCCCGAAAAGCCACACTCGACTCCTAAAGTGCTTTTTCCTTTTACTGTGTTGTTTTTTCTTTCTGGGGGAGGGAAGGAAAATAAGTGTGTGGGGGGGAGCATCTGTGCACTGAGTAGTGGGGGGAGAGAACCACATACACCTAAATAAATAACGAGGGAGATCTAAAAATGGTTGAGGCGGCAGGCAGTTCTTATTTGGGGCATCTCAACAGCAGCACAGCCTTGCAAGCCCCAAAAAGGGTGGCATACATTTCTGGAGCCCGGGACGTCTTTATACCTTACACTCGAACCAAATGATAATTCTTGATGGGATTGAAGCTCAGGGAAAAAGAATCTGCTTTGCATGCAGAAAGTCCAAGGTTCAATCTCTGAGCAAAAGGATCAGGTGGAAAGTAATTCAGCAGTTGTCATGGACAGTGCCGGATTTACATACAGTGGTACTGTACCTCGGGTTACAGACGCTTCAGGTTACAGACTCCGCTAACCCAGAAGTAGTACCTTGGGTTAAGAACTTTGCTTCAGGATAAGAACAGAAATTGCACAGCAGCAGCAGGAGACCCCATTAGCTAAAGGAGGCCCCATTAGCTAAAGAACGGACCTCCAGTACGAATTAAGTTCTTAACCCGAGGTACCACTGTATAAGCTAAACTAGCTATAGCTTTGGGCCCCACTCTCTTGGGGGCCCCAAAAAAATTTAAAGGAAAAAGTTGTATTTCACTATTAATGTAAAGGTAAAGGGACCCCTGACCATTAGGTCCAGTCATGGCTGACTCTGGGGTTGCGGCGCTCATCTTGCTTTACTGGCCGAGGGAGCTGACGTACAGCTTCTGGGTCATGTGGCCAGCATAACTAAGCCGTTTCTGGCGAACCAGAGCAGCACATGGAAACGCTGTTTACCTTCCCGCCGGAGTGGTACCTATTTATCTACTTGCACTTTGATGTGCTTTCGAACTGCTGGGTTGGCAGGAGCAGGGACTGAGCAACAGGAGCTCACCCATCGTGGGGATTCGAACCGCCAACCTTCTGATCGGCAAGCCCTAGGCTCTGTGATATACCCCACAGTGCCACCTGCATATTTGAGCCAAATTCACACCCCACATTTCAAAGCACTGTGGCACCAGAATAAACAGTCATGGATTCTTCCCCAGGAATCCTGGGAAGGTGCTGAGATCTGTTAGGAAACCCCTATTCCCCTCACGGGAACTACAATTCCCAGAGCCTCCTGGAAAGAGGGATTGACCATTAAACCACCCTGAGGAATTTAGCTTCAGGAGGGGAATAGAAGGTCCCTCCTAACTCTCAGCACCCTTAACAAATTACAGCTCCCAGAAACCTTTGGGGGGAGCCATGACGGTTTAAAGCAGTACAGTGGTACCTCAGGTTACATAAGCTTCAGGTTACAGACTCTGCTAACCCAGAAATAGTGCTTCAGGTTAAGAACTTTGGTTCAGGATGAGAACAGAAATCGTGCTCTGGTGGCGCGGCAGCAGTGGGAGGCCCCATTAGCTAAAGTGGTGCTTCAGGTTAAGAACAGTTTCAGGTTAAGTATGGACCTCCGGAACGAATTAAGTACTTAACCTGAGGTACCACTGTACTGCAGTGTTTTGTATGTCTGCTGTGAGGAGGATTGTTGCGAGCAAGCAGGACTCGAACCTCCAGCCTTTCCCTCCCTGCGAGAAGTGAGGTTACAGGGAACCAGGCAGAGGGCCTTCTCGGTGGTGGCACCCTCCCTGTGAAACGCCCTCCCGTCGGATGTCAAGGAGATAAAGAACTACGCAACTTTCAGAAGACATCTGAAAGCATCCCTATATAGGGAAGTTTTAAATGTTTGATGTTTTATTACGTTTTTGTATATGCCAGAAGCTGCCCAGAGTGGCTGGGGCAACCTCGTCAGATGGGCGAGGTCCTAATAATAAAATTAGTGTCAGGGCCGTCTTTGCATATGCACCACCGGGGTGCAAAGATCTGCCCAGTGCCCCCAAATTTTGTTAATTTTGTGTGCATGGCATTGTTGTGAATGACAAGCGCCGTCGTTGAGTCTGACAAATGGCGCTGTTGTGAATGACAGGTGCTGCTGCTGACGTGGCGCGTCTTTGGTAAATGAGTTTCAGTAATACCTAGGTATATATGTATATAAGCTTGATCAAAATTACCGTATTTTTTGCTCTATAAGACTCACTTTTTAAAAAGAATTTACTTTTTTAAAAAGTAAGGGGAGATGTGTGTGCCTCTTATGGAGCGAATGCAGGCTGCGCAGCTATCCCAGAGGCCAGAACAGCAAGAGGGATTGCTGCTTTCTTTTTCTTTTTAAAAAAATAATATTTATTACTTTTAAAACTTACAAGAAAAAAAAAGAGAAGAAAAAAGACGATAAGAAAAGACAAGAGAAAAAGAAAAAACAATACAATACAATATATAAACAATACAAAACACAACCTTAACACACAAAACAAAACAAAATAAAACAACAGTTTAAAAACATACACCATACCATTTCATTACTCTATCTTTCATTCCCTTATTTCATCGACCTCCTCTCACCTCCCTTTTTGTATTCAACTTCTATTAATTGTTTCAGCAATTTCTTTCCATCTTTCTCTATTTTTATCATATAAATATCTTAACATATTTTTAACCTTATTTTCCATTAGTGCTAAAGTACTTATTTATACTTAACTTTCACTGCGCAGTGATCCCTCTTGCTGTTCTGGCTTCTGAGATTCAGAATATTTTTTTCCTCCAAAAACTAGGTGCGTCTTGTGGTCTGGTGTGTCTTATAGAGCGAAAAATACGGTATTTATTATTTCATAACAGGTAGATAGTTAAGAGCTTCAGGGACAGGTGCCTGACACCCTCCAGAATTTGTCACCTGGGTGCCCTGCACCCCTTGCACCCCCAGGTAAAGACGGCCCTGATTAGAATTATTATTAATAATATTTCCCTCCCGGTCTGCCCTTTGCGTCAACGTTCTCCCACCTCCGTTACAGGAGGCTCCCTTGGCCCTCTGCCACGTCCTGTGAAGTTTGAAGGTTAGCAGCGTCAAAAATGGAGTGGGACTCTATCTCGGCCGGAGAATAAATTATCCTCAAAGGCTGTTGCCGCTTTTGTTCTCTGTAGGTTTATTGACAGTCAGGGCCATTATCTATGCCAAGCAGGTAGATCTCTTTTGAGGGAGAGGTACGAAGCAGCAGCAGAGGAAACACAGGACTTGCAACACCATTCAGCAGAGAAGGCGACCCAAATCTGCGATCCATCTTTCCCATTCGTTTAAGGAAGGAAATGTTATGAAGGAACCTTTCTGTGGGATTCTGCTGCCCTCTAGTGGCGGCAGAGCACAAGGTTCCTCCCCAGCTTTGTCAAAGACTTTGCCAAACATCTATCTGATGGTTGTCATTGTGGGTGGGTTTTTTTTTTAATGTATTCAGTGTTTTTTATATTGGAAATTTATGTTATGAGCCGCCCTGAGACCCACAGGTATAGGGCCGTGTACAAATTTAATGAATGGAAAATAGAATAAAGCAGTGTCATAGCACTTTAATTAGACTCGGCTTTCCCCCCACAGAGGGACGCAGGTGGCGCTGTGGGTTAAAACCTCAGCGCCTAGGACTTGCCGATCGAAAGGTCGGCGGTTTGAATCCCTGCGGCGGGGTGCGCTCCCGCTGCTCGGTCCCAGCGCCTGCCAACCTAGCAGTTCGAAAGCACCTCCGGGTGCAAGTAGATAAATAGGGACCGCTTACCAGCGGGAAGGTAAACGGCGTTTCCGTGTGCGGCTCTGGCTCGCCAGAGCAGCGATGTCACGCTGGCCACGTGACCCGGAAGTGTCTCCGGACAGCGCTGGCCCCTGGCCTCTTGAGTGAGATGGGCGCACAACCCCAGAGTCTGTCAAGACTGGCCCGTACGGGCAGGGCTACCTTTACCTTTACCTTTACCTTTCCCCCCACAGAAGCCTGGAAACTATAGTTTGTAGAGGGTGCTGAGAGCTGCCTTATTGTGTTTTTAATATTCTGTTGGAAGCTGCCCAGAGTGGCTTGGGAAACCCAGTCAGATGGGTGACTAATAATAATAATAATAATAATAATAGTCAGGAAAGACCCCATTAACTGTTGTTGTTGTTGTTGTTGTTGTTGTTGTTGTTGCTGCTGCTGCTGCTGCTGCTGCTGCTGCTGCTGCTGCTGCTGCTTAGTCGTTTAGACTCTTCGTGACCCCATGGACCAGAGCACGCCAGGCACCCCTGCCTTCCACTGCCTCCCGCAGTTTGGTCAAACTCATGCTGGTAGCTTCAAGAACACTGTTCCACCATCTCGTCCTCTGTCATCCCCTTCTCTTTGTGCCCTCCATCTTTCCCAACATCAGGTTCTTTTCCAAGGAGTCTTCTCTTCTCATGAGGTGGCCAAAGTATTGGAGCCTCAGCTTCAGGATTTGTCCTTCCAGTGAGCACTCAGGGCTGATTTCCTTCAGAATGGAGAGGTTTGATCTTCTTGCAGTCCATGGGACTCTCAAGAGTCTCCTCCAGCACCATAAGTCAAAAGCATCAATTCTTCAGCCATCAGCCTTCTTTATGGTCCAGCTCTCACTTCCATACATCAATAACATCACCATTAACTGTACAGAACTACAATTCCCAGAGTTCCCTGGG
Source organism: Podarcis gaigeae (assembly GCF_964106915.1). Classification (NCBI taxonomy): domain Eukaryota; kingdom Metazoa; phylum Chordata; class Lepidosauria; order Squamata; family Lacertidae; genus Podarcis; species Podarcis gaigeae. The sequence goes on along the minus strand of NC_139690.1, from coordinate 49,486,889 downwards.
AAGGGGGATCCATTCATAGAATCATAGAGTTGAGGATCATCTAGTCCAGGGGTTGTCAACCTGGTCCCTACCGCTCACTAGTGGGCGTTTCAGGATTCCAGGTGGGCGGTAGGGGGTTCTATGGCACATGTTACTGCAGCACTGGTGGCCGGCAAAGAAATTTTACCATCAAGAAAGATGCATTAGTGGACGGTAGGTATAAAAGGTTGACTACCCCTGATCTAGTCCAAGCCTTTCCCATGCAGGAATATTCAGCTGTCCCATACGGGGATCAAACCTGCAACCTTGGCCAGGGCCGTCTTAAGTCCCCGTATTTTTTTCGCTCCATAAGATGCACCTAGTTTTTAGAGGAGGAAAACGGGGGGGGGGGGAATATTCTGAATCAAATGTTGTGTTGTTGTTGTTGTTTAGTCGTTTAGTCGTGTCTGACTCTTTGCGACTCCCTGGACCAGAGCACGCCAGGCAGTCCTGTCTTCCACTGCCTCCCGCAGTTTGGTCAAACTCATGTTAGAACACTGTCGCACCATCTCGTCCTCTGTTGTTCCCTTCTCCTTGTGCCCTCCATCTTTCCCAACATCAGGGTCTTTTCCAGGGAGTCTTCTCTTCTCATGAAGTGGCCAAAGTATTGGAGCCTCAGCTTCACGATCTGTCCTTCCAGTGAGCACTCAGTGCTGATTTCCTTCAGTATGGAGAGGTTTGATCTTCTTGCAGTCCATGGGACTCTCAAGAGTCTCCTCCAGCACCATAATTCAAAAGCATCCATTCTTTGGCGATCAGCCTTCTTTATGGTCCAGCTCTCACTTCCATACATTACTACTGGGAAAACCATAGCTTTTACTATACGGACCTTTGTTGGCAAGGTGATGTCTCTACTTTTTAAGAAGCTGTCTAGGTTTGTCATTGGTTTTCTCCCAAGAAGCAGGCGTCTTTTAATTTCGTGGCTGCTGTCACCATCTGCAGTGATCATAGAGCCCAAGAAAGTAAAATCTCTTACTGCCTCCATTTCTTCCCCTTCTATTTGCCAGGAGGTGATGGGACCAGTGGCCCCGATCTTCGTTTTTTTTGATGTTGAGCTTCAGACCATATTTTGCGCTCTCCTTTTTCACCCTCATTAAAAGGTTCTTTAATTCCTCTTCACTTTCTGACGTCAAGGTTGTGTCATCTGCATATCTGAGGTTGTTGATATTTCTCCGGCAATCTTAATTCCAGCTTGGGATTCATCCAGCCCAGCCTTTCGCATGATGAATTCTGCATATAAGTTAAATAAGCAGGGAGACAATATACAGCCTTGTCGCACTCCTTTCCCAATTTTGAACCAATCAGTTGTTCCATATCCAGTTCTAACTGTAGCTTCTTGTCCCACATAGAGATTTCTCAGGAGACAGATGAGGTGATCAGGCTCTCCCATTTCTTTAAGAACTTGCCATAGTTTGCTGTGGTCGACACAGTCAAAGGCTTTTGCATAGTCAATGAAGCAGAAGTAGATGTCTTTCTGGAACTCTCTAGCTTTCTCCATAATCCAGCGCATGTTTGCAATTTGGTCTCTGGTTCCTCTGCCTCTTCTAAATCCAGCTTGCACTTCTGGGAGTTTTCGGTCCACATACTGCTTGAGCCTTCCTTGTAGAATTTTAAGCATAACCTTGCTAGCGTGTGAAATGAGTGAAATTGTGCGGTAGTTGGAGCATTCTTTGGCACTGCCCTTCTTTGGGATTGGGATGTAGACTGATCTTCTCCAATCCTCTGGCCACTGCTGAGTTTTCCAAACTTGCTGGCATATTGAGTGTAGCACCTTAACAGCATCATCTTTTAAAATTTTAAATAGTTCAGCTGGAATACCATCACTTCCACTGGCCTTGTTATTTGCAGTGCTTTCTAAGGCCCATTTGACTTCACTCTCCAGGATGTCTGGCTCAAGGTCAGCAACCACACTACCTGGGGTGTACAAGCCATCCATATCTTTCTGGTATAATTCCTCTGTGTATTCTTGCCACCCCTTCTTGATGTCTTCTGCTTCTGTTAGGTCCTTACCACTTTTGTCCTTTATTATGGTAATCTTTGTATGAAATGTTCCTTTCATATTTCCGATTTTCTTGAACAGATCTCTGGTTCTTCCCATTCTGTTGTTTTCCTCTATTTCTTTGCATTGCTCGTTTAAAAAGGCCTTCTTGTCTCTCCTTGCTATTCCCATATGGAAAGGTAAAGGACCTCTGGTCCAGTCCAGTTAAAGGCAACTATGGGGTTGTGGCGCTCATCTCACTTTCAGGCTGAGGGAGCCAGCCTTTGTCCACAGACAGCTTTCCGGGTCATGTGGCCAGCAGGACTAAACCGCTTCTGGTGCAATGGAACACCGTAATGGAAACCAAAGTGCATGGAAACGCTGTTTACCTTCCCGCTGGAGTGGTACCTATTTATCTACTTGCACTGGTGTGCTTTTGAACTGCTAGGTTGGCAGGAGCTGGGACAGAGCAACGGGAGCTCACCCTGTCATGGGGATTCGAACCGCCGACCTTCTGATCAGCAAGCCCAAGAGGTTCAGTGGTTTAGACCACAGTGCCACCCGCATCCCTATTCCCATATGGAAAACTTGGCTGGTATGGTGGGAAAGATGAGAATTAAGATCACAGGTGCTGCTGACACTTTTCTGCTCCAAATTGCCTTCTTCAGTCTTGCTCCCTTTTCTCTGCTCTTCCCCACTAGGTCCAGTTGGAAAAGACTGCAAAGTCCTTGGGGCAGGGACCTGATGCTCTTACATAAGCAGGAATTATTACTTATTAAGTATAAGCAAGAATAATTTACTTTAATTTAGATCAAGGATTTAAACATTTTCACCCCATTTTCACCTAAGCAGGAACGGATCCTGCTTAGGTGACTGCAGAGAGAGGTTTGGGATGCAGCTAAACCAGGGGTAGGCAACCTAAGGCCCATGGGCCAGATGCAGCCCAATCGCCTTCTCAATCCAGCCCACGGACAGTCAGCGTGTTTTTACATGAGGAGAATGTGTCCTTTTATTTAAAATGCACCTCTGGGTTATTTGTGGGGCATAGGAATTCGTTCATTATTATTTTTTCCAAAATATAGTCCAGCCCACCACATGGTTTGAGGGATGGTGGACTGGCCCACAGCTGAAAAAGTTTGCTGACCCCTGAGCTAAACTCTCTGCAGAGCTAATGGAAGAGGCCTGGCCTGCTCCCCTTCTGATCTGTGACCCTGTGGAACGGCAGGTTGTGGTTCTTAATATGCAGCCTACTCTGTAGAGACTGGGGGTGGGAATTCCCCTTTGTGGTGCTGTGAATCGTCTTCCTACCTTCACCACTTGGTAGAGCAAATTTTGCAAGGTGGGGGTTTTTTGCGGGGGGGGCGATTTGTACCAATTTAAAAAAAATGATTTGCCCATAAGGTTTCGATTCTATTGGTGTTTGATTACCTTTTTTCTTTTTCTTATAGCTTTTTCCTATTTTAATCAGCGTTAAATAATTTTTAACGATCATAATCCGCAAACCGCCTGGAGTCCCAGTCTGGGGCAGGGCCGGATTTAGGTTTGATGAGGCCCTAAGCTACTGAAGGTAGCTTTTTATGTCCAGCTGTCAACAACAAATTGACCCTGTTTTTTGTGTTGAATACGTGCTATATAATTTATGGACCATATACACAACACAAAACACTGTTGCTGTATGTAGCTTTTATTTTTATCTTATATTTTGGAAATGTACATCCAGGTTTTTTCCCCCTTTACATTTTTTTGGGTCCCCCCCAAAAGAGTGGGGCCCTAAGCTATAGCTTGTTTAGCTTATTATACGTAAATCCGGCACTGACTCTGGGGGAAAGGCGAGCGCAAATGAACCGAACACTAATGAGACGCGAGACCACGAGAAAAGCAAAGCGAAGCAAGCTCCGCTCCATGCTGCTTGCGCCCTGCGCGAATAGGAGAGGGCTTTTTGGACATGCTCAGAGAGCCCCTCGCCCTCCTCGGCTTCGGCTCCGCCCAGGAGGGGGAGGAGAAAGGCGATCCGAAGAAGAGGAGAAGGAGGCGGCGCCGGAGAAAGAGCGAGGGAGGCGGGTTTCCGCTGCGTAAAGAGAAGCGCGGCTGGCGCGCCGGAGGGAGCGCATCGGAGGCGGAGCGGGCTCGGTCTCGTTTCCCTCCCCGGCTTCCCTCGCCTTCCCAGCCCGGGCTGCGGAGGACAAGGCTCGGTCTGCGGCCCCGATCGCGGGGACGAGGCCGCGCGGCGTTCCCGGAGCCGAAGAGTCCGGCGCGAGTCCCCCGGCTGCGTCCCGGGGCGCGCTCGGCGGCCCCCTCGCCAGCTCTCCAGAGGCGCACGCGTTTGGCCAACCCCCGCCCCCCAAATCCTAGGTAGGTGCAACGGCAAAAGAGCAGGTCTGCAAAACAGTCGGCGGGTTGGCGTTGCAAATGGCTAAAATCTTGGGCCGTCATTGTATAATTCTGTAAATGTCTAGGAAGGCGCAACATCCTGGAGGAAAAGGGAAACAGCAGCTCTCCAAAACAGCGCTCCGCCTCCCGACCCACCCGCTGCCTTGCAAACTGCTAGGATTAACTCCGCAGATGCTAAAATTCTAAATAGGCGGTAAAAAGAAAAAGAAAAGCAGCAACTCCTGCTTCCAAATTGCCTTGCAAACTATAAAGGTGGTTGTGGGAAAGCTCTACTCCGGTGTAGCCAGCCCACAGGATCATAGCTGTCAACTTTCCCTTTTTTTAAGAGAAATTCCCTTATTCCGAATAGGAAAGGGAAAAGTTGACAGCTATGCACAGGATCCGGCCTTCTCCCCCCCCCCCCAATCCCACCTGGAATCATTGCCCAGGCTAGAAGGTCCCAAGTCTGTTCTCTAGGGAAGGCTTTCCACCGAGATAAACTGAAAAAGCACTTCTCAGGGTTGTACAGGCCTAGTGGACTTGCCTAAAGAAATTGGTTTTTAGCAGGTGCCGAAAGGAGCGCAGAGAAGGCAGCTGCACAGTTTCAATAGGCAGAGAGTTCCAAAGTCTTATGTTGCTGCCACACAAAAAGATTGGTTTCTTGCAAATACGGAACGGCTGTTCTGTGGCACAGCGTAACAGTGCCAGGTCTGCAGTTCGAAGCTGTCAAGGGTGTAAACTGGCTCCAAGTCACTAAGGGCTTTATGTACTAATAGTCAGTGTTAGATACTCAGATATATAATAACCTAGGTGCCAAATGGGTCCTTAAACCAGGGTTACAGTTGCCAAAACGGAATGCCTCGTTGCCATTTTTGAGCAAAAAGGCTTGATAGTTGTATTTTTCAATACAACTTTTTGCTTCCAGAAATTTATTCTGATTGTGTAGATAAAATATCACTGATAGAATTCTAGAGGATGTGCTGCTTGAAAATAGTCAAGATCCAAGGATCCCCAGGTTTGCAGCTCCAGATGGTGGTGATGATATAATAATAATAATAATAATAATAATAATAAAATTATTTATTATTTATACCCCACCCATCTGGCTATGTTTCCCCAGCCACTCTGGGCGGCTCCCAACAGACTATTAAAAACACAATAAAACATCAAACATTAAAAACTTCCCTAAACAGGGCTGCCTTCAGATGTCTTCTAAAAGTCAGATAGTTGTTTATTTCCTTGACATCTGGTGGGAGGGCATTCCACAGGGCGGGTGCCACTGCCGAGGAGGCCCTCTGCCTGGTTCCCTGGAACCTCGCTTCTCGCAGTGAGGGAACCGCCAGAAGGCCCTTGGCGCTGGACCTCGGTGGGGGGTGGAGACGCTCCTTCAGGTATCCTGGGCCAAGGCCATTTAGGGCTTTAAAAGTCAGCACCAACACTTTGAATGTCTGGCACCTGGGCATCTTTGTTTGGTCGCAAGTGGCTGGTAGCCAGGTACAAAATGTGCCTGGCTAATTTCAAATGCTGCTAATAGTAGCCCCTTGAACCTGGCCCAGTACGAAGTTAGCAACCATTGTTGATCTTTGAGCAGAAGTATTAAATGCTCATGGGGTCTCACTCCTGCCAGCAATCTTGCTGCAGCATTTTACACTATCTGCAGCTTCTGGGTTAAGCTCAAGGGAAGCCCCATGTCAGGTGTGCAGCTGGCTGTTTGTTCCCTGCTGGTTGTGATGTCCGAGCAAAATAACGTTCCCTTGTAGGTGTTGTTTTTGCCAGTTGAAAGCTATCGCCATGGCCGCAAGACCCCTTGTGGACTCCAAGCAGGCTGAGGAGGTGGTGCAGGGCATCCCGACCGAGGTGGTGTGCACAGCCTTCGCCAACACGATCCTGGTGGTGGTGACCCAGTACGGGAAGATGGGGACCCTCGTCTCGGTGGAGCCGAACGTGGTGGCTGACGGCATCAGCAGCCCTTTGCTCACCACAAAAGTCCTGCTTGGCAAAGACGAGGTTTGTTCATTCATTCATTCTTCCGCAATTCTGTTCAGAAAAGCACACGGTCCCTGTCCGCAGGCTTATCAGCCTAAGTAGACACGACACAAAAGGAAAAAAAGATTGGGGAGGGAAGAGGAAAACTGGAGGTTTGTTCATTCTTTCTTCCATAATTCTGTCCAGAAAAGCACACGGTCCCTGCCCGCAGGCTTATCAGCCTAAGTAGACACGACGCAAAAGGAAAAAAGAATGGGGAGGGAAGAGGAAAACTGGAGCCAAATTCTTGCATACCGTTAAAGCAACCAGCTGTGATGCATTTTCATGACAGCTGACGGCATTTACCATTAACTGTAGCAAAAATGGGCTGCCTCTTGGGCCCCTGAGAAATATTCAGGTGACCCAGGCCTCAAGAAGGTGTCTCTAATGTTGTAAGGTAGCCCTTGTTCTCCTAGCTAAAAACTGCTAGACCACATGAAGATGTCTGGATGCCAGTTTAGCAACTGACATCTCCGCCTGGCGTGGCTGCGATGTTGTGCCGGTCTACGGGGCAGCACGGCGCCAACAGACACAACTCTTTTGGTGCCCTGCAAATCAGCTGGCTCGCACAGCACCCACAGAGGCAAGTCTCTTGCTGCTGCGCTGCCCCGCGGACCATTTGCTTTGTAATCTTGTAAGGAACAAAAGTGCCTAGGCATATCGCTGTGGGGACCGTAACCTCGATTTAAGGTGTCTGTGGCGATCACACAGGGTCCCCGGACGTTTAATGGTCTATTGATCGTTGTGCCACCACTGTGCTCGCTTCCGCGCTTCCACCAACCAGTTACTCACTGGTAAAACACTGAGTCCAGTCAGTTGTTAAAACAAGTTTATTTTACAAACATTAACAAGTTTATGGTTTCTCAGATAATATTCCTGTCAGTATCTTAACTTTAGTTTCTTTACCAGCCTATACCTTCCTAATACAGTGGTGCCTCGCAAGACGAAATTAATTCATTCCGCGAGTTGCTTCGTCTTGCGATTTTTTCGTCTTGCGGAGCGCGGATTCCCCGGGTATTAACAGCTTTAAGAAAAAGGAAGCAAACCCGCAAGACGTTTTCGTCTTGCAAAGCCAGCCCATAGGGAAATTCGTCTTGCAAAGCAACTCAAGAAGTGAAAAACCCTTTTGTCTTGCACGTTTTTCGTCTAGCGAGGCCTTCGTCTTGCGGGGCACCACTGTACCTTCTATCTCAACTGTTTGATTGACTCCTCTTAACAAATCCTCTCTTACACCAGACTAGCCCAACCCAGACTTATCTTCTCTGTCTCTTCTAACTCCAGACTGTCTTCTCAGCAACTCTAACTAACTAAAAAAACCTCTGTGCTTAAACCTTATACACAATTAACTCTGCCCCCTGGGTTCCCATCAGTTAGACATTTTACAATTAGTTAACCCTTTCCCTATGAACCCAGTATGATGTCACACACATAGGATGGCAAATGCCACAGTGTCATTTGACTCCTAGAATTTACCGTATTTTTCGCTCCATAAGACACACTTTTTTCCTCTTAAAATCTAAGGGGAAATGTCTGTGTGCCTTATGGAGCGAATGTGTGGTCCCTGGGATTGGGGGGAGGACCCGGGCTTCCCCCACCAGCCCCGACCTGCTCTTTGGGGCTGGTGGTGGGGGAAAGCCGGGCTTCCCCCACTACCAGCCCCACAAGCTTGGAGAGCAGCAGGAAGGCTGCTCCCCGACCTGCTTTGTCCCTTCCCCACCTCCCGCAAAGGAGCTGCCCTTCTCTCTCCTCAGGGAAAAGCCTGCAAGCGCTGCACACATGCTCCTTGCAGCTCATGAAAGGGAACACTGAGCAGAGCCTGGGATGCATACAGGCTCTGCTCAGCGCTCCCTTTAAATAATATTTTTTTTCTTGAATCCCCCCCCCCCAAAAAAGTAGGTGCGCCATATGGTCAGGTGCACCTTACGGAGCGAAAAATATGGTATATCTCAGTATCTAACATGGGTTGATTTGCAGCCCCTCGTCCACATCTGTGCCAAACATCTGGCGACGTCGGTCTCTCAGGAAGCTGGGAACAAGCCGGTTCTCCTGGCGTTGGCCTTGAAGGACAAGAGCGTCGAAGGGATACGGATCCTGCAAGAGGTGATTGGCCGATGCCGGGTGTGGTGAGGTCCGACCTCCAGCGTGGAAGACGTCGACTCGCCGGGACTGTTTGTCTTTCCTCACTTGAGGTATTTACCTCTTTTTGATGGGCCCTGCCTTGGATGTGCCTTTCCTACAGAAACAATAGTTGTTGTTTTTTTAAAAAAATTCAGTATAACAGACCAAATAAGCAGGACACCAACATTGCAAAAGGTTTCCGTTCAACACAGCCATCTTGAGTTCCTGATCTGTGATGAGTGAGTCAGTTGCAGCTCAATAAATTACCTCCATGAAGATCCATTTTGAAGCTCGTCTGTTCTTGCTGGGCCTGTATGAGACTTCTGTGAGAAAGAAGTCGAAACGGCTTTTTAAAATTGTTATTTGCCAAACGTGTATACCGCCTTCCGCCCGAAGATCGCACCGCAGTTCACAACCTAAAAAAATACAATATGGGAAAACACATAATAAATAATAAAACAGACCAATAACCCCCATCCCACAAACTCTCTTCCCCCTTAGCTGCCAAAATAGATCGTCCTCTCAATAAGTCCTTCATCTCAGTTTTCAAGGGGCTATATATGTATATGTAAATGTATATGGTTTTTCAAATTACAGTTTTACAATCGTATATCCAACATACAACAAAAACAAGATTCCAAAGAATATCCTGGACTTCCTTTTTGTGGGTCCTATTAATCATTTCCTCTTCCATCTTTTATAATAATCCAGATCTTTTACATCTCCATTATATCCAAAATTCACCATTAAACTACAAGTGTTATTCTAGTCCTACTAACAGTTTTCACTGTTTACAGTGGTTTTTAAGATTTTTTTTTTTTTAAATTTCCCATTCTTTATTGAAATTTTGGTCTTCCTGATTTCTTATTCTTCCAGTCATTTTTGCCATTTCAGCATAATTCATCAACTTAAACTGCCATTCTTCTCTGGTCGGGACTTTATCTTCTAATAATTTTTTAATATACATTTTTATAATTTTTTAACTGAGAGCCAGATGGGCACTCAAGACCACAATCCTAAATACACTTACCTGAGAGGAGATTTCCACTGAGTTCAGAAGGATTTGCTTATGAGTCAGTGTGCCTAAGATTGCAATTCCAACCCATCCAGTCAAAATGGGTGTTTTTGAAAGTACTTACAAACAGCTGGATTGTACCCATCTAATTTTTAATTTTATTCCTTATCAAATACATGAGTTGCATTTTTGCCACAGCAACTCAAAGCAAAAGACAAGCACGTTTTTTAAAAGTTTTTTTTTAAGTTGGTATCAAATTCCAGTTATATATTGGGCAGGAAATAGTTTGTAATGTGAAAGGGTGCTAAAGAACTTGGACCGCATCCAGACATTTTTTGAAGCTCTATGATATCACTTTGAACAGTCATTGCTTCCCTCAAAGAATGCTGGGAGTTGTAGTTTGTGTCAGGGTGCTGAGAGGTGCTAAGAGATTCCGTTATTCCCCTCCCAGAGCTACAATTGCCAATGTAGTTTAACAATGAATCACTCTTCCCAGGGAACTCTGGGAATGGTCAGTGGGGGGAATAGGGGTCTTCTAGTAACTCTTTTAACAAAGTGCAACCTCTGTCAGTCAACATTCTGTGGCCTTGGATTGTTTTGGAGTTCTCTCCCATTTTCTTTGGTGCTCCTGCAAACTGGATTTCCTCCTTTTTTTCCTTTTTTTTTTTTGGCATGAGTAGTGATGATTTGGGGACATAAGGAATGGCGCTCACACTCAAGACATTGGAAATAGAGGGAATAATACAGTGGTACCTTGGTTCTCAAACTTAATCCGTTCCAGAAGTCGGTTCCAAAACCAAAGCATTCCAAAACCAAGGCGCGCTTTCCCATAGAAAGTAATGCAGACTGAATTAATCCGTTCCAGACTTTTAAAAACAACCCCTAAAACAGCAGTTTAACATGAATTTTACTATCTAACGAGACCATGGATCCATAAAATGAAAGCAATAAACAATGTACTGCAGTCACACAATCAATCAATCAGTAGCTGAACTGGGTTCCAGACAGTTACAAAAACAAAACAAAAAAGCCGGAAAAATGCAAAATAAATAGCAAAAGCAGACAGACCTCAGTGGAACACTCAAATCAGAAGCGTAACACTCAAAACACTGCACGTTCGGCTTCCAAAGAAAGTTTGCAAACCGGAACGCTTACTTCCGGGTTTGCAGTGTTTGGGTTCCAAATTGTTTTGAGTACCAAGGCGTCTTGAGAACCAAGGTACCACTGTACTGTGTTCTATTATTGTTAAGATGAAGAAACCATTCTCTTACAAGATACCTGGCCAACAGTTACTGTGTTTGATGCTTATTATTATAGTGCAAAGAAGCTTATCAAATTGATATCCCTGTTATCTTGGTGTGGGGGCTTAGTAGCATTTTCCAAATAACCGAGCTTTCCTGAATGTTCAGAGCTCCTATTTCTCCACTGGGTTGATGGATTTGCTGCGGATCTGCTGTCCTCTTGTATTGACTCCCGCAGTGATCGCTCTCTGCTGCTTTCTCTGGAGTCGCTGAAAACGCTCATAAAGTAGCCCATAAAAACTCCCCGCCCTCCTAAATTTAATTTTTATTTTTGTAATATAAATTTTTGTTACACCAAGTCAATAATAGCATTATTACCTCTGTTGCATTTGTCAAACGGCCAGCTTAACGACAAGCATTAAAATCCATAGAGGTGATGCATGGTATTGATGCAATGTTTAATCTCCCGACACCTCCAGTAAGTGATTGTTTTGAGTTCATGCAGGCAGACAATCTTTCCTGTTAATTTCATGGTATTGGGGGGGGGGGGGGGAATGCAATCTAATATCTGACATTTCCTTGCATGTTGTCTTCTCTCTCTAAAAGGAATAAGGCCACAATCCAGTACACACCGTCCCGTCAAACACAGTATTGCTTTACTTCAGAGTAGACACGTATACAGTGGTCCCTTGGTTCTCAATCTTAATCCGTTCCAAAACCAAAGCGTTCCAAAACCAAGGCGCGCTTTCCCATAGAAAGTAATGCAAAATGCATTGATCCATTCCAGACTTTGAAAAATAACCCCTAAAACAGCAATTTAACATGAGTTTTACTATCTAACGAGACCATGGATACATAAAATGAAAGCAATAAACAATGTACTGCAATCACACAATCAATCAACAAATCGGTAGCTGAACTGGGTTCCACACACAGACCTCAGCGTGGCACTCAGAGCATGTTCGGCTTTTGAAAAAGGTTTGCAGTGTTTGGGTTCCAAGTTGTTTGAGTACCAAGGCATTTGAGAACCAAGGTACCACTGTACAGTATTGTGCTGCCTAGTCCCCAGTTCTTCCAGGCACATCCCAGAATAATGCCTCTGTTTAGGGCTTTAAATACTAATGTGAGCATCTTGAATTGGGTCTGGAAGTGCACTGGCAACCTATGCAACTGTTTTGAAACATGGGGTATATGAAATCCGGAAGGAAATTCCAGCTAGCAATCTGGCCGCTGCATTTTGGACCAGTTGGAAGTTTCCGAGCTGTCTTCAAGGGCAGCCCCACGTAGAGCGCATTGCAGTAATCCAGCCTGGAAGCTGCCATGGAGCATGGAATACAGTAGCCAAATCGTCTCTGTCCAAAACAGCCGGAAACAGGTATCGCAGTAATAACACTGGATCCAGGAGTAACCCCATGACATGAAACTGCTCCTTCCAGGAGAGACCAACCTTACCAGTTGCATCTTGCTCCCAGTTATGTACGCAGAGAGTAGCAGCCAGACAGCACAATCCTGATCATGGCTACTTAGAAGTGAGTCATCCTGAATTCAGTGGAGTTTACTCCCAGGTAGGAGGAGTTTGGATTCCAGCCTTAATGATTACACTGGGAAACAAAATTTTTGTTGCATTGACACCTGCAGTTCTAACCTAATTTCGACGTGCTGATTTCATATCTGAAGTTGGTTTTTTTTTTTAAAAAAATATTTATTAAGGTTTTTAAATACAAATGCAAAAATAATAAACAATATAACATGTATCATAACATAATTTCATAACTTCTTTGGACTTCCTCACGTCTCCCGCTCCCACTTACATCATTATAAATTTTTACCAGCAATTTATCATCTTATTTGCATTTTTATGTCCCGCTCATTTAAATATAATCTAATAATTCTCCAAAAAAAAATTTATATTTTCCTCAATCTCACTTATCATCCTAATTCCATCTAATTTAGTGGTGCACAGTTATTTTTAATCTAGCATCCTTCTTAACATTCAACCAAATTACAGTATTTTTGTAAGTAAATCTTGAATTTCTTCCAATCTTCTTCAACCTTCTCCTCTCCCAGGTCTCGGATTCTGCCGGTCATCTCAGCCAGTTCCATATAGTCTATCAGTTGCATCTGCCATTCTTCCAGTGTGGGTAGATCTTGAGTTTTCCAGTACTTAGCGATGAGTATCCTTGCTGCCGTTGTTGCATACAGGAAAAAAGTTCTGTCCTTCTTTATCACCCTCTGGCCGACAATACCCAGGAGGAAGGCCTCTGGTTTCTTAGGGAAGGTATACTTAAATACCCATATCTGAAGTTGGTTTTGTTCTGTAAGCTCTAGGTTTTTTTGCAATTCATGTTTTTCACTTTTCACCATAATCTTTGTTTTTCACAATACAAGAATTCAATATTTTATTAAACACATAGCCAAAGTAGTACAATATGAATATAAATGTGACTTATATAGCATTGAAAATGACATGTATATCTATGTACAGTTGAAGGTATGCAAAAAAAATGTATTCCCTTGGGATACACAGTATAAAAGGTAAAGGTAAAGGGACCCCTGACTATTAGGTCCAGTTGTGACCGACTCTGGGGTTGCGGCGCTCATCTCGCTTTATTGGCCGAGGGAGCCGGCGTACAGCTTCTGGGTCATGTGGCCAGCATGACTAAGTCGCTTCTGGTGAACCAGAGCAGCGCACAGAAATGCCGTTTGCCTTCCCGCCGGAGCGGCACCTATTTATCTGTTTGCACTTTGACGTGCTTTCGAACTGCTAGGTGGGCAGGAGCAGGGACCGAGCAACGGGACCTCACCCCGTCACGGGGATTCGAACCACCGACCTTCTGATCGGCAAGTCCTAGGCTCTGTTTAACCCACAGCACCACCCACGTCCCCTCTATACACAGTATACTGGGGAACAATTTTTTTCATTTTCTGTTGCATGAGATTTCCCCCCAGTGTTATGTTCAGGTGGCTCTCCATCCCAGAAGCTGGGAGTAGACTTCAACTCTGTCTCCCCTGCAGCGTGCAGTTGCGCCTCACCCGAAAATTAAATCTTGCAACTCGCTTGGAAGACGGAGACGCCATAATCACTGTTGTCACTCTGCCTTCGGAGGCTGCAGAGGGACCCGAAATCTGGCAGCCTCTTTCTGGCAGCTGATGCGTCCAGATGCAGTCAATTAAACGGGTGTTTTATGGCGCCTCTGCAAGTTACAAATTGGACAAGCGATTGCCAGGAAGGAATTATGTGGCACCTAAGCGTCCATCACCGCGCCGTAGCAGCGCCGTAATTCAGGCCGAGACATGTGCAAGGCATAGAAAAGCAGGCCCATCGATCTGACGGTCTCTGCAAGGCAATCTGTCACCTTGCTGGTTCTCTGGAAGTGGTAGCTTTGGGATGCGTTTCGAATGCCGGGAGAACCGTTGAGGTTATGCAGTGATCATGATTGACAGGTGAAGTGGGAGCCTGCTCTGCATCTTGACACAAACGTAAGGGGAGCCTGCTGGATCAGGCCCATGGCCCGTCTCGTCCACCATGCTGTTCACACACAAGCAGGATCTGAGCACAAGATCAACACACTTCTGGGGCTTCCAGCAACTGGTGTTCAGAAACATTACAAACTCCAAGTTTGGAGGCAAGGCAGAAGAGCCATGGCTGGGGGGTGTCGCTAAGCCCTCTCCTCTATGAATTTGTCTAATAATAATAATAATAATAATAATAATAATAATAATAATAATATTTATTTATAGCTACTAGCTCTTGTGTGGGACAAGGGTGGCGCTGTGGGTTAAACCACAGAACCTAGGGCTTGCTGATCAGAAGTTCGGCGGTTCGAATCCCTGTGATGGGCTGAGCTCCCGTTGCTCAGTCCCAGCTCCTGCCCACCTAGCAGTTCGAAAGCACGTCAAAGTGCAAGTAGATAAATAGGTACCGCTCTGGCGGGAAGGTAAACGGCGTTTCCGTGTGCTGCTCTGGTTTGCCAGAAGCGGCTTAGTCATGCTGGCCACATGACCTGGAAGCTGTACACCGGCTCCCTTGGCCAATAAAGCGAGATGAGCGCCGCAACCCCAGAGTCGGCCACGACTGGACCTAATGGTCAGGGGTCCCTTTACCTTTACCTTACTAGCTCTTGTGCTTGGGTCCTGCCTGCAGGATTCCCACAGGCATCCGGCTGACCACTGTGAGAATAGGATGCCGATTCCTAGGACAGCTCAGTCGATAGAGTACAAGACTCTGAATCTCATGGGTTCGAGTCCTGCATTGGGCAAAAGATTACTCTCATGGTCCCTTCCATCTCTGTGATTCTGTGACTAGATGAATCCTTGGCCTGATCTAAAAGGCTCTCATATTATTCATACAGTGGAACCTTGGTTTTTGAACGCCTCGGCTGCCGAATGTTTCGGAAGCCGAACACCGAAAACCTGGAAGCTTCCGTTTTTGAACGTGCCTCGGAAGTCGAATGGCTTCCACAGCACGTTTTTTTTTTCTTCCTATTTTCACCATTCACTTTGCCAACAACCCTCTGATTTTCGAACATTTCGGAAGTTGAACGCACTTCCGGAACGGATTACGTTTGAAAACCAAGGTTCCCCTGTAATCATTACTTCAGAAATCACCAGAGAGGATTTTAGGAGAAATTTGAGGATCAAATCTGTTGAACAAGGGAAATAGCAAGTGACACTCAGTAGGCTGCAAGTTCTTCTGCTTGGGAAGCTGTCTCGCATTCCAGAGCACAGCTGTCTCGTTTCAGTGCTGTCCAATAACAAAGATGTCCCGGTAGCAACGAAATCCGTCTAAATTTCACTGGAACATCAATTCAGATGTCCCCACGATTAAGCACTTCCCAAACTCAAACAGTGAGGACTAGATTCTTGCTTTTGGCAACAATTTGGATTCTTTGGCATCCAAATACGATGTAGAGATGCAACCCACTTGGATGATGATTTTATTAGACACCAAGTGCCGGGAGGTAGGTCTATGATATACTTAACGCCTTTCCCAAGAAGAGTATCTTGAGAAAGCAGGGCAGGGGGGGGAGGCGGACTGGAACAGCAAGTCTGGCTTCCTGTGAAACATCAAACCAGAATGAAGGAAGAGGGGAAGGAGCAAGGTGTAATCAGCAGCAGAAAACTGAAGGCAGGAGGAAGTACAGTAAATGGCAGTCAGCAGGTTTCTCTGCTGCCAGTCAGTGCTGGTAATTACTGAGCAAGATGGAATAATGGCCTGACTTGGTACAAAACGGCTCCCTTTGTTCCTAAACTGTTTGCCCTCTCACACAGCCCTGGAACTGGCTGGGCAGGGGTGGGGTTGGGGAGCTGAAGAAACTGATTTGTGGTAGGCTCAGAATGGACAGAATAAAGCACTTCTTTACACATGTATATGACATTTACATACACTTGTTTACATATATATATATATATATATATATATATATGCTTTCGTATATATATATATGGCATTTCCGAAATTAAAGCTGCGTCCTCTTCAAACTTATCTCCCAGGAATGCTACTGCAAACAAACACAGTTCAAAGAACTTCTTGTCCTGTTATTCACTCACTGAACAAGCCCACTCTTTCTCCTGTAGAAATTATTCTGAATTGCAGTATCTGTAAATCTAAGGTTTTTCAGTGGTTAGAAAGAATTAATACTATATGTTTAAATCACATTTAAAACACATGGCTTTCTCCCAAGGAATCCTGGGAACTGTAGTTCCACACGGAATTACAGTTCCCAGGAGTCTGGGGTGTAAGTCATATGCGTTCAGTGTGCATTGGCAGAGCTTTATACCATGTGGAGCGGCCCCTTGTCAGCTCACACCTCCAACCAGACCCCTTTTGCCCAACATTGTTCTCAAAGATCAGCTGTGTGCCTTGCCACCTAAGTCAGCCAGTAGGCAATACAGTGGTACCTCAGGTTAAGTACTTAATTCGTTCCAGAGGTCCATACTTAACCTGAAACTGTTCTTAACCTGAAGCACCACTTTAGCTAATGGGGCTTCCTGCTGCCGCCGCACCGCCAAAGCACGATTTCTGTTCTCATCCTGAAGCAAAGTTCTTAACCTGAAGCACTATTTCTGGGTTAGCGGAGTCTGTAACCTGAAGCGTATGTAACCTGAGGGACCACTGTACTAGCAAGAGCATTGCCTTAAAACTTAATAGACCAGGGTTCAAATCCCCACTCGGCCGTTAAGCTCCCTGGCTGACCTTCGGCCCATCACAGCCTACCTCTCAGGGTTGTTGTGCGAGGATAAAACGGTGGAGTTATGTGTGCCACTTTGATCAACTTGGAGGCACGGGAAAAAGAAAAAGAAAACAACAAATAAGCAACAATTGTCTCCTTCTTCCTTCGCCCCGGACTTGACTTATCCAGGAAATGTGGAAAGAATCGCCATCCCCGTCTTGGCCGGGCTCTCTGTTCCGTGCGTACCTGTGCCAGGTGCGCACGGCGCCGCGGAAGGAGCGCCCAGGTGCCGGGCGCCGTTTGGGGGCCATCTCCAGGGAGACGCGCAAACAGCAAAGGCCGGCCAGGCTGGGACTGAGCAGGAGGGAGGAGGAGGAGAAGGAGGAGTCTCTGGGGAAAGGAAACCAGGTGGAGGTACGGCCGAGGGAGGGCTCTCCGGGGCCGGATGGGACGAGAAGAGGAAGCAGCCGCGCTGGGAAAGCGCCGCGCTTCCTGGAGCTGCGCCTCCGCCCGTGCGCTCCTGTTGCGCGCCGGACGCAGGTGAGTAAGGGGGCGCGCGGCCGGGAGGAGGAGGAGGAGACCTTCCTGGCCCGGGGGGCAGGTGGGGCGAAAGCGGCCCTAGAGAGAGAGATCTCGGCCGGACTGGGCAAGAAAAGCAGCAGGCAGGTCGCCAAACGAGGCTGCCCCTCTTTAGCCCAAACTTGGAAACGCGCCGCGCTCCTTGGAGACGTTTGGGAAGTTCTATGGGAAACGGGGAGTTTTCTTTTGATTGTTGACGTTTCTGTAGCGGAGCCAGCTGGGGTCGTTGGTTTACTTTTGGGGATTTAGTTATAGCCCACCTGTTTCTCCAAGCGGCGTCCGTGGTTCTCTCCTCATTTAATCCTCACAACAACCCTGTGAAGTAGACCGGGTGTCTGTGGCAGGTCCGAGGGTCACCCACTGAGCTCACGGCCAAGTGTGTACATTTGAACCCTGGGCTTCCAGGCCGTAGTGGTCGGGGCCACTAATCAGTAAAAACACCGTGGTTCTCATGCTATATCCCTCCTCTCTCTCTCTTTCTCTCCCTCTCTCTCTCTGAAAACCAGCAGTGTGTAAGGCCAGTCTCCCCATCTGCATGGATTTCTATGCCACATGACACCCCCCCTTAAGTCTCCCCAGCCCTGCTTTCTACTCAAACTGGCTTTCCGATCTAATTTCTCATAGCCTATAGATCTCAGTGGAGGCTGGCCCATTCAGAAGAAGGGGGTATAGCCCCACCAGTCTCAACTCGGTCACCTCTGTCTCCCTGCTTACAACCAGTTCAGGGAGTCGCATAAGCTGTCGACCTCCTCCTCCTCCATCTCAACATCGCCCTTACAGAGGAGGAGGATAGGGATAAAATTAGAATTAGTTGGCTCTCTAGTCTAGTGCCATCTACTGCTGGGCCGCCTTGCCTCCCCCCACCCCAGGCCTATGGGGCTCCAGCTGTCACTGGTCCCATCTTTTCCACAAGCAACTAGCTTTATAAGGATTCAGCCATAGAAAGTTTGTTTGTGTTGACATGTGCACTTTCAATCCTATAAACGCTTGATGTTTTTAGAGTTCTTGGAGAACTTTGGGAGTGTGGCTTTTGTTTTTAGAACAGAAATAGTATACCACAACAGCACTACTTTTATTTTATTTTTTAAATGCAACGTGCAACAGAACTCGAGTATCGCAAGGTGAAATAATTCCTTTATATATAAAGTTGCTGTAGCATTTGTTCTGGATGTTAAATACATTGTTTACCTTTGTTATTAAGTTGGTTGGGTTTGCCTGCAAGGAAAAGGCGGGGCATATATTTGTTTTGGAAAATACAGCAGTGCAAAACTCTTGTTTTGAGAGCTAAGTTGGACACCATAAGAGTATAAAGAACATATGAAGAGCCTGCTGGATCCGGCCAATGGCCCACCTGGTCCAGTATCCTGTTCTCACAGTGGCTAACCAGATGCCCCTGTGGGAAACACTCAAGCAGGACTCGAACCCAAGACCCTTCTTCCCTCCTGTGGCTTCCAGCAACTGGTATTCAGAAGCTTTGCTGCCTCTGACTGTGGAGATAGGGCAGAGCCATCCTGACTAGAAACCACTGAAAGCCTTATCTGTCTGCTCCTCTTTTAAAGTCATCCAACTTGGCAGCCATCACTGTCTCCTGAGGAAGTGAATTCCATAGTTTATGCAGTACATGAGGAAGTAAACCAACTGAGTTTAAAAACCAAAGTCTGACACTTGAAGCCCAATCCTACTCAGAAGTAAATCCTCCCCCCCCCCCCCGGCAGCTCTCTGAGGCTTAAAGGTAAAGGGGTCTCGCTTTATTGGCCAAGGGAGCCGGCGTACAGCTTCCGGGTCATGTGGCCAGCATGACTAAGCCGCTTCTGGCGAACCAGAGCAGCGCACGGAAACGCCATTTACTTTCCCGCTGGAGTGGTACCTATTTATCTACTTGCATTTTGATGTGCTTTCGAACTGCTAAGTTGGCAGGAGCAGGGACCGAGCAACGGGAACTCACCCCGTCGTGGGGATTTGAACCGCCGACCTTCTGATCGGCAAGCCCTAGGCTCTGTGGTTTAACCCACAGCGCCACCCGCGTCTCAATAGGCTTACTCGTAGGTAAATGTAGTCCTAAATTATGAAGTCCGCCCTCAGTCATGTTAAATTGAATTCCAGCATTCTCTATGAAGAAATGTTTTAGGTTCTGCAGGCACCTTCCATTCGGGAGGAAGCAATGGCCGTCTTGTATAAAGCTGTGCGAACACAAGGGTTTAAGCACGGAAAGAGGTAATTAATTTATGTTAAATGATATTTAGGTCCCAGTCCTGATATCTTTCACTGAAGAAAGAAGGGCAGCTCATTAAACACCCTTTAATATGCTAGCCATCTGCTTGTAGTTGATTAATTCACAGATTGAACATGAAGAATATGTTATCTTGATGCAGGTGCCACTTTGAGGCTCTCTAATAAAATTATGGTTTTTGGAATAAAATTAAGCAGGTGAATTAATTTATCCCCTCGAGAAGTGTTTCAGCATTGTCTGAATTGAGTGGCGTATATAAGATGTTTTGAAAAATCCGTGTAAGGGCTTTGGGGGGCTTAATCCAAAGAAAATTGTGTATGCCTTAGGCTGTGCATTCAAGATGTACTTAACTGAAAAGCCAGCCCCATGGGAACCAGCGGCATTTGCTTCTGAGTAAACACGTTTTGAGGCTTGATTCCTGTCTCCTTGGTTTCAGTGGCGCTTGGTTCTAAAGATATGTTTGTGTACCACAATCCTTATTGGGTTTACCCAATAGAAAGGCACACTGATTTCAGCTGCTTTGGTTTGAAGATGGCACCATGATGTTCCAAAATGTGGCTTTAAATGAGACTTGGAGGAGAGTGCACTTAAACTTTCTGAAGCCTAAGTTAAACTCTTGGAGTTGGCATAGCCCAGCAGGACTGTGCTCTGTGACTTTCATCCTGAGCCTTTAATCACCCCAACCAATCCCCCAAAAAAGAATGTTTTAAAAAACTTTTCTTACAGGGATCCCTGGCATGCTGTGAAGTGCACTGCTAATGAGATCTCAGCTATCTTCTGCTCTGAATTCGCTTGGAAAAAACCCTACATTTGCCTCTGTTTGTATAAATTGACCTGTGCAAATCTGCGATAAGGAGCTGTGCCCCAGGTTTTTAAGAGCCCGTAAACATTGATCGCCGAAGAATTGATGCTTTTGAATTCTGGTGCT
Organism: Podarcis gaigeae; assembly: GCF_964106915.1. NCBI lineage: Eukaryota > Metazoa > Chordata > Lepidosauria > Squamata > Lacertidae > Podarcis > Podarcis gaigeae. The sequence continues at coordinate 49,466,214 of NC_139690.1, read as the reverse complement.
GGAGGAGACTCCCATGGACTGCAAGAAGATCAAACCTCTCCATTCTGAAGGAAATCAGCCCTGAGTGCTCACTGGAAGGACAGATCCTGAAGCTGAGACTCCAATACTCTGGCCACCTCCTGAGAAGAGAAGACTCCCTGGAAAAGACCCTGATGTTGGGAAAGATGGAGGGCACAAGGAGAAGGGGACGACAGAGGACGAGATGGTTGGACAGTGTTCTCGAAGCTACTAGCATGAGTTTGACCAAACTGCGGGAGGCAGCGGAAGACAGGAGTGCCTGGCGTGCTCTGGTCCAGGGGGTCACGAAGAGTCAGACATGACTAAACGACCAAACAACAACAAACATTGGCTTGCCTTCAAGTCCAGTGACGAGGGCTGAGTGATTTCCTTAACGTCAGCTGAAGGTACAAAGCTGCCTTCTGTCATGACAGACCATTGCTCTGTTGGGCTCAGTATACTCTGCTCTGGCTGGCAGCAGCTCTCCTGGATTTCAGGCATACAGAAATGTCTTCCCTGCTGCCTCTGACCTGAACTTTTCAGCTGGAAGTTCCAGGGACCAAGAGCAGATCCACAGCATGTATTTAAAGCATCTCCAGCACACATCAAAGAATGTAAGAATGGGCTGCTGGATCAGCCAATGGCCCATCCAGCCTAGTGTCCGCTTCTCAACAGTGGCCAGCCTGTGGGTAATCTGCAAGCAGGATTTGCACACAAGAGCGCTCTCCCCTCTTGAATATTCCAGCATCTGGACTTCAGAACTGGACTTCAGAAGCATTGCTGCCTTTAAAGCACAGGGCTTCCCCCAAGGAATGCTGGGTACTGTAGTTTGTTAAGAGAGCTGAGAATTCTAACTCTGAGCATAGCTGTCAAGTGTCCCTTATTTGAAGGGACAGTCCCTTATTCCAGTGCCATGTCCCGCTGCTGTCCCTATTGATGGATGTCCCTTAAATTTCAAAGGAAGCAGCTCCTCTCCCTCCCTCCCTGCCGGCCAGGGAGGAGGGAGGCTCCAACTGTGTTGCTTGGCTGTGTTGCTCACCCAATAAGAAGTCTAAGAACGACTGGGGGGTGGAGCTTGCATGCCTTGTGTGTGGCTAGTTAATGCAAGCTGAGGGGTTTTTTGAATGCTGGATGCCATTTTGTTGCACGTGCTGCTGCCAACTTTGCAGTGCAAAGCCAGGCTGGGGAGCCATCTTGAGGCTGCATAGGCCTTGTGGTGCATGTGATTCAGATTCTATTCAGTTGAACCTCTGGTTACAAAGTTGGTTGGACATTGTTCTCGAAGCTACCCAGCATGAGTTTGACCAGGCTGCAGGAGGACAGGAAGACTGGAGTGCCTGGAACAGGTGACGCTGCAGGTCCCTTATTTTGGCTGCTGGGCCCTTATTTTCAAGGCTGCTGGTCCCTTATTTTCAAATCTGTAAGTTGACAGCTATAACTGAGAGGGGCAAGCCACAGCTCCCAAGTTCCCCATTCTTTGGGGAAGTTATGTGTTTTGTATGTGCATTGAATATATGGAGTGGATTTCTTCAAAACCAGAACCATTACTATCATATAATAATAATAATAATACAGTCATACCTCATGTTACGTCCGCTTCATGTTACGTTCTTTCAGGTTACGTCCCGCGGTGACGCAGACGCACAAAATGATGTCATGCGCATGCGCAGAAGCATTGAATTGCAACCCGCGCATGCACCACCCACTGCGGGTTGCGCTCTTTTCATGTTGCGAATGGGCCTCCAGAATGGATCCCGTTTGCAACCAGAGGTACCACTGTAATATAATAATAATAATAATAATAATAATAATAATAATAATAATAATAATAATAATTTATTTATACCCCACCCATCTGGCTGGGTTTCCCCAGCTACTCTGGGCGGCTTCCAACAAAAGATTAAAAATACATTAAAACTTCCCTAAACAGGGCTGCCTTCAGATGTCGTCTAAACATCAGATGGTTGTTTATTTCTTTGACATCTGATGGGAGGACGTTCCACAGAGCAGGTGCCACCACCGAGAAGGCCCTCTGCCTGATTCCCTGTAACTTCACTTCTCACAGTGAGGGAACCATCAGAAGGTCCTCGGCGCTGGACCTCAGTGTCCGGGCTGAACGATGGGGGTGGAGATGCTCCTTCAGGTATACTGGGCCAAGGCCGTTTAGGGCTTTAAAGGTCAGCACCAACACTTTGAATTGTGCTTGGAAATTACTGGGAACCAGTGTAGGTCTTTCAGGACTGGTGTTATGTGGTCTCGGCGGCCACACCCAGTCATTGTTGTTGGGCTCTTCAGCCTGGGAAGGTAGCCATCTAGGAGAAGGAAAACTCTGATCTTAACCCTATGCTGCCTTGCAGGACATATTCAGGAGAAGAAAAGACTAGGGAGTAAACCTTACCCAAATCTGGAGCAGTTTCCCTGAGACGGTTGGATGGCCCCTTGTACAGTGGTACCTCGGGTTACAGATGCTTCAGGTTACAGATTCCGCTAACCCATAAATAGTGCCTCTGGTTAAGAACTTTACCTCAGGATGAGAACAGAAATCATGCTCTGGTGGCACGGCAGCAGCAGGAGGCCCCATTAGCTAAAGTGGTGCTTCAGGTTAAGAACAGTTTCAGTTTAAGAACAGACCTCCGGAACGAATTAAGTTCTTAACCTGAGGTAGCACTGTAGGCCTCCTTCTGGCAACTCCTGCAGCTCAGCTGGTGCCAAATGTCTTGCTCTGTTTTCCTTTGGACCACATCAGTGAGGCTGAAAGGGGGTCTTGTCGTCTGGGCAGCGCAGGATCTCCAGACACACTGCCCGGGCTTGCGTCCCAGGGAGATCACTTTAGTTCTGCAAACGCAGCAGTTTGACTTCACCCCCGGAGGCGCACTCCATTGTCTTTCGAGACAGACAGATGCCCACAACATTACTATTACTGCTTATTAACCCGCCCTTCACCCTAAGGCCCCAGGGCGGTGTGCAATTAAAACACAACATGAATATTGAAACACAATAGTACACAATGCCGAGGAACAGATTAAACAACTTAAAATTGCAAAAATAATGCAGGTCTTTAAAAAAAAAATACACCTCAAGTGTCAAAATCCTATGGCATGCAAACCCAGGTCCGCTACTATTGCAACCGCTCTGCTGGTTATCTAGGCTAGGGTGGATAACTTCTTTTTTATATATAATATTTTTTATTAGTTTTATGAAATACAGAAAAAAGAATAAAGAGCATATTATAAAAGTAGAGAAAGAAAGTTACAAATTTTCTTGTTCTTTTTTCCAAATCTACTGGACTTCCCCGCGTCCTCCCAACCCTGCATTCTCTGTGATACATAACATCAGCAATTTGTTAACTTGTTTCAATACTTATTGTATCTTTCATTTTATCATGTTACCCAATTTCAAATATATTATAACCCAAATCATGTACGTTTTCATTTTAACACAATAAAGTTGTTTCATTATTCTATCTCTGACTTCTTGTACCTTAATTTCCATTTCTTTAGTTTAACATTACTGAAGCTAGAATTTCCTAAAAGGTGCGTTTTTTAACATTCATACAACTTATAATGTTTTTCCAGATAGTCCTTAAATTTTTTCCAGTCCTCCTCGATTGTTTCTTCTCCCAAGTCTCGGATTCTGCCAGTCATTTCGGCCAGTTCCATGTAGTCCATCAACTGCGTTTGCCATTCCTCCAGTGTGGGTAAATCTTGTGACTTCCAATATTTTGCAATCAGAATCCTTGCTGCTGTGGTGGCGTACATAAAAAAAGTTCTATCCTTCTTAAACACCCTCTGGTCCACCATGCCCAAGAGGAAGGCCTCTGGTTTCTTAGGTAAGGTAAATCTAAGTACCTTTTTTAGTTCATTATGTAGGGTGGATAACTTCTGACCCTCCAGGCGCTACAGAACTATAAGTCCCATCAGCCCCAGCCTGCATAGCCAGGGTTGATGGGAGTTGTAGTTCAGCTGCACCCAGTGGGCTGCAGGTTCACCAGCACTGATCTAGGCCCCCATCTGGCAAGTGGGAGCAGTTTTTCCCCTGCTGAAAGTGTTGGCCAGGTGATTTTGAAAGCCTGTGATGAGATGATTCTGTGCCTCGCAAGCCATCTTGTTCCTGGCAAGCAACTATTTAAAAATAATAACTGGGTGCCTTGTTCTGCATTAATCAGAGGTTGAAGGGCCTGTGCATCTGGCCTTGCCTGCTGTTCCTCTCATGACTGCATAAGCATTTTAATTCAAACACTCTGGGTGCCCTTCCGCTGGTCAGTGCTGGCTGTGGAAGCTCTTGCTGCTCTTGGGAGAAGGTGTGAGATCCCTTTGCGTTTATGGACTCGGATGAAAGCACTCAGAAGCCCTGGCGGTGGGAGGGCAGGAACCCTAGAGAACCGGCTGGAAGATTGGCAAGAACCCCCTGGACCTGCCCTGCTCATAGCCTGCTCCTGTCTGACATAGCTCAGAAAGGTTGAGATTCAGTTGACATTCCTGCATTGCAGGGAGTGATAGCTCAGTGATGGCACATCATTTCTCACTCGCTGGATCATCACCTTGTCGCCGTGAGTGGGCTCTCCAAAAATTTTACACATCACTTGGGAAGACAGGTGAACTCATGCCAGTGTACTGGAAGAAGCAAAGATCACTAGTGTTGAAGCACTGATTCTTCAACATCAACTTTGTTGGACTGGTCATGTTGTGCTGATGCCTGATGATCGTCTTCCAAAGCAACTACTCTATTCCGAACTTAAAAATGGAAAGCATAATGTTGGTGGTCAACAAAAGAGGTTTAAAGACTCTCTCAAGGCAAATCTTTTAAAAGGTAGTATAAACACAGACAACTGGGAAACACTGGCCTGCAAGCGCTCCAGTTGGAGAACAGCCTTTACCAAAGGTGTCATGGGTTTTGAAGACCCTCAAACTCAGGACGCAAGGGAGAAACGTGCTAAGAGGAAGGCACACTCAGCAAATCCACACCATGATCAGCTCCTGCCTGGAAACCTATGTCCCCTCTGTGGAAGGATGTGTGGATCCAGAATTGGCCTCCACAGTTGCTTAGGACTCACTGTTAAGACTGTGTTTATGGAAGACAAATTAGAGGAGATGGATTTACAATTTAATATTGCGACAGGTGGAGGCACCTGTTCGCCGATAAACCTTGGCTTAACACCACCAACAAAACTTCCATCTTATTTAACTACCTTATCTGTGGTGATGCACAGGTATGCCTTTATAAAGGCTAGATTCAATGTTTTCCCATCAAATGTGTTGGGTAACAGACTCTCCAACGGACAGATCTCACTCCTCTGTGACTGTAAAAGTGGATCTATAGAATCGTTATATCATATAATCTTCTGTTGTCCATTACATTCGGCTTCACAGTCCAAGTTTCTGGCCCCATATTTATCGAGAATTGCTGACAGACCTCAGGAAGCCCAAATAATATACTTATTAAATGACGAAGACACAAGTAGATCCCTTGCAGTCGCTAGATACCTGATTAATGTCTTATTTCAAAAGAGGAGAAATGGATCACTGTATGACTCTGACAGCTTAGCTAAACTTAAGAACCATCAATACGTGCCAGAACTAAGACGCATATCCCCCAAAATCTTTGAATTGCGGTTTACATAGAGGGAGCTTATTGTGTATAGTGTTTACTTAATTGAAGTAAAATTGGTTTTATATGGGTGTTTTAACTTGGAACTATTTAAATTGTATTGTTTATGGATAAATTTTGATGTATTGTTTTAGATATGGGCCAATGGCCGTAATAAATCAATCAAACTAACTAACAAGAAGAAGAAGAAGAGCACATCATTTCCATGGGGCCAAAGGTGTAGTTTGTTGTGTCACTGATGGTGTGTCCTATGGAACACAACAGGCGCAACAGCAGAAAATGCTTTTTGGTGGGTCACTGTCATACAATGGTCTTTATCACTGTGCTGCCTTATCAGGTCATTCCTGCAATCTACCAGGTCTGTAGAAGGAGGAGGAGGTGGCTTGCCAGTTAATCAGGTGCAGAGTTCTTCAGGTCTTTACCAGCATTTGAAATTCACCAGGCACATTTTGCAGCTGGCAATCAGCCAGTTGAGACCAAGTGAAGTTGCCCTGGGGTGCCCCTGATGTCTCCACCATCTGGAGTCACATGCCTGGAGATTCTTAGATCTTGACTATTTCCACACACTAGCAGCACATCCTGTAGAATTCTACCCATCATATTTTATCTGCGCAATCGGAATGAATTTCAGGAACCAGAAAGCCAGGTTGAAAAATACACCTTTCGAGCACTCTGGCTGCAAAGTGGCAAGTGGGCATTCCATTTTTGTGACTGTAACCCTGGTTTTAGGAACCATTTGACACTTCGCTTACATATCTGAGTTTCTAACGCCGGCCTTTACATACAGTCATGCCTTGCATTCCGAACACCTTGCAAGTTGAATGTTTTGGCTACGAACACCGCAAACCCGGAAGTGAGTGTTCCAGTTTGTGAATGTTCTTTGGGACCCAAACGTCTGATGTGGCTTCTGATTGGCTGCTGGAGCTTCCTGCAGCCAATCAGAAGTCACGCCTTCGTTTCCAAACGTTTTGGAAGTCAAATGGACTTCTGGAGTGGATTCCGTTCAACTTCCGAGGTACCACTGTATCAGAAAGCCACCAAATGCAGGGCTCTATCTTTTCTTCTTCTTTTTAAATAGGACTATTTAAATAAAAAAATAATTCACGCTAGTATACCTGGGAAGTCTCCCATGTTGTGGTCTCATGTTGATAAGGCGGCTTGGCCAAGCAAAGTCAGAGGGAATGATTAACCAGGTTCCTGCTCAGGATTGGGATCTAAAATGTATATGAAGCTTAGCACACTCTTACTGGAAAGCAAACAAAGGTTTAGGGTGTGGTCCTACAGCTTTGCTTATTTACTAGAGTTCTAGGAAGCAGTGGGTGAAAGGCTTGTTTCTGAACTACGATGTCGCTGGGTAAGATTCACGGGAATCCAGGCAAAACGCTCTCTTGTTTTTAACAGCATGTTTTCTCCGGCTCTGTGTGTTTGCAACGAAACAGGTTTTTCGGAAGGCAGGTTTTTCAACTGTTGGCTCCCCTGTGATGAAAGGTTGCGGCATTTGGGATTTTTTTAGTTTAGAGGGGAAAGCGTGTAAATAGGGGGCACGATAGAAAAGCGTCTGAAATTATACGTGGCGGGTAGAACGTGGACGGGGTTTTCTCACTTCCATAACACTAAAACTCACAGACATGCAATGAAGCTGAAGGTTGGCAGATTCCTGACAAGACAGAAGTACTGTTTTGGAGGGACAGGGGGCAGGTGTGGACTCCCTGGTCCTGAATGGGTTAACTGTACCCCTGAAGGAGCAGGTGCGCAGCCTGGGAGTCATTTTGGACTCACAGCTGTCCATGGAGGAGCAGGTCAGTTCTGTATCCAGGGCAGCTGTTTATCAGCTCCATCTGGTACGCAGGCTGAGACCCTACCTGCCTGCTGACTGTCTCACCAGAGTGGTGCGTGCTCTTGTTATCTCCTGCTTGGACTACTGCAATGCGCTCTACGTGGGGCTACCTTTGAAGGTGACCCGGAAACTACAACTAATCCAGAATGCGGCAGCTAGACTGGTGACTGGGGGCGGCTGCCGAGACTACATAACACCGGTCTTGAAAGACCTACATTGGCTCCCAGTACGTTTCCGAGCACAATTCAAAGTGCTGGTATTGACCTTTAAAGCCCTAAACAGCTTCGGCCCAGTATACCTGAAGGAGCGTCTCCACCCCCATCATTCTGCCCGGACACTGAGGTCCAGCGCCAAGGGCCTTCTGGCGGTTCCCTCATTGTGAGAAGCAAAGCTACAGGGAACCAGGCAGAGGGCCTTCTCAGTAGTGGCACCCACCCTGTGAAACGCCCTCCCATCAGATGTCAAAGCAATAAACAACTACCTGACATTCAGAAGACATCTTAAGGCAGCCCTGTTCAGGGAAGTTTTTAATGTGTGACATTTTAGTGTATTTTTGGTCTCTGTGGAAGCTGCCCAGAGTGTCTGGGGAAAGCAGCCAGATGGGTGGGGTACAAATAATAAATTATTATTATTATTATTATTCAGAACAGATCAAAGAAAGGACTTTTTCACACAGGGCCTTGTTAAACTGTGGAACTCACTTGTGCAAGAGGCAGCTGCAGCTGCCAACCTAGATGGTTTAAAAAATTAGGAGGAGATGGAGATCAATGGCTGCTAGTCACAATGGCTATGTCTTATATATATATCCACTGCAGTCTTCGGCCTGTTTACTCTGAAGTAAGCCCCATTGTGTTCAGTGGGTACATACTCCTAGGAAAGTGTGCCAAGGAATCAAGCCCAAGGCTTCCCATCCACCTTCTTGGCCTGTTTCTGAGCATTTGTTACTTCGCCTCAGCCGATAATTTTTTTTTTTTCAGCTTCAGGGACTGTGATGGTACATATTTATACCATCACAGGTCAGGGTGTTCCCAAAAGGTTGCATTTGTTGATGTTCTGAAACCTGATGCGAGATGTTGCAAAATGTAAGTCTCGAGATGAAATGTGCTCGATAAAGGACATCTGGCTCACAGCTCCTCTTCCAGGCTAGTTTTGGCCTCTGCAAATGTTAGGAGGATGTGGCAGTCCAGTCCGAGATTCCTTGCAACTGAGCCTTCGGCTTCATTAAAAACTTGAGCAGAACCTCAGCAGCAAAGGACTAACGAATCTCGCTGATCAAATGCTGATAGGGCTGGATCTGAATGAGATAAAGACCGGTGGGGGGTGTGGAGGTGGGAATTGCTATGGTTCAGGGTGGATAAAGATCAACGATTTAAATAATAATAATAATAATAATAATAATAATAATAATAATAAGATTTTTAAATTTAAATCCAATTTTATTTATTTAAATCCGATTTTTTAAAATTTAAATCAGATTTTAAAAATAAAATGCTTTGGGAGGAAAAATCTTTCTAAAGATAGTTTTCTATTTAAATTACATTATAGTCCAGAGGCTATTCATCAGGAAATAAGGATTTGTTTTAAGTTTTCATGTGTGCTAAAACTCAGTCTCAGTTAAAAAAAAAAAAGTTTAACCACATCAGTTAAACATGGATACATATGCTATAATGTTATTGTTTTAGTTAAATAAATTGTTTAAATTGTTATTAAGGAAATGACTGTTTTCCCCCTTCCAATAAAGTACAGCAGAAAAGTTGTCCTAATATAAACAGTTAACTTATTAAACCTCACCACAATCCCACAATTATCTGTCTATGTATTTCTAAAAGTGAAACCAAATCGGTAATTTTTGGTATAACTGTAAAAACTACTCTGAAAATTTATTATTCCAAAAAGGAAACCTTCATCTGATTGTCAATATTAAGAATATACCACCCAAGAATGAGTCTTTCTGTTAAAAAAATGATTTAAATCAAGTCTTACTGACTAGTGATTTAAATCGATTTGATTTAAATCAAATCCACCTTGGTAGAGAATCTGTCTTGCACACAGAAGGACTCAATCCAGGTAGGACTGGGAGAGACAGACCTGAAACCTTTCGGCATGGTTTACCTCACCTGGACCGGTTCACTCCCACGGAGATCGCTCCACGGGCCGGATCGCATCTGCGCAGACGCGATTTCCAGTGCCACGGAAGCGAGTCCCCTCTGCACTGCGCCAGTTTAATGCAGCGCGCGGGGACTCACCGAGCCGGCAGCTCGGTTTGGGGGCAGCTTGTGGGCCATTTAAACAACCCCTGTGGGCTGCTTGTGGCCCATGGGCCACAGGTTGCCGAACCCTGCCCTAGAGACTGTCAAGAGCTCGTCCTACACTCAAGTAGGACCCTGGCAGAAACACATGCCCGACTGGCATGTTCTCTCCCTCCTGATCGATTGTTCGGGAGCTTCAAAAGCTTTCTTCTACCCGAACACCACAGCGACCAATGCCAACAGACATTGGCACACTTAGGGATCCACAGAGTGTTTGCAGTTTGTGTAACAGACCTCAGCAACTCAGCATTTTGGCTAATCTACTTTATTTACATATAAACACACACGGAGCACTGCAACATGGCTCCCTCTCTCTCTAGCATCAGACAGCAAAGAGGAAAAGAACAAAGGACAACAGTCCCACTTCACGGAACACAGTCACACAAACATCCTGTCTCCATCACTTCCCACTCTGTGGAGTCAAAACATATACCGTTATGTGAAAGACAACAATCCCATGACTTCAATCACGGAGCAGGAATATTAACAGAGACTACTCCCAGTATAAACCAACTGGCAATGATCTACCCAGAAAAAAATTGTTGAGCTATTATTGGGAGGGGGGGGGGCAAAGCTGATGAGCTTTTTGGGGAGGGGAGGTCAGCATGGTTGAGCTTTTTAGGGAAACACCGGCTAAGACCGCTAAAAAAAAAGAGCAGGCAAATAGAAAGCGCACACAGCGATTGCAGCTAAACACAGACAAAACGGGGGGGGGGGGAGAGAGAGACCTCTTCCAGCTGGCGATCGTAAGGGACCCAGCGGTCATAAAGGAGCACGCAATCGACCGCAGTTAACAGCGGACATCAGGGGACTGACCTGTCGATCTCAATCAACTGGTTGGACATCCCTGGTTGTAGACCATGGGTAGGCAAACGAAGGCCCGGAGGCCGGATGTGGCCCAATCGCCTTCTCAATCCGGCCCACAGACAGTCCGGGAATCAGCGTGTTTTTACATGAGTAGAATGTGTGCTTTTATTTAAAATGCATCTCTGGGTTATTTGTGGGGCATAGGAATTCATTCATTTCCTCCCCAAAAAATATACCTAGTCTGGCCCCCCACAAGGTCTGAGGGACTGTGGACTGGCCCCCTGCTGAAAAAGGTTGCTGGCCTCTGGTGTAGACAATACTGAGCCGGATGGACAAATGGTTTGGCAGCTTCCTGTGTGTTCCTCGGTTTGGCAGCTTCCTGTGTGTTCCTCGGTTGCATGGATGCAGTGGAAAGACCATGCAATTCCGGTGTCTCTGGATTGCAGTTCAGACTGGTGGAGAACAGGATCAGCAGAAGGCATTTTTCCTCCTCCGGAGAACTGGTCTAACCAGCATCCCATATTGACACCAAGCAGGCGCCTTCACCGTCCTCTTTTCAGAAGAAGAAGAAGAAGAGTTTGGATTTGATATTCCGCCTTTCACTCCCCTTCAGGAGTCTCAAAGCAGCTAACATTCTCCTTTCCCTTCCTCCCCCACAACAAACACTCTGTGAGGTGAGTGGGGCTGAGAGACTTCAGAGAAGTGTGACTAGCCCAAGGTCACCCAGCAGCTGCATGTGGAGGAGCGAGGAAGCGAACCCGGTTCCCCAGATTACGAGTCTGCTGCTCTTAACCACTACACCACACTGGCTCTCACACATTTCTGTTTCAACCAGCCTACCCAGATGTTTAGAAAGCTGGTGCGAGTTTTTTTTAACCTCTCTTTAGTCTATTGCTATTCTAACTTTTGCGAAAGTCTTACATGGTTGTTAACTTTCCTTGTTGAAAATTTTGTCTCATCTTTTTTTGTAAACCGCTGAGGTTTTTTTGACAACCAAGCAGTGTATAAATCTTATGACGTAAAGGTATTCCTGCTGTCCCTACAATCCAGCCTCCTGCATAGATTTTGGACCACAACTCCCATCTTTAATGTTGGCAGTGGCTGATGGGAGTTGTAGTCCAAAACTTCCAGAAGGGCACCACACTGCATTCCCAGGACTTACTGTAAGTTAGGTAGATGATGAATAGAGCTCTGTCTGTTATATGGTAATGCAGATTGCTGCTGTTATGTACTGAAGTTCTCCCTCTGGGCCAGCAGGGGGATACTGTAGATAGTTACGCAAATGAAGGATCGAAAGTGACGTTCAGTGATTGGATAGTTTGTATGCAAATGAAGGATTGAAAGTGACGTTCAGTGATTGGATAGTTTTAGAAAGTTGCTACAGTTACGATGTTCTGGATCTCTATATAAGCAGGCTGACTGAGCTCTTCAGTTCAGTTCTATTCTGGCCTCTGAATAAACAAGAGCTGTTTGAAGAATCGCTGTGTCGTCTGATATGTTCGCCCACAACTTAACAGCTGCTCCTATTATATGGGCGCAGAATGCATTTCTCACTGGGAGTACCAGCAAATAGTGTGCATTGAATCGGTACTGCAGCTTTTTAATTGCTAGACTCTAAATGGGAAATACACCAATCTTCAGATCGCTCAGTCAAGATTCAGTGGGCTTACCTGTTATGGACTGATTGGAGGCAGAGGAATGGTGGGAGGAATCGGCTAGGGCACCCCCAAGATAAGGTGGCTAATAATAATAATAATAATAATAATAATAATAATAAATATTACTTATACCCCATTCATCTGGCCGGGCCTCCCCAGCCACTCTGGGCTGCTCCCAACAGGATATTAAAAACACAATAAAACATCAGACGTTTCGGTATTTATCACCCCTGTTATACAAAAGTCTCCAAATGGGTCCGGACTTCAATGTCTAAAGCTCCTGGTAGAGGACAAGGACCCAGAGATCACGCTAAGGGTGGTCAAATTCTGTGCGACTGCTATAAAACTTAGGGAACAAGCTGTATTACCAGAATGATTAAGGTTTTAAATGACAATTTTAGGTTATATTTTAGTGATTAAGAATTAACATACATATTTTTAACTGCTGCTACATCTGTATTGTCTCTGTTATACCCAGTTTCAATTCAATGTATCCCGGTTGTGTTTTATGATATTCCTGATATTGTAAGTGAGCCAGAACTGGTCTGTGACCGTAATAATAAATTCATTCATCAAACATTAAAAACTTCCCTAAACAGGGCTGCCTTCAGATGTCTTCTAAAAGTCAGATACAGTGGTACCTCGGGTTACATACGCTTCAGGTTACATACGCTTCAGGTTACAGACTCTGCTAACCTAGAAATAGTACCTCGGGTTAAGAACTTTGCTTCAGGATGAGAACAGAAATCGTGCTCCGGCGGCGCAGCAGCAGCAGGAGGAGGCCCCATTAGCTAAAGTGGTGCTTCAGGTTAAGAATAGTTTCAGGTTAAGAACAGACCTCTGGAACGAGTTTATTTCCTTGACATCTGATGGGAGGGCGTTCCACAGGGTGGGTGCCACCACCGAGAAGGCCATCTGCCTGGTTCCCTGTAACTTCGCTTCTTGCAGGGAGGCAACCGCCAGAAGGCCCTCAGCGCTGGACCTCAGAGTCTGGGCTGAACAATGGGGGTGGAGACACTCCTTCAGTACTGCCTGCTCTGACTGGCAGTGACTCTCAAGGGTTCCAGGGAGGAACTCCTCCCAGCCATGTCTGAAGATGCCCAGGGTGGAAACTTGGTGCCCCTGGCACGCAAGCCGACTTTTAGAAGACATCTGAAGGCAGCCCTGTTTAGGGAAGCTTTTAATGTTTAATAGACTATTGTATTTTAATATCTGTTGAAAGCAGCCCAGAGTGGCTGGGTATAAATAATAAATTATTATTATTATTATTATTAGAAACAAAGAAGGTGGGCACTGTGCCCCTTGCTGCTTCCTTTCCCATGACATCAGCCTAGTGACTTATCTTTGTAGCCCAGTTAATGTTTACTTGCTGGACTGTGCCCGGCGGTACCTGCTTGGCCCCAGGAGCCGTTTTCTCTGCCAGCTAGGATTCCCAGGGGGGAACTGGTGGCTATCTGATCCTTTGCTCACGCCTGCCTCTTCTGCCTCTCTCCTCCTTTAGATGCAGGTGTCCCTCGTGCTGAGCTCTGAGCCGCTGCCCTGTGGGACCACCCAGCCCCCCGGCAGTTGGGGCTGCTTGTCTGCATCCCGAATTCCTCTGCCCAGCATTCTCCCCGCCTCCCCGTTCTTCGGAGAGCACGAAGAGGAGTATTTTTAGACGCTGGTGTGTTCCTCGGCTGAAGATAACTGAAGCTCTTCTCCTGCAAGGGCGTAAAACTGTGGGGTGAGTTGCACGTGTGTTGCAGGGGGGAGAAGGAGGGAGGCTCACCTGAGAAGGTAGCCGAAGTGTGCTTCTGATGGGGGTGGAAGAGGTTGCTGGAAATACCAGGACGATTTTTTTTCAATTGCTCAACGGTGTGCCTAGGTGGGACCAGGGAAATATTAAGGCATGCTGCTGATCTCCAGAGGAGCTTGAATGGGAGTCTTACCCTGTTACGGGTGCGAAGTTTGATCAATTTAATTGGTGAATTAATGACTGAAAGCTCATGTTGATTAGTGTGGGCAACCTTTAATGGATGAAGTGGGAAGCTTAGGGCATGATTGTTCCCAGAGTGTGTAACTGTGTTACTTACATGTGTGTATGTGAGAGAGAGAGAGAGAGAAAGAGGGAGGGGGAAGAAAGAAAATAAGTGGTTTATGAAGTTGGAGCTTCTTTCTGAATCTAAGAAGCACCTGTTTTGAGTGGTCGGTGTTTGTTTATTTCATAAAATGTATATACTGCTTGGTTGCAATAAAACCTGACCTAAGCGGTTTACAGAAAGAACGAAACAATAGAATTTTAATAAAAACAGATAAGAACAACTATTTAGAAAAAATAATTAGAATCACCGATAAACCCAAAATGGATTAATACACACATCAATTTTCCATGTACAGTGGTATCTCTGGTTGCGAAAGGGATCCGTTCCGGAGGCCCGTTCGCAACATGAAAAGAGCGCTACCCGCAGCGGCGCATGTGCACAAGCGTGGGTTGCGATTCACTGCTTCTGCGCATGTGCGTGACGTCATTTTGCGCTTCTGTGCATGCGTGAGGGGCGAAACCCGGAAGTAACCCTTTCCGGTACATCCGGGTTGCCGCGGGACGTAACCTGAAAGAACATAACGTGAAGCGGACGTAACATGAGGGATGACTGTATCTGGTTTTAGCAGGCATTGAAATGGCGTCTGGCTGATGTGTGTAGGCTGGGAGTCCCAAAGTGTGGGTGCTGCCACGCTAAAAGATCAATTTCTTCCAGTAATAGAGCAAATTTTGCTTTAAAAGCAGCCTTAACTCAGGGTGCTCCTGGGCTGCTACAATTTTCATGTGGGTATCAATCACATACCAGGAAATTCATCTTGGGCAACAAAAGTTGATTTGGAGCTCTTGTACAGCAATCCTGCTCCTTAGTTGCAATAAGGAAAGCGATGGCAAAACGCACTGGGATACCATTTGTTCCGTGCAGTTTCATCTGACCTCCCCAGAATTAAATCACAACAAATGCTCAGGAAAAGCTGGCGTTGTCTGATCTCTTTGGAAAACTCTAGGGGTGAATCCTCAATGATCAGGTCATCTGGGACGGACTGAATGGTTACAGGCCCACCTACAATCTATGAATGAGTTGGGTGGGCTCTTTAAATCATTGGCTGTCCAAATTGTTATTGGTCCTGCAGACATGAATGGATCAGTTTTATTTATTTATTTTTTAATCAGCTTATCTGATTACTCCTCCAAACTCCCGCTCGTGGTTAATTACATTTATATAAGAGTCACAAAGGTGACGGAGATCTGGCACCATCTTAAGAAGTGTGGATGAAGGAGGACTTCTAGGAGTTTCCTGTGTGTAACAACAAAGCTGAGATAGCTCCGTTGGTAGAGCATGAGACTCTTAATCTCAAGGGTCATGGGTTCAAGTCCTGCCTTGGGCAAAAGATTTGTGCATTGCAGGGGATTGGACTAGAGGAGATTCATGGTCCTTTCCAACTCTACAGTTCTATGGGGGGAAACCTATTAGGGAAAGGGGGACTTTTCCACCCCAACCTCCAGACCTTTCCATCTTTTGGGAAGACTCCTTTAAGCAGCTTGCCACGATTTTGCTTCTCACAAGGAGGCAGAACCAAGAGGCATAAATAGAGAGCAGGACCAGAAAAAGCAGCGCCACTCCTGATAAGCAGGAACAGTTGGAGCATCTGAGAATGTCCACACCCTGCCCTGTTTCCATGCTGGTAAACAGGCTTCTGTGCCGGCCCAATGTTCTCGCACACATTTTGCTGCGAGATCTGCTCCGCAGCCTCTGCTGTGCTCAGTTTCTGCAGCAGGATCTGTTGGTAAACGATTCACTGGTATCGCTCGTTCCTTCTACAGCATGGATAAAAATCAATGATGTTGATAATAATAATAATAATAATAATAATAATAATAATAATAATAATAAATCAGATTTTTTAAAATCTGATTTTTAAAATTAAAATCTGATTCTTTAAAATTTAAATGGATTTTTTATTTATTTAAATTGGATTTGTAAAAGAAAATGCTTTTGGAGGAAAAAATCTTTCTAAAGATCATTTTCTACTTAAGTTACATTATAGTCCATAGGCTATTCACCAATTATACCAGCAGGAATGCCTTTCTGTTAAAAAAAATATGATTTACGGTAAATCAAGTCTTACTGACTAGTGATTTAAATCGTGATTTAAATCAATTTCATTTAAATCAAATCCACCCTGCTCTCCAGCACGTGCAGAAACTGCCTTCTTGACCGTTAGATTCACTATTGGGAGCAAAGCAGCAATAAAATTGCATTGGGAGTGCAGAACTCCAAATCTCAACGGTTCCTTTCAGCCTGGCCCAGGTTGGGGTGATGGAGAGATTTGGTCCAACATCTGGACGGCCACAGGTTCCCCATCCCATAGTTATTTGAAAACTGCATTGTGGTTGATTTGCTTCTTATTCTTCAGAAGTAAATACAAGAGCTTTATTGTGTCTTGAATATACCTTTGCTGGAGGCCGGATCTGGCCCGCAGGCTGCCCTCTATTGCTTTAGGACAGCCTTCTCCAGATGTTTTGGACTACAACTCTAATCAGCCCCAGCCAGGGGGCTCTTGGACACTTGCTGCGGTTATTGGAAATGTTGGTGTGTTTCTTCTTTAAAGGAGGAGTCCCAGAATAGAAGCCTTGATAAATGTAAGGAATGACATCTAAAGATGGAACCGTGTCGTCCACCGCCTAAAAATACACATGTATTATTAGTTTGATGCTGGGAATGGGACACCCTGAGAAATCCTGGCTCTGTTGCTTCTGCTGGCAAAAAAAATCATTGTCTTTTGGGCTTAGCAAACTATAACAGGAAGACCACAAAGAATGGGGAAAGGTGCAAAGTATTAATATAATAACAGTATCTTAAAAAGCAGAGACATCACCTTGCCAGCTAAGGTCCGTATAGTTAAAGCCATGGTTTTCCCAGTAGCGATGTATGGAAGTGAGAGCTGGACCATAAAGAAGGCTGATCGCCGAAGAATGGATGCTTTTGAATTATGGTGCTGGAGGAGACTCTTGAGAATCCCATGGACTGCAAGAAGATCAAACCTATCCATTCTGAAGGAAATCAGCCCTGAGTGCTCACTGGAAGGACAGATCCTGAAGCTGAGGCTCCAATACTTTAGCCACCTCATGAGAAGAGAAGACTCCCTGGAAAAGACCCTGATGTTGGGAAAGATGGAGGGCACAAGGAAAAGGGGACGACAGAGGACGAGATGGTTGGACAGTGTTCTCGAAGCTACAAACATGAGTGACCAAACTGCAGGAGGCAGTGGAAGACAGGAGTGCCTGGCGTGCTCTGGTCCATGGAGTCGCGAAGAGTCGGACACGACTAAACGACTAAACAACAACAACCACCCTACCTACCTGGCTGGGTTTCCCCAGCCACTCTGGACAAATTCCAGCTGAATGTTAAAAACAATACAGCATCAGACATAAAAAACTTCCCTAAACAGGGCCGCCTTCAGGGTCGCCATCAGCCAAGAAAGCCCTGCTTCTAAAGAATTCTGCAACGGATTTTGGTTGTCGCCCTCAGGAGAATTTCTGCAATCCAGGGGGCTAGTGAAGAAAACGAAGCGAGAGAAACAAGAGTTGAAAATCTTGCTTTATCTAAAACCAAAGAAGCGAGAGTCACTTCAAGCGGTGGTTAGAAGGAGATACAATCATGCCTGCTGAACTGCTGAATAACTGAGTTTCCTGTTTAGAAATAGAGGGTTTGGGAATATATGGTGTTTTAATTTGCTGAGTCAGACCCAATGGTCCATCTATTTGTTTATTTTATTAATTAAATTTGTATACCGCCCTTCACCCACAGATCTCGGGACAGTTCACAATATCATACATACAATATAAAAAGACAAAGATTGCAATACTGTTAAATCTGTGGCAGCTCTTGAATAGCTTCTGTTGTACACCAGATAGGTTTAGGAAGACATAACATCTTGGTTAAGTAATTATCTCAAACAGAGACAAATAGTGTACTACATAAATATACATTTAAAATTAGAGGGAATTGGCAGGAAGTCAGTGGAACTAAGAAGAAGACTGCAATAAAGTGTAACAGATATTGACAATTATTTGATGTTTATTTGTTATGGGTGGTTTTGATTTTGTGTTACAGTTTTTTTTCAAAAAGTTCAATAAAGCAATTTAAAAACAGAAACAATATCAAAAGACAAAGTACATAATAAAAACAAGAACAAGAACACACACAAGCCAATTGTTGTTGTTTAGTCGTTTAGTCGTGTCCGACTCTTCATGACCCCATGGACCAGAGCACGCCAGGCACTTCTGTCTTCCACTGCCTCCCTCAGTTTGGTCAGACTCATGTTTGTAGCTTCGAAGACACTTTCCAACCATCTCGTCCTCCGTCGTTCCCTTCTCCTTGTGTCCTCAATCTTTCCCAACATCAGGGTCTTTTCCAGGGAGTCTTCTCTTCTCATGAGGTGGCCAAAGTCTTGGAGCCTCAGCTTCAGGATCTGTCCTTCCAGTGAGCACTCAGGGCTGATTTCCTTCAGAATGGAGAGGTTTGATCTTCTTGCAGCCCATGGGACTCTCAGGAGTCTCCTCCAGCACCAGAATTCAAAAGCATCCATTCTTCGGCGATCAGCCTTCTTGATGGTCCAGCTCTCACTTCCATACATCACTATAACACAAGCGAATAACACCCCCCAAAAAAGAACACATTTAAAAGAGGTATAAGATGTTAATTAGCCAAAAGCCTAGCACCTAAAGGTATATAATGAAGGAACCAGATGAACCTTCTCGGGGAGAGCAGTCTACCTGCGGGGAGCCACTGCAGAATAGGCCTGTTCTCGCATCGCCACCCTCTGGATCTCTGATGGAGGAGACACATGAAAAAGAGCCTCAGAGGATGATCACAGGGTCCTGGTAGGCTCCTATGGGGAGAGGCGATCCTTGAGATATTGCAGCCCCGAGCTGTTTAAGGCTATATAGGACAAAACCAGCACTTTGAATTGGGCTGAGAAACTTACCGTATTTTTCCTTCTGTAAGATGCCCCCCCAATGTATAAGATGCCCCCTATTTTGGGGGACTCAAATTTAAGAAAATGGCCTCAACACTATCCGTGTATAAGACGCCCCCTAATTTTTGACACCCTTTATTAGGGGGAAAATCCTAGTCTTATACACAGGAAAATACAATAATTGCCAGCCAGTGCAGTTGGGCCAGGATCAGGGTAATATGCGGAAAAGGGACGCAGGTGGCACTGTGGTCTAAACCACTGAGCCTCTTGGGCTTGCCGATTCGAATCCCTGCGACGGGGTGAGCTCCTGATGCTTGGTCCCTGCTCCTGCCAACCCAGCAGTTCGAAAGCATGCCAGTGCGAGTAGATAAATAGGTACCACTTTGGTGGGAAGGTAAACAGCATTTTCGTGCGCTCTGGTTTCTGTCATGGTGTCCCATTGAGCCAGAAGCTGAAGTTTCCAAACCATCTTCAGGGGCAGCCCTATGTATAACGCATTGCAGTAGTCTAACCTAGAGCGTAGACAACAGAGGTTAGGCTACCTGTCCATATAGGGGCACAACAGGGTCACCAGCCGAAGCTAATGGAAAGCCCTCTGCAGCAGAATCACAGCAGAACAGAATGCTGGGGACGACTCGTTTATAATTAGATTTATAATTATAAATTATAATTATATTTTGAGAATGATTTCTGTTCTTATGTCGCTGCATTGTTTTGTACTTTCTGGATATCCCTGATCATATTATAAAGTAAAGGTCCAGGTTATATATATTACTTTATATTATAAAGTCCAGGTAAAGGTAAAGGACCCCTGACCATTAGGTCCAGTCGTGGCCGACTCTGGAGTTGCAGCGCTCATCTTGTTTTATTGGCCGAGGGAGCGGGCGTACAGCTTCTGGGTCATGTGGCCAGCATGACTAAGCCGCTTCTGGCAAACCAGAGCAATGCACTGAAACACTATTCACCTTCCCGCCGGAGCGGTACCTATTTATCTACTTGCACTTTGATGTGATTTCGAACTGCTAGGTGGGCAGGAGCAGGGACCAAGCAACGGGAGCTCACCCCGTCGCAGGGATTCGAACCGCTGACCTTCTGATCGGCAAGTCCTAGGCTCTGTGGTTTAACCCACAGCGCCACCCACGTCCCTATTATAAAGTAGTCGTGTTCTATATTATAAACCAAGCACTGCTAGCAGTTGTTTCTTTTTGTTTCCCAATGTATTTCTAATCAATTAAAAAATTAGTGTGGCACGAGCAATTTTTTATTCTCAAAGTGTGGTACAGGAAAAAAGAGAAGCACTGCCTGAAGGGCTGGACATTTGTGTATTAAACCAAATTGGGGGTGGAAAACCTTTGGAAGTCCTTGTTTATGTTTATGGAGGACAGGGTCCCTCAGCCCTGACCTTTGGCCCTGCTGGCTGGGGCTGATGGCAGCTAAGCATCCAGCAACATCTGGGGAAGCCCAGGTTCCCCATTTCTGATTGCGTGTTTGTGTTCTTAAACCAAGCAAGCTGTGACTTCTAGGAAAATGACTTCTCCGTGTGGAATTGCAAAATAGAATCTGTGTGGTTTAGTGGTGGAGAGCGTTGGGCAGAGACCACGAAGAAGCAGGTTCTAATCTCTGCTCAATCAGCAAGTTCACTGGGTAACCTTTGTCTAATCTATCTATCTCTCTCTCTCTCTCTCTCTCTCTCTCTCTCTCTCTGTGTGTGTGTGTGTGTGTGAGAGAGAGAGAGAGAGGGGGGGGGGAGAGAAAGAGCTTAGCTACTTTGCAAGGTTGTTGCTGGAAGTTTGGGTGCAACTCAGCTTGCTGAGAGGGGTTTGCATGACCGGACACTGAGGTCCAGCTCCGAGGGCCTTCTGGCGGATCCCTCACTGCGAGAAGTGAAGCTACAAGGAACCAGGCAGAGGGCCTTCTCGGTTGTGGCGCCCGCCCTGTGGAATACCCTCCCACCAGATGTCAAGGAGATAAAACAACTATCTGACTTTTAGAAGACATCTGAAGGCAGCCCTGTTTAGGGAAGCTTTTAATGTTTGACCTTTTATTGTGCTTTTAATATTCTGTTGGGAGCTGCCCAGAGTGGCTGGGAAAACCCAGCCAGATGGGCAGGGTATAAATTATTATTATTATTATTATTATTATTATTATTATTATTATTATTATTATTATTGCAGGGCTGTGTGAAACCTTCAGCTTCCCAGGCCATCCCAGTAAATCTGTGCTGACTTCTCTTTGTCTTTTTGATGTTTAGTGTGATAAATCTTAGGCTGCATTCATCTTTACAACTTCTTCTGCTCATCACTTACTTCAGCCTTTCTCAACCAGTGGGTCCCCAGATGTTGTTGAACTACAACTCCCATCACCCCTGGCTAGCAAGGCCAGAGCTCAGGGATGATGGGAGTTGTAGTCCAACAACATCTGGGGACCCTCAGGTTGAGAACCACTGACTTACTTTCTCTGGACCTTGAGGCAAGAGGTCATATTGGAACTATCTTCTGAGAACAAAAGAGCAAGCATGACGTCTTTGTTTCTCCAACTAGATGGTTAGCTAACATCTCAGACCCCAGCGAGAGTATTGTGTCCAGTTCTAGGCACCACACTTTGAGGATATTGATGAGCTGGAAGGGTGTGCAGAGGAAGGCAACCAGGATGATAAAGGGTCTGGAAACACAGGCCTTATGCGGAACAATTGAGGGAGCTGGGTATGTTTAGCTTGGAGAAGAAAAGAGAGGTGTCATGACAGACACCTTCAAATATCTAAAGGGCTTCCACATAGAAGATGGAGCAAGCTGCTTCTCTGCTGCTCCAGAAGATAGGACCCAAACCAACGGATTCAAATTAGAAGAATGGAGATTCCAACTAAACAACAGGAAAAATGTTCTGAGGTTAAGAACAGTTTGACAGTGGAATGGACTCCTCAGAAGGCGATGGACTCTCCTTCCTTGGAGGTTTTAAGCAGAGGTCTGATGGCCAACTGTCATGGATGCTTTTGTTGAGATTCCTGCATTGCAGGGGGTTGGAATAGATGACCCTCAGGGTCCCTTCTGACGCTACGATTCTCTGATTCCTGTCAAGAATGTAAAGTTAAAGGTACCCCTGACCGTTAGGTCCAGTCGCTGAACGATTTTGGGGTTGTGGCGCTCATCTCGCTTTATTGGCTGAGGGAGCTGGCGTACAGCTTCTGGGTCATGTGGCCAGCATGACTAAGCCACTTCTGGCGAACCAGAGCAGCACACAGAAATGCCGTTCACCTTCCCGCCAGAGCGGTACCTATTTATCTACCTGCACTTTTACATGCTTTTGAACTGCTAGGTTGGCAGGAGCTGGGACCAAGCAACGGGAGCTCACCCCGTCGTAGGGATTCGAACCGCCGACCTTCTGATCGGCAAGCCTTAGGCTCTGTGGTTTAGTCAGGGAAAGCTGCACTGGCAAATAGACAGTTGAAAATATATATATACACAAATAAAGCTGTATTCGACGGACGGAAGGATATATGATTTCTGACATGACTGAGAATTGTAGTGCCAGGGACAGAGAACTTTAAAGCGTTAAGATCAGAAGGCAGAAAATATGAAAACAATGTGAAGAGGTCCAGACTATGGGGAGCCTGGAAAAATTAATAATTACACTTTGAACTATAATTGGTCATTTTTTTTAGTTTATTATTTTTAATTGGATTATGATTCGAATATGTTGATTGGTTGTTTTTATTGGAAAATCAATAAAAATGATTTATTTATTTTTTTAAAAAGACCATAGCGCCACCCGCATCCCTATCAAGAATGTACTTCCTGTTATAAATGCAAGCTTTCTTCTTTTATACCAAGTCTCAGTCTGAATACCATTCAAGTAAAGGTGTGCTCCAGGCAAGGATCCGTTTAACGAAGCTGCGTCTAAACTCTGCCGTGTCTGCCATTCTGACCTTGGACAATAAAAGGGTGCAATAAAAGCTGTCATTGCGAAGAGCCGAGAGCAAACACAAAGCTCTCTGTTCCCTGATTCTCCCCCGTGCCTCCCGCAGAGGTGTCATAGGTTACCTTCTTATCTCCCGATAGCTCACCTTTGCTCTCTCTCTCTCTCGTCTCTACTAGATGAACAACGCAACGCTTGCCAACGCGTCTTCTCCCCCCGGCAGCATGTCTCCTGCCACGCTGCGCTTGGATTTCCTTCCGTCGGCGGTGGGCTCCGGCCCCCTGGTCGTAGGCGATGGCTCCCAGCTAAGGGCCGACCAGAACCACTCCCAAGACAGCCAGCATCTCTTCTTGACCACTTCGGCGGCCAAGGTGATCTCTGGCCTCTTTGTGTGGGCTGCCCTCGTCATCACTTGCCACCAGGTAAGTTGGGGGAAGCTGGAGGCCCCAGGCTCTCAGAAAGACCGTATCCTGCCATAGGGACGTGCCTCAGGCTCCGAGATCTTTAGGGGATGCACTTTTCTCAGTCCTGCCACCCAGAAGGGCAGGCTTGGTGGAGATATGGGAGAGGACCTTCTCAGTGGCTGCTCCCAAACCACTTTGGAACTCCCTCCCAAATAAGCTAGGCTGGCTCCCTCCTAGTTGTCCTTCTGCCGGCAGGTGAAGACCATTTTATTCCTTTGGGAACGGACTGTTTTTTTTAAAAAACGGGCTTCTAAATAGTGCTGTGTTGTTATTGAAATATTGGTAATAAAAACATTTCATTACCTTTTAACAATTATCTTGTACGCATACCCCTTGACATTTTGTGAATCTTTGTACTTTTGTCCCATTTACTGTACTTGTTTCCCCCGATTTGAACTATAAAATGGTGGTTTTATTGAGTCAAAACGAGAGTACAGTACCCTTAAACAATTTTTTAGAAAAGTATGTATTTTTAAAAATACTTTCTGTATTTTATCTGTGCTGTTTATATTTGTGTAAGCTGCTTTGAGTCCCAGTCTGGGGAAAAAGCACAACAACAACAACAACAACAACAACAACAACAACAACAACAACATTATAATTATATAATAATAGGGCTTTTTACAGTTGTTTACCTTCCCCAAGTTCATGCCCTCCAGATGATGTTCAACTACAACTCCCAGCATGCCAAGGGAAGACACAAGTCTAAAATAATAAATTTTATTTATACCCCGCCCTTCGCGGCCAGAGCCGGGCTCAGGGCGGCTAACACCAGTAAAATTACAGTAAAAACATAGTGGGGGGGGGGGGAAACCAATTTAAAATACAAGTTAAAATGCAATTTAAAATCCAGCCTCATTTTAAAAGTAGCCCATGGATCAAAACCATACAGGGAGGGAAACATAAGGGTCAGACTGAGTCCCAACCAAAGGCCAGATGGAATAGCTCTGTCTTGCAGCCCTGCGGAAAGATGTCAAGTCCCGCAGGGCCCTAGTCTCTTGTGACAGAGCATTCCACCAAGTCGGGGCCAGTACTGAAAAGGCCCTGGCCCTAGCTGAGACCAATCTAACCACCTTGCGACCTGGGACCTCAAAAATGGTTTCATAATAAACACCGCTTAACAGCAACATATCTTTGTGTTTTGTTTTTTGGAAGGTGCTGCAGCAATTTAAATGGGCTCCTCCTTACGAAGCATGATTCCTAGGAACCAAGGAAGCTGCCTTACACTGAGTCAGGCCCCTGGTCCATGGAGCTCAATATCGCTTACACTGACTGGCAGCAGCTTTCCGGGGTTCTGGACAAGGTTCTCTCCCAGCTCTGCTCGGAGATGCCAGAGACTGAACCTTGGACGTTCTCCATGCACCACAAGTGCATTGCATGCTTTGCATTCCAATGAGCTGTAGGCTTGTGCTTAGAACAAGATTCTAGTCCTCATGTTCTAAAGACGAGGCTGATTAACAAAAGAACATTGGAAATAGCCTTTTGGCAAGTGGATGATAGGTGTGTCTAGCTCGGTGTTGTCCACACCAGGGATGTCTCTGGAGGTTGCAGACTCCCAACTCCCATCTGTCTCAGACGATGTGGCTGATGGCTGAGGATAATAATAATAATAATAACTTTTTATTTATACCCCACTCTTCCCAATTCAAAAACCTGGCTCAGGGTGGCTAACAACAAATTTAAAACACTTTAAAACACTTAATTATAAAACCAGCATAAAATACAGTATAAAAACATGAATAACAATAAAATTCAAAAATCAATTAGTTAATCCCCAAGACTAGCTGGCTGAATTGGTCCTACTTGGGCCAGCGAGGAGGCCAGGGGAGAATTAGCTGTGGGGTCTCAGAGCGGGTGATCTTCATAAAAGGGGAGGGGGAGGGAAGAGAAGGGGGAAAAAAGATCAGGCTGAATTCAAATTAAAGGCCAGGCGGAATAGCTCTGTCTTACAGTCCCAGCAGAAGGAGGTTAAATCCTGAAGGGCCCTAGTCTCATGGGACAGAGCATTCCACCAGGTCGGAGCCATCACTGAAAAGGCCCTGGCCCTGGTGGAGGATAGTCTGACTTCCTTAGGGCCCGGGACCTCTAAACTATGGTTATTCATGGACCTTAAGGTCCTCTGCGGGGCAGACCAGGATGGGAGAAGCTTGCTGTCTTGCAGACATGGGCAAAGTTGGCTCTCCAGATGTTTTGGGACTACAACTCCCATGATCCCTAGCTAACAGGACCAGTGGTCAGGGATGATGGGAATTGTAGTTCCAAAACATCTGGAGGGCCGACTTTGCCTATGCCTGCTTGTGTTTCTCTGGAGTAGATGCCCTGCTTCCCACAGCCTTGCCCGTTTCTTTTCTTCCAGATCTTCTTGCACCTGAAAAGCTACACCATCCCCAACGAGCAGCGCTACATCATCCGTATCCTATTCATCGTGCCCATCTACACCTTCGACTCGTGGCTCAGCCTTTTGCTGATCGGGAGCCACCAATACTACGTTTATTTCGACTCGGTGCGCGACTGCTACGAAGGTGAGCCGGGTTTGGCGGTTCGGCCTAGGAACCTGGGCGCCTTGTTCTGCGGCGGGCTGATTTTGCACCGCTGCCCGCCGCATACGGCAAAAAATGTGCGCCCAGGGCTGTTTGATCCCGAGCAGCCTACACATGTTGAAACGCCTGGGTTTCTTTTGCAATAAAGTTCAGGAGCAAGGAGTTCATTTCTCTTCCGAGAACCCTTCTGTGATGAATTGCACAAGATATTCTGCGTGTGGCTCAGAAACACTGTGGCTGAGGACAGGCGCATCTTAGAGCATTGGCAGCATCCTTATCTTCTTCGGTGCAAAGCACACCACTTCCTCTCCAGGGCTGAGCTCTGCAAATCCTCCTGTCTCTCAACATAAATTTACTTTTCCGCAAGCATCCAGCAAAAGTCAACTGTGGACGGCATCAATTGGCTAGTACCAGTGTTGTCGCCAAGATATGTTTCAGCTCTTTGATGCAACAACTAAGGAAGCCTTTCTTTCTGAGGAGCAAGAAATGGGGTGGGAACATTGCACGTTTTGGCAGAGTCAAAACCTCTTTTTTGGTGTGTGTGGGGAAACAGGGAAAGGGAGAAATTCCAAAAGCAGTCCAATGAGGACTGGGTTTGCTTAGTAATGCAGGTGGACAGTGGTGAGGCTCTGAGAGGGTATGCAGCGGCTGGAATGCTAAACAGGGAAGACCTCACGCTGCAACATCTTGTTGCAGGCCACACTTACCGATTTTTTTTGCATTGCCCATGAGTTTCACAGTCTTCAGTCTGCCAATAGAACTGCTTTTGTTTCATCTTTTAAACACCTGCTGAAAACGTCCCTATTCTGTCAGGCTTATGCAGATGATTAAAAATACGTCTTTCCATGATAAGTTAGCTGATCTCTAACTTTTTATATGGTTTTTATTGTGTGGCTTTATGTACGGCTGTTGCAAACCACTCTGATATACTTTTCATGAGCAGTGGTAAATATATATACAGTGGTACCTCGGGTTAAGTACTTAATTTGTTCCGGAGGTCCGTTCTTAACCTGAAACTGTTCTTAACCTGAAGCACCACTTTAGCTAATGAGGCCTCCTGGTGCCGCCACGCCGCGGGAGCACGATTTCTGTTCTTATCCTGAAGCAAAGTTCTTAACCCAAGGTACTATTTCTGGGTTAGCGGAGTCTGTAACCTGAAGCGTCTGTAACCTGAAGCGTATGTAACCCGAGGTACCACTGTATATGGTTTTGTGTGGCTTTATGTACGGCTGTTGCAAACCACTCTGGTATACCTTTCATGAACAGTGGTAAATATATATATATAGATAGATAAATTGTAGGGTGGACTGTTTTTAACTGCCATTCTCTCTCCTTCTGTGTTTCAGCCTTCGTAATCTACAGCTTTTTGAGCCTTTGCTTTGAGTACCTCGGAGGGGAGAGCACCATCATGGCTGAAATCAGAGGGAAACCCATTGTGTAAGTTGCCATATTAGGCTGCTAATGTGGAAATGTCCACTGCTCCCCATTGGTTAGCATTGTCTCCCTTCAGCATACCCTTGGCACTCCTAGCCTGTATTGATGGGGGCTTGTCTTATCTTTTCCTAGGTCTAGCTGCCTCTATGGAACGTGCTGTTTACAAGGGATGTCCTATTCGATTGGATTTCTCAGATTCTGCAAGCAGGTGAGGTTCACAGGAGAGGCACTGCCTATCGCTGCAGTTGGACATTTTTCATCTCTGATGAAAATAAGACAGTGTAACCTCAGTTTTCAAACTTTTTTTTTTTTGGTTAAATCATTTTTATTAATTTTCCAATAAAAAACATCCAATTAACATATCGAATCATAATAATCCAATTAAAATAAAAAAACTAAAATAAAAAAGACCAAATTATCATCCAAATTATAATTATTAATTTTTCGGGACTTCCCATAGTCTGGACCTTAAAGCATATCTTCAAATCTTTTAATCCATTCCGGAAGACCGTTCGGCTTCCGAAAAGTTCAAAAACCGAGGGTCAATGGCCTGGCTGCAAAGACAATGGAAAGAAATGAAGAACAACGGCTCAGAAGCCGTTTGGCTTCAGAAAATAATTCGAAAACCGGAGCAGTTACTTCTGGGTTTCCGGCATTCGGAAGCCAAAACATTCCAAAACAGAGGTGTTCGGGAACCGAAGTTTGACTGTACCTTCCAGGGAGCTAGCTGTGTTAGTCTCTTGTGGCAAATGCAGAGAGAGAGAGAGAGAGAGAGAGAGAGAGAGAGAGAGAGAGAATAATAATAATAATAATAATAATAATAATAATAATAATAATAATAATTTATTATTTGTACCCCGCCCATCTGGCTGGGTTTCCCCAGCCACTCTGGGCGGCTTCCATAAAAACCAGAAATACACTAAAATATCACAGATTAAAAACTTCCCTGAACAGGGCTGCCTTAAGATGTCTTCTGAATGTCAGGTAGTTATTTATCGCTTTGACATCTGATGGGAGGGCGTTCCACAGGGCGGGTGCCACTACCGAGAAGGCCCTCTGCCTGGTTCCCTGTAGCTTTGCTTCTCGTAATGAGGGAACCGCAAGAAGGCCCTCGGCGCTGGACCTCAGCGTCCGGGCAGAACGATGGGGGTGGAGACGCTCCTTCAGGTATACTGGGCCGAGGCCATTTAGGGCTTTAAAGGTCAACACCAGCACTTTGAATTGTGCTCGGAAACGTGCTGGGAGCCAATGTAGGTCTTTCAAGACCGGTGTTATGTGGTCTCGGCGGCCGCCCCCAGTCACCAGCCTAGCTGCCGCATTCTGGATTAGTTGTAGTTTCCGAGTCACCTTCAAAGGTAGCCCCACGTAGAGCGCATTGCAGTAGTCCAAGCGGGAGATAACTAGAGCATGCACCACTCTGGCGAGACAGTCCGCGGGCAAGTAGGGTCTCAGCCTGCGTACCAGGTGGAGTTGGTAGACAGCTGCCCTGGATACAGAATTGACCTGCGCCTCCATGGACAGCTGTTTAGGGCTTTAAAGGTCAACACCAACACTTTCAATTGTGCTCAGAAACATACTGGGAGCCAATGTAGGTCTTTCAAGACCGGTGTTATGTGGTCTCGGCGGCCGCCCCCAGTCACCAGTCTAGCTGCCGCATGCTGGATTAGTTGTAGTTTCCGGGTCACCTTCAAAGGTAGCCCCACGTAGAGCGCATTGCAGTAGTCCAAACAGGAGATAACAAGAGCATGCACCACTCTGGCGAGACAGTCTTTGGGCAGGAGGGTCTCATCCTGCGTACCAGATGGAGCTGATAAACAGCTGCCCTGGATACAGAACTGACCTGCTCCTCCATGGACAGCGGTGAGTCCAAAATGACTCCCAGGCTGCGCACCTGGTCCTTCAGGGGCACAGTTACCCTATTCAGGACCAGGGAGTCCTCCACACCAGCCCGCCCCCTGTCCCCCAAAAACAGTACTTCTGTCTTGTCAAGATTCAACCTCAATCCATTAGCCGCCATCCATCCTCCAACCGCCTCCAGGCACTCACACAGGACCTTCACCGCCTTCACTGGTTCTGATTTGAAAGAGAGGTAGAGCTGGGTATCATCTGCATATTGAAGGACACCCAGTCCAAACCCCCTGATGATCTCTCCCAGCGGCTTCATATAGATGTTAAAAAGCATGGGGGAGAGGACGGAACCCTGAGGCACCCCACAAGTGAGGGCCCAGGGGTCTGAACACTCATCCCCCACCACCACTTTCTGAACATGGCCCAGGAGGAAGGAGCGAAACCACTGTATAACAGTGCCCCCAGGTCCCAGCCCCTCAAGACGGTCCAGAAGGAGAGAGAGAAACAGCCTTGCCTCATCTTGTAGCAAAGGATTTAATGATTTTCCTTAGACAGAAAGCATTTATCGTCCCTTGGAAGCTATGTGCAAGCATTGTTGTTGTTCTTGTTTCTACAGATGTGCAAAAAACCCCAACAACAACCCACACATAATACTTAGGGGGGAAATTTAAGAGAACTTTAAGAGAAAGGGTGGACAAGAAATAGAAACAAATAGTGCCAGGATACTGGGACTTACAGGCATATGTGGTGGGACTGCCCCAAAGTAAAAAGGTTCTGGACAAAATTAACTTCTGAGATCTCATTGATAACTGAAGAAATGATTCATTCCTCCCCTTGTCTCTTTTGAATTTATTTGTGCAATCGGTTTGAGACTTGAATAACAGTAGTTTCTCATCTTTTGATTGCGGCCCAGGCCATGATGGCCAGCTTTGGGGAGGCTTTTTATCTCAATACCCTGGATTACTAGTATTCCAAACCTTGGCAGATCGCCTTTGGGAGGGAAAATCACATAAACTAAAGGGCTCAAGGGACCAAAATGCTCAAGGTCTCGTCTTTACTGTTTGGATTCATTTTATTTCAGATACGAATGCAGTGGCTCAGGAGCCTCTGGTCCCATGGGTCTATGCGAGTGTTCA
Source organism: Podarcis gaigeae (assembly GCF_964106915.1). Taxonomy (NCBI): domain Eukaryota; kingdom Metazoa; phylum Chordata; class Lepidosauria; order Squamata; family Lacertidae; genus Podarcis; species Podarcis gaigeae. Next base: position 49,435,666 of record NC_139690.1, on the reverse strand, counting down.
GAGTTATATACAGGCAGCTCTCAATTTAAGATGGGCTTATGTTTTGGGGATAGCACCTAAAGCCATAATTTATAGTCAAAACACACTGGGTTCCGTGGTGGGTGGGACTGCCAAAGGTTCTTTTACCCTGGATGCCTGCCACTACTGCCCTTTTTATTTTATTTTAATTTGCATCACGCATAAAGCTGAATGCACACAACTTAAATGCACACAAGTTGCCTCTGGTGGTAGGAAGCGTGTGACTGTGATGCATTTTCACTGCCTTAATGTGCTTCAGCTGTGATGGTCCAATCTTTCTAGGCAACGCTGCAGTTCTGCATTGTGAAGCCTCTGATGGCGATCATCACAATCATCTTGCAAGCCTTTGGGAAATACAACGATGGCGACTTCAAGTGAGGAGACGGGAGGGAGGGTGTGGGGCAAGGGTGGGTGGTTTGTATGGTCTGGGGTGGTTCAACGCCTTGACAGTTTTCCTTGGAAGAGGAAAAGCTCAGGGCAGCTCTCAAAAGGCAATTGAAATGCACACACAAAAAAGCAGCTCGAAACCAACACTATACAGTGGTGCCCCGCAAGACGAATGCCTTGCAAGACGAAAAACCCGCTAGACGAAAGGGTTTTCCGTTTTGGAGGTGCTTCGCAAAACGAATTTCCCTATGGGCTTGCTTCGCAAGACGAAATATCTTGCGAGTTTTTCCGACTTTTTTTTCCTCCTCCCCCCTTTCTAAGCCGCTAAGCCGCTTATCTGCTTATCCGCTAAGCTGATAAGCCGCTAAAAGCCGCTAAGCCGCTAATAGCGCTAATCCGCTAAGCCGTCAATGGGCTTGCTTCGCAAGACGAAAAAACCGCTAGACGAAGAGAATCGCGGAACGGATTCTTTTCGTCTTGCGAGGCACCACTGTATTATTATTATTTTAATGAAGCAACAAACCATTTTTGCTTGGTTGACCCACCGAAAAATTTAAATGATTAAAAGCTGCTAAACTGCCGCGAGAGAGGAATGCAAATGGCCGTGATTTGATTACATTTCACGAAACCATGTGGTTTCACTGCATCCACAATGAATAGTGATTGTGGACCTCTTTCTCCAAAGGAACCAAGGCTGCTTGAATCTCCTTTCTATATACAGTGGTACCTCGGGTTACATACGCTTCAGGTTACATACGCTTCAGGTTACAGACTCCGCTAAACCAGAAATAGTGCTTCAGGTTAAGAACTTTGCTTCAGGATGAGAACAAAAATTGTGCTCCGATGGGTACAAGATGGGTGACACCTGGCTTGAGAGCAGTACATGTGAAAAGGATCTAGAAAGGAGCTAAAAAAGCCAATGCAATTTTGGGCTGCATCAATAGGAGTATTGCATCTAGATCAAGGGAAGTAATAGTGCCACTGTATGCTGCTCTGGTCAGACCTCACCTGGAGTACTGTGTCCAGTTCTGGGCACCACAGTTCAAGAAGGACACTGACAAACTGGAACGTGTCCAGAATGGTCACCAGAATGGTCACCAAAATGGTCCAAAATGGTCCAAGGCCTGGAAACGATGCCTTATGAAGAACGGCTAAGGGAGCTGGGCATGTTTAGCCTGGAGAAGAGGAGGTGATATGATAGCCATGTTCAAATATATAAAAGGATGTCACATAGAGGAGGGAGAAAGGTTGTTTTCTGCTGCTCCAGAGAAGCGGACACGGAGCAATGGATCCAAACTACAAAAAATAAGATTCCACCTAAACATTAGGAAGAACTTCCTGACAGTAAGAGCCATTCGACAGTGGAATTTGCTGCCAAGGAGTGTGGTGGAGTCTCCTTCTTTGGAGGTCTTTAAGCAGAGGCTTGACGACCATAGGTCAGGAGTGCTCTGATGGTGTTTCCTGCTTGGCAGGGGGTTGGACTCGATGGCCCTTGTGGTCTCTTCCAACTCTATGATTCTATGATTCTATGATTCTATGACAGCGCAGCGGCAGCAGGAGGCCCCATTAGCTAAAGTGGTGCTTCAGGTTAAGAACAGTTTCAGGTTAAGAACAGACCTCCGGAACAAATTAAGTACTTAACCCGAGGTACCACTGTAACTTGAATCCATATTCCATGTGACAGCCCTTAAAAATTTGAAGAGGGCTATTGTATCTCCTCTCAGTCGTCTCTTCCCAATTCTCTCGACCGTTCCTCATCAGGCTTGGTTTCCAGACCCTTGATCATCTTGGTCGCCTTCTGCACACATTCCAGCTTGTCAACATCCTTCTTAAATTGTTGAGGGGGGTTAAATGAGAAGCATGATGGAATCAAGCACAGTCCCTTAAGTGACTTGGTGAAAGGAGAGGGATCTAAATCATAGAATCATAGAATCATAGAGTTGGAAGAGACCACAAGGGCCATCGAGTCCAACCCCCTGCCAAGCAGGAAACACCATCAGAGCACTCCTGACATATGGTTGTCAAGCCTCTGCTTAAAGACCTCCAAAGAAGGAGACTCCACCACACTCCTTGGCAGCAAATTCCACTGTCGAACAGCTCTTACTGTCAGGAAGTTCTTCCTAATGTTTAGGTGGAATCTTCTTTCTTGTAGTTTGGAACCATTGCTCCGTGTCCGCTTCTCTGGAGCAGCAGAAAACAACCTTTCTCCCTCCTCTATGTGACATCCTTTTATATATTTGAACATGGCTATCATATCACCCCTTAACCTCCTCTTCTCCAGGCTAAACATGCCCAGCTCCCTTAGCCGTTCCTCATAAGGCATCGTTTCCAGGCCTTTGACCATTTTGGTTGCCCTCCTCTGGACACGTTCCAGTTTGTCAGTGTCCTTCTTGAACTGTGGTGCCCAGAACTGGACACAGTACTCCAGGTGAGGTCTGACCAGAGCAGAATACAGTGGCACTATTACTTCCCTTGATCTAGATGCTATACTCCTATTGATGCAGCCCAGAAGTGCATTGGCCTTTTTAGCTGCCGCGTCACACTGTTGTAAATGCAATGATTGTCTAATGCTTGGTACCTCCATGTGTGTTTTATGCTTCCCAGCATTCACAGTGGCTACCTCTACATCACCATTATCTACAACTTCTCCGTCAGCCTGGCTCTCTATGCTCTCTTCCTCTTCTATTTCGCCACCATGGAGCTCCTGCGACCTTTTGAGCCGGTCCTTAAATTCCTCACCATCAAGGCAGTTATCTTCCTCTCTTTTTGGCAAGGTGGGTTTCCGTCTTTCCGTCTCCTTCAGAGGCAGCACCTCCTCTCTTCTGACTGAGCAAGCTCTGGGGGAGAACCAGTGCTGTGTAAACATTAAGAGGGTTGGGCTGGGACCCAGCAGGTCAGGGTTCGACTCCCCACTTGGCCATGAAGTTTCTTGAGTGAGCTCTTTGGAAAAAGGGCTGGAATAGGAACGAAGGCTTTTGAGACTTGGCAGCTAAAGCCAAGGACGTACCTGGCAAAGGTTGGCCCCCGCCATGGGCTCAGGCCCAAAGGGGCATGAATATCATGCTATTTCCCTGCCCCAGAAGGGAGGAAATGGAGTATTTGTGCCGTGTAACATGGAGGTTCCTCTACCACTATTAAAGTACAGTCAAACCTCGGTTTTCGAACATACTGTATTTTGCGCCCCATAGGACGCACCGGCCAATAGGACGCACCTAGTTTTTTTTTGGGGGGGGGGAAATAAAGAAAAAAATGTTTATTTCCCCCCCCCAGGTGCGGGGCTGGAAGAACCAGGTCGGGGAACAGCGGGAAAGCACGCTCCGCCTCCCCGCTGTCCCCCGAGCTTGTGGGGCTGGCGATGGGGAGAAGTGTGCTGAGCCCGGGACTGCAGGCAGCTCTGCGCAGCCACCGGGAGCCGGGCGGGACTTCGCGCCCCGCTCCCGATGGCCGCGCAGAGCTGCGCTGAGCCCGGGACTGCAGGCAGCTCTGTGCAGCCCTCGGAGCCGGTCTCCTGAGGGTTGCGCAGAGCTTCCTGAAGCCTGGAGAGCGAGAGGGGTCGGTGCGCACTGACCCCTCTTGCTCTCCAGGCTTCAGCGAAAGCCTGCATTCACCCCATAGGATGCACACACATTTCCCCTTCATTTTTGGAGGGGAAAATGTGCGTCCTATAGGGCGAAAAATACGGTAATTAATTCCGGAAGCCCGTTCAGCTTCCGAAACATTCGACAACTGAGGCCCGGCTTCTGATTGGTTGCAAGAGCTTCCTGCATTCAAGTGGAAGCTGCGTCGGATGTTCGGCTTCTGAAAAACATTCGAAAACCGGAACACTTACTTCTGGGTTTTCGGCGTTCAGGAGCCGAAACGTTCAAAACCGGAGCCATTCGGGTACCAAGGTTTGAGTGCAGCATTGGTGGCAGCAGGGACCAGCATTGCACCAATCTGACTCCAGGAAATTTGTCCTACCAAAGTGAGAGGTCAATGGAGCTGTGAAGGGGAGGGGAGGGGGAAGCCAGGTTGTTCATTGTCCCTAAGGTAAAGGTAAAGGGACCCCTGACCATTAGGTCCAGTTGCGGACAACTCTGGGGTTGCGGCGCTCATCTCGCTTTATTGGCCGAGGGAGCTGGCGTACAGCTTCCGGGTCTTGTGGCCAGCATGACTAAGCCGCTTCTGGCAAACCAAAGCAGCGCACGGAAACACTGTTTACCTTCCTGCCGGAGTGGTACCTATTTATCTACTTGCACTTTGACATGCTTTTGAACTGCTAGGTTGGCAGGAGCAGGGACTGAGCAACGGGAGCTCACCCCGTCGCGGGGGTTCGAACCGCCGACTTTCTGATCGGCAAGTCCTAGGCTCCGTGGTTTAACCCACAGCACCACCCACGTCCCTTTTCATTGTCCCTAGGGGGGGCATTATTGTTTTGATTGAATTAATTACTTGTGTTTTGTCTTGTACTTTATTCTGTGAACTACCCTGGAATCTCTTGATGAAGGGCGGTATATTGAATGAATGAATGAATGAATGAATGAATGAGGGGATAGACAGGCTGAGGCTCAACTGGGCTCTCTGGCACTGCTTGCAACACCTGGAAAAATTTACCCACGCACGTCTGTGTTTAAAAGTAACATAAAAAATGATGAGAGACTAATTCATCGTTCACCTCATCTGCAGATGCCTCCCTTAAATACTTGAAGAAATACAGTCATACCTTGGTTCTCCAACGCCTTGATCCTTGAACATTTCAGTTCCCAAACACCGCAAACCCAGAAGTGTTCCAGTTTGCGAACGTTTTTCGGAAGCCAAACGTCTGACGCGGCTTCTGCTTGAGTGCAGGAAGCTCCTGCAGCCAATCGGAAGCCGCACCTTGGTTTTCAAACAGTTTTGGGAGTCGAACCGCCTTCCAGAATGGATTAAGTTTGAGAACCAAGGTACCACTGTATAGGGAGCTGCCTTAAAGTGATTTAGGTCAGAAGGAAAATGAGTTGATACTGATTTATATTTATATGTAACTTTGTATTAATGTCACATTTTAATATGTATATTTTTGCAATATTTTGTTTGAGTCGTTCATTGTTGCTTCTGTTTTGTACACCGCTTAGAGCTATTTTCCATATATTAAGCGGTATACAAATGAAATAATAAAATCAAATAATCAAAAATCAAACCTGCACTGACCGGCAGTCGCTCTCAAGGGGTTTAAGGCAGGTGCAAGGGATGGGCGGGGGGAAGGCAGCAATACAGCTCTTTGCCAAGGGCACAAGGGAGTCTGGGCACATCTCTGGCTAAAACCCTGGTGGCAAAATGATGTACCGTACCTCACGAGATCCTGGTGACATGCAGAACTGTTCCGTGGACCTGTGGGAAACCCACATGTGCCAACAGGACTTGACAAGCCACCTAATGCTTGGGTCGCTGATAAATTGACAAATATTCCCTTTGCACAGGGATGTTGCTGGCTATCCTGGAGAAATGCGGGGTGATCCCAGAGGTTCAGATCATCGATGGGAACACGGTGGGAGCCGGGACGGTAGCAGCCGGCTACCAGAACTTCATAATCTGCATCGAAATGCTGTTTGCTGCCATCGCCCTCCGATACGCTTTCACCTGCCAGGTGTACAGGGAGAAGAAGGAAAGTGCGACATGTGAGTGTTCTCAACAAGGTTGTGTTCTTCTGAAGCTAGCCTTCTGCCACCTGGTTCCATACAGATGTTTGGGGCCGCATCTCCCAAATTGGCTGGGGCTAATGCAGTCTTAAAACATCTGGACAGCACCAGGGTGAACGAGGTCGCTTTAAGTCAGGGCTTCCCAAACTTGGGCCTCCAGCTGTTTTGGGACTACAATTCCCATCATCCCTGACCACTGGTCCTGATAGCTAGGGATGATGGGAATTGTAGTCCAAAAACAGCTGGAGGGCCAAGTTTGCAAAGGCCTGTTTTAAGTGTACAGGGAGATGGGAGGCGGAATCAGAGGAGCAGAGAGAAACCAAACCTGGAATTGTTTGTTTCTTTCCTCTTATCGTTACACTATAATTCATAAGTGCGAAGGATGGATGAATAGCAGTACTCAAGTAGAGGATGCGCTTGTGTGAAATAACCCAGTAACAGGGCTCTGCACCCTGGATTCAGCACCAGATATAAATATTGCATATTAACTGTATTTGCATGCTTTTGTTTCTGATGTATACCGTATTTTTCACTTTATAGGACGCACTTTTTCCCCTCCAAAAATTGAGGGGAAATGTGTGTGCGTCCTATGGAGCGAATGCAGGCTCCTTGGCTTCAGCGATAGCAATGCTAAGCCTCTGAAGGGCAGATGGAGCACTCCCTCGGTGCTCCAACGGCTTCGCGTGGCTATCCCTGAAGCCTGGAGAACGAGAGGCGTCGGTGCGCACCGACCCCTCTCGCTCTCCAGGCTTCAGGGACAGCCGCACGCAGCCCCTCTGGCGGGGAGAGGCTGCACGTGGCTATGGCTTTTTTAGCCCCACACAGCTTCTCCCGGGAGGGAGAGGTTGCGTGGGGCTAAAGAGGAAGCCAAAACAGCCAGCGGGATCCATCCCGCTGGCTGCCTTGGCTTGTGACATAGCCGTGCGCAACCCCTCCGGCAGGGAGAGGTTGTGCGCAGCCTGTACGCAGCTTTTTGGGGCTGGGGGGGGGAATAAGATTTTTTTCTTGATTTCCCCCCCTAAAAACTAGGTGTGCCCTATGGTCCGGTACGCCCTATGGAGGGAAAAATACGGTAAATGCTTCTTGGAAACAGGGTTTTTTCTGGCCGAGGGGAAAGGAGAGAAAAAAGACTAAATTGGTCAGGAAATGGGTTTTAGAGAAGGAATCTGGAGCTGTATTGGCAGACTGGCACCCTCTTCTTTGACTGAGGTTACCTTGGCCTTGTGATGCCATCTCCTCCTTTCCCTTTATTAAGGAGGAAACCAGCTTTTAGGTCAATAAAGAAATTTAAATAAAAGTCATCAATCTGAAGGTGAACAGCACTTGGCTCTTGAGATATTGAAGGAGCTTTTCATCTTTTAAGGAGGTGCTGTCTGGCAGCTGACGCTTAGGAGGAATTCAGTCTTTTTCAGGGAACAGTGTTTGGAGTGGAGGGAACAATGGTGTCATTTCCCCCCAGCATAGGTGCCAACTCCCTGGGGCCCTGGGTGCCATAGCACCCACAAAATTCCCCATAAATGCGCCGGGCACCCACAAATTTAGGTGCCAGGGCCATGCACATTGCATGGCACCCACGACACTGGACACCCAGGGTCGTGGCACCAAGCTGGCCCTCCTGCCCCCCTAGATTACTATAAAATGGAGAGGGAGGCATGGTTTATAACGTGTGTGGAAGGAAAAGGCTAGAATCGTTCTGCTCTGAGGGCCTTCTGGCGGTTCCCTCGCTGCGAGAAGCCAAGTTACAGGGAACCAGGCAGAGGGCCTTCTCTGTAGTAGCACCCGCCCTGTGGAACGCCCTCCCACCAGATGTCAAAGAGAAAAATAACTACCAAACTTTTAGAAGACATCTGAAGGCAGCCCTGTTTAGGGAAGCTTTTAATGTTTAATAGTTATTGTATTTTAGTGTTTTGTTGGAAGCCGCCCAGAGTGGCTGGGGAAACCCAGCCAGATGGGCGGGATATAAATATTATTATTATTATTATTATTATTATTATTATTATTATTATTGTTATTATTATTGTTATTATTGTTATTATTGTTATTATTATTATTTCAATAGGGCCAAAGTAACCGGAGACTGGGGCAGAATTCTTATTTTAACATGTTTTGGGTCTTTTTGAACAACTGGTGGCCCCAAAATACTAAACGACTGGTCCTACATAGTGCTGCTGTTTATGATCTGAACAGACAACTTTGTTTTCTGGTAGTTTTTCCCAACCTGGTGCCCCCAGATGTCCAACTCCCACCAGCCTCATTGTGGTCCAATGGTAAGGGTTGATGGGGGTTGTAGTCCAACAATGTCTGGAGATCACCAGGTTGAGGAAACTTGCTTTTTGAGAAGGCTTTTCTTAGTTGCTTCTTTCTAAATATTATTATTATTATTATTATTATTATTATTATTATTATTACCTCACCCATCTGGTTGCGTTTCCCCAGCCCCTCTGGGCGTCTCCCAACAGAATATTAAAAACATGATAAAACATCAAACATTACAAACTTCCCTAAACAGGGCTGCCTTCAGACATCTTCTAAAAGTCAGATAGTGGTTTGTTTCTGTGACATCTGATGGGAGGACGTTCCACAGGGCGCGTGCCACCACTGAGAAGGCCCTCTGCCTGGTTCCCTGTAACCTCACTTCTCGCAGGGAGGAAACCGCCAGAAGGCCCTCGGAGCTGGACCTCAGTGTCCGGGCTGAATGATAGGGGTGGAGACGCTCCTTCAGGTATACTGGACCGAGGCCGTTTAGGGCTTTCAAGGTCAGCACTAACACTATTAATTGTTCTCGGAAACATCCTGGGAGCCAATGCAGGTCTTTCAGGACAGGTGTTATGTGATCTTGGTGGCCACTCCCAGTCACCAGTCTAGCTGCTACATTCTGGATTAGTTGTAGGCATGTTTACATGATTACGCTTCTCTCGTGTCCTCCTCTTGTTCCCAGCAAACCTTGCCCCAATGCAGAGCATCTCTAGTGGTCTGAAGGAGACCATGAGCCCCCAGGACATTGTCCAGGATGCTATCCACAACTTCTCCCCAGCGTACCAGCAGTACACACAGCAGTCCATGCAAGAGGCTGGCGAGTCGGGGCAGAACGGGCACGTGGAGCCCAAAGCCGATGGCCAACACATCAAGAAGAGCAAGAACATTGAGAAGAGGGTGCTGATAACCTCTGACGACGAGCTATAGGGCACGTCTCGCAGGTGGGAACCATGGTGGGCTTTGTAGGAAAGACCTCCTTGCCACCTTCCAGCTCAGTTGCTGCGGACAGAACCGGATGTCAGATGGGCTGGCCAACGTGAGAGAAAATGGAGGTGTCGCCACCAATCCCGTCAATTGGCTATTGCCTCGAGAAGGCTCAAATACTTGGAAAGTTGGTTTCTCAAGCCCTCCCACTTCTTCGCGTTTCCTCGGCCTTTGCGCTCAACCCATTGCGTGAGCCTTTTCCTCTTGCTTTTGGGGATGCGCCATGAGGGCACAAAATGGCAGCATGTTCCGGAAAGTTCCAAGAGGTTCTGGAAGATGGCTTAGAATGCTTCCAGCCTCTCTCCTATTGGCTGAAGCAAAGATAGTGTAGTGGGGACGACTTTTCTCAGTTGGACTCTGAGCGACAGCTCTGGTTCCAAGATGGGAGTGAGCTGGGGACTGGCTTGGAAGAATGGGGAAAGGCCAGGATTGCGGGACCAGAAGTAATGGTTTTGAATGAAAACTGTGCCCCAACAGCAATATAGTCTGGGTTTGGTCCCATGGGAAGGAATGAAACAAACTGAAGTTTTGAGTGGGGAGCTGCAATGGCTACAGCTGAAAGCAAGCAGAAGTGGTGGAAAGTGGCAAGTGGAAAGTGAGGAACTCCTTATGGAGCAAATGAAGACTTCAAGGATGCTTAAAAATTGCTATTCCTGGTCCGTTTTTGGTGCTAAAGGAAAAACCTTTTAAAAAAAAAATCAAAAAAAATTTTTGGTGTGTTGGTTGAACCCAGATCTATCTCAGTAAAGCCATTTTAGCGAGACTGATCTGCTATGGATCAGGAATTTTGGCCCTGTATCGGAATTGAAACTGTTTCCTGGAGAGGAAAGCTGAGGACAATTTGACCACATAGTAGAAAGAATGTAGGCAGAAATCTTTGCTGGGTTTAACACAGACACACACTGTGTGGGCTCAGTTCTGGCTCCCACCATTGTGGAAATTCCACACATATAGGGGGCAGCATAAGAACTGCCTATGGCTCTCCCCTTGGAATGTAGAACATGTAGAAAGGAAGACTAGCCTATGGACCTCTAATCTTGTGCGACTCCCAGCTCCCCATCAGCTCCAGAGAGCATGGCCAATAGCTGTAGTTTCTGAGTCACCTTCAAAGGCAGCCCCATGTAGAGAACATTGCAGTAGCCCAAGCAGGAGATGACCAGAGCATGTACCACTCTGGTGAGACAGTGCGTGGGCAGGTAGGGACTCAGCTAGCATACCAGATGGAGCTGGTAGACCTTGGATGAGGAACTGGCCATCTTCATGGACACTCATCCAAAATGACCCCCAGGCTGCCCACCTGGTCCTTCAGGGACACAGTTACTCCATTCAGGAGCAGGGAGTCCTCCACACCTGCCCACCCCCTTCCCCCAGAAACAGTTCTTCCATTTTGTCGGGATTCAACCTCAATCTGAAGACCGCCATCCATACTCCAGACACTTGCACAGGGCGTTCACTGCCTTCAATGGTTCCGATTTAGAGAGGTAGAGCTGGTTATCATCCACATATTGGTGGATACTCAGCCCCAACTCCCTGATGATCTCTCCAAGTGGCTTCATAGAGATGTTAAAAAGCATGGGAAGGGGGACAGAGCCCCGAGGCACCCCACAAGTGAGAGCCCAGGGATCCGAACACTCATCCCCCCAACATCACTTTCTGGACATGGCCCAGGAGAAAGGAGCAGAACCACTGTATAACAGTGCACCCAAAACCCAACTCCTCTAGATGGTCCAGGAGGCTACCAGGGTCAATGGTACTAAAAGCCGCTAAGAGGTCCAGCAGAACCAGGAAACAGCTTTCACCTCTGTCCCTAGCCTGCAGGAGATCATTCAAGATTCTGCTTGAACAGCGCAACTTCTCTATGCAGTGATAAAATGTATGTAATGCTTTCTTCTCTGGATGTTGCATCTTTTACAGAGAGGTCAGAGAGGTGGCAACTGCTGGGAGTGTAAACTTGTACATTTTAAATTATTTATATAAAAAGGCTTCTAATAAAATGAAGAGGGGGGGGGGAAACATTTCTGTGTGCATTGTCAAATCACTGTTAAGTATTTCCCTAGCAGGCAAGCCCGTTCTCTGAATAGGAATCCTCTGTAACCCAGGAAGGCACAACCTGGGACTGGGAGGGATCAGGAAGCTGCCAGGAAGCCCCAAGGTTTGCAGAAGTACAAAGAAATATTTGTGGGGAAAAGCTCAAATTGTTCCAACCGAGTCAGAACTTCCTGAGCTCAGGCAAGCAAGACACTTTAGTACAGTCATACCTCGGCTCCCGAATGCCTTGTTCCGGTTCCTAATCTAAACGCGGAAGTGAGTGTTCCGGTTTTTGAACGTTCTTTTGTAAGCCAGATATTAAATACAATAATTCATGAAATACTAAAATATTAATATTGCTCCTCACTCACCCTAGTCAGCAAGCAGCAGAGCACATTTCCTTGCAGATTGTTGGGAGCAAGCTGATGATTAGACTCCTTTAAATTAAGCAATCCAGTCTGGCTTGCTCCTGGTAAGTTTCCCCTTTATTTCCTAATAATAATAATAATAATAATAATAATAATAATAATAATAATAATAATAATTTATCATTTATAGCCCGCCCATCTGGCTTGGTTCCCCCAGCTACTCTGGGGGGCTCCCAACAGAATATTAAAAACACGATAAAACATCAAACATTACAAACTTCCCTAAACAGGGCTGCCTTCAGATGTCTTCTGAAAGTCAGATAGTTGTTTATTTCCTTGACATCTGACAGGAGGACGTTCCACAGGGCGGGCGCCACCACTGAGAAGGCCCTCTGCCTGGTTCCCTGTAACTTCCTGCAGCCAATGAGAAGTTGTGTTTGGGAAGTCAAATGGACTTCTGGAATGGATTCTGTTCGACCTCCGAGGTATGACAGTATATGGTTCAGGGATATTCTGGCCAGGCCAAAGAACCAAAGGGGAGTGTAGAGCAGGACTCCTAAGGGGTGTTGCCTGGGCAGAGTTCTGAGGGCTGGAAACAGAAGCTTGGAGAGCTGCATGTGCCCCTCAACTCCTGTTTGAGCCTGATACAAACGCTACTGCATTTCAACTTTTGCTGTCTGCATCGAGGGCCCCTACATCTTTCACTTAATGCTGGACACAGAGCAGGGTAACTGATGGATTTTGTTGTCAGGGTTTTAAGCGAGTTGTCACTGTTGCATCTTTTCCTAGACGCGCTTGAGACAACTAGGTAAAGGGACCCCTGACCACTAGGTCCAGTTGTGGCCGACTCTGGGGTTGCGGCACTCATCTTGGTTTATTGGCCGAGGGAGCCGGCGTACAGCTTCCGGGTCATGTGGCCAGCATGACAAAGCCGCTTCTGGCGAACCAGAGCAGTGCACGGAAATGCCGTTTACCTTCCCGCCGGAGCGGTACCTATTTATCTACTTGCACTTTGACGTGCTTTTGAACTGCTAGGTGGGCAGGAGCAGGGACTGAGCAACAGGAGCTCACCCCGTCGCGGGGATTCGAACTGCCAACCTTCTGACTGGCAAGTCCTAGGCTCTGTGGTTTAACCCACAGCGCCACCAGCGTCCCTCGACACAACTACTAGTGCTCTAATTAAGTGTGCATGACATCTCCTGCCTGGAAGCCTAAGGCTGCTAACAAATTAAAAGCCCTTCAGGCTTTTCCCATTAGCTTTCTCCAGCCCTTCTCGTCTCCCCTAGGAAGAGCCCTGTTCCATCAGGCCACAGGCCCATCATCATCTCCAACAGCTTGTTCCCCACAGTTGCCAAGAGGAAGCTCACAGGCAGGGCTTGTGCTCTCCAGCAGCTGTTGCTCTGAGGCACACCGTGGAGATGATTGCTGGAGAACTTGAAAGCTTGTTAAGGAGGGGGTAGTGTTTTAATTAGTCCTATGAAAGGCAGGATCGCTGCGGTTTTTGGAGTCCACCAACAGACTCTGCTACCTGCCAGCTTTTGTTCATTTTGGTTAGACTACGCAAATGCAGAGTGGCGGCTGGACGCCCTCCTTCCATCAACTGCTGCTGCCAAACATTTTGCTCTGCTTTACTTTGGGGCAACCCAAGACCTCCAGACACACAGCCCAAGCTTCTGCCCTGGGGAGGTCACTTTGGTGCTGCTAAACACAGCAGTTTGACTTCATCCCTGGAGACACACTCCATAATCTTCCCGAGGCAGACTGATGTCAAACTGTAGGCAAACTAAGGCCCGGGGGCCGGATCTGGCCCAATCGCCTTCTCAATCTGGCCCTCGGATGGTCTGGGAATCAGCGTGTTTTTACATGAGTAGAATGTGTCCTTTTATTTAAAATGTATCTCTGGGTTATTTGTGGGGCATAGGAATTTGTTCCTTTTTTTCCCCTTTTCAAAACATAGTCCGGCCCCCACAAGTTCTGAGGGACAGTAGACCGGCCCCCTGCTGAAAAAGTTTGCTGACCCCTGATCTAGGTCTTTCATGTAGCCCTTCTGGGCTCTGTGTAAGCTTTTGGAAGGAAGGCACCCTGAGGTCCCAAAGCTTTGAACATACTGATCACAGACCAGGTCAAATCTGAAACCAGAAAATGCTTTATTGGAAAGGTACAAAAAAACAAAAACAAACCAAAAACCAGTCATTGCAGCTTAAAATTTACAGCAATAAATTAACATTGTGTTGTAATTTTTTTTTTGTCAAGAGAAAAGTAGATTGGACACGCACACACACACAGTGAATATGCCTTACGAAACAGGCACCCACATTACTTGATATATCAATAATTTATTTCATAATAAAAAAGCAGCGCATGAAAAATAAATATCGAAATGAAAACAATCAAGTAAAACCACAGAAGATAATAGAATGAACGGGTGACAAAAAGAAAAGAGACACTTTCCTACAATTTTTCAAGGATGAGTGAAAATGGGGAAGAAAAGCATTATGGTCAGCTATCAGTGGGAAAACACTCCTCTGTTTATGGAGGTAGGGACACAAAACCTTAAACATTAAAACCAAATAGTGGTAAAGCTTAAAAAGACTTGAAAAGGGAGGGGGAAGGGAAGGGCTTCACTTCTTGGCTTTAGGCCACTGGAGTAACCTGAATTCCCTTCTGATTTCTCACATTAAGAAGCCTCACTGCTGACTGCTCCAGATACCCATTTCTCAAAAAGTTGCACATCCTTCACTGCAGGATTAAACAATCCAGCTTGTTAGCTTTCAAATACTGAAGCGTCATGTGTTATGGCAGCCTTCCCTGACCTGCTGTCCTCCAAATGTTGTTAAGAGGACAACGCTGACCATCAAGGGCTGGGGCTAATGGGATCTGGGAATACACGATGCAGATTGAGATGGCAGGCTTGCACCACCTGTGGGGAGGTCAATTTCTTTGATACTGCCCCATTTGTTTGTTTTTTAAACTCCCCTGTGTGTAGGAAGCCAACATGGAAGGGAGAAAGGTTTAGCATGGTTTTCTCCCTCATGCGCAAGGTTACTGCAAGTGAGGAGTGTTCAGTGCATTCAAAATCATGATCCACCCCCCCTCCCATGGAACCTGGTACAGTCCAGAATGCTGCCATCATGGTAGCCTACGCAACAGCTCCAATACTGAACAAGCCTTCCAAGCAGTTGGTCTGGCCAAACAGCAGCAGGGATCGGAACAGCACAACTGGCTGTCAGTGGACCAAAATTAGTCCATGGGATATTTCATTCAGCCAAATCATCTGCCCCTCTTGGAAATGCTAGCATTAAGAGAGTTCAGCCCCAGTGGAAAACAAGGCAGACCCCAGAACCCCCAATGGAAAGTCGTGCCCAATGTGGACATCATGCACAGCAACGGTGTTGTGCATGTTTCCAAGGCTCCTCTAACAGGTCCTGGAGGCTGGATGGGCAAAGATGTGCCAGACCTAGCAGAGAACAGCTGGACCTTGCATGAAGGTGAGCTGACACCGAGGCGGAAAGATACCCCAGGAGCCAAATTTGGGGCACCATTAAAGGCAGAACAGACATATCTGACCGCAAACCACTTGGCAGTTCCTTTGGAGGGGACACTAAGCTGGGCATGAGTCGCACCAACACTCAGAAAAGCCAAAGCATACACTGAACATCTTTTCATGTATGGAGAAACCAAGCTCAGGATGGTGGAAGATGATGCAGAAAACATGAAGGGATGTTTCGTGATTTATAATAAGTTGGCCTGCAATCCCTTGCTGCATGAATAACACACTTGAAAACACACACACAAACATCACAGGTGGTGGTTTGCGCACTTGGGTTGCATATTAACTCCCATGTTCAAGTGCCTTCCATGTAGGAATTGTCTAAGTAGGTATATGCATGTAGGACAGGCTAAGGATACAGATTCCTGCAGCGACTGATGGTACAATTTGCTCAGGTCTCCTCTCCTGAACTTCCCATCCTTTTGGTGCACAGACTTTTGAGAGGAAAGTGTTTCCAATGGATATCTCTGGCTGCAGCCACAGGTGTCAAAAAAGGAGGTGAGAAATAAAACTAAACAAAGCTTTCAGATTCCTTCTGTCATATTCCTGACTCGTCAGAGAAAACTATCGGCTCTTCTCTCCTCCCCACTTTCTCTTGGAAGCAGACTTTTTTTTTTAAATAAGAAAACGACAATATACCACACTAAAAAAGACAACAACCCAGACAATATCTTTTACAAAAAAATCTGTACGATAAAATGTATATAATTATGCATTTATTATATATATATATCTATATATATTTATATATGTTTCTATAAGTGTGTCTCTCAAATATTTCCACATGGTCCTTAAATGATATCCAATATGGATTACCTACCATGGCTATGGTAACGACAGCTTTAATAATGCCTTCGGCCTCTTGCTCCTGATCAAATTACAAAAGTACATAGTCCTGGTGTTGGTTGGGTTGTTTGCCCCACAGAAGCTGCTCTTAGTTCTCAAATTAACGGCAGAGATCAGGCTGAGGTCACTCCCTCAGAGATTCTCGTATTATCCACGGAAATTCTAGATGCTCCATGTGCCTGCAGACCACCTATGCAGGAGAAGGTTTTCCAGCACCTACCCTATGAGGAGAGTAAGCAGCAACCAGCTGGTGGTAAACACACAGCTGCTAAGGGCTAAACCCTAAGGCTGAAGCCATAATGCCACTGGTTGCAAACACAATTTCAGTTAGATTGTTGTTGGAGCGTCTCCTACCAGTTTCTTTTTTTAAATCAGCAATTGCTTGCCTGCACCTCTGGCCAACATTCCTAGAACTGAGGGAGGCAGGTGATTACTCAGTTGCAAAGAAACACTACTCAAGAAAATGTCTGTGTCTCTGTTCTTATTCTGAAAGGAAACCCCATGAAACACATTCAAGGAAACCCAAGAGCTGTACATCTATGGGACTCTAGCACTGTATGGTGGTCATTAACTGGATGCAGCCTGTATAGAACAATTTGTGGAGTCAACGTAGGAGCTGCTATTGGTGATGCCCTTCGTATGGCAGCTTTTGAGCAAGTCTAGTCTTTCGTTATCTCTATGATGAAACAGAGGTTGACACTATCCTCTCGTTTTCAGGGTCCTGGCTATGACAGTGAGCCTGTGGCCATACATATGTGGTTGAGCACCATTTCCCATCTGCCCCAGCCAACAAGGCTACGAGTGAGGAATTGTGGGAGCTGTAGTCCTGCAACATCTGGAGGGCCACAAATTCCACATTGCTCAGTTATGAGATGGTCCTGGGCTGTGGACAGCGGTTTCTTTCTCGAGAATAAATTCTGGGGTGTGGCAGGGGGAGGTTATGAAGCATCAGGGCATCCTTAATTCCATAATGGCCAGCCCTATTTGTTTTCCAAAGCTCCAACAGTGCAAATAATCTAAAACCTTTCTCCGCTTTAAGAACTCGAGAAGCTTGCAGAGATCCAGGGCATTTTCATAATTTTTTACAGGAAATAAGAGCAATATTGTGTGGTTTTTTTTTCTTCCTCAACCTTTGCTGAGGGGGTCAAAAAAGGCATGGGTTAAAACACAGGACATCAGCTTGCCTTCTAGAGGGTAATGTGAGGCCTGGAAAGAAATGAGGTAATCCTAAAAAAAAAAAGTCACATCTCAAGACTCAGAAAATAAGCCACCAGAACAGTGGGCTGGTAGGAATTTAAGTCTTGAATAGATGACTTGGTTTTTATTTTATTTTCCTTACAGTTGTTGCAAGTGTGCAACCCTGCTAACTCTTATTGAGTGTAGACACAGTAGGTGTTAGCGGCAGCGTTGGTAAAGGATTTGCCCTGTGCATGCACCCAACTGCCATGGGCGATATACCATCCATATTCCTAACTCCATCAAGGGAAGTGTGGTCTGTGCTTGCCACCATCAATGATTATGTCAAGCAGTGGTGTGTCAGGTAGAGTATCACTCCTGCAGCAGCAAACGCACACACAGAGTAGGAGTAAAGTTGGCACTGGCTATTTGGGAACACACACAAGGTTTTAAATCGCCACCAGCGTCTTCACCGGCCCGCCCTGGTTCAAATCCACCTTGCAGATTGCCCCACCGGCAATATTCAATGGTTCAGTTCTGTTTTGGAAGTTCTCCAGCCCTGTTATCAATATACAGAGTGGCGCATAATGTGCAAAACAGAGCTTGTTCCCTGTAAAAGGATGCCATCCTCCAAAAGGAGCAAGTCAGGGAGAAATTCCAGGGTAGCTTTTTTATTCTGGTATGCTTACTTGGGGCTTATGTGTCGAGTATCTGGTGGGGAGGCAGCATTCAAAAGGTCCTATCTTACACCAGCAGTCTAAAATGGTGCAGGCCATCTAAAGTGCTGCCACGTGGGGCATTTTGGCTCCAAGCCTCAGGGACCGCCCTCTTTTTATCTGGGAACCTTAAAGGAGTACCTTTTGCTAAGGAAGAGGAAGATTACTTGTCTTGCAGGCACAGCTTAAGTCAACTTGTACGAGGTCCTTTCTTTTCATTTAATCTGAAAACCTGTTGCTTTTCCTTACTTCCTTGTATTTTACAAACTCATTTACAAACTTCAACTCCTCTCTTTCCCCACTAAATTAAAAAATCTCTGCTTTCCTCTCCCTCCACTCTTCCACCCCACCTCCCAAGTCCTCTTCTGCCCTCCCCACCACCAACCAATCAGCTCCAATCCTTCCTGTCTCAGATCCACAAAACACATTTCTCCACCCATCCCACGTCCCAACTTTGCAATTACTTGAGAAAGAAACCTTCCTGCATTTTCAAACCTTCTTGCATTCCTTGGCAGCATTTCATCTATGCCCTGGTCTTGAGATTATCCCCAAGGATCTGTTCCCTTGTAGATATTTACATCTCCTAGGCAGCTCATCCAAGAACACCGCTCTTTGTTTTCATCACTCATCTTTGCCATATGTTGTCTTTTGGCATTAAGGAGCACCAAAAAGAGCTCTCGTGAAGTCAGAGAGAGGATATGTTAAGGCTTTGTGTTGATGTCACACCTGTTTCTGTCTCTTACGTGAAACTTTCTTGTCTTCTCCTGCATGCCTCTGCTTTACAGGCCTTTTAGCACACCCTGTAAGAGAACACCTTGTCAGAGCACGGGCTTCCTGCCGTTAACAGTCTCTCTCTCTTTTTTACAGCCCACCCACATCCCCACACTCTTAACACTTTCCCATTTCCTTTTCTCTGCAGCGTTGTTCAGTCTAGATCCAATAGTTATTGTTATGAGAAAGAGAGAGAAAGCAAGAGAGAGAGAGAGAATATTGATTTAGAAGTAACAAGACTACATTTTTAAAAAGACATCTGACTCACAGGCACATTGTGGGGAAGTAGCTAGAGAGACATTTTTGCATTGTAGATACTGCTCTGTTTGCTAAGCCACACGGCAAAGGGGAGGGGAGATAACCACACCAAAGGTGGAAATTCACCTGTGAAGGTGTTTCCATAACTGGAGAGATAAGACATTGTTCTATGACATTCTGATGAACTCTCAGCATAAGCTGCTCCAGAGCCAATTGCCCATTCTGTGACTGACATAAAGCTGACTACGATTGGACATATATTTTTTTTTCTGAAAGAAGGAAGAGGCTGTTCTTCATTTATTCAACTTGCCTGTCAATTCTGCCAGGCCATCCGTTTCTGAGTGGTTCAGTTTCACTCCAAAATGTTCTGGAGAATACCCTGATGTCTTCTCTTGACTGGGGAGCTGCCTGGGACTTAAAGAGGCTGTGAGGAGGAGTTGTGCAAGACTCCTCGTGCAATACCTACTACTTGATATGGCATTCCCATTTCAGCCAGAAGCGGCTTGACAGAACCTGAAGTGCCCAGCAAGAACAGCCCATTAGTTTCCCCCTTTGCAGAGTCCACTTGCTAGCTTTGGGGGATAAAATGGACTGCTGATCTTTCAGGAAGGCAGGCTCATCAACGAGATCCTACTCTCCCTTCCAAAAGGGCTGCTAGTTCTGCCACTTTGGACACTAGGAGGCTGCTGAAAACGGCACAGAAACGGACGAGATTTCTGCCGACTTCACGATGGTGATGACGCTGGTGGCGGCCACTTTGGTCGGAGTGATGGGCCCCCGGGCGACGGTGCGGGCAAAGGTCTGGAGCGCCTCGTACTTGGAGCGCAGGGCGTCCAGCTCTAGCTTCATGCTGCTGTTTTCCCGGGCGAGCTTCTCCACCTCCTGCTGCAGCTCCACCCGCTGCCTCTCCAGCTCCTCCTTCTGCGTCACACGCTTGATGCGGCAGCTGGCGGCGTAGCCCCGGTTCTTAAGCGTGCGCCGCCGCTGCTTCAGGCGGATGACCTCCTCTTTTGTGAGACCTCTCAAGTGCTGGTTCAGCTCCCGCACAGACATCGACACGAGTTCATCGTCACTGAGCACCGGGGCGTTCTCTCCCGACTCCTCCTTGACCTGCAGACACCAATGTCACAAAGGCAACTTATGGATCACAGAATCATAGAACAGGAAGGCACCACTAGGGCCATCTAGCTCAACCCCCTGCAGTGGAGCAATCTGTGGCCCAACATAGGACTCAAACCCACGACCCTGATGTTAAGAGTCTTGTGCTCTACTGACTGAGCTATCCCAGGTCTAACCATCGCTCAGCCTTGCTATCCTGTACGCCTCAGTAACTTCCTGATTATTTGCTATCATATCTGGAACTGCCCTTGAAGGCTGTCCAATTAGTTCCAAATACTGCTGCCCCTCTTTTGACCAAGATGAGCTGACAAAACCGTATTATACTTGTTCAGCAACTGCACTGGCTTCCAGTAGGTCTCTGGGCTCAAATCAAGGTGCGGGCTTTGACTTCTATAAGTCTAAACTGTTTGGGTCCAAAGTATCTCAGGGAATGCCTTCTCCCATGTAAAGATATACTAGAGCAGGAAGGAGGCATGCTGGGTTTTAGTGGTCAATCTCTGGGTTATTTGCAGCAGATCAACAAAGGTTCCTGGTCCCAAACAGCGAGTAAAATGGCCAGAAAAGCAACATTCTCTGTCATTGCTTTCCTTATGCTAATCACTTAATCTCTTGGCCTCAGTTTTCCTCATGTGTAATGATTGGAATAGTAATTGGCTGCCTCTGACCACTTCTTTGTGAATCTCTACTACCCAGTTTCAGAGTTCTGTGTCAGAATTCCTCATCTGCAGGAACTCAGATGGAGAATTCTACTTGAAATCTGCAGATGATCCAATGAGTGGCACTTGGTGCAGAGTAGTTTCTACCCAAGTCAACATTTACACCTGACTCTTCCCTCTGAGTCCAAAGCATCATTCACAAGAATCATTCATCATTTATATAAGAAAAAGCCTGAACCAACATAGTTAAAAGTTATGGTAATGTACTATTTTTTTTAAAAAAGTCTTATTTCACAATAATTAGCAGTATCATTCAGTTTTTAGAATTCAGATACGTGGCAGTAACTTTTCTTTTTCTGCTGCTGTGCTAAAGTTAGTTCTTTTAAAAATACCTGACCAGTATTTGATCTGCTTAATTGACCAAATCCTTTCCCCCTTCTTACAGAATTATAGGGTTGAAAGGGACCCCAAAATACATCTAGTCTAACCCCCTGCAATGCAGAAACACAGTTAAAGAATCCATAATAGGTGGTCATCCAACCTGTTCAAAAACCTTCACCACCTTCGGAGGGAATCCATCCCACTGTTGAACAGCTATTTAAATCAGTCAAATGCTCAACTGCAGTATGTAAATAAATTAATATTGGCTATCTGTTTGCTTCTGGGCCCAATTCACAGTGCTGATGTTAACTTTTAAAAGCTCTAAATGCCTTGGGAGCCAAGTATCTTATGAACTGAGTCTTCCCACATAGGTTATGATATTCTGCTAAAGCCCTTCTCTAGGTAGCTCCTTTAGCAACAAATGACAGGATCTTCTTAGCAGTGAACCCATCACGCCCCCCCACGCCCCCCATTTATCACCTATGCTGAGATGATATGTAATAGCCATCTTAAGAGCTATCACATGGAAGAGGGAGTATGCTTGTTTTCTCCTGCTCTGGAGGGCAGGACTTGAGCCAATGGTTTCAAGTTACAAGAAAAGAGATTCCGACTAAACTTACAGGAAAAACTTTCTGACAGCAAGAACTGTTTGACAGTGGAACAGACTCATAGGAGAGGTGGACTCTCCTTCCTTGGAGATTTTTAAGCAGAGGTGGATGGCCATCTGTCATGGATGCCTTAGCTGAGTTAGAGTAGATGACCTTTGGGTACCTTCCAATTCTAAGATTCTAGGCTCAGTCTTATTTTGGGGGTAGCCCCACCACCCCAAAACCACCCAGGGATTGTGAATTTGATGGATTTTTAAAAAATAAAATGGATTTCCTGTGTGTTGATATATTTTAAGAAATGTCAGCGTTTCATGGGCTGAGTGTTCAGCCACTCCAGGTCCCACATTTGGGTTGGACTAATAAAAGAATGCTGCCCTCATAAGGGATTTTGGCATTTTCCCAATGGGCCAATGGGCCTTTGCTTTTTGCCCACTTCCACAGCGGCATGTGGACATCCTGCTAGCTGCAGGGCAGGAAGCAGCAGAGTGGCTCCTTCCTTCCTCTCCACAAGCCACGTCAACCTCAGGATGTTGTACCTCAGAAGGGCTTCCCATGTCCCTCTTCCACGAGGAATGGAAAGGGAAATGACTCAGATGATTATGCACGGAAATTCATGGCCATATGAAGACATCCAGGAAATCTGTTACAGGACCTGAGTGTGTGAAGCTGTTTAACATGGAATCCTTTTAACAAGAGATGCTGGGGGTTGAATATGGAAACCTGTGCCTTGCAAAGATGGACCCTACCACCACACTGTGGTCCCCAGCCTGTGAGTGTGGCATGAATTTTCCTGCAAGATTCCATGAACTGCGTAAAACTTCACTGCAGCTCAAGTCCGGATACAGAATATTGTCCTCATCTCCAGCAAGTTAGACATAGGTATCCTTAGTTTCTCTTTAAAAAGCAATGAAGAAAAACTCTCTTCTGAAGTAAAGCTGCTTCACTGCGTTATCGGCAGGCAAAAGAATTTGGCACTGAACCATGTATTTTAAAGAATTACCGCTGGGGGAGGTAATAATTTAGAACAGGGAACCTGTGATGCCCCACAAGATGGAGTCTAGCTCACATCAGTGCCAGGCAAAATAGCCAATGGTCAGGGACTCTGGAAGTTGCAGTACAACAATACCTAGAGGTCTACAGGTTCCACGCTTGTGATTTAGGAGATCTGCCACAATGAAAACTATTTTCATATAGAGGACACACAGATTTTTTTTTTTAAAAAAATAAAAGCCTTGTGTCCTGCATTCTGTTTAACAAATGCTAGCCAGATGCCTCTGAAACAGCCTCCCCCAACCTAGTGCTCTCCAGATGTTTTGGATTACAGTTCCTCCAACCAGCACAGACAATGGTCTGTTGCAACCTGGGAGTTGCAACCCGGATGGGAGTTGCAACCTGGAATGTAAGGATGGCACTAAGTTAGGGAAGGCTGCTCTGGGAGTTCACAAGCAAGGTGTGAAGATAATAGGCACCTGCAGCATCTGGCACACAGACGTATATTGCCTCTGGCCATTAAGGTTCCATGAACTTGTCTCAGTTTTCCTTAAAAAGCCATCTATGCTTTATATCAGAATGCGGGGGGGGGGGGGGGAGCGGAGCCTGTGGTCCTCCAGATGTTGCTGGACTACAACTCCCAGCATCCCTGACCATTTGCCATCCTGGCTGGGGCTGATGATAGCTGGAGTCCAGCAACACCTGCAGGGTTGCAAGTTCCACTTCCCCATTTTATGCCACTTTACTTACCTTTAATGTTTTGTTTGGTTTTGGATTAGTCGTCATAACCTGGGTACGGTCACCTGGACAGAACTGCTCAGAAATTGCAACTAGATGGGAAGAGAAAAAGGGGAGAGAGAGAGAGGCAACAGGTTTAGAGAAAGGAAACAGACCCAGAAAAGACATTCTAAATGGGACATTTCCCCCACCACATTCATATGCTGCATTTCGATTCAGAGAACGTCACATATCTTTTATATGTCAAATCTATTTAAGGCAATGCTCCTCCATTATTTTTTGAACTCTTTCCCTTGTCTTTCTGAACCAATGCTCATTTCCGGAACCAAGTAAGCCAGCTTGCCAACCATTGAGCTCACAAGAGAGCATACAGATATACAGGCTCCTAAGTCAAAACAAAATTTTTTTTTTCTTCCAGTAGCACCTTAAAGACCAACTAAGTTAGTTCTTGGTATGAGCTTTCGTGTGCATGCACACTTCTTCAGATTGTGGATGGATGTGTGCCACCAAAAGACCGGGGCCAATTATCCAACAGTGGTATTAGAAAAGGCATAAATTCAAGGAGACCTTATTCGAGACCTCATCCTAGAACCCCTTGTGGGGAAACATCATTAGAAGAATGCTGTGCTCTTCCTGGGCTTCCCAATTCAGGTTGGGGTGGATGAGCATTGTAGATGTGTCAGGCTCAGATCCTGCTGTATCAGAGAAGTGCTAGGCAAGGGGGGTGGGCACACAATCAGCGGTGAAAACAGAATCCCCTAGTTGCTCAGTCTCATTCAGGGGATCTTTAAAGGCCAGAAAGCACCTCCTGATCTGTTGTGGCTTATCGGCATGGCTGGCTTCCCTGTCACTTTTCTCAACACCAGAATGAGTGGGGATGGGGATGGCACAGGCTCAATCTCTGCCTGATGCCCCCTGCTTGTAAGTTTAAAACCCACTGTAGTCTTGCGTCATTCCATAGCAAACACAAACTTAGTCTCATTGATCTGCACTGCCTTCTGTTAGGGGACAATCAGTTTGGGGCTGGGGAAGCTCTTTCTTCTGTGCCACTCCTGGAACTCTGTACTTCCTCCCTCTGTTGCCCCACAACCCCAACGTAAAATGAAAACTGCTGCCTTAAAGAGAATACATTAACAAAACCAGCCTTTTTACAATATAAGACGCAGGATGTGGGGAGGGAGAACTGAAGCAACATCATGCCCTACCCTGGCCATCAGTAGCCATTTCTGCTAGTTGGGGCATTGAGTGGAGCTACTAGAACTTCTAAGTCTCAAGTTGTCACTGATTTCCTCCTCCCTCCCAATCCATTTTCCTTATGTGAGGTGCCTTTTTAGATTACTAAAAAATAAACTAAAATATTAAAACCAATCCCTGCCCCTAGGTCTGCAATCTGTAAGTCACGTTAGGGAGCTTTTCCTCAACTGAAGAGCAGGATACAAATTATTTAAATAAATGAGATAAACAGGTCTATGATTTCAGTCTCACCTATGTTATTACAGGCAAAAACAGGGATTCCCCATTCTCTGTGATCCTATCAGACATCACAGGCATGCAACCAGAGCTCATTTAAAGAAAGAAGCAGCACTGATTATACAGGGTGAGTCCTTTAAAAGAGGCCCTGTGGATAGAGAGTACACATGTTCCATGGGGCCTCTTTTAAAAGACTCACCCTGTATGTATGTCTAAGAACTTGCATACAGACCCCTGGGTATGTAACACTGGACCTTCCTTGTTGAATAGGCATTATCTGTGTGTTCATGTTAGGCATGAGAGCCCAACACAGAGCTAGTTGCCTGCATTCACTAGACAAAGAAAGTATTAATATCTCAGATTGTACATATATAGGAACATAGGAAGCTACCTTATGTCTAGCTCAGTATTGTCTACACTGACAGGCAGCAGCTGTCCAGAGTTTCAGACAGGAGACATTCCTTGCCTTATCTGTAGATGCTGGGGACTGGACCTGGGACCTTTCGCAAGGGCTTCATCGCTGAGCTATGACCCTTCCCCATTAGAAAACCACTTTATACAGACTCAAGGCCGCTGGTCCACATAGCCTAGTGTTGTCTGTCCTAATGGGCAGCAGCTCTCCAATGCTCCCACCTTTTCTCGTCTTGCAACCACAAATCATTTTAGGTACAGTGCCAGGGTTGGATCTGAGTTCCTCTTCCTGCCTGAAAAAGATGCGCTCTGCCACTAAGGGGCTTTGCGCCTGAAGGCATGGAACCCAGACAAAATACGGGGTGATGTTTTTGGCTATTAGGCTGGGGAAGGATTGTGGAATAGCAAACCAGAACACCCGATAGGACCGAACACAACAGCGGCTTAATCCACACTCAGAAAGAAATCAGAGTGGCAAGATGGGAGAAGATGAGAAAGCAGCCCGAGTTAGACATCATTTCTGTCCAGGATTTTCATGTAATTACCAAGTTACTGAGGTAGGGAAGAGCTCCTCCATCCCTACCTCCCATCTCCCACACCACTGTGTCCACAGGCCTACAAAGACTTTAGACCCAATTTTTATCAATTTGCTTATCCTGGATCCCAGCATTTCATGATGCCAATCTGATTCTCTCCCCCCCCCCCCACACGGTTTAAGTGAGGGGGTTTCTAAATTTGGAACAGGTCCTTATCTGTTTGTCTGGGCTCCGTTTGTTCCGTAGAGCTAACCTTTTCTTCCCCAATCTCAACAGCTCTAGCCGATTGCTATTTTCTCCGTACAGTTTTTGAAAAACCATGCAGTAGTATCTTGGAAATCTGCACAAATTTATTACAATCACATAATCAGGGTTAGCAGATAGCAGAAACAGGGAATATGTTTTTCCCCCCAATTAAAAAAACAACACACACACACACACACACACACACACACAAACTTTTACTTAAGACACCCCACCACCCCACACGAAGGTCACCTAAGATCTAAGGGATGATAACCTCTGGCCTTAGTCCCTACCCTGCTAAAGATTTCAACAGTGCAAGTAGAAAAGTGAACAAATCTCTGCCCACCACCACCTGTAAGCCTCCCAAATCTCAAGGCAGACAAACAAACCACACAGGAAAAAAACACAAGACGACAAGACAAGGATGGTGGAACAGGTTGCAAAAGAGAAAGAGAAAAATGCAACGTTCTCCTCACTTTGTGGGGTTCTCTCGCCCTAAGGCTGAGGGAGGGGGTGCCCTTCTGATCTTCCCCGCTGTGTGGAAATGTGGCACACAGCAGCGACGCCTCCTCCCCACTCGCCCTGAGGACGCCTGCCCTTCACTCTCACCTCAGGTACACTTTGCAAACTACACCCCTTCAATCAGCGCAGGAGAGGCAGTCTGCCTGTCTAGACCTCGGCGGCAGAGCCTCCACCTGCATCGCGCAGCACAGATGGATGACACAGTTGGAGCGCCTGTAGGAGAAGGGGGAGAGGGCAATGCAGCTGTGACATCACAGCAGCTTCCTTCTCCCCTGCCAGCCTGGGCCAGGGGGAGCTGAGGGTCTGGGCGCTCAGGGCTGTCACGCCTAGCAAGCACAGGCGGCTTTCGGAAGCTGTAGCGCTGGGCGTAAGGAACCTTAGAAGACAGTCTGGACCGAGTTCTCCCTTCTCCCCTACTAGCTCCCTTCCGGAGAAGGAAAACTTGTCTCTATCCACCTCTCCATCGTGTCACACGTTCTAATCATTCATTTATTTATTTATTTTAAAAAGGATACTCAGCCAAAGCATCCCAAGCATGATTCCCTTCCGATAGTTGCCATGGTGACCTTGGGAAAGTAGCCAACCCCGAGACGGTAACCATGGAAACAAGAGAAGCCCAAAAGCAAATCATGACTTGGGGTCATCTCTGTGCAAAGACGCTGGGAGGACAAAGGGAGAGTCAACAAACTCAATGCCTTTCAGGACACTCTTTCCCGCCCCCCTAGAGAAAGTGAAAGGGGGAAGTCCAGCAGGCTGAATGGAGGAATTTGAGCAGGGGCGGGGCGGGAGGGGGGAGAGCCGGTCTGGCTGAGCCACAAATGCTTCTCCCTTCACTTGTGGTGATCAACACAGTTCAGCTTCACGTGACATGCGCGCAAAATTGAAAACGAGAGAAGGGATTGCTGCTGTGGGAATGAAAACATTCCCTTTCAGGGGCCCTGCACTTCTTGGGGACATAGCTGATTTGCACCAAGTCAGATCACTGTGTCCGTCTAGCTCTGCACTCTTGGCCCTGACTGGCAGCAGCTCTCCAGGGTTTCAGGCGGGGGTCTCTGCCAGCCCTGCCTGGAGATGCCAGGAACTGAACATGCAAAGCAGGTGTTCAGCGATGGCCTAGCCTCTCTCCTTCAGAAACTTCCACTGAACTACGGCCATGCTTCTTTAAATAAACAGATGTGGAATAGTGTGATACAGAAGTTCCCAAAATGGTCCACTGACGATCAGTGATCCGTAAGCGTTATTCAGCTGATCTACTGCATGTTTGCAAAAATGCATTTAAAATCGCACGTCATCTAGCACAGTGCATTACAATTACTACAGCAGTCAGAAAAATCATTAAGTGGTCCACCGAAACCCTCAGCAATTTCCAAGTAGTCCATACACGGAAGTTTGGAAGTCTCTGGTGTAATACAATAAAGAAAAGTACCTCTGAGTAGATACAGAGTGCCTTCCCCTCACTGCTAAGCAACCACACCTTGCAGTTAAAACAGGGAGGCATCGTTCGAGAGTCTGGACACCTGTTAGAAATCAAGAACAGCTCCCAGTAATCCTGGGTAGAACTGTGAGAATGCAGCCCAAATATTTTAAAACTCTGAAAGTCTGTAGATGCTTACAGAGGCTCTTCCGCGTCGCTGGTCAACTCTGTGCTGATACATTGAATGTGACTGTATTGGCCAATCCCTGTAGGAACTGGAAAGATGAACAGGACTGACGAAACTAGTAGGCGATGATACAGATCCATTACTAAGGTAGCCAAGGTGTGGGAGGCAAATGAGGACAGAACGAAGAAGATGCAAGAAAAGGGAAGGACTCAACAGGCTGAGGAATTGTGGGATATTTTTTAGGAAGTGGAGGGAACTGTTATTTCTACAGCAGCATCAATATAACTCAAGCACCGAGTGCAGTAGCAGTGTCCTAAGCTTGATGTGAGCCAAGGCTGCCAAGGTACCTAGAATTCATTTCTTCTTGGAATGAGAAGCAGGGGGCAAAGGCAAGGACTGCCTAACAAAAGTGGGTACTGAAGGGCAAGAGACTCGGAGGATCCCACACACAGGGAGGCTGCAAGGGGGTTCTAGGCCTCAGGATCTCCTAGAGAGAAAAGCAGGCGGCTTTGGAGGGCAGCTGAGAGCGGTTAAAAGCCAGAGGAGCGAAAATCACAGGCAAGCCACATAACGGGAAATGAGAAAAGGTGGGGCAAGGCGGTAGAGAGCTTTGCAGAGAGCTGGAAAGGAGCCCAGCAGCGTTACCTTGGATTTGCAGAGCCCTTCCCAAGCCCTTGCTCATTTCTGTGCAGCTCTCCTCTCCCGCCCTCATGTTTGGACTTTGCCATGCACCATGGAAGCCTCCTTGCCGCTGCCCCGGGCACCTCCCGTGTGGAAGGCAGGTTGTGCAGGCAGGAGAGGCATGAAGGCAGGAACTCCGCAGGGTCTCTCTCTCTCCTCTCGCCAAAGGTTTTCGGTGAGAAAGTCAAGGAAGCAGAGCGGGGATGTGGCGGGAACAAAACAAGCTCAGTTCCCTTCCCTGTGTATGTACACATACACACACAGCATGCCTTAGGCCATGCATCCCTTTGGTGCCATAGCTATGCAATGAGTCACCAGCTGTTTACAGAGTGGGAGAAAGCTCACATTCCCACAGAACCAGAAACACTTCCTCCTCCTCCTCCCTGCCTCCCCACCCCAACCCCTATAAGGAGAGGCATACACTGGAGTCTTCCTGTACTTGGCAGGGCTCTACCAGAAAAGGGAAGCAGGAAAAAAAGTGAGAGAAAGGGAGGGAGGGAGAGAAGGCCACATCCCACTAGCAGACACAAAAAGGCTTTTGATCCTGGACCTGGAAATATTCAAAGCACTTCTCCCCTCCCTTCTGCCAGCTGATGGGAAGGCTAACCCGAAGCATGCTTAGAGATGGGAGGAAGGCGCAGGACTGGGAAAGTCCAAAGGCTGAGAGTTGCTGCTCTTCCATCTGCCCACCCAACCAGCTGTTATTTTTGAGAATGCCCTTCGACTTCCTCCCACCTTCAGGTCACCTGCTGCATCTTTATGTCTCCTGCTTTTGCTGCTGCACCAGAATCTCATATTTGGTATGTATGTATGCATGGATGGATGGATGGATTGCATGAGGCAGCAGCAGGGATGTGCAGCACTCTGGTTGCATCTCTACAGCACAGAAATAAGAACCTAAGAAGAGCCTGCTGAATCAGACCAATGGCCTACCTAGTCCAGCATCTCATAGTGGCCAAACCAATGCCTTTGGGAAACCCTCACGCAGAGCCACAACCACAAGAGCCGTCTCCCCTCCTGCAGTTTCCCGCAACTGGTATTGCAAAGCACTGCTGCCTCTGACTGTGGAGGCAGAACAGAGTCACCATGGAGAGCAGCCATTGATAGCCTTCTCCACAAATTTGAAGCCATCTAAGTTGGTGGCCCTCACCGTCTCCTGCAGGAGTGAGTTTTATAGTTTTAACAATGTGCTGGCTGAAAGACTTAAAACTGTCCCAAATCTTCCAACATTCAGCTTCACTAGATGTCTATGATTTCTACTGTCATGAGAACGGGAGAAAAACTTGTCTGTCTGTCTGTCTGTCTGTCTGTCTGTCTGTCTGTCTGTCTGTCTATCTATCTATCTATCTATCTATCTATCTATCTATCTATCTAATTTTATTAACCTCTGGGGGAGATGGGAATCTCAGACCTATCTCTCCCAATTGCATTATACTAAATGTCTCCAAATTGCTCATTTTCATTTCCCCACACTGTCATCCACACTATGGAAAATCCTGACCAGCTGTAGCCCCCAAACACTGTCTTCCAGCCATTAGTACCTACTAAGGAAACATCTAATGATCATCACCGACCACCAAAAGCACAACAGTAAACTGTTATTAATTCTGATAGTCCTTATTATGTGACATTATTCTACATTGCTCATTATGTTCTCAGAACATCCTCTATGAAGCTAAGCCAAGAGACAGCAACTTATCACAGATGATTCAGGACACTTAATGGCTGTGTGAAAATTTGAACCCGGCTCTCCCACATCCATGCTCAATGCTATGAATTTCCACTTAGAAAGTGTAACTATTGCAAGTCATTACAGTCATGATTGGCCATGAAAACCAAGAGGAGTCAACCAAACATGACAGCATGCCATGAGATTTATAACTGCTGTCAAAAGTAAACGGTCAAAAAAAAAATACAGCATTGCAAGCCTGGAAACATCCAGGATACTTCCCCTAACCCCACTGTCTTGCTCCTCAACTTGATCAAAAGCCGTCATCAGGGATGTAAAAAACACACACACACACACACACAGAGAGAGAGAGAGAGAGAGAGAGAGCGCGCGCTAGCGCTAGCTATGTACTTCTCTCTGCTACTCTCAACAACCAGGGACCTGCTCCTGGCCACCATATTGACAGACATGTTTGAGGAAAATAGAATGGTCACTTATAAGCACACCAGAAAAAGCAAAACATGCTGAAATAGTTACCTGCAGTGGGTAATTTATTATTTTTTAAGCTGCAGGCAAGCAGTATTGCAGAAATGCTTCTGGTGCTTTGGGGCTGGAGAGCAGAAGATAAGCACAACTACGGCTTCTGCTATCAGGCCAGGGAACGCAGGGCCACTGGGAGGCTTCCTCCCAGGAAGAATATTAAGGCAATGGGGAGACCAACCTGGCCCCACCCTGCCTGAGTAGACACGCAGTTCCAGCCGCTGGTTGCCCCAGGGAGCGCAGAAGCAAGCAAGGGCCACTCTGGAGTCTGGTCCCTTCCACTGGCTGAAGGACCGAGAGCCACCCATTGCTATTCAGGCAACACCACCAACAAAGGAAGAACAACCTGGCCCCAGGTAGATGTAAGTGCTCTCCAAGAGCTCACCTTGAAAAGCTCCTCTCCCTCCAGTCCCTTTTCTTGGTGCCTCCTGCTCTTTTACTCTAGCCACTTTGGGAGACAGCAATTATCTAAAAAGTGGGATAAGAAATATAGTAAATAAATGAGATAATGCTGGATAACTCCAGGGCAGCTGGGCAGGAAGGAGGCTGGAAAAATTAAAATGTGCCGTGGTGCTTCAGAGGCTCATTCCAGCACATGAAAAGCTGGTGCTGCTTATAAGGACCAATAAATCATTTTGGCCATCCAGTTCTCTCTCTTAGCGGAAGCCAGCTTTTTATCAACAAGTCAACCTGCATGTGTGGTCTGAATGAGACTGCTGGAGCCACGAATGCCAACTGTTCTCATCTCCAGTGCAATTATTGCCTCGGCCTGCAAGGGTAACTCGTCTCAGCTTCTGGTGTTCCTTAGGCTTAAACAGGAAAACGCTCCCCTATTCTATCAATCCATACTTAAAACAGGTTCCCAAACTTCTGCCTAGGGTGGCCAACTTTTTTTTTTTTTTAATCTGATAGCAGGAAGCAGCCAGAGAAATTTATTAAATTATTATTATCAAAATAATGTATATACCATCTTTCATTTTGAGAAGAAAAATCAAGGCATTTTGAAACAAGTAAAAGCCAACAGCAAAATCACAAGTAAAAGCCAACAGCAAAAAACAATACATTATAAAAATACAGCTACCCATAATCAAAATACACAGTATAAAATTTCATCAACAACATTAAAAATGCATAATTAAAATATATAATGAACAAGCCCATTGAATGGCATAACAGTTACAACATCAATTAGAACAGGTAAACTCCTCGATTTTCAAAAGTGGCAAGCATTCACCAACAGCGTCCCTATTCAGCCTATTGGTCCTCATACATCCAAGGACTGGTACAGCTTCTGCACAGCCTCTCCTGACTCAGAGGTAACAGAGAAACATCCTGATGATTACTCCAAATGGCTTCATACAGATGTTAAAATAGCACCTTGTGGCACCCCACAGCTAAACTGTCAGGATGTAGACACATCCTGGCCGCCAATCTGGCTACTGGGCTAAGTTGAAGGTGTTCCTACCAAGATAGAATTCTCTATACAGCTCAGAAACCCAGTTACTTCAGAGACCACCTTATCCCTTGTAACTTAAAGCTTTCAAGCTGTAAAGTTTGGCTAATAATTATATTTACAATTGACATCCATTTGCTAAAATGGATTCTCTGCCCCCCCCCCCCGAAAATAACACACGGGAAAATTTCCCACCCCACAACAGTGACCACATCACTGCCATTTTCAGGAAACTAAATCAGGTTGCCCAGCAGTGCCAAATATCACTCTCCTGTGGCAAGAGTACAGCATGCTCAACAAGGTAAGGAGCAAAACTTCCCTCACTGTTGTAAGGTTGACAAATTCAGCTTCTCTGGGTTCAGATTTTGGATTGCCTGGGTAAAATATGTTACACGTTGAGGGTGATAGACCATTCATAATCTGGCATCACATACAGAGATTGGATGAATGGCGTTTGACAGATGATGGTGGTTCGCTGCCTTGGTCAGTATGAGCTGACAAAAGCTAAGCATTTCTTCTTACCCTGATTCCATTTTTTTCTCCCACTGAATCTCCAAGGGAGGAAACCTTACTCCATTAATACAAATGTATTTCTGTATTGTAGTATATTTTTATTTATGTATTTATTTTCATTTATTATTACATTTATATCCCACATTTTCTCCAAAGAGCTCAAGGTGGCACAAGCACTTCTTCCCCTCTTCCATTTTTATCCTTACAACAACCCTGTGAAGTAGGTTAGTCTGAGAGAGTGTGAATGGTCCAAAGTTACCCAGAGATCTTCATGGTCAAGTGGGGGTTTGGACTCTGGTCTCCCAAGTCATATGGCTGTTTGTCATCAAGCTCCACTTTGTCCTTAAATGCAGAACTATATCTGCCTCCCCCACCCCACAAAAAAGTATTGATCTCTTGCCACCTTCAGACCTAAGTCCTCAATTGAAACAAATAGACCCACTGCGCTTAACTAATATTCTGCTTAGGTTGCAATCTTTTACACACTTACCTGGAAGTAAGTCCCGCTGAAGACAATGGGACTTACTTCCGTGTAGACAAAAGATCACGATTTAGTCATTATTCTTTCTTTTATCTACATTTCTATGATTCTATGGAAACATAAGATAGTTATCCCTAAGGTTTTTTATTTTACGTTTTATAAAATATCCCAAACGCCAGTATTTTTCTTTAAATGAACACATTAACCAAAGCCCAACAAAAGGAATCACAGGGGCCAGTAAACACTAAGCATGGAGCATTGCTTGCAGGGAGATGCTTCCACTCTATCCTTCACAATTTTTCTCCTGCTCCATCAATCCTCACTCATACACGGTCAGCCCATTACCCACAACAACATAGCAAGGGTGGACATTGGCAATTATCAGAACCATACAGACGGTGAGCATATGCAAAGATTTGCCTTGAACTGGTGGTGGTGGTGGGAAGGAGAAAAAAAAAAGGGAAACAGGTGAGTCACAGTGTTTACATAGCAGGGAGAATTCACCCAGCTGGCCAGGTTCCTGTTTCCCTAGTGATCAGAACCAGCAGCGAAAAACGGGCAGGAGCAAAGCAGGAGGCTGAGAGAGGCTTCTGCCAAACCACGGCTCTCTGGAAGAAGGCTGGATGGGGATCAGAAAGTCTTCCGTGGTCTGGGAAGCAGATGCTGCAGATAGTCTTTGGTTACAAGGGAAACAAATGCAGAGGGAGAGGCATGTCTGTGCTTTGGACAACACAGATTGGCAAAGATCTATGGAAGAGACCTATCAATGGACAGAGATAATGGCAGTGTAATCCACCTGAATACATGAAGCTGCCTTAGACCAGGTCAGGCCATTGATTCGTCAAGCCCACTATTATCCACACCAGCCTTTGCAAAGCAGGTGCACTTTAGTTATTTTGGACTACAGGTCCCATCATCCAGCGTATTGGCTGGAGCAGGTGGATCAAAATATCTGGAGGGAGCAGATTGGGGAAGGCTGGTCTACTCCAACTGAAAGTGGCCCTCCAGGACCTCCAGCATAAGTATTTC
Source organism: Podarcis gaigeae (assembly GCF_964106915.1). Classification (NCBI taxonomy): domain Eukaryota; kingdom Metazoa; phylum Chordata; class Lepidosauria; order Squamata; family Lacertidae; genus Podarcis; species Podarcis gaigeae. Next base: position 49,401,007 of record NC_139690.1, on the reverse strand, counting down.
CCATCATCTGCTACTAGAGGTCCTTTTAATGGGAGATGCCATTAATTGGGGACCTTTTGCATTCAAAGCACATGTTCTGCTTTTTCAAAAAGGTTGTAACCCTCATTCGCCTGTTTTGCACAGGCGCCTCCAAATTTGAAGCCCAGGTCCTTGCACACTCAAAGCAAGAATTATGCTCCTAAAACTCAAAACTTAAGTATTGGCACTTAGTGTGTTCTAGAGAACCCTGGGGTTCCTCAGAAGCTTGTTAGGCATACCTCAGTGAGATCAATAATGGTGAACTGATTTCCTGAACGAGCATTATGCTCACCGCAACACATCTTCTCCTGCAATGCTCAATGACAGGGGAGCATCAAGTGTGGTGGGTTATGAAAGAGCACCCACTGCTCACTCAGGGTAGGGGTTGGGCCCAACCGCAAGTCCATGTAAGTCACGTTTTCAGAACATTGTGACATCCCCAAAATGTGCTATATTATTATTTGGCTCCATGGTAGATGATCAGATGTGAAAAGAGAATCCAGTGGGGAAAGGGTCTAAGGCAGGGGTCGGCAACCTAAGGCCCATGGGCCACGTGGGGGTCGTTTAACCAGCCCATGGACCCCTGCCGCCTGCTCGGGGACCTCCGCCGCCTCCTTGGTTGACTCCCGTGCGTCACGCTAAACCGGGATGAAACAGAGCGGGGACCGCCTGCTGCGATGCTGGGCGGCTTCCCATTGGCTGCAGGAAGCTCCTGCAGCCAATGGGAAGCTGTGTACGCCTCCTCCATGCCAGAAGGAGCGTTTGCACGTTCTCCGGACCACCACAGCATCTGCGGGACTGTGAACCGGCCCAAGCCACAAAAACTTTGCCGACCTCTGGTCTAAGGGAACCTTTTTGAAGGGGAGTTTGTCAATCATACTTCCAAGAAGTGCGGACCAGGCTTTTCAGCTGATGAGTTTGAATCAGTTCACCCACCACCTTGCTCTCCAGGGAGTCCCCAATGGAAAAGGCAGAGGGAATACTGGAGCCACCATATGCGGCTGCAACCCAAAGCACTGCCACTTTAAAGCCTTTGAAACCTCACTTAACATAGATAGATGCTTGACCACCAAAGGGTTCAGCTGCCTTTCCCCAGGAGCTCTCCAGACGCTGAACAACTGCTGCTCCAGGTTTGATGGTCAGCACCTTGCAGACTCACAGTTCAACCAGAACTGGAGAGTGAGTTCAGGCGGCACAAGACAAGTTATCACTACTGCAAATCTCACTAGCATGAAACACAACACACTAAGAGTTCATTTGAAGATGCTGCAAATATCATCAGCATGTGCTGCCACACGGCATTAATAATGCAGTTTCCTAGCCCTTAATCTTTTATAGCTTCCATAAATTGGAGGGGGCAGCTGTGGTTTCTTCCACCACCATGAAACTCTCAATACAGCCAAGGCTGCAAAACTGAAAATAATGCAATCTCTAGAACCGTTGCTCTTATGAAATACCGCTGCTGCCGAGACCCTTTCTAAGTTAATGATCTGAAGCCACTAAACCATTTCACAAAGCCCAGCTCAGCTCTTTGCTTTTCTGATGCAATCCGTTCCAAAACAATTTTATCTGTGACAAAGTCCAGATTTCAGCAACCCCCTTTTTCCACTTGCTCATTTGGTAGGTACAAAATAGGGTTAATTATCCCTTGCCTACGGCTCTGCTGATACTGTGCACTGCTATTGGGTAACACGGGTGTCCATCATATTTAGGAAGTGACTGCAAGAAGGAAGGCTTCGCTGCATTACAGCTTATACACGGAAGGAAGAAAACACAGCAAGCAGGCCAGCAAGTTGCGGGTTTTGCCGGTGCAGAAGCAGCAAGGTAAATGAATTAAATACTAAACCACATCAGGCTGACTGGGCTAGTGGTTTGAGCAGGGCTGCAGTGTCAAAACAAGAGGGCCTCAGAATCCCATCCACAAAAAGAGGCACAAACATTCCACCTTAAGAGGATGGAATACTCTATTTTCTGCTTCTTTCTCTACTTCCAAGAACCTTTTTTTTTAAAAAAAAAAAGCCGGCAAGGAGACTGAAGGGAAGCAGAATCCTGTGTGTGAGAGGCAGCCAAATAATAGAGGTCCTCTACGGCCTGCCCTCGGCAGAAGGATTTTTGCTTGCTTAGCTAATTCCTGATTTACAAAGGTCTCTTTTCTTAGGACGTTCCCCCTAAGACAATTTCCCCCTTGCTTAGTTTTGAAAGAAGAGGAACAGCTCTGGAAAACAGGAAGGAGAAAGTTTCGGATTGCTTGAAGTGATTTTGTGTTTGGAAGCATCTCAGTTCTACAACTGGGAAGGGGGAGTTCCTCTAGCATCTAACGAATTGGCATTGTTAGCACAGGTTGTGCTTTTTTGTGCGTGTGCTTAAAGTGCTTCACGCAGTTACCTTGGTCATTCGCGGAGGATACGTCAATCAACAATCAGTGGTTATTTCGATCCTCCATGTTCAGAGGTAGCGTGCCCCGAATGTCAGTTGCTAGGGGCAACAGTGGGAGATGGCTGCTGCCTTTGAGCGCTGCTTGTGAGCTCTTGAGGTACATCCAAATGAATGCCAAGGGAAGCATGATTCTGGCCTAAACAGATGCCTAGTGTGATCCTGCAGGGTTCTGCTTACATGTAAAGTAAAGTAAAGCATGTGTAGCAACATTTTATAGGTGATGGGGCTGAAGCTGAAAGACAATTGGCTTGCCAAGATAACCCAATGGGTGCCTTTAGAAACCCTTCCCATGCCTCTTCCAGTGTTAGAAACTCAGATATATAAGCTAGGTGCCAAACAGCGCCTTAAACCAAGGTTACAGTTGCCAAAACAGAATGCCTGGTTGCCATTTTGGGGGCAAACGGCTTGAAAGTTGTATTTTTCAATATGACTTTTTGGTTCCTGAAATTCATTCTGATTGTGCATAAGATTTAATGGATAGAATTCTACAGATGTGTTTCTAGTGTGTGAAAACAGTCAAGATCAAATGATCCCCAGGTGTGCATCTCCACGTGGTAGAGACGTCAGGCGCCATCCTGGCACCTGGCTGAAAGTGGCCGATAGCCAGGTGCAAAATGTGCCTGCTGCTCTTCACAACAGACTTTGGTCTCTGGTCTCTATCAACCCAGAGGTTGCTTTCCATTTCCCCACCATCTTTCTTAGCGCACAGCCAAGTTTCTAGTCATAGCAGAGTGCCAGACTTATTGGACACTCTATTATCTAAAGCAGAGACTCTCTAGAGAACCTGTGGATGTCCACGAACATCAGGAAGGCAACCTAGTCTAAATGAAAGATGGTGGAATTCACAGAAAGTTCTCTCTCCCCAAACTTCTACTTCTTTCCTAACTTTTTTTTAAAAAGAGCACACACACCCATGGCAGTCTATCCTCCCTCTCATACGAGATACTCCGGCCTGTATTCTGGACAGGCGTCACCAGGGTGTAAAATACACAAAGCCCTACTCCACATATCCTATTATGATTCTCAAACAGCAGCTCCATTTTTAGGCTGACCATTTTTGAAAATTTGAGACTTTGAAAAGCCTGGAGAGATGTTATTCCAAAAAAAAAAAGTTGAAGCCTGCTGGGTTTCTGCAAGTCCTTTAGTGCAGGCTTCCTCAACCTTGGGCCTCCAGATGTTTTTGGCCTACAACTCCCATGATCCCTAGCTAGCAGGACCAGTGGCCAGGAATGATGGGAACTGTAGTCTCAAAACATCTGGAGGCCCAAGGTTGAGGAAGCCTGCAGTGGACCTAAAACAACTCAATGCTTAATCATGTCTACACATGACAAATAATGGTTGCTTTTCTAGCTAGTCCCCTCTCAGAACTGTAATGGGGATCATAAGCTGACCTGACCAGAAGTTACAATGCCAGCCATGCTTACTTGAAATGAAGCCTTATTTACCTAGGGATCCATCAGCCTCGCCATCCCCGGACCTTGGAGGGAACAAAAGTACCAGGAAAGCAAAATCTTCTTTGGAGAAAAAGTTTATTGAAATCTGTGCACAGAGACAATCTGTGCGCAGAGACAACCAGCAGGATAGCTCCTAAGAACTGGTTGTGTCTCAAGACACTTCAGCAGACTTTCTTATACTTTTCTGAACACTCTCCCCCCTCCCATACCCTTTACAGACTTTCCCCATCAGCTGGCAAATGTTCAACTTATTATTGCTTGCTTAACACATCTTTCTGCCGGCTAAGCACTTCCTCATACGTGTCTTTCTGCTAGTTAAGCACTCCCCCCTCCCCTCTTGCTTGTATGTGTCTTTTCTTATTTTTGCATTAGTAAGCATAAGCACAGGAAGGGGGCCTCTTTGGCAGGCCTGGTTAAATCTGCAAACAGCAGCTAAAATATTTCTGCAAGCTAAGAGACGGACTCTTGACCCGCCAGCCAATTTTAGCAATTAGTCACTTGCTTTGTGCTAACCGTCTGGCCAATATTTGCAGAAGTGAGATTAGCACAGGATTAGCACAGGAATTTGCTGCAGATAGTAATTGAGAGCAACCTTTCTTAGGTACAAAGTACAAAGCACAGAGAACCCCGAGAGAAATCCTTCCCATCTCCCTTTACTCCCTCCTCTTCTTTTGAACAATCTATTACTTAGATTCATTCTGGGGTAGGGGTCTATATTCTCTCATTACAGCAATTACACGAGGTCCCATCATGCGAGACATCATCTTTTCCATCATATTCTGCAAGCATTGCATCAAGCAGGGAATACAAAAGCAGAGAAGCAAAAGGATTATAAGTGACCCTGCTATTAATACCATAATATTCCTGATCCAACTACCATCGGGCAGCCAAGAATATAACCAATTCCATGGATCACCTTCTGTAGTTTTTAGCGGGTTTTCAGCTATCATTGTTTCCATGTGGTCAATTGTGGCCGAAATGCTGACATTATTATCTGGGATAAACATGCAGCAATGAGAATGAACTAGCGCACAAACTCCTCCCTTCGAGGCCAACATTACATCTAAAGCATAACGATTTTGCAAAACGACCTCCCTCATAGCAGACACTTCTTGGTTGAGGTCCTTTAATGCCTTAATGGTATCATTAAATAGTCCTTCTGTCCAATTGGCGAGCAAATGAAGATCTCTATAATTCATGGCTGCCCCTAAGGAAGGTAGTAGGCCCCGCGATACCTGGGTCCCAACATAATGGTTAATAGGTGTATTCACTGCCCTGCGGTTACGCAGTCTGAGAGATGTTGGTAACTCTCCTATCTTATATAAAAGGGGAACCACCACTCCTAGGGTACAGATTCCAGTAAGATCTCGGGGAACGGATTTAAATGCTGCATCGCCACAAATTAGCCAGAGTTCTTCCGGAAGAAGGTGACTGATGTTTCGGTGTTGCTCCGACCACTTGAAAGCTTGTGAAAACAGAAGGCTTATGTGCCATAGCTCCTGGGTAAAATTTAATAGGGTCTGAACAGAAGAATTGGAACTAGAGCTTTTGTGGAGGTGGTGCATATCAGTCATTAACTTGGCGCTAGTATCGGATTGATAACACCGGGAGGTATTTCCATAATTAACGAAGGCAGAGCAGGCCCTATCAAATACAAAATTCAATACATGTAAGCAATCAGGGTAAATCCCTCGTGGGGTTGACCCTTCAGAAAATTTTAAACAAATAAAAGCTGGCTCGGACAGGGCCAATTTTACGGGCGGCCACTGAGCTTCTTCAGGGTTTTTTCTATTTTCTATATTAAAAATATCATCAATGGGAATTCCATGTAGCATCAAACCTGGTCTTTTAGCATAGGGTGGTATGTGCATACACAGCCAACAATTGGAAAGATTTAACATTGTGGTGAACTTGAACATATCCTTGATATAAATATTGTCTTTCCACATCTTATGATAATTTTCTCCTCGTGATATTTTACTCAATAATCTAGTCCCCATCTGACCATGTTCACCAGGTGCAGTACCTTCCTTGTCTCCTGCAACTAGGAGAACGAGGAACACTAGGAGGATCATCAAGGGGATAGAAGGATCGGGCCGTCGTCTCCCGCAGAGCCTATGACGCTCATGCCAGCAGAAAAAGAGACACATCCATGTGGCAAGGGCAGTTGTAATAACTCCCATCCACCATCCCCAATCACTCCATGGTTCCTCCCAGCAATATTCAGGGGGTGTGCTCATTGTTGAAGAGCCCACTGATATTCGTGCCCGATTACCTGTTGAGCCTTCCTGCGGATATCGGGCGCTGCCTGGGCTACAAAGGCAGTTTTTATGATAGGGATATTGGCAGCCTTATCTGGGTCCACAGGGGTATACTGGCGGTAGGCTTCCTTCAGCCTCTTTCCTTGCACTAATTCTCTGGCCTCCACAAAGTTGGTGAGTTTTCTGGCTGCCCTCCTCATGCCATTTAAAATATTCTGGCGATAAGTGGTGAGGGTATTTTGCCCTTCAGTGGTCTGATTTGCTGGGTTTTCTTCCCTCTCTGAATCCTGGAGGACTGGGGGTTGTCCTTCTGTCTTCCTGACTGAGCAGATACGGCTGCCTGAGACTTTTTGGCATCATGACTTCAGCCAAGGGGGGGGGGGGGTTCCTTTCCACATTGGTCTTCCATGTGGAAATATAGGGGATTTGATCAGAACGGACATTCAAAATGTTCTGATATAATGGATTAATGAATTGCAAATCAAGGGTCCTGGTGGACGGCCAATTTATTCTTTTGGGTGGGCCAATCTAATTCACAATGTCCTCATCCTCCCCTCATCAGCTTGGATCCCCAAAAAGCCTTCCAAAGGGGTGCTTTTACTTTGGCCAGAACCCATTTCTTCCAGAAACTCCGCTCCTATTCACAGTAAAAATTCTCTCATACTTCATATACTACAGATTGTGATTTGGCGAGGTCGCCCTGCCAAAAAATGCACAATCCTGCAACCGCTCGGCCAAGGGGAATGCTAAACCCCGACCCTCATACACCAAGACAAACACTGGAGTATCCGGTACACACACACCACACAGAACACACCAAAAATCACAATATATATATATCCCACCCTCTTCTGTTCCCAACTTCTGCTGGTGGCACTCTCCTGCACAACCAGTCAGTCCCCTTATTCCTGGTGGCTGGCACTCTATTGCACAACCAATCCCCTTATTCCTGGCTGGCACCTTATTGCCCGTGACACCCTGCCACAACCAGGGGAGGTTGATCAAGCCTCCTGCCCTTTTCCGTCGGGCTGCCCTTTCCGTCGGGCTTACCTGTTCCGCTGCGGACCTGTCCCCTTTTGGCGCCGTCCTCTTTTCCTCCCTCAACAAGATGTCTCCACTCCAGAACAGTGTGGCTGGCTCCCCCCCCACGAAACAGGCGGGGTGCGCACGGGAGCCTGCAAAACGCTGCCGAGCTGTTCACCTTGGTTGAGCCTGGCCCTCCGGTCCGTATTGGGGAGGGGGCTTATCCCAGACGAGCCCCCAGAGAAATGAAGCCTTATTTACCTAGGGATCCATCAGCCTCGCCATCCCCGGACCTTGGAGGGAACAAAAGTACCAGGAAAGCAAAATCTTCTTTGGAGAAAAAGTTTATTGAAATCTGTGCACAGAGACAATCTGTGCGCAGAGACAACCAGCAGGATAGCTCCTAAGAACTGGTTGTGTCTCAAGACACTTCAGCAGACTTTCTTATACTTTTCTGAACACTCTCCCCCCTCCCATACCCTTTACAGACTTTCCCCATCAGCTGGCAAATGTTCAACTTATTATTGCTTGCTTAACACATCTTTCTGCCGGCTAAGCACTTCCTCATACGTGTCTTTCTGCTAGTTAAGCACTCCCCCCTCCCCTCTTGCTTGTATGTGTCTTTTCTTATTTTTGCATTAGTAAGCATAAGCACAGGAAGGGGGCCTCTTTGGCAGGCCTGGTTAAATCTGCAAACAGCAGCTAAAATATTTCTGCAAGCTAAGAGACGGACTCTTGACCCGCCAGCCAATTTTAGCAATTAGTCACTTGCTTTGTGCTAACCGTCTGGCCAATATTTGCAGAAGTGAGATTAGCACAGGATTAGCACAGGAATTTGCTGCAGATAGTAATTGAGAGCAACCTTTCTTAGGTACAAAGTACAAAGCACAGAGAACCCCAAGAGAAATCCTTCCCATCTCCCTTTACCCATAGGGTTGCTTTCCTGTAGGAGCAAGACACAGGGAAAGGGCTCTTTAATCCCCTTCTCTCTCACAAGAGCAGCAACAGATGCTTTGGTTTTGTTCTCCCCTTATCTTACACATGTTAATCTATCAGGGTGCATAAGCGAAAGTACATAAGAGGCAAAAACTCTGCCAAAGGCTATGCTCACACTGGAGAGTGGAGAGCCCTGAGCCTGGGAGCCTGGGATTTCTTGGCTTGGGAGAAATCAGCAGAGGAGCCTGCAAGGAGTTCTCAGGTCACTAACTGCCCATCCATTGTCTAACCAGTAAGGAAGCACTATACTGCACCAATATTAAACCAGTGGGCAAGTTATATTGGCCCTCACTGTGCCAGTACAGTGGTACTTCGCAAGACGCAATTAATTCGTTCTGCGAGCTTTTTCGTCTTCGAAGCACGGATTCCCTGGGTATTAACGGTTTTAAGAAAAAGGAAACAATCTCGCAAGACGTTTTCGTCTTGCGAAGCAAGCCCATAGGGAAATTCGTCTTGCGAAGCAACTCAAAAAATGAAAAACTCTTTCGTCTTGCGAGGTACCACTGTATTCACTGAATTCTTTTGATTTGAATCCCATGAGATTTTTGGAAGTCTCCCTGGTGGCCCTGTGAGAACAGATGATTAAGATACACTCCCTAGTTGAGAATTTCAACTGTGAGCTGTCATAAGAAGGTATGACCAATTAATTAAAGCAGTCCACAGTAGTTCACAGATTGCAGAGATTAAGTGATTTGAGGAAAGCGAAACTCCCTTTTCTTTTGCAATAGATTCCACTGCTGCAGAACCCAGTTCAAGCGACTTCCCTCCACCGATGTCTGTTGCATGCTTCCCACAAACTACCAAAGCCTGCTGTGCATGCCATCAAGATGCAAGAAGATTAAATTTTGCTGAATGGACTCATCTGAAGTTAGCTGGCCAGGATGCATGCATGCTGCCACTGAAAGTGCAAAGAGCACAATGACTCAGAGGCACCTCATATCCAGAGTCCCTAAAAGGAGTTAATCTGCGGACTCATTCGGCAGGGCTGAAATTCCTCGAACCCAAAGCCAAACTTTCCCAACCGCAAGCAGAGTACTGGAGCTCATTCTACTCCTAAAGTACAATTACACATTCATCCGTGAAAAACAAAACAACATTTAAACTTACTATAACAAAGTCCAGAATAGATTTCACACCAACCTACCCACATCGCACAACTGCTCATGCATGTGCAACCTGTGCAGCAAGTTGTGAATGTCACAGCCCCTCTGGCACTAAATAAATTCCAATATAACTCCCCCAGCCCTTCACATATTCATCATTCTCAGCCTTCCCATAAGGCAGGTTGGTATGGTTATTCCCCTGACTACTGAAAGTGAGACTGATGAACTGAATTGATTGGAGGGCTGTGGTGAGACACGAAACCAGGAGTTTCCTTGGTTTTAACAATATTAGACTCAGGGGCATTGGGTAGATTCCACTAGAAGCAAACAAGAATATATAAATTCCTGCTCACACACTCATCAAACATAAAGGTATCCAGAAAAGTAACCAAGTTAATTTGTTGCAAAAAAGGTGGCTTTGGATTAGCAATATACTCTCAATTTATGCCGGGGTTACAATCCGCTGAGAACGAGTAAAGCCAAAATCGTGTATAGTCAAAACACACTGGGCGCAATGGGATTGTCGAAGTCCCCCCCCCCCCCGTATATGTGTGTGTGTGTGTATGCTAAGTGCTTAAAGTGAAATGCACTTAAATTGCAAGTTACCTGTAATTGCAGCACAAATGGCACCTGCAACAAAACGTTGCCATATGATATGCTCCTTCCATCACCCCACCAAATAGGAAACTCTGATGGATGGGTCTGGGGTTTACGCCTAGTCAGCTGTGATGCGCGTGCGTGCGTGCACACGCATGTCTTTTTGGCTACATAAGCTCAGCTCTAGAGTAATTTCATAGACCAGAATCCAGTTCATTGTATAAATTATAAGATTACACGGTGCATATATAAAATATAGCCACACGGGAACATGGCTATGAACAAACTAAGTTTTTGTAAACAGTGGGGCCAAGAAGCCATGAAATGCAAACAGGTGCACCACTGCTTACAAACATGTACCTGTGGATGTTCACAACCTGCCAATAGAGGGGAGACATTTCACATGCCACTAAGTGTTGCACTTTTAAGGTGTCAGAAAATCTAATCTATCTAATGCTTTACAGTATAACATAAGCAAAATGGTAGGTCTCTGCTCTCACAAGTTTCTACACGCGCACATACATATCACACAGGCATAAAACTAGCTATTTGCTTGAAATAACCTAGGTATCAGCTCCATGTGCCCTACAGAGACACCTGTAAGTTGGAAGATAATAGGGTTTCTCCCTTTGTCCCCCTTTATGGTGTCTCTGAACCACAAAATGATTCACGTAAGCATGTAGGGGTAGGCAGTGAAAGCGGTATCTGAGCTGGTGTGACATTTGTTGTTTTACCTTAAAGATCAAGAGCATGTAACAATCATATATGCAGGCTGCCTATGCAGTTCTACAATGTGGTAGTTGTAGTTAAGAAGTATTTTTTTACAGAATATTGTATGTATGGTGTAGCAGTTAGTGTGACAAGCTAGGACCAGGTGGGCATAGACCAGCTCCTCATTAAGCCAGGAAGCTCCCTGATGACCATGGACCATTCTCTAAGCCAAAAATATGCATCGGAAGGGGCGTCAAAGCTCATTCAGTCCAAGCCCCTGCTGGTGCAGGAAGGTCACTGCTACAGCATCCCTGATAGGTGACCAACCACCCAGCCTCTGTGTAAAATCTTGTAACTGAAAGTCTGCCACATTGCAAGCCGTCTGTTCAACTATCAAACAGCTTGTGTGGTCAAGAAGTTCATCTGCATCCTTTGCTCTGTGATCTGTTTGACAGCTTTCCAATATCTTAAGAAGGCTGCCAGACTACCTCTTCATAATATCTTCTACAGGCTGAACATTTTATTGTGTTCTTGTTTTGTATTTTGATGTTGTGAACTGCCCTCTGATCTATGGATGAAGGGCAGTATACAAATATAATTATTATTGTTTTTCTAAACTGCTTTACCCTTTCCTTACAGGACCTTGTCTCAATGCCCTTCCCAATTTTTGTCACTCTCCTTTTGACAAGCACCAGGGCTGTTGCAAAATTTGGAGGTTCAGAGCGGGGGGCGGGCATGGCTGTGTGTATGTTATCCTTAGCTTCTTCTCGAGCAGTTGGGAGACAAATGAAATAGAATATGTTATTACAGTGAATAATATAACAGAGATAAAGTCTTGCCTTCTGGCTTCTTGAACTGCTCTGATGTGCAATAAATACATTTATATAGATACTTTACCGTATTCCAATTTGAAAAGCAGCAACGTTTTGGGAGCATAAAATAGCCTTACAGGCTACAATGACTATGTGTCCTCCTTCACAGAGGACAGTCCTCTGTATCTGAAACTGAAGAGTCATGTATTTGAAAGGCTGTCCCATTCAAGTACAATATAAAGAAGAAATCACAAATGGAAGACAAAGGAAAGTATTGAAGGTGCCCATTAACATTAGCTACTGAGCAGCAGAAAGGTCACCTGGCCACATTGTTCTTCACCACGATAAAATGTATTTCCATTGAAATTATAGTCGCTATTTCAATTTCATTAAGCTTTTAAGAGCTGCTAATGTAAGCATTCACTAAGTTAGAGCAGTTCAATTTTACAATTTATTTGTATTGGTTGCTGCTGTTTGAGTTTGTTGGTTGAATTTGCTGTATTAGCTTCATAAAAGATAAAGGGTAAAGGGACCCCTGACAATTAAGTCCAGTCGTGAATGACTCTGGAGTTGTGGCGCTCATCTCACTTTAAAGGCTGAGGTAGCTGGCGTTTGTCCACTCCCGCAGACAGTTTTTTCGGGTCATGTGGCCAGCATGACTAAGCTGCTTCTGGCGAACCAGAGCAGCACACGGAAACGCTGTTTACCTTCCCGCTGGAGCGGTATCTATTTATCTACTTGCACTTTGACGTGCTTTCAAACTGCTAGGTTGGCAGGAGCTGGGACTGAACAACGGGAGCTCACCCTGTCATGGGGATTCAAACCACAACCTTTCGATCAGCAAGCCCAAGAGGCACAGTGGTTTAACCCACAGCACCACCCGCATCCCAATTAACCTCGTAGAATCATATAATTGTAGAGTTGTAAAGGACCACAAAGATTATCTAGTCCAACCCCCCTGCAAGGAAGGAATCTTTTGCCCAACAAGGGTCTCAAACCCACAACCCTGAGATTAAGAGTCACATGCTCTACTGACTAAGCTATCCCAACTTCAGAATATGTGCTTTGTTTATTCATCATCATGAATAAACTGTTTAGTATGTTTGTTACTAATCTGCTAGCCACCTGTGAACATAAACCTATGTTGAAGGGGCAGGATAAAAACGCTATACAATGGTACCTCTAGATACAAACGGGATCCGCTCCAGAGCCCCGTTCGCATCTAGAAGCAAACGTAACTAGCAATGGCACGTCTGTGCACACGCGCATCGCTTTCTGCTGCTTCTGTGCATGCGTGTGACGTCATTTTGAGCTTCTGTGCATGTGCAAGCAGCGAAACCCGGGAGTAACGCACTCCGTTACTTCAGGGTTGCCACCGAGCGCAACTCGAACACGCTCAACTCGAAGAGTATTCAACTCGAGGTATGACTGTATGATTCTAAGGAGGATGGGTTGGTTAGTTGCAAACAAGCAAATGGGGTGAGGGCGAGGTGGGGTGAAGGGCTAAAGTTGACAGGCAGCACCCCCCCCCCACACACTAATGGACCAGCTTCCCCTCCCATAATAATAATAATAATATTTATACCCCACTCATCCGGCTGGGTATCCCCAGCCACTCTGGGCGGCTTCCAACAGAATATTAAAATACAATAACCTATCAAACATTAAAGCTTCCCTAAACAGGGCTGCCTTCAGATGTCTTCTTAAAGTCAAACAAACTCTGATCCACACAGGGGCAGGGAAGAGGGGAGAGAGAACTTCATACCTACATAGATAGATATGGCGGGGCAGACTTTTATTTTGCCACCACGTGCTTGGCTCCAGCAATGACTCAGCAAATTCCTCCCTTGAGCCTTTTCCCTCTCTCTGACCCCTCCCATCTAGGCTCCTCCCCCTCCCTTCCACAAGGCGGCGCATGCGCGAGCCGGCCCAGCGCGCGGCCCAATCCCGGACCTCCCTCCGTCCCCTCAGCGGTCCAACCGAATTCGCCTCTGTTTTTCTTCCCCTCACGAAACAACAAAGCCGCGCCGCCGCCGCCACTCCAGTCAGTCAGTCAGTCGCTCGTTTGCCTTACCTTGGACTAGGCGGGCGGGAGCGCGGGGAGGGCGGGAGCGCGCGCGCGCACACCCGCGGCTACTCTTCCCCCTCCCCCTTCTACCCGCCGGACAGAGAAGCGTGAGGCGAAAACTGGCGAAGGGGCCTCGCAGCGGCCGGCCGGGCTCGCGCCTCGCCTCCCCTCAGCGCAGCGGCCTCGCTCTGGCCTCCTCTCCCTGGCGCGCGCGTGCCGCGAGTGAGTGAAAGTCAAGTTCTCCTCCCCGCCCCCATCGGGGACGGGAGGGAGGGAGGGAGGGGAGGCCGGGAGGGAGAAGAGCGGCAGCAACAAGCGCGCGCCGAAGCTCCTCCTCCCTCTCGAGCCGCCCAGCCAATCGGGGCTCGGGCCGCTTTCCGGGGACGGGTGGTCACCCGAGCCTCGCCACGGCGGACGTCAGCGAGCCTGGGGCGGGGCAAGGGAATCAAAGCCACGCCCTCTCGCTCCTGCTTCTCTCCCTCCTCCTCCCGGCTCTTCCTTCCGGGCTCCCACCCACCCGCCGTACTTGACGTAGCCACGCCCACTGAAGAATGTTCATTCATGCGGGGGAAGGAAGCGCGGGAAAAGCGGGTGAATGGAGCTGGGTGGTCTCTGTCGGCAAGGCGCATGTGTTTCCTGATGGTTTTGTTTCTGTTGAAGGGGAGGGGAGGAAGAGACTTTAAGGCTGGTGTTTGGAAGGCGGGGTTAGAAGCCACATCAGATACATTATTATCATAGAATTGTAGAGTCCCGCCCCGCCTCGCCCCCCCCTTCAATGCAGGAGTCTCAGCTAAGGCATCCATAACAGATGGCCAAAATACTAGCAATTGCCAGGGCTACTGTAGTGCTGCTGTCAATTACAGTGAAAGACCTACACTAGCTCCCAGTACATTTCTGAGCACAAATGAAAGTGTTAGTGCTCGCCTTTAAAGCCCTAAACGGCTTCAGTCCAGTATACCTGAAGGAGCATCTCCACCCCCATCATTCTTCCCAGACACTGAGGTCTAGTCCCAAGGGCCTTCTGGCAGTTCCCTTGCTGCGAGAAACCAAGTTACAGGGAACCAGGCAGAGGGCCTTCTCGGTAGTGGCACCCGCCCTTCCACCAGATGTCAAACAACTACCAGACTTTTAGAAGACATCTGAAGGCAGCCCTGTTTAGGGAAGTTTTTAATGTTTAATAGACTATTGTATTTTAATATTCTGTTGGAAGCCGCCCAGATTGGCTGGGGAAACCCAGCCAGATGGGCTGGGTATAAATAATAAATTATTATTATTATTATTATTATTATTATTATTATTATTATTATTACAAATCAGCCTGCTGTTTGCAACATTTTTCTTTGTGTGCTCAAGTTATGGTCAAACCGCCACCTGGAGTCCTTTGTCCAGTTCTGGGCACGATAGTTTAAGAAGGATATTGACAAGCTGGAATGTGTGCAGTGTGGGATGACCAAGATGATAAAGGGCCAGAGAATCAAGCCTTATGAGGAACAGTTGATGGAGTTGGGTCAAGGGGAGAGCCATTTTCAAATATCTAAGCAGTGTTTCCCAACCTTGTGCCTCCAGATGTTTTTGGCCTACAACTCCCATCATCCCTGACCACTGGTCTTGCTAGCTAGGGATGATGGGAGTTGTAGGCCAAAAACATCTGGAGGCACAAGGTTGGGAAACACTGATCTAAAGGGATGTCACATGGAAAATGGAGAAACCTTTTTCTGCTGCTTTGGAGGGTGGGATCCAAACAGAAAAGTATGGAGATTCTGACCAAATGCTAGGAAGAACTTTCTGACAGTAAGACTCCCTCGGAAGGTTGTGGACTCTCCTTCCTTGGAGGTTTTTAATCAGAGCCTGGATGGCCATCTGTCACGGGTGCTTTAGCTGAGATTCCTGCATTGCAGGGGGTTGGGCTAGATGGCCCTTGGGGTCCTTAGCAGCTCTACAATTCTATGTAAAATCTGCCAAGTGAGAATAACAATTCATAGATCTAATGAAGTGGTCTCTTATTTGTTCTTTCACAATAGCAGTATAGTCTTATACAACTCTTTTTAGATGTAAACTAGTTCTGTCAGTCTTTTAAGGTTGCTCAGTGCCCTTTTCTGTGTGGTAAAACAGACAGTGCCTCCCCCCATTCACTTATGTTTGTTTCGTTTGATTAAATCAAATTGGTTTGGGGTGTCTGCATATTTGAATTCCTCCTCTAAAAAGGCTTTAAAAACAATCATTTTGGATTTTTGCCACAGCAGGAAAGCATGAAAACACTTTCGCTTTCAAATAAATCAAAGGGGGTGTGTGAGAGAGATAGAACAATGCCTGAAAAACAGAGACAGAGTGTCTGATTGGGGGAAAGGTAGCAAGTTCTGCCCTAGAGTGATAGTACTGAATTTTGAACCTTGCAGTAATGGCCTTTCTGTGTGGTCCTGTATATGTGTGTGTGGGGGGGGGGCAAATTCTATGAAACTTAAAGCACAGCCAGTGCAGGTCTACTCAGAAGTTACTTCTGTTGCAAGGACACTTACAAATTGTTCTGTTAGCAGGCAGGCTTTTTTTAAGAGAGCCAGTGTGGTGTAGTGGTTAAGAGCAGTAGACTCATAATCTGGGGAACCAGGTTCGCTTCCCCGCTCCTCCACATGCAGCTGCTGGGTGACCTTGGGCCAGTCACACTTCTTTTAAGTCTCTCAGCCCCACTCACCTCACAGAGTGTTTGTTGTGGGGGAGGAAGGGAAAGGAGAATGTTAGCCGCTTTGAGACTCCTTAAAGGGAGTGAAAGGCGGGATATCAAATCCAAACTCTTCTTCTGCTTCTTTTACTTATCATCACCTTCATCAATTTTTTGCTGTTTCCTAAATACCAGTCAGTCTCCAGGCAGTGCACACAAAAAATTAAAAACACATGTTTCGAATAAATATGTTTTTTTAAAAAAAGCAGGCAGGAATAATTAACAATTGTTGCGCAACAAAAAACAACTCAGGCTCTAAAAAGCAAACAGCGTTACTGTTTGCCACAGCTAAGAATGCAGCCCAGGCATATAAGCCACAGAATCCAGCTCATGGTGTTCCTGGGAGCAGGCTCAAAAAAATATTTTGCTGAAAACAAATATAAGAGCTTATTCTAGGAGGTTTGCGGTTGTTGTTGTTGTTTAGTCGTGTCCGACTCTTTGTGACCCCTTGGACCAGAGCACGCCAGGCACTCCTGTCTTCCACTGCCTCCCGCAGCTTGGTCAGACTCATGTTTGTAGCTTCGAGAACACTGTCCCACCATCTTGTCCTCTGTCGTCCCCTTCTTCTTGTGCCCTCAATCTTTCCCAGCATCAGGGTCTTTTCCAGGGAGTCTTCTCTTCTCATGTGGTGGCCAAAGTATTGGAGCCTCAGCTTCAGGATCTGTCCTTCCAGTGAGCACTCAGGGCTGATTTCCTTCAGAATGGATAGATTTGATCTTTTGGCAGTCCATGGGACTCTCAAGAGTCTCCTCCAGCACCATAATGCAAAAGCATTAATTCTTTAGTGATCAGACTTCTTTATGGTCCAGCTCTATGTATGGAAGT
Source organism: Podarcis gaigeae (assembly GCF_964106915.1). Lineage (NCBI taxonomy): Eukaryota > Metazoa > Chordata > Lepidosauria > Squamata > Lacertidae > Podarcis > Podarcis gaigeae. Next base: position 49,383,987 of record NC_139690.1, on the reverse strand, counting down.
GAGAGCTGGACCATAAAGGAGGTTTGCAGTAGTGCCATCTAACAGTTGCAAGCCGGGAGGCTTTATTCCTTCCTGCTGTTACCATTATCAAGCGCAAACACATGGAGGTATGATTGGGGAGGTGGATTTGTTTTAGCTCTCCCAAGAGGTGAGCCCAGCTGCAGTAAATAAGGAAGCACAGGTTGACTGCAAGGTTGTCTGATATGTGTATATGTTGCTTTTTAAAGCTGCTGCCTTCAAGACTGGTAAAACCAAGTAGGGTATTGAGATGCTAACATAAGGACGTAAGCAGGCCAATGGCCCATCTCATTCCTGCTCAGTCACTGACAGTTTAAATCTTAAATCTTAAATTATTATTATTTTTGTCCTGACATGCAGCACCTTACATTTGTTTGCATTGCTTGGCATTCATGTTTACCACCCATTCATTCAGTTTGGAAAAGTCATTTTGGAGCTTTTTCCTGAACAATTTAGTATCGTCAGCAAATGTGACCACCTCATTTCTCACCTGTAACTCTAGATCTTTTACGAACAAGTTAAAAACCACACGTACCAAAACTGCTTCTTAGGACACTGTGCTTAATTTCCTACTTTCATTGTGTCAGTTACTATAGCAGGAATAGGGAACCTGTACTCCTCCAGAAATTTTTGTTGTACTACAACTCCCATCATCCCTGTGCATTGGCCACACTGGCTGGGGCTGATGGCAGTTGAAGTCCGATAATGTTTGGAGGTTCACAGGTTTCCCATCCTTGTTTTAAAGCCTAAAAAACCACACTTGGAATTAAAGATCTTAAACAGCTTTATAGGCTTATGTTCAGTTTCCACACTTGTGAAAGATGCTGGCTGTTGGGAAGCTGTTTAAAAACTGGCAAGATGTGCTCAGTTTTATTGATCCAGTCAACACTTCAGCAGCTGCACTTTCGGCTGTGTGAACTTTCTGAATAGTCTTCAAAGGCAGACTCTTGTGCAGTGCATCACAGTAGTCTAATGTCAAAATTACTGGGATGACGGTGGATAACATTCTGCGCTTATTTCTTCAGTTCCTGTGGTTGCGAATAAGAGAAATATTGTCACAGTGGGTTTCTTCTTCCTTTCTCCTTCCAGCACGCAGAAAATGAAGTCCTATCAGAAGCTGACAGCAGACGTCCCCCAGATCACAGAATCCGGAGAGGAGGCCGCTGATGGGAAACCATTGTGTCATCAGAAGTTGTCCGCTTGGTGGCTGGGTGGGGGCCTCCTGACGGTGGCCTCCCTGCTTAGCGGGGTGACCGTCTGGGTTCTCGGGCAGATCTGGTGGGTTCAGCACGGAACGCCACCCCTGACCAAGTGCGTCTCCATCCCAGAAAGCCTCCGCTTTGACTGTTTCCCAGAGAGAAGCACAGTCGTGACGCGGGAGCTGTGCGAGGCCCGGGGATGCTGCTTCGTCGATGGTGACTGGCCTTCGGGCAGCGCGAGGGGGGTACCCTGGTGCTTCTACCCGCCTGACTTCCCCAGCTACATCTTGGGCAGCCTGAATGAGACTGAGCTGGGAGTGCAAGGATTTCTGACCAGGAAGGCAAAGACCTATTACCCAAGAGATGTTGAGAAGCTGCAGCTCAGCGTGGAGTTTGAAACAGATGCCCGGCTGCATGTCAAGGCGAGTCGTTTCCTATGAGTTATTGTTCCCAGAGCTGTCATTTTCCACTTTTAATCCTACTGAGCCTTCACAAGGGAGCTGGGAATGGGCTGTCAGCCCACGAGGGAGCACACATTTTACCAGTCTGTACGCTAGGGTTGGGCAACCAGGGGCCCTCCAGATGTTGCCAGGCTCCTGTTATGCCTGACCATTGACCATGATGGCTGGGGCTGATGGAAGTTGGAGCCTGACAACTTCCAGAGAGCAACAAGTTCATCGCTCCTGTGCTAGATTAAATGATAAATCACGATATTCAGTGATATTCAAGTAGTTTACGGTGCACTGAAATGAAAACAGGCAAAGATTTCTCACTAGCTCCAAAAACGTGAGCCATATGTTTGATTCTGCGTGCTGGCTATTCCAGGGTTGGAGAATCAGTTGTTGGACTCCAGCTCCCACCACCCCCTTGCAGCCAGTGGACAGGGATTCTGGGAGTTGTATTCTCAAAACATCCGAGGGTGGGTGTGCACTGGCTCCCCACCCAGATCAGCTCTGCTATTTTCAGCTGGGCAGTCCTGGTGTGCAACGAACCCTTCAGGGCAGGGGCCTTGGGGATGAGGAGAAAGGGCATACTTCAGTGGTGGAGTATCTGCTTGGGGTGTACAAGTTCCCAGGATCAATCCCCAGCTTCTGTATGTAGGGCTGGGAAAAACCCCTTCCTGAAACCCTAGTCTGCGAGGAGACAAAACTGATGGGCCAGTGATCTGACTTCCCACATACCCTGATGTTCATGCTGGATGTGCATTCGGAAGGGAGAGAGGTAGCGGAAAATGGGAGATTTGTACATGCAGGAAATGCTAGTTTTGCGCAATGAAAAATGCTTTTGAAAGCTAACGGACCGTGCCCGCCTCATCAGGCTGCTGGTCTTCATTCAGCCTTCATCAGCCTGGTGCTATTATTATTATCACCAGCATCATCATCGTTATTATCATTCATATTCATTAATAATAATAATAATAACGGTAATGAATACTTGGTAGTTGCATGTTACCTAAAGGACTCCAGACAACTGACAACACATCTTAAAACAAACATAGATACATTAACACAAACACCTAACGTTTACAATCAATGCAGTACAGCCACAACTTAACGCCCAATTTACTCGTGTGATTTCAACCTTGTGCGGTTGAAAGCCGGCTGGTTGAAATTGTGCATATCAATTGTACACAAGGCGGGTGCAGAAAGAGCTTTTAAGCTATCTGCCTTGCTGGAGGGAGTGGGGGGGGGGGAGTTCCAGAGGGGGTGGTTCAAGTATACATGTTTTTGTGTATACACTCCATCCCTGCGCTACCCCTGCACAAGATGCGACCGTACTGTACATTCTGTTTTTTATTTATTCAATGTCGGCTGTCAGAGACTGCCTCTCCCATCCGCCCCACTCAGCACAGCCATGCTGGCTGGGGCTGATGGACATTGTGGTCCAAGGCATGGGGAAGACCTCAGGTTGGCAGAAGCTGTCTTAAGTGGTTGCAATTGGAGACCTCCTTTCACTCTCACATGCGGCTTTAGGATCCTGGCCTCAGCTTGAGCCCTTGGCACAATTCACAGTGTCTTGCGTCTCCCATTTACCTGGGTGTGTCTATGTGTCCCCTTTTTGTAGATCACTGATGCCACAAAGCCTCGGTATGAAGTGCCCCTTGATGTTCCTCCAGCAACCAAGAGAGCAGAGAATCCATTGTACACCATTGAGTTCTCCAAGGAGCCCTTTGGGTTGATTGTGAAGCGGAAATCTTCAGGGACCGTGCTGTAAGAATCCGTCTCTTCCCCTCTAAATTTATGTGTTTGTTATTCACTTCTTAAATTCACGTCCCCCTTCCAGGCTGATGCAGTAGTGTGTGAAACAGGCCTAAAACAGGACCTCTCCTGGAAGGAGGGGCCTTCCCTTGGACTTTAGTATCCCACCACATTTTAAAGCTACTCTCTCTGTTCAGCCATGAGGACCAGAAACACTTTTGGCAAGGGGAAACATCGGTAAGCAGCCTTTTTTCTCGTCACCTGTACTTCCTAACATCTCTTCCCCTCTCTTATTTAGGTTGAACACAACAGTGGCTCCCTTGTTCTTTGCTGATCAGTTTCTGCAGATTTCTACAGTCCTTCCATCCACATTCATTTATGGACTGGGGGAACATCGAAGCAACTTCTTGCATAGTCTGGAGTGGAACACCCTGACCTTCTGGGCCCGAGATGTCCCTCCTACGGTACCTTTTATGCAAGATTGGGGGCGGGACTTAACTATTTTCAGTCATGCTGTAGCTATGTTGCCGCCTCCCTGGTCAAATGTTCTCTCTTCTTTCCATGTTTCCTTACATGTTTGAATGGCCAAAGGTGGATCAGATTCTTCCATATATATTTTTTAAAAAGTTGATTAATAACAACTGCTGAGTCCCCAATTCAATTAAGGAACTTGGTTGTGTTAGAGGGGTTAACCTTACCCCCTTCAGGCTGCCTGAGCCAGCATGGTGTAGTGGTTAAGAGTGGTGGACTTGTAATCTGGTGAACCAGGTTCGCATCCCCACTCCTCCACATGCAGCTGCTGGGTGACCTTGTCTCTCAGCCCCACTCACCCCACAGAGTGTTTGTTGTGGGGGAGGAAGGGAAAGGAGACTGTTAGCCGCTTTGAGACTCCCTAGGGTAGTGATAAAGAGGGGTATCAAATCCAAACTCCTCCTCTTCTTCTTCTTCTTCTTCTTCTTCTTCTGTCTTCCTATTTAAAATTCTCTCCTCCCCCAAAGTGGCTGTTTGCCCCATGAGCCAATGTTCCCATAAGGCCCCATGTTTGTAATCACCAACACCTGTCAGAACCATCACTCCTCCATAAATGCGACCCAGGGAAAAGGCAAGAAGGTTCTGCTCCATACATATACTTAACTTGTGGAACTTGCTGCCACAGTCGATGGCCATCAGTTTAGATGGCTTTGTGACCAAGCAAACCCAGGGAGGTCCATCCAATGATTACCTTCCATCTCCTCCTTGTAGCCTTCCTGGAGGCATCCAGTTGGCCACTGTGGGAAGCAGGATGCTGGACTGTCATGTTTGGCTGCCTCTCTAAACCCAAGAAGAGCCTGTTGGATCAGGCCAATGGCCCATCTAGTCCAGCATCCTGTTCTCATAGTGGCCAACCAGATGCATCTATTGGGCTATCTGCAAGCAGGACCCTGAGCCACAGCAGGAGAAGATATCCCGCTTTATCACTACCCGAAGGAGTCTCAAAGTGGCTAACATTCTCCTTTCCCTTCCTCCCCCACAACAAACACTCTGTGAGGTGAGTGGGGCTGAGAGACTTCAGAGAAGTGTGACTGGCCCAAGGTCACCCAGCAGCTGCAGGTGGAGGAGCGGGGATGCGAACCCGGTACACCAGATTACAAGTCCACTGCTCTTAACCACTACACCACACCGGCTACAGGCACTGAGAGGGGGATCTTGGGCTTGGGTTTTGCTTACAGGTTTCCCACAAAGAGGTGTCTGGTCAGCCACCGTGAGAATGGGATGTGGGACGGGCTGGGCCATTGGCCCCAATCCAGCAGGGCTCTGCTTGCGTTCTTATGAAGTGCTGGCTGAAAATGAGTCTTGACTTCTTTTTGTTTTCAGGAGTCCTTCAATCTCTACGGCGTCCACCCCTTTTACCTTGCCATGGAGAGAGACGGAGCTTCCCATGGGGTATTCCTCCTGAACAGCAACGCAATGGGTACGTGTCCCCTTGGCACCTTTTGCAGTGAAATAATTTAGATACTTAAACCAATCTGAACGTTCTGAGCATTGCCCATGTGGATTTGACTGAAGGCGATGAATAAAGAAAACCAGGGAGTTTCAGGCTCTTTACTGGAAGCAAAGAGAAAAATGTTTGTAAGCTCACTTCTTTTGAATAACTAGTCAGAGGGTGGTCAAAAGTGGGTTCGTCTTCAGGGGTTTGTATGTATTTTTAAAAAACTCCGGGTGACACATGCTTTTCAGGTAATCAGATGGACTTCAGATGCGCGGGAAGCCAATCTGAGTCAGTGCTTTTGAAGTAACAGAGGAAAATGGAGTTTTGGAGGTGCAGCAGGGGCTTTTTACGGAGGCAAGAGCCATCTGTTTCCTGCCGTGAGGCAGGCTCTTTAGCAACCGCTGGGCGGTTTAACCGCATCTTGCAGCTGCTGGCTCCTTGCCTTCACAGCCAGCTGCTTCTCAACCCTCCTTGGCTGTGTCTTGTCTCTGGCCTTCTCTCCAAGGGATTTGGCCTTTTGACTGCATGGAGACTGCAGAGTGGCTGGTAGAAAAAGAGAGGGAGAGGCAGGTGGTCTGCATCAGCTGAGAGGGCTACAGGCACCCTTTTGGCCAAGTACTTCCAAGACACAGATCGTGTCGGCAAAGCCATGAAGAGTAAGGGAGAAGAGGGATCTTGGTGTGTCCCCAAGGGCTCTTAAGAACTAGTGCAGTGGCTCCCAAACTTTTTTGGGCCACTGCCAGCTTGGATCCATAATGTCATCCCCAGTGCCTCCCTTCATAATAGTGGTTTGCACAACTCACTAAGGAAGAGAACAACACAATAAAATTCAAAACAGCAAAAAACTTAATTGCACATTTATTGCAATTTAAAAATTCATCAGAATTGATGTACTTGATCCACTGATGCCAGCCTTTCAAAGTCTGACAGTCCTTTATACCGCCAGCAATTTCCAGCATTTTATTTTTTTTAACGGAGGGTTGATGGATATCGAAAGCCATAAATTCAAATATCTGTTACACTAAAGGTTTCTGTTGGATACCAAATACAGATCGTCTCTATTCTCCCCGTTTTTGTGGATTTCTCCAAGTTTCCTTCTGCCCAACAATCTGCCCATTTGAATTCAACATTTATTTTTATTCATTCATTCATTTGCTTAAATATTTATGCATCACCTTTTTGCCGAAGCCTAGCAATACAGAAATTTTTTTAAACGGTTTTTTTTCTTTTTCTTTTTAAAAGCAATGGAAATAATCAAACAGGACAAATAACAAATAAACAGATGAAAAGTCTCAGCACTAATGTGTACAGCACACACTTTCCCTTGCCTCACCACTTTCCCCGGGGAAAACATACTCTTGAACATTCGTCAATTGGGTTTTCTGTGGATTGATGTTTGCTCTGATTCAGCCCTGGTTTTCCCAGAGAAAGCAGTGGGCAGGTGGAAAACCACACAAGCAGAACCGTGGACAAACCCTAAGTCTTCCTCTCTCATGTTTGTTGCCTAGAGGTGGTGCTTCAGCCGGCACCTGCCCTCACCTGGAGACCCGTTGGAGGCATTCTGGATTTCTACATCTTCCTAGGCCCAGACCCCAACTTGGTGGTCCAGCAGTACCAGCAGGTGATTGGTGAGTATCTATAGGCTCCTCCCAACGTCCCTTTGTCTATTGTGCTTTGTGCTTTTGATAGTATGTAAACGGTCTGGGTGCAGGCACCCTGCTTCGGTTCCAATCCCACAGCTTCCTGCTGAACTCCTGCAATTTTTCACATGAGAAACGTTCCTGGTTTGCCCTGCTTTCATTATGCTATAATGCAAGAGCACCCCCTCCAGGTGGAAACAATGCTGCAATACTGGGGAAGCATGGCAGAACGACTAATAAAGTGGGGGGTGATGTGTGGATAGTCAGTGGCACATGCATACTGGAAATAGTTACAAAAAGAAATGAGAGAGTGTTGAGGAAGTGGTGGGTGTGGAAAGGGGAGTAGAAGAAGGTGACAGTCGACCCCAAAACACAGAAACAAATCATCTATGACCCCAAGTGCAGTGATTCAGAGTTCAATTTTCCCCAACGTATTGGATTATCCCTGCACTGGGTAAACGTGAATCATGCTGATTGGTGTTGTTTGAGGCTCTTGTCATGTGGACTACAACAGTGTTCATCCATCATGGGTCCCCAGAAGTGGGTGGACTACAACTCCCATAATGCTTGCCCACCAGGCTAAGCTGGCTGCGGATGATGGGAGTTGTAGTCCACCCACATCTGGGGACACAAGATTGAAGAATGTCAGGAATGCATGCAGGAGCCAGGCCCTGTGACTGGTAAGGCTTTGCAGGACTGGGGCCTTCCTAAGTTTGTTCTGGAGAGGCAAGGCGCAACCACACAGGTGAGGCCGACTGGTAACTCACTGCAGCTGGTGGCATAGCCGGGAAGGGATATAAGGTCAGCATTTCCCTTCAGCTCTTGGCCACAGCAACTCGTTTCCCACCTTGCTGTGTTTGGCTTCTTCCTGATTCATGGACCTCGGCTTCTTGACCCTTGGACCCTTGACTTTGTGACTCCCTGCTTCCTGACACTCGGACCCCTGGCTTCTGGACTCTCGTTCCTGCTCCTACCTCGCCATCTTGTCTCCGATCCCAACCTCCTTAGCCAGGACTTTGATCGCCCGTAAACTGGACCATGACAAAGAACACTGGACTATGTGGATTAAATCGGAACGCAAATAACTGCAAATACACAGTAAACTCCGACCTGGACAAGTCAAAAGGCACAGCAGGAAGAAGACTGTGGCTCTGGGGCAGAGGAGGCAGCACACCTAACACTTTCCTGATTTTTGTTTTAGGTTTCCCTGCCATGCCTCCCTTTTGGGGATTGGGCTTCCATCTCTGCCGCTGGGGCTATGGAACAAGCAACGGGACCTGGGAGATCGTCAAGGCCATGAGGAATTTTCAGATCCCGCAGGTAAACATCAGCAGGGACCCTCCAGAAATTAGGTCAGGGGTGTGGCACATGGTGTTTTCCATGCAAAGGGTCTCAGGTTCAAATCCTGAATCTCCCAAGGAGGGATTGGTTAAGACTCCTGTCTGAAATCCTAGAGAGCCACTGTCGGCCAATGGTTGTCAGTACTTTTGAATGCCAGTGGCTGGGAACCACAGGAGAGAAGAGGCCTCTTTGGCTTGGGCCCTGCTTGCGGGTTTCCCCACAGGCATCTGGTTGGCCAAGAACAGGATGCTGGACTAGGTGGGCCCTTGAGCTGCTCCATCAGGCTCGTCTTATATTCTTAGGACAGTACACCCCCCCTCCCTTCTGCTTTAGCCTCACAATGACCTTGTGAAGTAGGTTAGGCTGAGAGAGAGTGAATCGCCCAAGGTCGCCCAGTGTGTTTAATAGCTAAGGCGGCAATCCTAATTTAACTTAATTTGATAGTAAGTTAATTTAATAACACTGAATAGACTGAATCATTTAATAAGACTGCATTTAATAGGACATACTTCTGAGTGGAGGGACGCTGGTGGTGCTGTGGGTTTAACTTGCCGATCAGAAGGTCGACGGTTCAAATCCCCACGACGGGGAGAGCTACCGTTGCTCGGTCCCTGCTCCTGCCAACCTAGCAGTTCGAAAGCACACCAGTGCAAGTAGGTAAATAGGTACCGCTCCGGCGGGAAGGTAAATGGTGTTTCTGTGTGCTGCTCTGGTTCGCCAGAAGCGGCTTAGTCATGCTGGCCACATTACCCGGAAGCTGTACGCTGGCTCCCTCGGCCAATAAAGCGAGATGAGCGTGCAGCCCCAGAGTCGGTCACGACTGGACCTAATGGTCAGGGGTCCCTTGACCTTTACCTTACTTCTGAGTGGACATGGATAGGATTGTGCTGTTAGTAGCTTTCTGCAGTTCTGGTCCAACACTGTTTCTTTCTTTCTCAACTGAGGTAGCACAGTTGAGTAGAGCATGGTGCTGATAATGCCAGTGTCCCAGGTCCAATCCCTGCATGGGGCAGCTGCATATTCCTGCATTGCAGGCAGTTGGACTAGATGATCCTCAGATTCCCTTCCAGCTCTACAGTTCCATGATATCTACGCTTTCTTTTTGCAGGCTGCCCAGTGGAATGATATTGACTACATGGATGGCTATCGAGACTTCACCATTGACTCCCAGAAGTTTGGCACTCTCCCCCAGTTGGTGGAAGACCTTCACAAACATGGGCAGCGCTATGTGATGATTCTGGTAACCTCTCTCTGCTTTTCTCACTTCTTTCTTACTCCAGCAATATAACTGTGCAATTCCAAGATACGATTTAATTTTTTCAAGCAAGGTTAGTAACATCCTGTCGCTCTGGTGTAGCTTTCATCAAAGGGTGCTGCTGTGCTGGGACCCTTTATTTAGAGCTTTGCATTTCCCAAATCCTGTGTGTTTTATTTATTTAGCCATGGAGGCAAAATGCAATCTAGAAGCGAGAACGGAAAAAGCAGTTCCATGTGGCATTAAATATAGCATTCTCTTCCCCATAAAAACTTGCATTGCCCTTCATCCATGGACGAAATCCTGTTTGCTCAGAAGTAAAGGTAAAAGGTAAAGGTACCCCTGCCCGTACGGGCTAGTCTTGCCAGACTCTGGGGTTGTGCGCCCATCTCACTTAAGAGGCCAGGGGCCAGCGCTGTCCGGAGACACTTCCGGGTCACGTGGCCAGTGTGACATCGCTGCTCTGGCGAGCCAGAGCCGCACACGGAAACGCCGTTTACCTTCCCGCTGGTAAGCGGTCCCTATTTATCTACTTGCACCTGGAGGTGCTTTCGAACTGCTAGGTTGGCAGGCGCTGGGACCGAGCAGCGGGAGCGCACCCCGCCGCAGGGATTCGAACCGCCGACCTTTCGATCGGCAAGTCCTAGGTGCTGAGGCTTTAACCCACAGCGCCACCTGCGTCCCTTGTTGCTCAGAAGTACTTTCCAGCAAAGATCCCTGTTCTCCCTACAAATGGCCTTTTATTTAGTGATGTGTGCTTTCCCCCCATTCTATAGAGCTTTTCCACCCGACTGACATACAGTTGCAAGGACAGTGGGGGGGGGGTGTGACATTATGGAAATGAGGCAGTGGCCTGAAAATGTTGGGGAACCACTGCTCCAACCCAGTGGAACATTTGAGTTTCCTGCCTTTCTTGAAGCAGGTAGCCAAAGATCCATTTGGTGCGAGAGGCTGGTTTCATTGCTGTGTGGATCCTAGCCTGTTTTTGCTTTCCCCCCAGGACCCAGGAATCAGCAGCACCCAACCTCCAGGCTCTTACTGGCCTTATGATGAAGGCGTGAAGCGTGGAATATTCATCAACAGCACCCAAGGAAAACCTCTGATAGGGAAGGTGAGAGCAAAGGAGCAGGGTGCGTTTTGCCTCGTCAGTTTACTGTTTTGAATTTTATTGTATTGTTATCTTCCTTAGTGTGTTGTACAAAGAGCTATTCTCAGTACAGGGTATTCTCACTGGGGATACTTTTATGGAACCCAAAGGCTGGTGGCAACTACTGGCCTAGATGGTAAACATGAATTACAAAATAAATAAATACGGGTAAGCCTGGTGGGCTGGATAAGGCGCTAACCTGTTGCACCCCATGCAGAGAGTTGATTGGGTTCAACTCTGCCTGAATTTTATCCATCGGATTTGTGCTGTTGTCCCCCAACCCCTAGGTCTGGCCTGGCCTCACCACTTTCCCTGACTTCTCTAACCTAAACACTCACCAGTGGTGGCTGGAAAACTTGGACAGATTCCACTCCCTCGTCCCCTTCGATGGCCTTTGGATTGTAAGTTCCTTCTTCAGTCTTTTTTGGTTTCTAAACAGAAAAGTTGCAACAGTTGAGCGGGCACTGAAAAGGGGAGGTGATGATTATTAGATTTGGAGTATTAGAATCACAGAACTGTACAGTTGGAAGCCACCCAAAGGATCATCTACTCTTTTTTTCCGGTTTTTCAAATTTTATTTATACTTTTCAAGTTTATGCATTTCACTAATTTTATAGATTTCACTAATTTTACAATCATTTTAACATTTCATTTTTTTTATAAAATAATTTTTATTACTTTACAACAAAAACACACAATAATTTCACATCCAATTTTTCACAAATTATCTCTTTTCTGGACTTCCTTCAGCTTTTCCATAAATCATCCATAGTCATTATTTAAATTACGCATTCCTTAGATTTGTATTGTCATTATTTAAACCTTTCTTTTTCTAGTCCCTTTAAACAATACTTCTCAAATTTCACAGTGCTTCTTTAAATCCCTCTAGCGTTATCTGTCCCTCACTTATACTTTTAAGATATTCCACAAATTTTCCCCAGTCCTCGATGAACTTTTGGTCTCTTAGATATCTAATTTTCCAAGTCAATTTATCCAACTCAGCATAGTCTAACAGCTTCATTCTCCATTCTTCCATCGTCGGTATTTCCTGTTGTTTCCATTTCTGAGCCAGTAATACACAATCATTTTAACATTTCAAAACTTGCCTTCCTTCCCCCTCTTTCTGCAATTCCTTAAATTTATTTTTAATATCCTTTGCATATCCATATTTACTTAATTTGCTCAATTATTCATCTACTTTAAGTATATACTCTTATCAAACTGCAGGTTAATACAATAATCCTGCCAATGATCTTACCTGCTTACAATTTTTCTGCAAATATTCAATAAACCATTTCCATTCTTTTATTTTAAAAAGTTTGTTATCTTGATTTCTTATTCTTCCGGTAAGTTTTGCCATTTCTGCGTATTCCATAAGTTTTTGTATCCATTCTTCCTTTGCTGGGACTTCTTACTTCTTTCCATTTTGGGGCGAGTGACATTCTAGCCACTGTAGTAGCATACATGAATAAGTTTCTATACATTTTAGATGGTTCTGTCCCTATAAGCATTTATGTTCCACCTCTGTCTCCCAGGAGCTCAAAGTTTGGTATGTGATTCCCACCACTCCTCATGGTATCTCCACAACAACCCTGTGAGGTAGGTTAGGTTGAGAGACAGAGAGTGGCCCATGGCCACGCAGTGAGCTTTATAACTGAGTGGGGATTTGAACCCTGGTCTCCCAAGTCATAGTCTGTCACTCTAATCACTCCTTGTGGGAATTTTCAGGGTGGCAGGAAAGGATATATTGTTTATTAATACCCTTCCTAACTTGTGCTAGCAAGTTCCTTTACTTAGCAGAGTTACATTCCTCTTTTTACATGCATAGCAGACAGCTGGTTGCAGGCTCGTGTGAGCCTCTCACTATTATACAATTCAGTCTGTCTCAGATTGAATTGTACGTTCCTGGTAAGTTCCCTTGAATCCCTCCTAGAAGAATAAAGACACCACAATCTTATTCAAAGTCAATAAAAGAAGTTTACTCACATCAGTTCACAGTTGGATTCCTGAGAGCTAGCAGAGCAGTCCTAGCTAAAAGCTGGTCAAACGAAGAAGGAAGTCAAAAAGAGGGAAGGGTGCTGCATAACTTGTCCTTTTGTTACCTGGGCAGGTTAGGTCACACCCACCTATCACATACAAACGGAAGGATGCTCCAGCCAGAAGGAACAAGAAGTTTTGACTGGCTGGACCAAACATTCCCTTGCATGTCTTCTCAAGCATTAAAAGGAATGTTGTACTTGACTGCCTCTCATGGATCACATCCCACACTCCTCTGACCCAATGTGGGAGCTAAACATTAAAGCCCAGTGCCAGGGGTGCTGTTAAACAGCAGACCAGGTGCAAGGCTGGGGGAAGGACCATAGCTTATTGGCCGAGCACCTGCCTTGCATGTAGAAGGTCCCAAGTCCAATCCCTTGGAGAGCCACTGCCGGTAGCACTAAGCTGGGTGAGCCAGTGGTCTGACTTGGTATAAGGTAGCTTCCTAGAGGCAGTGTGGCTTAGTGGTTAGCATGTCAGACTAGAACCTGGGAGACTGGGATTCAACTCCCCAGTTGGCCATGAAACTCACAAGGTGACCTTGGGGGCCAGTTGCTGCCTCTTGGCCTAACCTACCTCGCAAGGTTGTTATGTGGATTAAACAAGGAAGGGGGAAAGAACCGTGTGTGCCACATTGAGCTCCTTGGAGAAATAAGTGGGATGGAAACACAATAAATACCTGAATAAATGCGCCCCTAAGTTGATCCTGGCAAATGTAATTTCTCCCAAGAGGCGTTTCAATAGTTTAGTTCCTCCGTGGGCTTCTTGGATGTGGCAGCAGAGGGAGATGTTGAGAGACCTGTTTCTCTTCCCTGCTCCTGTTTTCCCCCAAATTAAGAGTGTCAGCTGCCACAGCCAGCCATGTGGGGCAGGAAAAGGGGGTTTGGAGGGCTGGTGAGTGGGTGGGAAGGAAGGAAGGGGGGGGGAGAAAGAGCAGGGGGCAGGCAAGGAGGCTTATGGGGAGATGAGGGAGGGAGGCTTGCAGGTCAGAGCTGCTGCTGGTGGCCTCCAGTCCAAATTCAGATTGGCTCAAAAACAAGCCAAGTTATTTTTCACTTTTGCAGACAGGATGGGGAGTAGCATGGCTTTTTTCTGAGCCAACCCTATTTGAGGAGCTGGGGGGGGGGGGTCACCCCTCACTGCTTCGCAACCTATGGTCAGGCCATAACCTTAGGGCTACATTCACATTGAACAAACACAGATATCTGTGCCTTCGAAACACGAAAAAATGTTGCGCTTAAAATGCTCGTGTTGGCTTCAGGGCAAGTCCCATGGTCTGCAACTGACCTGTGCTTGAGGAAAGTTTAAATTTCCCTGGGTAGTGTGTGAACTGGGACATTTTAATTGGCCCCAATCTCTTTGCTTTAGGACATGAATGAACCTTCGAACTTTGTGGATGGCTCCACCGCAGGCTGTTCCCAGGAAGAGCTGGATAAACCCCCATATGTGCCTGGTAAGAGTGGAGATGCTTTAGATCCTGCTGTACAGTGGTGCCCCGCAAGACGAATGCCTCGCAAGACGGAAAACTCGCTAGACGAAAGAGTTTTCTGTTTTGGAGGTGCTTCGCAAAACAAATTTCCTATGGGCTTGCTTCGCAAGACGAAAATGTCTTGCGAGTTCCTGCGGGGGTTTTTTCCTCCCCCCCCCTTTTTCTAAGCCGCTAAGCCACTTATCTGATAAGCCACTAAAAGCCGCTAAACCGCTAATAGCGCTAAGCCGCTAAGCCGTCAATGACGAAGACGGAACAGATTCTTTTCGTCTTGCGAGGCACCACTGCACATGCCCATGATCCTACAGTAGCCTTCTTGAGTGACTGCCTCTGTGTTTGTGTGCAACAGGAAGACAGAGAGAAAAAGAAATGGTCTCCATGGGTCAACCACCCCAGACAGGAGCTCGTATCTGTTTGCCAAGCATATGCAATTTCTTGTGCTTCTTCTAACCAGCCGTTCTCTTTCTCCACCAGCCGTACTGGGAAATTCCCTTTCCGCCAAGACCATCTGTGCCTCCTCCAGGCAGAACGCATCTGTGCACTACAACCTCCATAACCTCTATGGGCTGATGGAAGCCAAGGCTACTGCTAGGTAAGCTCCCATCGCCTTGGTGGATGATGGGTTTGTCTGGGGCATGAGAGCATCAGTGACAGACAAACAAGACATGTCCGGTTTCCAGGCCCAAAGCTAGCTGGCATCCCTTCCCGTGCTCTCAGCTTACAAGCAAACATTTTTGCTAGTCGCCTTTTTCTTTCCCCCCACTTTTAGCGCACTAGTCAAGATCCGAGGGAAGCGGCCTTTTGTCATCTCCCGCTCCTCCTTCCCCAGCCAGGGCAGGTATTCAGGGCACTGGCTTGGTGACAACAGAAGCGAGTGGAAGGACATGGTCTGCTCCATTCCGGGTACGTGCAAGTGGTTTTCTTTTCCAGCTGCAGACACAGCTCTCCAGAAAGACTCACGGAGAGCCTGGCTGTTGGATCAGGCCCGTAGCCCATCTAGTCCAGCACCCTATTCTTGTGGAAATGTTGTGTATAGTAGGAGAGGATACATTGAACCCACCCGGGAAGAATGGCAGATGAAAGTGATGGACTATATGGAATTGGTGGAAATGACTGGCAGAATCTGAGACCAGGGAGAAGAGTTGGTGGAAGAAGATTGGAAAAAAATTAAAGTTTATTTACAGAAACATTGTAAAATTAAGGAATGTTAGAAGGTTGTTGGAATGAAGTAATGTGGTTTTAGCAGAAATGATATAAAGGATTAGGTTAATAAATGATTTATTAATTGGTGAAAGACAAGAATTACAGTATATTAAGATAAATTATTAGGATAAAAACAAAGCTGGAAAGGATTTGCTGAAACATCTAACTGAACTAGAATACAAAAAAGGGAGGTGTGAGGAGGTCAAGGAAATAAGTAAAGGGAAGAAAGCTATGTAAAGGTCTGATCTGTTGTTTTTAATTGTTTGTTTGTATTTCTTATGTCTGTTTTATTTTTATTTTTTATTGTTCCTTTTTGTAATCTTCAAAATTTGAATAAATATATATATATATATTTTTAAAGGAGAGGATACATTGATTAAACATTATCCTTTCTCACGCTAGTGAGCTGGTAGTAGAGCACATTCTCTGTATAGAAAGCTAGTTGGAAGATTCATTTGAATCTCTTGAGTTAAGCAATCCGGTCTGGCTTGTCCAGATTGGATTGTTCCTGGTAAATTCCCCTTTATTCTCTTTTAAAAACAATAAAGACACAACAGCCTTCTCTTTAAAATATTAAGAAGTTTACTTACATTCAGTTCACAGTATGATCCTGGAGGCAGCCTTTGGCTTGTAGTTACAGAAGATAGTAGTTACAGAGACAGAAGTGGAGCCTGGAGAGGAGGGGGTGTGGCAGCCATGAGACAGAGATGAGGCAGGCTGCTGAAAAAGCCAGCGAGTCCCACCCTCCTGCTGCAACCAGCTCCCTCCCCCCGGTCTCCTAGAACATGCAGAGAAATGAAAAGAGCAGAGGAAAGAATGTTTGCACACTAACACAGTCTCATATTGCTTGGGGGAAACCCTGGGGAGGAGGAGACTTAGGCAGGGACCTTCAGTCCTCACCACTGCCTCTTTGGGGCAAGACCTACCGGGAAGAATTGCTGTGATCGTTAGGTCTGCACTGTTTGGGTTTCTTTGAATAAAGGGCTAACTTCACTAACACTGGGTGTTTTTTATGGACCCATCCTAGCTCCGGCTCCTTCGAGACCTGTTTAACCATGCTCCTTCAATTGGACCTGGAAAAAGACTGGAAGCAGTGAAGTTGTTTTAAAACAGGCATAGTGTCCATAGGCAGGTGGCTGCATTCTGTACCAGTCGGGGGTTTTGGACTGTCTCCAAGGGCTGCCCCATAAACAATGCATTGCGGTGATCTAATCTCTGAAATTCATCCAGGTGTTAATGCCAGTAATCGCCTGGCCACTACTGACTCCTTTCCCCTCTGCCTAAATCCTCAGGGGTGCTCAGCTTCAGCCTCTTTGGGATCCCGTTGGTTGGGGCAGACATCTGCGGCTTCTCGGGCTCCACTTCGGAGGAGCTCTGCACTCGCTGGATGCAGTTGGGAGCCTTCTACCCCTTTGCACGAAACCACAACACCCAGGATGTGAAGGTGAAGCTGCTGGGGGCAGGACGGAGACTCACATTGAGTGTTTCTCAAACTTCTGATTAGCTAATGCATTCCCACCCTCACAGCCTTTGAGTTAAAACTTTTTGCTTCTCTTGTTTTCGTTAATAAAAATTCTTCAAAACCAGGATTGGAGGCACACTTTGCTAACGTGTGGCACGATTTGTTTTCGGGTAAGACAGTAAGGACTGCCTGTCTTCCTCAGAGTGCTCCACCGCCACTCTGCATGAGTCTCTGATCTGAGTCTGCTTCTCCAATTGGGAATCCGTGAGCTCATGCAGAGATGCAAGAGGGAGCCTCTTTTGAGTGCCGGTAACCAAACCACCCAGTTTGCCGTTGACATTATTTTGCCCCTTCTTTCAAAGTGTTTGGTCGCACCTGATGCAGAACATGATTTTCTGAATTGATCCTCAGATACGACTCAGAGCAAGGTAAAGAAAGCTCTGAATTCAGCTTCCCATCATTGTTGGGTTTGTTTTCTTATTTGTTTGATGTCTTCCCTGCCCTTCACCATAAGATCCCAGGGCAGGTTGGAACAATGTAAGCATACAGTATTTACCGTATTTTTGTTCTATAAGACTCACTTTTTCCCTCCTAAAAAGTAAGGGGAAATGTGTGTGCATCTTATGGAGCGAATGCAGGCTGTACAGCTATCCCAGAAGCCAGAACAGCAAGAGGGATTGCTGCTTTCACTGCACATCGATCCCTCTTGCTGTTCTGGCTTATGAGATTCAGAATATTTTTTTTCTTGTTTTCCTCCTCCAAAAACTCGGTGCGGCTTGTGGTCTGGTGCGTCTTATAGAGCGAAAAATACGGTAATTCATTTTTTAAAAAAAGTTCAAGTTTCTGCACAAGCTGGACCATTTTTGTTTGTTTGTTTGTTTGTTTGTTGCATTTATAACCGCCCCCCCCTTTCTCCAAGGAGTTCAAGGTGTTGCACTTGGTTCTCCCCACTCCTCATTTAATCCCCACAACGACTTTGTGACTTAGGTTAGGATAAGGGCAGTGACCAGCCTCCAGGGTCACACCCAGTGAGTTTCATGGCCGAGTGGAAATTGGAACCCCGGTCTCCCGGGTCCTATGCAAGGACTCTAACCCCTGCGCCACACAGCTTCCTTTGCCCTGGTCTTCTGCGTGCCACCGTTTTAGCTCATTTGCCTACTGTTGTTTTCCACCCTTCTCTTCAGGCCCAGGATCCCTCCGCGTTCAGCCCTGCCGCACGAACTGCCATGAAGACAGCACTAGAGGTCCGCTATGCCCTCTTGCCCTACCTCTACTCCCTCTTCCACCGGGCTCACCTGCAAGGGGACACCGTGGCCCGGCCTCTCTTCTTTGAGTAAGGAATTGTGCTGATTTCCAGGGGGCTTGTAAGTGGGCATGGTTCAGGGCTAAGAGAACGGCGCAGCTCTCTCCCTTGCCTTGCCAAAGCCCTCTTCCTGGGGGGTGGGGTGGGGTTATCCACAGGAAGTTCAAGGTCCCTAACAGAATCAGGAACCCATTAAACCAGAGGCGGGGGCACTTTCAACCTGGGACACCCAAGCCACATTCATGCCACACAGTTAAAGCTCTGTGCTACTGCTTTACAAAGCAATGGCTCCTCCCACAAAGAGTTGTGGGAGTCGTAGTTTGCTAAGGGTGCTGTGAGTTGTTAGGAGCCCCTGTTCCCTTATCAGAACCTCCATTCCCATTGTGGTTTGACACTCCATTAGTCTTCCCAGGAAATTGGGAATTGCAGCTCTTGGAGGTGCCATCATTGCATGTCTTCAGCTATAAAGAAGGCTGATCGCCGAAAAATTGATGCTTTTGAATTCTGGTGCTGGAGGAGACTCTTGAGAGTCCCATGGACTGCAAGAAGATCAAACCTCTCCATACTGAAGGAAATCAACCCTGAGTGCTCACTGGAAGGACAGATTGTGAAGTTGAGGCTCCAGTACTTTGGCCACCTCATGAGAAGAGAAGACTCCCTGGAGAAGACCCTGATGTTGGGAAAGATGGAGGGCACAAGGAGAAGGGGGCGACAGAGGACGAGATGGTTGGATAGTGTTACCAGCATGAGTTTGACCAAACTGCAGGAGGCAGTAGAGGACAGAGGTGCCTGGCGTTCTCTGGTCCATGGGGTCACGAAGAGTCGGACACGACTAAACAACTAAACAACAACAACAACAAGGCGCCAGGCAAAAACATTCTTCTTTACCAGGGCCTATGGCTATTAAATGGGGTGCGGGTGGCGCTGTGGGTTAAACCACAGAGCCTAGGACTTGCCGATCAGAAGGTCGGCGGTTCGAATCCCCGCGACAGGGTGAGCTCCCGTTGCTCGGTCCCTGCTCCTGCCAACCTAGCAGTTCGAAGGCACGTCAAAGTGCAAGGAGATCAATAGGTACCGCTCTGGCGGGAAGGTAAACGGCATTTCCGTGCACTGCTCTGGTTCGCCAGATGCGGCTTTGTCATGCTGGCCACATGACCCGCAAGCTGTATGCCGGCTCCATCAGCCAGTAAAGTGAGATGAGCGCTGCAACCTCAAAGTCAGGTCACGACTGCACCTAATGGTCAGGGGTCCCTTTACCTTTACCTTAACCTTATGGCTATTAAATAATCTATGGTCTGTGAAAATGTGGGACAGGGACTGTTGTTATAATGATTATTTTATTATCATTGGGCTGTCTGTCAGTATGCTTTTTATTCATTTTTTAGGCTGCCTGTCAGTCTGCTTTTCTTTTCTTTTAAAGTTTGTATCATTGATGTTCTGCCATGTCTTTTTAACATTGTACAGTAAGGGAACTGCCATCAGAGCCAGAGGGAGAGGGAGGGCTCCAGAGGGATTCCGGAGAGCGTCCCGGGAGGGAGAGAAGCAGCCCATCTTTTGGGGAAGGAAATCAGCGTAACACTAGTGGAGAAGGGGGGCAGATGGGGGAATCGGCGAGGTGCCTCCATGACTCCTCGCCAGAGACCAGCGGGGAGAGCACGGGTCCTCCGCTGCCCACACCCTCCCTGCGCAGAAGGCTTCCGCGCAGGGAGAGTAGGAGGAGACTAGGCGTCAAAGAGCTTCTTTGCTGGAAGAAGTTCAAGAAACGCCCACTGACGGATTCTGCCAGCGATTGAGACAGCCACGGGCGAGTGGCTGTCCGGACAGAAAGAGTTCACTCAGGTAACCCAGCCAGGTGTGGCGCCGATTTACGCACGAGCAACCCCTAGAACCATTACATTGTATTTATTACATTTTTATACCACCTTTATGTTCCAAGGATCTCAAGGTGGTTTACATGGTTCTCCTCTTCCTGTAAAGTAGGTTAGGCGATGAGATGGTGACTGGTTCCAAGGTCACCCAGGGAGCTTCATGGATGCGTGGGGATTCGAACCCTGCTCTCCCAGGCCCTAGTCCAACATTCCAACCATTACGCTTTATGGGAAGCCATAGCTTTTTAAAGGGGTCTTGTGGTGCTTTTAATGTGTGGCGTCAATCAGTGTGTGGTGTTCTCCCTCCTAGGTTCCCGAAGGATGTGGCCACTTACTCCATTGACAGGCAGTTCCTCTGGGGGCGGGGCCTGCTGCTGACTCCCGTGCTGGAGCCTGGCGTGAATTCGGTGATTGGCTACTTTCCCCGAGGCTTGTGGTACGACTACTACACGGTAAGAGCGTGCGGCCCGTCAGACCAGCCGTGATGGTCTCATAATTTCTCTGCTTGGGTTGTCATTGTTGCCCCAGGAAAGGAAACTGGGAAATATTCCTCTCCTGGATCTCACAGCATTAACACCCCAGAAGATTTTGCCTTCCCCTTTATTTATTTATTTATTCAATAAAAACTATATACCTCTTGATCGTAGGGGAAATGCCTCCACACGGTTCACACACAAAAAAAGATAACACGATAAAATTATCGCTAAAAAAATTTCAACCATAATTTAAAACATACAAATAGTTAAAACCGCAACAGAATAAACTAAAGCAGGGTTTTCCCAAACTTGGGTCTCCAGGTGTTTTTGGACTACAGTTCCCATCATCCCTGACCACTTGTCCTGCTAGCTAAGGGTGATGGGAGTTGTAGTCCAAAAACAGCTGGAGACCCAAGTTTGGGAAACCCTGGACTAAAGCAATTCGAAACCTATACAAACTTTCTAAGCATCTGGGTAGGCTTGTCTGAATAAGAATGTACATTTAGCGGGTGCTGAAATAAATGCAGTGAAAGCACCTGCCGGATCTCAATAGGCAGGGAGTTCCAAAGGGCCCCTTAGGTTTCCAGAGAAGCCCCAAATTTAGTTCTGGGGTCCCGCACAGAGCAAGACATGCCTCTAGCTTCCAGTATCAGCCCAACACACACATACACACACCCCTGCTATACATAGTCCCTTTCAGTTTGTTCTCTTTCCTAGGATGATTTGGCATCCAGCCAGGTGAGGTGGTAAAAGGCCCAGCCATTGGTCTCTATGACAACAGAGCAACCCCTTTGAATGTGTTAAATCGCAGGACAGTGGTGCCCCGCAAGACGAACGCCTCGCAAGACCAAAAACCGGCTAGACGAAAGGGTTTTCCGTTTTGGAGGCGCTTCACAAAACGAATTTCCCTATGGGCTTGCTTCGCAAGAAGAAAGCCCATAGGGAAATCTCCGGGGACCTCTTTTAAATGCTAGCGGTGGGGAGCAAACCCTTTCCCCCCCCCCCCGGCCTTCAGAAGAGGTCCAGGAAGGCCGGCGGGGGCCGAAAGGCTTTGCTCCCCACCGCCAGCATTTTAAAAGCAGTCCGGGATAGCAGGGAAGCACTTCCCGCCTTCAGAAGAGGTCCAGGACCTCTTCTGAAGGCTGGCGGGGGGCAAAAGTCTTTGTCCCCCCTGCCTGCCTGCCTTCCCGGGGGCTTTTAAATCGCCCCGGGACAGCGGAGAATTCCTCCGCTGTCCCGGGGCGATTTTAAAATGCTGGCGGGCGGCAGCGCTGCCGCCCGCCAGCATTTTAAGATCGCCCTGGACAGCGGAGAAGTCTCCACTGTCCCGGGGGCTTTTAAAATGCTGGGGGGGGGGAGGCAGGCGGGGGGGGAGCAAAGACTTTCACCCCCCGCCGGCCTTCAGAAGAGGTCGGGGGACAGACTGTCCCCGGACCTGGTCTGAAGGCGGTTTCCATAGGAACGCATTAATTGATTTTTAATGCATTCCTATGGGAAACCGTGCTTCGCAAGACGAAAAACTCGCAAGACGAAAAGACTTGCGGAACGAATTAATTTCGTCTTGCGAGGCACCACTGTACTTAACTGGCCAGCCCAAACCTTTCCCTTAAGAAAGGAACTGTTACAACTTGTTCAGTAGCCTTTTCTAAGCAGGCCTGGAAGGAACCCAGGGTCTGATCCAGACTGACTCCCCGCCCCCCCCCCCTAATTTAGAACAATATAATTACAGACACAAAGACCATCCAGCAGTTAACTCTTCTTTTTTTTTTAAAAGTGCATGACTGTTCAGCTAATCTTAATAAATGTGCCTACGGATTTATTTCTTTTTGAAAGCAGCAGGGATGAGGCCATCTCTTTCTCTCTCTCTGGGAAGGGAATTCCAAAGGAGTGGAGCCACCACTGAGAGAGCCCTGTCCCTCACTCCCACCAGCCTAACAACTCTCGCTGGTGGGCCAACAGGCCAGGTCTTGGGTGCTGATCTCTAAATGCAGGGCAAGGCTCATGGAAGTGTAGCATCTCCTCCAGATTAGGTGGCGTCAAACCTTTTCGGGCTCTGAAGGCCAAAACCAGTGACCCAAAACAGGCGGCCGTGTGTCTCCTAGAGCCCCTGACCCAACGTGGCATCCTCCAGATCTGGGCTCAGCAAACTTTTTCAGCAGGGGGCCGGTCCACTGTCCCTCAGACCTTGTGGGGGCCGGACTATATTGGGGGAGGGGAATGAATGAATTCCTATGCCCTACAAATAACCCAGAGATGCATTTTAAATAAAAGGACACATTCTACTCATGTAAAAACATGCTGATTCCCGTCCGCGGGCCAGATTGAGAAGGCAGTTGGGCTGGATCCGGCCCCCGGGCCTTAGTTTGCCTACCCATGCTCCAGATGTTGGGGGCTGCTGGGAGGCCGGCAGAGGCTGCTGTAATCTGACGGCTTGGCATGAACCTGACAGCTCAGCCTCTCGCTGCCCCCTGCAGGGCTCTTCAGTGAACAGCAGCGGGGAGAACCTGAAGGTGGCTGCACCTCTGGACCACATCAACGTGCATGTGCGAGAAGGGACCATCCTGCCAACCCAGGTGAGGCCTGATAGTTTTCATCCTCTTCCACCTGCCACAATGTGGCTTTTCTTTAAAAAGGGATGGGTAGGTAACCCTTGGACCTCCACATATTGCGGGACTGCAAGTCCCATCATACCCTACCCCTGACCTTGCTGGCTGGTGCTAGTGGGAGCTGAGGTCCAACGGCACCTGCGTGGTCACATACTGCCCACTGCGGTGCTGTAGGATAAGCTATAGGCTTTGTTGTGGTTTACCTTTCGAACAAGCCAACGCCAAACCACAATTGCTGGAGCTCATTGATTAACCACAGCAAAGATGAACTGCAGGCCTAGCTTTGGACGGCACAGCAAACTGTGGTTAACTGCTGAATTTGCCTTCCCAGCCACATGGAAGCAGGAGAGGGAAGCCTGGGGAGGGGGCTTGGAGACCCGAGGAACTCAGTTCTGTTTGTGCATATTATGCTGTTTGTGCATAATATGCACAGAGCAAGACCTGCCTCTAGCTTCCAGCATCAGCCCAACACACACACATACACCCCCCCCCCTCCGATACACAATCCCTTTTGATTTGTTCTCCATCCTAGGATGATGTGGCATCCTGCCAGGTAAGGTGGCAAAAAGGCCCAGCCATTTGTCTCTATGGCAACAGAGCAACCCCCTTGGATACGTTAAATCGCGGTACTTAACTGGCCAGCCCAAACCTTTCCCTTAAGAAAGGAACTGTTACAACTTGTTCAGTAGCCTTTTCTAAGCAGGCCTGGAAGGAACCCAGGGTCTGATCCAGACTGACACCCCCGACGCCATTTAGAACAATATAATTACAGACACAAAGACCGGTTTAGTGCGATGTGCAGTGAGATCCAAGTGAAAGAAGGCCTTGCATACCACTGTATAAATGTTGTTATCAAATAAGTGTTGGACATTTGTTGCTGTGAATTTATGAACTGAGGCCGTATCCACACCATACGTTTAAAGTGCTCTGGCGCCATTTCAGACAGTCACGGTTTCCCCCAAAGAATTCTGGGAGCTGTAGTTTTTTTTTAAGGGTGCTGAGAATTGTTAGGAGGCACCTATTCCCCTCTCAGAAAGAGGCAGCCTACCCTGCCCTGCTCCCTCTGCCAAGGCTGAGGCTGGGCTGTGAAGTAGGCAGGAGATCCTTCAGCCGAGCAAGCAAGCCACTTCCTTCCCTTCCTCCTGGTCGCTCCTGCCTCCCTTCCTCCACATCCCAGCCCCTTTTTCAGCCTTTCTCAGTGCTACTTCAGACATTGTGATATATCACAATGTTGAAAACCAGACATCGCCCAGCCCTAGTCAGGGCTGCTTTCAGTGAATCTGGATTTCACACGCTGATCTCTTTCCCTCTCAGAAACTCGGAGGCAGCACATCGGTGGGCAGTGGGAACGCTCTTCACCTGATTGCGGCCCTGTCACAGAACGCCAATGCCTGGGGAGACCTTTACTGGGACGACGGCGAGAGCCTGGACACATTTGCCAAGGGCGACTATTCTTACTTAGTGTTCAACGTCACACAGGTAAGAAGAGGCTCTTTGCCCTGCTGTGGTGTGACCAGCAAGTCACCTACAGTGGTACCTCTGGTTACAAACTTAATTCGTTCCCTGCTCTTCGGCAAAAGGAAAGCTCCCAGAGCAGCTTGCATGCAATAAATTAAAACAAAACAGTCCCTTCCCACAGGTCTATGATCTAAAAAAGCATGGCACACAAGGGGAAAGTGACAAGATGAGGAGGGATTAAACGTGGACCACCAGTTTTTAAGCCATTGCTCAATAGGGGCAGGAGGCGCCTGATGGAGCTGGGCTTTTGGCAAAGGAGACGGAATGAGCCCCGCTTCTCATCTCTGCCCCTGAGGCAGTCTGGGGGAAGGTGATGCTTGACAGCCGTAGTTCTCACAAATTGTGGTGTACCACACTGATGTGGCAGGAAAGGGTGCCAAGTGTGGCAGGAAGATTCAAGGACAATCAGTGAAAAATTTAAACATTTCACTGTAGTATCAATTTTTATTTTTGCAGAATATGGATAGATATATTTTCAAAATGAGAGCAAGAGCAACGAGTGATACTGCAAACAATCCTAATTGTGTTTTCCAATATTTCTTCTCACTAAAAAGATGTGGCACGAGCAGTTTTTTATTCTGAAAGTGTGGTCCAGGGAAAAAAGTTTGCAAATGACTGCTCTAGGGTGAGGAGCTGGTCTGCCCCAGCAGAACCAGTAGAGCGAGCCCTGCTTCCCATCTCTCTCTTCCGCTGATGTCAACCGACCTTGAGAAGTTGCTTCAAATCTAGCAGATCTCTTCCTGTGGCCTCGTCAGATGGGAATCACTTCTACTCTTCCTTTAGCAACAGCCCCAGAGGATCTACACACAGACTAATCTTTCTGAAGCAGGGTGCTATGAATGAATCAATCCCATATTAGCAGTGGGGAAGAGAAGAGAGGAGTTGAGTGTGTTTGCTGAAGCAGAGAGGCAGCTGTGACCAGGGAGTTCCCGCTTTTTTCTCTTTTCCTTCCAGAACACATTCACGTCCACCGTCCTGCATTCAAACGCGGGAGCCACGTACGTCACAGTGGATGCGCTGAGTGTCTACGGGGTCCGAGAAGAGCCAAAGGCAGTCACTGTCAATGGCAAGGAGAGGCCGTTTACGTACCTGACAAACCAGGTAACCCAACAGGCAGCTTGGATGTGCAGCCAGTGGGTGCTAGAGGCAGGGTCTTGTCTGTGTTGGCACCTAGAATCTGGCATGCCCTCCCAAGAGAGGCCCATCCCTGCTTGTTTTTCACTGGGCAACTCTATGATTCTACTGCCTTTGTTTTCTAACTTAGTCACTGTACTGTTTTTAGCTTTATTCTAATTTAAACAAAAAATCCCTCCTTTTTATTTGCAGTTCTAATATACTAAGAGCAAACTCAGTTCTGCAGGGATAAATCCTTACACAGCCAAAACAAGAACATCCACCCTCAAGGGGGAGGTATCAGCAGGGTTTGGGGAACTCCAAAGTTTGCAGAAGTAGAATATAGGGTATTTGGGGTGGGGCGACCTGAGTGGAGAAGGGGGAAACACTGGCCCATGAAGACTGAGCATGTTTCTTTGTTATTTTTACATTTATACCCCAACTTCCCTCCCAGAGAACTCATACATCGTTTTCTTCCTTATTTGATTCGCGCAACAACCCTGAGGGGCAAGTTAGGCAGAAAATGAGTGACCCAAGGTCACTGAGGGGGCTACATGGCCAAGTGGGGATTTGAACCCTGCTCTCCCAGGTCTTAGTCCAACACTCTAGCCACTACACCATGCTGGCCACAGAATGTTGCGTGTCTGTAAGAGAGGGAAATGACGTTGACTAGGACATGGGCAGGAAGAATATTATTGGCACAGAAATGGAAACAAGGAGAACTACCGACAAAAGAAGAATGGCAGACGAAATTAATGGACTATGCAGAATTAGATAAGATGACAGGAAGGATTCGAAACCTGTGGCACCAGAGATTCTCAGAGGACTGGAGTAAATATTTGAACTGTTTGAAAAGCAATTGTAATAAACAGATTACGCTAGTAGGACTGCAAGAAGTTTTGTAAGGAGGATTATGCGAAATATTGCAGAGAAGATTATGAAGAGAGTTATTAGTTAAGGACAATTAAAAGTAATAGGGAAATTAAGAAATGTAGATTAAGTGATAAAGATTGAAAAGTCTTCAGATGCGGTTGATGGAAGTTCAAAACATTGTATAAATATGTTATATGATTGTTGGAAATGATATGTAAGATAGATAGATAGATAGATAGATAGATAGATAGATAGATAGAGTAGGACATGGTTGGCTGTAACCCTAAACAGAAGCACTCCATGCTGCAACATTTTCCTGCAGGTTTCACTTAGAATCACAGAATTGTAGATTTGGAAGGCACCCTGAGGTCCAATGCAGGAATCTCAGCTAAAGCATCCATGGCAGATGGCCATCCAAGTTCTGCTTAAAAACCTCCAAGGAAGGAGAGTCCAGAGAGTCTGCTCCACTGTTGAACAGCTGTTACTCTCCAAAAGTCCTTCCTGATGTTTGATTGGAATCTCCTTTCTTGTAACTTGAAGCCAACAATTTATTAGATTACCACTGGCAGCTTTTTTAAAAAAATAATTGCAATAGTTATCCCTCCTGCCCCCATTTTTCTATTAGAAACGCAAACTATTGAAGGGAATAAAGGTAAAGGGACCCCTGACCATTAGGTCCAGTTGCGGACAACTCTGGGATTGCGGCACTCATCTTGCTTTACTGGCCGAGGGAGCCGACGTACTGCTTCCGGGTCATGTGGCCAGCATGACTAAGCCACTTCTGGCGAACCAGAGCAGCGGACGGAAACGCCGTTTACCTTCCCGCCGGAGCGGTACCTATTTATCTACTTGCACTTTGACGTGCTTCCAAACTGCTAGGTTGGCAGGAGCAGGGACCGAGCAACGGGAGCTCACCCTGTCACAGGGATTCGAACTGCCGACCTTCTGATCGGGAAGTTCTAGGCTCTGTGGTTTAACCCACAGCGCCACCCGCGTCCTAATGAAGGGAATAAAGGCCCCAGCTAATCACTGATCTCGCTTCCTTCGTAGGTTCTCACTGTGAGTGACCTGCAGCTCAACCTCAGCCGCGGATTCAGCGTACACTGGATGTGAGACTGGCAGAGTTTCCTCCGCCCCAGCCATCTGAATGTACTGTTGCCGGCAGGCGGGTCTGTCGCCCGTCCAGGCCCTCTGGGTGGGGGCCGCACACCCCTAGGAGGGTCTCCATGGCCCTGAGCCTTGTGCTCTCTCCTTCGTGTCTCCTCAGGAAAAGGGACTCCCTACTGCTGCTTCGGCTTTTACTGCATTTCTGCCAAAAAAACCCCCAAAAACCAAGCCCCTTCTCCGCTGGGCCCTCGATGGGGCGAGGGTCTCTTGCACGCTGCTGGGCGTCCCACCGAGCCATCCCGCGCTTTGCTGCTCCCGTCGGAAAAGGGAGACGCCTCCGTCGCCTTCGCTGGGTTAGAGTGCCTAAGCTGTGTACCTGTGTGCGTGAATTTTGTGCGTGTTTCTAAAGGTAGCCCAGGATCTCTCTGCTGCTGCTGCTGCTGCTGCTGCTGCATCCTTTATCGCACTGTCTCTGCCGCTGCATGCGAAGGGACTCTATGCATGCCAAGTATCCCAAGCCCAGTGCCTGGTGTTCCCGGTTTAAAGGATCCTAGATAGCAAGGCTGTGGGGGGGGGGGGAGAGGACCTTTTCTTCCTAAGATGCCACAGAGACATGTTTGTCCAGCATAACCCTACCCTCCAGGGTCCTGATTTGGGGAGGGGAGGATATGCAAGCCAGGGTCTCTGCTGTCTTTTGCTGGGAGCAGGACCTGAAGGGCAGAAAGTGCAGCACCTCCAAGCCAGGCAAAGGTAGGGGAACAGGTTCCTGAGCCTTCATCCTCTGTGCCAATGAGAGGGGCAGGTGATGTTCACCGCAGTACCCTTTTGTTTCCATAGAGGGCACTAAAGCTTGGGCACTCTCTTGGGGCACATTCACACCATGCGTTTAAAGCGTGGGTAGGCAAATTGAGGTCCGGGGGCCGGATGTGGCCCAATTGCCTTCTCAATCCGGCCTGCAGACGGTCCGGGAATCAGCATGTTTTTACATGAGTAGAATGTGCCCTTTTATTTAAAATGCATCTCTGGGTTATTTGTGGGGCGTAGGAATTCGTTCCTTTCCCCCAAAAAATATAGTCCGGCCCCCACAAGTTCTGAGAGACAGTGGACCGGCTCCCTGCTGAAAAAGTTTGCTGACCCCTGATTTAAAGCAATATGATTCCGCAGCCGTGGCTTATGCCAAAGGATTCTGGGAGCTGTAGTTTGTTCAGGGTTCTGAGAGAGCATTCCACAAACAGGCATTCCCTGTGAAGAGGGATTGATCATTAAACCACTCTGGGAAGTGTAGCTCTGGGAGGGAAATAGGGGTCCAGTGTGGTGTAGTGGTTAAGAGCGGTAGTCTCGCAATCTGGGGAACCGGGTTGGCGTCTCCGCTCCTCCACATGCAGCTGCTGGGTGACCTTGGGCCAGTCACACTTCTCTGAAGTCTCTCAGCCCCACTCACCTCACAGAGTGTTTGTCGTGGGGGAGAAAGGGAAAGGAGAATGTTAGCCGCTTTGAGACTCCTGAAGGGGAGTGAAAGGCGGGATATCAAATCCAAACTCCTCTTCTTCTTCTCTCAGAAGCCTTAACAAACCACAGCTCCCAGAATCCTTTGGGGGGGGGGAATGGCCATTTACAGTGGTAAATGTGTGGTATGTATGGGCTCCCAAGGCTCAGCCTCAATTCTGGACATTTTCCAGTTCATAAGAAGTGTCTGGCAGGATCAGGCCACGGGCCCCGTCCAGCATCGTCACTGTGGCCAACCAAATGTTTTCTGGCTAGCCTGTTTAGGCCTGCTGTCTGTGTGCAGGAGCCGGTAAAAACAAAATTCCTCCAGGACCTGAGCCCAAGAGAACTCAGCTGGAGTTCTGGTACGCAGCACAAGACAGCTTGTTCTCAAACCAACCATCGAAAGCCAAAGCCCTCTTTTGCCAACATTGCTTTAAACCCACAAAGATCAACGGAGGGTTTTCACTTCGTCATAACCCCGCTACGTTCGATGGCTCACAGGTTCTGCTTGAAGGTGCCTTCCAGCGATAACTGAACCGGGCTCCACGAGCTGCTCAAGTGATAGATGCCACTGTTGACCTAACCCACAGCCTTGCCCAAGGCCGGGGTTTTGCCGCCTTAGGTGAGGTTCGCTTCATTCACTGTTGCGGAGGTTGTACCTCTAGCATCACACATCCCAACACCTGCTTGTTTTGCCAAGAGGGAATTGGGGCTGGTTATGAACCCGCCTCCTGTTTGAATGTGTCTGCAGTGATTCAGAATGTATCCTGGGGAGGGGGGGGGGGGAATGCTCAGTTGCACTATTTTTTAAACAGATCCCTCCTTCCCCCTACCTGCAGTTTCGTGAGCAGAGCAGGGAGCTGCCTGCTTTGCTTCTAGCCATTTGGGAAAGGCCAGCAATGGTGAAAAACAAACAAAGTGACTGGCGCATTCAGATTGTTTAGCTTTCACTTGTTCATTTGGAGCTTTGCATCTGCCATTTCTCTGTGGCTGGCTGTACCCAGATTGACTCTCAATAAAACAAACCTTCAAAGAGTTCAAAGTGATTTAGTTCATGAATGCTTGCTGGGCATATTCAAAGAGAACCAAAACAGCAAACCTGCAAAGCGTGTCGTAGCAGAAATTCAGGACCCCGGTGAAATGATGCACGATCCGCTCGCCACTTCTCGAGCAATGCATGAGAGAGCAAACCTGTCCCTAGGACATACAGAAGTGCAATGTTAAATGCAGCTTTGCCATTCTCATTTTAAATGCAAACACTGGTAGCTGGGGCTTGCGGGGAATGACAACTGGAATTACAGCTGGTGGTAAAAGTAAAGGGACCTCTGACCATTAGGTCCAGTCGCAGATGACTCTGGGATTGCGGCGTTCAACTTGCTTTACTGGCCGAGGGAGCCGGCGTACAGCTTCCGGGTCAAGTGGCCAGCATGACTAAGCCGCTTCTGCCGAACCAGAGCAGCGCACAAAAATGCCGCTTACCGTATTTTTCACTCTATAGGACGCACCGGACCATAGGACGCGCCTTGTTTTAGATGGGAGAACAAGAGAAAAAAAATTCTCCCCTCTCTGCTCAGCACCCCTTCAGTGAAGCAGCAGGAGAAACGGAGCCCTTTCCCTTTTTTCTCCCACTTTGCTGAAGGGGCGCTGCGCAGTTCTCCCTCTCCCACATTGCCTTCGCCTTCAGGAGTTCCTGCTGCGCTCCGGAGGCTTCAGGCAGCTATCCCTGAAGCCAGGAAAGTCTTGCTCTCCTGGCTTCAGCAAAAGGAACCCGAAGCCTCCGAACCCGAAGCGGCTATCTTTGAAGCCTGGAGAGCAAGAGGGGTCGGTGCGCACTGACCCCTCTCGCTCTCCAGGCTTCAGCCAAAGCAACGCGAAGCCTCTGGAGCGGGGCGGGAGCGCTCCCACTGTGCTTCAGAGGCTTCGCGTTGCTATCGCTGAAGCCAAGGAGCCTGCATTCGCTCCATAAGACGCACACACATTTCCCCTTAATTTTTGGAGCGGAAAATGTGCGTCTTATAGAGCGAAAAATACGGTACCTTCCCGCCAGAGCGGTACCTATTTATCTACTTGCACTTTGACATGCTTTTGAACTGCTAGGTGAGCAGGAGCAGGGATTGAGCAACGGGAGCTCACCCTGTCGCGGGGATTCGAACCGCCGATCTTCTGATCGGCAAGCCCTAGGCTACTGTGCTCCTGAATAAATATTAAAATAAAAAGCTTTTCTAGGAAGAAATCCTCAAACAACACTAGTTATTGCGTTGGCCACAGAACTGGCTGAATTGAGCCTGGCTGCTGCCCCTTCACTCTCTGTCGTATTTGGCTGAGTCAGGGAGGCATGGCTGGCTCTGGGTGCCAACATCTCTAGGGCAGAGATGGAGAACTACGGCTATAACTCCTGGGGAGAGCATTCAGCAAGCAGGGAGCCACAACTGAAAAGGCCCGTTCTTGTGTTGCCACCCTCTGGACTTCCCATTGAGAGGGCACACAGAGAAGGGCCTCAGGTTACAATTGCAGGCATTAGACTCATAGCCTACATTCCATATGCAATTCAAAATAGCAAAGCATCAAAATTTTGTTTTATGAAATGGCACAAAACTTACACATGCACTGAAACGTACATGCAGGTATATGATGTGCAACACGCGGCAGGGAGCGGATTTCCTCACATTCTTTCCATTCGCATTCGTAGGACGCCACCTTGGTTTAAGTGGGGATAAGTAATGACAAGAGAACAGGAAAATGGAGGAAGAGTGTGGAGCGTAAGGAAATCAAGCAAGATTCTGTTTTTCCCCACAACACGTGATTCTCAGGGTCCTTTTCAACTCTACAATTCTATGGTTCTATGAACTATGAACTGCAACTGTCAAATTTTACTCTATTTGGTGCCCTATTGGTGCCCAATAGTCTGCCTATTGGGTAAGCCAGCATGGGCTGCATCTGGTATCCCATTCCCACCACCACCAGCTATCAAAGCCAGAAAAAAACCTCAGCCCTCTCTTCCTCACCTGCAGAATAGCAATGGCCATAGCTGTCAAGCGTCCCTTATTTGGCGGGACAGTCCCTTATCCCAGCGCCATGTCCCACTGCTGTCCCTTATTGATGAGGCTTCGTTTGGCTGCTGGCTGGGCTTTCTGCCTTTGGCTCGGAGGGGCTCAGAAGCTGAACATACCTGTGCCTTATTTTGGCTGCTGGTCCCTTATTTTCAAATCTGTAAGTTGACAGCTACGGCAATGGCGCAAAGTGTTTTGCGTGACATCCATAAGCTATGTTTATCTGTGTCCATTCTGCTGCCTTGCTCAGAATAGTGAGGCATCCTGGGCTGGATCACTGGGGCAGATCACGGCATAAAAATACAAGATGAAACACAAAATACCAGTTCGGTGTTATCTCGGGTTACATACGCTTCAGGTTACAGACTCCGCTAACCCAGAAATAGTGCTTCAGGTTAAGAACTTTGCTTCAGGATAAGAACAGAAATTGTGCTCCGGCGGCAGCGGGAGGCCCCATTTGCTAAAGTGGTGCTTCAGGTTAAGAACAGTTTCAGGTTATTTGTCAAGAATGTATAACTTGCTGCTGAAATGGAACACTCAGGATGAAACGGTGAAATCAGCTATGATTAAATGGGCACAAGATGTTGGACATAACATTATGATGGCTGACTGGGAACAGTTATGGACCACAGGTATGAAGTTCACGGCATGTAATGCCTTAAGAGAGAATATAATGAAAATGATCTACAGGTGGTACATGACACCAGTCAAGCTTGCAAAAATGTATCATTTGCCCGATAATAAATGTTGGAAATGTAATGAGACTGAAGGTACATTCTTTCACCTTTGGTGGACATGCCCAAGGCTTAAGACTTTCTGGGAGATGATCTGTAATGAAATGAAAAAGGTATTTAAATATACCTTTCTGAAGAAACCAGAGGCCTTTCTCCTGGGGATGGTCGGCCAATTGGTGCCAAAGAAGGATAGAACTTCCTTTATGTATGCTACAACAGCAGCAAGAAGACTTATTGCAAAGTATTGGAAGACACAAGATCTACCCACCCGGGAAGAATGGCAGATGAAGGTGATGGACTATATGGAACTGGCGGAAATGACTGGCAGAATCCGAGACCAGGGAGAAGAGTCGGTGGAAGAAGATTGGAAGAAATTTAAAGATTATTTACAGAAACATTGTAAAATTAATGAATGTTAGAAGGATGTTGGAATGAAGTTATGTGGTTTTAGCAGAAATGTTATAAAGGATTAAGTAAAAATAGACTGTTAATTGGTGAAAGGAGGGGAAGTAAAGTTAGATTATATCAAGATAAATTATAGGACAAAAACTGGGAAAGATGGAAAGGATTTGCTGAAATGGCTAACTGAACTAGAACACAAAAAAGGGAGGTGTGAGGAGGTCAAGGAAACAAGCAAATGAAAGATAAGTTATGGGAATGTTCGTTGTGTTTTTAATTGTTTCTATTTTTCTGTGTTTTTTTCCTTATTGGTGTTATGTAGTGAAGTTTCACCCTGGGCCAGCAGGGGGATACTGTATATAGTTTTCACTCAGGTCTGTAGATAGTTTTCACTCAGGTCCACGTCAGTTATTTTAGGCGGGAACTCTGGGCTGTTGTTGCTACAATGTTGACAGCCGGCTGCCTATAAAAGCAGGCCGGCTGAGCTGTTTGCAGTCAGTTCTATTCCAGCTTACAAAATAAAGAGCTACTTGGAGAAATCGCTGTGCCGTCTGTTATGTCAACCCACAACTTAACACTGGCGACAAAGGTGGGATACGAACCATTGTGATGTGTTGTTTTGTTTTTGCCTAATTTGGTGTTCTCTCTTTTTTCTTTTTGTAACCCTTAAAACTTTAATAAATATTACTTTTTTTAAAAAAGAACAGTTTCAGGTTAATTACGGACCTCCGGAACGAATTAAGTACTTAACCTGAGGTACCACTGTACATAATAAAAACAAGAACAAAACAATAACCCTTTTTGCCCCCTTTGCCAGCCCTGTCTAGGGCCATTGGCCCATGGATTACAATGGTGGTGGTGTGCGGGTGGAAATCGTATTATTATTGTTGTTGTTGTTATTTATTAAAATATTAATAATAAGTCTTCCGCTTGGGAGCCCCGTCATCGCAGTTCCCCTTGCCCGCCACTAGGTGGCGAAAGGCATCGCCACGGTTTCCTCCGCTCGCTTAACTTGAAACGATCCCGAACCTCTAGGTGGCGCTCCGCGGTCTCCTCCGGCAAAGGGGAGAGAAAAGCCTGCAGTTCCCCCTCCCGGCCGCGCAGTGGCGCCGGAGAGACGCGCAGCCCAGAGCCTGGAAGCGCGTTCGCTCCCCTCCCTCGCCTTATTTTTGTTCCGGGTCGAGAAGGGCACGCGCGGCCTCTTCCGCTTCCGCCTTCCTCTCCGTTAACTCCCTCCCTGCCAGCCCCTCGACTGTGAGGGGGAAAAGCGGAGAGGGCGGGAGTGGGGAGGGGGCTCCGCGGGGATGAACCGCCCGAAGCCCGCGGCCGCGCGCCGCCCCAGCGCCGTCGCCAAACCCTCCGGTGGGTAAATGGGGGTGGGGGCGGGGAAGCGCGTGCACGACACCCGGGGGGGGGAGGGCAGCTCCGCCTTAAAAACAAATAAAAAAACCAACCCTCTTCTCCACCCCCCCAAAAAAGGAATGACGTAGAATCCTAGAACTGCAGAGCTGGGAGGGGGACCCTCAGGGGTCATCTAGGCTGACCCCCCTGCAAAGCAGGAGTAACAGCTCGACGGCCCTTTGCAGGTGGCCGTCCAGCCTCTGCTTGGAAATGTAATAGATATCATGCCTTATCTGATTGCCTCTCCTGGTATGGATGCTTTTGAATTATGGTGCTGGAGGAGACTCTTGAGAATCCCATGGACTGCAAGAAGATCAAACCTCTCCATTCTGAAGGAAATCAGCCCTGAGTGCTCACTGGAAGGACAGATCCTGAAGCTGAGGCTCCAGTACTTTGGCCACCTCATGAGAAGAGAAGACTCCCTGGAAAAGACCCTGATGTTGGGAAAGATGGAGGGCACAAGGAGAAGGGGACGACAGAGGACGAGATGGTGGGACAGTGTTCTCGAAGCTACCAGCATGAGTTTGACCAAGAGGCAGTGGAAGACAGGAGTGCCTGGCGTGCTCTGGTCTAGGGGGGTCACGAAGAGTTGGACACAACTAAATGACCAAACAACAACAACAACATATATAATAATTGTTCAGGTCTACTGGGCTGAGGCCGGTTAGGACTTTAAAGGTCAGCACCAACACTTGGAATTGTGCTCGGAAACGTACTGCGAGTCACTAGTCTAGCTGTCGCATTCTGGATTAGTTGTAGTTTCCAGGTCACCTTCAAAGGTAGCCCCATGTAGAGCGCATTGCAGTAGTCCAAGCGGGAGATAACCAGAGCATGCACCACTCTGGCGAGACAGTCCGCGGGCAGATAGGGTCTCAGCCTGCGTACCAGATGGAGCTGGTAGACAGCTGCCCTGGACACAGAATTAACCTGCGCCTCCATGGACAGCAGTGAGTCCAGAATGACTCCCAGGGTGCACACCTGGTCCTTCAGGGGCACAGTTACCCCATTCTGGACCAGGGAGTCCTCCACACCCACCCACTCTCCCCCAAGAACAGTCCTTCTGTCTTGTCAGGATTCAACCTCAATCTGTTAGCTGCCATCCATCCTCCAACCTCATCATTTGAAGCTTGTGGTCCACTAAGATTCCCGGACATCCACGGCCAGTCAGTGTCGGCAGTACTCAGTTACCTGAGCCAATGGTCCGACTCCTCTGTTCTCCCTGACTTTGCATTGCTGTGAACTGCTTTCTTTTTTCCTCCTAGGTCACCCACCTCCGGGAGATTTCATCGCCTTGGGTTCAAAAGGCCAGTCCAATGAATCGAAAGCAGCCGTCACGCTGCTCAAGCCAGCTTCGGCCGGGTTGCCCTCCGAACGGAAGCGGGAGGCTGCCTCCAGTCTTGCCAAGCGACCCAAACTCTCCTCGACTCCCCCTCTCAGTGCCTTGGGACGCTTGGCGGAGGCAGCCGTGGCTGAGAAACGGGCCATTTCTCCTTCCATCAAGGAGCCCTCCGTGGTCCCCATTGAAGGTAAAGAGAGAGGGAAAGACCCTTTGCTCCGGAGAAGCCAATATACGCCTCGAATACTAGTTGCTGGAAACCGCAGGAGGGGAGAGGGCTTTGTGTTTGAATCCTGCTTGAGCGTTTCCAGGAAAGGCATCTGGTTGGCCATGGCGAAAACAGGATGCTGGACTTGATGGGTCTTTGGCCTGATCCAGCAGGTTTTTCTTGTGTCCAACAGACATCATTTGCATATGCAGATGTTTTGAAGCAAAGGTAGATGATGGGCTTTGTTGCTCTGATGCAGATTTCAAGCCCTGTGGGCAAATATGAACCATGCTGCAAGACTTCTGCTCTTTAATATTTTGGCACCGTCACCAAAAAGATTGTCCACCTTTAGGTTATCAAGAGTGTTACCTTTTTTCCAACCCCCCCTAGAAGCCATTTGCCTTGAGCTTTGGTATAACATTTATTTGGATTGCTTAAAAATGA
Organism: Podarcis gaigeae; assembly: GCF_964106915.1. Lineage (NCBI taxonomy): Eukaryota > Metazoa > Chordata > Lepidosauria > Squamata > Lacertidae > Podarcis > Podarcis gaigeae. The sequence continues at coordinate 49,347,105 of NC_139690.1, read as the reverse complement.
CACCTGCCAATCGGTTGAGGGCTCTGAGGAACCCATTTCCTGTCTGGCTCTCTTTGCAGTGGCCCCAGCAGTTTTGCTGGATGAGATCGAGGCTGCGGAAGCCGAAGGCAATGACGACCGCATCGAAGGGGTGTTGTGCGGGGCCGTGAAGCAGCTGAAAATGAACCGGGCAAAGCCCGACACCACCCTGTACTTGAGCCTGATGTACCTGGCAAAAATGAAGCCCAACATCTTTGCCACGGAAGGAGTGATTGAGGTGAGAGCCAGATTTGTCTTTGTGCGTCAGGATTAGAAATATTGACTAACTTAAATCGAGGGGCATGGTGGGATAGACAGTGGAACATATCTCTTTTGGAGAAACTAATGTAGCACTAAGGAACACAAAGACCAAAGTTGATTTTTAAACCATATGATGCATGCTTTTTCAATATACAGGAAATGACAATGTTGCCCTCTTTCCATCAGCTACTCACAACTCACTCAGGGACAATTGGTTTAAAAAGAGAGTAATGGTGAAGGGACCCCTGACATTAGGCCCAACAACTCGGCGTTGCAGCGCTCATCTCGCTTTACTGGCCAAGGGAGCCGGTGTGCAGCTTCTGGGTCATGTGGCCAGCATGACTAAGCCACGTCTGGCAAACAAGAGCAGAACACGGAAACACTGTTTACTTCCCGCTGGAGCGGTACCTATTTATCTACAGTGGTACCTCGGGTTACGTACGCTTCAGGTTACATACACTTCAGGTTACAGACTCTGCTAACCCAGAAATATTACCTCGGGTTAAGAACTTTGCTTTAGGATGAGAACAGATATCATGCTCCGGCGGCAGGAGCAGGAGGGCCCATTAGCTAAAGTGGTGCTTCAGGTTAGGAACAGTTTCAGGTTAAGAACGGATCTCCAGAACGAATTAAGTACTTTACCCGGGGTACCACTGTACTTTGACGTGCTTTCAAACTGCTAGGAGCAGGGACCGAGCAACAGGAGCTCACCCCGTCGCGGGGAGTCGAACCGCTGACCTTCTGACCAGCAAGCCCTAGGCTCTGTGGTTTAGACCATAGCGCCACCCTAAGAGAGAGAGTAGAAGACCCTTAACTGATAGAATCAACTCTAAGCTATTATACAAACCTGCTTAACATTTGACTGCACCATTTACACGGAAGCCTTTCTTAGCAGGTGGAAAGCTTTCAGACTATCTGTTTGTTCTCACTGGGGGGACTTGCTTCTGCAGGCACTGTGCAGTCTCCTCCGCCGAGACGCCTCCATCAACTTCAAAGCCAAAGGGAACAGCCTGGTGTCTGTCTTGGCCTGCAACCTCCTCATGGCGGCATACGAGGAAGACGAGAACTGGCCTGAGATCTTCGTCAAGGTACACCAATTTGAGGCAGTGCTCGTGTGGGAGGCTTACTGAAGGCAGGCAGAAGTGTTAAGGCTGTGTGCAAGGACAGGAGCATCTTCAACACCTGTCACTCGAAAATAATTATCTCTTTTAAAGTGTTTTTATCCCTGCTCTTCAGATGAGAAGGCTCCCAGAGCGGCTTTGTGTTTTAGATATACACAGTCAAAAGGAAACAAGGCAGGCCCTGGTGAACATGTCACAAAAGGAAAAAGCAATGGGGAGGGAAGAGGAAATCAGGCAAACTCAGCATCAGTTCATAAAGTGGCCAGCTTGAATCAAAACAATCCAAGGGCCAATTGGAGTGGTGTTGTCAGTCACTCTGCTGCAGCCTGGTGGAATGGCAGCTTCTAGAAAGATAAGCAAATACAACAGTAATATAATAATAATAATACTAATGATAATAATAATAATAATAATAATAATAATAATAATAATAATAATAATTTATTTATACCCCGCCCATCTGGCTGGGTTTCCCCAGCCACTCTGGGTGGCTTCCAACTGAATATTAAAAACAGTACAGCATCAGACGTTAAAAACTTCCCTAAACAGGGCTGCCTTCAGTTGTCTTCTAAAAGTCAGATAGTTGTTTATTGCCTTGACATCTGCTGGGAGGGCATTTCACAGGACGGGCGCCACCACCAAGAAGGCCCTCTGTCTGGTTCCCTGTAACCTTACTTCTCGCAATGAGGGAACCGCCAGAAGGCCCTCGGCACTGGACCTCAGTGTCCGGGCTGAACGTTGGGGGTGGAGAAATATTGACTAATGTTTTTATTAAGCTATGGAGTGTTTATGATTTTGGCTAAAATTAGAGGGAGCCCAGACTTGCTGGAGCTGCAATTATCAGCTACCGTTCATTTCTATCACACAGATCTGTGCCATCCCAAAAGTTTGAATACCCGTAACACCAGCATCTGATATAAGAGTGGCTGGAAAGTACTGATCTTGTCTGTTTGGGGCACACCCACCCACCCTGCTTAACTGCTTTGATGCCTGTGTGTTGGTTCTCTTGACAGTTGAGCCCTGGGATACAAAAAGGGGACCAGTTCTTTTCGGTGCAGGTGCAGAGAAGAGTTTCTGTTCATCCTCTTTACAGGTTTACATTGAGGATTCTCTGGGAGAGCGTATCTGGGTAGACAGCCCCCACTGCAAGACCTTTGTGGAAAACATCCAGACAGCCTTCAGCACCAAGATGCCCCCCAAAAGCATTTTGCTGCATGGGGAGGTTGGACGCAGCGGAGGAGACCTGAGCGCTGGTAGGGCCCTTACTTGGAGAGTTGCTTGGAAGATGGTTGTTTTTACAGATAACAACGTCAACATGCAAGTGAATCACAGTACATCCATTTTAATCGTGTTCACTGTGAAGTCCAGTAGATTAAATTTAAAAGATCTCTGTTCTTTGAGAAATTATGGTATGCGTAGACCTGTTGACGTATGAAATCAAACCAAGCTAAACTGCCAGTTGTGTTTTTTACCTTCCATTGTCTTTTTGTTAACTTTTCAGTTATGTATTGTTTTACTCAGGGGTCAGCAAACTTTCTCAGCTGGGGGCCGGGTCCACTGTCCCTCAGACCCTGTGGGGGACCGGACTATATTTTGGGAGGGGAAATGAACGAATTCCTATGCCCCACAAATAACCCAGAGATGCATTTTAAATAAAAAGACACATTCTACTCATGTAAAAACACACTGATTCCCGGACCGTCCATGGGCCGGATTTAGAAGGCAATTGGGTCAGATCTGGCCCCCAGGCCTTAGTTTGCCTACCCATGGTTTTACTGGTTTTACGTCCCACCTTTTTCTCCAAGGAGCTCAACGTGTGGCATGCATAGCTCCCCCCTCCTCATTTAATCCCTACAACAACCCTGTTAGCCTAATAGACAATGACCGGCTCATGGTCACCCAGTGAGCTTTATAGCCAAATGGGGATTTGAACCCTTGTTTCTCAGGTCTTAGTCTGATACTTTAACCGCTGTGCCACACTGGCTCTCAAATTTGCCAGATGCTCATGTACAACTTGGATAACGTTAATCCTGTACCACTTTTCCGATGTTTACTTATCAGCTGATGAGCTGCCACCTTTGAAACTAAAACTAAGTCCTTGTAAGGAACACCAGCCTTTTCATTATCAAATAGGAGCAATAAAGCCAGCTGTAGAATACACTGAAGCTTGCATCCTACTATTTTACCAGTCTCTTCAAATACCTTTTGCCAAAATCAGTTTGTTACAGAAGAGTTCCACCACATATGATCAGTACAATCCCTCCAGCGTGGTTTGCTTAACATTTTGTTGATGCAGAAGCTTAAATGGTACTTCTCAGAAATTGACCCGTTGTGAAATTTTGACAATGGTGCTTGGCAGGTCCTGGGATCCGAAGATGAGATTAGCAGAGAAATTGTTGCAAAGCGAGATGGTGTCATTTCATAGGGCTTATTTCAATAAACCATCATTTAAGGTTAACCACAGTGTACAGTTCAGACATAGCACTAAACTGTCGTTAACTGAAACTGGAAATGAAAGTTTCTGCACTCCTCACAGCTCTTCTGGAGAGGAAGGGTGAGAATGAGTCTGTGATGTTTGCTGCTTGTTCCCACTGTGACAAACCACGGTTTATTGTGACATCTGAACTTGCCCCCTTTCTCTGTGTTGAAATGTGTGTTCTTGGCTTTTCAGGGAACAGCCCACATCCCTCTGTGCCTGAAGAGGAGGACAGCCAGAGCGAGCTGCTGATTGCTGAAGACAAGATGAGCCCAGAGCAGGAAGGACAACTGATGCCCAGGTACGCTTACCCATTGATGGCAAATGCCCTCACTTCAAACAGCACTGGAGAACTGCAGAATGATTGAAGGAAACGTGGCATGTGAGATTCAGCTGGACCTGCCTATGTCTTTGTTAACCCTATAGCAGGGGAGGACAGACTCCACACTTACAGGACCTTCTTTGTGCTTTATCAGATCCACCTAGGGGAGCCAGGTGCAAAAGCATGGCGTCCTCTGCTGCTGAGCTTTGCTTTGAGTGCCGGAACTGAGGTGCACTCACACTCCTCCCCGCCCCCCAGATCCATTCCTGGTCACCCCCTAGCTTTAATTTGAAGTGTGGGTGTCCGGGATGGGGGGCAGAGTCAACTTGTTGTTGCTGCTATTGTTAATGAAGTGAAGGCATGAGGCAGGAGTTGGTAATGCAGGGGAGCTGTGCAAAGGCAAGCTGCCAGCTAGCTCTGCCAAGGCTCTTTTTATTAGCACAATATGCAAAACCAGTCAGATGCATTTTGGACTGTGCCCTTTACATCTTCCAATCACGCGATCTTGGGGTGGTCCAAAGCTATTTTGGCACCTATTTCCACCACATCATTTTCCCCTTGCACAATGTATGACGAAGGAGACAAAGGTCACAAGACAGGGCACGGCAGACCACTGAGAAAGCCAAAGGTTAGATAGAGAGCATGATGTTCAGAAAGCTGTGGCTTGTCTGTGGGTGGAAGTGTGCTCCGCGCCCGGGGATCATTTCTTCAGTTAAACAACCAGGAGTCAAACTCTTTCCAATTTCCTGCAAATCACTCAAAGATCTCATCCTGGCTCCCTCCCTGTTATCCTCCTGCTGGCAGATCAAGACCTTCCTCTTCAGACAGACCTTTGGAAACTAAGGTGCAGACAGACGATGCTGATAATGGGGTTGCTCTCAGGACAATCTGCATTTGTAATTGCTGATTCTCAACATGCTTTGATGCGTCTCATTTAGTGTTTGTTTTTGGCATTTTATAATAATGCTTCTTCCAAATGTTGTCAGGCGCCCTGAATCCCAGTTCGGCTGTTTGATAGACCTAAAAGCCATGGCCCCAAACCTGTCCTTCTCTGTTAACCTCCTTCTAAAAGCAGCCTGTGCTTTATGCCCAACATTTGTTTCCTAGCACAATTCAAAGTGTTGGTGCTGACCTTTAAAGCCCTAAACGGCCTCGGCCCAGTAGACCTGAAGGAGCGTCTCCACCCCCATCGTCCAGCCCGGACACTGGCGTCCAGCTCTAAGGGCCTTCTGGTGGTTCCCTCCCTGCAAGAAGTAAGGTTAAAGGGAAGCAGGCAGAGGGCCTTCTCGGTGGTGGCGCCCGCCCTGTGGAATGCCCTCCCATCAGATGTTAATGAAATAAACAACTACAGTGGTACCTCGGGTTAAGAACTTAATTCGTTCCGGAGGTCCGTTCTTAACCTGAAACTGTTCTTAACCTGAAGCACCACTTTAGCTAATGGGGCCTCCCACTGCCACTGCCCCACCAGAGCACAATTTCTGTTCTCATCCTGAAGCAAAGTTCTTAACCCAAGGTACTATTTCTGGGTCAGTGGAGTCTGTAACCTGAAGCATCTGTAACCTGAAGTGTCTGTAGCCTGAGGTACCACTGTATCTGACTTTTAGAAGACACCTGAAGGCAGCCCTGTTTAGAGAAGTTTTTAATGTTTGATGTTTTATTGTGTTTTTAATATTCTGTTGGGAGCTGCCCAAAGTGGCTGGGGAAACCCAGCCAAGTGGGCGGGGTATAAATAATAAATTCCTATTCTTATGCGGCCTTGTCCTGTCCCAGGTACGACGACCTGGCCGAGAGCGTGGAGGAATACGTCCTGGACATGCTGAGGGACCAGCTCAACAGGCGCCAGCCCATGGACAACGTGTCCCGGAATCTCTTGCGCCTCCTGACCGCCACCTGCGGCTACAAGGAGATTCGACAAATGGCCGTGCAGAGGCTGGAGATGTGGCTGCAGAACCCCAAGGTAAGAAGGCTGGGCTTGGTTTGGATTTTTTAAAAAACTGAAACTCCCCGTTCCCTTACTTGAACTTGGAGATGGGGCTGGATTCTATCCAGGACAGGTATTGGTTTTGTTTGTTATTACGGTATGTTGTGTGTGTGTTTATATTGTAAATCGCCCTGTGATCTTCAGACGAAGGGCAGTAAGGAGATTTAATAAATAATCCTAATAGTCTGACCTGATATTAGGCAGCTTCCCATCTTCATTTTTTAAATCATTTTTATTGTTTTTGCAAATACAAAGTACAAATAAACACAAACCTATAAGAACATATCTGTATAAATTCTCTTAATCTCAAGACTTCCCCCATCCCCTCCATAAAGTCTTATTTTAAGCATCTACAATTGCATATTCATCCATACTCCAATTTTTATATCAAACCATATTGTCCATAATATTTTTTATGCTACAAGTGAGTCAAAATCCTGCTCTTGTTTCCATCTCCTTACAGTGGTCTCCTAAGTAACTTATAAAATTTCCCCATTCTTTTATAAAGTTTTTATCCTTTTGGTTTCTGAGTTTTCCAGTCAGCTTTGCCATTTCAGCTGGGTTTGCCATTCTTCTCTGGTAGGGACTCTTATCTTCTTTCCAACTCTGGGCTAAGCTTCCCATCTTCGGTTTATTCACGTGGCTTCTTTCTCCCCTGCCTGCCCTCATTGCACCCCTCTTCTTCTTTCTTCCCAGCTCACCAGACCTGCCCAGGACTTGCTCATGTCGGTCTGCATGAACTGCAACACCCACAGCTCCGAGGACGTTGAGGTGGTCTCCAACCTGATCAAAATCCGCCTCAAACCCAAAGTGCTTCTCAACCACTACATGCTGTGTGTCAGGTAAGCCCACGCTGAAGCCAGGCAAAAGGCCCTCTTTCACTAGGCCTGGGGGTTGGGTTAATCCGCCCCCTGCAACAGTTTATTTCAATCCCAAGAAAGCCCAACAACTTTGGGGTAAAATCGTAAAAAAAAGCTCAACAACTTGAACCCTAAAAAAAGGTCAACAACTTTGGATCTGGCCCTCTTTGAAAAAAGTTTGGACACCCCTGCGCTGACACCTGAGTAATAATAAATAATAATAAATTTTATTTAAACCCCACCCTCCCTGGCCAGAGCCGGGCTCAGGGCAGCTAACACCAGTAAAATTACAATAAAAACATAATAGGGGGTTGGGAACCAATTTAAAATACAGGTTAAAAATACAATTTAAAATGCAGCCTCATTTTAATAGTAGCTCTTAGATAAAACCATAAGGGGAGGGAAACATAAAGGTCAGACTGAGTCCAAACCAAAGGCCAGGCGGAACAGCTCTGTCTTGCAGGCCCTGCGGAAAGATGTCAAGTCCCGCAGGGCCCTAGTCTCTTGTGACAGAGTTCCACCAAGTCGGGGCCACTACTGAAAAGGCCCTGGCCCTAGTTGAGACCAACCTAACCACCTTGTGACGTGGGACTTCCAAAATGTTGTCATTTGTGGACCTTAAGGTCCTCCGCGGGGCATACCAGGAGAGGCGGTCCTGTAGGACAAAGGGCAAAGGTGGGCCAAATCCTGCTTGTGGGTAGGGCTGGACCAATAACCGGTTTTCAACATTGTGATATACGGGCTAAATATCGTGATATACCAATGTATCACAATGTCTGAAATAAGGATGGAGCTATGTAGAGGCATTGGCTGGACCCACTGCTTTACCTGCATTGTGGTTCTTGAATTACACACACACACACACATCGTGATTCACGCTATATTGCCACGTCAGAAATTATGAAACCGATAGCACAATATGGACTTCAAACTGGTTTTGGACGATATATCAATCTATTGCCCAGCCATACTTGCGGGAGAGAGCAGGGGCAGCAGGAGCAAGGGACAGGTGGAATTCGCATTAAGTCCAGCCGTTTGTCTAGGAGCCCCTGTTGTTTAGTCGTTTAGTCGTCCCCTTCTCCTTGTGTCCAGGAGCCTAGTTACAGTCAACTTGGTTGGTTCTTTGTTCAAAACCTCTGGTGGGAACACCATCCTGTACGAGGATTTTGGTCTGATGTGCTTAAGCAACTGATTAGTAATAATATTAAATTTATGCTAGAATTATTTTTTGCTTTCATAATGTTTAAACACTTCTTGACTGTTAAAAAGAAAAGCAAATGAGCAAACCACAAAGTGAAAATTACCAGTAATAACAAGAACAACTATCTAACACATTAAAAATAAAATTAAGTAAGCAACAAACTAAAAAACAGGGTAAGACATGTCAACACATCTGGGTGGGCTTGCCTAGACCAAAAATGTTTTTATCTAGTGCTGAAAAGAGTTCAATGAACGCTCTTGCCTGATGTCAGTAGGCAGGGAGTTCCAAAGTGTAAGTGTTTTCTTACAAATACAGAATGAGTATTATGTGGCACATAATAATGGCTTTATAGGACATCACAAGGACGCCAAATTTAAGGACTTGCTTCTGCGTTTCCTTATAGTTGCTAGACAAACCACCATTTGGTCGTGGAAAAAACTGGATAACCTAAACTTACCCCCATTATATAGAACGATTTGGACTTTAGCAATAGCATTAAAAAATGCATATAGAATCCAGGTTCTGCAAGGAAAAGGAAAAACCACAATAATTTTACATCACCTGGCAGAACTTTATTACATATACAGTAGTCAGTTGTGGACATCTGGCAACTTTAATGTATGTAACATGAACTCTGGAACTTCTTATTCTTTGAGGAGGTCTTGACATGCCTTGACAGGTGCTTTTGTTGAATTCCCACTCCTCTTTTTCCTACATTTTATGTTGGATTTTTTTTCCTTTTGCGTAAATAAGCTTTTTCCCCATTTTGAAAAAACTTTCATTTCCTGCAGGGAGCTGCTGAACGCCCACCGGGACAACTTGGGCACGGTGGTCAAATCGGTGGTCTTCAACGAGCTTTCAAATGCCAGAAATCCCAACAACATGCAGATTCTCTACACGGTTTTGCAGCACAGCCCAGAGCTCGCTCCGAAGGTAGGTGGCTGGTTAGCCAGGGCTGGGGAAGCAGCCTGTGGGAAAGATCACCCCCCTCTTGCCCAGCCCGCTTAATGCAGCATCTCCTCCTTGCTCTCTTCCCAGTTCCTGGCGATGGTCTTCCAAGATCTGCTGACCAACAAAGACGACTACCTGCGCGCCTCGCGGGCCTTGCTGCGGGAGATCATCAAGCAGACGAAGCACGAGATCAACTTCCAGGCTTTCTGCCTCGGTCTCATGCAGGAGCGGAAGGAGCCTCAGTACGCCGAGATGGAGTTCAAGGTAAGAGGCCCGCTTGGTTTCCCCCACCAGCTGCTTCTGCGAAAGGCGCCTTATATGGTGTGTTCCTTCCGTGTTTTTGTTTTTGTTTGCTTTTGTAATTTTTTTGTAATTTTCAATTACTAAAATCCGATAAAAACCACATTTTGTCAATATCTAACTACAATTCATTTGCCAATCTATACCAATTATAAAGCCAATTACAGTGGTGCCCCGCAAGACGAACACCTCGCAAGACGGAAAACCTGCTAGACAAAAGGGTTTTCCGTTTTGGAGGTGCTTCGCAAAACGAATTTCCCTATGGGCTTGCTTTGCAAGACGAAAATGTCTTGTGAGTTCCTGCGGGTTTTTTCCCCTTTCCCCCCCCCTTTTCCTAAGCCGCTAAGCCGTTTATCAGCTGATCCGCTGATAAGCCACTTAACAGCTGATCGCTAAAAGCCGCTAAACCGCTAATAGCGCTAATCCGCTAAGCTGTCAATGGACTTGCTTCGCAAGATGAAAAAACCGCTATACGAAGAGCCTCACGGAACGGATTAATTTCGTCTTGCGAGGCACCACTGTATACATTTTGTGTGACTTCCTGTGTGCTGGATTTCAAGGTAGAATGTGGGTTTTTTTCCATCCTGCTTCCGAAATCTTAATTAATCCAACTACATTCAGTCTTGTTCTTAATCCCTTATCCACAGCTATACGACTTCCATTCGTATTATCAGATTTAATGAATCTTATTTCTGTAACAGAAGTTCTACGTCCTATAAATTTCCTGTGTGCGATGTTTACTGTATTTTTCGCTCTATTAGACGCACCGGAACATAAGACGCGCCTCCCGCAAAAGCCAGGGATAGCCGCGCGAAGCTTCTACAGGGCAGCGGGATGAAGGCTCCCCGGTGCCCTGCGGAGGCTTCGTGCCACTAAGGCAGAAGCTAGAACAGTAAGAGGGAGTGCTGCGCAGCGCTCCCTCTAGCTGTTCTGGCTTCTGGGGTAGCCCGCGAAGCTTCCGCAGGGCAGCAGGATGAAGCCAATGTGAAGCTGCGCATGCCTCCTCCGCACTGGAAGGAGCGCCGGAAATAGCATTCGCGCATGCGTGCGTGAACACGCACTCCGGCCCACCGTGGCGTCTGCGGGACCGTGAACCAGCCCAAGCCACAAAAACTTTGCCGACCCCTGATGTACACCGTTCCGTTCTGTTGTTGTATTTTTGTATCCCCCTCTCTCTGAGGAAGCCGAGAGGAACCATGTTTTCCTTTGTCCTGATTTGTATATAATAGTAGTAGCTTAGTACTCAAACCTCGAGTCTAGCTCTGCTGTTGTTGACTCTGCTAAGGTAGTGTGCGCTCACGTCCCAAGACATGAGTCATGGAAGCACGTTGGGGAAGAAGACTGATGGATCTCCCGAGCGAAACGCAGAAGGGAGAGACGGGCTGGCACATATGTCGTTTGCCTGGGGGCCTGTCCTGTCTCCCGGCGACCCCCACCCCCATATTCACCATCCTCCCCTCTTACCCCCGGCAGGACCGCTTTGTCATCCACATCACAGACCTGCTGGCTGTCTCCATGATGCTCAGCATCACTGCCCAGGTGAAGGAAGCCGGCCTCGCGTGGGACAAAGGAGAGAAGAAGAGTAAGTGGATTGCATCGCCTGGCTTAGTCTTTAAAAACAGGGCGAGGAAGAGGGAGCTGGGTAGACATGTAGGATCCGTGGGCCTGCTCTGGAGACGCTGCCCAGAACCGATGTGAAAATAAGCACGTAAATAAATAAAATTATTAATTCCATCACATGTCTGTCATAATAAATCTGAGCTTTGTTGCCATGCGTGGTTAGTCCCACAGCCTGTTTCGAGAGCATTGCCCTCTTTTATCAATTAAAAATGAAGCATTTGCATGCCCAAACTGCACAGACAGCAACAGTTGTTTCGTTTGCAAGAGTCGGGGGGCGTATTTTCCAACGCCAGTCCTGCAGCAAAGGATCCCTCTCTTTTCCCGGGGATCATGTGATCCTTATTATCTCTTTTTCCTAATCCCCATCTGAACATTGTTAACAGGATAACTCTTGCAGGCAAAAAATTGAACTCTAGTTAATTTTTGAAATGTTCTTTGGGGGGGAGTGTTATTGGCTTGTTGTTTTCATTTTGATTATATATATTGGGGTTTTACATTTTGATTTTGTTCTGTGAACCACCCTGAGACCTCCAGGTATAGGGTGGTACATAAATTCTAATTAATAAATATAAATTTATAAAATGAATTTTCTTATTGCCGCCACCCACCCTTCAGATCTGTCTGCCTGGACTTAAGAACAGGGCTTATGTGTTGAGAGCCACAATTTTCCCCATGGTAACCTGTTTGGAGCCGCATTTTGGTTGGGGGGCAGGACTGAAACCAGTGGTGGGCAGGGTCACCTCATCTCTCTTCCTACTACCCTGTTTCCTTTTTATCTCTCTCTTTCTTGCCCCTTCTCCCCCCTCTAGCCATCCCTCCACACCCTTGCATCTCCCTCTTGCTTTCCTGCTTCCATCCCAGCCCAGGGAAGTACTTCACCTCTCTTGCCAAAAGGTCTGATCACTTCTGGAAGGCTTTTGAAATCAGGCCGAGAGGTGCATAAAATGAGGCCCCTTTGGCTGCAGATAGCCCACCCTGGCCTAGAACCTTGACCCACCTGTTGTTTTCTGCTGCTCCAGAGAAGCGGACACGGAGCAATGGTTCCAAATTACAAGAAAGAAGATTCCACCTAAACATTAGGAAGAACTTCCTGACAGTAAGAGCTGTTCGACAGTGGAATTTGCTGCCAAGGAGTGTGGTGGAGTCTCTTTCTTTGGAGGTCTTTAAGCAGAGGCTTGACAACCATATGTCAGGAGTGCTCTGATGGTGTTTCCTGCTTGGCAGGGGGTTGGACTCGATGGCCCTTGTGGTCTCTTCCAACTCTATGATTCTATGATTCTATGATTCTAAGTAAGATGGGCAAGATGCTGACCTTTGCCCTTTGCCATTGCCCCTTCCCCACCATGGCTGTGTGCAAGAGGGCGTCCTGGCTCTGCTATCCTGGGACCAGATGATGTTACTTCTGACCTCCTCTGCCTCTCTCCTTCTCCCCAGACTTGGAGGTCCTGCGTGCCTTCCAGAACCAGATCGCAGCCATCCAGAGAGACGCGGTTTGGTGGCTGCACACGGTGGTTCCCTCCATCACCAAACTGGCTCCCAAAGAATACGTTCACTGGTAAGCAGCTGAGCTGGAGATGATGGTGTTGATGGTGCACCTGGCCTCTTGGGGGAATGTTCCCTCTGAGCACCCTCATTCAGACCAGGATTCTGTCCAGGGGCCAGGAGGCAGAGGGTGGGGAATCAGAATAAGATGAAATGGGGGGGGGGGACATGCATGGATCTTCTGACAAGGTAGGAGCTTGCTCCTTCCCTGCCCAAGAGATCTTGTGGGAAGATTCAGGACAGATAAAGATTCAGCACGTAGTAGTAGTAGGGACGCGGGTGGCGCTGTGGGTAAAACCTCAGTGCCTAGGGCTTGCTGATCGAATGGTCGGCGGTTCGAATCCCCGCGGCGGGGTGAGCTCCTGTCGTTCGGTCCCAGCTCCTGCCCACCTAGCAGTTCGAAAGCACCCTTAAGTGCAAGTAGATAAATAGGTACCACTTTATAGCGGGAAGGTAAACGGCGTTTCTGTGTGCTGCGCTGGTGCTGGCTCGCCAGAGCAGCTTCGTCACGCTGGCCACGTGACCCGGAAGTGTCTCCGGACAGCGCTGGCCCCCGCCCTCTAGCGTGAGATGGGCGCACAACCCTAGAGTCGGACACGACTGGCCCGTATGGGCAGGGGTACCTTTACCTTTAGTAGTAGTAGTAGTAATAATAAATTTTATTTATACCCTGCCCTCCCCGGCCAGAGCCGGGTCAGGGTGGCTAACACCAGTAAAACTACAGTAAAAACAAAATGCGGGGGGGGGGGGGCAAATTTAAAATACAGGTTAAAATGCAATTTAAAATGCAGCCTCATTTTAAAAGTATCCCATAGATCAAAACCATTGGGGTAGGGAAACATAAGGGTCAGACTGAGTCCAAACCAACGGCCAGGCGGAACAGCTCTGTCTTGCAGGCCCTGCGGAAAGATGTCAAGTCCCGCAGGGCCCTGGTCTCTTGGGACAGAGCGTTCCACCAAGTCGGGGCCAGTACTGAAAAGGCCCTGGCCCTAGTTGAAACCAATCTAACCATCTTGCGACTTGGGACCTCCAAAGTGTTGTCATTTGTAGACCCTAAGGTCCTCTGCGGGGCCAACCAGGAGAGGCAGTCCTGTAGGTACGTGGGTCCTAGGCCGCATTGGGCTTTAAAGGTCAAAACCAGCACCTTAAACCTGACCCTGTACACCACCGGGAGCCAGTGTAGTTGGTAAAGCACTGGATGAATGTGATCCTGCAGCAAGGACCCCGTAAGGAGCATTGCCGCAGCATTCTGCACCCACTGGAGTTTCTGGGTCAGCTTCAAGGACAGGCCGCATAGAGCAAGTTACAATAATCAAGCCTGGAGGTGACCGTCACGTGGATCACTGTGGCCAGATCAGGGCGAGAAAGACCAACTGCTTAATACGGCGGAGATGGAAAAATGCCACCTTTGCTGTGGCTGCAACCTGCGCCTCCATGGAAAGGAGCTCCAATCAGGAAGCAGTGACAGGTGCCAACTTGGATGACTTTAAAAGAGGATTAGGCAATTTCACGGAGGAAAGAGCTACTGATGGCAGCCATGCTTATGAATACTGGTTTCTGGAAAGCATAGGAGGGGAGAGTTGCTCTTGTGCTTGAGTCCTGCATGTGGGTTTTCCCCAGTCATCTGGTTGGCCAGTGTAAGAACAGCGTGCTAGATTAGGTGAGCCATTGGCGTGACCCAGCGGGCTCCTCTTAGGCTCTTATGACAGGGGAGCCCAGAGGCATGACCTGCTGTGACAGCTGGAAGATACAGAGGGGATGGGGAGGTAGGTCTGGTGTTGTCTCCCAGGGAGAGGCGGTACAACGAGAAGAGATTCAACCTCTCAGCCCCACCTGCAGACCATGAATCCCCACAGGGACAGAGAAGCCGCTGGACATAGATTGATGGATTACATTTCTATGCTGATTTTCATTCAAACGATGAGATCCCTGCTTCAAGCAGTAAATAATGACATAATAGCATTACAAATACAGCATAACTCTCATGGAATAATTAGCAAGTCACCAGTAAAACAATTACAAATCATCAGTGAAACAGTTTCAATTATAAGGCACTATTAACAAAACAACTACTACAAAATAAACTAAGTATCACAATCATAGTCATGTTTTAGGACTACAGTATTTGTAATCTAGAAAGCAATATTACCGTTGGCACAACAGCTGCCAAAATTTAACTAAGCGCTGTTCAATTCATACACACACTTCCCACATCCCCATGACTGATAATCTTTCAATCTGTTCAGCTCATTAAAATGCCCAGGCACATACTGTACTTTTCCGTGTATAAGATGCCCCCATGTATAAGATTTTGGGGGACTCAAATTCAAGAAAATGGGGGGAGATGGCACAGAGCTGTTGAGCCTTTTTTTGCGGAGAATTGCCCTGAAGCTTTTTTTTGCGGAGGATTGCCCAAAATCACTCCCCCCACTCATTGCTAAATCCACCCCCCCATCTGTCCCATCGCCAACAGAAGCTGCCAATCACCCACCCGACTGCCAGAGCGTCAGCCAGTCATCGCCACCCATTGACACAGCAACCAATAACACGCACCATAGCCGCTGACAGCCTGGGCAACAACCAATCACACGTCCACCCTATGCCCTACCCATGTATAAGACGACCCCCACTTTTTAGCATGATTTTTCAAGAATGAATACATAGTCTTATACACAGAAAAGTACGGTAATACCTGTGGCAGCAACTCCTTCCTGAAGGTTCCTTGGGCTGGAGGTGGGGCAGCACCAGGGAAACCAACCCCCACATGTCTCTCACCCCTACAGTTCTTCCTCTGGAAACCGCTCCCTTATGAAGACTCCTGGGGCTGGAGGGTGGGGCAAGGCAGGTGGAAAAACCTGTCACCCCTCCACTTGAAAGCTTGGTGGGTGGACAGGGAATCCCGTTGGAGCAACTTTGCTGCTCCTGTGCAGTCTTGGAACATTTCCTCCTGTTCTTGGGCTTCTGAACCGTGACCCTTTTCTTCCTGGATCAACTGATTCTGACACATCGCTTTGTCTTATTTTTTAAGCCTCCACAAAGTGCTGTTCACAGAGCAGCCAGAGACCTACTACAAATGGGACAACTGGCCTCCCGAGAGCGACCGCAAGTAAGTCGGGGGCTTGGCTTTATTTATTTATTTATTTTTAAAACCCACAAAAGCCCAGGGAAAAAGGTGGTCACTCTTATGCAGAAAGGTTATTGGCTAGTGTCAGGGAACTGCCATCGGCCAGAGGCGAGAGATAGAAGGGCAGTTGTGTCCCAGGGAACCTCCAAAAATCTTGCAAAGCAGTTCCTCTTCCGGCAAGGAGGAAAGCCCCAACTCCAGTGGAGGGGAACTGCAAGGACCAGAGGAAGCTAGGAAGAGCCTTAACACCGCGTCTGAGGCAGCCGGAGAGGAGGGAAGCACGCCCTTGCCATCGCCCATCATGCGCAGTAGTCTGAGGCACAGGGAGGGGCGGAAAACGCTGGGGGTGATGCGACTTTTATGCTGGGGGAGGTACAAAAACAGACCACTCCCGGATTCTGCCAGCGATTGAGCCAGACATGAACTTATGAGGCTCTTCACTGTAAATAAAAGGTAAAGGTAAAGGTACCCCTGCCCGTACGGGCCAGTCTTGACAGACTCTAGGGTTGTGCGCTCATCTCACTCTAGAGGCCAGGAGCCAGCGCTGTCCGCAGACACTTCCGGGTCACATGGCCAGCGTGACAAGCTGCATCTGGCAAGCCAGCGCAGCACACGGAACGCCGTTTACCTTCCCGCTGGTAAGCGGTCCCTATTTAACTACTTGCACCCGGGGGTGCTTTCGAACTGCTAGATTGGCAGGCGCTGGGACCGAACGACGGGAGCGCACCCCGCCGCGGGGATTCGAACCGCCGACCATGCGATCGGCAAGTCCTAGGCGCTGAGATTTTACCCACAGCGCCACCCGCGTCCCTGTAAATAGTTTGCACCAAAATAAAGCCTGTAAAAGACAGGTCAGAGTCCCGCCTGGTTGCTCTCAAGCAACCGCAACAGCACCTGACAGCTAGGTTTGCTGATCTGTTTGACTTTGCACCCTATATGGACTGACTACAGTGGTGCCCCGCAAGACGAACGCCTCGCAAGATGGAAAACCCGCTAGACGAAAGGGTTTTCCGTTTTGGAGGCACTTCGCAGAACGAATTTCCCTATGGGCTTGCTTCGCAAGACGAAAATGTCTTCCAAGTTCCTGCAGGGTTTTTTCCCTCCCCCCACCCTTTTCCTAAGCCCTAAGCCGCTTATCAGCTGATCCGCTGATAAGCCGCTTATCAGCTGATCCGCTAAAAGCCGTTAAACCGCTAATAGGGTTGCTTCGCAAGACGAAAAAACCGCTAAACGAAGAGCCTCACGGAACGGATTAATTTCGTCTTGCGAGGCACCACTGTATTTGGAAGTCAGTAGCTCTTTCTCTCTCCCTCTCTCTCTCTCACCAGCTTCTACCTCCGCCTCTGCTCCGAAGTGCCGATCCTCGAAGACACACTCATGCGCATCCTCGTGATCGGCCTGTCGCGGGATCTCCCCCTCGGCCCCGCCGATGCCATGGAGCTTGCAGACCATCTGGTGAAACGGGCAGCAGCTGTGCAGGCAGACGGTAGGATTCTGGAAGTGAAGCCTCGGTTTCACACACCCACCAGTTTTATTTTGCTCATGCATCTCCAGGTGCTGGAATCATAGAACTGTAGAGTCGGAAGGGACCCGGAGGGTCATCTACAATACAATAATCTTTATTGTCATTGTCAACGAAATTGAAAAATCTACATAAGACATTCAAAACCCAACAAGCCTGTTATCCCAGCCTGGTTAGCCCCCTAAAAACTCTGATACCCCATTTTTAAATACAATATGCTTCCATACAGACTCCTTACACTGCATTTAAAACCAAAATCGCATTTGGATAGAAACTGTTTCACAGGTGGCTAGTCCTAGTCTTTATAACCCTGCACCTTCTTCCAGAAGGCAGAAGCTGAAAGAGATCATTTCTGGGGTGCGCACTATCCTGCGCTATCGCTGCAGCTTTCTTATGGCACCTGGAAGCATAGATTTGATCCAAGGTGGGAAGAGTGTTCTCTCCGCAGTCTTTATAACTCTGGACAGCATTGTTTTTTCCCTGACTGTGCAGCTCCCAAACCACACACACAGACTAGTTCTAGGTAGAAACTCAACAAAAGCGTCCACTGTTGTTGGACTCCGGTTCTCATCAGAGCCAGCCAGGGGTGGAGGAAGGGGGGTGCGGGGTGCCCCGGGTTTCACCACTGGGGGGGGGGGGTGACTAAATGCCAGGCAGCACTCACTGTGGGGCCTGCAGCGTGCCCAAGCCACGCATCTCTCCTGGGAAAGACACGGTGGCTTGGCACCCACAAGCCCCCACTGCCCAAACGTTCTGCCTGCTGCCTGCCCCCCAGCTGTAGGGCAGCTGAGTGGGAGGAGGCAGGCAGACTCCAGAAGCCCCGCGGTGCGGTTTGCACCACCCCTGGGCACGCCGCCCCATGGATTCCTCTGCTGCTGGACCTAGCCAGCGCGGCCATTGGCCAAGGACGATGGGGGGAAATGAGAAACAAGGCCGCAGTTTCCACATTTCTACTATAAACGGTGTGCGGACTCCAGTCAAAAATCAGGATGAACACCTGCCAAATAATCCTGTCTCTTAAAAAAACACAAGTTGCCCTTGTGTGTGTGTGTGTAAAGTGAAACCTAGGGGCTGGCCCTCATGGCAGCAAAGATGCAGTCATACCTCTTGTTACGTTTGCTTCAGGTTAAATCTTTTCAGGTTGCATCCCGTGGTGACCTGGAAGTGCCGGAAGGGGTTACTTCTGGGTTTCGCCTCTTGGGCATGTGCAGATGCACAAAATGACGTCACGCGCATGCGCAGAAGCGGCGAATTGCGACTCGCGCAGACGTGGGTTGCGTTCTGGGCTCTAGAACAGATCCTGTTTGCAACCAGAGGTACCACTGTACAAATAAGATTAGAGCAGAGTTTGCTCACAACCTTTGAGGGTAAATGGAGTCTAGGTGAGATTTCCAATTGAGGCAGAAGGACTTTTTCACTTATAAACTTCCCTGTGTCTCCCCAATGTATTTGTCTGTATTTTCCCATTTTTACTCATTTATTTTTCTGCCCTGCTTTCTTTCTGCGAAGCTCCATTGGGCAGCATTCATGGGCATCATCCTATCTGGGCAATGGACCAGACCCGGGCCAGCTTAGCTGTGCTATCTGTTACTCCTATATAACCTAATTTCCTTTTCCCCTTCGTCGAATCTGCACTGTTTTCCTTTAGGACTCCGCTAGTTTTGAGTCTGCAGTCTTAAGAAATTGAATTGCATCAACACACAGCTCATGACATACATCTGCTTCCTTTAGATCTTGAAGTCTTGAGAGTGGAGAGGATCCAGCTGATCGATGCCGTCTTGAACCTGTGCACTTACCATCACCCAGAGAACATCCAGCTCCCCCCTGGGTAACATTTGCATGCATGCAACTCTTGTGCTAGAGAGAATAACTTATTTTTATTGTGAGCAGAAAACATAAGGAAGGGGTGGGGAGCCAATAATAGTGAATGGCTATGTCTAGAGCATCTTTGGGCAAGGGAAACATTTTTTTAAAAAAAAAATATGAAACTGCAGCAATGCAATATGATTGTTTCTGTTTGCTTTGAAGGTACCAGCCTCCAAATCTGGCCATCTCTACTCTCTACTGGAAAGCTTGGCCTCTTTTGCTCGTTGTTGCCGCATTCAACCCCGAAAACATCGGTGAGTGTATTGAGGACAAAAAGAAAAGCCTGCTGGATCGGGCCCAGGACCCATCTGGTCCAGCTACCCTGTATCCCCTTACCAAACTACAGTGCTCTGAATGGCAGAAAGTCATTCCCTTTTCCTAGGAAGCTCAAGGAATTGTAGCTCTGCGAAGGGAATAGTGGGGGAACTCTCAGCATCCTTAACAAACTACAACTCCCATAATTCTTTGCTGGGGGAGCCATGGCTGTTTAATTATATACAGTGGTACCTCGGGTTACAGATGCTTTAAGTTACAGGCGCTTCAGGTTACAGACTCCGCTAACCCAGAAATAGTACCTCAGGTTAAGAACTCTGCTTCAGGGTGAGAACAGAAATCATGCAGCAGCGGGAGGCCCCGTTAGCTAAAGTGATGCTTCAGGTTAAGAACAGTTTCAAGTTAAGAACGGACCTCCAGAATGAATTAAGTTCTTAACCCGAGGTACCAGTGTGTGTGTGTGTGTGTCTATGTCTATGTCCGTGTGTGTGTGTGTGTGTGTGTGTGTGTGTGTGTATTAGCTGAGGGTGATGGGAATTGTATTCCAATGACTTCCAGAAGGCACCAGTTCAAGGAAGGAACTGACAGACAAAAATAACACGTGATCTACTGGGGAGAGGTGTGTCATTGGGCAGAGTATTGCAGAGAGCTGTGTTCAAACCTCTGGCTGTTCTGCATGGGTGCCATCTCAATTCTCTCTTTCTCTCCCCACCCCCCCTGCTTGTGTCTTAGGTCTGGCTGCCTGGGACGAGTACCCCACGCTAAAGATGCTCATGGAAATGGCCATGACTAAGTAAGTATGCTAATCCTGCCTATTTCGGGGAACTTAGTCTGTACATAGGGCAGGATGTAGAGACTGATTCCTGAGTGGGCCAAACGGATTGTACAATTTCTGGCTGCAGGTGGGTGCTGCGTTAACATTAAAAGAGCGGGGGAACCAGCCGAAGGCTGAAGATTAGCACAGGAGGTGTCCTCCTGTCTTGACCACAGATGAAAACTCAAAATGGGAAAGGCTGGGAAGGCAGGGCAAGAGTTTCTGATAGCTCCGAGTTAGCAGCTATGACCCTTGGAAGAGGTGCTCTTTACAGTGTTCTGTGCTCCTGACACTGCTTTTATGTCCTCTTAACACCAGGGCCTTTTGTGTGGTGGTGCCTGCATGTGACGTTAACATATGAGAGTGCTGGAGGTGAAATAGTTAAACAGGTTACCCAATCAGAACCCAGGGGGTGGAGTCAGAGGGACTATAAAACCAGCTCTCGGAAGGGCGAAGGGAGGAGTTCGTTGAGAGTTAGTTAGGTGGTTGGTTGGAGTGGGAGTAAATTGGAACAGAGTCTGTGGGTAGGTTGAGTTAGTGTAGTGAAATGAGCTGAGTCAGGGGCTAGGAAGACAAGTAAATATCTGAGAGGTGGTTTAGGGAGTGAGAGCAGGTAGCGGAAGTTATAGGTCTGGATAGGCACCCCATGATTGTAATTGACCGATACCATTTATGAAGCCACACGCTCGTTAAACTGCAATAAATAAACAGAAGTTTATGTTCCAATTTAACCCTGACAGGACTCAGTATTGTACCAGGTAAGGCCTAGGTGGTGGCAGCGAGAAATAAAGTGGTGGCACAGGGATCAATAGACGGTGAAATGTCCGGGGACCCTGTATGATCCCCACACTGCCCTCTGGGATGTGATCCCAGGAAACATCATTGATCTCCTCCTGTGGTCTTATATTTCCCTGATGTTCCCCTCAGCAATTACTCCTACCCTCCTTGCACTCTGACGGACGAAGAGACCCGCACGGAAATGATCAGCCGCGAACTTCAGATCTCGCAGCGGGAGAAGCAAGAAATCCTCGCTTTCGAGGGCCACCTGGCGGCGGCATCAACCAAGCAGACCATCACGGAGAGCAGCAGCCTCCTGCTGTCTCAGCTCACCAGCCTGGATCCCCAGTAAGCAGCCTCTGTTCCCCCAGGGCAGCCTTCCCCAACCCGGCGCCCTCTGTACGATCTGAACTGTGCCGGTTGGGGTGGATGGGAATTGTATTCCAAAGGAGACACAAGTGACACAAGTTCAGGTCTTTCAAAGTGGGGGGAGATCATGGGATGTACCATAAATGAAGGTGTGGGTGGTGGTGGGGATTCGGGAGCCCTCCCTGTGGAACATTCTCCCATCAGATGTCAAGGAGATAAAGAAGTTCACACCTCTTGGAAGACCTCTGAAAGCAGCCTTGTATGGGGAAGTTTTTAATGTTTGGTGATTTATTGTCTTTTTATATGTTTTGGAAGCTGATCTGAGTGGTCGGGGCAACCCAGCCAGATGGGCAGGGTATAAATAATAAAATTGTCATTATACAGTGGACGCTTGGGTTGCGAACGTGATCTGTGCGGAATGCATGTTTGCAACCCGCAATGCTGCGTCTGCACACGTGGGGGTTGCGTTTCGGCGCTTCTGGGCATGTGCAAAGCGCAATTTAGCTCTTCTGTGCATGTACAACCTCCGAAACCCGGAAGTAACCTGAAGCAAACGTAACATGAGGTTGTTGTTGTTTAGTCGTGTCCGACGCTTCATGACCCCACGAACCAGAGCACGCCAGGCACTCCTGTCTTCCACTGCCTCCCGCAGCTTGGTCAAACTCATGCTGGTAGCTTCAAGAACACTGTCCAGCCATCTCGTCCTCTGTCGTCCCCTTCACCTTGTGCCCTCAAACTTTCCCAACATCAGGGTCTTTTCCAGGGAGTCTTCTCTTCTCATGAAGTGGCCAAAGTATTGGAGCCTCAGCTTCAGGATCTGTCCTTCCAGTGAGCCCTCAGGGCTGATTTCCTTAAGAATGGATAGGTTTGTTCTTCTTGCAGTCCATGGGACTCTCAAGAGTCTCCTCCAGCACCAGAATTCAAAAGCATCCATTCTTCGGCGATCAGCCTTCTTTATGGTCCAGCTCTCACTTCCATACATCACTACTGGGAAAACCATAGCTTTTACTATACAGAACTTTGTCGATAAGGTGATGTCTCTGCTTTTTAAGATGCTGTCTAGGTTTGTCATTGCTTTTCTCCCAAGAAGCAGGCGTCTTTTAATTTCATGGCTGCTGTCACCATCTGCAGTGATCATGGAGCCCAAGAAAGTAAAATCTCTCACTGCCTCCATTTCTTCCCCTTCTATTTGCCAGGAGGTGATGGGACCAGTGGCCATGATCTTAGGTTTTTTTTTTTGATGTTGAGTTTCAAACCATGTTTTGCGCTCTCCTCTTTCACCCTCATTAAAAGGTTCTTTAATTCCTCCTCACTTTCTGCCATCAAGGTTGTGTCATCTGCATATCTGAGGTTGTTGATATTTCTTCCGGCAGTCTTAATTTTGGCTTGGGATTCATCCAGCCTAGTGACTGTACTAATAATTTTTTCCTTTGTGAACTGCCCGTCTGACAGCTTTGCCCTGGCCGCTCTGGCCTGTGTGCTGTCCTTTGCCTGCGCTGCCTCGCTTCTGCCTCCCCTCGAGGCAGACCAGTCTTTAGCAGCCTCCAGGGAAGCAGTGGAGAGGTGGGGAGTGTTGGGATAAAAGCCAAGAGACCCCCTTCTGTTCCCTTCTCAGGGGCCCCCCTCGCCGGCCACCTCAGCCTGTCCTGGACCAGGTAAAAAGCTTCAACCAGTCTCTCCGCTTGGGGCACCTCCTCTGCCGCAGCAGACACCCCGACTTCCTGCTCAACATCATCCAGAGGCAGGTGGGTCACCCCCAGGGCTGGGAAGTGCCATTTGTGGGGGGAGGCAGGGGAATCGAAGGCAGCAGAGGGCTGCCGCTTGGTTTCATCATTCTGAATGCTATCCATCGGGAAACGGGGAGCCTTTGGGGTCGCACCAAATGGTTCGACTCAACGTCTGGATGCGCTGAGAATGTTGGAGCAAGGATTGTTCAATCGGAGCAAGACTGAAAGAGGGTTGGGAAGAGATGGAAGGCTGAGGCTGGAAATGGGGCGGCTATTGTAGAGCGTTGGGAACGGCACACGGTTGCCTCTGCTTGGTGGTGGCCCTCTGTTTGCAGAATTCCTCCACCATCCCAGTTATTTGGTTGATCCCATCAGTTCTGGCTTTCCATCCAGCTTCAAAGACCCATTCATTCATTCATTCTTTTAAAAGAAGACACCTCAAAGCAATTTACTCAGAGAAGAAAACGATAAGATTCTCAGTGAAAACTTAAAAACAATTAGAACATTTGAAAAATTAAGACCACGTAAACTAATAATAATAATAATAATAATAATAATAATAATAATAATAATAAATTTTATTTATATCCCGCCCTCCCCAGCCAAAGCCGGGCTCAGGGTGGCTAACAATAATCAAATAATCAAACAATCAAATAATCACACATTCTAAAAATATTTCATTATAAAAATTAATTAAAATCAAATTAATGGCAACCGATTAAGCAAAATTCTGTGCAGGTTGCCAGAGGAGGGAGTCAGGCTGCGCCCTGACCAAAGGCCTGGTGGAACAACTCTGTCTTGCAGGCCCTGCGGAAAGATGTCAGGTCCCGCAGGGCCCTAGTCTCTTGTGACAGAGCGTTCCACCAGATTGGAGCCGCAGCCGAGAAGGCCCTGTCTCTAGTTGAGGCCAGCCTAACCTCTCTGAGGCCTGGGACCTTGAGGATGTTATTATTTGCAGTCCGTAGGTTTCTCTGTGGGACATACCAGGAGAGGCAGTCCCGTAGGTACGAGGGTCCTAGGCCGTATAGGGCTTTAAAGGTTAAAACCAGCACCTTAAACCTGATCCTGTACTCCACCGGGAGCCAGTGCAGCTGGTATAGCACCGGGTGAATGTGATCTCGCAGCGAAGACCCTGTAAGGAGTCTCGCCGCGGCATTCTGCACCCGCTGGAGTTTCTAAAAACAGATTTAAAGGCATGTCAACATTCTGTGTATCTGGGTAGGCTTGCTTAAGCAAAAAATGTTTTTTTCAGGCGCCATAAAGAGTGCTGCCTGTTATCAGTAGTTCCAAAGTGTAGGAGCCTCCTCACTCAAAAGATGGATTTCTTACAGGTGTGGAGCAGGTATTGTGTGGCACCTGTAGCAGTGCCAGTTCTGCAGACTGAAGCAGCCAAGTGGGCTTATTTTTTATTTATTTTATTTATTGGCTTTATCTACTGCCCTATACCCGGAGGTCCCAGGGCTTAGGTGGGCTGAGGTGGTCCCACAGGTAAACCTGACCCTCTTCTTCCTTAGGCGTCTTCCCAATCGATGCCCTGGCTGGCAGACCTGGTTCAGTCCAGCGAGGGCTCCTTGGATGTTCTGCCAGTGCAGTGCCTTTGTGAATTCCTTCTGCATGACGCCGCTGACGAATCTGCCTCTGGTGAGGAGGAAGAGGAAGGAGAAAGCAAAGAGCAGCGTGCTAAGAAACGAGAGGTAGGTGCTCTCTCTTTGCATCGGCCACTAGCCATAGCAATAAAACAAAATAAAATTTACCGAAGACAGAGGTAAAAACCTAACTATACAAAATGCATTCTGGAGGTTTAAATTAATAATCAAACAATAGACGTTACAGTGGTGCCTCACAAGACCAAATTAATCCGTTCCGCAAGTCTCTTCGTCTAGCGGTTCTTTCGTCTTGCGAAGCAAGCCCATTGACGGCTTAGCGGATTAGCACTATTAGCGGCTTTTAGCGGCTTAGCGGATCAGCTGATAAGCGGCTTAGCGGCTTAGAAAAGTGGGGGAGGGGGGGAAAACCGCAGGAACTCGCAAGACATTTTCGTCTTGCAAAGCAAGCCCATAGGAAATTCGTTTTGCGAAGCACCTCCAAAACGGAAAACCCTTTCGTCTAGCGGGTTTTCCGTCTTGCGGGGCACCACTGTATTCTAATTGTCCCTGCTAAAAAAACTACAGTTTTTGCAAGGACACAGTAGCAATGGTTTTTGCAAGCACAGTAGCAATGGTTGAGTGACCATTTATGGCTAGTAGTAGAGAGGTAAGAACCTTAGTCCTCAAATCTTTATGCAAGCTAGAAGCACATGAGTTACTGATTCAGTACTGCCATCTCCACACGGACACAACCATTTTTCCAGCGGGATTTTTTGAAATTGACCCTCAAGTGAGGGAACTGCCAAAACGCCCTTGGAGCTGGATCTCAGGCTGAACGATGGGAGTGGAGACGCTCCTTGAGGTCTACAGGGCTGAGGCCACATAGAGCTTTAAAGGTCAGCATCAACACTTTGAATTGCGCTCAGAAATGTACTGGGAGGCAGTGTAGATCTTTTACGACCTGTGTTATGCGGTCCTGGTGGCTGCACCCAGTCACCAGCCTGGCAGCCACATTCTGGATTAGTTGTAGTTTCCGGGTCACCTTCAAAGGTAGCCCCACATAGAGCGCATGGCAGTAGTCCAAGCGGGAGATAACCAGAGCATGTACCACTCTGGCGAGACAGTCTGTGGGCAGGTAGGGTCTCAGCCAGTGTACTGGATAGTGTTGGTAGACAGCCACCATTTTTTAAGGTTGCTGAGGGTTGTTAAGAGAGCCCAATATTCCTCTCAGAGCTACCATTTCCCCAGAGTTTCCTGTGAAGCGGAGTTGATCGCTCAACCACTCTGGGGATGGTTGCCCTGTGAGGGATACAGGAGATCTCCTAAACACCCTCAGCACCCTTAGCAAACTGCAGCCCCCATAATTCTCTGGTGGAAGCCAGAGACCACATAGCACTGGTCTTGAAACACCTACACTGGCTCCCAGTACGTTTCCGAGCACAATTCAAAGTGTTGGTGCTGACATTTAAAGCCCTAAATGGCCTCGGTCCAGTATAGCTGAAGGAGTGTCTCCACCTCCATCGTTCTGCCCGGACACTGAGGTCCAGCGGCGAGGGCCTTCTGGCAGTTCCCTCACTGAGAGAAGCCAAGTTACAGGGAACCAGGCAGAGGGCCTTCTCGGTAGTGGCACCTGCCCTGTGGAATGCCCTCCCACCAGATGTCAAAGAGAACAACTACTACCAGACTTTTAGAAGACATCTGAAAGCAGCCCTGTTTAGGGAAGCTTTTAATGTTTGATGCATTACGGTATTTTAATATTTTGTTGGAAGCCACCCAGAGTGGCTGGGGAAACCCAGCCAGATGGGCGGTGTATAAATAAATTATTATTATTACTACTACTACTACTACAGTGGTACCTCGGGTTAAGTACTTAATTCGTTCCGGAGGTCCGTACTTAACCTGAAACTGTTCTTAACCTGAAGCACCACTTTAGCTAATGGGGCCTCCTTCTGCTGCTGCGCTGCCGGAGCACGATTTCTGTTCTCATCCTGAACCAAAGTTCTTAACCTGAGGTACTATTTCTGCGTTAGCGGAGTCTGTAACCTGAAGCGTATGTAACCTGAGGTACCACTGTACTACTACTATTACTACTACTACTACTGTTTAAAGGGGCATCAGAGCTCTTCAGATTCACGGTGTGGATGCGGCCTGAGCGGTTCTTTGAACCCCAGCCTCCTTTGCCCTGGCCTGGCCACGGTAGCTGCTACCCCACATCAGCTCTCAGCGGTCCAGTAGCTGAGGAACCGCTGGGAAGAAACAGCGACCTCTTTCTCCACAGAGGCAGCAGAAGCAGAGGCAGCTGCTTGGACGCCTCCAGGACCTGCTGTTGGGACCCAAGGCCGACGAGCAGACCACGTGCGAAGTCCTCGACTATTTCCTGAGGCGCCTCAGCTCCTCCCAGGTGGCCTCGCGGGTGCTGGCCATGAAGGTAAGGAAGATGGCGAGGACGGTGTCGCCGGGCCTCTCTTGAGCCTCCTGAAACGGGACCGCTTCCCAGGAAGATGCTTCTTCAGCTCAAGAAGTCAGGCAGCTTATTCCACTGGTAGCTTGGCCATCTGTTGCCCTGTGTACCCATTCGGATGTGGGTCTCAAATAAAAGGATAAGATTCAAATGGCAGTAAGCACAACGAGTGCAGCAAAACATGGCAATATATCCATAAATCCTAAGCTGATTGAGAGTTAAGCAGGGTCTTCAGCCAACTTTCCATTCTAGTTGTTTATTATTATTATTATTATTATTATTATTATTATTATTATTATTATTATTATTTTCTAGCTGACATTCTGAGGCTACTGAGCAGCCCTCACTAGACTGTTTAGGGTTTGGGGGGTGTTTTACTCCCTTTGTTGGCTTCTTTGAAAGATAGTTTTGCCACCGAGCCATATGAGGAGTGGTTGAGGGAATTGGTTATGTTTAGCCTGGGAAAAGAGGAGACTGAGAGGAGACAGGATAGCCGTCTTCAAATACCTCAAGGACTGTCACATGGAAGAGGGAGCAGCTTGTTTTCTCCTGCTCTGGAGGGGAGACCCGAACCAATGGCTTGAAGTTACAAGAAGGGAGATTCCGACTCTACATCAGGAAGAACTTCCTGACAGTAAGAGCTGTTCGACAGTGGAGCTGTCTCACTCGGGAGGTTGCAGACTCTTCTTCCTTGTAGGTTTTTTAAGTAGAGGTTCGACAGCCATCTATCTGTCTGTTAGAATTCCTGCTCTGTGATTGCAGTCATGGGATTGTCTTTCACATGACGGAATATGTTTTGACTCCACAGAGCGGGAAGTGACGGAGACTGGATGTTTGTGTGACTGTGTTCTGTGAAGTGGGACTGTTGTCCTTTGTTTTTTCTCTTTACTGTCTGATGCTAGAGAGAGAGGGAGCCATGTTGCAGTGCTCCGTGTGTGTTTATATGTAAATAAAGTAGACTAGCCAACATGCCGAGTTGCTGGGGTTCTGTCACGCAAGCTGCAAAGACTCTGCGGATCCCTAAGTTTGCCGGTGTCGGTTGGCATCAGTCACTGTGATGTTTGGGCAGAAGAAAGCTTATGAAGCTCCCGAAGGATCAACCAGGAGGGAGAGAACATGCCAGTTGGGTCCTGCTCGAGTGTAGGGCTAAGCTCCTGACATTGTCATGGATGTTTAGTTGAGATTTCTGCATTGCAGGGGGTTGGAGTGAATGACCCTCGCTGTCCCTTCCAACTCTGCAATTCTCTGTATTGTATTAATCTGCCTCTGTCCTCCTTCCTGCAGGGCCTGTCTTTGGTGCTTTCAGAAGGAGGACTCCGCGACAGAGAGGAGAAGGACCACCCTATGGAGGAAGACTCTGGGGACTCAGAGCTCCTGCAGGGCTACCAGTGGCTTCTACGTGACTTGCCCAAACTGCCCTTGTTTGACAGCGTTAGGGCCGCCACTGCGGTTGCTTTGCAGCAGGTAAGATCTCCCGCTCGGGGTGACACGGAAGATGGCTTCGTCTCAGGACTCGGTCGCTAATCTGACTTGTTTCTCGGTTTAGTTCAAAATGCAGGTCTTCACCTTGTAAGAAACTGAAGGCGAGCTGGTCTTTGACCGTAATAAATTACCTATCCATCTAAGAACTGATGGGCTTGAGACCAGGGCATCTCGCGACCCGGCCTCTGATGAGCCCCAGTCCACATGCTACATAGCTAGAAAAGCAGTGCTGGGCCCTCTCCCTCCCTCCCCATAGATTTTACTGAAACGAATCTAAATGAAAAAAGAAAGAAAGAAAAAGAAAATACAAAGCCCTCTCTCAAAGGTAGATTTTAATCCTTAATTCTTTTTTAAATAATTTTATTTTTATTTTTATTATTTTAGTTTTATTAGTTTTTCAATTACAATCCCATAATAGCCTCATTATAACAATACCGATTTATAATACAATTATTAATACCAATTGTTCAAATACTGAATTCTATAATTTAGATAAGGTGGCATGCTAAATTCGATGGTTTGATTATTTCCTTTATTTCTGCGTTCCAAAATCTTGTTAATTTCAATTACATTCTGGTCATAATGATAATCCCTCATACAACAACTGCAATATTAATCACTTCTATTTGTGTCGACCCATTAAATGATTTATAAAACTACAAGTGAGGGACTCAAAACTAGATCCTTGTTCTCCCTGTGTGTGTTTGTTATTCTGTCCGTGGTGTTTCTTCCTGTCTTTGAAAGATGTTATGTTTTTCTTTTTTTCTTTCCCCCGGTTGTTGCTATTTTCTCTCATGTCTTGGATGGAGCTATCTTAATCCTTATTTCACCCAGAAGGGGTTGGACACACAGTCACCCCCAGCTCACCTGGGAGCTTCCAGTTTATCCTCCTAGTCTCCCAGCCTGGGAGATCTTCCCTTCCCTGCCTCTTACACAGGTTCCTCAGTGACCCAGAGTAGAGGACACACACACACAAACCAGAAGCAAAAGAAAGAAAAAAGAAACACAGCCCAACAAGGCAATGACAAAAATCCACCAATAGCATACAAATCCATATGGCTAACCTGATCCAAAACACCCACCCACCCCACTCACACACGAAAACAAAGACCACCACAGCCAACCACAAGTGAACAGCCACACCCATGGCCAAACCCAACCTTTCTCACCACCAAAGAAACACAAATGAACAGCACGAGCAACGCTGACACCAAACCCTACATACATTAAGCAAAATAGAAACATCACCACCCGACCCCCCCATCTTCCCCCCCTCCTCCCCCCCAAAAAGTCTCAACAAATGAAACTGATTTGTAAAAATGTTACATGGAAAAAATGCAAGAGACATTACACATACTTGTGTAAAACAAGAAAATCTTTAACAACAAAATTAAAATAAAATAAAGGAAAAAAGAAAGGAAAGGGAGAGAAATAAAATAAAAAGGGTTTCCAATTTTCCATTAGTTAGTGTTGAGCCCCCTTGAGTCTGAGAAATACAATTCTTTCTGCCATTTCCAGGCCATCCACATGGAGACGGATCCTCAGACGATCAGTGCTTACTTGGTTTACCTTTCCCAGCATGCTCCAGTGGAGGAACAGGGACAGCACAACGACCTCGCGCTGGTGAGAGAGAGGCCTTTCGTTTTAAGGGCCAAACACACGGATCTGTGGTGGTTCCCTCTTAACTTTCTCCTCGGCCATGTGTTCTTCATACCAGGTTCTTTGGGGACATTGCTGGACTGCAGCTCCCAGCACCCCTCACCACTGGCCACACTGGGAGGGCTGATGGGAGCTGGAGTTCAAACACATCTGAAGGGCCACAGGTACCTGGCGACTCTTCTAAGTACAGTCGTACCTTGGTTGTCGAACGCCTTGCAGATCTAACGTTTTGGCTCCCGAATGCTGCAAATCCAGATGTGAATGTTCCGGTTTGGAACGTTCTTCAGAACCCGAATATCCGCCGCTGCTTCCGATTGAGTGCAGGAAGCTCCTGCAGCCAATCGGAAGCCGCACCTTGGTTTCCGAACGGACTTCTGGGACAGATTAAGGTTCCACCGCAATGGGCTTCTGAAAACCAGCTGCTGGAAGCTGCAGAAGGGGGAGAGAGCTCCTTTTTCCTTCAGGTTTCCTGCGGTTGTCTGGTTGGCCACTGTAAGAACAGGACGTTGGACTAGGTGTGTTCTCTTAATGCCTGCTTGTTATTAACTGATAAATTGTGGACCTCTTTGGATAATTGGGTTATTTGAGAGGCAATACCTCTAATTTGGAGGGACGCAGGTGGCGCTGTGGGTTAAACCACAGAGCCTAGGGCTTGCTGATCAGAAGGTCGGCAGTTCGAATCCCTGCGATGGGGTGAGCGCCCGCTGCTCAGTCCCTGCTCCTGCCAACCTAGCATTTCGAAAGCACGTCAAAGTGCAAGTAGATAAATAGGTACCGCTCCAGCGGGAAGGTAAACAGCGTTTCCGTGCGCTGCTCTGGTTCGCCAAAAGCAGCTTAGTCATGCTGGCCACATGACACAGAAGCTGTACGCTGGCTCCCTCGGCCAATAAAGCCAAATGAGCACTGCAACCCCAGAGTTGGTCACGACTGGACCTAATGGTCAGGGGTCCCTTTACCTTTACCTTTTACCTCTAGTTTGTTGAAAGATATGCTCAACCGTTCTTGCAATTAGAGTTAATTGGGTGCTCTCCCTGCTTGCTATTCCTTCCTCTCTTAGTGGAACAGGATCAACTTGTCCCATTGCTGGATCCAGTTCCACGCTCTCACCTTGAATACTCTCCCCACACTCACAATAATCATCAAGGGGAGAAAGCCGTTTTTTGTTGGAACCATAAAAGCAGATTTGTTTTAAAAAGTCCTCTATTTTAGATTGTTTGGGAACCGGTGAGAGAGCTACATCCTCTGGGTCCTTGTAGCGTTTACTAGCAGGCATATCGTCCCCCTGGGGAGTAAACAAGGAGAGGTTTCCCCAACCGAAGAAGAGAGAAAAAATAGAAAGTGCTCAGTTTGTTCAATTGAAGAGCTTCTCTGTGTGGTGACTGCCAGGAGTTCCAGGAACAAAGTATAGAAGGGAGCTGGCGGTTAATAGCTAGCAACTGGCGGACTGCCCAGATGTTTCTCATAGCATAGACAAGAAGGTGCTGATAGAATCTCAGTAGGTTGGTAAGTTTAAAAGTAGAGAAGTAAAAAAAGGAAAACTTACTTCCCTGGGTAGCAATCAACGCTAATTACAGTCCTGTTATCTGCGGAGCTCTGAAGCCTGCTTCCTAATGTTGCCATCTTGGAACTCCCCCTGTTGGACTAGGTGGGCCTTTGGCCTGATCTCACAGCCTCTCATTAATAATAATAATAATAATAATAATAATAATAATAATAATAATATTTATTTATATCCCACTCTCCCCAGCCGAAGCCGGGCTCAGAGCGGCTAACAACAGTCAAATAATACAACATTCTAAAATCATTTCATTATAAAATCTGTTCAAATCAGATTAATGGCAACCATTGGGCTAGAGTTCTGTGAGGATTGCCAAAGGAGGGGGTCAGGCTGTGCCGTGGCCAAAGGCCTGGTGGAACAGCTCTGTCTTGCAGGCCCTGCGGAAAGATGTCAAGTCCCGCAGGGCCCTAATCTCTTGTGACAGAGTGTTCCACCAGATCAGGGCCACGGCCGAGAAAGCCCTGGCTCTGGTTGAGGCCAGCCTAACCTCTCTGTGGCTCGGGATCTCCAAGATGTTTTTGTTTGAAGACTGTAAGGTCCTCCATGGGACATACCAGGAGAGGTGGTCCTGTAGGTACGAGGGTCCTAGGCTGTATAGGGCTTTAAAACCAGCACCTTAAACCTGATCCTGCACTCCACGGAGAGCCAGTGCAGCTCTCATGCCTTGTTTGCCGTTGACTTTCTCAGGACGTGGCCAGGCTGATTGTGGAACGGTCCACCATCATGACCCACCTCTTCTCGAAGCTCTCCTACAGCTCAGAGTCTGACGCCGTGCTGGTGGCCCTGCTCTCCGTCTTCTCCCGCTACATCAAGCGCATGCGCCAGAGCAAAGAG
Organism: Podarcis gaigeae; assembly: GCF_964106915.1. Taxonomy (NCBI): domain Eukaryota; kingdom Metazoa; phylum Chordata; class Lepidosauria; order Squamata; family Lacertidae; genus Podarcis; species Podarcis gaigeae. Next base: position 49,314,400 of record NC_139690.1, on the reverse strand, counting down.
GGCGAGGAGGTCTACAGCTGGGTGAGTGTCCCTCTCCTTCCCCGCTGAGTCCCTGGAGGAGTGCCTGCCCTGTTACTCAGTGACCCCGTGTGTTACGGTCATGGGGGGGAGCCCTGCTCATCGTCCTGTCCAGGACAGAGGCTGGGAGAAGGACAGCGACACAAGTCAGGGCTTTCTTGGTGGCAGCCCCATGTCTTTGGCATTCCCTCCCAAATGATTTGGTCTGCCTCCACAGAAAGGAATGTATCATTCCGTGTAAGTATCTACAATTCACGTTCGGTGAATGAGGCTTCCATCCATTGTAGCGTTGCAAAACAGTTCGTTTGAAAACCAACAGGACACACAGCTAATCTATTTTGTTGTTGTTTTGGCGTAGGGTTCCCTGCGATTAGGAAGTAACTATGAGTTATGATGCCTTTATTGAATTGTGTCATTGTTTTGAGAAATGTATTGTTGTTGTGTTTATTTATATGCAATTGGGTTTGATATTATAATGATTGCAATGTTTGTGTGTGTGTTTTTAATGCTGCTGCGATTATTGTGAGCTCAACATTTGTTGTTGGAAAAGCAAGATACAAATATGTCAAATGAAAAAGGAACTGAATACTTTTTTATTTGTGCATGATCCAATTCCACGGTGTTTTATCTACCGTTGTTTTATCAACAACTACCGTGTTGGACTCACTGTATTTTAATGATCATTGAATTTTTATTATCATTGCCTTAAACCTCTCTGAACTCCATTTTGGAGAAAGGGCTTGATATAAATCTATCAAATAAATAAATAAATTCACCCTCTATATTTATTTTGGTTTTACTCTCCCTTTTGGACAAGCCCTTGCAAGGCCGTTTATGATTTTTAAAAAAGCAGTGAAGCAATGAAATAAATTGCATGTATTAGAAACAGGATCAGTTTTCTTTTTTTAATGTAAGAGACAGCAATAAAAGCTTTTTGGAGGTATGTTGTTGTTTTTTTTAATAAAAAGGATTGATTTAGAAACGTTCTCCCCAAGGAAGGGGCCAGGCGAGATTCTTAGGGGTGAGCATTCTGCAAGTGAGCAGCCGCCATTTTTCTCCCAACAGCGGTTGCATTTCATTACCCAATCTTCTCTCTTCCTCTCTCTAGTCGGAGTCCCAAGATCAGGTGTTCCTCCGCTGGAGCACCGGAGAAACAGCAACGATGCACATCCTGGTCGTCCATGCCATGGTGATTCTGCTGACTCTCGGACCACCTCAAGGTGAATGATGGAGGTTAGGTATTTTCCAGTGGATGCTGGATCTGCCTCTCTGCCCAGCCTCCTTTGCCCCGGGCAGGAATTAATAGATCCATGCCTGATTGAGCCAAATGGAATGGGGAATCTCTCCTTGAATCCCTGCAAAGCTTCTTTAAGAGGCTCTGTCTTTCTCCTGTGAAAGAAGAGAATCTGTGGAATGAAGCGCCAATTGCAGATTTCAGTTTGGTGCTCCCGGTTTCTCTCCCCCTTAAATAAATGAATATAAGGTCCCTAGACCTTATAGGTGCAGAGGCAGGTGAGACAAATACCCGAGGAAATCTCTGATGCCTTAAGCAGTGGCTACATAGCAGTTTCCAGTGGATCTTCTTTAGCGATCTCTTGTAGCCGAGTAAGATTGTCCTTCATGAAGACGGTCTTAATAGTGAATCCATAAGGCCAATTCTGGATCCACACGTCCTTCCACAGTGGAGACATAGGTTTCTGGGCAGCAGTTGATCACGGTGAGGATTTGCCAAGCGTGCCTTCCGCTTAGTAACATTTCTCCCTTGTGTCCTGAGTTCGAGCGTCTTCAAAGCCCACGACACCTTTGGTAAAAGATGTTCTCCAATTGGAGCGCTTGCAGGCCAGTCAGTGCTTCCCAGTTGTTGGTGTTTATACTACATTTTTTTAGATTTGCCTTGAGAGAGTCTTTAAACCTCTTTTGTTGACCACCGCTTTCCATTTTTAAGTTCGGAATAGAGTACAGTGGTACCTTGGGTTAAGTACTTAATTCGTTCCGGAGGTCCGTTCTTAACCTGAAGCACAACTTTAGCTAATGGGGCCTCCCGCTGCCGCGCGATTTCTGTTCTCATCCTGAAGCAAAGTTCTTAACCTGAAGCACTATTTTTGGATTAGCAGAGTCTGTAACCTGAAGCGTATGTAACCCGAGGTACCACTGTAGTTGCTTTGGAAGATGATGATCAGGCATCCAAACAACATGACCAGTCCAACGAAGTTGATGTTTAAAAAGCATTGCTTCGACCCTGGAGATCTTTGCTTCTTCCAGTACACTGGCATTAGTTCACCTGTCTTACTAGTGATGTGTAAACTTTTTCGGAGACGCCGTTGATGGATTCTTTCGAGGAGTTGGAGATGGCGTTTATAAGTGGTCCGTGTTTCACAAGCATGGACCTGAGCGCCCCGTGTGGCTTCTCGCCTGTTCAATACGACCAGCAGAAGCTGAGTCAATTCTGCCCACTGGCCTGATTTGCATAATGGATATAGAGGAAAAGATATTTTTTTTGTGGGGAGGAGACGCTTGGGTGAACTTGAGCAGGATTTTGATGCACACATATCTCTGGTGTTAATAGGGAGTGGGCTTTGGTGGGGCGGCTTCTGTGACCCTCTCTATGCTGTTTCTTAAGTTGCGGTAAAAGATCATTTGCCAGTTTGCTGCCTCCCCAAAAAAACGTCTTTTGTGCTGTTACCGCCCCACAAGCACAGGGGGGGGGGGATTTGTCGTCCAGAGCACCAGGAGGGGCACCATGTTGATGAAGGCACCAGGTTGCTTTGTAAACAAGCATTTTGGTTTCCCTGTGAATGTCCTAGTCTTCATACACTCTGCACTTCAATCTGGAGAAAGCTTTACTTGCAGAGCTCACGTGATGCTGAATTTTGGCATGAATGTCGGCCCTTTGTGGAAAGATAACTCCCCAGGCAGGAGAAGTGATCGACACTTTCCAACGTTACACCATTGTGTTGGATTTGTGACACTGCAGAGGGGTTGTTTTGTGCTTGTTGGTGCAGCACTTTGGTTTTTGGGATGTTGAGCAATAGGCCAAGATTTCCATAAGCTTCATAAAAGATCTCTCCCCAAAAACGTCTTTTGTGCTGTTACCACCCCACAAGCCCCAATCAGCACGGGGGGTGGGGGGGTGGGGGGTGTAATTGTGGTCCAGAACATCAGAAGGGCACCAGGTTGACGAAGGCTGGTTTGGGGTATAGCAAATATGTGCGAGGCAAGCAAGATGACTCTCTGAACATTTATTTAAAGCCGGGGGCGGGGACTTTTCCACCCTGCTGGACATCTGGTTCCCCGAGAAGAAGCCCCTCCCCACCGCTTTCCTGGTGGACACGTCGGAAGAGGCTCTTCTCCTCCCAGACTGGCTAAAGCTGCGCATGATCCGTTCAGAGGTGCCTCGGCTGGTGGATGCAGGTAGGTAGGCCGGCCAGCCTGGGGATATGGGAAGAGACGTCATTGGTGGCCTATCTGTTAAACTATCCTCCATACATGAAGACACAGGCAGGGCTTGAAATACAGTGGTACCTCAGTTTTCAAATGCAAACCGTTCTGGAAGTCTGATTGAGTTCCAAAGCGTTCCAAAACTGAAAGCGGAAGCCTCAAAACAGAAGCCTCAATATGGGAAACTCAAAACGGAGGCATTTACTTCCGGGTTTTCGGCATTCAAGTTCCGAAACGTTCAACTATGGAGGCGTTCGAAAACCGAGGTACCACTGTATAAGGAACGAATTACTGAAAGACTTAACGATATCGGGGCTTAGATAATAAAAGTGTATTTGTTCTAAAACAGCTGTTAAAAAGGAGTACTCAAACAAACATCAGGAAAGGAGGGGTGGGAAATCAAGAAGGAATTATGTGTTTAAAAAAGCTATTTGATGACAAGAGTTTTGTAATCATAGAATCATAGAATCATAGAGTTGGAAGAGACCACAAGGGCCATCGAGTCCAACCCCCTGCCAAGCCGGAAACACCATCATAGCACTTGACATATGGTTGTCAAGCCTCTGCTTAAAGACCTCCAAAGAAGGAGACTCCACCACACTCCTTGGCAGCAAATTCCACTGTAGAACAGCTCTTACTGTCAGGAAGTTCTTTCCAATGTTTAGGTGGAATCTTCTTTCTTGTAGTTTGGAACCATTGCTCCATGTCCGCTTCTCTGGAGCAGCAGAAAACAACCTTTCTCCCTCCTCTATGTGACATCCTTTTATATATTTGAACATGGCTATCATATCACCCCTTAACCTCCTCTTCTCCAGGCTAAACATGCCCAGCTCCCTTAGCCGTTCCTCATAAGGCATCGTTTCCATCGTAATATTTGTGGTCACTTATTTTAGAGAGAGAGAAAGACGCCTGTTGAGCTATCTGTGACACAATTGGCCGTGCACACAAGGCTCTGTGTAATGTGATTTTTGTGGGTTCGCAAGGAACTTGGAGCGAGCCGGTTCTGACTTGGGGGGTGTTTTGTCCCAGCTCTGCAAGACCTGGAGCCTCAGCAGCTGCTGCTGTTTGTCCAGTCCTTTGGCATCCCCGTCTCCAGCATGAGCAAGCTTCTGCAGTACCTGGACCAGGCTGTCTCCCACGACCCTCAGACTCTGGAGCAGAATATCATGGACAAAAGTAAGGGAACTCAGGGCTGTGGCAGTGGGCGGGGGGAGGATCCCCTCAAGCTCCATCTTTTTACTTTTTTATATTGGGGGGTGGAATCAGTGATAAAAAAACTAAGTGATACAGGAAAAAGGAGGAAAAGTGAGGGGAAGAAAAAACGAATACAGTGGTGCCCCACAAGACGAATGCCTCGCAAGACGGAAAACCCGCTAGACGAAAGGGTTTTCCGTTTTGGAGGTGCTTCGCAAAATGAATTTCCTATGGGCTTGCTTCGCAAGACGAAAATGTCTTGCGAGTTCCTGCGGGGTTTTTTTCCTTTCCCCCCCTTTCCCCCAAGCCGCTAAGCCGCTTATCAGCTGATCCGCTAAGCCGCTAAACAGCTGATCCGCTAAGCCGCTAAACAGCTGATCCGCTAAGCTGCTTAACAGCTGATCCGCTAATAGCGCTAATCCGCTAAGCTGCTAATGGGCTTGCTTCGCAAGACGAAAAAAACGCAAGACAAAGAGACTCGCGGAACGGAGTCGACGCTCGGGTTGCGAATGTGATCCATGCAGGAAGCACGTTTGCAACTTGCAGCACCGCATGTGCACACGCGCAGGTCGCGATTTGCAGCTTCTGCGCATGCGCAAGCGCCAAAACCCAGAAGTATCCAGTTCCGGTGCTTCCGGGTTTGGCGCAGTGCGCAACTCAAAATCGCACAACCCAAAACATCTGTAACCCAAGGTATGACTGTATGTTGATTTTATTATTGTTCTTATTATTCAGCATCAACCTTCTGGGCATGGGTCATATTATACGGGCAGGTTTGTTTGTGCGTATCATAATCTTCCCAACCTTCTGCCGTTCAGATGTTTTCGGCTTCAACTACCATCATCCCCTGGTTTGTTAGCAAGAGCTGATGGGAGTTGGAGTCTCAGTGGCATCTAAAAAGCATCACATCCACCAGCTCTTTCTTGCAACATTAAGCAGGGAAGGACATTTCTCCTGTGTTTTAGCTTTCCATGGGACACTTTCTGTTCCATTCAGACCACACCCACACCATACATTTAAAGTGCTATGATCGCACTTTGAACTGTCATGGTTTCCCCCAAGGAATTCTGGGAGCTGTAGTTTGTTAAGGGTGCTGAACGTGGCCAGCCAGATGTATATGGGAAAGCTCACAAGCAGAATCTGAGCTCAGCAGCCATCTCCCCACTTGCGATTCCCAGCCGCTGATCCTGTCCGCACAAGAAATTCCCTAACTCCAGCCTTATACAATTAACTCCAGTGCCCCCTAGTGATTGAACTGTATAACAACACTATCCACTGTCCCTGTTTTTTGTTTTCTTTTTGGCGATTTGTTCTCTTTCAGATTACATGGCTCACCTGGTGGAGGTCCAGCATGAGAGAGGAGCTACTGGCGGACAGACATTCCACTCGCTGCTCACCGCTTCTATCCCATCTCGCCGAGGTATTCATTCATTCATTCATTCATTCATTCATTCATTCATTCATTCGTTCTGCATGCTCTTGCATGCCACTTTCTGTCACAAAGTAACCTCAAATCTGCTTGCATAAAGTGCTCAAAACAGAATAAATAGAAATCCTAAAATGCAACTTTAAAACCACAGCGATAAAGCTGTTACACTCAAGAAGCAATACAAAAAAAGAGACTAAATGTGGTTTGGCAGCGGCAGCAGGGGACGACAAAAATGTCTTCACTGTGTGGCGAAGTTCCAGCGATTTATTTCCTCTCTCCCCACATTTTTAAAAATTGAATTTTAGTAGCAACAGGTGGCTTACAGAAATGAAACAAAAAATTGTTTTAAAACAGCTGGTTTTTGCAGTTGCCAATAGGACTTAAATGAATCGGTAACAAAACACTCCAAGAAGGTGTGGTCTATGATTACAGAAGGCAACTACAACCGGGAAGGGTGGGGTATAAATAAAAATTTATTATTATTGTTATTATTGCAAACTGATCTCACAACCACTGTGCTTTCTGTGCTGCCATCTTATCTGCCCTCCTTGACCTTGGGCTGATCAAATGTAGGCTTTCCAGCAACACTGAGTCTGTTAACTCTCTCTCTCTCTCCCAGTTCTGCTTCGCCTAACTGTTCACGCCCTGGTTCTTCCCAACTGTTTTCTGAACTATGTCCCTCGGCAAACCATTGTTCCAAATCTATACTGTCCCACTGCTCCTGGGAAGATTCAGGATCCTGATCAGAGGGAGGGGGAGGCTCCCACCATTCCTCCTCAGTGCCTCCCTCATCTGCACGTGACAGGTTCTTGAAAAAGCCCCACTCTCAAGATTTCCCCATTATTTTCTCTTCAGACAGCGATGATTCTCCACGACCCAAAAGCAGCCTTGAGACTCCACAAGGGCAGGGCAGGATCCGCGCTTTGGCCCAGATCCGAGTTCTTGGTCCAGACGATGACTTGGCAGGCATCCTCCTTCAGGTAGGGACCCTGATCCTTACCCCCCCCCATCAGGAGCTTGTCCTACACTCAAGTAGGACCCTGGCAAGGACACATGCCCGACTGGCATGTTCTCTCCCTCCTGATCGATTGTTCAGGAGCTTTCTTCTGCCCAAACATCACAGTGACCAATGCCTACAGACATCGGCACACTTAGGGATCCGCAGAGTCTTTGCAGCTTGTGTAACAGACCTCAGCAACTCAGCATTTTGGCTAATCTACTTTATTTACATATAAACACACACGGAGCACTGCAACATCACTCCCTCTCTCTCTAGCATCAGACAGCAAAGAGAAAAAACAAAGGACAATAGTCCCACTTCACGGAACACAGGAACACAAACATCCTGTCTCCGTCACTTCCCACTCTGTGGAGTCAAAACATATACTGTCATGTGATAGACATATACTGTCATGTGATAGACAACAATCCCGTGATTGCAATCATGGAGCAGCAATTATAACATCCACAACCCGACTTTGTTTCTTAGGCTGCTTTGCATGTTCTTCTACACTGTCTATCTCTCTCTGGCAAAACTGCAGGCAGTCTCCACCACAGAATTATTGTTTTGCTTATTTAATGTAGTTATTAGTCTCCTTACTTTCACAAAAAGTGACCCGCAATGACTTACAAAACAGTACAAAATGTTAAAACCTTACAATGCATGTGTTCATATAAGAGACAGGTCTAAGGCTTCCCATACTCTGAAAGAGACCACAAATATCTAAACCCAGTTTCTGAGCAAACATATTCCTGTCAACATGCCGGCTCTCTCTCACACACATCCATCCCAGGATTCCCCATCACTCCATTTTTGTTCCTTCGTTGAAACCTTTAATAGCTGTTCTTCAGCCTTGCCTCTCAGACCGACAGATGCCATAAGGCAGTGAAAGACAACAGGTGATAGATTCCCTAAGAGCGCAGTAACAAATGGCAACTTCTGAAAATATGGCATTAAAAAAAGGGGGGGCAGAACTTTGTAAAGGCCCAGGCAGATTTTTTTTTTAAAAAAATGGAATATTTTTATCTGGCACAAAACGGAGAACAAAGATAGTGCCAGGCAGGCTTCCATGGAAGAGGAGTTCTACAGAAGCAAGGCCACCACTGAGAAGGCCCTGTGTCTTGTCATTGTCTGCTTAATTGCAAATGGGTATGGAGGGCAGAGGGATGTGGGTGGCGCTGTGGGTTAAACCTAGGACTTGCCAATCAGAAGATCAGCAGTTCGAATCCCCGTGATGGGGTGAGCTCCCATTGCTCTGTCCCAGCTCCTGCCCATCTAGTGGTTCGAAAGCACGTCAAAGTGCAAGTAGATAAATAGGTACCGCTCTGGTGGGAAGGTAAACGGCATTTCCGTGTACTGCTCTGGTTCGCCAGAAGCGGCTTAGTCATGCTGGCCACATGACCCGGAAACTGTATGCCGGCTAAATAAAGCGATAAAGTGAGATGAGCGCCGCAACCCCAGAGTCAGTCACGACTGGACCTAATGGTCAGGGGTCCCTTTACCTTTATGGAGGGCAGACTTTGGGGCAGCAAATGCCACGGGCAGATGTGGCTTTGGGTTTGAAAAAACCTTTTGTCCCCCCCCCATTTCCTTCTCACTACCAGCCCCTTCCCAGTGGGTCCCTTGCCCCGAAACTCCATGCTTCCTTTTCTCCCCCTCTTTGACCTTTTCCACTGCACCAAGATCTGCAGAAACCCAGGCATTGTGACTGGGAGAAAAGGAAGCAAACACCAGCCCCTTTGATGCTCTGTGTTGCTTTTTAAAATGTAGAAACCTGGAAACCTTGGTTTTCCTAGCCTGGAAGCAAATGCAGCTCCCTCGCTTTTCTAACGCCTCCTTTTTTGTGCCTCGGGCAGCTCTTTCCGTTGACTCCAGATCCGCGCTGGCAGAACTCGAACCCACGCCCCCTTTCCTTGGCTCTGCAGCAGGCGCTGGGGCAGGAGCTGGCCCGGCTCCGCCAGGGGAACGACGCCACGCCGGGGACCACGGTGAAACTCCTGCAGGCGGTGGCGGCCCTGCTGAACTCTCCCCACGGTGGGGCATTGGTGATGGCGATGCACCGGAACCACGTTGCGTCTTGTCCGCTCATGCGCCTGTTGTTCCAGTGTCAGGTGAGGACGTCTGTGGGTGGAGGGTCCCAGGTTGTCATACGAGGCTGCCAGGGTAGCTCAGTTACAAAACAGCAACAACAACAACAACAACAACAACAATAATAATAATAAATTTTATTTATACCCCGCCCTCCCCAGCCGAAGCTGGGCTCAGGGCAGCTAACAACAATCAAAATAATCCAACATTCTAAAAACATTGCTTATAAAATTAATCAAAATCAAATTGATGGCAACCATTAAGCAAAATTCTGTGCAGATTGCCAGAGGAGGGGGTCAGGCTGTGCCGTGGCCAAAGGCCTGGTGGAACAGCTCTGTCTTGCAGGCCCTGCGGAAAGATGTCAGGTCCCGCAGGGCCCTAGTCTCTTGTGACAGAGCGTTCCACCAGATTGGAGCCGCGTCTGAGAAAGCTCTGGCTCTAGTTGAGGCCAGCCTAACCTCTCTGTGGCCTGGGACCTTCAGGATGTTTTTATTTACAGACCGTAGGTTCCTCTGTGGGACATACAAACAAACCTATGGTCACGTAAAGCATCCTCAATAAACACACGATACATAACCGGCTGTGTTCTTAGGTAAATAAGGTATGCTATTCATAGTATCAAATTTCAACAGAAGTAACTCATAAAGTTCAACAAACGAACAAAGCAAAAGACCCAGTGGATCAGATCATTTTCTCGTCAGTTCATGCATAAGGTCCATCCGTGTAATGGTGTCTATTCCACCTGTCTATTCATAAAGTCCAAACAATCCACATGAAAGGTTATTACACTTCCACAAAATACATATGGTATGTACAGTTATTTATTGTTTGATATTATTTTTGCTGTAAAATGTGTGAGATCATGATAATTGTATTTATTTGCATTACTTAGTGCTTTAACTACTGATGAAGCCCAGGATGACGAAACAAGGCCAATATTCCGGAAAGCATACCTTATTTATCTAAGAACATAGCCGGTTACGTCTCGTGTGTTTATTGAGGGTAGCTCAGTTGGCAGAGCATGAAGCTCTTAATCTCAGGGTTGTGTGTTCGAGTTCCACATTGGGCAAAAAATTCCTGCCTTGCAAGGGGTTGGGCCAGATGACCCTCGTGGTCTGAATTCTGCAATTAAGGCTGGGCAATAATATCTGGCTTCGCAATATATCGCCAGCTAAATATTGCAATATACTGAAATAACATGATGTCGGAAATAAGGATGGAGCTATCTAGCGGCATTGGCTGGCTTCACGATTTTTCCTGCATCGTGATTTTAACATAGTACGCGCGCACACACACACACACACTCTAGGGCTCGGCAATGTCTCAATGCACTGTCAAAAATCGGTTTCATCGTGGAAACAGTTTCATAATATTCAACATGGTGATATATCGCAAATCACGATGTGCATTTGTGTGCTGTTAAAAATCATGAAGCCAGTCGTTGCTTCTTTCATTATTCCTTCTGTTCCCATTGCTCTACTATAAAAGCCAGTACGTTTCTGAGCACAATTCAAAGTGTTGCTGCTGATCTTTAAAGCCCTAAACGGACTCGGCCCAGTATACCTGAAGGAGCGTCTCCACCCCCATTGTTCTGCCCGGACACTGAGGTCCAGCGCCGAGGGCCTTCTGGCGGTTCCCTCACTGTGAGGTTACAGGGAAGCAAGCAGACGGCCTTCTTGGTTGTGGTGCCTGCCCTGTGGAACACCCTCCCATCCAATGCCAAGGAAATAAATAACCACCAGACTTTTAGAAGACATCTGAAGGCAGCCCTGTTTAGGGAAGCTTTTAATGTTTAACAGACTACTGTATTTTAATACTTTGTTGGAAGCCGTCCAGAATGGCTCGGGAAACCCAGCCAGATGGGCGGGGTATAAATAATTTATTATTATTATTATTATTATTATTATTATTATTATTATTATTATTATTAAAATAACAGTTGTAATAATATGTTAAAGGTAAGTAAAAAAACCCTCTCCATTTTAGACCCCTACGTAGAAGCCATTTTCAGGACATGATCCCGTTCACCTCTACATAGTTCCATCCTTATTTCAGACATCATGATATATTCGCATATCGCAATGTTCAGCCAGTGGTAGATCACAATGTTGAAAGCCAGACATCGCTCAGCCCTAACATACATCATGATTTGTGATACATTGCCTGGTCAAAAATTATGAAACCGATACCACATTATGGACTTCAGACAAGTTTTGGATGATTTTATCAATATATCGCCCAGGCCTAGCTATGATTCTATTAATCTATGATCTGTGTGGGTAGATGGAGTCTGGCACATACAAACAACTAGGTGGTTGTTATTTCATATTAATTAATCTATTAATTTCCCGCATGCCACCCTACCAAGCATTTGTGGTTCCAAAGGTGAAGGCTCCAGTTAGACTCTGGTAGCCCTGGCTTCAGGGACGCGGGTGGCGCTGTGGGTAAAAGCCTCAGCACCTAGGGCTTGCCGATCGAAAGGTCGGCGGTTCGAATCCCCGCGGCGGGGTGCGCTCCCGTTGCTCGGTCCCAGCGCCTGCCAACCTAGCAGTTCGAAAGCACCCTCGGGTGCAAGTAGATAAATAGGGACCGCTTTCCAGCGGGAAGGTAAACGGCGTTTCCGTGTGCAGCTCTGGCTCGCCAGAGCAGCGATGTCACGCTGGCCACGTGACCCGGAAGTGTCTCCGGACAGTGCTGGCCCCTGGCCTCTTGAGTGAGATGGGCGCACAACCCCAGAGTCTGGCAAGACTGGCCCGTACGGGCAGGGGTACCTTTACCTTTACCTTTAGCCCTGGCTTCAAGACCACTCTGGCGACTTAGCAGGGGGAAATGTAAGCTCCTCTGGTCTGCCGTTCTCTTGCCTTGTCCCTTCGCTTTGTGTTCTGCCTGTAACCCCACCTGTTCCCTTCTCCAGCGTTCCGTTCCCCAGGACACGACCTTCTCCTCGCTGTTTTTCAAAGTCCTCATGCAGATGTTGCAGTGGCTGGAGAATCCAGCTGTGGAGGAAGGGCCTCTGCGCACCCAGCTCAAATCGTTTGCTGTCCAGTATTCCTCCAGACACCGGATCAATGATGGTAAGAGGGGCTGTTTGGGACGCTTGGAGGGGGACTCGGCAGAGACCTGGATTTGATTTGAGGCAGAAAGGCATCCATACAAACAGACGCCTAGCTTCCTCCTGGCAAGGAAAATACATTATCATACTCCACAGCAGGGTGGATTTGATTTGTTGTTGTTGTTTAGTCGTTTAGTCGTGTCCGACTCTTTGTGACCCCCTGGACCAGAGCACGCCAGGCACTCCTGTCTTCCACTGCCTCCCACAGTTTGGTCAAACTCATGCTGGTAGCTTCGAGAACACTGTCCAGCCATCTCGTCCTCTGTCGTCCCCTTCTTCTTGTGCCCTCCATCTTTCCCAACATCAGGGACTTTTCCAGGGAGTCTTCTCATCTCATGAGGTGGCCAAAGGATTGGAGCCTCAGCTTCAGGATCTGTCCTTCCAGTGAGCACTCAGGGCTGATTTCCTTCAGAATGGAGAGGTTTGATCTTCTTGCAGTCCATGGGACTCTCAAGAGTCTCAAGATTTGATTTACTGTACATCAAATCAGTTTAAATCATGATTTAAATCGCTAGCCAGTACGACTTGATTTAAATCACTAGTCAGTAAGACTTGGTTTAAATCTCTCTTTTTTTTTTACAGAAACACTCATTCTTGCTGGTATAATCTTAATATTTACAACCAGATGAAGGTTTCCTGTTTGGAATAATAAAATTGCAGAGTAGTTTTTACAGTTATATCAAAAATTACTGATTTGGTTATACTATTAGAAATACATTGACAGATAATTATGAAATCATGGTGAGGTTTAATAGGTTTACTGTTTATATTTGGACAACTTTTCTGTGGTGCTTTATTGGAAGGAGAAAAATAATCATTTCCTCAGTAACAATTTAAACAATTTATTTAACTAAAACAATAACATTATAGCATATGTATCCATGTTTGTTAACTGATGTGGTTAAACAATTTTCTAAAACAAGAACCTTAGACTGATTTTTAGCACACATGAAAACTTGAAACAAATCCTTATATCCTCTGCACTATAATCTAACTTAAATAGCAAACTATCTTTAGAAATATTTTTCCTCCAAAAGTATTTTATTTTAAAAATCGAATTTAATTTTTTTTAAAAAACCTGATTTAATTTTTTTAAAAATCCAGTTTAAATTTTAAAAATCTGATTTTAAAAATGTTATTTATTTTTTTAAATCATTGCTTTATCTCCAACCTGGTCTCCCTGCTGCTAGCAATCGTGCTGCAGCATCCTGCGCTAACCACACCTTGCATTTCATGGGTATAAGAGGCCCCACACATAACTCAGAACTGGTTCCTCCAACTTGCGCCAGCTCTCCAAGTTTATCAGGCACAGGTCTTTCCCATCAGCTGTGACCCTGTAACAGAAGGTGGTAGGAATCGAACTCGGGCCTGTCTGTAGTCAAAGGGCCTCCGCAACCATTGGGCCTGGCTCCTGAGCGATCCTTTATTTCCTCTCTTCTCCCTGGCAGTCCGCAGTGGATTCCTGCACCTCGCCGAGGCTCTGGCTTTCTGCCGGGATGCCGATGTCATCGGCCCGACCGTCTGCGCCATCATCACCACCTTGAAGTCTGGGGAGAAGTATAACGTGGAGCCTGAGCTGGTCAGCAAAGGTAAGACCCGTCTCCTCAACCCTTCCTCCGATCATGGATGAAGCAGTGACTCCATGGGCAGCTGGGAAATGGGAGTTCGGGGCCAGATGAGGGCTTACTCTTTCCTCCAGCAATTACCATATTTTTTGCTCTGTAAGACTCACTTTTTCCCTCCTAAAAAGTAAGGGGAAATGTGTGTGCGTCTTATGGAGCGAGTGCAGGCTGCGCAGCTATCCCAGAAGCCAGAACAGCAAGAGGGATTGCTGCTTTCGCTGCGCAGCGATCCCTCTTGCTGTTCTGGCTTCTGGGATTCAGAATATTTTTTTTCTTGTTTTCCTCCTCCAAAAACTAGGTGCGTCTTGTGGTCTGGTGCGTCTTATAGAGCGAAAAACATGGTATGCGTCGTTTGGTGCAATTATGTCCTGCCTCTCTTCTCGGTTGGGATTCAAGGCAGCTTCCAACATTTAGAAACGGCAGTACAAAATGCACTATTATAATACAATTAGTATCTTACACACAGGTTCATATCTGAGGGTTTGGCCTATATGCAAAACTGTACATACTTTTAAAAAAAATAGTAATTCAAAGATCTTTATTGAAACTTAACATATATACATAATAACCAAAATTCCCAATGATTCCCTCACATAAAATATAATATTTAAATTACAGCTGCATAATTATACACTTAATTATAAAACCCACCACCCTACTTCCCTCCACAGCAATTCGACTCCCTTATATTTCTTTCTACCTTTTCCTTCTTTCTTTATTGGTTTTGTTATTGCGTACATTTTTTATTCTAAGCCTATTAGCATGTAATTTTTAGAACAATATTTTGACAAATAATCTTTGAAATACTTCCACTCCATTTTTAACTTTTGATTTGATTGATATCTTATAATTGAGGTTAATTTTGCCAATTCTATATACTCGCTTAATTTAGAAATCCACTCTTCCTTTGTTGGTGTGTCCTGAGATTTCCATTTAGTAGCAATCACTACCCTGGCAGCTGTTGTTGCATATAAAAATATTTTTTTTTCTTATGTGGTATGTCTTTGCCCACCAACCCTAACAGATAAGCTTCAGGATTTTTTATCAAGGTTTTTTTTTTAGCATTTTCTTAAGTTCCTCATGTATTATTCCCCAAAACTTCTTTATTTCCTTGCAACCCCACCACATATGAACTACCGTATTTTTCGCTCTATAGGACGCACCTTTCCCCCTCCAGAAATGAAGGGGAAATGTGTGTGCATCCTATGGAGTGAATGCAGGCTCCTTGGCTTCAGTGATAACAACGTGAAGCCTCCAAAGTGCAGAGGGAGTGCTCCCTCCGCGCTCCAGAGGCTTCGCGTTGCTTTCGCTGAAGCCTGGAGAGTAAGAGGGGTCAGTGCGCACCGACCCCGCTCCCTCTCCAGGCTTCAGGGATAGCCGCCTGAAGCCTCCGTAGCACAGCGGGAGCTCCTGCTGCACTCCGGAGGCTTTGGGTTCCTTTTGCTGAAGCCGGGAGAGCAAGACTCTCCTGGCTCAGTGAAAGGAACCCGAAGCCTTTGGAGCGCAGTGCGAGTTCCCGCTGCACTCCAAAGGCTTCAGGTGGCTATCCCTGAAGCCTTCAGAGCACAGCAGGTTGTGCTGCGCTCCGAAATCTTTGGGTTCCTTTTGCTGAAGCCAGGAGAGCAAGACTCTCCTGGTTTCAGCAGAGAGGGAGAGCTGTGCAGCGTCCCTTCAGCGAAGCGGGAGGAGAAATGGAAGGGGCTCCGTTTCTCCTGCCCCTTCGTTGAAGGGACGCTGAGCAGAGAGGGGTATAACTTTTATTTTCTTGTTCTCCCCCTCTAAAACAAGGTGCCTTCTATGGTCGGGTGCGTCCTATAGACCGAAAAATACGGTATCGTTCCAGGGTGAAACTGTGCATACTTGAGCTGCCCTCTTGGAACCGCCACTGCATGGGCATCCTCACAGCTCTGGGATGTTCTCATGAGATCTCACAGGGCCGCCTTGAGTTTCTGTGAGATCTCTCGCAAGATCTCACACGACCGTCTCCAGGCTTGCAGAGCAGGTGACCCTGGAGGACCTTGCCCAGAAAGCAAATTCAAGCGCTTAAAAGCTCTTTTTTGCACCGGGAAAACCTTGCGTGCATTTAATTTGTATGATTTCAACCAGCCAGCCTTGCAAGGTTGAAATCACACAAGTTAAGTGTGAGGTGCAATTGTATTGAAAATTTAAAAAAAAAAAAAAACTGGTTGAAAATGATAGTTAAAAGACATCACATTCAGAACCAGCTGCAGGAACGCCACAGCAATGCTGTAGAACGGAGCGCAAGAGGCAGCGGGGATTTTAGTGTCGCACAGAGCTGAAATCGGAGAGCCCAAAGGCTGCCATTGCTTGGCACCCAAGGCATGAAGTGCTGAGAGTCAAGGAATGTGCAGCTACTTCCTGTCCTCGCTCAGTCCATTTCCTGCCTTCCCTAGCTAGTTCTAGTTAAGATTCTCCTGTGCACCTCCTGCGGTTCCTATTCCTTGTTTTTCTGTCTTCGTTTGCCTCCATCCATGGCACAGCTTCGGGAACAGGTCACACGCTCTAGATGCTGCTAGACTCCGACTCCCATCAGTCCCAGTTAGCAAGGGATGATGGGAGCTGTAGTCCGGCAGGGTCTGGAGAGGTCCTCAGGTTCCCAACCTCTGCTCTGAAGGGCATTTAGTGCAAAGGTTTTAATTCAAGTCCTGGGAGACATGACCACCTTTTTCTCTGCCTGTGCTTTTGCTCAGTTTCTCATATATATATAATTTTATTAGTTTTTTAACGTATCATTTTCAACAGTAATTAAACATACTTTTACATCTTATTCAATTTTTTTTTGACTTCCATCAGTCCTGTCTGAAAATTTTCCAGTCTAATCTCTTAGTATGCATTTCTTATTTTCCCTATTACATTTCAAACTCATAACCAATATCTCTATCTTTTTCTACTTTGTAATGCTTCGTATATTTCTCCTTACAAAACTTCTTGTAGTCCTACACTAGTGTAATTTGTTGATTACAGTTGCTCTTCAAATAATTCATAGACTTCTTCCAATCTTCTGTAAATCTCTGGTCCCGCAGGTTTCGAATCCTTCCTGTCATTTTGTCCAATTCTGCATAGTCCATTAATTTCGTCTGCCTTTCTTCTTTCGTGCTTCCGCTCAGTTTCTTCTGTCCTTTCCCTCCATTTTGCCAGTCCTTCGAGGCCTGACAGAAACACACTCGCTGTACCTGGAGGAGCTGCTGGCTTCCCTCTTCTCAGTTACCATGGAGATGCCATCCTGCTTCCCTGCCACGGGGCCTATTTCCGTGGTGAGCTCGCTGCTGCTCCAGGACAAAGAAGAGACCCCTGTGAAGAAAGAAACCGAGAACTGCAGGTGAGCTGCTGGCTGGGCAGGTACCCTCTGCCCTCCTTAAGACCTTGACAGGCTCAACCAGTTGCCAGCTGCCTTTCCTGTCGGTATTTTTCAATGTCTCCTTCCTCATTTTCGCCCGCCAGTGCCGAAACCTGCCAGCTGGGGCCTTCCTCTGGCCTGTTTATCGACTGGCTGGAGATCTTGGACCCCGAAGTGATCAGCAACTGCCCAGATCTCCAGCAAAGGCTGCTCTTCTCCTGGAATAAGGTGAGGAGCCATCAAGCCTAGTGTACCTGTGACATCAGGTGGCATCTCCAGCTCCCAAGAGCTGAAATTGCTGAAGAGATCCTAGTGGGGGCTTTCTTCCTATGTCCGGAGCTGCTGTCAGGGGCTGGACAGAGGAGGAATGGTGGGGGCCGCCACCCACTTCTCCTGAACCTTCCCAAGGGCAGGAGGGGGTATAGAGTAAGAAAAGTGGTTTGCAGAGGGGCATAGTCCAGAGGGGGAAAGCTGGGAAATACTGGGCGAGGAACAGCTAGAAGAGGAAACACCAGGAGAGAGACAGACGGTAGATTCAGAGCCCTTGGAAAGTATTCCTGACCTTCGCCTAAGACTAGGCGGGCTCTGAGAGTGATAGAACAGAAAGCGCTAAGCTCAGATTCCCTGACGTAGGAGTGATGTAGATTAATAGGGACAGAGGGGGTAAACCTTTACTGGGAGCAACGCCATTTCTAGAGAGACATTCATTCCTTTGTCTCTCGCTGTGATTATTAAAGAAACTAACTGATAAGAATGCTCCTTTCGTTTGATCTGCTTCTTTACTGCCACCAGGGGAGGGATCCGATTCCCCAAAGCCTGACAGCTGCACAAGCTTTCCTTTGCCTTCATCACCCTCTGTGGCTTTGCCTCGTCTTCGTCTCTTTGCCCCAAGTACTCCCTTGTAGCTCAGTAGCCAAGCAGCTGACTTGCAAGCGGAAGATCCCGGCTTCAATCCCATATCCCTCCATAGTTCCCTTTCCCCTTTTCCTTTCAGGATAATGGCTCTTCCGAATCAGAGCCACCCTCTTTCCGCCCATACCTTTTGGCTCTCCTGACTCACCAGTCCAGCTGGACCACGCTGCACCGCTGCATCAAGATCCTGCTTGGCAAAAGCCGAGAGCACAGGTGGGTCAACCCAGAGCCTCTTTGGGTGGCTTCGCTAATTCGTAAAAAGTGTATCTGTATCGATGCATCATAAAACGACAGGGCGACGTACAGCATCAAAGCATAAAGCGGCAATACAGTGGTACCTCGGGTTAAGTACTTAATTCGTTCCGGAGGTCCGTTCTTAACCTGAAACTGTTCTTAACCTGAAGCACCACTTTAGCTAATGGGGCCTCCTGCTGCCGCTGCGCGGCCGGAGCACAATTTCTGTTCTCATCCTGAAGCAAAGTTCTTAACCTGAAGCACTATTTCTGGGTTAGCGGAGTCTGTAACCTGAAGCGTATGTAACCCGAGGTACCCCTGTAAAGTCATACTTCATGTTACGTTTGCTTTAGGTTACATTCTTTCAGGTTACGTCCCATGTGCAGAAGTGCTAAATGGCGCTTTGCACACAATCGCCAAAACGTGTGTCAGAGGCTTAGTGCTGCCCAGCTGGCCATAGATAAGACTCCGGGCTCCCAGGCAGTTCCAAACAATTGATTTATTTGACAAAGTTCAAACGTACATCTCCAGCGTTTCCATTAACCTCCTTCCCCTTGTGCGCAGTTGCTCCCTCTAATGTTACTTCCTCCTTTTTTTCATCCAGCATGCAAGTCTGCGAAAACTCCTCCCCTTACTTCCTCTGTGTACAGCATGACTTGTCCCAGGCTCCTCATCCTCCCCCTCTACGTCAGACTGACTGTCAGATGACACGCTGCTGATAATCTCTTTAGGCTCTCTATAACTGCTGGTTTCTGTCCTTTCATCTTTTCCCGTTTGCCTCTCCCTGAAAACGCGCTGCACACCTGCGCAGATACAGCACTTCAGGTTGCGCTCCTTTCATGTTGCGAATGGGCCTCTGGAAGGGACCCCGTTCGCAACCAGAGGGTACCACTGTATAGATAAAAGTGTTTGTCAGGTGTGCAAAGAACCACTGACTCGCATGGCCTCAGGTGCAATGCCAGAGATGCTTGCAGGGGACTCTGCTGCTGTGATGGGGACACAGCGAGGAGGTGAATATCCCCCCCCCCTTGCAAAAGCAGGAGTCAGTGCGGTGTAGGAGATTTTTGCTTTAGCTAGATTCTTGCCCTGCTTTTGCTGGGAGAGGGCTCGTTCCCAGCCATCATGGGCTGGCTAGATGCAGAGGAATGGTGGAAGGCACCAACTGAGGAAACCACAAGGGAAGAAGTTTCAGAGCCAGGGGAGCGGTGGTGGGACACCGAGAAAGAGGGAGCAGACTGGGAGGACGAGGTATCGGAGGCTGGGCTTAGTGAGCAGAAAGAGGCTGTGTCAGAGAGCAGTGCAGAATCAGAGGCAGAAGCTTCCCTTGGTCTCCCAGAACCTGCAGAGGTATGAAGAGGGTAGAGCAAAGGCAGACAAGATGAAGGAGTCTCATATTGCTTGGGAAGGACCCTGGGGAAGAGGAGGCTTGGTCAACGGCGGGAAAGCAGGAACCTTCAGTCCTTGCAGCTGCCTCTTAGTAGCAAGTTCTACCAGGAAGGGTTGAGGTGCTCACTAGGTCTAGAACCTCCTGGAGTTGTCTTGTTTCTTTGAATAAAGAGTTAACTTCACCAAAGCCGAGTGACCTGCAGGTCTTGTTTCATGCCATGCACACAACCTCTTTCCCACCTGGGCATTGAAATGGGCTGGTGGTTCCTGCAGCCGCCTTGCAGCCATGATTCTTTATGCCCTAGGGAAAGAGGAAGGGCATGCAATTGGGAGGAAACAGATTTCAGATGGAAGAACCTTCCCCCCAACCCAGTTTTAATCTGCCTGTGTGTGTGTGTGAAAGACTGTGTATCAGGTGTTGGGGAGAGCAGTTGATGGTTGTCAGATGGAGACGGACGCAGCAGAGTGATGGCAGTGGATCCCAGGTTCTGCTCCTTGGTTTCCCAAGTTAGTTGTGTGCCATTTCCCCCTCCTTTTGATTTTGCACACCTGCGTTTATGTCTTCGCTTAGATTTGACCCAACGGCGTCCTTGGATTTCCTCTGGGCCTGCATTCACATCCCTCGCATTTGGCAAGGACGGGATCAGAGGATACCTCAGGTAATGAGCTGCTTTCTCTACTGCGGCAAGGAGAAGGTGGCCTTTCCGTGGCCTTCCTCCAGGCATGGTTGGACTCCAGCTCCAATCTGCCCCGGTCAGCGTGGTTGGTGGTCAGGGATCATCAGAGATTAAGTCCAACAAGATCCGGAGGATGCCACGTTCCCCGTTCCTGGCCTAAAGGGGGTGCACTTTTCAAGTCAACTTGTAGGGTGATAGGGGCATAAGAAGGAAGGAAGCCTTGCTGGCCCAAAAGGCCATTCTCAGTGACCCTCCACAAATGGATCCAAAGAGCCCTGCTACTAAAACCCAGGGTCCTTGCCTGACCGCAGATGTGAGCCCACAGATGAGCTCCTGAAGGTGGCTTAGTTCAGCAGCAGCAAACCTGTTTTCTTCCTGCTCCGGAGGGTAGGACTCGAACCATTGGCTTCCAGTTCCAACAAACGAGATTCCAACTAAATACCAGGACAGTAGGTGCTGTTTGACAGTGGAAAGGACTCTCAGAAGGTTGTGGACTCTCCTTCCTTGGAAGTTTCTAAGCAGAGTTTGGATGGCCATCTGTCATGGATGCTTTAGTTGAGATTCCTGCATTGCAGGGGGTTGGACTAGAGCATGGGTAGGCAAACTAAGACCGGGGGCTGGACTGGCCCAATCACTTTCTCAATCCTGCCCACGGACGGTCCGGGAATCAGCGTGTTTTTACATGAGTAGAATGTGTGCTTTTATTTAAAATGCATCTCTGGGTTATATGTGGGGCATAAGAATTCGTTCTTTTTTCCCCTTCAAAATATAGTCTGAGGGGCAGTGGTTTGCTGCCCCCTGGACTAGAGGACCCTTGGACAGCTTTCCGACTTTTCAATTATATATGATTCCACCGTTGTTCCACTGTCAAACAGCTCTTACAGATCTTAGATGTTGGAGTGCAACTCCCAACCAGCCTGCCTAATGGTTGGGTTGATGCTGCTGGAGTCTATGACAACTGCTGGAGGGCACCACGTTGGCTACCCCCATTGTAGACCACCTCCACAGGAATGCGGGTGGTGCTGTGGTCTAAACCACTGAGCCTCTTGGGCCTGCCAATCAGAAGGTCGGCGGTTCAAATTCCCGTGACAGGGTGAGCTCCTGTTGCTCTGTTCCACCTTCTGCCAACCTAGCAGTTCAAAAGCATGTCAGTGCAAGTAGATAAATAGGTACCACTCCGGCGGGAAGGTAAACGGCATTTCCATGCACCCTGGCTTCCGCCATGATGTCCCGTTGCACCAGAAGCGGTTTAGTCCTGCTGGCCACATGACCCGGAAAACTGTCTGTGGACAAACGCCGGCTCCCTTGACCTGAAAGCGAGATGAGCGCCGCAACCCCATAGCCGCCTTTGACTGGACTTAACCGTCCAGGGGTCCTTTACCTTTTTACTTTAGACCACCTCCCCAGCCCGCTAGTTGCAGGAAACCCAAATCAGGAGCAATCCCAAACAGATGGCTGTTGCTCTTCTGAGATACCTATTTGTGTTGGGAATTCAAAGTCCTGGATTGCCTTTGTTCACATCCGTCTCCAAATTGCATCGCAGAAACGGCGGGAGGAGTTTGTTCTGCGTCTCGAGGCCCCTGAGCTGATCAGCCTGGTGGAGCTGATCCTGGCTGAATCGGAAACCAGGAGCCAGCGCTCTGGAGAGGCCTCCAGCTCCGTCACCCAGTCCCGCCTGCCGCTCCTGCTCAGCTGCTGCCACGGAGATGTTGAAAGCATCAAGAAAGTCGCTGAATACTTGACAGGCTGCGTCCAGCAGTGGGGGAGCAGGTGAGGCCTCACTTGGCTTTGGGAAAAGACACACTTCGCCATGCAAGACGGGTGCATCTTTGTTGTTGTTGTTTGTTGTTTAGTCGTCTTAGTCGTGTTCGACTCTCCACGACCACATGAACCAGAGCATGGCTTGGAAAAACTCACTTTCTTCTCAAAGCTTCTCCTTTTTTATGTCCATGGAGTTTTCTTGGCAAAATACTGGAGTGGATTACCAGTTCTTCCTCCAGGTGGATCACATTTAGTCTATACTCTCGGCTATGACCTGTCCATCTTGGGTGTCCCTGCAAGGCATAGCTCACAGCTTCTTGGTGTTATTCAAGTCCCTTCGCCACGACAAGGCAGTGATCCACAAAGGGGTGCATCTTGCACACATTTAAAGCGGCTGAAATTGCACAAATTAAACACACAAGAGGTTTTCCCAGCACAAAAAGAACTTTTGAGCTGTTTACATTGCTTGCCAGTCAAGGACCTCTTGCCACGCCGGCTCTGGAAGCCTGCCAATGGTCCTGCAAGATCTGAAAGGAACTTGGACGGCCCTGCAAGATCTCACAAGAGTATCCCAGACAGGTCCACTGAGTGGGCCCTGCCCACTAAGCCATGTAGAGAGCTCAAAAGCTATTTTCGTGCTGTGTTTCCTGGCTCTGGGATGCTAGGGATGCTCAAGTATACACATTTCTGTGTCTATGTGGAACCCTTGGAACTGAACCCCGCAGCATAAGATCTAATTGTATGGGACAGCTTTTGGCAAATGCTGAAGACGCTCCTCTTTTCAAGTATGTATTTTTAAGGACCTTCCTTATTTCTGTGATCTTAAGTTGTTTCATGTTGTACTTTAATTGTTATACCCCTCCCCCGGGACCTTAGGGGGCTCAAGATTGGAGGGAAATGCTCATAAATCCTTGGCAAATTCGAAAAGTCCCTCTGGGAGAAACATGCACTGTTCGTTTCCGTTTCTTTACTCTCCACGTGTTTGCAGGGATTTATCTGGTACCCCTGAGGACTAGCGGCTTGCATTTTAAAATAGCTTATTCCGGTGAAGCTGTTGGGTTGGCATTGCCCCGTGAAGGCAAAGCTGGGGATATGAAGCAGATACATTTGGTAGACTTGGAAACCCCTCTTTGATGGGTCAGTAATCTCCTGTCTCTTTTTTCTGTTTCAGCTCAATGGGAAAACATTGCCAGGATCTTCTCCTGCAAATCTATCTTCAGCTGCCTGAGCTCCTGGTGCCAGTCCCCGGGACCCTGCTTTCCACTGAAGGGGCCACCGACAGCAGCACCTGCAAAGTAAGGGCGGGGGGAGAGAAAAAGTCTTCAGAAAAAGCCTGGACCCTCCATTTTCCTCGGGCCGTTCCAGCACAGGCACCCGCCAGCTACACAGTTCACAAGCCCAGGAAAGCTTCGCTCCGGCAACGAGTTTGAGAAATCCTAGTCGTGATTTCCACTAAATGATTCATTTGCCTGCCCGCTGGGTGGCGACCACCATCTCCACCCCCCTCCAAAAGGGTGTCAAATGCTTGACCTTCCAAATGTGACCTGCGCTCTGATTGTCCCCCTCCCCCAAAAAATAAAATAAAAAGCACCCAGTAACTTTCACCCAGTCCAATGTGAATCGAGAGAGTCTTTGGAAATGGGTTGCGGTCTCGAACCTTTTGTCCCTCGCGTTCCATCATCAGCCCTAAGGAAACGACCCGGAAACCTGCCATTGGCCACCTCCTCTTGGGGAGACTGGAAGTCTCTTTGCAAGTTGGGAGGTTGGAAAAGGTAGTTTTAGCACATTTGGTCCATTTCAGGAAGTGTTTGAGCGCCTGGACGATGCTTCGCTCTTCTCTCTCTCCCTGCAGCTTGACGCCCTGGTCCACCGCTTCATCACCCTCCTTGCCGACTCCAGCGATTCCAAGACGAGTGGGAGCCGCCTGTGGGATGCCAACATGGCGTGTCGGAAGCTGGCCGTTGCCCACCCCATCCTCCTCCTCAGGTTCTGCTCAGCCTGCGTTGCTTCAGGGACTTTTACATTATCTTTATACCCAGTGCTTTTTTTTTCCTAGGGAAGAAAAAGGTACAGGAACTCATCGGGAACAGTTACAGATAGGAAGCCGTGTTGGTCTGCCATAGTCAAAACAAAAAAAATTCCTTCCAGTAGCACCTTAAAGACCAACTAAGTTAGTTCTTGGTATGAGCTTTCGTGTGCTTGCACACTTCTTCAGATACACTGAAACAGGAACAGACCTTTGTAGTAGTAGTACAGGCGACTTCCGTTTTCACGGGGGTTCTGTTCCGGGCCCCTGCGCACGTACGCAAAATCACGTATAATGGGGAGCAGCCTGGAGTGCCCTAGTGGCTCAAAGAGGAGACCCACCCCAGAGCCCAAAGAGGTCCCATGAGGCCAAAGAGGCCTCCTTGCGCGTCAGCTCTGCAGGACACCATGTCCCTCCAGCTGGTGTACGCTGACACCCAGGGAGGCTTCTTCCCTTTGCATCAGCTCTGCAAGCCACCATGCCCCTCCAGCTGGCATGTGCTGACACCCAGGAAGGCTTTTCCCCTGCATGTCAGCTCTGCAAGACACCATGTCCCTCCCGCTGTCGTGCGCTGACACCCAGGGAGGCTTCTTCCCTGCATCAGCTTTGCAAGCCAACATGTCCCCCCAGCTGGCATGTGCTGACACCCAGGAAGGCTTTTTCCCTGCATGACAGCTCTGCAAGATACCATGTCCCTCCGGCCGGCGTGCGCTGACAGCCAGGGAGGCTTCTTCCCTGCATCAGCTCTGCAAGCCAACATGTCCCTCCAGCTGGCATGTGCTGACACCCAGGAAGGCTTCTTCCCCACGCGTCATCTCTGCAAGCCACCATGTCCCTCCCGCTGTCGTGCGCTGACACCCAGGGAGGCTTCTTCCCCACACATCTGTTCTGCTGGTCCGTGAGTTAGAAGTGCAGCCCTGATTATACGCCCCCCAGGTGCCAAAATGTGAACTTCCTCCACTCCAAACCACAATCATCCTTCATAACTAACAATAACATGGACAGCAAAGCCCTTAGGGGGAAGCAGTGTAGCTCTGTGGCAGAACACCTCTTTGCATGCAAGAAGGTCCCCGATTCAGTCCTCAGCACCTGCAGGCAGTGGAGGAATTAAGATCACCATCTGAAATCCTAGAGAGCTGCTACCAGTCCAGCGGACATCACGGAGTTGGGCATGCTAAAGGTTTGACTCAAGGTCTAAGGCAGATTCTAAGGCACGATGCCTTATGAGGAACAGCTAAGGGAGCTGGGCATGTTTAGCCTGGAGAAGAGGAGGTTAAGGGGTGATATGATAGCCATGTTCAAATATATAAAAGGATGTCACATAGAGGAGGGAGAAAGGTTGTTTTCTGCTGCTCCAGAGAAGCGGACACGGAGCAATGGATCCAAACTACAAGAAAGAAGATTCCACCTAAACATTAGGAAGAACTTCCTGACAGTAAGAGCTGTTTGACAGTGGAATTTGCTGCCAAGGAGTGTGGTGGAGTCTCCTTCTTTGGAGGTCTTTAAGCAGAGGCTTGACAACCATATGTCAGGAGTGCTCTGATGGTGTTTCCTGCTTGGCAGGGGGTTGGACTCGATGGCCCTTGTGGTCTCTTCCAACTCTATGATTCTATGATTCTATGATTCCTATTTGGATCAGCCCTTTAGTCTGAACGATGAGGACTGGAAACCTGCTTTGTTTATAGGCTGCAGCACAGCAGCAGAGAACCCGCCTTGTAGGGAATGTGCTCCAGCCATATAAATGAGAGCGGGCGAGACCAAGAGTGGTATATCAGTCAAGAAGGCAGTTTCTGCGAGCGCTGAGGAGGGAAGTGAGAGGCAGATGGGGCTCGTCCGCCTGGGAAGGGAGCCCATCTAGGAGTGGGGAAACTCTGACCCTAAACCTCCACTTCCTTGTGGGAAGACAATGCTAAGGAGTAAACCCTGCACAAATCTGGAGTGGAGTCCCTAAGGCGGTTGAGGGGCTCCTTGTACGCCTCCTTCCGGCAACTCCTGCAGCCCAGCTGGTGCCAAACGTCTTGCTCTGCTTTCCTTTGGACCCCATCAGTGAGGCTGAGAGGGGGATCTTGTTATCCGGGCAGCCCAGGACCCCCTTAGACATTGCCCAGGCTTTCCCCTAAGGGGGCTCACTTTTGTAGGGATGATCGCTAAGTGTGGAGCACACTCCCTGCCCGCGGGCAGCCTCAGCTGCCTGCACGCGTGACCTTGGGGTGCAGGGCATACTCCCCCTCACAGATAAGGCCACAGCTGTCTGAACATCTTGCCCTCTGTCTAACCTTTTGCGGTCTCAGTAGTCTGCGGTGTCCTGTCTGAGACCTTTGTCTCCTTCGGCATACATTATGCAAGGGGAAAATGGCGCGGTGGAAGCAGGTGCCAAAATAACTTTGTACCACCCCACGATCTCGGGACTGGAAGATGTGTAAAGGTGACAGCCCAAAATGTATCTGCCTGGGTTTGCGTTTTGTGTCAATAAAAGGAGGCTCCACAGAGCTGGCCGGCAGCTTGCTTGCAGCTCACCTGCATTATCAACTCCTGCCTTGTGTCCTTCACTTCAGCTTTGGTGCTGCAAACGCAGCAGTTTGACTTAGCCTGCGAAGGTGTACAGTGGTACCTCGGGTTAAGTACTTAATTCATTCTGGAGCTCCGTTCTTAACCTGAAACTGTTCTTAACCTGAAGCACCACTTTAGCTAATGGGGCTTCCTGCTGCCACTGCACCACCGCCACACGATTTCCGTTCTCTTCCTGAAGCAAAGTTCTTACCCTGAAGCATTATTTCTGGGTCTGTATTTCTGGGTCTGCGGAGTCTGTAACCTGAGGTGTATGTAACCTGAAGCATATGTAACCCAAAGTACCACTGTACTCCATTGTCTCTTGAGACAGGCTAAAGGATGGGAAGCCCAAATCCAAAACTCCTTCAGGAAGAGGGATCAAAGAGTAAGTTCTTGCTGCCTGCTGCATATACGTCCTAAGGCGTCCGCTCTCCTCCCTCTGTCCCCAGGCACCTGCCGATGATCGCGGCCTTGCTGCACGGACGGGTCCACCTCAACTTCCAGGAGTTCCGCCAGCAGAACCACCTCACCTTCTTCCTCCACGTCTTGGGCATCCTGGAGCTCCTGCAGCCGCAGGTCTTCCAGAGCGAACACCAGGAGGCGCTGTGGGACTGCCTCCTCTCCTTCATCCGCTTGCTTCTGGTAGGAGAGGCTTTTCGGGCAGAGAGAGGAGCCATACTCTGGCAGGGGCAGGAGGGGGGTTGCCAAAAAGCTGGGTGCCCTGCAAAAATCTTGTGGCCTGGGGGGGGGGGGGGAATGCACCCATCACTGTGAACACAGCTCCTGGGGTAAGCAGGCTCTAGGCTTGCAAGGTCAACTTTGCTTTCTGCTGTTATTTCTTTGTTTCAGGGGTTTGGGGAACCTCGGGCCCAGCTGTGAGATGTGGCCCCCCAGGCCTTTCTACCTGGCCCTTGAGATTCCACCCAGACCCTTCCTAATACAGTCATACCTCAGGTTGCGTTTTTTCGGGTTGCAGACTGCCGAAACCCAGAAGTACCGGAACGGGTTACTTCTGGGTTTCGGCAGTCACGCGTGCGCAGAAGTACTAAATCGCGCTTTGCGCATGCGCAGAAGCACCGAATCACAACCCGCAAGTGCGCAGACGTGGGTTGTGAATGCTGCGGGTTGCGAACGTGCATCCCGCACGGATCACGTTCACAACCCGAGCGTCCACTGTAATAATAATGATGATGATAATAATAATAATAATAATAATAATAATAATAATAGTCTTCTTGGTAGTGGCGCCTGCCCTGTGGAATGCCCTCCCATCAGATGTCAAGGAAATAAACAACTATCTGACTTTTAGAAGACATCTGAAGGCAGCTCTATTTAGGGAAGTTTTCAATGTTTGAAGTTTTACCAGATTTTTGATATTCTGTTGAAAGCCGCCCAGAGTGGCTAGGGAAACCTGTTAGCTAGGGATGATGGGAGTTGTAGTCCCAAAACACCTGGAGGGCTGAGTTTGCCTTTGCCTGTTTTATGGATATGTATTTGGTATTATATCTAATTTACATTTGTAAAATCAAATAAAAATGATTAAAAAAAAATAACAATCAAACCTCCAGGGAGGGAGATCCTGTTGCACTGTTGAATGTTTCTTGCCAGTGTGGTGTAGTGGTTAAGAGCGGTAGTCTCGTAATCTGGTGAACCGGGTTCGCGTCTCCGCTCCTCCACATGCAGCTGCTGTGTGACCTTGGGCCAGTCACACTTCTCTGAAGTCTCTCATCCCCACTCACCTCACAGAGTGTTTGTTGTGGGGGAGGAAGGGAAAGGAGAATGTGAGCCGCTTTGAGACTCCTTCGGGTAGTGATAAAGCGGGATATCAAATCCAAACTCTTCTTGCTGATGTTTAGTTGGACTCTCCTTTCTTGTAACTGGAGCAGGAGAAAACAAGCTTGTTCGCCGAGTTCTTCAAAGTGAGATCTTGGAGAGCATCTATATCCAGCTAAGGCCCATGTGACATTCCTTTGCTGGTGGTGTTGCTTGAATGGCAATAGGTGGCTCCCGCTCCTTCAGCAAGTGGATGAGGCCAGACTCCCTGGGACAACCAGAAGTTGGAATGGCCAGGGTGGGGCTAGGCTGGTCTCCCCATTGTCTTAATGTTCTTCCTGGGAGGCAGCCTCGCGGTGGCCCTGGGCTCCCTGGCTTGATAGCAGAAGTTGAGGTTCTTCTTCCCATCAACTCTGCCTGTGTGAACCAGCCCTTAGAACACCCTGGGTTACGGGAGAAGGACGAGCCTCCAGGCTGCTTCCAAAATCTCGTCCCCATACTTATGGCAAAATATTGGAAAACAGGAAAAGCACCACAAATGACAGAATGGCAAGTTAAGATTTGTGAGTTTGCCGAGATGGCAAAAATGACAGCATCACTCAGGGGCTGCTCCAGTCAAAAATTCTATACAGAATGGGAATGCATACATGAAGAAATATGGTGTTGAAGCAGAACTCTTAATAGGCAATTGTTAAGTGTGTAAGAACAAAAGAAGTCATTATAATTTAACAGTTTTCATGTTATTCTATTTTGTTGAAGCAGCTAGGAAAAAATATTATGATGGGAAGATCTCACACAGGTGAAGGGAAGCAGTGAGGAGGAGGGGAGGGTTAGGTTGAATTTGGGAAATAAAATAATATATGGGACAGCAAAGGATATAATAGATTCTTATAGAATAGTAATATATCGTAACCAGAATAGAAGTTCAAAAGGGGAAGTAAATGTATTTTTAGTATTTTCATTATTGTAATAGTTATTATTATTTATTATTGGTAGAAGGCAATGTTCATTTAGGCTTCTTCG
Source organism: Podarcis gaigeae (assembly GCF_964106915.1). NCBI lineage: Eukaryota > Metazoa > Chordata > Lepidosauria > Squamata > Lacertidae > Podarcis > Podarcis gaigeae. Next base: position 49,284,799 of record NC_139690.1, on the reverse strand, counting down.
TTTTGTTGTCTGTATAATTTTCTTAAGTCAATAAAAAAAGGAAAGGAAAGAAAAATCTCATCCCCAGTCGCTTTTGCTTTGCTTCAGAGCTACCGGAAGTCATCGCGCCATTTGGCCGCCTTCATCTCGAAGTTTGTGCAGTTCATCCACAAGTACATAACTTCCAACGCCCAGGCAGCTGTCGCCTTCCTGCAGAAGCACTCGGACTCCCTTCAGTAAGTCTCTTGCTCTGGGTTTGTCCAGGATGTGGGGCGGTTGGGAGCTCAGAGGAGGGAGATGGGGTGGCCCTGAAGCGATGTGAACACACCCGCGGCCGTTCCTCCCCTTCCCCGCAGCGACCTCTCGTCGGACAACAGCGACCTGGCGATGCTGAAGTCTCTCCTGGCCGGCCTGAGCCTGCCCAGCAAGAACGGCACCACGGACCGAGGGGCTGACGAGGAAAAGGACGGTGAGTCTTGGGCTTTCCATTTGAGTTTCACCTCTCACATTTGTTTGTTTAAACTTATTTAATGTATTTATAACTCGCCCTTCTCCCAAGCTGGGATTTGAAGTAGCTTACAACGTTTAAAGGGACGCTGGTGGCGCTGTGGGTTAAATCACTGAGCCTAGGGCTTGCCAATCAGAAGGTCGGCGGTTCGAATCCCCGCGACGGGGTGAGCTTCCGTTGCTCGGTCCCAGCTCCTGCCAACCTAGCAGTTCGAAAGCACGTCAAAGTGCAAGTAGATAAATAGGTACCGCTCCAGCGGGAAGGTAAACGGCGTTTCCGTGCGCTGCTCTGGTTCGCCAGAAGCGGCTTAGTCATGCTGGCCATACGACCCAGAAGCTGTAGGCCGGCTCCCTCAGCCAGTAAAGTGAGATGAGTGCTGCAACCCCAGGGTCGGCCACAACTGGACCTAGTGGTCAGGGGTCCCTTTACCTTTACCTTTACAATGTTTAAAACATCATTACAAAACATGCAATCATAAAAACAATCCAGGTGTAAACAATAGGCAGGTCCCAGGAGTTCAGGGGTAGTTTTTAAAAATAATTTTATGAGTTGTGTGTCCTTGTTTCTCAGTTTGATCCTTTTACATGGTTTTGTACATTTTCTGGTATCTTGTGCACTGTGATTTGCAGTTGTTTTATTGATTATAGATTAGTAATTATTGTAATTGATAAGTGTAAACTGCTAAATTATTATTTGCTGGTGTTTAATTTTTCTGTTTACTGTTGGATTCTAATGGATTATTGAATACATGTATTGCTTTATTATATATACGTTGCTTATTTTAAACTTAGGATGACTTTTTATTTAGGATCTGGTTGTTACTATTAGTGTTTGATGTTTTATTATTATTATTATGTGTGTTGGAAGCCTCCCAGAGAGGCTGGGACAACCCAGCCAGATGGGCAGGGTATGAATAAATTATTATTATTATTATTATTAGTAGTAGTAGTAGTAGTAGTAGTACTTCTGGACTCTGAGATCTGTGCACCTAACAGAGCACTAACAAAACCCTCTCCCTCTCTCTTCCGTGCATCTTCAGATGAAGTCCCCGGCGCAAGTTCCTTGCCCCTTGTCAGTGTCTCTCTCTTCACTCCTCTCACTCCAGCCGAAATGGCCCCGTACATGAAGCGACTCTCCAGAGGTCAGGCTGTGGAGGGTAAGTCAAGGCCAATATGGTCTGAATTGACTGGGCAGCAGCTCTGCCCAGGGTTTCAGACAGGGTAGTCCTCATGGTGAACATGCTTCTGAAAACGATAGCGCATTTTGAAAACGCTGATCCAACGCTTGCACAGTGCTGGTACCCAAACGTTGCAGAAGCGGTTGGCAATGTTGAATGGCAGGGGACATTCATCATCATAATTTCATTTGTATGCTGCCTTTTCATAGTTAAAACAATGCCCAAGGTGGCTTACAACGTGACAAGATTTCCATAATTGCCAACATAACAAAAGTCATAAACAATAAATAAAACACATCAAAAGGTACACAACCAAATGGAAAACAATTTCCCTTTTTTTCCATGGTAAATCTTTGTCGGTTTAAAATACAAACGTACAACGAAGGTAAGTATAGAGGAGTTAAATACAAAAAAAGAAAACATGAAGACATAAAAGTAAGAAAAACTTTGAAAAGACAAAAAAGAAAAGAAAAACAAGAAAAAGAACCCAAAATTTATACAAAATCATATCCATCAAATAAAAATTTCTGCATAAAACGTCCGATCGTTCTCATGATACTGTTTCTATTGTCATAAAATCATAAAATCTAAAACTAATAATACAATGTTAATATCAATAACAATTTAAAATGATGTAGATAAGAAATAAAAAACATTTTTAAAAGGAGCCCTCTCTGTCGATCAACAGCAGTCATTTATGGAGCCTGTCAGGCCCTGTCCCAGCCCAGGTGGAGAGAGGCAGAGCAGGGCCCTCAGGCTCCCTTAGGATATTCACGTGGCGCTCCTTGCTATGGGCTCCCCTCAGTGGGGAAGCATTTCCCTACAGAAGCCGCAGGCAACCTGTGAATCGGTCTAACGCTACTAGGTTTACATCCCAACTCTTGGTGTAATAGCCTATGAACCAGGAAACTACTGGCTAAATCCTTGCCTCTGCTGTGAACTCCATGGGTGGCCTTAAACAAGCCACTGTTTTGTTTTTCTCAGCATCGGTCTCCCCATCTGTACTATGGGGGTAGGAGGGGATAATGATACTGAACTGACTTGGAAAATTGTTGCAAGAATTACAACAAAACGGTGTGCCTGGAGTGCTTGGAAGAGATATGTGATGATGATGATGATGATGATGATTTATTTCAATTAATTTATTAATCGCCTCCTAAACTGTGGGTTAAACCACAGAGCCTAGAGCTTGTGGAAAGACCAAGAAAGACCAAGAAAGGAAACACAAAAAGAAAGAGAGAAAAATAAGAGCTTTTTAAAGTTACGTATGTAGCTCATTTAGCCATGGTTAACAAGCAAATCAGGGACGTGGGTGGCGCTGTGGGTTAAACCACAGAGCTTAGGACTTGCTGATCAGAAGGTCGGCGGTTCGAATCCCCACAACAGGGTGAGCTCCCATTTGGTCCCTGCCCCTGCCAGCCTAGCAGTTCAAAAACACGTCAAAGTGCAAGTAGATAAACAGGTGCCGCTCCGGCGGGAAGGTAAACGGTGTTTCCATGCGCTGCTCTGGTTCGCCAGAAACGGCTTAGTCATGCTGGCCACATTAACTGGAAGCTGTACACCAGCTCCCTTGGCCAATAAAGCGAGATGAGCGCCGCAACCCCAGAGTCGGTCACGACTGGACCTAATGGTCAGGGGTCCCTTTACCTTTAAACTGCTGTCTCAAGGCGATTTACACATAAAATAATTAAAAACAGTTAAAGACCAAAAAAAAACACCAGGAAATATATTTAAAACACGACTAAAAGCCTAACAAATGGACACTCGCAGTAGAGCCCCATTTATTCAGCCAAGCAAGCCTGTTGGAACTAAAATGTCTCCGGCTGTTCCAGAAAGTGCAGATAGGGGGCGCTTGTGGTATATTGATAGCGATGCTGTTCCACAGAACAGGGGCCACCACACTAAAAGCCCTGCTCCAACTTACTGCAGAGAAAGTTTCTGAGATCTTTGGAACTTGCAGAAGAGACTGTCCCGCAGACCGCAGCGATCGACTTTGTGTATAAAAGATAAGTTTGATTATGAAGAGCTGTTATAAAGCAGATCGTGTTCCCTTGAGAGGCTGTCAACTCCTTCCTCCCCCTCTTCTTAGGGGTAGGGACACCAGATTGCTCACCCCAGTCTCTTTGTTTCGCCCTGCTTCCCAGATATCCTGGAGGTGCTGACCGATATCGACGAGATGTCCAGGCGAAGACCAGAAATCCTTGCCTTCTTTTCTGTACGTTGCCTATTCTCATTCAGTTGTCTGCTTTGTGTGTCTCTTGTTCTGCCCTGGCCCCCTTCGGTGGGATGTTCATTTCCCCACCCTTTCAGAAAAAGGGTTGACGGAGCTTGTGTCACCAACCACTTTGGCCATGAGTAGGCAAACTAAGGCCCAGGGGCCGGATCCGGCCCATTCGCCTTCGAAATCCGGCCTGCGGACTTTCCAGGAATCTGTGTGTTTTTACATGAGTAGAATGTGTCTTTTATTTAAAACGCATCTCTGAGTTATTTGTGGGGCATAGGAATTCGTTTTTTTGTTTTGTTCTTTTTTTTGTTTTCCAAAATATAGTCCGGCCCCCCACAAGGTCTGAAAAACTTTGCTGACCCCTGACTTTGGCCAAATTCCTAAGCAGCCTAATCACCTGTGCCGAGTAAGAATTCCATGCAAGCCGTTAGGTAGTGTTTGTGAAAATGGAAGTCAGTGCTCCGCAAGCAATCCGTAACCTAGGTGGCAGGCAGGGGCAGGGAGGCTCCAATGATGATCTCAATGTGTGGGCAGGTTGACCTGGGTATGAGTTTCAGGGTATCCCTTGGGGTACCCTGGCTCCCTTTCATCCCCCCATGCCCTAGGGCTAACAGTGGGCTCCACCTCTTCCTGCTCTGTTTCTGGGCGCAAGCCGGCCCTGGCAGTGCCAGTTTTCCCCATGGCCTCTGCCAGCCACTGTAGACACTCCAGAGATTTGCCAAAAGGGAGCACTTCTGCAGCCAGGTTCCTTGACTTCTTTGGGGTTACAGGAGGGGAAGAGAGCGCTGGGCTAGAATGCCCACCTCTCTCCTACAGAAAAGCCCCCCTGCAAGTTGCTTTCTCTTACTCTGAACCACCGAAGGGGTTCTGTAACTATTTTTATTTTTTAAAAAAATAATTGAATTGTTATACAAATACAAATGAAACAAGGTTTAAAAACATTTCAATTGAATACAAAAAAGAAAAGAAAAGAAACAGAAAAAAGGGGGGGGGGGAAACAGAGCAAACGCAAAAAGTAAGAACATAAATATAATACAAGGTAACTATAACAGACAGCTCAGAATGTCATTTCTCTACCGAGATGCTAACCCTTCTGGGGTGAATCTGTTTTTATTATACTTTTGGTATTTTGTCTTCCATTGACCTCACAGTGGTTCATTTTTCCTACTAAAGCAATTTCTCTGTATTTGAGTATATTCCTCATCTTGGTATAAGGAGACATTTTCCTACTTACGGGTTTATTTTAAACACAACCAAATCTTGAACCTTGACTCAATAGGTAGATATTTAGGCATTCCCATTCCTTCTGGGTGATTTTATTTGACTTGTTCCTTAAGGCTTCAATCCGCTCAGCTTCTGTAGCCATTCTTCTCTAGTTGGTATATGATCACCCTTCCAGTACTTGGCTCTTAGTAGGGGTTCTGTAACTACAGTGGTGCCTCGCAAGACGAAAAAAAATCGTTCCGCGAGTCTCTTCGTCTTGCGGTTTTTTCATCTTGCGAAGCAAGCCCATTAGCAGCTTAGCGGCTTAGCGCTATTAGCAGCTTAGCGGATCAGCTGATTAGCGGCTTAGCGGATCAGCTGATAAGCGGCTTAGCGGGTCAGCTGATAAGCGGCTTAGCGGGTCAGCTTATAAGCGGCTTAGCGGGTCAGCTGATAAGCGGCTTAGTGGCTTAGAAAAAGGGGGGGAGGAAAAAAACCCCGCAGGAACTCGCAAGACATTTTCGTCCTGTGAAGCAAGCCCATAGGAAATTCGTTTTCGGAAGCACCTCCAAAATGGAAAACTCTTTCGTCTAGCGAGTTTTCCGTCTTGCGAGGCATTCGTCTTGCGGGGCACCACTGTATTGTTACTTGCATTGTGCTCCAACGTCCTTTCTCTCTTCCACCGCTCAGACTCACCTGCAAAGACAGATGAGCTCTCCCGAGGAAACCTGCCGGAATCTCGCCTTCTCCCTCGCGCTGCGCTCGATACAGAACAACCCCAGGTGTGGATGGGCAGACCCTGCGTAGGGGATAGGGGGGCTCATGGGGCCTAGGAACCGACACAGGAAGTTTGACTCGAGCCGCTTTGCTTGGAGAGGGCACCCTCTTGAAAGCCCCAGGGAGGAGGAACGAATTCCAGACCGTTTCTGAGACAGATGACGGAGATCACGCAGTTAGAAACAGAATCAGTACCAGGGCAACGCTGTCCAACAAGGAATGGGTGGCTGTAGATCTCAGGAACCACATGACTTGGTTGTAAATCTGCAAGAAACAGGAGGCGGTGATGGGTTTGGGTACAGGCCAGCTGCAAAGCCGAACAATGGTAATGTAAGAACACAAGAAGAGGTCTGGCAGGATCAGGCCCGTGGCCCATCTAGTCCAGCATCCTGAACACAAGAGCACTCTCCCCTCCTGTTTTCATGTTGCATCTTTGCATGGCCGTTTAGATATTGTTAAAAATATTAAGCGGTTCAGGCATGCTTTTAAATACAGATAAAGCTCAATTTAACATGCTGTCGCGACAGCCGCTAACAAGGGATTCAACACATTTGTGGTGGAAGGAGTAGGCTCTTCTTCATGATGACTGTGCAGAACCTCCCTGCACAACAGCAGTCTACCTGCAAATACCAAATGCGAGGGAACAACAATGGGAGAGTGCTTTTGCCCTTACATCCCACTTGGGGGCTTTCCATATTCCTGCCTTCTGTGCAAACAGGACACTGAACTAAATGGGACTTTGGCCTGAAACAGCAGCCTGGCTTTCCTGATATTCTCGACTCACCGAAATCCTCTCTCTCCTTCCCACTTTTCCAGCATTGCAGCCGACTTCCTTCCCACGTTCATGTACTGCCTTGGCAGCCGTGACTTTGAGGTTGTTCAGACAGCTCTGAGAAACCTGCCCGAGTACACCCTCCTTTGCCAAGGTAAGAGCAGGCAGTTGCTTCTCCTGACGCTTCAAAACGGCCACCGTGCTTTGCAAGAATTGCAGAGTTCGGTGTAAGCGAGCGAGAGACTCTGAACACTGCCAAGGGGAAGTGGGGAGAGGTTTGCATTTGTGTAAGGCTGGCTCCTCCGATATAACAGAAGCACAGCTAGGGAGGGGATGAAGAGCCCTTGACCTTCGAGGAGAGAGGCAGTGTGGAGCAGCGGTTAGAGTCTTGGACTGGGGAGACGCGTGTTCGAATCCCAACTCAGCCATCACACTTCCTGGGCAGCCTTAGGCCAGTCACTGGGTCTTAGCCTAGCCTACCTCACAGGTTTGTTGTGAGGATCAAACAGGGGAGGAGAACCACAGCTAGCTTCTTCGTGCTCCTTGGAGGATGAGGGGGTGGGGGTGGGCTTGTTGTCTGGGCAGCCCAGGACTTCCATACACACTGCCCAGGTCATTTAGGTGCTACTAACACAGCTGTTTGGCTTCACCTCTGGAGGCACACTCTGTTGACTCTTGAGACTGATGGTTGCCAACATGGATAATAATAATAATAATAATAATGTATTACAGTGGTACCCTGAGTTACAGACACTTCAGGTTACAGTCACTTCAAGTTACAGATGCTTCAGGTTACAGACTTCGCTAACCCAGAAATAGCACCTTGGGTTAAGAACTTTGCTTCAGGATGAGAACAGAAATCGCACAGTGGCAGCAGGAGGCCCCATTAGCTAAAGTGGTACCTCAGGTTAAGAACAGTTTCACGTTAAGAAGTGACCTCCGGAACGAATTAAGTACTTAACCCGAGGTACCACTGTACTTATACCCTGCCCATCTGGCTGGATTTCCCAATAGAATTAAAAGTGCAATAAAACATCAGACATTAAAAACCTCCCTAAACAGGGCTGCCTTCAGATGTCTTCTAAAAGTCAGATATTTGTTTATCTCCTTGACATCTGATGGGAGGGCATTCTGCAGGGCGGCCGCCACTACCGAGAAGGCCCTCTTTCTGGTTCCCTGAAACCTCACTTCTCACAATGAGGGAACCGCCAGAAGGCCCTCGGAGCTGGACCTCAGTGTCCGGGCTGAACGATGGGGGTGGAGACGGGGGTGGAGCCAGTGTGGTGTAGTGGTTAAGAGCGGTAGACTCATAATCTGGTGAACCGGGTTCGATTCCTTGCTCCTCCACATGCAGCTGCTGGGTGACCTTGGGCCAGTCACACTTTTCTGAAATCTCTCTGCCTCACTCACCTCACAGAGTGTTTGTTGTGGGGGAGGAAGGGAAAGGAGAAAGTTGACCACTTTGAGACTCCTTCGGGTAGTGATAAAGCAGGATATCAAATCCAAACTCTTCTTCTTTAGGTATACCGGGCCGAGGCTGTTTAGCTCACTAACACTTTGAATTGTGCTCGGAAACGTACTGGGATAGTTCTTTTCCGTTATTTCCAAGATAGGTCCTGCTGCTAAACCCTACCTGCCCCGGACCAGCACCAGAATAGCTTTGCCCCCTTTTAGCCTTCTGTCTCTGTTCTCACTTTCAGCTCCCAGCCTTCCACCCTCCTTCGAAACCCAACTTTTCCAGCTACTTTTCTTTGCTCTGAAAACACAGGTGGCATTTAGTGTGGAAGCCCCAGAGGAGCTGCTTGTTGGCTTTTCCTTCAGATTCTGTGGGTTCGGCTTGGGCTTCTCAGAGTTTGCGTCCTCTTCTGACAAATGGGCTTCTCCGGCCCAATGGTGGCACGATGGGGCCGTGTGTACGCTTTGGTCAAATGTCAGTAGGCAACCTTTTTCTCTGATCCTGGGCAAATATTGGCAGGCATTCCCGTTAGGCCGAGGTGATGCTGATCAGTACGGTGGCATCCCAGCTCAGTCTCTGACATTGCCAATTGAGTTGTGCAGTAGGAGAGGGGAAGCTGCTATAATAATAATAATAATAATAATAATAATAATAATAATAATAATAATAATAATAATTTTACCCCACCCTCCCCAGCCAAAGCTGGGCTCAGAGCTGGTAACAACAGTAAAAATAGCACAGTTTACATAAAATCACAAGCAATCAATTAATATTTTTTTTTAATTTTTAATTTGTATACCGTCTTTCTATCTTCCAATACTCAAGGCGGTTAACAAGCTAAAGAAGCAAAAAATGTACATCTTATAACAATCTAATGCAATACAAAAATGTGATAATAAAACATAACTTTAAAATAGGCAACCTACATCAAAAAAGTAACATTCAACCATCATTAGAATAGTATTAAATAATAATAATAATAACACAAAAGTTAAACAGAAATCCACTCAACAGTTACAATAAATCATTTCTAAACTATCATCTAAACTATAAACTAAATATAATGTAAAACAACGGCAAGCCACAAAATACATTCTAAAATCAATTCAGAATCAAATTAATGGCAACCATTGGGCTAGAGTTCTATGAGGATTACAGAAGGAGAAAGGGGGTCAGGCTGTGCCTTGGCCAAAGGCCTGGTGGAACAGCTCCATCTTGCAGGCCCTACAGAAAGATGTCAAGTCCCGCAGGGCCCTAGTCTCTTGTGACAGAGCGTTCCACCAGATCGGGGCCACGGCCAAAAAAGCCCTGGCTCTAGTTGAGGCCAGCCTAACCTCCCTGTGGCCCGAGATGGCCAAGCTGTTTTTATTTGTGGACCGTAAGGTCCTCTGTGGGACATACCAGGAGAGGCGGTCCCATAGGTACGAGGGTCCTAGGCCGTATAGGACTTAAAGGTTAAAACCAGCACCTTAAACCTGATCCTGTACTCCATTGGGAGCCAGTGCAATTGGTATAGCACCGGGTGAATGTGATCCCGCGGTGAGGACCCTGTAAGGAGTCTTTCGGCATTCTGGGCTGCGGCAAGCAGGACCCCAGCCCAAGAGCCCTCTCTCTTCCTGTGGTTTCCAGCAACTGGTATTCAGAAACATTGCTGCGTATCAACCTAAGTTTCCTTTTCCTGCTTATTTGGCTATAACTTTTGATAGAATACAGATAATTGAACATTACATTCTTCATTAAATTATCTTTCCATTGATATATAATTTCATGGTATTACTCCAAAAGAAGGTGGTGTTATGAGCCGTCAAACCTCAGAAATACACTTTCCCCAAAAGGTTTCCACAATTTTGGCCACTAGTGTAAGTCCTCTCTTCCTAACGCAGAGCTCTGCTTCTGGATTTTTTTTGGGGGGGTGGGCATGAGGAAGGGTCCTAGGCCAGCCTGCGTTTCCTGTGGCAAACCCACCCACCTCCTGAATGAATCTGCTGTTTCTCCTTCGTCTCCTCTGCCAGCGCCCATCTCTCTCCTTCTTCTTCGCAGAGCATGCCGCCATTTTGCTCCAGAGGGCGTTCCTGGTGGGGATGTACGGGCAGATGGACACCAGCTCCCAGATCTCGGAAGCCCTGAAGATTTTGCATATGGAAGCCATGATATGAAGAGGGACAACCTGGTGGCTCAGGACTCCGAGAGGACAGAAGGACCTTGATAGTGAAGAACCCGAGGAGAAGGCACATGCTTGAGTCTGCCTCCTGGCGAGGACCAGTCCCTGGTACTTCTTACCAGGCATCTTCCACAAAAAGGACAAAGGTCCCTTTGGCTTAAGGGATGCTGTTACTGCTCCACTCCAGCCATTGATGAAGGTCAGGGATGGGGAACCTGTGGCCATCCAGGTGTTGTCAGACAAAACTCCCAACATCTCTGGCTGTTGACCATGCCGGCTAGGGCAGATGGGGCTGTAGTCCAACATCTGGAGGGCCAGATGTTCTGCAGCTCTGATTTAGGCAGAGATCAAAATGTCTTCGAAGTCCTGATTAGAAGCCATTTTGCATCTCCAGTGTGAACCAGTGTGGTGAGCACCCCTCTCATTTGGAGCGGCCAAAAAGTGGGGCTATCTGTTGGACTCTTCCTGGGGTGTGGTTTTGCCAAAACACCTCCCAGTGCAGCCAACCAGCTCCACAACGACGACCTGATAATGTTTCATTTTTAGAAAATTAAAAATAGCTGTTTTCCTGTTGCGCTGCCTTTATTTATGCATCTCTTGTTTGGTTCCTCTTTCCTTTTTGGTCTTGAAAACGTAGCCCAAGGGGTAAATTTGCTTCTGCCTCGTTCAAAAAACAAAATGCAGTTTTCCTTTCTGTTTTTAACCTTTTGAACTTGTTTTTTAACCTTCATTAAAGGTGATCTGAGCTTGCACAACGACACCTGGTGATCTCTGGATGAATTTCTCCAGGTTACAGAGATAAATCTGAAACTGCCACATGCCTAGTAGCCATCAGTCGCCCTCTTCTCCTCTGGGAATATGTCTAATCCTCTTTGAAAGCCATCCAGGTTACTGGCCATTGCTGCCTCCTGTGGCAGTGAGTTCCCTAGTTCAGCTCTGAGCTCTGCAAAGAAGGGCTTTCTTTTATGTCCCGGGTGGCTGCTGGTCTCTAGCTCTCATCAGTCCCAGGCAGCAGGGCCAATGGTCGGAGGTGGCAAGAGCTGTAGTCTAGCAACACAGAGAAAGCCCCGGGTTTCCGGTTCTTACTGGGTGAACCTTAGGAAGTCATGGGAGAAGGTACTTGGCTATCTCTCTCTTCGGTGTTATTAAGAACCGAGAGATCCACCTGGGCGATAAATAAATAAACCAGGCACCCTTCGTTTAAAGCACATGCCTCTCAGCCCATCTCTCGCCGACCTGTCAAGGATGCAAGTCCTTATCCGCTTCCGTAAGGCTTGAGGTGATGCAGCGACGAGCCCAAGACAAACGAAGTGAAGACCCAGTAGACAAAGACCCAGGAGCCAGTGAATTAGCGGTCCTGAGATACTTGGTGACGGCCGGATTGATGGCCTTCCTAAACACCAGTGGACAGCAAGAGACAGATCGCTGCTGTCTGGTCTTCTTTGCCTGGGTCATTTCGTCTCAGGGACAGGTTATCCATTCAGTACAAGGGACCGCAGCGTGGAAATGGATGCCGACCCGGCGGCCTTCTGCTCCTTTGTTTTACGCTTCCCTTTAACACATCTTGATTAAATCTGGAAGTTCGGCAGGGAAGAGTCGATACCTGCCAGGGCTTCTGGGCTTGGGCCGTGTGATGGCCAGGTGTCTATGTAAGTAACATCTTCTGCATGCCATGAGGTGTAATTAAGGTAAACATATAAAGGTAAAGGTTAAGGACCCCTGACAGTTAAGTCCAGTCGTGAACAACTCGGGTTGCGGCGCTCATCTCACTTTACTGCCGAGGGAACCGGCGTTTGTCCACAGACAGACTTTCCAGGTCATGTGGCCAGCATGACTAAACCGCTTCTGGCAAACCAGAGCAGCGCATGGAAACACCGTTTACCTTCCCACCAGAGCGGTACCTATTTATCTTCTTGTTCTGGTGTGCTTTTGAACTGCTAGGTTGGCAGGAGCAGGGACCCAGCAACAGAAGCTCACCCTGTCGCAGGGATTTGAACCACCGACCTTCTGATCGGCAAGTCCTAGGTTCAGTGGTTCAGACCACAGCGCCAGCCGTGTCCCTAAGGTAAACGTATAGCTAGGAGCAAAAAAAATGTGTGTTAGGTTGGGAGGGGGCGAGAGAGCGTTCTTGGAATGTGGGAAGTGAAGTGATTGGCCAAGAGCTTGAAAGGGGAGTTTGAATGCTGGTGGGAGACAGCATAAGAGCATTAAAAGAACCTTGTTAGACCCATCCAGTCTAGCATCTTGTTCTCCCAGGGGTCAACCAGATGCCTGTGGGAGGCTAGCGAGCAGGATCCAAGCATGAGAGCCCCTCTGCCCTCCTTTTGGGAACGCTCTCCCATCAGATGTCAAACAGGTAAACGGCTGCACAACTTTCTGAAGGCAGCCCTGTGTTGGGACGTTTTTAATGTTTGACGTTTTGCAGTGCTTCTATTACGCTGGAAGCCGCCCAGAGTAGCTGGGGCAACCCAGACAGATGGGTGAGGTGAGGTATAAGTAATAAATTATTATAAGTAATAAATTACTATGGAAGGGACCCCAAGGGTCATCTGGTCCAAACCTCCTCCCCCCCTGCATTGAGGAATCTGCAGTTTTCCCATACAGAGATTGAACCGGCAACCTTGGCGTTATCAGCAGCATGCACTAAAAACGCGGGTGGTGCTGTGGTCTAAACCACTGAGCCTCTTAGGCTTGCCAATCAAAAGGTCTGTGGTTCAAATCCCCATGACGGGGTGAGCTCATATTGCTCTGTCCCAGCTCCTGCCAACCTAGCAGTTCGAAAGCACGCCAGTGCAAGTAGATAAATAGTTACCACTGCGGCAGGAAGGTAAACAGCGTTTCTGTGCACTCTGGTTTCTGTCACGGTGTCCCGTTGTGTTGATGCTATGGCCTGTCGGCTACGCAAATAAAGTCTATTCATTCATTCTCCCTGTCATTCATTCATTCTCCCGTTGTGCCAGAAGCGGTTTAGTCGTGCTGGCCACATTACCCGGAAAGCTGTCTGTGGACAAACACTGGCTCCCTTGGCCTGAAAGCAAGATGAGCGCTGCACTCCATAGTCGCCTTTGACTGGACTTAACTGTCCAGGGGTCCTTTACCTTTACTAATCAACTGATCTTATTGCTGCAATTGGTATTCCAAAGCATTGCTGCTTCCGGCTGTGAAGGGTAGAGCAATAGCCATCATGGCTACTAACCATCGATCGCTTTCTCCATGAATTTGTCTAATCCTCATGCAGGACTGAGTATCACTATGTGCTGCGTGCAGAATTTTATTTTATCTGTTCTGAATCATCCACCCTTCAGCTTCATTGGATTTCCACAAGTTCTAGCACGAGAGAGAGAGAAGAACTTCACCCCCTTTCTCCTTGCCGTGCATAATTTTAAACCCTTTTATCGTGTCACTTCTTTACTCTCCAGAAAGTCCCAAATGCTACAACCTTTCTGCATTAGGGGAATCGCTTCTTCCCATTGATCGTTTTGGTTCCCCTTTTCCAACTCCTCTTTGAGACGAGGCGACCAGAACTGTGCACAGTACTCCAAATGCAGTCGCACCACAGATTCGTATAATGGCATTATGATAGGGGCAGCTTTGTTTTTCTTTCCAAAGGATCCCGGCGTGGGAGGGTCAGTTGAGTTTGGGAGTGGGTGGCAGTTTGAGTGACCCCTGGAGGTGGAGAGAGTATTTGGGATGGAAGCAGAGTTGAGCCAACACATATGGTCCAAAGTAACAAATAAGAGAATACAAAGCTGAAACCGTATGCCTCTCAACACTTGTTGTTGTTGTTTAGTCGTTTAGTCATGCCCGACTCTTCATGACCCCCTGGACCAGAGCACGCCAGGCACTCCTGTCTTTCACTGCCGTCCGCAGTTTGGTCAGACTCATGTTTGTAGCTTCGAGAACACTGTCCAACCATCTCATCCTCTGTCGTCCCCTTCTTCTTGTGCCCTCCATCTTTCCCAACATCAGGGTCTTTTCCAGGGAGTCTTCTCTTCTCATAAGGTGGCCAAAGTATTGGAGCCTCAGCTTCAGCATCTGTCCTTCCAGTGAGCACTCAGGGCTGATTTCCTTCATAATGGAGAGGTTTGATCTTCTTGCAGTCCATGGGACTCTCAAGAGTCTCCTCCAGCACCAGAATTCAAAAGCATCAATTCTTTGACGATCAGCCTTCTTTATGGTCCATCTCTCACTTCCATCTCTCACTACTGGGAAAACCATAGCTTTTACTATACAGACCTTTGTTGACAAGGTGATGTCTCTACTTTTTAAGATGCTGTCTACTTTTTAAGATGCTGTCTCAACACAGCATCTTAAAACTCTTGTTATCATAAAACTCTTGTTATTAGCTCTGTGTTAATCAATTGCTGCATTGCACCACATGCTTCTTGATAGGCTACTTTAGAGGCGAGGAATATCACGTTTCATTATACAAAGGAAAGGGAAAATTGGGTGCAATAATATCCTTTCTGGCATGCATGACCATCAGCTTATGGAACTCACCGCCACATGAAGTGATGGTGGCTGACACTGGTTCAGGTGGCTTTCAAACAGAGGGCAAATCCATGGAGGGACCGTTCTGTCAACAGTAAGCAGATATGGCGACTGAACTGGGCCCCCATGTTCAGAGGCACGCTAATTATTATTATTATTATTATTATTATTATTATTATTATTATTAAATGTACGGATGATGGGGACAAGTGAAAGGAGGTCTGGTAGCATATCCTGCCCTGCTTGTGCATCCCAAGATGTGCCAAGCTGGGTCCAGCCCTATATATTTGGAGGCGGGGATATCACAAACTTGGCGTTTGCTTGCAGTCGACCCGGTAGCGGGAAGGCAGGCTTGTGAATCTGCAACTTCCTTCCTTCGAAACATCAGGCCAGGCGCATTTCCCATCACAGAGATTGCTGCATTCTCTGGAGTCAAACTAACACTTCACATCTGACCGCGGCAGCTTCAGCAAACGACTTGAGTGCCCACAACGGGCCTGGAATGAAATCCGAGGCTAATCGCCTAGGTATTTCCCCGGATGGCTTCAGGATGATGAATCTGGCTTGCCTGCCGCTGGATAGCTCCCCACCCGTCCTGCCAACATCTGACTCTTTACCAGCGTCCGGCCAAGGAGGCAGTGTTGCCCTGCTGATGGAAAAGGAGTTGGCAGACCTGCAGAGCTGGCCTGGGATCTCCCCAGGCTGAATTATAACTCTCAGCCTGACCTACCTCACAGGGTTGTTGTGCGGATTAAATAGGTAAAGGACCCCTGGAAGGTGAAGTCCAGTCAAAGGCGACTATGGGGTTGCGACGCTCATCTCGCTTTCAGGCCGAGGGAGTTGGTGTTTATCCGCAGACAGCTTTCCGGGTCGTGTGGCCAGCAGGACTAAAGCCATGGGTAGGCAGACTAAGGCCCGGGGGCCGGATCTGGCCCAATCGCCTTCTAAATCTGGTCCATGGACGGTCCGGGAATCAGTGTGTTTTTACATGAGTAGAATGTGTCCTTTTATTTAAAATGCATCTCTGGGTTATTTGTGGGGCATAGGAATTCGTTCATCCACCCCCCTAAAAAATATAGTCCGGCCCACCACATTCTACTCATTCTACTGTCTGAGGGACAGTGGACCAGCTCCCTGCTGAAAAGTTTTGCTGACCCCTGACTAAACCGCTTCTGGCACAACGGGACACCATGATGGAAACCAGACCGCACGGAAACGCCGTTTACCTTCCCACTGGAGCGGTACCTATTTATCTACTTGCACTGGCGTGCTTTCAAACTGCTAGGTTTGCCACTCTGAGGTCCTGGGAGAAAAAGGTGGGATAGAAAAGCAATAATAATAATAATAATAATAATAATAATAATATCAGATTGCCTCATTCCCCTGCAAAGAGGCAGATGAGATCCCACATGAATCAAGAAGCTGGGAAACCAAATTCCAAACCCATTAACAGAGCCAATCCCCGCCCCCAAATGTAGGAACAGTCCCCCCCCCCCCCAGTTCCCTGCATACACAGAGCGTCAGTTGGAGCTTTTTTTATTCAGCTCATGAGTCATTCCCAATAAACTCTGGAGAGCAAAATGGCCATCGCCGCAATCTGCAGTCTCTTTATTAGTGTAAAAATAAAAGGAGTAATTTTATTGCTATTACAGCCTGTTTGCCATTATTTGCATAATTGTTAAATGCTAATAAGACAATTAGCAATTATAGCTTAATAATTATGCCGCCGCAATAACTGTCCTATTGTATCATAATGAAATTCTTAATTGTTGCTACGCGTTTTTCCCCCCATTCAGGCTCCGCTTCCTGTGAAGGAGCAAGAGGGAGAAAGGAAAGCAGAGGCTGAGAGATAAAAAGGGATGTTTCCTTGAAGAAAGGGAATATAGATATTTGTTAGCAATGTTATTTAAACCAGGAGTGGGGACGGGGAGGCGGGCAGAGCTTGGGCTCACATGACTTTTGGCGTAGAAAACCCATGCCCAATTGGCTTTAATAAATAATCATAATAAAACATTTCTTTTCCTAGCATTTATAACTCTGTTTAATAACCAACCCAGATGGCGAGTGCTCTAGCAAAAAATGGGGTCATTGAAAAACAAGAGGAGGATATTGGCATGCAAGAGGGGGACCCCAAAATCTGAAGGACGGGGGGAAACCTTGGTGGGAGAAAGAGAGAGAACAAAACAGCCCAATGAGGGCTGAAAATGATCTGGTGGGGTATAATGGAGTATTTTGGAATAAAGCATGGCTGGCTGGAAGTGAAAGCTGGACCATAAAGAAGGCTGATCACTGAAGAATTGATGCTTTTGAATTCTGGTGCTGGAGGAGACTCTTGAGAGTCCCATGGACTGCAAGAAGATCAAACGTATCCATTCTGAAGGAAATCAGCCCTGAGTGCACACTGGAAGGACAGATCCTGAAGCTGAGGCTCCAATACTTTGGCCACCTCATGAGAAGAGAAGACTCCTTGGAAAAGAACCTGATGTTGGGAAAGAGGGCACAAGGAGTAGGGGACAACAGAGGACGAGATGGTTGGACAGTGTTCTCAAAGCTACCAGCATGAGTTGGACCAAACTGCGGGAGGCGGTGGAGGACAGGGGTGCCTGGCGTGCTCTGGTCCATGGGGTCACGAAGAGTCGGACACAACTAAACGACTAAACAACAACAACAACATGGCTGGCTGGTTCTGCTCTGTCTCCACAACCAGAGAAACTGATGCTTCCCAATTTCAGTTGCTGGAAACTGCAGGAGGGGAGAGTTGGTCTTGTGGTCTGGTCCTGTTGGTGGGTTTCCTGCAGGGGTCTGGTTGTTCACGATGCTGGACCAGGTGGGCCGTTGGTCGGATCCAGAAGGCTCTTCTTCCGACTCACCTGTGCTTTGAAACATGCCCCAGCCACCCAGCAAGCAAATTTCTTAGAAATACAGTGGTACCTTGGTTCTCAAACGCCTTGGAACTCAAACAACCTGGAACCCAAACACTGCAAACCTGGAAGTAAGAGTTCCGGTTTGCAAACCTTTTTCCAAAAGTTGAACGTGCTCCATTTTGAGTGCTACGCTTACGATTTGAGTGCCACACACATGACACAATTATTAAGGTTAATGGGCTAAATAAGGCCACAACTTTATTGGTTACAGGTGATGAGTGGTATTGGCTTAGGCATTGGTCCTAACCAACTATATCCGGCTTCAGCCCATCCGCTTGAAGTCTGGGAAGGGTTAACCACCAGTAGGGGGAGCCCTGCTGATGCACATCAACTAGGAAATCCCCCCCCCCCGGGGTCACTGATAGGGGGCATCATAGGCGCCGACTCCATGGGGCCTGAGGGGCCCGAGCCCCCTCAAAAATTCATTTGGGGGGGCTCTGCCCCCCCAATAATTTAAGAAAATTATTAGTTATATTATGCTTTGTAAAATCACAAAATTATGTTGGTATTTTTTATTTTCCTTGTTTGACGATAGTTACCTTTTAAAATACGTTCAGTAATGAGTTAAAACAAATAATTATTACGGTAGTAAAAGAGGCGGCTCGAGTAGTTTTGCTCGGTGCGTGCGACTGGCCCAGCCCCTCTTTCCTTTTCCTCTCTTCTGCTCTCCCGCCGGGCGCCTGAGGGAGAGTTACTTAGCGGTTCTGAGGAGCCGCTGTTGTTTCGGCAGGGGAAAAACCGCCTGCGAACCGCCGAGCTCCCTCTCTCTTTCCAGCCTCTCTCTCTCTCTCTCTCTCTCTCTCTCTCTCTCTCTGGCCAAGGAGGAGGAGAAGCCCTTCAGCCAGTCTATGGCCGAGTGGCGGAGGTTCATCTACAACCCCAACAGCGGCGAGTTCCTGGGGCGAACGGCCAAGAGGTGGGGTGAGGAGGGCGAGCGAGCGAGCGCGGGGAAGGGAGGGGAGGGGGCGGCCGGCAGGAGGGGCGGTGGGAGGCGAGGCGCGGCGGGCACTTGCCTTGCCCACCACGCATCTCTCTCCTTCTCGGTCTCTCTCCCTCCCTCAGCTGGCGAGGGGGCCACGAGGCGGGCGGCAGCAGCAGCAACGGGCTGGGAGCGGATCTTAGAAAACTTCCCGGGGCAGGACCCCGGTATGGGCCCCCCCAATATTTTTTATAAGTCAGCGCCCCTGGGGGGCATGCCTTAGGCCCTCACCTCCCCAGGCTTCGGACACGGCCACGCCTGCCAGAATCCTTTATCGGACTCCCCTTCAATACGTGGGGCAGGTGATGGCGCTACCTCCTCTCTTCCATCTACAGAACAATACCAATGCCTAACCGCCAATGCCCAGAAAGTTGTGACGATTTGCTATGAGGTAGGCAAAAACCAAGTGGCTGGTGCCAATTTGCCAAGTGGAAAAATTCCTACCAGGCCCCTCAATGGCGACCAACCAAGGTCCATAGCAAGGTCAAGGAACGAAAACTTTGTAGGGTGGGAGGGTGGGAAAAGCAGGAACAGCTGGCAGGCGGCAAAGAGGGAAATCCCCAGCCATGTCCTGCTTTAAATAAGGCAGGCCACACCCCCAGAGCCATCGGATTGGCTGGCCAGGGGATGACGCAGCCGGGAATCCCCCCAATCGTGAGGGGTTGGGCTCCAGCTGCCACACGCATGGTGGGACCGTGAAGCCCGCAACTCCACTTCCTTCGAAGGGTGGAACTGGCTTTGTGTGACTGTGTGGAACCCAGTTCAGCTACCCATTGATTGACTGATTGTGTGACTGCAGTACATTGTTTATTGCTTTCATTTTAGGGATCAAGGCTCTCGTTAGATAGTAACATTCATGTTCAATGGCTGTTTTAGGGGTTGTTTTTAAAAATCTGGAACGGATCAATCCATTTTGCATTACTTTCTATGGAAAAGCACGCCTTGGTTTTGGAATGCTTTGGTTTTGGAACGGACTTCCGGAACGGATTAAGTTTGAGAACCAAGGCACCACTGTAATGGGGAAAGGAGGAGGGGGAGAAAGAGGAACAGGAAATTTGGTGCAAAAGACTTGGGGCTAGCCACATCTCTGCTTCAGATCTGTTCCACCCCCACGAGAAAACTGCAAGCGTGGCAGGCCTGCCCTCCAAATATTAATTTACCGACCTCATCAGGGCAGGGGAGGTTAATTGGTTAATATTTGCAGGATGATTAGATGCTCTGCAGCCACTAAATTACTCTTATTGTTTATCACTAAACCCACACCATTGGGGGCTTTTAATTGCCGTCAGGAGGGAGCGGCTGCATTTCAGTGGCAAGGCTGCCTTGGTTTCATTTGGACTTCAACCTCCAGCTATCTCCAGGGCTCAGCTGGGATTGCCTCTCTGGAGTCACTGGGCAGAAATGCACCTGGAGGCTGGGCTGTGGATTTAAAGCACACAGTTTCCCTCCAGAGAATCCTGGGAGCTGAGTTTTACTCCTTGCACAACTACAGTTCTCAGCACCCTTAAATGGCAGGCCCCAGGATTCTCGGGGGGCGAGGGGAGATCATCATGTGCTTTCAATGTACAGCCGTAACCTTGGAAGTCAAATGGAATCTGTTCTAGAAGTCCGTTTGACTTCCAAAACGTTCGGAAACCAAAGTGCGGCTTCTGATTGGCTGCAGGAAGTTCCTGCAGCCAATCGGAAGCCCTGTTGGACGTTTGGCTTCAAAAAATCGTTCGAAAACCAGAACACTCACTTCCGGGTTTCGATCGTTTGGGAGCTGATTTGTTTGGGAGCCAAGGCGTTTGAGATCCAAGGTACAACTGTACAGGGTGTGTACACAGCCACGGTTTCCGTTTTGAAGATTAAGTCCAAACACCTTATTTGACTTGGCAGAAGATGGTCATTGATAGCAGGGCAGGAGGGATTTGCCTGCTCTTGTCTAAAATGTCAATACAGTAGTACCTCGCGTTAAGTACTTAATTCATTCCGGAGGTCCGTTCTTAACCTGAAACTGTTCTTAACCTGAAGCACCACTTTAGCTAATGGGGCCTCCTGCTGCCGCCGGAGCACAATTTTTGTTCTCATCCTGAAGCAAAGTTCTTAACCCGAGGTACTATTTCTGGGTTAGTAGAGTCTGTAACCTGAAGCGTATGTAACCTGAAGTGTATGTAACCCGAGGTACCACTGTAGCTGTTATAGGAGCCCACACAACACAAAACACTGTTGCTGTATGTAGGTTTTATTTTATTTGTTTTTTATCTTATATTTTGGAAATATACATCCAGGGTTTTTTTCCTTTAATTTTTTTTGGGGCCCCCAAGAAAGTGGGGCCCTAAGCTATAGCTTGTTTAGCTTATACATAAATCTGGCACTGGGTGAGGCCGCAAGAAACATACACGGTATCCCAACTGCAGTTGTGCAATTGTATAACTCCATTACGATATTGGCAGGAATTAGTTGCAGAGAGTTGTTTGGATCCTTGGCTGGGGTCCTTTGCAACAAAACGGTCCATTGCTAAAACCCATCTGGGCTTTAAACGCCTTGCCTTTTGCCATGCCTCGCGGGTGTCGCTTAACGCCTAATGCCGTGCAGGTCTAAACAGATGCCGATTCCGTCCTCTTTCGTCCGCTGAGCCTTGCCGTGACTGAAGGAAGCAAAGCTCCACAGTGTAATATATTTCCCATCAGCGGCCGACAACCTATTTATTATCCCGCTTGTAGAGCAACATATGCTAAACCCTTATTACAAGAGATTCCTATAAACGGCGTAAAGGATTAATAATGCATTTATAACACAACTTTGCTTTTTAGTATGAAATGATCTATAAACGCGTAATAAATGTTTTATAATGTTTTTGTAGCCTGTTATAAATGATGGATGGGGGGGAGGCTATAGATGCCGCATCAAATATTAATGGCGCATTGTTTGCGCCGTTGCGCCACTGCAGTTCGGGAGCCCATTAATAATAAAGCGCGCCGAGATGCGCGAGAGGGAAAAGGAGAAAAGTTGCGGGCGGTGGGCGGCGAGCCATTTATAACGCCATCTATAATCCTTACCGTAAAGTAAATGCATTGTCCGGTGACCGCTGATGTAGACGGAGGGAATGTGGTGAATTATTTGTAACGGTGGTTATATATTAATGTATATTATCCATATCGTGCCCATAGAACTGTCATCAATATATTATATGGCATGTATTATTAATAATTCCAGCCCAATTTATGAGCAGCAGCTCTGGCAGAGGGGGAAATAAGCCTTACCTCTCCTGTTTTGCCGCACCGTCACCCGGGAGCGACGTACGTTTGTTGGGTCTTCCCCGACATTTCCTGCGAATCAACGGTGAGGGTTTATCTCTCTGACACACACACAGCTCCCGCCAGGATCCCAAATGCCAGTTTGGCATGGAGTAACGTGACAAACCTGATACATGACCAGTTAGGGGGCGCTTGCTCATCGCTTAAATGCTGCCAGCACTGTAGATGGCATTTCTCAGCATGAAATAAGAAAGAGTGGTCCCTGCCCCAATGAGCATACACTCCAATTTCTGAGCAGCAAGAGACTCCAGGGGTTCCCACATGCACCCAGGGTTCGGTTGCCCTGGAATGACGGTCAACGGAGACTGCGAAGTCTTTAGGATACGTGGTTTTATTTACACATATGTACCATCTGAGCATGGGATGCGGGTGGCGCTGTGGTCCAAACCACTGAGCCTAGGGCTTGCCGATTGGAAGGTCGGCGGTTCGAATCCCTGTAACGGGGTGAACTCCCATTGTTTGGTCCCTGCTCCTGCCAGCCTAGCAGTTCGAAAGCACATCAAAGTGCAAGTAGATAAATAGGTACCACTCCGGTGGGAAGGTAAATGGCATATCCGTGCGCTGCTCTGGTTTCACCAGAAGCGGCTTAGTCATGCTGGCCACATGACCCAGAAAAACTGTCTGCGGGCGAACGTCGGCTCCCTCGGCCAGTAAAGCAAGATGAGCTCCGCAACCCCAGAGTCGTTCATGACTGGACTTAACTATCAGGGGTCCTTTACCTTTACCATCTGAGCATAGGATGGAGGGGCTCACAGCATTAATGCCCCAATAGATCTTGCTTGCCCATTAATGTTCCAGGGAAGCCCCCCAAGCTCACAGCTTTGGGTCCAGCACAGCTCATTCTCCAGCTTCCAGCATCAGCCCAACTCTCAAATGCAACTCTCTCAAACTCGGTCCCCCTTGGCCTATCTATCATTGACCTGTTGTTCTCCCTCTTTGGCCTACTCTTAGTCCGGTGGGGTGGGAAAAGGCTCGCTCGTCTGTCCCTATGGCAACCACTTTAAACATGTAAATGGCAGTACTTAACTGGGCAGCCAGTGCCATTCCCTTAACAAAGGAACAAGTTTAACCAGTTCAGCAGCTTCTTCCACCAGATTCTGAGTCTCATTGGACACGAGATCACAAGCTTGGAAAGGACCCGGGGTATCATCCAGACTGACCCCCCCCCAAAAAAAAACCACCCCATAACAATTTAATGTTAGCCTTGGGCTAACATTAGTCTAACTAGCAAGATTAAGGGCTGTGATGGTTTCTATGAGAGAATCTGGAAAGGATGCAAACCACTTCAAATGATGGTTGGCCATGTGAGAACCCAATGCTGGACTAGATGGGCCTGATCCACCAGGGGTCTTTTTATGTTCTCCTTCGAAATTAGCACAAATTTCAATGATATATATATTTTTAAAGGCAAATGGCAAAATCATGGAAACAGGGCCAGCTGACCTTTAGGGGGAAACAAAAATGAAAAAAGAGGTGAAATTGATAGACATGCCCATCACTTATCACTTCTCACTGTAATTATTTGGCACTTGCTAATGCTCACCTGTGGACACGGGTGGCGCTGTGGGTTAAACCACAGAGCCTAGGACTTGCCGATCAGAAGGTTGGCGATTCAAATCCCCAAGACGGGGTGAGCTCCTGTCGCTCGGTCCCTGCTCCTGCCCACCTAGCAGTTCGAAAGCACGTCAAAGTGCAAGTAGATAAATAGGTACCACTCAGGCGGGAAGGTAAAGAGCGTTTCCGTGTGCTGCTCTGGTTTGCCAGAAGCGGCTTAGTCCTGCTGGCCACATGACCCGGAAGCTGTACGTCGGCTCCCTTGGCCAATAAAGCGAGATGAGCGCCGCAACCCCAGAGTCGATCAGGACTGGACCTAATGGTCAGGGGTACCTTTACCTTTACCTTAATGCTCACCTGAATATATGAACTGCCTCACCGTTAGAACACAATGTCTTCAAAATTGTCTGTCTGAAGTGATTAAGCTATGATTTCTCATCCATACATGGTCCTCTCCATTAGCCAGCAAGGAGTGAGCTTGTGTGAACCAGGCCAAAGAAGTGAGTTAGATTTATTATAGTCTTCTTCAACCTCGGGACCTGAGATGTTACTGCACTACAACTGGACAAGGTATCTGTTAGGCGGATTTGCAGCTGGTTGACTGAGCCCATTGTTGTTCAACATCTTTACAAATGACTTGAATGAAGGTATTGAGGGGGTGTGCAGATGACACCAAACTGGGAGGGGCAGCCAATGCAGCAGAAGAGAGAACCAGGATCCAAGATGACCTTAACAGACTGGAGAACTGGGCCAAAACTAACAAAATGAATTGCAATAGGGACAAATGTAAGGTTCTGCACTTAGGCAGGAAGAACCAGATGAGGGATACCTGGCCTATTAGCAGTACATGTGAAAAGGATACAGAGGTCTTAGTAGATCACAAGCTTAACATGAGTCAACAGTATGTGTAGCAGCAAAAAAAGCTAGTGTTATTCTAGGCTGCATCAAGAGAAGTATAGTGTCCAGGTCAAGGAAAGTAAGAGTACTACTCTATTCTGCCTTGGTCAGACCACACCTGGAATTCTGTGTCCAGTTCTGGGCACCACAATTTAAGAAGGATGTTGACAAGCTGGAACATGTGTAGAGGAGGGCGACCAAGATGATCAAGGGTCTGGAAACTAAGCCTGATGAGGAACAGTTGAAGGAGCTGGGTCTGTTTAGCCTGGAAAAGAGGTGACTGAGAGGAGATATGATAGCCATCTTCAAATACTTCAATATGGAAGCTTTTCTCCTTCTCCAGAGAGGGAGAAACTCAAAATAATGGATTCAAGTTACAGCTTCCAACAAAACATTAAAAATACAATAAAAGATCAAACATTAAAAACTTCCCTAAACAGGGCTGCCTTCAGCTGTCTTCTAAAAGTAAGATAGTTGTTTATTTCCTTGACATCTGGTGGGAGGGCGTTCCACAGGCCGGGTGCCACCACCGAGAAGGCCCTCTACCTGGTTCCCTGGAACCTCACTTCTCCCAGGGAGGGAACTGCCAGAAGGCCCTCGGTGCTGGACCTCAGTGTCTGGGCAGAACGATGGGGGTGAAGATGCTCCTTCAGAAAGGAGATTCTGACTAAACATCAAGAAGAACTTTCTGACAGTAAGAGCTGTTCAACAGTGGAACAATCTCCCTCAGGAGGTGGCAGATTCTTATTCCCTGGGGGTTTTAAGCAGAGGTTGGATAGCTCCCCTGTCATGCATGCTTTAGTTGAGATTCGTGCACTTCAGGGGGTGGGAAGAGATGACTCTTGCAGACTCTTTAATGCTACAGTTCTATGATTCCCATCAGCCTCAGACAGCTTGGCCAGGGCTGATGGGAGTTGTAGTCCAGCAACATCCAGGAACCCAAAGTTGAAGAACACCGAGAAAGTACAAATATAAGAAGGTAGAAATCTGATAGAACAACAGCCCTCACTGGCTTTCTACCTGCAAATGCGATCTGACTAGCATCTCAGAAAGCTGGGAGAGAGATGTGCTTTACTGAACTGGTTCTGACAGAGGATTAACTCAACAAATGCATGCTGGCGCTGGCCTCCCCCGGTCAGGTTCCTGCGCAGAATCATGGCCCCCTACTCATCTCACATGTTAACAAAGACTCTTCCACCATTCCATGTTTCACCATAATCCACAGATCATTTCGGAGAGGCGTACGTCGCCTTCTAAAGTCTTCATCTTTCCACGGGGCTGACATGAGATTTGAAAAAATCTCTGCTGACATTTAAGCACATGTTTGCTTGGCTGCAATGGGATTAGGCGGCTGTTTCTGCTGGTTGTTGTCTGTGAAGTGGGAGGAATTTTTCAATAAAAACAGAGCTTTTTATTTTTATTTGTTTTTATTTTTTAGCAGAATAAAACTTTATTTAGAATTCGACAATAACAAAGAGGGGGGGGGTAACAACCACAGTGGTTGCTACATCAAGTCATTACAATTAAGCAGTTTAAACATTTTGTAAATCCTACTAAAGAAATTACACAGCATCAGTTTGAACTTACTGAGGTTTTCATAATACACTTTTATCATTTTATCCTTTTCTTAACATATCAAAAAGAGAAAAACCAAGAAAGGAAACAGAAAAAAAGAGAGAAAAAGAAGAGCTTTTTAAAGGTATGTATGTAGCTCATTTAGCCATGGTTAACAAGCAAATCAGGGACACGGGTGGCGCTGTGGGTTAAACCACAGAGTTTAGGACTTGCTGATCAGAAGGTCAGCGGTTCGAATCCCCGCGATGGGGTGAGCTCCTGTTGCTCGATCCCTTCTGCTGCCAACCTAGCCCTTCTGCTGCCAACCAAGCACGTCAAAGTGCAAGTAGATAAATAGATACCGCTCCGGCGGGAAGGTCAACGGCGTTTCTGTGCGCTGCTCTGGTTCGCCAGAAGCGGCTTAGTCATGCTGGCCACATGACCCGGAAGCTGTACGCCTGCTACCTCAGCCAATAAAGCAACATGAGCGCCGCAACCCCAGAGTTGGTCACGACTGGACCTAATGGTCAGGGGTCCCTTTACCTTTACCTAACAAGCAAATCAGCCATGCCCGTTGCCCATAACACTGATCAGCAAATCCCTATTTGGGAGTAATGTGGGGTGTGTGTGTTCACAACTGCAAGGAGTATGGTAGCGACTGTCACCTGTTTATAAGGTGAAGGGCTGTGGCTCAGCCAGTGTGGTGTAGTGGTTAAGAACGGTGGACTTGTAATCTGGTGAACCGGGTTCGCTTCCTTGCTCCTCCACCTGCAGCTGCTGGGTGACCTTGGGCCAGTCACACTTCTCTGAAGTCTCTCAGCCCCACTCACCTCACAGAGTGTTTGTTGGGGGGGAGGAAGGGAAAGGAGAATGTTAGCCGCTTTGAGACTCTTGAAGGGGAGTGAAAGGCGGGATATCAAATCCAAACTCTTCTTTTGAGACCTTGCAGCGCTGCTGCCAGTCAGAATAGGCAGTTCTCAGCTAGATGGACCAGTGGGTTCGCCTCAGTAGAAGTTTCCTGTTCTCTGATCTTCCCAACTCCTTTTGCGTTGTAAGCAAGAAGGTTGGAAGTGGTCTCAGTGCAGGTGGGGAGAGTGGGCCTTGCACCTCCTTCCTCACTACCTGCCCTGGCACACACACACACACACACACACACACACACACTTTCTTTTTGGTTTCTGCCACCCTCTGGAAACCCTTATTTGTTTGGCAGACCTTTGAGGGGAGTTTGGGGCCTCCTTGGCGAATTAAAACCCAGCAGATTGCTGGGTCCAGGAGGCATCCTCTTAGAGCAGGAGTCAGCAAACTTTTTCAGCAGGGGGCCGGTCCACTGTTCCTCAGACCTCGTGGGGGGGCCGGACTATATTTCGGGGAAATAAATGAACGAATTCCTATGCCCCACAAATTACCCAGAGATGCATTTTAAATAAAAGCACACATTCTACTCATGTACAAACACCAGGCAGGCCCCACAAATAACCCAGAGATGCATTTTAAATAAAAGGAAACATTCTACTCATGTAAAAACACACTGATTCCCAGACCATCCGTGGGCTGGATTTAGAAGGCGATAGGGCCGGACACGGCCCCTGGGCCATGTCTTAGAGAGAATCTTTAGAAAGAACTCAGATGCGAAAACTGCTGATCTCCTTACAAAAATATGTAATTTGTCCCCAAGATCAGCTACCAAACTTGAGGACTGGTAAGTGGCCAGTGAAAAAGCTTTTTCTTTTTTTTTTTAAAAAGGGATCCAGTGTGGAATTTCCAGGGGGAATAGTGTCTGTTCTGGTAAAATGGGTTGGAAAGCATTGCTGTTGTTGTTGATTAAAGATCTTCTTGGTTTACAAAAGCACATGCCTTGTTTCTTTTTTTCAGAGTTTCTCACACACCAGTTACATTTGTTATGAAACATTAGTGCTGAGTACAGTATAAGGCTGGAGAAGAAGAGGGGGGGAGAGGAAGGGGGAGGGAGTAAGGTTTATATTCTTTTATATAGTGTACTTCTGGGGGGGGGGGGTTGTGTCAGCCTTGGTTGAAAAGCATTGTTAAAGATACTATTTTGTAGTTGTTGGCAACCGTCTGTTTCAAGAGATGTCTGTGGGAATCCCCTGGAGACAAGAGCAGTCAAGTTGTGCGTCCACACCAGTGGCCAGAGGAGGAATAACCTCCAGGAGGAGAAGAGAAAACTCGCCCTGGTGCATCTGCAGCAGCACAACTGGACACTTTCATGTGTCCCAGCTGCAACAAAACATGTCTCTCCCCTATCGGTCTCTACAGCCACGGCAGGCGCTGTAACTGTCCAACAGTTTGACTTTATCCAGGAAGGTGCACTTCTCCATTGTCTCCAAAAGTGCCAAAAACAGGGGATAAGAGCAGAGGCCCTCTTATGGATTAGGAACTGCTTAAGATGTGGGTGGCGCTGTGGGTTAAACCACAGAGCCTAGGACTTGCCGGTCAGAAGGTCGGTGGTTTGAATCCCTGCGACGGGGTGAGCTCCCGTTGCCCGGTCCCTGCTCCTGCCCACCTAGAAGTTCGAAAGCACGTCGAAGTTCAAGTAGATAAATAGGTACCGCTCTGGCGGGAAGGTAAATGGCGTTTCCGTGCACTGCTCTGGTTTGCCAGAAGCGGCTTAGTCATGCTGGCCACATGACCCGGAAGCTGTACGCCAGCTCCCTCGGCCAATAAAGTGAGATGAGCGACGCAACCCCAGAGTCAGCCACGACTGGACCTAATGGTCAGGGGTCCCTTTACCTTTAAGAAGCAGGAAGCCAAAAGTAGGAATAAATGGACAGCTCCCCCCAGCCGAGCCATGTGTTTTTTTTAAAAAAATCATATATGATCTAGATCGTTTTCCTGTTGGACAACAGGATCGGGCTGGACGTCCTATAGGACTCTAGGAGCTTACTTCTAAAAAAGTGCTATCAGGATCCGACCGCTCGCCCCACCATTGGGAATCCTTTGCAGGGACCCGGTCCTCCCAACTGCGCGAAGCGCACCTTACTCCAGAGTAAGCATGCATAGGATCAGGCCAGGGCACCCCACTGGACCACTCCCAAGCGCACCGGAGAGTAAGCACGCAGAAGATCGCCGCTGGAGGCCCTACAGCAGCCAGGAAGGGCAGAGCGGGGAGGTTCGGGAGGCGGAGTTCGGCTGGTCTCGTCCAGCTCCCCGCCCTCCTGCGCTCCAGGCTCGGCCATTGGCTCCCCGGCTCCCCCCGCCGCCGAAGTTTTCCTTTCCCTCCCCGCCTCCTCTTTCCCACAGATCCGGAGGCTGGAGTTTCTCCGGCTTTCCCGGCGGAGCCTCCTCGAACGCGATCGCTCCTTACGGGGCTCCCTCCGCCCGGCCGCCCGCCCGCTCCTACGGGCGCCTCTGGGGTACTTTTTGGAGAGGTCGCGCGTCTTGGCGCACGTCGGAAGCGCCGCAGCCGCTTTCCGTTCCACCGATCGGGAGCGGGGTTGGATTTGCGCCGGCGCTGCTCTTCTCGGGCGCCGGATTTGGGGAGGGTCTCTCGCACAGAGTGCCCGCCCCGCGCCCCACAACAATTTGGCACATTTTGCAACGCGCGACGTGGCTGGCCACCAGACGTTGCCCCGCTGCTAGACACGTGTGCCTGGGATTTCAGACAGTTTTGCCCGCGGCTTTCCTCGCCTCGCCTCCTGCTATGGAAAAAGGAGGGCGCGGGGCGACTTGGGGGGCTGGATAGGGGCGGGGAGAGCTTTAGACGGCGGCGCGCTTCGGAAGACCGCCAGCGTCTCCAATCCTGCGCTGAGCAGCCCAGAAGCCAAGGCGAGGGGCTCTGAACCGCTCTCTCCTCCTTCTCCATCGCTTCCTCGTATTTTCATCGCCCCCCTCCAAGATGGCAGCTATCCAAGCCCTCCAGCAGTGGTGCAAGCAACAGTGCCAGGGATACCGGGATGTCAGCATCACCAACGTGACCACTTCTTTCCGGGACGGTTTGGCCTTCTGTGCCATCCTTCATCGGCACAGGCCGGATCTCATGTGAGTTCTACAGAGAGAGAGAGAGAGAGAGAGAGAGAGCTGGGGAATGGGCTGCCTTAGGGGTCTCACCCCCTTGCAATTAAGGACTTGGTGTGCGCGCGCAAAGAACCCTAGCAAAGCGCTGGGGGCGATGAGGGCAGGATGGCAAGTTTCGGGCAGGTAGAGCTTTCAGAGGGGGTTCTGCTGGAATAGCTAAGTGGCACCTCCATTTTCAGATGCAGTCTACCAGAGACTTAAGCCAGCGTGGTGCAGTGGTTAGAGTGTTGGACAAAGGCCTGGGAGTGACCAGGGTTCTCTTGGCCATAAATCATAGAATCAGAAAGTTGGGAGGGACCCTGAGGGACATTTAGTCTAACCCACTGCAAAGCAGGAATACTCAGCTGCAGGAATCAAACCTGCAACCTTGGCATTATCAACACCATGCTCTAACTGACTGAGCTATATCTTGGAACAGGCACTTATTCTCAACCTGGTCTGCTTCACGGGGTTGTTGTGAGGATTAAATGAGGAGGCAGGGAAAACCATGCAAAGGCGGGATATTTAAAGCAAATAATAATAATAATAATAATAATAATGATAATAATAATAATATAGGTGGTGTCGGTGGCAACTTCTTCATGTCTCCAAAAGGCAGGATCAGCTGGGGTTTGTGGTCCAAAGTTGTTCCTACGCTAGATGAAATGTCAAAGTGCTCTGATCAGAAAATATGATGCTGGGATATATCTCTTTAGGTAAAGGGTAAAGGGACCCCTGACCGTTAGTTCCAGTCGTGGACGACTCTGGGGTTGCGGTGCTCATCTCGCTTTATTGGCCAAGGGAGCTGGTGTACAGCTTCCGGGTCATGTGGCCAGCATGACTAAGCCGCTTCTGGCGAACCAGAGCAGTGCAGAGAAACGCCATTTACCTTCCCGCTGGAGCGGTACCTATTTATCTACTGGCACTTGACATGCTTCCGAACTGCTAGGTTGGCAGGAGCAGGGACCGAGCAACGGCTCACCCCATTGCGGGGATTTGAACCTTCTGATTGGCAAGTCCTAGGCTCTGTGTTTAACCCACAGCGCCACCCGCGTCCCATATCTCTCTTTAAGTAGTAGTAATTGCTGATGTTGGGGACCACAACGCCCATCACCCCCTGGCCATTTGCCATGCTGGCTGGGGCTGATGGGAGTTGGAGCCCAACAACTAATGGAGGGCAGCAGTTTGCAGGAGGCTGCTTTGGTCCATAGAGCTTCACATTCATTAACCTGTAAACATCCAGGTCGATCCAATAAGCTTCCTTATCAATCTGCCTTTGCTCTGAAATCATGTTCCAAATGTCCACCTTTGTTTGTGCCTTCCCTTTTCAAGCAAAGTGGGTGGTGCTTAGTGAGAGAAGCTTTCTTCCTCTGTTATGGGATGCCGTCCCCTGAGGCTCACCTGGCAGCTTCACGGCTTTCTTTTAGGTGCCAAGTAAAAAAAAAACCACCACCTTTTTGTTTGCTCAGCCTTTGAAAAAGTTCTTTTGCACTTTTATAATGTACTTGCCTGCTCCTTCCCCCTCAGTTTCGTCTTGTGTTCTTAAAAACAGACAAACAAACAAACAAACCTGTAACCTGCCCTGGAGTCAAGCCGGATGAAGGGTGGTTTTAAAAACATGCTCATTAATTTTGTCCTGACAATCCGTACAACAACCCTGTGAGGTAGGGGTGGTATTATTGCTGGCTGAAGCCCACAGGGTGGCTTGCCAAACTCCCCCGAGGGAATTCAGGACAGAGGTGAGATCTGAACAAGTTTTTTCACCTAAAAGCAAAAGTGATAATACAGAGATGCCAGGGCTAGCCACTGCTGATAGCTTTTACCTTCATGGATTTCTGCAATCTGCTTTAAAAGCCTTCCAAGTTAGCGGACATTATCACATTTTGCAGTAGGGAACCTCACAATTTAACTATGCACTATGTGGATAAATTATTTTTGTCTGTCCTGAAACTTCCAATGTTCAGCTTCTCTGGATACCCTCTAGTATTCTGAGAGAGGGAGCAAAACTTTTATCTATCTGCTTTCTACATGCCATGCATAATTTTTATAAACTTGTACGTATCTTATCCCCTCTAACTTGTTGTAAATAAAAATATGCCCTTTTCCCTTATGGGGTATCCAAGAGCCCATATAGAGTCCTTACATAGGTTCCCTATTGGTAGGAGAAAATAACAGAGGCCAACCAGAGAATATTGAGAAGCAAAGCAGCTAGTAAGCCTGATCTTTATTGATCTGTTGCAACAGGGTGCTCCCCTTACATGCAGGAAAAGAGGAGGACCCACAAAAATGCTGTGCAAGGGCTTATAAAGACTTTTGAAATTCCCATCCTGTAGATCAAGACCACCCCCAGAAACATTATAAATACATCACAGAAGGGGTGTAACCCAAGACCACCCCTCAGATACATCCCACCTACATCACAGAAATTTAAATGTTGTTTTTCTCCTGTCACAGTTTATCTCCTGTCTGGCAAGTTACTTGATTGGATTGCCTGGGGAGCCTGGTCATTCTTTTGTAGTGGTAAAATACTTATTTCCTGGGCCAGGTCACAGGCTCACACCTTATTCAAACAGGCATATCCTTGAGACAGGATTTGTGAGGAAAGAGACAATGGGGAGGCTTTTCTAGTTTAACCTAGCAGAGAAAGGATTTGGTCAGTTTAGGAATCAAAATGGTTCCAGGTTGGTCTTCCTGTGTTGATCTATGTATGTGCAGTTATGAACATTACCATATATCTAAGACCATAAAATTCCTATCACATTATCCCCCCTTTGGGGCTAGAATTTTTCTTAAAATTTTTTGCCCCCCAAAGAATAACATCGTATGTTGTAAATGGATGCCTTTGTATAAATATATCATATAAAAATAACACATGTTGCGTTTTGTTACTAAATTACTTGTGGCATTCTAACACTTTGGGAGAGACCATTTACTCAATAGTGTTCTATATGCTTACTTGCCTTTTCCCTAAACAAAAAACTCCCAAATTCTGGTGCCTTTTCTTGTAAAGTTGTTGATCCATCCCCTTGATTATCTGCATTTCCTTTTCCTGAACTTTCTCCAACTCTTCCATCTCCTTTTTGGGGTGAGGTGACCAGAACCCTACACGGAATTCCAAATGCAGTTGCACCTGAGATTTGCATCACGGTGTCACGATACCAGCATTTTTCTTTTCAGCTCTTTTCCCTAATGATCCCTAGTGTGGAATATTGATAATTTTGGTTGCCCTTTTCTGAAACTCTACAATCCCCTGGATGGCTCAGTCGGTAGAGCATGAGGCCCTTAATCTCCGGGTCATGGGTTCAAGCCGCACGCTGGGCAAAATATTATTGCATTTCAGGGGGTTGGACTAGATGACCCTCATGGCCCCTTCTAGCTGATGGTCCAGTCAGCTGATTGGCGGTCACAGCAAGCCCTGGTGAGATCAGCTGCAATAGGGAGTGCCTGAGTGGGGGCTGCGCAGCACAACTTGCCCCTCCCATTTCAGCAAGTTCACCCCCCCGTTTTGCCCTAGATTCACACTGGGGCTGCATGCATTCCCCCAAAGCTAATAAGTTCACTGTTCGTCTCTTGAAGCTTCAAAATTAATTCAGATTGGCAATTGCCGCCCACAAAAAGCAGGATGGAATTCTAAATAATAAATAACAAAATTCAGCCCCTCCTCCTCCATTTCTTCCGAGTAAGTCCATTGCAGGAGCAAAAGGATTAAGAAGCAAGAAAAGGAACTGCCTTCTCTTGGGAGTTAAGAAAACTAAGAGGTTTTCCACAGGCCTGTTGGGGGTCCACTATATTGCCCTCCACTTCTGCAAAAACAGGGCCAGACAAAGGAATCGCTCACAACCAAACTTCGCTCACTGGATGACGCCATCCCTGTTGAAACCCCAAACGCACATGATGAATGAACTCAGAGGTTATGCATGACTGTCTGAGCCACTGTAGCATAATGTGCCCATGTCCAACTTCCTTCCATATGACTGACTGACGAAGAAATTGGTGGGAAATGAGAAAGGAGACAGCTGAGCGGTCGAGCTACATCCCTGCTTCTACCCAACTCTCTCCTCTCTGTCTTCAGCACCAACGGGTCAAAGAATCGTAGAAATGTTGAGTTGTAATAAACAAAAATCTGCCCTTATTCCCTTATGGGGAACACAAGAACCCTTATAGAGTCCTTTGTAGGTTCTCCATCGGTCGGAGAAAATAACAGAGGCCAACCAGAGAATATTGAGAAGCAAAGCAGCTCGTAAGCCTGATCTTTATTGATCTGTTGCAACAGGGTGCTCCCCTCACATGCAGGAAAGGAGGAAGACCCAGAACAAAAGTGTGCCTGCCCTTATATAGACAATTTAAATTGCCTTCCTGGAACTCAAGACCACCCCTCCATACATCATACATACATCCCAGAAGGGGTGTAACCCAAGACCACCCCCCACAAACATCATACCTACATCACAGAAAAGGCGGTCTACAACAGAAATTTGAATGTTGTTGTTTTTCCTGTCTGCCAGGTTATCTGGTAATGCCTTATCTGATTCTCTTTCCTGGTAGTCTGGCCATTCCTTTGAGATGGTGATCACCCAATTCCTGAGACAATGGGAAGGTTCTCTGATCCCCTCTCTCCTTGCAGAGAAAACATTTGGTCAGTTTGGGAGTCAAAATGGTTTCAGGACTGACTTTCCGTGCTGATCTATGTAC
This sequence comes from Podarcis gaigeae, assembly GCF_964106915.1. NCBI lineage: Eukaryota > Metazoa > Chordata > Lepidosauria > Squamata > Lacertidae > Podarcis > Podarcis gaigeae. The sequence continues at coordinate 49,250,138 of NC_139690.1, read as the reverse complement.
TGCTTGGTTGGTACATTTACGAACATTTATTTTATATATATAAGATCTTAAATTTTTTATTTCGGAAGGGACCCCCATATGTAATCTAGTCCAACCCCCTGTAATGCAGGAATCTCAGCTAAAGCTTCCAGGACAGATGGCCACCCAACCTCTGCTTAAAAACCTCGGGGGAAGGAGAGTTCACCACCTCCCGAGGGAGGTTCTTCTGCAGTCTCACTGTTAGATCCGCAGATGGATTCAATAAGTTTTGCTCTCTTCTTAAGAGCCCATCTGATTCTGGACCTTTGCAATGGAACCTTCCTGGAAAAAAGCCAGGATTCTTGTCCCATATCCTTTCTCTTGATTGCATCTGTGTTTAAACAGCGTTTATTTCTCAGCAAACAGACGCTAAACTTACCCCTTGGAATGTGGAGGCTAAAGCAAATAGTTTAGATGGAAAGCCTGTCCGCCTGTTATTGTTTTGACTTGCTTTGCTAACAGGTCTGACACATGTTTGGCTGTTTATACATCATCCACATCCTTCTCAGGAAAAGCAGGCGAGAGGGTCGGGGGTGGAGTTGTGACACAGAATCTGCTCGCCCAAGGGCTAGCCCCTGCCTTGGTATTTTTACAATTTGTTAATCACCTTCTAAACCACTGTCCCAAGGTGATTTGCACGTAAGATAATTAAAAACTGTTAAAAAAACACAACACGATTAAAATCCCAGTGAAGCATAGTGGAAAAGACCCCTTTATCCATCTGTCGGATCAAAAATGTCTTTAGCTGTTTCTGGAAAGTGCCTGTTGAATCTTGACAGGAATACTCTAGCCAAGTAATTGTCTTCCATGAACGCAGTCTTAACAGTGAGTCTGTAATTGACTGTGGAGGCCAATACCGGATCCACATGTCCTTCCACAATGGAGACATAGGTTTCCGGGCAGGAGTTGATCACGGTGTGGATTTCCCAGGCATGCCTTCCTCTTAGCACTTTTCTCCCTTGCGTCCTGAGTTCGAGCATCTTCAAAGCCCATGACACCTTTGGTAAAGGCTGTTCTCCAATTGGAGCGCTTGCAGACAAGTGTTTCCCTGTTGTCAGTGTTTATACGACATTTTTAAAGATTTGCCTTGAGAGAGTCTTTAACCCTCTTTTGTTGACCAGCAGCATTACGCTTTCCATTTTAAAGTTCGGAATAGAGTAGTTGCTTTGGAAGACGATAATCAGGCATCCAAACAACATGACCAGTCAAACGAAGTTGATGTTGAAGAATCATCGCTGTGACACTGGTGATCTTTGCTTCTTCTAGTACACTGGCATTAGTTCGCCTGTCTTCCCTAGTGATGTGTAAACTTTTTTGGAGACAGTGGAATCTTTCGAGGAGTTGGAGATGGCGTTTATAAGCGGTCCGTGTTTCACAAGCATGGTACCTGAGCGCCCCGTGTGGCTTCTCGCCTGTTCAATACGACCAGCAGAAGCTGAGTCAATTCTGCCCACTGGCCTGATATGCATAATAGATATAGAGGAAAAGATTTTATTTTTTTTGTGGGAAGGAGACGTTTGGGTGAAGTTGAGCAGGATTTTGATGCACACATATCTCTGGTGTTAATAGGGAGTGGGCTTTGGTGGGGCGGCTTCTGTGACCCTCTCTATGCTGTTTCTTAAGTTGAGGTAAAATATCATTTGCCAGCGTGCTGCTCCCCCCAAAAGCATCTTTTGTGCTGTTACCTCCCCAAAGCCCCAACAAGCACAGGGGGGGGGGGGATTTGTCGTCCAGAGCACCAGGAGGGGCACCAGGTTGATGAAGGCACCAGGTTCCTTTGTAAACAAGCATTTTGGTTTCCCTGTGAATGTCCCAGTCTTCATACACTCTGCACTTCAATCTGGAGAAAGCTTTACTTGCAGAGCTCACGTGATGCTGAATTTTGGCATGAATGTCGGCCCTTTGTGGAAAGATAACTCCCCAGGCAGGAGAAGTGATCGACACTTTCCAACGTTACACCATTGTGTTGGATTTGTGACACTGCAGAGGGGTTGTTTTGTGCTTGTTGGTGCAGCACTTTGGTTTTTTGGATGTTGAGCAATAGGCCAAGATTTCCATAAGCTTCTGCGAAGATATTTAGGGTGGTTTGGAGGCCATCCTCTGAGTGTGCAAACACTACGTTGTCATCAGCATACTGAAGGTCTATGACGGAAGTCATTGTAATCTCATTCTTTGCTTTCAGCCTATTCAGCTTAAAGAGCTTTCCATCTATTCAATATATGATTTCTACTCCGGTGGGGAGTTTCCATTTGACAAAGTGTAGGATCATGCCGATGAAAATAATAAATAGAGTTGGGGGGATAACACAACCCTGTTTAACACCTGATGCCACTGTGAATGGTTCACTGAGAGCCATTGTTATCGGCGATCGCTGCTGTCATATTATCATGGACGAGCTGAAGTCATTGCCTCCAATGTTTGAAATGCGCACACCGCAAATCTACCTTAAGAGCAGAGTGCTGGGAGCAATTCACATACTTTCCCCTGATAATCTTTACAGCGACACTGTGAGGTAGACCAGTATAATTATTCCCATGTAGCGAGGGAGCTCCAATTCCCAGATTTCTTTTTTTTAAAAAAAAAAATTAATTAAAGTTTTAAATGTTACAAAAGGAAAAAGAGATAATTCCAAGTTAAACAAAAACTTAACAACACATCACAATAAAGAAAGAGGAGAATAGGAAAAAAAATATTATAAAATACAGAAAAACAGAGAAATAGAAACAATTAAAAAACACAACGAACCTTCCCATAACTTATCTTTCATTTACTTGTTTCCTTGACCTCCTCGCACCTCCCTTTTTTTTGTATTCTAGTTCAGTTAGCTATTTCAGCAAATCCTTTCCAACTTTCCCAATTTTTATCCTATAATTTATCTTAATATAATGTAACTTTACCTTTCCTCCTTTCATCCATTAACAATCTATTTTTACTTAATCCTTTATAATATTTCCGCTAAAGCCACATAACTTCATTCCAGCCTCCTTCTAACATTCCTTAATATTACAATGTTTCTGTAAATAAGCTTTAAATTTCTTCCAATCTTTTTCCACCGACTCTTCTCCCTGGTCTCGGATTCTGCCAATTCCCAGATTTCCTTGGGAAGAGGGATTGGTTGTTGAACCACTCTGGGAACTGCTACTTCTTCTTTCTTCTTTGGCTATCACTCGTAGCCAAATAGGATTGTCTGCAGCTGTGCGAGGGCAACAGAGGGGTCTCCCAGCGACTCTCAGCACCCTATAAAACCGCAGCTCCCAGGATTCTTTGAGGAGCTGAACTGGAAGCTGACCTGAAGCTGATTTGTGAGCGGAGGAAGGAAAAATCTCTTGTGCTGAGGATCCAGAAGTAAAAGTGAGTCTTCACCAAAACTGTAGAAAAGGCAAAGAACTAAGTACTTTCCTGCCTCTGTCCTGAGTCAGCGGCGCCCGAGCCAGGAGAGGCGGCTGAGCTCCTCTGTATCTCCATATCTTCATAACCTTCATTGGGGGTTTTTAATAAGAGGTTGGATGGCCATCTGTCCTATAAGATCGAGTTGAGATTCCTGCATTGCCGGGGGTTGGACTAGATGACCTTTGGGGTCCCCTCCCCAGTTCTATGATTCTATGAAACCACAGCTGTTTAAAGTGGCATCACAGCCCTTTATTTATGGTGCCAAGTGGCCTTTGTCTCTTCATTATTTACCCTCCTTTTTCCCTTTTCATGTATCTCTTCCTGTTTCCTGCCAGCTCCTCCCACCTCCCTCAGGCATTTCCTTGAACTTTTCTCCCTGCCTCTTCTCTTCCTGGCCAGGGAATCAACTTTCCTTTCAAACTGTGGCAGGGGGAATCCTTTTTTCACTGCCCTGGTGTTGTTCTGAGGATACGGGATTCCCCTCCCTTCTCCCTGCTTTCCCTTCATTTCCACTCCAGTTTCATTACTAATTGCCTCTGTTAATCTAGCCAGTTCAGTATACTCTAACAGTTTGTCTTGCCATTCCTTTTTTGTTGGCACAAATTCTTTTTTCCAGTTTTTAGCACTTAGGATCCTTGTGGCATAGAAGAATATTTTCTGATCCTCTCTTGCTATACCTGTGTCCGTTATCGCTGGTGGAAAAGGTTCTGTATTTTTCATAAAGTTATATTTAAACATTTGTTTAAGCTCGTCGTATACTTTATTCCCTGGAAAAGACCCTGATGTTGGGAAAGATGGAGGGCACAAGGAGAAGGGGACGACAGAGGACGAGATGGTGGGACAGTGTTCTCGAAGCTACCAGCATGAGTTTGACCAAGTGGAAGACAGGAGTGCCTGGCGTGCTCTGGTCCAGGGGGTCACAAAGAGTCGGGCACGACTAAACGACTAAACGACTAAACAACAACAATACTATATTCCAGGAGCCTTTGATTTTTTCACAGGTCCACCAAACATGTATAAGTGTCCCCTCTGTTTTACCACACCTCCAGCACAGATTTGTTTTTGTCTTATACATTTTAGCTATTTTGGTAGGTGCTAAGGACCATCTATAAAACATCTTGATTAGATTTCCACTCCAGTTTCATTACTGCACCAGACAGGTCTGTTTGAACTCCTGTGCCTTTAATAGTTGTGTAGAAGTTGGAGGGGGAAATTTTATTCAGTGATGCTTCTCCCCTTGCCTACAGTGGGCTTGAAAAAATGTCCTTTTTTAAGCAGCTGTGAAATGATAGAGGAGACCGCATGCCCTCGAGGAATTTGCTTGGCTTCTACTGAGTGGGGTTTTTTTGCAGGCAGAAATCAACAGGTCAAGCCTTTCCCAGGATGTTGATATGGTGATGCTGGAAACTTGCCACAGGCATGTGGGGGTCAGTGACTCAGGGTCAGCCTCAGACCCCTTGTCATTCCTTGCCCTGAGCTGAGATGCGAGTAGGGGCAGGATACCTCAGGGGAGCGGAGGACAACCAAGCAACTGTTTCAAGCTTCTCTTCATCTGCGTTGTTTGCATGTACAGGAAAGGATAAACTCACATTCCAGCCAAGGGCAGTTCAGAAAACTGGAGAGCAACAGTAGCAATGTGCAAACGTCAAGTAAGATGGACTAGTGAATTCAGTTTGCGCTCTACGTGGGGCTACCTTTGAAGGTGACCTGGAAACTACAACTAATCCAGAATGCGGCAGCTAGACTGGTGGCTGGGAGCGGCCACCGAGACCACATAACACCGGTCCTGAAAGACCTACATTGGCTCCCAGCACATTTCTGAGCACAATTCAAAGTGTTGGTGCTGACCTCTAACCCCTAAACAGCTTCAGTCCAGTATACCTGAAGGAGTGTCTCCACCCCCATTGTTCTGCCCGGACACTGAGGTCCAGCGCTGAGGGCCTTCTGGCGGTTCCCTCACTGCGAGAAGCCAAGTTACAGGGAACCAGGCAGAGGGCCTTCTCAGTGGTGGCGCCCGCCCTGGGGAACACCCTCCCGCCAGATGTCAAGGAAATAAGCAACTGTCTTGACTTTTAGAAGACACCTGAAGGCAGCCCTGTTTAGGGAAGCTTTTAATGTTTAATAGACTATTGTATTTTAATATTCTGTTGAAAGCCACCCAGAGTGGCCGGGGAAACCCAGCCAAATGGGTGGGGTATGAATAAATTAATAATAATAATAATAATAATAATAATAATAATCATCATCATCATCATCATCATCATACTAGGATTGCTACTTGCTTGCCATTATGGTTTCATTTACTATATTTGTAGGATAGGCTGTGACAGAGCAAATGGCCTGAGGCTAGTCAGTGAACTTTGTGGCTGAGTGAGGTTTTGAAGCAGGATTCAATCCTCTAACCCAGGCTTCTTCAACCTCAGCCCTCCAGATGTTTTTGGCCTACAACTCCCATGATCCCTACCTAGCAGGACCAGCGGTCAGGGATGATGGGAATTGTAGTCTCAAAACACCTGGAGGGCCGAGGTTGAGGAAGCCTGCTCTAACCATTGCACAGCCGGTCAAACTATTGGAAAGGTCTTCCTGATTTTTGATCCTTCCGGTCATTTTAGCCATTTCAGCATAGTCCATCAACTTCATCCGCCATTCTTCTCTGGTAGGGACTTTATCTTCTTTCCATCTCTTCCATTTCTCCTTTTATCGCCCTACTGTCGTTATCTGCGGCTGGACACACAAGCCAGCAGGGGATTTTCCTCCAGTGCCCAACCTCTGTGTTTGCGTGCTGAACTTTGCACCTGCCAGGTGGGTCTTAAGGTTAATGCCCAGGTGGAAACGAAAGAGAAAGCGAGGGCGCGGCCTCCAAATTGCGGCAGGATTATAAGCTTAAAGCTCTGGTGGTGATGATTTCCTTTCAAGTCTTGAGCCGGAGTAGGAAAGTGCAAAGATCAGCGTGGGTTTTTGGCTGCTTTGCGGCGTCTGCGTTGCCCAACCAGCTATGCCTTTGGAGGAAATGTGTTCTCAAGCTGATTTTTGATGACTCATTGGTGCTGAGTCATGCTTCCCTAAAACCGCCGTGGAAAATGCCTGCTAGCTCTCTGTGCCCAGTTCTTCCCAGTACAGTGGTACCTTGGTTCTCAAACCTAATCCGTTCTGGAAGTCTGTTCCAAAACCAAAGCGTTCCAAAACCAATGCACACATTCCCAAAGAAAGTAATGCAAAACCGATTAATCCATTCCAGACTTTTAAAAACAACCCCTAATTTAACATGAATTTTACTATCTAACAAGACCACTGATTCATAAAATGAAAGTAATAAACCATATGGTACCTCTGGTTACGAACTTAATTCATTCCAGAGGTCCGTTCTTAACCTGAAACTGTTCTCAACTAGAGGCGTGTGTTCACTAATGGGGCCTCTTGATGTTGCTGCGCTGCCGGCACATGATTTCCGTTCTCATCCTGGGGCAAAGTTCTCAACTCGAGATAACTCTTCCAGGTTAGCGGAGTTTGTAACCTGAGGCGTAACTCAAGGTACCACACAATCAGTCAATCAATCAATCAATCAATCAATCAGTAGCTGAACTGGGTTCCACACAGTCACAAAAAGAAAACAAAAAAGAGGCACAAAAGCAAAAACTCAAAATAAGTAGCAAAAACAGACAGACCTCAGCTTAATACAGTGGTACCTCGGGTTAAGAATTTAATTCATTCTGGAGGTCCGTTCTTAACCTGAAACTGTTCTTAACCTGAAGCACCACTTTAGCTAATGGGGCCTCCTGCTGCTGCCGCGCCGCTGGAGCACGATTTCTGTTCTCATCCTGAAGCAAAGTTCTTAACCTGAGGTACTATTTCTGGGTTAGTGGAGTCTGTAACCTGAAGCGTATGTAACCTGAAGCGTATGTAACCCAAGGTACCACTGTACTCAAAATGGAAGCGTAACCCTCAAAACAGAACATGTTCGGCTTCTGAAAAAAGTTCGCAAACCAGAACACTTGCTTCCGGGTTTGCAGTGTTTGGGTTACAACTTGTATGAGTGCCAAGGCATTTGAGAACCATTGTATCCCTGTACAGAGTCTCTCACCCACTCGGTGGACAATTGGTTGCTTGTGGCTTGGTCTGAGATCAGGGGGGAATTGCAACCAGCATTTCCCAGGCTTAAGGGAGTTGTAGTTCAAGTTCTCTGGAGATGCCTGGAGTTGCGGATGGCTGCTATAGGATTTGGGGGTGGCTGCACTGGTTCGTGTTCCTCAGCAAGTTTGGAAGGCACTTTTAATAAACGTATCTACCTGCTTCTCTGTGCTGTGGGTTAAACCACAGAGCCTAGGGCTTGCTGATCAGAAGGCCGGCGGTTCGAATCCCCGCAACGGGGTGAGCTCCCATTGCTCGGTCCCTGCTCCTGCCAACCTAGCAGTTCGAAAGCATGTCAAAGTGCAAGTAGATAAATAGGTACCGCTGTGGCAGGAAGGTAAACGGCGTTTCCGTGTGCTGCTCTGGTTCGCCAGAAGTGGCTTAGTCATGCTGTCCACGTGACCCGGAAGCTGTACGCTGGCTCCCTTGGCCAGTAAAGTGAGATGAGCGCCGCAACCCCAGAGTCGGTCACGACTGGACCTAATGGTCAGGGGTCCCTTTACCTTTACCAGCTTCCTTCGCCACATTAACAGCATACATTTAAAACAGCACCATGCCATTTTAAACAGGCATGGCTTCCCCCCTGCAAAGAACTCTGGGAGCTGTAGTTTGTTAAGGGTGCTGGGAATTCTTAGGAGGCGCCCGTTCCATACCCTCCAGTGCATCAAAAGGGAAAAACCAGGACACCATATTCTGGGATGTTGTCCCTTTTTTCCTTCCTTGCGAGGGCACGACAGCCATTTTGGGTGCTGTGATTTCCCGTGATTTCACGCTGCAATCTCTCTCTGAAAAAGCGCTTTTCAGGCATGGCGCCTCAAAATGCACAAGATTGCATCCCCGGGGAAAACGCTTTCTTCGTGAGGAGATTGTGTGAGATCACAGCGCCCCAAATGGTGAGCGGAGCTGGCGAGCTGAGGGTTCAATCCTGCCGGGTGCTGCTTTGCCTGCAACAATCCCTGCAGGGAACACATTTGAAACTCAGATCCCTGCACCTGGCGGGATCGCATGCTCCACTCTCCAGCTGAATAAAGTTCTCTGTGCCCGGTCTCGCTCGTTTGGCTTAAACCTCCCTTCTCTTTGACCTTCTTTTCCAGAAACTTCGATGCTCTGAGCAAAGAAAATATCTACGAAAACAACCAGTTGGTAAGATTTTCCAGTTCTGCTTCCGGCTGTGACGTCATGTTTGCTATGCCCTCAGGGTGCCTCTCTGCCCCTCCTCTCTGCCCCATGCCCTGGCCCTGGACAGATTAGATCAAAACAAACGGACCATAAATTTAGACAGCGTGCCAAGAAACTTAACCCTTCTTCCATTCTGCCTGCATCTGGCAGCCTTTGGGTCAATTCAAACACTCCTCCATCTGTACCTGTTTAATCTGCTTTTGCCACTTTGTACAAAATGTTTGGCAGTGTGCCCTGAATCGAACCAAAGGCTGCCGCTCGTTTGCCCTGCTGCCAGAAAACCAGGAATTTGTTTGAGCCGTGGGCTAGTATAGAAAGTATCCTTTACTGTTCAGGACAAAGAGTGCTGCCCTTTTCTGTCTGAGCTCTGAAAAACCAGTTTTGCAAGATTTCCAATGTGGTCAACTGCAGTGAGGGAAAAGCTGGGCACGAGGGGTGTCTATTGGCCAATGCCTGTGCCGTCACCAACACTCATACACACCCAGATCCTCAAGGCGGTTTTGCAAGTTTATAATTTGTTTGAGGGGGAGAGGTGAAGGATTGAAGAATAAGCGTATCCACATGGATTTGGGGAAATGTGTCTCTGTGAGGCAAGTGGCGAGGCCAGACTAGGACCTGTGAGACCAGGGTTCAAATCCCCACATGGCCGTGAAGCTTCCTGAGGGACCTTGGGGTTCAGTCACTGCCTTTCAGCCTAACCTACCTCACAGGGATGTTTTGGGATTAAATGAGGAGGTGGAGAACCATGCATGATACTTTGAGCTCCTTGAAGAGAAAGGTGGGGTGGAAATGCAATAAATAAACAAACAAATAAATACTAAAAGAACACACGTTATTCTGAGGACTGTGGAACAGCATAGATGGCCCTCCTTCCTGTTTTATCTTCACAGCAACCCTGTGAGGTAAGTTAGCCATAGACTTGCCCAGTAGGCTTTGAAGACAGAGGTCCTTTGGCTGGGTCGGGACGATATGGGGGGCAACTCCCATCTCTTGCGGGGGCGCAATTAGTGCCAGCACCGTCCGTTAAGAGTTTGGGTGTAATCTTTGACACCTCCCTTTCCATGGAGGCGCAGATTGCAGCTATAACAAAGGCGGCATTTTTTCATCTCCGCCAAGCTAAGCAGTTGGCTCCTTACCTCTCTCGCCCTGACCTAGCCACTGTGATCCATGCGACGGTCACCTCCAGACTGGATTATTGTAACTCGCTCTATGTGGGGCTGCTCTTGAGACTGACCCAGAAACTCCAGCAGGTGCAGAATGCCGCGGCGAGACTCCTTACGGGGTCCTCGCCGTGGGATCACATTCATCCAGTGCTTTACCAACTGCACTGGCTCCCGGTGGAGTACAGGATCAGGTTTAAGGTGCTGGTTTTAACCAACCCTATATGGCCAGGGCCCTCGTACCTACAGGACTGCCTCTCCTGGTATGTCCCACGGAGGACCTTACGGTCTTCAAACAAAAACATATTGGAGGTCCTGGGCCACAGAGAAGTTAGGCTGGCCTCAGCCAGAGCCAGAGCTTTTTCGGCCGTGGCCCCGATCTGGTGGAACGCTCTGTCACAAGAGACTAGGGCCTTGCGGGACTTGACATCTCTCTGCAGGGCCTGCAAGACAGAGCTGTTCCACCAGGCCTTTGGCCAAGGCACAGCCTGACCCCCTCCTTTGGTAATTCTTCACAGAACTCTAGCCCAATGGTTGCTATTAATTTGATTTTAAGTGATTTTATAATGAATGGATTTAATGTTGTTAGCCACTCTGAGCCCGGCTTCAGCTGGGAAGGGCGGGATATAAATAATAATAATAATAATAATAATAATAATAATAATAATAATAATTGGCTTCATGACTCAATGGAGAGGGTAGGATTTCAACCTGGGTCAACCCGGTCTCAAACCTTTATTGACATACAAACAAAATTCTGAAAGGTTCAGTGCAATAGAATCACTCAGCAAAATCTGCCTCTAACGATTAAAATACTGTCGTGCAACATTTGTGAATCCTCACTGCGTGTTGCAAAAACATGGCTACTGTCTGCAAGATCACCCCAGTCTCCAATCTGACCCTGCTATCCTTGCACCTCGCTGGCTTCTATATTTTATTTTTTTGCAACCTCTCCCTAGACTCTGCCTTTGGAAACTGGACCGTGCCCTGCTCATTCGTTTGTGTTTACCGAAAATTGCATTTCTGGATCTCTGCATGCGTGGTGGGGGCGGGGGGCGGGGAAGGGAGCTGTTGTCTTGCACAGATGTTTCCCAACAGAGGCACGGCATTCGGACCACCCATCCGGCTCTGTGCTGGCTCCAGAAATCTGAATGTGGGCTGGCTGGCTGGATGAATGAATGAATGAATACATTCAGAATGGAATGTGCCTTGTGAAGAAGATGGGCTGCAGATTTTGCGGCTTCTCCAAGGAGAGCTTCCTTGGCTTTGTCCCAGAATCTGTTCCACCGCTGCTCAGCACGAGCCTCGGAAGCCTCATCCTCAGCCTGCCCCTGCCAGAGAACATTTCCATGAGGACTAGTGACTTACAATTACGATATCTTTATTGTCATTGTCCTTTGCGGAACAATGAAATTGAAAAACTACATAAAACTACATAAAACTACATAAAAACTACATAAAACTACATAAAAACTACATAAAACTACATAAAAACTACATAAAACATTCGAAAACCCCTAAAAACTCTAAAACCCCATTTTAAAATACACTATACTACAAAGAGGGGACGCAGGTGGCGCTGTGGGTTAAAGCCTCAGCGCCTAGGACTTGCCGATCGAAAGGTTGGCGGTTCGAATCCCTGCGGCGGGGTGCGCTCCCGCTGCTCGGTCCCAGCGCCTGCCAACCTAGCAGTTCGAAAGCACCTCCGGGTGCAAGTAGATAAATAGGGACCTCTTACCAGCGGGAAGGTAAACGGCGTTTCCGTGTGCGGCTCTGGCTCGCCAGAGCAGCGATGTCACGCTGGCCACGTGACCCGGAAGTGTCTCCAGACAGCGCTGGCCCCTGGCCTCTTAAGTGAGATGGGCGCACAACCCCAGAGTCTGTCAAGACTGGCCCGTACGGGCAGGGGTACCTTTACCTTTTTATACTACAAAGACCCCTTATGCTGCGTTTAGAACCAGAATTGCATTAGCGTAGAAACTGTTTCTCAGGCGGCTAGTCCTGGCCTTTATAACCCTGCACCCTAACCCTTGACCCTCCGCTGAGTGCTGGGATGATGCCGCAAAGAGGCCACTCTGACATCCCTTTGCCTCTGGGCTTTGTTTTGCCTCCCGATTCCTGAGCCCCGAAACCAGGCTTTAGTTCAGCTGAGTGTTGGTGTGCTTCATTCCCTTGTGGGAGACTTTTCGGGGGCCTCATGCTTGGGCTGGGCTGGGCCAGAGGCGGGAATAGGCAGAAAGGCATCTATACAAACAGACTCCTAGCTTCCTCCTGGCAAGGAAAATACATTACAGTGGTGCCTCGCAAGACGAAAAGAATCCGTTCCGCGGTTTTTTCGTCTTGCGAAGCAAGCCCATTGACAGCTTAGCGGATTAGCGCTATTAGCGGTTTAGCGGCTTTTAGCGGCTAAGCGGCTAAGCAGCTTAGAAAAAGGGGGGGAAAGGGGAAAAAACCCACAGGAACTCGCAAGACATTTTCGTCTTGCGAAGCAAGCCCATAGGAAATTCGTTTTGCGAAGCACCTCCAAAACGGAAAACCCTTTCGTCTAGCGGGTTTTCTGTCTTGCGAGGCATTTAAATCATGATTTAAATCACTAGTCAGCAAGGCTTGATTTATATCACTAGTCAGTAATAATATAATAATATAATAATTTATACCCCACCCATCTGGCTGAGTTTCCCCAGCCACTCTGGGCGGCTTCCAATCAAGTGTTAAAAACAATACAGCATTAAATATAAAAAACTTCCCTAAACAGTAAGGTAAGACTTGATTTAAATCTTTTTTTTTTTTTTTACAGAAAGACTCATTCTTAATATTCACAACCAGATGAAGGTTTCATTTTTGAAATAATAAATTTTCAGAGTAGTTTTTACAGTTATATCAAAAATTGCTGATTTGGTTATACTATTAGAAATACATAGACAGATAATTATGAAATTGTTTACAGGTAGGTAGCCGTGTTGGTTTGCCGTAGCTGAAACAAAATAAAAAAATTCCTTCCAGTAGCAACTTAGAGACCAACTAAGTTTGTTATTGGTATGAGCACACTTCTTCAGGCTTGTTTGTCTCGATTGAATACCTTCTCCAATTTTGTTCATACGATATTGATTTATTTTATTAGCTGTATCTCCACCATATGTTCTCTATTCAAGAACTGTGAAATAATATAGGTGATATATATATATGTTGTTAGAACATGATTAGCCACACGCTGCCTCTTATTGCTTAAGTTGGTCTGTGTTTGCAACACAGGGGATTTTTTTTGTTACATGCAACCTGGACCAGCAGATCTCTTCATTGTCTCCTGCGGTTTCCTTCATCCTGACACCCTCCAGCTGTTGTTGAACTCCAACCCCCATCAGCCCAAGCCAACATCTGCAGAACATCAAGCTGGGTTGGGCTAGCCTACTTGCAGTATAGCCATTAAGGGACGACTCTCATCCGGCCATACCTGACCCTGCTGAACCATAGCAAGACGTGGTTGCCGGGGCTGTGGGAGGTCTCTCTTCTCACCCAAAGTCCTTATTTTCTGTCCCCCAAAACATGGTGGGCACCCCATTGCCATAAGCTCTGTATATTTTCATTTTGTTCTTTAAAGCAGTTGGGGGAGAGGAAGTTGCTGTATTTGCAGCTTGCCATAAAAGCCTTAAAAAGAAAAAGAATGCAATAAGAGATGAACCTAAAAAGATGGTGAAAGAAGAATGGGAATGTTTAAATAATTACTTAGGGGGACAAGGGTTCATCAATAAAGGCCTGGTTATGTTTAGAATGATACCGCATAGGGAAATGTCCCCTGATACCAAGATGAGGGATTCTATGGAATGCAGATAGAGAGAACTGATAAGAATAATGATCTGTTGTGACCTTGACGGAAGCGTGTTTTGGCTCATTTTCCTGTTTTTTCTTTTTCTTTTTCTCCCCCCCTCCTCCTTTTTCTTTCCTTTTCCTTCTTTCTTTTTTCTTTCCCATAATAGCTTATGTTTTATGCCATGTAAAGGTAAAGGTAAAGGTAAAGACCATTAGGTCCAGTTGTGGCCAACTCTGCGGTTGCGGCGCTCATCTCGCTTTACTGGCCGAGGGAGCCAGCGTACAGCTTCCGGGTCATGTGGCCAGCATGACTAAGCCGCTTCTGGCGAACCAGAGCAGTGCACGGAAACGCCATTTACCTTCCTACTGGAGTGGTACCTATTTATCTACTTGCACTTTGAGGTGCTTTCGAACTGCTAGGTTGGCAGGAGCAGGGACCGAGCAACGGAAGTTCACCCCGTCGCAGGGATTTGAACCGCCAACCTTCTGATTGGCAAGTCCTAGGCTCTGTGGTTTAATCCACAGCCCCACCCGCGTCCCTTATGCCATGTACTTTGATTTTTTTGTAGTTTTTTTTAGCTTTTTCCATTATTATTATTAAGGGTTTTTCTTTTGTAATTTTGGTTGTTTATATTTATCTGTATTTGTTTAAAGCAAAAGAAAAGTATAAAAAAGAAAGAAAAAGAAAAGACAGATATTGTTCTCTGGGAAAACGAGGGGAGGGGGAGTCTAGAAGAGGCCAAGCTTTAATACAAATCAGGAGGGCGGAGGAAACTCAACCAGGAAGCTGATTTTAAGATCTCTCTGCTCAGCTGTGTAAAACTGTAATGGCTTCAAGATGGTGGAGCTTCATGGAAAGTCACCAGTTGAGACCCAGGAGGACCACCTTCCACCAGCATTGGTAACAGTGGGCAGATGGAAACAATGGTCTTTGACTTAGTGATGTTGTTTTTGCTGTTGTCATTTATTTAAAGCCTTTTAAAAACCTTGCTCTTTTGTCCCAGAGTTGCCTTTTCTAACAACAGTAGGCAGGCAGACCCTGCTCCTCAGGCTTGCAAACTTACCGTCCTTTTCCGTGTAAAAGATTAGGTTTATTTTACTTTAAAATCATGCTAAAAAGTGGAGGCCGTCTTATACATGGATAGTGCATAGGGTGGATGTTTGATTGGCTGTTAGCAGCTATTGTGCATGTGATTGGTTGCTGCATCAACGGGTGGTGTTGATTGGCCGATGCAGCAAGGGGACAGACGGGAGGCGGATTTTGCGACACGTGTGGGTGAGCGATTTTCTGCATCCCCCCTTAAAAAAAGCTCTACAACCCCCCCCCCCCGGAAAGCTCAATGACTCTGGGCAATCGTCCCCCCAAAAAACCCCACAACTTTTTGCCATCCCTCCCCATTTTCTGAAAATCCAGTCCCCCAAAATAAGGGGCGTCTTATACATGGAGGCGTCTTATAGACAGAAAAGTACGGTAAATGGTAGGGCACACAAGGAAAAAAGAGAGAGGAGGAAGGGAGAGGAAAACCTTTTTCCAGCAAGCTCCAGAATCAGCTCTTAAAATGAATTTATTTCCTTGATTTTAAAAGAATTGTAGGGCCAGGCACCCTCGCCAAAGAGGGGATTCCACACAGATACACAGATGTAGGGGTGCAAATATCCGGAGTGTGGGGGTCAGGTGGGATTGCTATGAGGAATTCTGAAATATGGAGCAAGTCATTTGTGTCAGCGATGAAAGCATTGCGTTGACTGGGTTTGATTCATTGACAATAGTTTCTGATCGAATCCCATAAGCCTCTTCGCCTCTGCCTTTTGCTTTCTCTACACCTGACAGGCACATATAAGCATTCCAAATACACAGACCAGTTGCTGGTTGCTTCATCAGGCATCCTGGGTCATAAAGATGATAGTTGGCTTTGATGTAGCTATTGTTAGTTTTGTTAATCTGAGGGCTGGGAAGAGAGCTCACAAGGAGATGGTAAATCCTGCCTCTCCTGTTTATGATCTCCAGGGTTTCCTAAAAGCATTCCTCCTGGCTTCCTCTTTTATTTTCTCTGGACTACTGTGCGTGCTCAAATTAGGTAATGCAAATAAATACAATATCTTAATCTCACACATTTTTACAGCAAAATTAATGTAAAAAACCATAAACAACTGTACATACCATATTACAGGATAGTGGATCTTATAGCATAGTAGTGGTTGCAGTAAGCAGCGACTGTTACAAAACAGGATTAGATGGACAAGCACAATATTGGTTTGAGTAACAGCTGTTGGCAATCTACAGATACAAAATTTCTTTCCTAAAGTGACCCATATGGCACAACAGAAATAAAGCAATCCATGATCTGGTACGGTATCTGGTAGGCTCTGGTATCTCCATCGAATGAGGTCTCAGGCAGCGGCGTAGCATGGGTTGTCAGCACCCGGGGCAAGGCAAGTAATTTGCGCCCCTAACCCCTAACCTGCCGCCGCTGCCAGCTTCTTCTTGCTGCTGCCTGGGCTGGGGTATTTACGGTAAGGTAGCCACGGCGGCGCAGGTGGGACGCAGGTGGCGCTGTGGGTTAAAGCCTCAGCGCCTAGGACTTGCCGATCGAAAGGTCGGCGGTTCGAATCCCTGCGGCGGGGTGCGCTCCCGCTGCTCGGTCCCAGCGCCTGCCAACCTAGCAGTTCGAAAGCACCCCCAGGTGCAAGTAGATAAATAGGGACCGCTTACCAGCAGGAAGGTAAACGGCGTTTCCGTGTGCGGCTCTGGCTCGCCAGAGCAGTGATGTCACGCTGGCCACGTGACCCGGAAGTGTCTCCGGACAGCGCTGGCCCCTGGCCTCTTGAGTGAGATGGGCGCACAACCCCAGAGTCTGTCAAGACTGGCACGTACGGGCAGGGGTACCTTTACCTTTACCTTTAGCCACGGCGGCAGCGGGTCCGTGTCAGGTGATCTGAGGCGAGTTGCCACTGGCACTGCCACCCAAACAACGCCACTTGCCCAGAGGAGGAGGAGGAGGGCAGAGAGGTGAGGAAAATGCAAAATGGCCCAGCAGCTGCAGCAGCAGCGGCGGTGGCGAGGCTGTGAGGAGGGGCTGCCTGGCGTGCCCTCCGCAGCGAGCGCTGAGAGCCTTCAGCCCGGACGTGTGCACAGCTCGTCGGTTCCGCGAGACATGGGGCTCTGCTACAGCCTGCGTCCGAGGCTCTTCGGCGACTCCGGAGGCGGCGAGCGCGCCCCCCCCAGATGTTGCGCCCGGTGCGGCCGGCCCCCCCTGCACCCCCACGCTACACCACTGGTCTCAGGCAGAGACCCCTTGCCAGAGGCCCTGGAGTGTTTCTGGCCCTCCTGGAGTGTTTCTGGCCCCCCTGAATTGAGTCTTGCTTTCGACCAGGATTTCTGAAACTTGGATCTCCAGCTGTTTTTGGACTACAACTCCCATCAGCAGGATCAGTGGTCAGGGCTGATGGGAACTGTAGTCCAAAAACAGCTGGAGACCCAAGTTTTGGAGCTCTGCTTTAGATTTTGAAGCAAACCATAGTTCAGCTTTGTAAACCGTGGCTTGGCCTGGCCTCTCATTGGTTTGGGATTTCAAAACAAAGCAACAATATTTACAAAACCAACAATATTTACAAAACCAGGGCTCAACTATAAAAATCTGGTTGTGTTAGGAATAATCTTGTGCGTAATATAAAAAAATATAAAGTGAGACATTAAGGAAATCCAAAGGGAAAATATGAAGAACAGAGGGTTTGACAAACGGATTATGAAAAACGCGTGAGGCAAACGGTGGAAGTCTTTTAAAAAACAACACCACTTTTTAAGGTAAATAAGGACAAGATGAACTTATACAAATGAATATAAATATAGATGGGAAACGGTTATGTATAGTGAATACTTATCTACCTTTAAAAATTTTCACCTATGATCCTTTTCTTTTACTTTATTTTTTCTTTGTTCTTTTTTTCTTTTTTCTGATATCTTATCTTTCATTTCACTCCTTTATTGTAAATAGCATTTTATAGAGATATAAATAACTGTAAATATGAAAAGAGGCAAAGTATTCTCTATTTTTTTCCCTTGGTTATATGTATTTTCTTTTCCTTTGTATTTTCTTTTCTTGTAGATATGTACCGTATTTTTCGTCCCATAGGACACTCCGTCCCATAGGACGCATCTAGTTTTTTTGGGGGGAAATAAAGGGAATTTCCCCCCCTTTATTTCCCTCCCAAAAGCAGGTCGGGGAAACCGAACCAGGTCGAGGAACAGCGGGATGGCGGCGCTGTGCCTCACTGCTGTCCCCCGAGCTTGTGGGAGGGGCCGATGTCTGCCCGGCGCGAGGGGTGCTCTGCTTCGGGGCGCCCCGCCCGCCGGGCGGCAGACTGCTATCCGCAGTGTGGGGAGCCCTGCAGGAGTTCCCCGCAGGGCTCCCCACGCTGCGGATAGCAGCCTGCTGCCCAGCGCGCGGGGCACCCTGAAGCAGAGCGCCCTGCGCGCTGGACAGAGATCCGAAGCATGGGGAGCCCTGTGGATGTGTTGCCGAAGCGCCAGGCGCTCTGCTTTCAGCGCGCCCGGTGCTCCGGGAAGCAGACTACTATCCGCAGCCTAGACAGCCCTGCGGGAACTCTCGCAGGGCTGCCTAGGCTGCGGATGTCTTCCTGAAGCCTGGAGAGCCAGAGGGGTCGGTGCGCACCGACCCCTCTCGCTCTCCAGGCTTCAGCGAAAGCCTGCATTCGCCCCATAGGACGCACCCAGATTTCCCCTTCATTTTTGGAGGGGGAAAAGTGCATCTTATAGGGCGAAAAATACGGTATGTTTTCTAATTTGTACTTAATAAAAATTATTGATTTTTTTTTTAAAAAAATCAACCATCAGGTCTCCTTTTCTCCTCTGTTTGCGACTGATAGGCTTTCAAAGTGGCCGAAATGGAACTGGGCATCCCGGCCTTGTTGGACGCTGAGGACATGGTCGCTCTCAAAGTGCCCGACAGACTGAGCATCCTCACCTATGTCTCCCAATATTATAACTATTTCCATGGACGGTCGCCAAGTAAGTAATTTTCCCTAACCCCTTCCTTTTCTCCTGCAGAGCTTTTCTCTGAAAATAGATCCGCAGCTGGCATGAACACTTAAAAAAAAAAAAGGGTTCTAGCAACTAGATGGAAGCGACAGCTGTCAGTCACTGTGTTAGTCATTGTTGGGTGTTAGGAGACCCCTGTTTCCCCTCGCAGAACCAGTTTCCATTGACCCCTCTTCCCAGTGAACTCTGGGAACTGTAGTTCCGTGAGGGGAAACGGGCTCTCCCAACAACGCTCAGCACCCTCAACAAACTACAGCTCCCAGGGTTCCTTGGGGGAAGCCATGGTGGTTTAAAGTGGTACCCATTGTGCTTTAAAAGTATTGGTGGAATGTCTTATTCATTGCGTCTGAGCTACTTATTCCCCTGACAGACCAGTGAGATCCATTAAGCAAGTCTTCCCCAAACTGGCGTTGATGGGAGTTGCTCTCCAAAACATTTGGAGGTCTACCAGATTGTGTTACACTGAAAGACTGCAGTCACCCGCTTATTCGATCCAATTTGTGTTCTGCTGACGTTTTCTCAGTTTAGGGCATTGATTAATAATAATAATAATAATAATAATAATAATAATAATAATAAATTATTTTATTTATACCCCTCTTTCCCTGGCAAGAGCCAGGCTCAGGGCGGCTAACGACAGTAAAATCACAGTAAAAACATAATAAGGGGGGGGGGGACCAATTTAAAATACAGGTTAAAATGCAATTTAAAATGCAGCCTCATCAAAACCATAAGGGGAGGGAAACATACGGGTCAGACTAACCACCTTAGGTCAGTCCTGCTTCCTGCTTCCTTCTTGAGACTTTTTTTGCCTTCCTTTCCCAACAGTTGGAGGAATGTCTGGCATAAAACGCTCTTCTTCCGCACCCAGCGAGGAGCCGATGGGGAAGAAGGTTGTTTCTGAACCGGCGGCCCCCAGCAAGCCCCCGCGAGTCCTGGCGCCATCCGAACCCAGGACCGTTCCAGCCTCTCGCAATCTGGCAAAGGAGAATTCACCGGTGGCAGCGGTACGGATCCGCCATCTTTTGCCCTAGAAGCCAAACGGAGGGGCAGGGAGTCTGTCGACAACAATTGGATGTGATGTGGGCGGCGCTGTGGGTTAAACCACAGAGCCTAGGACTTGCCGATCAGAAGGTTGGCGGTTCGAATCCCCGCAATGACGGGGTGAGCTCCCGTTGCTCGGTCCCTGCTCCTGCCAACCTAGCAGTTCGAAAGCACGTCGAGTGCAAGTAGATAAATAGGTACCACTCCGGCGGGAAGGTAAACGGCATTTCCGTGCGCTGCTCTGGTTCGCCAGAAGCGGCTTAGTCATGCTGGCCACATGACCCGGAAGCTGTACGCCGGTTCCCTCGGCCAATAAAGATGAGCACCGCAACCCCAGAGTCAGCCACAACTGGACCTAATGGTCAGGGGTCCCTTTACCTTTACCTAGCCAAGAATGGAGCTTTCACGTCTAGGGGCAGTGTATCTCTGGAAACCAGCGGCTTGTCCACTTCCTGGAGGCACCTGATTGGCTGCAGTGCGAAACGGGAGGCGGGATTAAATGGACCCTTTGAGTCAGGTCTCAGGTTCACTTCTCTATTGCCTTTTTCTCCCCCAGAGACGTGTCTTAGCAGAGAGAAGCAACATGCGAAGCAGCAACTGCGCCACCTGCGGAAACCACGTCCACCTGGTACAGCGCCTCCTGGTGGAAGGGAAGCTTTATCACAGGAACTGCTTCAGGTATTGTTCAGGTGTGGCATTCGCACCTTGTTTCCACCTTTTTTCTGTTTGGGTTGTTGTTGTTGCTGCTGCTGCTGTGTGGTTCCCCCCTCCCCACAATAATATTTGGTATTTTTCACACAAAAACATAACAAAAGAGAGAGTAAACAATAATAAAAGGGAAAAAAGGAAAGAAAAAAAGAAAAGAGAATATGAAACATAAAATACATCAAATCACCACGTAAACTAAAACTTTATTAATTAATTAAAATCCATCTTCATAAACATATTACTTGACTTCCTCTAATCTCTTCCATCTGAATTTCTTAGTAATTATATATAGCAGTTTACAATATCATTCTTTCATAAAACCATATCACATTCATAATCATATTTCCAAACTTTTCTTATCGCACACTTTCTTATTTATTTATTTAATCCTAATTTAGTCCTAGGCCTAATTAATTCTTTCATGTGGTTACATATCTTTAATATTACAATATTTATTCAAATAGTCTTTAAATTTCTTTCAGTCTTCTGGGTGTTCCTCTTCTTTCTGGTCGCGTGCTGCTGCTATGTTTGGATTGTTTTTTTTAAACAAAATTTTATTAGTTTTCCAATTTTGTAAAAAATATTCTCGATCAAATATAATTAACAAAAGAAAAAACAGATACTAGATTTCCTTTCACCCTTAGACCTCCCCCCGCCATTCCATGGCTTCCCCATATAACATTTCCTGATGCATATTTTATGCCTTCCATTTATTCCATTTAATAATTTATATCTTAAGTCTCTGTTAACTCACAAGTGTTATTTAAGTCCTGTTAAAGAGCTTAAATGTTTACAGTGGTCTTCCAAATACAATATAAATTTCTTCCAGTCTTTATTATAATCTTGGTCTTTCTGAACTCTGATTTTTCCAGTCATTTTCGCCATCTCAACATAGTCCATCAGTTTAACTTGCCATTAGAAGACATCTGAAGGCAGCCCTGTTTAGGGAAGCTTTTAATGTTTAATGCATTACTGTATTTTAATATTTTGTTGAATGCCGCCCAGAGTGTCTTTGGAAGCCCAGCCAGATGGGCGGGGTATAAACAAATTATTATTATTATTATTATTATTATTATTATTATTATTATTATTATTATTATTCCCCTCTGGTTGGGACCTTTTTGTCTTTCCATCCTTTCCATTCTGGCAGCTGTCGTTGCAGGTGTAAACCATCTTTTCAGCTCCTTCTGTATTTCTGCACTTATAATAAGAAAGCTTCTGGTTTTTTAACAAACATTTTTTTCATTTCATTATACATTGTTTCCCGGAATGTGTTCGGATTTTCGCTGTTGTTAGCATTAGAATTAGCATTGGCATTTATATCCCGCTTTTTCTCCAAGCTACTTAAGGGGGTGTACAAGATAGACTCCCATCTCCTTTTATCCCCACAACAACCCGGTGAGAGAGGTTAGACTGAGGGGCAGCGACTGGCTTCCAGGGTCACCCTGAGATCTTCATTCACGGCCAAGTGGGGATTTGAAAGCTGTGGCACTGGACACAGAAGAAATCTTGTATTGGTTAAAATAGTAGACCATTGGGACTCAGAAGGGACTAGAGACTTGCCTCGTTCATTTTGAGAAACAAACGTGGAATCTTGTTATCATTTTCCACTTCATAAAACGCATAATCTTAAGGGCTGCTACTTTCTGCGTAAAGCGCTCACCCTCTGTCTGCCATTTTTCTTTCTTTCTTTCTTTCTTTCTTTCTTTCTTTCTTTCTTTCTTCCTTTCTTTCTTTCTTTTTTAAGAAGAATACTTTGTTTAGAATTCAACAATAACAAAGGAAAAACCCACAATAGTTGCTACATCAGTTCATTACAATGAACCAATTTTAACAACATATAAATCGTAATAGAAAAATTGCACAACATTACTTTTAACTTGCTGAAGTTTTCATATTACACTTTTATCTCTTTATCTCTTTCTTAACATATCAAAAAGAGAAAGAGCAAGAAAAGAGACACAAAAAAGAAAAGAGAAGGGGAAGAAGAAGGGGAAGGGGAGTGAGGGTAATGGGGAAAAGAAAAAAGGAAAAACAAAACAAAACAAACACATTTCGCTTCCGATTAGACTCATTGTATTATTATTTCTACAATTTTTTTCACACATAGTTCCAAATTATTGTATTTCTTTCTTTGTTCTCGTCAGATATCAAAAAACATATTTGCTGTTTTTTTATTAGGAATTTCAACATAACAGTATATCAAAAATACATCATCCTAATTTTCCCCCATTTTCCCCTCCCCCCAAAAAGAAAAAAAACCCTCCCACCCCCCACAGACTTCCTTCAGCTCCTCTCTCTGGTTTCTCAGCACATATTCTTCTCTGCATATTATAAAAATGTAAAGATCCTTAATTAATCTATCAATATGTTACCAGTAAAAAAAAATTGTGTATGTTTATTCAAAACCTGCCAAGGAGTCCAGTTCATTTTGTTGTTTCTTTAAGTACAGTGGTACCTCGGGTTAAGTACTTAATTTGTTCTGGAGGTCCGTTCTTAACCTGAAACTGTTCTTAACCTGAAGCACCACTTTAGCTAATGGGGGCCTCCTACTGCCGCTGCGCTGTCGGAGCACGATTTCTGTTCTCATCCTGAAACAAAGTTCTTAACCCGAGGTACTATTTCTGGGTTAGCGGAGTCTGTAACCTGAAGTGTATGTAACCTGAAGCGTCTGTAACCCGAGGTAACACTGTACTTTGTAAAAGGTTCCCATTCTACTTTATTTGTTGTTTTACAAGGATCATTCTATTTCTGCCAGGAGATATTTGTTATTGTATTGCTGCCATTTTTCTCCCTAGGTGCAAAGAGTGCTCTAGCACCCTGCAATCTGGAAACTACAAAGCTGGGAGCCATGCTGGCACTTTTGTCTGTAACCGGCACGAACAACCAACGCCCCTCCGGGATTCCTTGTCCTCCGGCATGAGGGGTTTCCCCAGCGAGGATAAACCTCCCGCTCCTGCCTCCGCCGCACAGAACTACTTGAAGGGAGTCGAATCCAAGACGCCGTCCGTGAAAATGAGCGGTGCCGTTAAATCGGCAGCTTCTGAGCCACCAAACCCTGGGAATTACAAAGGCAGCTCTGCGTCCGCAAGCTCAAGTTCGCACTGGTCAGACCTTACCGGGGGGAAACTGGATTCTCTAGCCGTTTCCAGCCCTTCTCCGTCCCCACCGCGCTGGACACCATCGTCCGCCAAAACACAGCAGGCTCGGGAGAAATTTTTCCAGGCCGGATCCGGGAGCTCGGGACTTCCTCCAAGCAAAACGGAGCCGGTTAAAAACCAAGGCTCTCTTCTGAACCCTCCTTGGGTCTCCGGGAGAGCATCCTTTTCCGGGACCCACACGTCAGGGAGTGGTCTGGATGTCAGCGAGAAGGACAGAGCACGGAATGTCCTGATGCAGGCTTTGCCGGGGCTCCAGCCTTCCTCCAACAGGACTAGTGGCTTTGGCGGCGATTCGCCCAGCTCGACAGCATCTAACATGTAAGTGCTTTTTTAAAAAATACATTTTTATTGATTTTTTAACATATTAATTCCAACATTCATACAACATAACTTCTCATCTTATACAATATTTTTAGACTTCTGTCCACACCTCTGATGATATTCTGTTCTTCTATCCCTTATTATGTGTTTCTTAATTTCCTATTACCTTTAATTATCCTTAACTAATAATTCTCCTCATTGTCTTTGCTGCAATATTTCAAAGAATTCACCTTACAAAACTTCTTGCAAACCTACTAGCATAATCTGTTCACCACAGTTGCTTTTCAAATAGTCCGTAAGTTTACTCCAGTCTTCCAAGAATCTCTGGTCCTGCAGGTTTCGAACCCTTCCTGTTAATTTATCTAATTCTGCATAGTCCCATCAATTTCATCCTCCATTCTTCTTTCGTCGGTAGTTCTTCTTGCTTCCATCTTTGTGCCAATAATATTCTTGCTGCCGTCATTGCATATAAAAACAACTTACAATCCTTTCTATTTATATCATCTCATTTATATCATTTATATCATGCCAAGTAAAAATGCTTCTGGTTTTTTAATAAATATATATTTCAACATCTTTTTCATCTCATTATATATCATTTCCCAGAAGTTTTTCACTTTTTTACATTCCCACCACATGTGATAAAATGTTCCCTCTTTTTCTTTACATTTCTGACATTTATTACTTACTTTATACATTTTAGCTAGTTTCACAGGAGTAATATACCACCTATATATAATTTCATCAATTTTTCTTTTAAGGCATTGCATGCAGTAAATTTTAATCCTTCTTTTGACAATTTTCCCCAATCTTTAGCACGTACCGTATTTTTTGCCCCATAAGATGCACCTGACCATAAGATGTACCTAGTCTTTAGAGGAGGAAAACAAGAAAAAATTCTGAACGAAACAGTGGATACAGTGGTACCTCAGGTTACATACGCTTCAGGTTACAGACTCTGCTAACCCAGAAATAGTACCTCAGGTACTATTGCTTCAGGATGAGAATAGAAATCG
This sequence comes from Podarcis gaigeae, assembly GCF_964106915.1. Taxonomy (NCBI): domain Eukaryota; kingdom Metazoa; phylum Chordata; class Lepidosauria; order Squamata; family Lacertidae; genus Podarcis; species Podarcis gaigeae. The sequence continues at coordinate 49,225,147 of NC_139690.1, read as the reverse complement.
TGCTCTGGCAGCATGGCAGCAGCAGGAGGCTCCATTAGCTAAAGTGGTGCTTCAGGTTAAGAACAGTTTCAGGTTAAGAACTGACCTCCGGAACGAATTAAGTACGTAACCAGAGGTACCACTGTATATGATTTTTGTGGTTCATGCTGTGGCCACAGACATGATATGTGATTTGACAGTGAGTTTGGGGTAGCCCAATGCAAAATCCTGAGAATCCATGTGGATCCGTGCTTTGTAACCATGTTTCTGTGCCATTGCGGCTGCACAAAACAGTGGATGTGTTATTTTTTGGTGCAGGCTATAGCCATAAACATGCTATGTGATCTGATGGTGAATTTGGGGTGACCCAATGCAAAAATCCTGAGGATCCATTGGCTTTTACCTCCCCCTTCCCAGGCAGCCTCCTTTATCTCTAGAGTTCCTTATCTCGCTCCCGATCGCTGCTCAGCAGCTTTGTTTCAACACCCCCTTCCCTCTTTCTAAAAAAAAAATGCAACTGTAAAAACGCTTGCCCCTATGATTTGGGATCCTATACACTAGCGAGGCAAATGCATGCATGTTTTACTGCGGATGTAGAAATTTTAATTTGAACAAATTTCTTCTCTACTTCCCTCATATTAAAAAAGAACTAAATAAATCACAGACTAGCTTTGGAAATTGGGGAGGGAAGTTTCAGCATTGCAATGTGCACAGTTGAAATTTTATGAATGCAAGTTTTTCTCTCTCTTTTTTTACCAATAATTTTTATTGATTTTCCATAATCTTTAACAAATGGTCACCAAATTAATACAAATTCAATTCAAATTTAAAAGCTGAACACCCCCCCCCCGATTTTCCTCCCTCCTTCGCTGCTCCCAACAAAACAACTTTTCCAACTATCATTTCAAAATACATCTATCCCCTTCTCCCTATGCATCACCTCCTTGCACATCACCAATTTCTACTATGGCTTTTATACATTGTTATAACATGTCCTCAGAATAGAGTGGAGTAAATCCTGAGAAAAACAGATCTTGCTTCCTCCCAGACAAGTTCTTACCCAACGGGACTTAGTGGGCAGCTAGACTGGTGACTGAGCGGCTGCTGAGACCATATGACACCGGTCCTGAAAGACCTACATTGGCTCCCAGTACGTTTCCGAGCACAATTCAAAGTGTTGGTGCTGACCTTGAAAGCCCTAATCGGCCTCGGTCCAGTATACCTGAAGGAGCGTCTCCACCCCCATCGTTCAGCCCGGACACTGAGGTCCAGCTCCAAGGACCTTCTGGCAGTTCCCTCACTGCAAGAAATGAGGTTACAGGGAACCAGGCAGAGGGCCTTCTCGATGGTGACTCCCGCCCTGTGGAACGCCCTCCCATCAGATGTCAAGGAAATAAACAGCTATCTAACGTTTAGACGACATCTGAAGGCAGCCCTGTTTAGGGAAGTTTTTAATGACTGATGTTTTAATGTATTTTTAATCATTTGTTGAAAGCTGCCCAGAGTGGCTGGGGAAACCCAGCTAGATGTAAAGGTAAAGGGACCCCTGACCATAAGGTCCAGTCGTGACCGACTCTGGGGTTGCGGCGCTCCTCTCGCTTTATTGGCCAAGGGAGCCGGCGTACAGCTTCCAGGTCATGTGGCCAGCATGACTAAGCCGCTTCTGGCGAACCAGAGCAGCACACAGAAACGCCGTTTACCTTCCTGCCGGAGTGGTACCTATTTATCTATTTGCACTTGGACGTGCTTTCAAACTGCTAGGTTGGCAGGAGCAGGGACCGAGCAACGGGAGCTCACCCTGTCGTGGGGATTCGAACCGCCGACCTTCTGATCGGCAAGTCCTAGGCTCTGTGGTTTAACCCACAGCGCCTGAGAGGGGTATAAATAATACATTATTATTGTTAGCCCTGGGAGGGGTTGGTGGTCAGCTGGATGTTGTCCGTTGTCCATCCCACTGGCCAAAGGGCTAATCTCCTCTTGCCCATAGCAGCAAGCCATCTCCGGCCACCTCTGGCACACAGCATATCGAGACGAAAAGCATCTCGGACTGGAAGCCTTCCAGGCCTGTCAGCGTGCCAGCTGCCATGGAAGATCCACGGAAAGGACCCCGGGCGCTTTCACCCGCCCTTGAACGTTTGCCCAAGGATCTGGGTGGCAAAGCTGGCGTTGGGGTGGCCCCCCAGAGCAGGCTCAAGGATCAGCCCCCCAGCAAACCTGCAGCTGACTCTGGGCATAAACTGGACGTTAAGGTCTCCAAAGGTAAAAAGTGGCCCTTGCTTTATTTACTCATTGCATCACATTTTTGTCCATTTATTTATTCATTTCATGAAATCCATACATCGCTTGATTGTAAGCCAACTAACCAACCTCAAAGCAGTTCAGGAAAAAAGATAAAAAAACGAAGCTGAGAAACATTTACAACAGTACTTTAAAACGTAGAAAAAGTCAACAAACTAAAACAGATTGAAATTCTCACCGGCCTTTCTAAGCATCCTGGTAAGCTTGCTTAAATAAGAATGCTTTTTAGCAGGTGCTTAAAAGAATTCAGTGAAGGCACCTGGTTGAGGTCAATGGGCAGGGAGTTCCACATGTAGATGCTGTCACACTAAATGAGACTTTCTTACCAATGCAGAACAGGTTGAGTAATAGAATCACTGTGTGATGGCCTGGGATTCGGACTCAGAGGCTGAACCTGAGGGATAAACAATGTACAGCAGTCACACATTCAATCAGTAGCTGAACTGGGTTCCACACAGTCACAAAATTAATTAAATAACACAGACGCAAGTGCTGAACACACACTATATTCTGTTAGTTTTCTGGAAGTGGCAATTTATGTTTTGCCAAAGCTCAAATATAGCGTGGAACTGAACAGGTTTGTGTGAATGCTGCCCTTAACTTGCATACTCTATTCTTCCTAGTTACAGGTAGGCAGTCGTGTTGGTCTGCCGTAGTCGAAACAAAATAAAAGCACCTTAGAGACCTACTAAGTTTGTTATTGGGATGAGCTTTTCTGTGCACTTAGAAGTGTATCTGAAGAAGTGTGCATGCACACGAAAGCTCATACCAATAACAAACTTCGTTGGTCTCTAAGGTGCTACTGGACGGAATTTTTTAATTCTGTTCTGCCTGTGCTGATTCGCATGGAGGGTTCTGTGTAAAAGGCCTATTATAGCTTAGGGTTACCAGACGTCCCCGGTTCCCGGGGATAGTCCCCAGATTTGCAGATCTGTCCCCGGACATATTCCGTCCCTGGAATGTCCCCAGATATGCAAATCTGTCCCCGGGAAACATGGCAGTGTCGGCCTCAGCAGCCCAGAGCCAGCCTGGTAGCGCAGTTGGCTCTGGCTGGCTTCAGGAGCTGCCCACTGCCGTGGCGCCCGCCATTCTTCCTGTGCCATGGCAGCAAGCAGCTCCTGAAGGCAGCCAGAGCCATCTGCACTACCAGGCTGGCCCCTCCTGTGCAAGGGCTGCCCGTCCGTGACTCCCAAGCCTCCCCTGATCTGTCAAAACAAAGAGGGAAGGGGGAAGGAGATTGGGGAAGACTCGGGAGTCATGGGCGGGCGGCATGCCGTTGCCCAGTTTTTTTAAAAAAAACCTGTGCATTTATGTTTCACAGGGTGCGAAAGAAGGGCTTTGCACCTTTATACAATATGCACGTGTGCTTGGGCCCAGGGTCTTTTATAATAAATAATAAATTTTTATTTATACCCCGCCCTTCCCGGTTCAAAAACCGGGCTCAGGGCGGCTAACAACAAATTTAAAACACTTTAAAACACTTAATTATAAAAGCAGCATAAAAGGCAGCATAAAAACATGAAAAACAATAAAATTCAATAAAAACAATCAAAAATCAATTAGATAACCCCCAGGGCTAGCTGACTGAATTGGTCCTACTTGGGCCAGTGAGGAGGTCAGGGGAGAATTAGCTGTGGGGTCTCAGAGCGGGTAATCTTCATAAAAAGGGGAGGGAGAGGGAAGGAAGGGGAATAAAAGATCAGGCTAAGTTCAAATTGAAAACCAGGCAAAATAGCTCTGTCTTACAGGCCCGACGGAAGGAGGTTAAATCCTGAAGGGCCCTGGTCTCATGGGACAGAGCATTCCACCAGGTTGGAGCCATCACTGAAAAGGCCCTGGCCCTGGTGGAGGATAGTCTGACTTCCTTGTGCCCGGGACCTCTAAACTATGGTTATTCATGGACCTCAAAGTCCTCTGTGGGGCATACCAGGAGAGACGGTCCCGTAGATACGAGGGCCTCACCATCCCCACTACTGACTCCCTGTGGCTACTCAGATTCATTGAAAAAAATCTGGTAACCATATTATAGCTGCCTTCTTATAGTCTCATTCGTGGATGAATTCTTTCTCCAGTGGGAGCTGCAAGCATTGCGGAAGAGAAATCAGAAATGCCAGCGGATTGGAGATCTCTGCTGAAGCCGGTGGCAAACAGGTGAGTAGGGCAGGAGAAGAGGGGATTTCGGTTGGGTGGAGAACATAAGGTTGTGTTTGTGGACACACACAACGGCGGACACACACAACAAAAGTGTGCCATAGGCAATAAATGGCAAAACAATTGGTCGAGCAACCCGGATGGAATATCGCAGCGGTCAGGTTTGGAGCTTCAATGTCCCGCAGAATAAATTGTTGAAAATTGAGGCAATGTATGCACGACTTAGTCTGCGTAAATTGCATGGGTAAAATTCTGCTTTTATTGGCATGGAAAGTTGGTTGAATGAATGAATTTTATTATTACAGTCACAGACCAGTTCCGGCTCACTTACAATATCAGGAAAATCATGAAACACAACAGGAATACATTGAATTGCAATTGGGTATAACAGTGACAATACAGATACAGCGGCAGTTAAAAATATATATTAAATCTTCATCGCTAAAATATAACCTAAAATTGTCATTTAAAACCTTAAATCAGCTTGTTCCCTAAGTTTTATGGCAGTTGCACAGAATTTGGCCACCCTTAGCGTGATCTCTAGATCCTTGTCCAGGAGTTTTAGACATTGAAATTCGGAACCCTTTGGAGATTTTTGTATAACAGGAGTGATAAATACCAAGCGTATATCTCCTTAGAAATGGCAGCGTAACAAGACATGAGAGACAATTTCTACCTCCATCAAGCTGCAGGGGCAGACTGGTTCCGCGTATGGTTTACCCTCGAATCTGCCCTGCAATAAGGCAGATGGCAGCACATGGAAAGTTGGTTTGTATTAGAGCAGGGTTTGCATTATTTGTCTAGCGCAGGATATAAACAGCTCTGTTAAAAGCCCTTTTAGGGTTGTTGGGTTTAGAGAACCCTGGGCCCCCTCTCTCAATGCTTGCTTCCCTCCTTTTGCAGAGTCCCTGGCCACGGTGACCCCAGAACCGCTCACAAACCTGCGGATGTTCACAAGGCAGCTGTTGACATAACTCTGAGTCCGGGACAGAAAGACAAAAAGTCAGCTTATTCAACAACCTCCCCGTCGAATCAGGAAACTGGTATGATAGCATTGTAAAAGCAATAAGTGCAGCAGCAGGGCAGCTTGTATAGAATTCGGCATAGAAACTGTGATTTGAACCACCTCAGCAAGTATCCAGTCCTCATTGAGGCTATCAAAAAACCTAAAAATGGGGGGTTTGTCCCTGTAGAAAGCCCAGACCCCCCACAAAAAAATGTGTCCCTGGGCACTTTGTGCTAATGCAGATTTAAGAACATAAGGAGAATTTGCTGGATCAGTGGCCCATCTGGTCTGCCATCTTGTTTTCACAGTGGCCAACCCAGTGCCTACAGAAAACCCTCAAGCAGGATTCGAACACAAGAGCCCTTTCTCCTCCTGTGGTGTCCAGCAACTGGTATTCTCCTAGGCAGTAGCCACTGATAACAATCTCTTCCATGCATTTGCCTAATCCTCTTTCAAAGCCATCCCAGTTAGTGGCAGGGAGTTCCACAGTTTAACAGTGCACGGCATGAATAAGCATTTTCTTTCATCTGAAGCAATTTCATAGCTCGCCAGTCATCTGCTAGACAGAACGTTGCACTTAGAAATATTGGACCAGCCAACCAGCAGCATCTAAGGATGCTTAAATTGATCAGCTCCATATTTTAGACATTCAGCTTCATAAAAGATGGAAGAACTGGTTTGCTGCAGTAGCCTTGGGTGCTATCAGTTTGTGTGTAGTGGAGAATTTGTGTGGTCGGGGTCTCAGAGGTAACTCTTGGTAGAATTAAGCTGTGTTGTGCCTGTTTTTCTTCCTTCATGTCCCCCCCTCCGGGTTTGGGATAGTTATTTTTAAAGAAAAAACAACAACCCATGTTATGCTTGTCTATTTGTTTTAATTCTGTTGTGTTCTTAACTTTTGGAAGTCACCCTGAGAAAGCTTTTGAAGGGTGGTGTTTGAGTTCCTTAAAATATGTAAACCTTAGGTTGAATGGGCAAATGGGCAAGATTTTTTAGGAGGTGGGATTTCCACACGGGAAGCAGGCTTGAAAAACTCATTGAGCAAACGGTTTTTCAAGATGTCTTCAGAGGAGCCCGTTTCCTGCAGGTCTACCACTTCTGTGCATGAGCGTGCGGCAAAAACCCAGAAATATACAGTATTTTTCTGCTCCAAAAGACGCATTTTTTTCCTCCTAAAAAGTAAGGGGAAATGTCTGTGCGTCTTATGGAGCGAATGCGTGGTCCCTGGAGCCGAATTGCCCAGGGGTGAAAAGCAGATTTTGTGGCTTTTTTTTTAGAAAGAGGGAAGGGGGTGTTGAAACAAAGCTGCTGAGCAGCTGATCGGCAAGTGATCAGGAGGGAGATAAGGGACTCTAGAGATAAAGGAGGCTGCCTGGGAGGGGGGAGGTAAAAGCCCATGGATCCTCAGGATTTTTGCATTGGGTCACCCCAAATTCACCATCAGATCACATAGCATGTTCATGGCTACAGCCTGCACCAAAAAAATCACACACCCACTTTTTTGTGGTTACAAAGCATGGATCCACATGGAATCTCAGGATTTTTGCATTGGGCTACCCCAAACTCACCGTCAAATCACATGTCTGTGGCCACAGCATGAACCACAAAAATCACCCATCCACTGTTTCGTTCAGAATATTTTTTTTCTTGTTTTCCTCCTCTAAAAACTAGGTGCATCTTATGGTCAGGTGTGTCTTGTGGAGCGAAAAATACGGTACTTCCGGGTTTGCCGCTTACGTATCCCGAAGTTTATGTAACTGGAAGGATACGTAAGCGGAGGTACGACTGTATATATTTTTTCATTGCAGCTTCATCAGCTGATCAGCCACCAAAGAAAAAACTGCTGGTGCCTCCTGTGGACATTTCCAGTGGCTGGAGGTCCCCCAAGCAGCAGTGGGAGGATATTGCCACAACTAAGAAGGCCGAGGGGCTGAGCCCCTCCAGGAAGGCCGTTGCGCCCGGTAGGTTTCTGCCTCCTCGCTGGACTGGCTTGTGTGTCATGCTACGCCATGGTTTAGCCTTGCCATGGAGAACCTCTGACCTGTGGGCCAAATGTCGTCTCCAGAACTCCTTTATATGGCCCTTGGTGTCATGGAATTCTACTCAATATTGATCCAGAGTAGATTCCAATGTATAGTTAGCAGAGAAACAACTTTAACACGTTGCAGGATTCCCCAAAAATAGACTAGAGGCAATTTAGGGAAGTTTTTAACGTTTGAAGTTTCATTCTGTTTTTAGTGTTGTGTTGGGAGCTGCCCAGAGTGGCTGAGGAAACCCAGCCAGATGGGTGGGGTATAAACAATTTATTTATTTATTTATTTATTTATTTATTTATTTATTTCATCCATCCAGCAGAGCTTTACTGCTACTAAAGGCAAATGAACATAATAGTCACAAATCCAATACATTCAGGACTGGCACTGTCCATAAGAAATCCAGACATAACTTAAACTTACAATAACTTATAATAAGTCTAAACCTTAACACTAAAAACATAAGGAAAAACACTTAAGGAAAAAAGAGATAGAAAGAGAAAGTGAAACCCAGACTCCTTCTGGCCTTACTTGTATAGTCAGCATGACCTTGACAGAAAGACAGGACCAGTTTAAGCCAGCTGAACTCAGCTTCTCTGAAGGAATAACCCAAACATCAGGAACCTTCTGCTTGTTTCTTTCACACAGAGAGGCTTCCAGAACCCTCTTGAATTAAGTAGAATAGGAAAGATCTCTACACATCAGATCAATACTTTCTGTACTAAGAAATGCAAACTGACACTTGGGGCCAGTGGAGTCAATCCCAGCCTTACCAAGAGACTCCAAAGATTGGACCCTCTGCATGCTAACCGAGATACAGTGGTGCCTTGGTTCTCAAACATCTTGGTTCTCAAACGCTGAAAACCCAAAAGCCCCCGTTTTCAAACATTTTTCGGAAGCCGAACGTCTGATGTGGCTGTCGGCTATTGTTTCCAGGGCGCCTGCACCAATCGGAAGCTGCACCTTGGTTTTCAAACATTTCGGAAGTCAAACGGACTTCCGGAACAGATTAAATTTGGCACTTTTGTTTTTGCTATTTATTTTGCATTTTTGAGGCTTTTTCAGTTCATTTGTTTTTGTGACTGTGTGGAACCCAATTCAGCTACTGATTGATTGATTGTGCGACTGCAGAAATGGATAAAAGCCCCCTATCCAAACAACTACCATCATCAGTGCAGGGAAGAATTTTTTTTAATTCATGGTAATTTTTTAAAATTCATGGTAAATTGCTGTTTTAGGGGTTGTTTTTAAAAGTCTGGAACAGATTCATCCATTTTGCATTACTCTCTATGGGAAAACCGCATTGGTTTTGGAACGCTTTGGTTTTGGAACGGACTTGCAGAACGGATTAAGTTTGAGAAGCAAGGTACCACTGTACAGCCCTGCAGTTCTGCATTTCCTTACCTGGTAGCAAGTCCTATCGAACGTGGTGGGGCTTGCTTCTGAGTAGACATGAACTGGGTGGTATTGCCCATCTGTGTAAGAGGCCTTCCTTTTTCCTCTCTTCGCAGTGAGGCCGTCTCCTCCTAGAGCCCTCCAGAAGTCTCTGACCGGTCAAGCGCTGTCTCCCTCAAAGGTATGGCCAGGATTGAAGAAAGGCAGTTTTGTTCAGGGGTGGGGAGGCCTCTAACCCTCATCCAGGAGCAGTGGGACTCCGAATCCCATCTGCACCCGCCGGCATGGCCAGCGGTCATGGGTGATGGAGTCTACCAGCAGGTCTTCTGCCGGCATCCCATCTCTGATGTTAGAGGTGAAGAGGCTGAGATTTGCTCGAGGCCATTGGTGTTGGCCAATATTCCATTTCTCTCTCTATATATATAAAATTAGTTTTTTAACATATCATTTTCAACAACTATTAAGCATACTTTTATATCTTATACAACTTTTTTGACTTCCATCAATCACCTCTGAAAATTTTCCAATCTTTTCACTTAATTTACATTTCTTACTTTCACTATTACATTTAAATATCATAACTAATGTCTCTCTTCTTTCTCTTCTTTGCAATGTTTCATATATTTCTCCCTACAAAACTTCTTGTAGTCCTACTAGCTTGGCAGGGGGTTGGACTCGATGGCCCTTGTGGTCTCTTCCAACTCTATGATTCTATAATTTGTTGATTACAGTTGCTCTTCAAATAGTTTGTATATTTCTTCCAATCTTCTGTAAATCTCTGGTCCCGCAGGTTTCGAATACTTCCTGTCATTTTATCCAATTCTGCGCAGTCCATTAATTTTGTCGGCCATTCTACTTTCGTCGGTACTGTTTCTCAGCCCGACCTGCCTTGCAGGGTCGTTGTGCGGAACAGAAGGTGGCGGACTCTCCTTTACTGGAGGGTTTGAACACAAGACAGGCAGCCAACTGCTAGGGATTCTTGCAGAGGGGGTTGGTCTAGATTTCCCTTGGGGGTCCCTTAAAGATAAAGGTAAAGTGACCCCTGACCATTAGGTCCAGTTGTTACCGACTGCGGTTGCGGTGCTCATCTCACTTTATTGGCCGAGGGAGCCGGCGTACAGCTTCCAGGTCATGTGGCCAGCATGACTAAGCCGCTTCTGGCGAACCAGAGCAGCGCACGGAAACGCCGTTTACCTTCCCGCTGGAGTGGTACCTATTTATCTACTTGCACTTTGACGTGCTTTCAAACTGCTAGGTGGGCAGGAGCAGGGACCGAGCAACGGGACCTCACCCCGTCGCGGGGATTCGAACCGCCGACCTTCTGATCAGCAAGTCCTAGGCTCTGTGGTTTAACCCATAGCACCACCCGCGTCCCTTTGGGGGTCCCTTACAGCTCTGCAATTCTGTGAGGATAATGTGGAGGAAGAGAACCGGATGGTTGTGCTCCGAGGTCCCTCCTTAACGGTAAGGATTATATTGTCGTATGACGTGCAGGATAAAGTACGGCTATTTTTTTTCCATTTCAGTGCCGCCCAGACTATATCCCCGAGGAGGAAATCCAGAAGGAAGTCCGGCAGATTGAGAAGGATTTGGACAAGCTGGAGCTCAAAGGGGTGGAGATGGAGAAGCAGCTGAGGAAGTGCGAGGGAGGTGAGGCGGGTCCAGGTGTCTTCGGGGCGGAGAGGCGACTGCGGTCCCCCCCCCCCCCGCGGGACTAATTATTCTTAGTATGGGATACAGTGGTACCTTGGTTGTGAGTCGAGGACCCTCCACCCTCATAGCATTATAATAAGACACAAAGACACATTATTTTTGGTTAATGGGCAAAATAACTTTATTGGTTACAGCATGGGAGTAGTATTGGCTTAGGCATTGGATAAAACAGCAATACCTGACTCCACCCCGCTCAGCAGGGAGTCATTTCAGGGTTAACAGCCAGTGGGAGGAGTTTGTTGATGCAAATACAACTGGAAACTCCCCCATGACGTCACCGGGGGTCATGCCATGGCCCTAGCCACCAGCAGGGCATCGGACAGGATCCACAACTGCTGGATTCCTTTAAGGGAATACCCAAAAGAGGAGGGGTAGATGATGGCTCATAGCCAATCCTCCAACACAGCACACATATTCCAATGCCTAACCGCCAATACCAGAAAGTTGTGACGAATTGCTACGAGGTAGGTGGAAAAACCAAGAGGCTGGTGTCAATTTGCCAAATGGATAAAAAAAGACCTACCAGGCCCCTTGGGCAACCAAGGCAACCAACCAAAGTCCATAGCAAGGTCAATTTGCATAGGAAACTGACCTAAAGGGAGGGAGGGAGGGAGGGCGGGAGATCCGACGCGAGCAGGAACAGACTGGGGACACAGCGCTGCCGTGGCTGTTTAAATGCAGCTAACCCCGCCCACCAGCCAGCCCTATTGGCCGGCTGAAGGGCTTGGTCGCGTCAGCGGGGCCAATCAGGAGCAGGGAGCTGAATAAGCCTGTACAATGTTTATTGCTTTCATTTTATGGATCAATGGTTTCATTTGATAGTAAAATTCATGTTCCATGGCTGTTTTAGGGGCTGTTTTTAAGTCTGGAACGGATTAATCCGTTTTGCATTGCTGTCCATGGGAAAGCATGCCTTGGTTTTGGAACGCTTTAGTTTTGGAACGGACTTGCGGAACGGATTAAGTTTGAGAACCAAGGCACCACTGTATATGAAATGTTGAAGCTTTTCCTTTGGGACGCTGCCCATGGTTTGCTTGGCGGGGTCCGAGATGTCTCCCCCATTCAAGCCCCCAATTGGCTTAGTTCTAAGATTTCTATATTCCCGGAAGTCAGGGTTGATCAATCCTCTGGCAGCCTCCGAAGCGAAGAGCTCAGAGGTTTCTTTGGTCTTGTGTGTGCAGATGAGAGCGAGGATGCCCTGATGGTGGAATGGTTCAAGCTGATCCACGAAAAACAGCTGCTGTTGCGGCGGGAGTCTGAGCTGATGCACAAGTAAGTGAAACCGGAGAATTGCAGAATCGTGGAGGGGCACCCAGGGGGCCGTCAGGAGTTCAGCCTACACTCGAGTACGACCCTGGCAGAGACACATGCCCGACTGGCATGTTCTCTCCCTCCTGATCAATCGTTCGGGAGCTTCATAAGCTTTCTTCAGCCCGAACATCACAGCGACCGATGCCAACCGACACCGGCACACTTAGGGATCCGCAGAGTCTTTGCAGCTTGCTTAACAGACCTCAGCAACTCAGCATTTTGGCTAATCTACTTTATTTACGGGACGCAGGTGGCGCTGTGGGTTAAAGCCTCAGCGCCTAGGACTTGCCGATCGAAAGGTCGGCGGTTCGAATCCCTGCGGCGGGGTGCGCTCCCGCTGCTCGGTCCCAGTGCCTGCCAACCTAGCAGTTCGAAAGCACCTCCGGGTGCAAGTAGATAAATAGTAGTAGTAGATGAAAGACAACAATCCCATGACTGCAATCACGGAGCAGGAATTCTAACAGGGTCATCCCGTCCAGTCCCCTGCAATGCAGGATCAGATCGCAGCTAAGGTCTGGAAAAGTTTGCCCATTTCTCAGCGGGGGCGGGGTGGGGGGTGATGGGAAAGTGGCTGCAAAGATGGTATTTGGCCTGTCAGCTGATATCCTCCCCTCTGCTGGATTTTTGAAATCTGGCAGATTATTGATGTGTTTATAACCGTATTCACATACTGCTCTTTACTAAAAAAAAATGAAAACAAGAAGGACTAGAGTGGCTTAGAAGAATTGCACATTCAAAACCATACAATGGAAAGCACAAAAAGATGTTTAAAGAGCCATCGTGCTGTTAGTGGCTTAAGTGTTGGACTAGGACCAGAAAGAGACCAGGGTTCAAATCCTCCCATCAGTCATGGAGGGACTCACTTTGGGGGCCAGTCTCTGCCTCGCAGCCTAACCCACCTCACAGGGTTGCTGTGAGGATAAAATGAGGAGGGGGAGAATTTGAGGAACTTGAAGGGGAGGGGATGCTAGGTGACACAGATAGGGTGCAAGAGAGTCGAAATGGGAAGATGGAAAATAGTCATACCATGGGCAAAATTTCTTGATCGTGGCCAAGTTGTTTTGATGCTTGATATCATTTCTCGCTAACCTTCCTCCCCCTCCTTTCTTTGGAAACCGACAGGATGAACCAGCAGAAGCTGGAGGAAAAGCAGTGGGACATCGAGAGCGAGCTAAGGAGCCTCATGAGCAAATCTGGTGGGTCCTCCGCCTTTCTCTAGAGACTCTTTTTTAAGAAAGTGTTTTCCCCTTCCCTATGCTCTGATCCAGTACAGGTGACTCGCGTCTTGTGCTGCTTTCACTTTGTGCAGGTGAAAAATACATACATACACACATACATACATACATACATCTTCTTCTTTGGCGATCCCTCGTAGCCAAGTAAGATTGTCTTCCATGAACACAATCTTAACAATGAGTCTGTGACTGTGGAGGTCAATTCTGGATCCACACGTCCTTCCACAGTGGAGACATAGGTTTCCGGGCGGTAGTTGATCATGGTGAGGGTTTGCCAAATGTGCCTTCCTCTTAGCACATTTCTCCCTTGCGTTCTGAGTTCGAGTGTCTTCAAAGTCCACAACACCTTTGGTAAAGGCTATTCTCAAACTAGAGCACTCGCAGGCCAGTTTTTCCCAACTGTCAATATTTATTCTACATTTTTTAAGATTTGCCTTGAGACAGTCTTTAAACCTCTTTTGTTGACCGCCAACATTACGCTTTCCATTTTTAAGTTCAGAATAGAGTAGTTGCTTTGGAAGACGATCATCAGGCATCAGCACAACATGACGCAGTCCAACAAAGTTGATGTTGAAGAATCAGTGCTTCAACACTGGTGATCTTTGCTTCTTCCAGTACACTGGCATTAGTTCACCTGTCTTCCCAAGTGATATGTAAGATTTTTCAGACACACCATTGATGGAATCTTTTGAGGAGTTGGAGATGGCGTTTATAAGTGGTCCATGTTTCACAAGTATATAGTAAGGTTGGTAGTACAATAGCTTTGTAAGCAAGCGTTTTGGTTTCCCTGCGAATGTCTTGGTCCTCAAACATGAAAGCGGCACTCACAGAGCTCAGGCGAAACATACGTATATGGAGAGCAGGGGAACCAAAGCCTCATGGAAGCTACAAGTTGCCTGCACATTTTGCCAGGAACAGCAGCTCCACTGTCCGTCAGACATTGTGGGGGGCCAGATTATATTTTTTTGGGGAAATGAACAAATTCCTATGCCCCACAAATAACCCAGAGATGCATTTTAAATAAAAGGACACATTCCGCTCATGTAAAAACACGCTGATTCCCGGACTGTCTGCGGGCCGGATTGAGAAGGCGATTGGACCGGATCCGGCCCCTGGGCCTTAGGTTGCCTACCCATGTTATAATGTCTTGGGACCTTGGGGTCAAGGACAGGTGATAAATTTATTATAAAATTATTATTTATTACAACTAATTAACCTCCTTCTAAAGCACCACCTCAAGGCGATCTACACATAAGGTAAAAAGAAAATTAAAGTTCAAAACACAGCAGCAGCAAATGCATTTAAAACATGACTGGAACTCTAACAAGCGGACACTCATGATCTACTGGGTGAATAAGGGGCAAGACCGACTCGCTCAGTCCGTGGCTTCCTCTGTACTCCCATGTCTTCCTCCATTCCTTCCTGGCTTCATCTCATTCTGTTCCTTTCGCTAATCCTCCATTGGCGCATTCATCCTGTCAGTTTTCTTTTCCGTTCTCCTGCCGTCACTGTCGCCACTCGAATCCAGGACACGGGGACGGATGTTCGCTTGCCTTCCCTCTTGGCAAGCCCTGCCAGCCACCTCCCCGCCCCGCCCCCACTGCCACTGCCCCACTCACAGCTGTGTGGATATTTCGTGAGCCAATTAATGGCAATGGCCTGCCCCATTTTCTCTTCCCCCTGTTGCTCAGAGTTCTCGAAGACGCCCAGGGAGAAGGCCCGTGAGGAGGAGCTGCTGACGTTGTATGTGGCCACGGTCAACGACCGGAATAAAATCGTGGAGGACCTGGATGAAGACCGACTCAGGTGTGCAAAGGGCTTTCAGGCAGGGAGTGGGGGAGAAGGTCGTGGTTGTGCATTGCCTTGACTCTGTTGCCTATCCCTCACCATCCTGGAAAAAAAAGGACAAGTGAGGTACTGTAGAGTTATGTCCTGGACCCATTGTTGTTTAACTGTCAGACTTCAGGGAATCGGCTTTCTCCCTGTCCGCTGCCCACCCGGCAGCAGATAAGTAGAACAAAGGGAAAGGAGCCTTCTTACCAGTTAGAAACTTTAACGACCACAGTGAGAGAACAAATAACCCATCTCCTAGAATGGTGGTGCTCCCATTTAAGGATTACACCCCCTTAATCTACATCACTCCAACGTCTTGTAATCTGAGTTAGTCCCCTCTGCTTTCTGTTCAGCCATTGTCTCAGCCCTTCTTGACCTTGGGGAGAGCGGACGAATGCTTTCCAGAGACAGTGGATCTGTTAACCCTCTATCTCCCAAAGTCTCTTCTCCTGGCTGTTCCCCACCCAGCATTTCTCAGCTTCTGCCTTCTGAACTACGTCCCTCTGCAAACCACTCTTCCAAATCTATACTGCCCTCCTGCTCCTGGGAAGATTCTGGATCCTGACCAGGGCGAGGGGGAGGCTCCCACCTTTCTTCCTCGGTGCTGCCCTCCTCCGCACGGTCCCCGACATCAACGTCTTTGTAAGGAATGAAGGGGATGACCATCAGATTTGCAGATGGCCCCAAACTGAGAGGGATAGCTAATACTGCAGAAGACAGAATCAGAATTCCAAAAGGCTGTAACAAATTACAGAATGGGAATCACGGTGATCGGCGCTGGGTCATCCGTGTTCTGCAACGTAACCGTATGCAAAGTGTGCAAACCGTATGCAAAGAATGCATGGCTTGGTTTGCATAATCTGTGCTGGCTGCAGAAACCGACTTTTATTGGCACAGAAAAGTTGTTGACTTAAGGACAGGTGGGGCAGTGGAATAATAATAATAATAATAATAATAATAATAATAATAATAATAATAATAATAATATTTGTACCCCGCCCATCTGGCTGGGTTTCCCCAGCCACTCTGGGCGGCTTCCACAGAGACAAAAAATACACTAAAATGTCACACATTAAAAACTTCCCTGAACAGGGCTGCCTTAAAATGTCTTCTGAATGGCAGGTAGTTGTTTATCACTTTGACATCTGGTGGGAGGGTGTTCCACAGGGTGGGGGCCACTACCGAGAAGGCCCTCTGCCTGGTTCCCTGTAGCTTTGCTTCTCTCAATGAGGGAACTGCCAGAAGGCCCTCAGAGCTGGACCTCAGAATGATGGGGGTGGAGATGCTCCTTCAGGTATACTGGGCTGAAGCAGTTTAGGGCTTTTAAGGTCAGCACCAACACTTTGAATTGTGCTTGGAAACGTACTGGGAGCCAGTGTAGGTCTTTCAAGACCGGTGTTATGTGGTCTCGGCGGCTGCTCCCAGTCACCAGTCTAGCTGTCGCATTCTGGATTAGTTGTAGAAGAAGACCCCTGGAGGGGCACTGCCAGTCACTGAAGACAGACCTGAGCTAGATATGGCCCCAGGACTCAGTGCAAGTCATCTTGCAGTCCTGAGGGAGATACCTCCCCACATGTAAGAAGGCAGGAACTGAACTCGGGGCCTTTGACATGCAAAGGTGATGCTCTGCTGCTGAACTCGGACCCCTCCCATCCTCTCCAGTCTTGGCATTTCAGGGCTCTGTCGGTTCCTCCCTTCCCTGTGTAGGAGTGGAAAAGGCTGCAAAGTTGGGCTGGCTGCCTCTTCTTTCCGTTTTTGCCTCCCTGTTCCTGGTTTTCCTGTTTCTCAAGAGGAAGCCCCTTCAGGAAAAGGAGGCAGGACTTCTTAATAGAGGGCCCTGCGTTGAGGAAGCCCTCTTTGGCCTCAGCGTTTTCTGAGAACGGCCAACAAGCTCCCACGGTGGGTCTTTACTGGCTCCTTCTGCCAATCGAGGTTCATAGGGTCCGGCTCCTTGGCAAGCCTTTTGGAGTAATTAGGAACCGTCTTAGTTTCTGGCTGCTGTTTCTTTGTCGGTCCAGGTCTTTTCGCTCCAAGCTCTGAAAGGACTTGCTGACTAGGCAGGTGGGGAAGAGACTGCATTGCCAGCCTGGTATTTCTCTCCCCTGCTGCCCCCCAACCCCCCAAAAAAACTTTCTGTGAACCAAATCAAAACTTTGCTGAGTTAAACCGAAGGGCTTGCTTCAATTGAAAAAGGCTTGCAAATGAGTGTCAGGGCGGAGGCGAGGGTCCCTGCTGGGTCTCTGCTTGAGTCTCTGCTCGCCTCTTTGGACGAATGAGCAGAACAGGAACTCATGCATGATGACAATGGGCAGCCTCCTCTGGGAAACAAATCATCCTCCGATAGAAGAATGATCTGATCATTTGCGCCACAGAGACATGGCAGAATTAGCCAGTCCCAGCAACAGTTGATTGCAAAGAGGCACGACTGCTGTAGGGAATCATGCAGAGAGGCGGTAGACAACCTCCTCTTTGCCCCCTGCCTCCTTGATTAGTTTTTTGAGGAGATGGCTTCCTTGATAGAAACGGGGGAGAGGGGAGGAGCTGAAAGGGTAGAATGCGCTCTGCTCCTTTGAAAGGTAGGGTCTGGCTTGGCTGAGCTGAGCCAAGGGTCATACCTGACCTTTATGAAGCCAAGAGTCCTCATCTCTCTAAGTTGCATAGTTCAGTGCGCTGTTCTCCATAGCGTTCCAGCTGCTGAAACATCTGGAGTGCATTCTCTCCCCTCCCCGCTTTCAACTGTCTGTCTTTCCTTCCTCAGGGAAATTGAAGAAGATGAAGTGATAGCGGCCATGATCCAGAAGCTTGGTAAGCCTGATCTGCGATATTTTTTTGGGGGGGAGGGGGGAAGCCTCGTCCTTGGATAAGACCAGATGTGCTGGGTCAGATCTGGACCACATTCACAACACACATTTAAAGCAATATCAATCAGTCATTTTATCTGCATGCTGCCTTTCCAAAGTTCAAACCATGCTCAAGGAGCAGCTTACAACATATATACATGGTACACAGCCTGCTTAAACAATCTCCACATAAATCGTGAGATCCAAAAGAAAGATGCAAAAACTTCCTGCAACAACTTCTCCGTAGCAATACAGTGGTGCCTCGCAAGACGAAATTAATCCGTTCCGTGAGGCTCTTCGTATAGCGGTTTTTTCGTCTTGCGAAGCAAGCCCATTGACAGTTTAGCGGATTAGCGCTATTAGCGGTTTAGCGGCTTTTAGCGGATCAGCTGATAAGCGGCTTAGCGGCTTAGGGAAAGGGGGGAAAGGGGAAAAACCCGCAGGAACTCGCAAGACATTTTCGTCTTGTGAAGCAAGCCCATAGGGAAATTCGTTTTGCGAAGCGCCTCCAAAACGGAAAACCCTTTTGTCTAGCGGGTTTTCTGTCTTGCGAGGCGTTCGTCTTGCGGGGCACCACTGTACAGTGGATGCTCGGGTGGCAGACATGATCCATGCAGGAGGCATGTTCGCAACCCGCAGCGGATGCGCGGGTTGGGATTCGACGCTTTTGCACATGCGCAAAGCGAGATTTAGCACTTCTACGCATGTGCGATCGCCAAAACCCGGAAGTAACCCGTTCCTATACTTCCGGGTTTGGGCGCGTCCGTAAACATGCAACCTGAAGCGTCTGTAATCCGAGGTATGACTGTAATCTGTTTGGCAGCCTCAGGTTTTGCAGCTGGAGTCAATCCGGGCCGTAGGAGGAAACTAGAGCAATAGAAGCCCAGATGGTGTTCTCCATGTGGTGGTGTTGGCCTCCAACTCCCATCAGCCCCCAGCCAGGGATGACGGGAGTTGTAGCAGGCGCCATGCAGCCCAGCGGCGTAGCGTGGGTTGTCAGCACCCGGGGCAAGGCAAGTAATTTGCGGCCCTAACCTCTAACCTGCCGCCACTGCCAGCTTCTTATTGCTGCTGCCTGGGCTGGGGTATTTACGGTAAGGTAGCCATGGCGGCGGCGGGTCCGTGTCAGGTGATCTGAGGTGAGTTGCCGCGGGCGCTGCCACCCAAACGACGCCACTTGCCCGGTGGAGGAGGGCAGAGAGGCAAGGAAAATGCAACATGGCCCAGCAGCTGCAGCAGCGGAGGCGGCGGCGGGGCTGTGAGGAGGGGCTGCCTGGCGCGCCCTCCGTGGCCCTGACGCACGGGGACCGCGGCGAGCGCTGAGAGCCGCTGCCTGCTGGACGACTTCAGCCCAGACGCGCGCACAGCTCGTCGGTTCTGCGAGAAATGGGGCTCTGCTACAGCCTGCACCCGAGGCTTTTCGGCGACTCCGCAGGCAGCGAGTGAGCCCCCCCAGATGTTGCGCCCGGTGCGGCCGGCCCCGCCCTGCACCCCCACACTACGCCACTGATGCAGCCTGTCCCTCCCATAGATAACAACCTTCCTGGTCTGAGGAGTCAAGTGATCTTGGGAATCCAGTCTTGAGTCCTTTCCTGCATTTACACTCCATAATCTATCACACCCCTTGATCGCAACCACATCTGCACTCTTGTTCAGTTATGCAAAGGTGTGTACAGTGGTACCTCAGGTTAAGAACTTAATTTGTTCTGGAGGTCCGTTCTTAACTTGAAACTGTTCTTAACCCGAAGCACCACTTTAGCTAATGGGCCTCCTGCTGCCGCCATGCCACCATCATGCAATTTCTGTTCTCATCCTGAAGCAAAGTTCTTAACCCGAGGTACTATTTCTGGGTTAGGGGAGTCTGTAACCTGAAGCGTCTGTAACCCGAGGTACCACTGTATTGTTTTTATCGCCCTCTGTAGATGTGCCCCGTAACACCCAGGAAAGCGAAAAGAAGAAAACGAAATTCGGCTTATTCCATATGTTGAAGATAAAGAACTAGGCAGAAGAGTGAAGTATCTTTGGAGAGACGGAGAGTCCGTTTGCTGTTGGTGATGGAGTAGCCATTCCGTTTCTGTTTTCTGCTTTAGGAGAGTAAAAGCCAGTTGGCCAAAAAAAGGAAAGAAAGAAGAAAAAAGGAAGCTGAAGAATCGAACAAGGGGTTTATTCAAAACCTGGAAAGTGGACAGTCAGGGATGGAGTGTCCCTGGTCCAGATCCGCAAACTGAACAGGCCTTGAAAGCCAAGTTGATGGACTCATTGGCATCATTTGGAGAGCAAATGTGATCATTGGCTGGTATTTCTCTGTACACTAGTCTGTCTTGAGAATCCTAGTCCAGCCTAGGGCAATTCAGGAACTCTGTTTAGGACCAGTTTCTCCCTCCTCTGCTACCAAGAGAGTACAGTGGTGCCTTGGTTCTCAATCTTAATCCGTTCCGGAAGTCCGTTCCAAAACCAAAGCATTCCAAAACCAAGGCGCACTTTCCCAAAAAAAGTAATGCAGAATGGATTAATCCGTTCCAGACTTTTAAAAACAACCCCTAAACCAGCAATTTAACATGAATTTTACTATCTAACGAGACTATTGATTCATAAAATGAAAGCAATAAACAATGTACTGCAGTCACACAATCAATCAATCAATATCAGTAGCTGAAATGGGTTCCACACAGTCACAAAACAAAAAAGCCGCAAAAACGAAAACCCTAATAAATAGCAAAAACAGACAGACCTCAGTGCGCCACTCAAAACGGAAGCGTGGCACTCAATTTGGAAGCGTAACACTCAAAATGGAGCACATTCGGCTTCCAAACTAAGTTTGCAAACTGGAGCACTTACTTCTGGGTTTGCAGTGTTTGAGTTCCAAGTTGTTTGAGTACCAAGGCGTTTGAGAACCAAGGTACCGCTGTAATTGGGCATGGATGTAGAGCTGCCAGAAGCCTTGTGGCTCCCCCAAAGAATTCTGGGAAGTGTAGTTTGTTAAGGGTGCCGAAGGCTCTTAGGAGGCCCCTATTCCCCTCTCAGGGCTACAATCAACAGGATTGCAAAACCACTCTGAGCCAGGTTCACACCACACATTAAAGCACTATCTTACCTCTTTAAACAGCCGTGGCTTCCCCTGAAGGATTATGGGAGCTGTGGGTTTGTTGAGGGGCGCTGAGAGTTCTTAGGAGCCCTCCCCCCGCACGCTACATTTCCCAGAGTGGTTCAGCAACGGTCACCATACATTTAAAACACTGTCATAGACCCTTAAATATTTAAGCTTCCCCTAAAGAAATCTGGGCATTGTAGTTTGTTCAGGATGCTGGGATCCCTTCCCAGAACTACAATTCCAAGATTTCCCTGGGAAGAGGGAGACACTCTGGGAATCGTAGCTCTGGGAGTGGCAGTGCCAGATTTACGTATAAGCTAAACAAGCTATAGCTTAGGGCCTCCCAGTCTCTTGGGCACCCCGAAAAAATTAAAGGAAAAAAAAACACCTGGATGTACATTTCCAAAATATAAGATAAAAAACAGTTAAAATAAAACCGACATACAGTAACAGTGTTTTGTGTTGTGTAGGCTCCTATGATGTAAGTAATAGCAGCCTGCTAGCCTGCTCCCTAAAGTATCACTGGTTTGCACCTGTCTATATATAGGGTGCCTACATTCTGCATGGACTGGCTGCATGGCCACATGTGCAAATGGCTTGAGATACCTATTAAAAGTAAAGGTCCAGTTGCGGACGACTCTGGGGTTGTGCGCTCTTCTTACTCTGTAGGCCAAGGGAGCTGGCGTTTGCCCGCAGACAGTTTTTCCGGATCATGTGGCCAGCATGACTAAGCCGCTTCTGGCGAACCAGAGTAGCTCACGGAAACGCTGTTTACCTTCCCGCCCGAGTGGTACCTATTTATCTACTTGCACTTGACGTGCTTTCAAACTGCTAGGTTGGCAGGAGCAGGGACCGAGCAACGGGAGCTCACCCCGTCGCGGGGATTCGAACTGCCGACCTTCTGATCGGCAGGCCCTAGGCTTTGTGGTTTAGACCGCAGCGCCATCTGTGTCCCATAAGATACCTGTTAGGTCCATAAATTACCATATAGCATATATTCAAGACAAAAAACAGTGGTGATTTGTTGTTGACAAAGGACAGCTGGACATATAAAAGACCCCATTACCTTCAGTAGCTTAGGGCCACATCAAACCTAAATCCGGCCCTAGGGAGGGGAATAGAAGCCTCCTGACAGCTCTTGGCACCCGCAGCAAACCACGCAGTTTCCAAAATTCCGGGGGGGGGGGTGAGCCTTGGCTGTTTTTAACACGCTGTCCTTATGCCAGACCCCTTCATGTGTCAAGCAGAGAGGAGGGTGGCTTTAACTGGGGGGGGGGCGCTGCTGAATTGGGCTTGGCTATGCATACCAGGCGCAGAGCACCCATATAGAAACAGCTCCCCCCACCCCACCAGTTAGAACGGGAAGGGGGCCTGCTTGTTGGACTAGATGACCTTTGGTGTCCCTTTCAATTCCACAATTCTGTGATTCTGTGTGTGGAGAGACCAACTGGCTGCAAACATTTCCTTCTAACCACTAGGTGGCAGCGCAGCTCTCAGCAAGCTGGTTTGCCCAAAGCATCACGGACCAGTTGACTTTTCCTTCTTTTCAAAATAAACCTCAGGAAGTTGTATTAAAGACAGAAGGGAGGGGTGGGGAAAACAAATAAGGGAAATTTGTTCTTTTCATATATATATATATATATATATATATATATATATATGAACGACAACATCCAAACATGCACGCCCGTGTAGCTAGCCGGTTGCTCCCGCAATGGGCTTCCCTTTTGCACTTGTTTGTATTAAATCGAGAATGATTTAAACGGTGCCGGTTTATATAACGTGGCTTTGCTTTGGTGGCTCGGGGGAAGAAATGGCCTTTTCCCTCATCTGAATTTCACCTGGTGTTTATATTGGCAGCCAAGGGAGAGGACTTTGGGCAAGTAAATAATATTAATAAAAAAGGGGACAGGCGGGTGTTGTTGTTTTTTTAAAGTGGGGGACCTTTGATTGTTCCTCTTTCTTTTTAAAAAGTAAGTCTGTGGCCAGTTCAGGTCTGCTGGTGGGGATGATGCTCTCATAATCCAGTTAAATATTTTGAATAGGACCACGTAGCATTTTTCATGGGAGTGCCTGCTAAGGTTTCCCCTGCCTATTCTTAGCTACAGGATCCTTCTCAAGACCAGGAGTTTGCAGATCTATTTCCATTTTTTTAAAAAAAATTTTTGTGAGGTGGGTTGGGAATTGTGCAGAGTTAATTCTCAAAGGCCTATGAAGGGCTCCCATCTCCTTTTGACACCATGCCTTTAAAGTGTTGTGGGACCATTTCAAACAGTCATGTCTCCCCCCGCCCCAGAGAATTCTCCATCAAATTTGTGCATACAGAAATTGGGAGGATCATTTCAACCCATTTCTCTGGGAAAGATTGTCCCAACGGTTTCTGAAATACTTGATTGTCACTTACAGATAGGTAGCCGTGTTGGTCTGCCATAGTCAAAACAAAACAAAAATCCTTCCAGTAGCACCTTAAAGACCAACTAAGTTAGTTCTTGGTATACCAAGAACTAACTTAGTTGGTCTTTAAGGTGCTACTGGAAGGAATTTTTTTTGTTTTGATTGTCACTTGTACAACTTGCGTACAGTGAGATTACCCGAGCACCCCCCACTCAGCTCTCTTACTGACACACACACACACACCAAAACCAAAAGTCAGTTGCCCTGTTGTTATCTTTTCATTCAGCAGCCTAACAGCCCATGGATAGAAGCTGTTCTTTACCCCTTTGGAGTGACTAATCATGCTTCTATATCTTCTGCCTGAGGGCAGGAGATCAAGAAAGTGCCGGCCAGGGTGTGAATCATCCCTGAGAATTTTCCTCACTCTCCTGAGGCAACGTTCTTCTGCAGTGTCATCCAGCGGATTCACGGGACAGCCCATAATATCTGGGGAGTGGGGCTCACCATTTGCAGAAGCAGAGCTTCTCCCCCTGCAAAAAAGGGTTTGGGGTTTTTTTTTGTGCCATAGCTGCAAGGAGGGTCAGAAATTGTTGACTGCCCAACTGCACTTTTGCAACTGGATGGAACCATGGTGGAGTGGGTGGGAGTTGGAACGGTGGATATACCATAAAAACAGACAATAATATTCAGAAGAGATTCTGCAAAGTGGCCTTAATCTTTGACAGGCATAGGCAACCTCGGCCCTTCAGATGTTTTGGGACTACAAATCCCATGTTCCCTAGCTAACAGTGGTCAGGGATGATGGGAATTGTAGTCCCAAAACATCTGGAGGGCCATGGTTGCCTATGCCTGTTCTTTGAGGTGAGACAAAGAGAAACCTGACATTTTCTCAGAAAAACAACTTTGGGGAAATTTTGACTTGGCAATAATATGATTTATTTGGGACTATTTAATGCCCCACCTCTCCGCCGCACACACAAGCCTTTAAAAAGCCCTGGGAATTGATTGCAAAGCCCTCCAACATTTCTCCAGTGAAAATAGGGATATCCGGCGCTATTTTTCTAGAAAAAGAGGTTCTGGAGCTCACCTTGTTCTCTTATGATGGCAATGGTGCTCACCTGAGAGCTGCTGGAACTGAGTTCTGGTGAGTTCTAGCTGGGGGGAAAAGCCCCAGGGATGTCCAATTCCATACCCTCCAACATTTCTCCAATGAAAATAGAAATGTCCTAAGGAAAAGCAAGGAGTTTTCTTGGCAGGGATACTGGAGTGGCTTGCCGGAGGTCACTGGTCCAATCACTTCCTGGCTGATAGAAGGGGAATAAATAGAGGCAGTGAGAGATTTTACTTTCTTGGGCTCCATGATCACTGCAGATGGTGACAGCAGCCACGAAATTAAAAGACGCCTGCTTCTTGGGAGAAAAGCAATGACAAACCTAGACAGCATCTTAAAAAGCAGAGACATCACCTTGCCGACAAAGGTCCGTATAGTTAAAGCTATGGTTTTCCCAGTAGTGATGTATGGAAGTGAAAGCTGGACCATCAAGAAGGCTGATCGCCGAAGAATTGATGCTTTTGAATTCTGGTGCTGGAGGAGACTCTTGAGAGTCCCATGGACTGCAAGAAGATCAAACCTCTCCATTCTGAAGGAAATCAGCCCTGAGTGCTCACTGGAAGGACAGATCGTGAAGCTGAGGCTCCAATACTTTGGCCACCTCATGAGAAGAGAAGACTCCCTGGAAAAGCCCCTGATGTTGAGAAAGATGGAGGGCCCAAGGAGAAGGGAACGACGTCGGACGAGATGGTGGGACAGTGTTCTCGAAGCTACCAACATGAGTCTGACCAAACTGCAGGAGGCAGTGGAAGATGGAAGTGCCTGGCGTGCTCTGGTCCATGGGGTCACGAAGAGTCGGACTCAACTAAATGACTAAACAACAACAAAGGAAAAGCAGGACATTCTGGGATCAGATCAGGAAACTGGGATGGCTTCTTAAATCTGGGACTGTCCCTGGAAAATAGGGTCTGGGCAGCCCAGGCAGCCATGTTGGGAGATGGGGATCCAACTGTGAGATAGACCCAACCAGAAGAGTTTGCTAGGGCTATGTGCTCAGGCCTTGGCACATCAAGAGATGACATGGGGCATCATCTATGTGGTTGGCACATAACACAAAGCCTCCAGATTGGCCAGGCCTTGCAGGATCAGACCAAGGGCCCATCTAGTCCAGCATCCTGTTCTCACAGTGGCCAACCAGATGCCCATTGTGGGAAGCCAGCCAGCAAGACCTGGGTGCAATAATGCTGTCCACACTTGGGAATCCCGGCAACTTGTATTCAGAAGCATAGCAGAGGAAGAACACTGAGCCATCACAGCTTTTGATAGTCTTCTCCAGGCTAAGAGTGTTCTTTGCTGTCTCCACCCTGCAATGAAGTAGAGAAGCAGAAATGCAACTTGGCCAATGAGCAAAGGCATTTGTCCTGGCGAGGTTGTGGCAGGAGAAGGCCTTGATCCGCTGCGCGATGCTCCTGGGAAGTTTCGCAGACCCTCCAGACAACAGCCCAGGACTGACGTGAGTCTGAAACTGACAAGGCTTAACTGGGCGTCTCATCTTGAAACTCCCGATTTCTGGGCCGGTTGGAGGAGCTTACTGGATGCATATCAAAGCCTTCACGCAAATTGTGGCGGCGTGATGGAGGTCTAGAGTGAAAGTGATAAGACCCATATCAAGGGAATAACTTAATTAACCGGTCTTGATCAAAGAACTGCATGGATTCAATAGCCCAGTTTCGAGAGCTAAATGAGGACATTTAAAGAAACTCTACTTGACTGCATTATCAATTTTCCTGGCCAAAGAGCTTTGAAGTAGAATTAAGCAGGGACAGGAAATTGTCCCCCCCCCACCCCAGCTTCATCGGCTGCCAAGTGGCTCTGTGTTTCACTAGCAAAGGGATACTTGAGATCATCAGAAGCGCAGTTCAATGGGCAAACAGATTGCATGCGCAGCCTCACCGAGATAGACCACGAAAGCCAGGAGTCTCTTATCATCGTTTGTCACCAAAGAGAACCAACGTTTATAGCAAGCCATCCACCTGGGCACCTGGGAAAGTCATATGCGCTCATCCCAGGCGAGTTGCTAATTGCAAGGGGGCATTGGAACCAGAGTTGGCAGGATTCATGGATTCAGAAGGATCAGTCCTTGGCAAATCCAGAGACAGACACTTGGTCTGGCAAGCTTAGTATTGCCTGCATGCATTGTTTCAGGGCTGCATGGAGACACCAGAAGCTGAATCTGGGATCTTTGGCAAATGGAGCATGTGGTCTGCCACTGAGCTAGGAAAGGATCTCCGGCTGCAGGACTTGGAAAGATGGGCGACTCTGGGGTTGCGGTGCTCACCTCGCTTTCAGGCCGAGGGAGCCGGCGTTTGTCCACAGACAGCTTTCCGGGTCATGTGGCCAGCATGGCTAAACAACCTCTGGTGCAACAGAACACCGTGATGGAAACCAGAGCGCACAGAAACACTGTTTTCCTTCCTGCCACAGAAGTACCTGTTTATCTACTTGCACTTTGACGTGCTTTCGAACTGCTAGGCTGGCAGGAGTTGGGACAGAGCAACGGGAGCTCACCCCACAGTGGGGATTTGAACCGCTGACCTTCTGATCGGCAAGCCCAAGAGGCTCAGTGGTTTAGATCACAGGGCCACCCGCGTCCCTACTTGGAAAGAGACTTGCTATTTAAGTAGACCAGCCTTCTTCGGCCTAATGCTATTGACCTGATGTTGTGGAGCTCCAACTTTCACCAGGTCAGGGATGATGGGACTTGTAGTCCAAAACTTCAAGAGGGCCCGAAACTGGGGAAGGCTGGAAGAGGGAGTTCTGAGTTAGCTAGACGAATTATCTGACTCGGCTGGAAGTAGCATCCTTTGCACAAATGGTGGGACCCTATTTCGTTGCTTCCTAAGCTGTATGTTCTTGGACCTATTAATTGCTCATCAGCATTTTCCACATCATCTCAGCAGCTGAGCTTGGGGGTCTAGGCGAGGGGCTCATGTTAATCACCTGAAACCAGAGCTAAGCAGAACCAACGAAAATGGAAGTTTGCAAAATCTGCAGGTTGCCTTTTCGTCGCACAGCACATCGTTAAACTATGGATCCCACTCACCCAAGAGGCAGCGATGGCCGCCAATCTAGATGGCTTTAAAAGAGGATTTGACAAATTCATAGAAGAGAGGAATATCAAGGTCTACTAAGCATGATAGCTAGACTGCCTGAGCTGCTAGAAACCACAAAAGAGGAGAGTGTGCTTTTGCTATATTTATTTATTCATTCTGCGAACCGCCCCGAGACCCCCTGGTATAGGGCGGTATATACATTCAATAAATAATAAATAATAATCTGATTGGCCACTGTGAGGACAGGGTGTTGGACTGGACAGGTCATTGGCCTGACCCAGAGTGTGATGGCCTGGGACTTGGGCTCGGACTCAGAACCAGAGGAGACTCAGTCCGCACCGGATCCTTTGCCTCAGACGACATCTGAACCAAGAATGGGCCTGATTCTGAAGAGCCCCAGTCTGCACAGGTTCCCCTGCAACAAGCACCAGCTGGGCCGAGTCAGGGGCCTGAGCCTGCCCTGGCTCCAGATGCGGGGATGACCTCGTTGCCTCCAGCTGGCCCATCACTTACAGCTGCTCCACTACCGGTTTGGTTAGGGGAGGCTGAGGCGGCCTCGGGGTCTAGTAACCCACCGACGTCTCCCAAGCTGCAGAGACTCAGGTTGGAAAGAAGAAGAGACCTGAGTTCTTGCAGGAGGGGTGCTCGCCTTCGGGCAAAACAGGGAGGTGAGTCACCGGAGGATGAGGACCGGCCGTTACCTCGACAAAGATAAAAGGCTGTCGGACCCCGCCCCAGGTTGCGGGAACAACGCTGCTGTTTGCTAGAACCTGCCTGAGACCCTGTGCCTGATCCTGCCTGGTTTCCTGCCTCGTGTCCTGCCTTGGCCCTGTTGGACTGTCTCCTCGTGGAACCCTTGGATTCAGGACCAGACTTGGACCACGTTGCTTGGGTTAACCCCTGGGCCCAGCACACAGGTTCTCCTTATGTTCTTATGTTCTGGCCTAGCCTGCAGATCTCTCCCTGTGCTGCCCTTTAATCTGACATATTCCAAACCATCGTCTGGGCTCCCGCAGATGATCCATGGCTAGGATTTCGAAACCAGACGCGCAGCCGTACCTCCCCGTCCTTCTGCAACGGTTGAACTTGCAGTTTCCGTTGGAGAGTGAAAGGGTCAGGGGGCATCTCTCCCTCTCTCCCCACCCCACCCCCCAAGTTGTATTTTCCTGCTGCCATTCTGAAGGTGATAATATAATTCACGTCGGAAGAGTTAGTGGGCTGAAAATGAATTGGTGGAATCAATCCAGAGGGTATAAATGAATTAGCATGTAAATGAGGACACTTGCTCTACATACTTTCATATCGCCTGCAGCTGTAAATAATTCCAGGGATGGAATCAAACACTGCAAACAACTTCATTTTGATGCTCTCCTCCCCCTCCCTCCCATCCTCTCCATCTTCCACTCTGGAGGACTTGCAGCTGCAGGCACTGGATTCTACCTTCCGTGAGGGTGGGGGAGGCTGGCAGAGAGATGCGTCTCATGTGGATTAAAGGGGGATCCGTTTCTCGCATTTTCCCATATCCCCCTTCCTGCCTGATCACACTTTCTTTTCTTTTTTTTACAAAATGGGCCTGCTAATCATTTGGGTTTTTATTTTTGTTTCTTTTTTGCATTCCTGTTTAGCACACGTACAGTGGTACCTCGGGTTAAGAACTTAATTCGTTTCGGGGGTCTGTTCTTAACCTGAAACTACGCTTAACCTGAGGTACCACTTTAGCTAGTGGGGCCTCCCGCTGCCGCCGCGCGATTTCGGTTCTCATCCTGAAGCAAAGTTCTTAACCTGAGGTACTATTTCTGGGTTAGCGGAGTCTGTAACCTGAAGTGTTGTAATCCAAGGTAAAGGTAAAGGGACCCCTGACCATTAGGTCCAGTCGTGACCAACTCTGGGGTTGTGGCACTCATCTCGCTTTACTGGCTGAGGGAGCCGGCATACAGTTTCCGGGTCATGTGGCCAGCATGACTAAGCCGCTTCTGGAGAACCAGAGCAGCGCACAGAAACGCCGTTTACCTTCCCACCAGAGCAGTACCTATTGATCTACTTGCACTTTGACGTGCTTTCGAACTGCTAGGTTGGCAGGAGCAGGGACCGAGCAACGGGAGCTCACCCCATCACGAGGATTCAAACCGCTGACCTGATCGGCGAGTCCTAGGCTCTGTGGTTTAACCCACAGCGCCACCTGCATCCCTACGTAACCCAAGGTATCACTGTATTAAGTCATCCAAACGGATCAGGGGAGTGTCTTGCTAGCAACCCAGTCAGATGGGCAGGGTAAAAATAATAAAATGATGATGATGATGATGATGATGATTATTTATTATTACCCTAGGCAGTGATCATAATCTCCCCCTGAAGTGTGGAAATCCTTTAGACATAGATGGGTGAGTATCTAAGAACTGCCATTTGCACAGGGTTACAGTATCTGGTGGTTAATTTCTAAAGCAGGAGTGATGAACCTGTAGCCCCACAGATACGTATTTTTATTTGTAAAAATATTTTATTACCATGATTCATTTTTTAAAAAAGGAGAGTGGTGCACAATTTTATGCACATACAATCAGTACTTTTCCCCGCAGGGGTACGCATACCCCTAAACATATTGTGAATCTATGTTTGGCCTCATTGTGGGGCAGTATTTCAATATGTGTAGGAAAATGAGAGTACCCCTAAACTTTTATTTTTTTTAAGAAAAACAGCACTGCATACAATGAAAACAATATAAAAATGTTAAAATCAGAAATCAGCTAGCTATTTTGCTAAGATGCATTCCTCTTGCCTGCGTAGGCCTGATGGAATAGAAAAGTTTTTGGCAGGCATTTAAAAGTTAAAGCAGCACATTCTGAATCTCTCTTGGCAGAGCATTCCCCAAGATGGAAGGGCCGGTTCCTTGTTGTTCTCAAATGAGCCTCGCCGACTCGGGAATGACCAGTGGTGTTCCTGTGGGTTATCTCAGTGATCAAGCTGAAATAGAAGGGTTCCTACAATTCTGTGGGGATGCGGGTGGCGCTGTGGGTAAAAGCCTCAGTGCCCTAGGGCTTGCCGATTGAAAGGTCGGCGGTTTGAATCCCCGCGGCGGGGTGCGCTCCCGTTGCTCGGTCCCAGCGCCTGCCAACCTAGCAGTTCGAAAGCACCCCCGGGTGCAAGTAGATAAATAGGGACCGCTTACTGGCGGGAAGGTAAACGGCGTTTCCGTGTGCTGCGCTGGCTCGCCAGATGCAGCTTTGTCACGCTGGCCACGTGACCTGGAAGTGTCTCCGGACAGCGCTGGCCCCCGGCCTCTTAAGTGAGATGGGCGCACAACCCTAGAGTCTGTCAAGACTGGCCCGTACGGGCAGGGGTACCTTACAATTCTGTGGTTCTAAGTTGTTCTGTTTGGCCAACTTCCATAAGCCCCAGCCAGCATGACTAACAGGAAGGATGATGGGAGGTGTAGTCTAATAGCATCTAGAGAGCCACAGATTCCCCATCCCTGATATAAAGAGGTGGTGGAATACAAGGTTGCTTATGAGCTACACCCTTTGAATGGCCCATCCTGCCACCTATGCCAATTTTGTGATTGGGGGCGGAGGTGAGACATTGCATAGGCTTACAGATAAAGGTAAAGGGACCCCTGACCATTAGGTCCAGTTGTGACCGACTTTGGGGTTGCGGCGCTCATCTTGCTTTACTGACCGAGGGAGCCGGCGTACAGCTTCCGGGTCAGGTGGCCAGCATGACTAAGCCGCTTCTGGTGAACCAGAGCAGCACACGGAAACGCCGTTTACCTTCCTGCCAGAGCAGTACCTATTTATCTACTTGCACTTTGATGTGCTTTCGAACTGCTAGGTTGGCAGAAGCTGGGACTGAACAACGGGAGCTCACTCCGTTGTGGGGATTCGAACC
The DNA here is from genome assembly GCF_964106915.1 of Podarcis gaigeae. Classification (NCBI taxonomy): domain Eukaryota; kingdom Metazoa; phylum Chordata; class Lepidosauria; order Squamata; family Lacertidae; genus Podarcis; species Podarcis gaigeae. The sequence continues at coordinate 49,193,825 of NC_139690.1, read as the reverse complement.
GCCAACCTTCTGATCGACAAGTCCTAGGCTCTGTGGTTTAACCCACAGCGCCACCCGTATTACAGGTACAGTCTCCTTTATTATTACACCGTATTCTCCTGCGTGGAGCCTTGGCACAAATGTATGCGATGATGACTATGAGCATATGAAGGTACCTTACTCTGAGCCAGGCCATTGAGGAACCCTCTGCATGCCAGGCACAAGAGCAATGATCCCTCTTGTTTATTTGGGCTGTGGATGCAGTGAGGAAGAATCTGAAGAGACCAGCTTGGAGCAAGAAGACATCTAAGACCTGGTAGCAAGCTGCTTTTATGAGCATCCGGTATCTCTTGCTTGGACTACTGCAACGCGCTCTACGTGGTGCTCCCTTTGAAGGTGACCCGGAAACTACAACTAATCCAGAATGCGGCAGCTAGACTGGTGACTGGGGGCGGCCGCTGAGAACACATAACACCGATCTTGAAAGACCAACACTGGCTACCAGCACGTTTCTGAGCACAATTCAAAGTGTTGGTGCTGACCTTGAAAGCCCTAAATGGCCTAAGTCCAGTATACCTGAAGGAGCGTCTCCACCCCCATTGTTCTGCCCAGACACTGAGGTCCAGTGCCGAGGGCCTTCTGGCGGTTCCCTCCCTGCGAGAAACCAAGTTAAAGGGAACCAGGCAAAGGGCCTTCTCGGTGGCGCTGCCCGCCCTGTGGAACACCCTCCCACCAGATGTCAAAGAGAACAACAACTACCAGACTTTTAGAAGAGATCTGAAGGCAGCCCTGTTTGGGGAAGCTTTTAATGTTTAATAGACTATTGTATTTTAATATTCTGTTGGGCGGGGTATAAATAATAATAATAATAATAATAATAATAATAATAATAATAATTATAGCAGCACAGTAGTAGATGGGGAGGAAAGAGAGGCAAGAGCTTCAGGACCCAGGACAGCTCCAAGTTTGCATAGACGTTGTTCCAGCAAGAGATGGAAGTCAACCAAGCCTTTGTAACCTGAGGCAGGTCCAGTGACTGTCTAAGTCCTGCCCTTATGTTGAGAGCGGACAGGAGCCTGAAGGAGCAGCCCACTGTCCTGAATTTTTACTCTTATTTGACACTCAATAGTCTCTAGCTGTGTCTCTTCAGGGCTGGAGTTGTAGGGAAGATGATGCCTCCTTAATCCATATAGAGAAACCAGCCAGACTGGCAGCTGAATCTTACTTCAACACTGGTGACTGAGGAGTCACTGGTGACTGAAGGTTGCAAAACAGGCCACACAATACCCTCAGTCCTTTCCTCCACCGCCACAGTGTTCCTCAGCATCTACAGCCTGAGAAAGGTGCCTCACCTTGTCTAATGGTAGTGCTGGCCCCGGGGAGGGGGAAATAAACAAACCAAGCAGGAGAGCTTATGGTTTGTTGAACAAGCCTATGGCTTCTTCGCATCGTGTGCAAATGAAACTAGGTATGAGCATTTGCGAGGGGCTCATGTTTCCCTTTTGAGGATGCCCCACCTGACTCAAAGTACGGGAGCAGATAGGCCCTGACGCCTGCTGGAGGTTTGATTCCGAATACTCACAACCGTCTCCCCTCAACTGCCCTTCCTTTCCACTCTCCTCCATCTTGGCTTTCTCACTTTGACACTGACGGATTGTTGTCTTGCCTCCTTCATCAGGCCGGCGTTTTGGGTTCCACGCAAACTCGATCTCCCAGGTGGACTGGAATCGCTGATTAAGACAGATTGAGTCGAAGCGAGTCCATTAAATTGTTAATAAAGGATATTACACCCCTGCCTTAATCGCCAGCGAGGCTGACACCTTATAAAAGTACATTAGGGCCTAATCCAATTGCCAGCCCCGCTATCCGAGGCGCCTCCTCCCCGCCCCAAATTGAAATTATATCATATTCCTCATTTCTTAAATTAAAAAGCTAAAACCTTTTAGTTTGTTCTCATATGCTTGTGTAAAACTTAATCAGAGGCTTTAACAACGTTGTTCACCCCTCCCCAAGATGGGCCATTTCAGCTCTCATTTATTTACAAGGGAGAAGTTCCTGGTAGGCGAAGTGATTCAATTTGCGGGCGGATACATCAAGCACTTAAGGATTTCGCCCGGGATTGATTGATTATTTATCGTGTTATCTTGCCTGAAGACGTCTGATATGGCTTTCCTCTTGCTATCTCTTTTTCCACCTAATGCTCGGCTTCTTCATAGTTTTCTCCCTGCCAAGCGCTCCGAGGCCTTTTTTCTTCTCTGTGACAGAAGGAAAAAGCTGTCGGGAAACCCAGCATTCCTCAGCCCGTGTGGGAACGGAGACCCTGGCCTGCCATAGCACATCAGTTTAATGACAGAGCGCATTGGCTGCATCCCTGGCAGTTTGAGGCACAGGGATGCTATTCCGTATTTATGTGTTGAATTTACAGCCCACTTTTTCCCTGCAAGGAGTGTACGTGTCTCTCCCATGCTCCTCATTTTGTCCCCAAAACAACCCTGTGAGGTAGGCCCGTTGCATATCCTGAGGCGCCAGGTGAAAAAGTGTCTCTTCAACAAGGAAGGCATTTGGTTTTCTGACGTTCTATGACTTCTTAAATGTGTTTGTTTTGCTTTTGTTTTACAGTGGTACCTCGGGTTACATACGCTTCAGGTTACATACGCTTCAGGTTACATACGCTTCAGGTTACAGATGAGAACAGAAATCGCATGGCGGCAGCAGGAGGCCCCATTAGCTAAAGTGGTACCTCAGGTTAAGAACAGTTTCAGGTTAAGAATGGACCTCCGGAACGAATTAAGTACTTAACCCGAGGTACCACTGTATTATGTATTTTGTGCTCTCCTTTTGTGAGAACTTCGGATGAAGGGCAGTGTGCAGATTTAATAAAGAATAAGAATAAGAATAGGTTAGGCCAAGAGGCAGTGACTGCTTTCAAGCTCACTTACATGGCTGAGTGTGAGATTCAAACCCTGATCTCCAGGGTACTACTCTGACAATCTAACCACTGCACCAAGCTGTCTCTCAAGATGACCATAAGAAGGCCACTAGGCTCTCTCTCATAGGGATGGGGAAAACTGTGGACCTCTGGATCTTTGTGGACTCCAGCTCCCATCACCCCTGACCATTGGGCATGCTGGTTGAGGGAGATAGAAGTCTGATAGCATTCATAGGGCCCCAGGCTGGTCATTCCTGCTGTATGTCCAGCCCCCTTAAAGCACGGATGAATTCAACACCACATTTAGACTATCTAAGTGTTAAATAACGCTGCCATAGAACCATATATATTTCTTTGGTAATGTCTACAGATTTCCCCTCCATACACACACCCTTCTCTTCTTTCCCTTTTTAGCTTTGGGGACCCACTCTGTGCTAATAGCCGTTCCATATTTCTAATCAAAGATGCGCTTAAAAAAAAAAAAGCCACAGCAAATGTTGCCAGCTGCAGAGAGACCCGACGATTAATCAAATTCATTCAGCAGAATGCAAGAGAACTGGGAAGAGACCAGCTTCTTCCAACAGAGATGTCAAGCAAAACATTTGGGCACCAGAACCCTGTGGCGCAGTGGAGCCAAATGGATGGTTAATGCCGTTCTGGTTGGGGAAATGGTAGCCAAACTAAATGCGCCAGGGGGAGGTCAAAACAGCAATCCTGGGCTCGTGGTGGAGGGCCTGTTTGGCACGCACAGGGTCCCGAGTTCAAATCCTGACATTTCCAGGTAGGGCTGGGAATGACCCTTGCCTGACTCCCAACTCTAGAATTCTATGCTCCTGTGCAATGCTAGAGAGATGCTGCCAGTCAGTGCAGACAGCACTGGGATAGATGAACCACTGATCTGATTTGGTGTAATGCTGATTCCTGTGTTTCTCACATCATTTCCCTCCACCTGTCCCGATTTGACTGGGACAGCCCAGAATTACAGACGCCATTACGGCTTCCAGTTGGATCCCCAAATGTCCTATTTCTTGGTCCTGCACTCTCTCGTGGGAGTCAGCTGGCCTGTCGACCTGTCAATCCTATGATTTTGGGGAATATCACCAGCTTATCTCTCTTCCATCTTAAAAAGTAGAGACATCACCTTGCCAACAAAGGTCCGTATAGTAAAAGCTATGGTTTTCCCAGTAGTGATGTATGGAAATGAAAGCTGGACCATAAAGAAGGCTGATCGCCGAAGAATTGATGCTTTTGAATTATGGTGCTGGAGGAGACTCTTGAGAGTCCCATGGACTGCAAGAAGATCCAACCTCTCCATTCTGAAGGAAATCAGCCCTGAATGCTCACTGGAAGGACAGATCCTGAAGCTTAGGCTCCAATACTTTGGCCACCTCATGAGAAGAGAAGACTTCCTGGAAAAGACCCTGATGTTGGGAAAGATTGAGGGCACAAGGAGAAGGGGACGACAGAGGACGAGATGGTTGGACAGTGTTCTCGAAGCTAACAACATGAGTGTGACCAAGAGGCAGTAGAAGACAGGAGTGCCTGGCATGCTCTGGTCCATGGGGTCACGAAGAGTCGGACACGACTAATCGACTAAACAACAACAACAACATCTCTGTTCCTGGTGAAATGTGGTTGCTCTTCCCGTTTCCTTCCAGAAACACGGAATGCAAACAAAAGCAAATCATCAATATTTATTAATTTGCCATTATACGGGAATGCGAGTGAAAAGAAAATTATCCCCTGGCCTCTGATTTGTTGACGGTTGCTAAAATTGCAATCACAGGCGACGCGTCGCGTTAAAAATACCTTCTGTAAAAGAGTGGATTACTAAGGTTTAGCATGCTGCTCAGAACCGACAGAATTTGGGGAGTTGAGAGACGGGAGACAAAAGGCGGCTGGGGGGGGGAATGTTAATAAGAGGCATCCATTTATCGACTTGTGGAGGCCTCTGCACAACATTTGCTATCAATATTTAGCAGCGGCATAAATAGTTGTGCTTTCAGTTCCATAACTCCGACTCCAGTCCATTTTGATTCCTTGCGATTGTAATGGAAAACAGGGGTGGCAATTGTAAAGACAGGCATAACCTCCCTTCCCCATCTCTTCATTTTGCATATATTTTGCATACATGCCCACACATAAGGAGCAATCCGACCTGACAGTTATGCCAGGGAGCTGGGTAGACTCTGTTTTCCAAACCTGCCTGACTCAAGAGAGGAAAGATAAACCACGTGACCAGAAAACCAGGAAGCGGCGCTGAAAAGAGAAGCCACGCCCCAAACAGTCATGGGAATGCCCGCCCCCAAGGCCAACCAATCAGGGATTGTAAGGTAAAGGTAAAGGGACCCCTGACCATTAGGACCAGTCGTGACCGGCTCTGGGGTTGCGGCGCTCATCTCGCTTTATTGGCCGAGGGAGCCGGCGTACAGCTTCCGGGTCATGTGGTCAGCATGACTAAGTGGCTTCTGGCAAAACAGAGCAGCGCATGGAAACGCCGTTTACCTTCCCACCGGAGTGGTACCTATTTATCTACTTGCACTTGACGTGCTTTTGAACTGCTAGGTTGGCAGGAGCAGGGACTGAACAATGGGAGCTCACACCGTCATGGGGATTCGAACCATGACCTTCTGATCGGCAAGTCCTAGGCTCTGTGGTTTAACCTACAGCGCCACTCGCGTCCCATCAGGGATTGTAGTGGTGCCCAATTGCCACCCACACATAGAGCCAATGATGATGATAATATATTGATCGCCTTCCAAACCACTGTTTCAAGGTGATATGAGAGGAGATATGAGAACCATCTTGAAATATCTCACAGAAGATGAAGCAAGCTTGTTTTCTCCTGCTCTGGAGAGTCGGACTCTAGCCAATGTCTTCCAGTTGCATATGTTTCCGAGCACAATTCAAAGTGTTGGTGCTGACCTTGAAAGCCCTAAATGGCCTTGGTCCAGTAGACCTGAAGGAGCATCTCCACAGATTAAGTTCGAGAACCAAGATACCACTGTACCATGACTTGCTACAGTGCTTGCTACGCAAGTTCAAGAGGTTTGAGACATCTTCAGCACCCGTAAAGTTTGTTGGCACAGGGCTGAGCCAATGTTGTGATCAGGAAAACCGACACAATATTCGCTACGTCTGAATATTGTGTCCCGGGGCCTCTGTTTCATTCCCAGCCAGATGGGCGGGGTATAAATACAGTAATAAAATATCATTATTATTACTACCATGACTTCATAGCCCAATAGAATCACAAAGTTGGAGGTTGACACGAGAGTCATCTAGTCCAAACTCCTGCAATGCAGGAATGTTTTGCCCAACGACCCACGACCCTAAGAGTCCCATGCTCTACCGACAGAGCTTTCCACTCAATAGAAGCTTAGTCCGATAAGCGTCCGGCGGCTGTGAATCAGGTGATTTCCGTGTTGGGGAATCATTGCAGCATTTCTGATCCTCTCCAGCGCAGTGCATATCAGTCTGTCTGTCTGTCTTCCTGCCCGTCTCTCTTCTAAATAATTTATTTCATTTCGACAGGCCTATAGCATCAGATAAGAGGAAAAAGGAGGCGGGATAAACAAGAGGTGCAAAGCGAGCTGAGAGCGAAAGAAAGTTACGTAGCAGAAAGGTACACAGGACCATAGAACTGTAGAGACGGTGAAGGAATGGGTTTCCCAAACCCCAAAACTGACTATGCAGGCAGTTTTTAAACTGCACCAAATATCCCCATTTCTCCTTAGCTAAAATGCATAAACTTTAGCCGTTGAGCAAATGCAAAACAAGAACACAGCTCTCTCCCTTATCAGTTTGATGGCAAGACTGGCCTTGACTTTACCAGTAGAACAGACACAGACATATGTCCTGACCACAAGTGATGCAGAGACCCAAGTCTGGGACTAACGCCAGAGCATGTTCTCGGAAGTAGTGACCTCTTGCTCCAAGATAGGAGTAGGAATAGGAATATCCTTTTATGGTCAGAAGTACAGGAAGGAAGATCCTTTTATGGTTGAGAGTACCAGAGCAGGAACATATGTGATGTCAACCTGTGTACGTACGCCGACATGGTTGGGCTCCTAGGGGAGGAGTGAGAGGGTGCCTGGAGGATATATAAACTGCATGAAACCTGTCATTTCTTTGTACTTGCTGTGGACTCACCACGCAGGTTCCTTCTGCTATCCGGAGAGCAGAATAAACTCTTTCTTTGAACCAACCTCAGTGTCATTTTGACTTCCTTCCTCCTGTCCTGGAGCAACGCAGACCCAATCGGTGAACTCCAATAAGGCTACAACGGAAGGGACCTCATGTGCCATCTGGTCTACCCCCTGCAATGCAAGCAGCCAGGTTAAATGTCAGAGGGCTTCCCAGATGAAGCCATACTTAGCAGGGAGCCTATTATGTTGTGGGTAACTGGTGGCCTGTGTCATGGAAGCAGCAGCAGAATCCTCTGAGATATTGACTGAATTTTCTCTAAGTATAACATCTGCTTTTTTAAGTCACTTACCTATTGTAATGTGGGACGCGGGTGGCGCTGTGGTCCAAACTACTGAGCCTCTTGGGCTTGCTGAGCAGAAGGTCAGCAGTTCGAATCCCTGCGACAGGGTGAGCTCCCGTTGGTCGGTCCCAGCTCCTGCCCACCTAGCAGTTTGAAAGCAAGTGCAAGTAGATAAATAGGTACCGCTCCAGCGGGAAGGTAAACGGCATTTCTGTGCGCTGTTCTGGTTTCGCCAGAAGCAGCTTAGTCATGCTGGCCACATGACCCGGAAAAACTGTATGTGGACAAGCACCGGCTCCCTCTGCCTATAGAGTGAGATGAGTGCCGCAACCCCAGAGTTGTCCGCTACTGGACCTAACGGTTAGGGGTACCTGACCGTTAGGTCCAGTCGTGACTGACTCTGGGGTCGCGGCGCTCATCTTGCTTTATTGGCTGAGGGAGCCGGCATACAGCTTCCGGGTCATGTGGCCAGCATGACTAAGCCACTTCTGGCGAACCAGAGCAGCGCACGGAAACGCCGTTTACCTTCCCACCGGAGTGGTACCTATTTATCTACTTGCACTTTTGAACTGCTAGGTGGGCAGGAGCAGGGACCGAGCAACGGGAGCTCACCCCGTCGCGGGGATTCGAACCGCCGACCTTCTGATCGGCAAGTCCTAGGCTCTGTGGTTTAACCCACAGCACCACTCGTGTCCTTAGGGGTAACTTTACCTTTACCTATTGCAATAGTTGAGCCCCCTTTCCAACCCTTACCAGCAAGTAAAGGACCATCAGTTCCAATATTTTCTCTAAATATGGAAAGGAGGCACAAAGTTCTGTCTCTCTTTTTGGAGTGGCGCTGGCGATGGCGGAGTTTTGCGCAAAACCATATGCCCGAGCGTCGAAGCAAACCGCAAACAGGCCAGCGACGGCAGCAAGGCTGTTGCGTGGGTGGGGAGGGAAGTGTTCATAAACGAAGCTGCGGAACCCAACAAGGGGGGGGGGGGAGAGCGCTCAGCAAGGTATGCCAGTTGGTATTTTGATTTTTTACAAAAGCAATATTGTGACGGCTCGGCTCACACTTCCTTCTGAGACACTCGGCGGGTTAACGACATCATGGAAGACGCACAATTTGAGAAGGAGGCTGGAGGAGTTGGGGAGGGGAGTTTGGCAGAGAATATCCTCAGGGGCAGACATAATTCTCCTGGAAAAGGGGCCACAGCCAGACACCTTTGTTATCTTAATGACCCATATTGTGAGGGCCATTACCCAAAACCTGCCTGACTAGTCCAACAATTTGAATCCTTCCTTCGATTTTAACACTTGCCGGATCCGGGAATTATAAGAGCTACTCCTTGCAAAACTCATAGCAGTTTTATTAGGGTTGCCATATTTTGAAAAGTTGGCAAAGTTGATGAGCATTTTTGCAAAATCTCAAAAGAAAATGAAGTTTTAAAGCCATTTTTAATGAAATTCGCCAAAATCTAGACTTCTGACATCAGTTGCCATACGTGGTTTCCGCCTGGACACTACTTCCAACTGCAGTATTCCAGTGTGCATGCACACGAAATGTGCATGCACACGAAAGCTCATACCAAGAACTAACTTAGTTGGTCTTTAAGGTGCTACTGGAAGGAATTTTTGTTTTGTTTTGACTATGGCAGACCAACACGGCTACCTATCTGTAACTGCAGTATTCCAGCTATATATGGGGAATTCCAGACATATGGCAACCCTTGTTTTTCACTGTGACCAACCCTATGTATGATAGGATCTTTCCTCATTGGAGGGTCGCTCCATCCCTTTGAATGATCCGGTTGTCCTTTTATGAACCATCTCCGCCTTTTCAGTATCCTTTTTGAGTTGAGGCAACCAGAACTGTACACATTATCCCAATTACACCGTAGATTTGTATGAAGGAATTGTGATGTCGGCAATTTGATCTTCAACCCCTGTTGCTGAACCTACTATTGCTATGATACCAGCTGGCCAGAGTGCTTGCTTCTGCACTCCTCACAGCTGACCTGTATGTTCTTAGACAAAGATGATTTCACAGAGGTCATGAATGCGTACTCTTCTCCCCCAAAGGAACCTGCAAATGATGGCACCTCCACTTCTGAGAAGGGAACCTGCCCCTCGTCCCCTGCAGGGTGGGGATGGAAAGCTGCTGTGAGACCCCCACATCTCCACTTACAGCAATTGTCCTCTCCTGAACGAGCGCCACAGATATCCCTCGCTTGGCTGCATCAGCAGTCAAGCTGATATTCCCTGTATCAGTTTCACTGGAGACCAAACAGCCTTGTATCTGTGTCTTGGGCTTGTTTTCACCTTCACTATATCTTGTAATTATGTCTTTATCTGTGCTCCGTACAAAATTGGTTCGTGTCCAATTATAACCCCCCCAACGCATCTGCGCATGTGTTCGCCCGCGCAAGCAAAGCCAGCCAGCGCTGTTCCAAAAGTTCCCCCTACGTTTCTCGCCTGAACATCAATTAATGAAATAATAATAATGATAATTGCACCCCAAAATTATCAAAGGAGAGGAGGGGTGTGGTGGGGGAATTGTAAAATTCTCACGGGTGGGGTGCAGAGATTCTGGCCCAATGCAGAAACACAGGGCGCTGCCTTCGGCAAAGTCTGACCATTGGGTCTAGTATTGTCTACACTGACTGGCAGCAGCTGTCCGAGGTTTCAGATGCAGAATGTTTCCCAACTTCACTTGGAGATAACCGGGATTCGAACCTAGGACTTTCTGCCTGCTGTGCAGATGCTGTGCCATTAAGCCACAGTCCTGGGTGCTTGCGTGAACTGTCTTCCTTTCCCCCTTCTTTTTCTTCTAGCATGCCTTATTCAGCTCTCTTCATGCTCAGTGGAACAATGTGAGTTTTCCCTTGCAAACATTTATCCAGCGCTCTGCTACGTTTGCCCCCCACAACCCACGCTTCCTGCTCTTAAAAGCCCCGTGGGAGAAGTAGCCTCTTCACATCATGTCTTGGGCTTTAACTGAAGCCCGGGCGCCCATGAAGGCTGCAGGCCGCTGACTGTTCAGCCTTGGCATTTTGCCCTCCCTCTTGCCATGTCAAACAGCATCTCAAACCTGGCAGGTGGCTAACGCCCCAACGTGGCTTGAGAAAAGAGCTGCTAAATCAGCAGGCAGCAGCAGGCAGCCCACCTGGCTGTTCTTCTACAGAGGACATAGAATCAGCTTCCTCCCCTTCCAGGTGCCGGCCGAGTGCCCGTTTTGTGCCCACAACACCTGCCACTGATGTCTTCTCTGGCAGGGTCCAGCAAATGTGGATGTGGGTCCCTCCAGTGCATGGGTAGGAAAATTAAGGCCCGGGGCCCGGATCTGGTCCAAACGACTTCTAAATCCGGCCTGTGGAAGGTCCGGGATTCAGCGTGTTTTCACATGAGTAGAATGTGTCCTTTTATTTAAAATGCATCTCTGGGTGATTTGTGGGGCATAGTAATTTGTTCATCCCCCCCCCCCAAATACAATCCAGCCCCCCCACAAGGTCTGAGGGATGGTGGGCCGGCCCCTGCTGAAAAAGTTTTCTGACCCCCATGTCTAGCGGCACCAACTTGGGTCAAAGACTTGGGTGTCCGGTCTGCACATGCCGTACCATGACGTGTGGCATCCTGACGACACAGTATGGCTTCTTGCGCACATGTTCCGGTGCTGCTGCAGTAACTGGGCCGGGGCCTGCAACACCACCGCTCAGCCTCTGTGCTGCGGCGGCAGTGCCAGAGGTAAGGTGGCGGTCGGCAGCGGAGGCTGGGCACCCACAGCAAAAACCTCATGGGTGACCGGGCACCCAGGGCCCACTAGAGTTCGCACCAGTGCCACAGAACTGTGGGGACCTGCTCTCATCCCAGTGGCTCCCAGCTCAGCCATCCAAACTGCTGGAGTCTGTGGGTGCAGAACCTTTACATTGTATTCTGCCCGTGGACTGTCTCGCCAGAGTGGTGCATGCTCTGGTTATCTCTCGCTTGGACTACTGCAATGTGCTCTATGTGGGGCTACCTTTGAAGTTGACTCGGAAACTACAACTAATCCAGAATGTGGCAGCTAGACTGGTGACTGGGAGCGGCCGCCAAGATCATATAACACCGGTCCTGAAAGACCTACATTGTCTGTTTCCAAGCAGAATTCAGACTCTTGGTGCTGAGCTTGAAAGCCCTAAACGGCCTCGGCTCAGTATACCTGAAGGAGCGTCTCCACCTCCATTGTACTACCCGGACATTGAGGTCCAGCGCTGAAGGCCTTCTGGTGGTTCCCTCACTGCGAGAAGCCAAGTTACAGGGAAGTTACAGCCCCTGAACAGGGCTTCCTTCAGATCTCTTCGAAATGTCAGGTAGTTGTTTATCACTTTGACATCTGGTGGGAGGGCATTCCACAGGGCGGGTGCCACTACCAAGAAGGCCCTCTGCCTGGTTCCCTGTAACCTCACTTCTCGCAGGGAGGGAACCGCCAAAAGCCCCATCCATCCTATTCTCAGGTATTATATTATATTATATTATATTATATTATATTATATTATATTATATTATATTATATTATATTATATTATATTATATTATATTATATTATATTATATTATATTATATTATATTATATTATATTTACATTACATTACATTATATATTATATTATATTATATTATATTATATTATATTATATTATATTATATTATATTATATTATATTATATTATATTATATTATATTATATTATATTATATTCCCCTCCCTCCCTGGCCAAGACTGGGCTCAGGGCTGCTAACACCAGGTAGAAAAACAATTGATTAAAATACAACTTAAAAACAAGATTAAAATACTACTTAAAATGCAGCCTCATTTCAGTGGAAGCCCAGATCAAAAACTGGGGGGAGAAAATGTCAAATCTTCACTATGGTCCACTATCCAGACTGGTCCCATGTGGGCCAGAAAAAAGCCAGGGAAGTCCCCAAATAGGGGTTCCATCACAGAAGGGGGGGGGATCAGGCTGGTTCCAAGCCAAAGGCCAGGTGGAACAGCTCTGTCTTACAGGCCCTGCGGAAAGAAATCAGATCCTGCAGGGCCCTGGTCTCATGAGACAGAGCATTCCACCAGGCCGGGGCCAGTGTTGAAAAGGCCCTGGCTTTGGTTGAAGCAAATCTGACTTCCTTAGGGCCCGGGACCTCTAGGGTGTTGCTATTTATGGACCTTAGGGTCCTCCGTGGGGCATACCAGGAGATGCGGTCCCATAGGTATGAGGGTCCTATATAATAGAATCGTAGAACTGTAGAGCTGGACATGACCCCAAGGAACCTCGAGTCCAACCTCCCTGCGGTGGAGGAATTTCAGCTAAAGCATCCCTGGCAGATGGCCAGCCAGCCTCTGCAGATCAAGAAGAGCAGATGACCGCAGAGGTTGCAAGGTTTCTAGCTGGCGCAATCAGAATAAGGTCCACCATTTGACTGATGATCCAGGACCCTAAACGGTGTTTTATATAACCAACTTTTTATTTCTGTTCTGTGTATACCACAATGCTTTTTGTTGCTATGGCCAACGGCTGATGCAAATAAAGTTTCATTCATTCATTCTGCTTAAAAACCTCCAAAGAAGGAGATTATTTATATTTGTAAATAAAGCCATGTCTCCTGAAGACACCACAGTCTCTATTGAAGACTGACTCCAGTCAGTCTTGGGCCCACGACTGTGGGTGCCTGGGGCTGTGGGTGCCATGCAACATGCATGGCCCTGAAATTTGTGAGTGCCCGGCCCCTCCATGGGGAATTTTGTGGATGCTCAGGAACCCAGGGCCCCAGGGAGCAGGCATCTTATGACTCCAGCACAGAAACCCCTGGTTTCTCGCCACTTGGAGACTGGGGCTGGGCATAACAGAAGACACCTCTATATCCCGATCTCTGGGAAGCGATCTTGGTGGTAGTGATCATGTGGTTGACTAGCTCACAGACTTCCCAGGGGCATATGGTGTTGGACTTTCGGAGGAAGAGAGGAGAACTAGCCCCGCTGTACATCGGGGAGGGCTGTGTGGAGAGAGTCTCTTCCTTTAAATTCCTAGGAGTTTATCTCAGTGAAGACCTTACTTGGAAAATACAACCCAGGTGGTTAAGAAAGCCCAACAGAGACTCCATCTCCTCAGAGTATTGCAGAAGAACGATGTCAATCAACATTTGATGATCTCCTTCTACCGGTCCACAATAGAAAGTGTCCTTTCATACTGCATCACGGTGTGGGACTCTGGTTTGACATCATCTGATAGGAAGTGCCTACAGAGGGTGGTGAATACAGCGCAAGATATTATGGGCTGTCCCATGAATCCGCTGGATGAAATAGCGGAAGACCGTTGCCTCAGGAGAGTGAGGGAAATTCTCAGGGATGATTCTCACCCTGGCTGGCACTTTCTTGATCTCCTGCCCTCAGGCAGAAGACATAGAAGCATGATTAGTCACACCAACAGGGTAAAGAATAGCTTCTATCCATGGACTGTTAGGCTGCTGAATGAAAAAATAACAACAGGGCAAATGACTGTCGGGTTTGGTGGGTGTGCGCCAGTAAACGAGGGGAATTAAGAGAGCTGAGTGGGGGGTGCTCGTGTATTTTCACTGTATACAAGTTGTACAAGTGACAATCAAGTATTTCAATTTCAATATGATTGGTCACAGTGGAAAGCAAGATGGTGGACTATGGCGGAGATTCCCATCCAGAAGACCCAGGGAGTCAATCATGTTTCATCCAAGGGGGTTATTTCTACTTGGAAATAGGCATGGGGAAATCTATCCGTTCTGGTTTATCTCAGTTTCTCATTTTTTTCAGCCTTAAGTCTGATCCTATCCATTTCTGCATTAATTTGTGGATTTCTTAAAGGCCCTTGACAATTGGTCAGTGATTTGGTACAAATTTCTCCTTACGTATTTATCTTTGTGTCGGCGTATCTTATTTTCGAGGGATGCAGTTGGCGCTGTGGTCTAAACCACTGAGCCTAGGGCTTGTTGATCAGAAGGTCGGCGGTTCGAATCCCCGCGACGGGGTGAGCTCCCTTTGCTTGGTGGTCCCTGCTCCTGCCCACCTAGCAGTTCAAAAGCACGTCAAAGCGCAAGTAGATAAATAGGTATCACTCCAGCGGGAAGGTAAATGGCGTTTCCTTGCGCTGCTCTGGTTCGCCAGAAGTGGCTTAGTCATGCTGGCCATATGACCCAGAAGCTGTCTGCGGACAAATGCTGACTCCCTCGGCCTATAGAGTGAGATGAACCCCAGAGTCGTCCGCAACTGGACCTAACGGTCAGGGGTACCTTTACCTTTACCTTTATGTTATTTTCACTCACGTATGCCAATGTATGCATACTTCCCCCTCATGCGCCCATTTTCATACACATTATTTGACTGGAGAACCAGATCACAAAATTTGGAGATGTGTCCTTGTTTCTTTCACCAGAACGTGCCCAGTTATGCCCAGTGCCTCCTCGTGTGTGCATTATTGCGTCCGAGCAACGTCACAAAATTCGGAGAACCGTGAATTTCAAAAGGCAGCTGCGTTCCGGTTTCCATATTGTTTCGAAAAGGATGAAGGAGGTATGTTTGCATTAAAATCCAAACAGAGATCAATTTCTCCATCATTCCTAGGCAAAAGCACATAGGGCTGACTCTGGAACAGACTTTTCGCCCTGATTCAGCAGAGCTCTTTCCTTAGACCAGACGTCACTCCTGCCTCCCTTCTCCAGCAGACTTTAAATAGCAAGTCTCTTTCTCTCTCACACACACACAATCTCAGAGGCAGCACTTCAGCCACAAACAAGAAGAATCAGGCTCCATGTGCCACCTCGACGGGGGGAAATCCTGCGGCCGGCCGTGTGTGAATATTCATGCGCCATCTGTGGACGAAAGCGCCGAGCGGCTGGCTCAGCTGTTTGTGCCCGGGTGAGGCATCACGCTCCAGGCTGGCTTCCTTCCAGCTCCGAGTGCAGGTAGACCCTCTGCTTCCGTCCAGAGCCTGGCAAATGTCCACCCTGGGCCCTCTCGTCGGAGGCGTCCCGGTCATGTGACGGGCCCGTCAGCTGACAGAAGAGGATGAGTCAGCTGGCAGCTGTCGGGCCGCCTCGAATAATGACAAAAACAATTAGCAGTCCGAGTGGTAGCCTCTCCTTAATTATCTCCTCCGAGTTTAATTAACTAGCTAAATTATCAGCAGTAATGTAGGCATTAATTATGTCAAATTACAGTGTAAAAATCACTAAGTGTGGAAAATGTCAGTTCAGCTAAGCTCACCTGCCGGGCTGAGCTGAGCTGCTATGACAGGGTGCTGTGGACAGACGTGGAAGGGGCTTTCGTCCTTTTTGGCATAATCTTTCCAACCCCCCCTTTTTTTTACAGGTACTGAGCACAGCGACTCCTCAGCCCTATCAAAGGGGCAGAGGTGAGCAATGGGTAGCTGAGTGGGGGGTGTCACAGCAAACGGTTGAAGCGGCCGGGGGGGGGGCTTCTTTATTATTCACAGCCTTGGGGGATATTCTGGTCTTGAGCAGGGGAAAAAATAAAAATAAGAGAGCGAGCGAACAGTGGAATATTTTTGGCTGGTGTAGAGGGAAGGAAGCACCGCAGCTCCCCTAACCAGATGGCTTGGCTGCTGAATTATTAAATTATGAATATTAATACAAATCAGACACGGAAGAGGTAATAATTTTGCTGCCCTACAGAAATAATTAACATAATTTTGATAAATTACACGATAAGAGAATCTAAAAATTGAGGTAGATTTATCTTAATTAACATCTTGGACCTGCTCCGAAAGGTAAATTGTTCTGCTGGGGATTACAGAAGGACAAGGAACGGGGGCGTCCCCTCGCCTCGGAGAGCCGAGCCGGCCTTTGCCCCCTCCCCAGTGCTTCGTCGTTAAAACCATTAAGGCTACAGGCCCAATCTACAGCTAATTCTGGAAGCAACTGAGACCCGGGGCCAGTTGAGAAAGCCATTCTCGCCTCTTGATTTCTTGCCACCGGAAAAAAAAATTGCCTGGCATTTGGTGAATGTCTGAACGGATATCACCGGAAAACCGTTGTGCACATTGAGTTGTGAACATGCTCTCTGTGTTGTTTGGTTCAGACATTCAAATTCACCCTGGTGCCTGTAGTCACTGAACAAGACGCGTGCCTTTACAAAATCTGCAGTACCACCACATGTGGATTACTGTGTGCAGTTCTATGTTGCCTCTGTTCAGAAAGGATATTGTTGCAGGCCACCCCAATCTCTCAGCAGTCAGGAATTCCAGGGGTTTCAGGTGCTTAACCAGGATTCGGTTTCCTGGGAATGAAGGACAGCGCCGAGCATTTCCTATCAGAAGAAGCGCAAGTACCACCAATGGGACACAGCACACACGCCTTCAGCCGTCCCGAGAAAACCCTGACTTTATTTCACTTTATTCTTTGGTAAAAGTGGAGCCCCCACTTAAAATGTCTGTCCAGGGTCCCGATGGGGAATGTCAGTGTGGCCCCAGTGAGGGGCCCTTCAGAGCCCCTGGGGCCATTGGTCAGGGTCAATTGGGCCTGAGTGTAACTCCTCTTAGCAGCAACCAGGATGGAGGTCACCAGATTTTGTGGGGTATCAGCAAACTTGTATGCCTCCAACCTGCAGAGGGCGGGATTGAGACCTACAGATAAAAGGTAAAGGGACCCCTGACCATTAGGTCCAGTCGCGGACGACTGGGATTGCGGCACTCATCTCGCTTTATTGGCCAAGGGAGCCGGCGTACAGCTTCCCGGTCATGCGGCCAGCATGACTAAGCTGCTTCTGGCGAACCAGAGCAGCGCATGGAAACGCCGTTTACCTTCCCACCGGAGCGGTACCTATTTATCTACTTGCACTTTGCCGTGCTTTTGAACTGCTAGGTTGGCAGGAGCAGGGACCGAGCAATGGGAGCTCACCCCGCCGTGGGGATTCGAACCGCCAACCTTCTGATCGGCAAGCCCTAGACTCTGTGGTTTAACCCACAGCGCCACCCGCGTCCCTTTATTCTTTGGTAGATTTACAACAAAGAAAGAAAGAAAAAGAAAAACACACACCAATAAATAAGTTCTAGAAAGGGGCAAGATCAGACGCGGAGGCACAAAGGCTCCAGTGGTGGCCAAACTTGGCCCTCCAGCTGTTTTTGGACTACATCTCCCATCATCCCTAGCTAACAGGACCAATGGTCAGGGATGATGGGAACTGTAGTCCCAAAACAGCTGGAGGGCCAGGTTTGGCCACTACTGCACAAAACATTTTAATTTTTTTTTTTTATTAAAACAATCAAGACTCATTGCACTCTGCTCTGCTCCCCCTTTCTTCCCTGCCCTCTGCCTGCCCCTCAGAGCTGGTGGGTCAAGCGAGGCCGGGCCTTGGCAATGGCAGCAGCCTCTTCTTCTCCTTGCCCGCTCTCCAGCAGCTGCTACAAGCTACCAAAGGCAGGAGGCCGGCAGCAGCGGCCATGGAGAGGCAACAGAATGCTCAGCCGCAGCTAGGGAAGAAGAAGAAGAGTTTGAATTTGATATCCCGCTTTATCACTACTCGAAGGAGTCTCAAAGCAGCTAACATTCTCCTTTCCCTTCCTCCCCCACAACAAACACTCTGTGAGGTGAGTGGGGCTGAGAGACTTCAGAGAAGTGTGACTGGCCCAAGGTCACCCAGCAGCTGCATGTGGAGGAGCGGGGAATCGAACCCGGTTCACCAGATTACGACTCCACTGCTCCTAACCACTACACCACACTGGGACAAGTGCTGGCTCCTCTTCCTGCCTGACGTGTTGCTGGTGGGGGAAATAGGGACATTCCAGGATCAAATCAGAAGCTGGGATGGTTTCTGTCATTCTGGGACTGTCCCTGGAAAACAGGGACTCTTGGGGGTTGGACTCGATGGCCCTTGTGGTCTCTTCCAACTCTATGATTCTATGAGCTTCCTTTGTTCCTAAGTCCTTATGTCTCCAAGAAGCCGTCAAGCAGGACCTGGGTACAACAGTACTCTCTCTTTTTTATATATAATAATTTTTATTAATTTTCTAATTTTTAAAATAAAACAGCAACATCATCAATAAGATCAAACAGATACACACAATATCATTTCTTAACCTCATTTTCTTAATCCTCCTTTCTCGGACTTCCCCGTACCTCACCCTTTTTGCATCCTTGTTTTACAATTTTTCAGCAACCCTTTTTGCCAATTAAATTAAAACTTATCTTTCTCAATTCCACCTTAAATCATCAAATAGTTTCAGCTGTAATTCTGCATCTTCCTTCCCCTTGACAATTTAGCACTCCTCAATTTTATAACAGTCCTTAAGATATACTTTAAATTTCTTCCAATCTTCCTCCACCGTCTCCTTCTCTTGGTCACGGATTCTGCCAGTCATTTCTGCCAGTTTCTCTTCAGATCGTATAAATCTTTCGCCTTTTACAACAGTACTCTCCCAACGTGATTCCCAGACACTGCTGCTCAGATGAATTTACTGCCTATGGCCCTGGAGCCAGAATAAAAGCGATAGTGGTCCGTGTGGATATTTTTTGGAACGTTGCAAATTGGCTCTTCGGGGCCTTGGAGATGAAGGTTCAGGGCACCGGAGTCCTGCGTCCAGCTCAAAAAGTTGCCTTTGCCTTTCTACGCAGTGTCCCTTGAGATTTAAAAAGGAAGTCGAGGCAATGGACTTGATCGAAACTCAGTCGGCAGAGCACAAGCCTCTTAATCTTTGTGGCCCTTTGTGGCTTAGGGCCCTCGTACTTATGGGACCGCCTCTCCTGGTCTGCCCTGCAGAGGACCTTAAGGTCCATGAATAACCATAGTTTAGAAATCCTGGGCCCTAAGGAAGTCAGATTATCCTCCACCAGGGACAGGGCCTTCTCAGTGATGGCTCTGACCTGGTGGAATGCTCTGTCCCATGAGACCAGGGCCCTGCAGGATTTAACTTCCTTCCGCAGGGCCTGGAAGACAGAGCTATTCCACCTGGCTTTCAATTTGAATTCAGCCTGATCTTTTGTTCCCCTTCCTTCCCTCCCCCTCCCCTTTTTGTGAAGATTGCCCGCTCTGGGATCTCACAGCTGGTTCTCCCCTGGTCTCCTCGCTGGCCCAAGTGGGACTAATTTAGCCAGCTAGCCCTGGTGATCATTTAATGTATATTGGATGGATTTTGATTTTTGCTTCTTGATTTTATTGTTATTTACACTTTATACCGTATTTTATGCTGTTGTTAAGCATCAATTAAGTGTTTTAAATCTGTTGTTAGCCGCCCTGAGCCTGGTTTCCTGAACCGGGAAGGGTGGGGTATAAATAAAAATTTATTATTATTATTACTATTATTAATCTCAGGGCCGTGGGTTCGAGTCCCACGCCGGGCAAAAGATTCCTGCATTGCAGGAGGGTGAGTAGGCTAGAGGACCTTTGTGGTCTCTTCTGACTCTTGTAGAGTCTGTGATTCTAAGAGACCTGCAGCTGGCCAAGGGGCCCCCTCCAGTTGAGCGTTGTGTTCTTGTAGTGGCCAACTGGATGCCGCAAATGGGGAGCCAGAAAGCAGGACCTGAGAGCAGCTTTCCCCTCCTGTGGGCTTCGGCAACTGGCATTCAGGGCCTCCGACAAAATGCTACCCTGTTGCCGGCATTGAAAGAAGCTTCAGCTGCTCTTGCATTCTGCAGCTAGCGTGGCATGAGATCGGGTTGCAGCTGGCATAGCTATAGGATGGGTTTCGTAGCCTATTTGGTGGGCACCAGCTTGGGGAAGCCCGTTCCCTCCTGACTCCTGGCCAAAGGCAAAAATCCATCATTGCTTTCCCTCCTCTTCTGCTTTCTCTCTTGGCAGCCAGATCGGGTGGGAGCAGCTGGGAAAGAGAACTTAGTGCTTGGGAGGATGCGGGGCTGGTGTGAGCCCCCCGGGGGCCGCGCTCCTAATTCGGGAGTCGCCACAAAGGCTCATCCGGTCCGCACCAGAGGACTTGCTTAGCAGTCTGCAAACAGTCTCTGTTGTGTGTGGCGAAGATCAGGTGGCGAAGGGGGAACGGCGCACAGAGTACATGTCTGGGCGGCACAGAGAGTGGCGCTGGAACAAGGGGAACCCCACTGAGGAATAATTAACGTGGCTCCGTTTCACCAGCTTCTCCCAGCTGGGCTCTGCCGGGGCTTGTCCCGGTTCACACACCTCAAACGCGACCCCCGACGGCAAGCTGTGCAAAGCGGTCCGAGACGCATATTGATAGGTGCTGTGCGCTGCAAGGATAGATATTGCGGGGGGGTGGGGAGAGAGGAAGGGCCTTGGAACTGTGCCCACTGCCCACCCCACCTCCAGAGCCCAGCTGAGCTTCGCTTTATTGGCCTTGTGACGATGCACAAAAGATGACGAGGACGTTGGGCCAGCCACCAGATGTTTCGGTCCATGACTCCCATCTGCCCCAGCTGGCGTAGTTGCCCATCTCCATCACCACCTTTCATGACCATGGCTGCACAAGTTTTTCCTCGCACTGCTCCCTGCCCTCTGCCTCAGATGGCGTTTTAGTGGCTCTGCCAGTTTTGAGCGGGAGTCGAGCTTGGCTCCCATTTGTGGTTGCCACCTGACCTCTTCCTTTGCCCACAATGCAATGCCCGGGCCTGCAGATCTATGAAATCTGTACATTTCACAGACCTGTAGTCTGCGTTTCGAACTCTCTGGGCCTTGTTCAGAAGTGGATCCCCTGCTTAAAATGTCTGTCCAGGGTCCCGATGGGGAATGTCAGCGTGGCCCCCAGTGAGGGGCCCTTCGGAGCCCCTGGGGCCATTGGTCAGGGTCAATTGGGCCTGAGTGTAACTCCTCTTAGCAGCAACCAGGACAGAGGCCACCATATTCTGTGGGGTATCAGCAACCTTGTATACCTCCAGCCTGCAGAGGGATTGAGACCTACAGATAAAAGGTAAAGGGACCCCTGACCATTTAGGTTCAGTCGTGACAGACTCTGGGGTTGTGGCGCTCATCTCGCTTTACTGGCCGAGGGAGCCGGCGTACTGCTTCCAGGTCATGTGGCCAGCATGACTAAGCCGCTTCTGGCAAACCAGAGCAGTGCACAGAAACACCGTTTACCTTCCTGCTGGAGTGGTACCTATTTATCTACTTGCACTTTGACGTGCTTTCGAACTGCTAGGTGGGCAGGAGCAGGGACTGAACAACAGGAGCTCACCCCATCGCGGGGATTTGAACTGTCGACCTTCTGATCAGCAAGTCCTAGGCTCTGTGGTTTAACCCAAAGCGCCACCCACGTCCCACAGATATTAAGGGGAAAATACATTTTGTGGTTTCCCACCAAACTCCCAAGTTCCATTTCTCTCTCTCTCCTGCACGAAGCAGCCATGATACAAGCTCCAACCATGGAGACCTAGAATCTGAAGTCATGCTTGTAAATATGAAGAAACTGAAAGTGAATAACATTTCCCCCGCTTTACCAATGGGACCTCTCTCTCTGCGGTTTATTTTGCTCTTTTAAGCAATGCTAGCTCTGTGTGAATGAGACAGAGCAGGTGTTGGTGGGACTTGGTTGCTTCAACTTCCAGGCTTTTAACTTTGCTGTAAACCAAACACCTTTTCACTTTATTATAATTATTTATTTATACCCCGCCTATCCGGCTGTGTTTCCCCAGCCACTCTGGGTGGCTCCCAACAGAATATTAAAAACACAGTAAAAGATCAGACATTAAAAACTTCCCTAAACAGGGCTGCTTTCAAAAGCTTTAAGGCAGACTGTATTCTGCTGATCTTTCCCCCCTTTCCTCCCTCTTTAAACAATAATCACACAAACAGTCTCATAAAAGTTAAAAATAACAATTTACTCACTTGGAGTAACAGATACAGCAGGCTTAAAATGGGAACGTTCTTTCATATGTGGTGGACTTGTAAAAAGATAAAAGAGTATTGGGAAATGATCCATAATGAATTGAAAAAAAAGTTTTAAAGTACTCCCCCGCCCCCAAACCAGAGTCCTTCTGTTGAAGATAATTCAGACTGAAATTCCCAGGTGTCAATAAAGGTTGTTTATGTATGCTACTACTGTGGCCTGTGTTTTTCTGCCCCCAAAATGGAAAACGAGCGAGGTCCCAACCAAAGTAGAACGGCAACTTAAGCTGACAGAATATGCGCAGTTTGCAGACTTAACATATAGAATAAGAGAACAAGAAGAACATCTGTTTAGAGAAGACTGGAAAACGTTTGTTGAATATATGGGAAATAATTGTGTACAGCTGAAAACATTGGCAGCATTAAGATAAATTCAACAGTGTAAATAAGTTTTGATGGATGCAATAATGGAATACTGAATGGTATAGTTTTTGTAAAATATGCAGGGACTTATGATATGTAAAATGAACCGTGGAAAGAGAAGGGAAGTCACTGATATCTTAAGGATGTAAAATGAGTATTCTAAATTGTAAAACAGAAAACTTAATAAAAATTATATACAAAAAAAGAAGAAGAAAAAAGAAAAAGTAATTCAATTCCAAAGATATATTTAAGTCTAGCTTAAAATGTAGTCTGAGCAGGGTGCTCCTGTAGGAAACTTACAGGAAAACTCTGTGAGCTTCAGTTCCTGCCATGTGCCTATCTAGCAAAACATGAATTGTTGGTTTGATTGCGTTTTAGATAACCCCACAAAATGTTCTGATTTATTTCCACTGACTGGAAATAGCTCTCCAGGGTTTCAAAGGGGGGGGGGCACATTCAAAGCCCTACATGGAGAAGGCAGTGATAGAACCTCAGACCTCTTGCAAGGAAAGTTGGTGTATTTGGTTCATGCATATGGCTGTTCTCTGTGATGATTTTGCTATTGCACTTTTTTCATTAAAAAAATTCTTGTGTTCCGGTGGGTTGCATATATTGCTTTTTATCTTATGATCTGCTTGTTTGAACCCATTTACTCGTTTCAAGGCGACTCTGAGCAGCTTGGCATTTTGAAAACTTCTAAGCGGCGTACAAAAACTGCCACGTAAAATGAAGAAAACAGTGTAATGAAAACCGTGCAGTAAAAACCGCGTTGTAAAAAAGACAGGGAAACAAGAGATTCGGGTCCGATCTTATGGGCCGGGGAAAGCCTGGGCAAGAATATATTTTCTGAAGCAAATGATTAGATGATGCTTCGCATCTGGTGGAGAGAGGGGTATTCCACAAGGCTGGGGCAAGGAGGAAAAAATCCCGTTTTCTGGTCACTGTCCTGAAACACTCTGTTAGGACACAGAGCAATAAGTAAAATTTCCCTTGTTGATTATTCCAAGTGATCATAGAATCATAGAACTGTAAGGAGAGGGTACCTTAATGCACATGTGGTGGGACTGTGAGAGGATACGAGAATTCTGGGATATAATATACAGCGAACTTAAAAAGATTTTAAAATTCTCCTTCCAAAAAAATCCCAGAAACCTTTCTGTTAGGCATCATGTCAACTGAAATACTAAAACCTTTTAGAACCATCTTTATGTACGCAACTACAGCGGCTAGAATCCTAATAGCAAAAAACTGGAAAGGTGACTCAATTCCCACAAAGCTTGGCTGGCAGGTAAAGATGTTAGAATACTTGGAACTTGCAAAAATGACTGGGAGAATAAGAGGAAACACAAACCGGAAAGTGAGTAAAGAATGAATAATTTTTAAAGAATATATAAAACAATATTGTGAAAGTGCCGATCTCCTGACAGGTTTAGATTGAATCTTGAATATTAAGGAATGCTAGAAACTTAAAAATGTCTTCGTGATATGCAATTGATATAACAGGAAGTGCATATAGGCTGAGAATATGTAGAAAGGTGAATCGCAAGTCAAAAGTGTGTGTGAAGTGATAAGATTTGTTGTTTGTGTGTACTTGACGCACTGTTCTTTTTGTTTGTTTGTCTGTGCTCATGTAAACTGTTTTGCAATTAAAAAAATAATTAGAAAAATAATAGAATTGTAGGATTGGAAGGGGCCACAAGGATACAGTAATATTAATAGTAATCGTAATCATAATAATTTTACTATTTGTACCCCACTCATCTGGGATGCCCCAGCTCACTCTGGGTGGCTTCCAACAGACAGGAAAAACATAACAAAACATCAAGCACAAAAAACTTCCTGAGGCAGGGCTGCCTTCAGAGGTCTTCTAAAAGTTGTTTTTCTCCTTGACCAGTTCAACCCCCTGCATGGGACTTGAACCCATGATCCGAAGATTAAAATGCTCATCCTCTACCAACTGAGCTACCAATAGGGTTGCCGTATTTCAAACAGTGGAAATCTGGACAGGAAATCTGGCCAAAGTTGTTGATCTACCAAGGCCAATCTTACAGGTCGGATGGTCTTTCAGGTAAGCCTGGCCTTGAGTTATTCAGGGGTTTAAGGTAAAGGGGCCCCTGACCATTAGGTCTAGTCACGGACAACTCTGGGGTTGCGGCGCTCATCTCGCTTTATTGGCCGAGGGAGCCGGCGTACAGCTTCCGGGTCATGTGGCCAGCATGACTAAGCCACTTCTGGCGAACCAGAGCAGCACACAGAAACGCTGTTTACCTTCCCGCCGGAGCGGTACCTATTTATCTACTTGCACTTTGACATGGTTTTGAACTGCTAGGTTGGCAGGAGCAGGGACCAAGCAACAGGAGCTCACCCCGTCGCAGGGATTCGAACTGCCGGCCTTCTGATCGGCAAGCCCTAGGCTCTGTGGTTTAACCCACAGCGCCACCCACGTCCCATTCAGGGGTTTACAAATGAGTAATAAGTCACTTGCATGCGAGCTGCTAGCAGACAAAAGAAGCTCAAATCGCTTCTTTCATTTATTTCATTAAAGTGTATATACCACCTGAATGTCAGGGAGAAGCAACAACTCAGAACCGTTTAGAAAAAGAAGAACACACACACACACACACACACACACAGTTAAAACTAGTTATTGAAAACATTCAAAAAATTAACAATTGACATCAATGAGAAGCTGAAAACAGTTTAAAACACACACCAACCTTCTACATATCCTGCTAGGCTTGCCTGAACATAAATGTTTTTAGAAGACACTGAAAAGAGTACAGCTGGTGTATCAATCGGCAGGGAGTTCCAAAGTGCTGGTGCTGCCCCACTCAAAGAAGGATTTCTTATAAAAGGGTATTATGTGGCACCCGTAACAGTGCCATTTCCGCAAATCGAAGTAGCAGTGGAGGATTGTGCATATAAAGGTAAAGGTAAAGGTAGCCCTGCCCGTACGGGCCAGTCTTGCCAGACTCTGGGGTTGTGCGCCCATCTCACTCAAGAGGCCAGGGGCCAGCGCTGTCCGGAGACACTTCCGGGTCACGTGGCCAGCGTGACATTGCTGCTCTGGCGAGCCAGAGCCGCACACGGAAACGCCGTTTACCTTCCCGCTGGTAAGCGGTCCCTATTTATCTACTTGCACCCGGAGGTGCTTTCGAACTGCTAGGTTGGCAGGCGCTGGGACCGAGCAGCGGGAGCGCACCCCGCCGCAGGGATTCGAACCGCCGACCTTTCGATCGGCAAGTCCTAGGCGCTGAGGCTTTAACCCACAGCGCCACAGAGTGATAATGAGTGATAATGAGTGATAATGCAGAGTGATAATGAAAGTGTTTTGGGATATACCCAGAATCCTTTGCAGCGCCCGTGACTTCCACCACAAGTGTCGTCAAGGCCTGACCTGCAAAAAAGAAAAGAAAAAGAAAAAGGTTTCCTCGAGAGTAGAAGCATTGTAGTTGGCAGCCTTTGGCCAGCAAGCCTTTGGCCCCCGATCCGGCGCATGGCCGTCCCCCCAGCGAGGGCCTAATTACTTTCCGACACGCTGCAGGAATAGGGAGGGAGATGGCTAAAGCTGGAACAACGGTACTGACAAGGAAAACATTAATTTCTGGAGTTCTTTTAATTAATTCATCAGGAATCATGCTGTGTGGGATGATTACGTTAAAGTGTTTAATTACAAATTTATATGTAATGATGCACTTTAATTACTTTGGACTGGTACATTATTATTGGGCCCCTTCCCGAGATTCCTGGCACCAGATCCGGGCTGCAAACTAGAAGCTGCACCGATGGGGCCTGCGTCCCTTGAATTATTTACGGGGTATTGGGAGAGATCCAGTGGTGATTGATGGTGGGGGTGTGTGTGTGGAAGCTCTCCTCCTAAGTGGACGGTCTCGCCTTGGGATCAGCAGCAAAGCGGGAAAGCTTGGATCAAATGTCCTCTTCTTAGGGGAATGGAAGTGCAGGAGCCAATTGAGAGCAAATGGGAGCAGGCTTCCCCAAGATGGCGCCCTCCAGATGTTCATGCTATAATTCCCAACTCGTAGCCCCAAACCTCTGGAGGGCACTAGTTTGGAGAAGCATACATCAGAGGCACTGATTTCAAAGTTCCAGTTGCCTAGTGAAGTTAAAACGCTAAGAAAAAGGCAATAATAATAATAATTTTCATTAATTACTGTATTTTTCGCTCTATAGGACGCACCAGACCGTAAGACGCACCTAGTTTTTGGAGGAGGAAAACAAGAAAAAAAATATTCTGAATCCCAGAAGCCAGAACAACAAGAGGGATCACTGCGCAGCGAAAGCAGCAATCCCTCTTGCTGTTTTGGCTTCTGGAATAGCTGCGCAGCCTGAATTCACCCCATAAGACGCACACACATTTCCCCTGACTTTCTTGGAGGGAAAAAGTGAGTCTTATAGAGCAAAAAATACGGTAATTTCTGGTTGCAGATTGAGGGGATGCAGAAATAACACAGCTAATGAAAGGATCGCTATGGAGAGTTGTGGGGCAGGGGTCGGTCTGGGTGATTCCAATGGGTACCTTCCAGTCATGTGATCCTGCGCTCGCGAGGCTAGACTCTAAAGGAGGAAGTTGGGACAGATCCCTTGTTAAGGTCATGGCCTGAGCTCCTCAGCCAAGTACCCATCGTCTGCATCTTAAAGAGTGGGCTCTGTTTCCATGGAGACAAGCATGGAGTGTCTTTTCCCATCTCACATGGCTGGATGCCACATTCTAGAATAGCAAACAACAGGCCAAAGGGGGGTCTGTATAAGAGACAGCTGTGTGTGAGAGAGTTTTTGGCTGTTGCTGAAAACTGGAGCGACAGAGACATGGTCTTGCTCGGTGCTGAACTTGGGGCTCCCCTGAAATCTGAACAGAAAAGCAAGATCTGTTGGGGTGTTAATGCTGTGACCAGGGCCGGATTGAGGTTTGATGAGGCCCTAAGCTACTGAAGATAATGGGGCCCTTTATATGTCCAGCTGCCCTTTGTCAACAACAAATTGCTACTGTTTTTTGTGTGTTGGATATATGCTCTATGTTAATTTATGGACCTAACAGATATCTTAAACCATTTGCACATAACTTTGCTTCAGGATGAGAAGAGAAATCGTGCTCTGGTGGCACAGTGGCAGCAGGAGGCCCCATTAGCTAAAGTGGTGCTTCAGGTTAAGAACAGTTTCAGGTTAAGAACGGACCTCTGGAATGAATTAAGTATGTAACCAGAGGTACCACTGCATATTAAAAATGAGCAAACCAGCGACATCTGAGGGAGCAGGCTAGCAGGCGGGGCCCATTACTTACATCACAGGAGCCTACACAACACAAAACACTGTTGCTGTATGTAGGTTTTATTTTATTTGTTTTTTATCTTATATATTGGAAAATGTACATCCAGGTTTTTTCCCTTTAATTTTTTTGGGTGCCCCCAAGAGAGTGGGGCCCTAAGCTATAGCTTGTTTAGCTTATACAGTGGTACCTCGGGTTAAGTACTTAATTCGTTCTGGAGGTCTGTACTTAACCTGAAACTGTTCTTAACCTGAAGCACCACTTTAGCTAATGGGGCCTCCTGCTGCTGCTGTGCTGCCGGAGCCCAATTTCTGTTCTCATCCTGAAGCAAAGTTCTTAACCTGAAGCACTATTTCTGGGTTAGCAAAGTCTGTAACCTGAAGCGTATGTAACCCGAGGTACCACTGTATGTAAATCTGTGGCTGCATGCATCTCAGCTACAGGTGCTGAAAAGTACTCTCTGCCTTTGAGCTCTTTGCTCTCCTACTTTCAATGTTTGCCGGGTTCTGGGAGGGGTGAGTCTGGAATGCTTTCTAAAGACACGGTGTCCATCAGCTGTCGCACCTCTGGTGCTTCTGCCTCCTCTTCCTCCTCTCCCATTATTTCCCAGCTTTCCCCCTCATCTGCCTCTGAGCTGTGACCTCCCTCAAACCACTGTCGTAAATCTATACTGTCTTCTTCTCTGGACAGGTCAGGCTGAGAAGTCGGTCTCCACCATTCCTCCTCTGCCCAGTCCCCAATAGTCTTGTTGTCTGGGCAGCCCAGGACCTCCATGCCCACTGCCCAGGCTTGCACCCCGAGGAGGTCACTTTGGTGCTGTTTTTTTTTTTAAAAAAAATAATATTTATTAAAGTTTTGAAAGTTACAGAAAGGAAAAAGAGAAAAAGTTAAAACATAACAAAACCATACAATACAATATAAAAACAAAAATGTTACATATACATGACAAAAATAAAACAAAACAATTAAAAAAAGAAAAAGAAACAAGAAACACAGCCTATACTTTCAATTATTAACTTTCTTTTACTTGTTTCAGCGACCTCCTCACACCTCCCTTTTTTTTGTATTCCACTTCGATTAATTGTTTCAGCAAATCCTTTCCATCTTCCTCAAACTTCTGTCCTATCATTTAACTTAACCAATTCTAACATTATTTTTTCCTTTCCAATCTATTATACTTAATTCTTTATAACATTTCTGCTAAGGCCATGTAACTTCATTCCAACATCCTTCCAACATTCATTAATTTTACAATGTTTCTGTAAGTAGTCTTTAAATTTCTTCCAATCTTCCTCCACCGACTCTTCTCCCTGGTCTCGGATTCTGCCAGTCATTTCCGCCAGTTCCATGTAGTCCATCACCTTCATCTGCCATTCTTCCCAGGTGGGTAGACACTTTGGTGCTGGTTGACTTCACCCCTGGAGGGGCACTCCATTGCCTCTCGAGACAGACAGCAAATGCCCCCAAAACTGCCGTCTCCGCTGACATGCATTCCAAGGAAACCAAACCCTGGGTGAAAATGCAAGAACGCCTGGAATCTCTCATCGCTCAGAGACCATCTTGTGTGCAACAATGTACAATCCACCACAAAATAACGACAGCAACGAAATCCACAATAGTGCAATATTTACAGTAAACAGTCTTATGCACTGAGCTGTATTAGCGGCTGGGAAAGGGCCGTGGCTCAGACATAGAGCATTTGCGTTCCATGCAAAAGGTCCCAGGTTCAAGTAGATATAATTCTGAGCTAGATGGACGAATGCTCTTACTATAAGGAAGCTTCCTATTTTACTGTGTTCCTATATGTCTGTCTTTCTTCTTGGGCATTTCCAGTCAATGGCTGGTGTGAATTACTCATCTTTGGGCTCTTTCCATAGAATGACCGCTGAGACCATATGGCACCAGTCCTGAAAGACCTACATTGGCTCCCAGTATGTTTCCGAGCAGAACTCAAAGTGTTGGTGCTGACTTTTAAAACCCTAAACGGCCTCAGCCCTGTAGACCTGAAGGAGCGTCTCCACCTCCATCGTTCAGCCCAGACATTGAGGTCCAGCTCCAAGGGCCTTCTGGTGGTTCCCTCCCTGTGAGAAGTGAGGTTACAGGGAACCAGGTGGAGGGCCTTCTCAGTGGTGGCGCCTGCCCTGTGGAACACCCTCCCATCAGATGTCAAGGAAATAAATGACTATCTGACTTTTAGAAGACATCTGAAGGCAGCCCTGTTTAGGGAAGTTTGTAATGTTTGATGTTTTATTGTGTTTTTAATATTCTGTTGGGAGCTGCCCAGAGTGGCTGGGGAGACCTGGTCAGATGAACAGGGTATAAATAAATTATTATTGTTATTATTATTATTACAATTGTAGAGTTGGACCATGAGGGTCTTCTATCCAACCCCCCTGCAAAGCAGGATTCTTGTGCCCAACGTGGGACTCAAACCCACAACCCTGAGATTAAGAATCTCATGCTCTACCGGCTGAGCCATCCCTTTCCGGAGTAGTTTAGCTACCAATCCCTCTTCACAGGGAACTCTGGGCATTATAGTTCTGTAACAAGAGCAAAGAGGCCTCCGAACACCTCTCAGACCCTTAACAAACTACAACTCCCAGAATTCCTTGTGGGAGGAAGCCATGACTGTTTACAGTGGTGTCCTAGTGCTCTAAATGTGAGGGTGCCCTGGTCCTGCAGTGGCTACGTCTCCAAATGGAAAGTGCAATGCTGGCGGTCAACAAAAGAGATTTAAAGACTGTCTCAAGGCAAATCTTAAAAAATGTAGTATAAACACCAACAATTGGGAAACACTTGCCTGTGAGCGCTCCAGCTGGAGAACAGCCTTTACCAAAGGTGTCATGGGCTTTGAAGACACTCGAACCCAGGACGCAAGGAAGAAATGTGCTAAGAGGAAGGCATGCTTGGCAAACCCTCACAAACCCTGGAAACCTCTGTCCCCACTGTGGAAGGATGTGTGGAACCAGAATTGGCCCCCACAGACACTTGCGGACTCATTGTTAAAACCGTGTTTATGGAAGACAATCTTACTGGACTACGAGTGATCGCCAAGGAAGAAGAAGAAGAAGAAGAAGAAGAAGAAGAAGAAGAAGAAGAAGAAGAAGAAGAAGTCTCCGAAGGTAGTAGCTTGGACTGGGCGACATGCCTTAGGTCAACCTGTGAGCAGGGATTTGAACACAGCTCTCTCTCTCTCTCTAGCCCCTCTCTGGCCCACTGAACCATCTCTTTCTAATCCTGCCCCCCCTACACCCTCACCTAGCCCCAAACCAGCCTGTGATTTTGTTTCCAGAAACGCCACCATGAAAACCAGGCGATGAGGGGTGGGGGTGGGGACGACGACTGTCTGTCTGTCTGTCTGTCTGTCTGTCTGTCTGTCTGTCTGTCTGCAGGAAGACACGGGCATCTGCCTGGGAGCCTGCCTGTTCGATCTGGGCGAGAGCAAAACCGCTGCCAGGCGTGCCAATGCCAGATGGTGTTTGCGAGCGCTGCCAGGTCCCAGCTGAACGCTGCCCTCGGAGAGCCTTTGAGAAGTTGCCTCCGCCGCCAGCCCTGCCAACTGCAGTGGCATATGCTTGGCTTTGCCCCTATACCTGTTGGTGGGGAAGATTCACACTCGGCTCTGGCAGCCGTGGAGGAGAGGAAGGAAATACCCAATCTGGAAGTGGGTATTTAAGAAAGAAAGAAAAAGAAAACTGAGAAGAAAGCTGTTAAGGTTCCTACAACTCGAGGGAGAAAGCTGGCTTGCCAGAAGAGAGCACGGAGGACCCATCAGAGGACTGCAGGGATGGGGGAGGCGTTTTGGTGCACTTGTGAAATAATTAGGGTTATTTATACCCCGCCTTCGCCCCCAAACTGGGACTCAAGGTGACAAATTAAAACGACACAGAGAAAACTCAGAAGGCTAAAAACATAGAAAAGGTAATAGTTTAATTAAAACTCCCATAGAATTAAAACAATATATTAAAAACAGATCTATTAAAATACAGATAGTAAAAACAGCATAGTACTATTTAAAGGCTCTTTCCTTAAAAAAAGGTCTGTCCTTCTCCCAAAGCTTGTTGGATGATGATAATTATTATTATTATTATTATTATTATTATTATTATTACTACAATATTTTATCTTCCCCTGATGGGGCTAAAAACAAGAACCACTAAAAACATAGGAAAAACCCATCATTAATTAAACATTGATGGAATTAAAAACTATACACCTATGTACAATCTGTTTGATATATACGAGCAATTACAATAAAAACAGCACGACGCCAGGAATAACGCTGTCTTCAGCTGTAGGCAGCAAGGAGGGAGCCAGTCCCTCCTTGGTAAGGACTTCTGAAGTTTTCTGAGAGCGGCCACCACCGAGAAGGCTCTGTTCCATGTCCCTACCAAGCATACGCTTAAGACAGCCCTGTAACCACCAATAGGAGGAGGAGGGCAGAGAGGCGAGGAAAATGCAACATGGCCCAGCAGCTGCAGCAGCAGCGACGGCGGCGGGGCTGTGAGGGGGGGCTGCCTGGCGCGCCCTCCACGGCCCTGATGCGCGGGGACCGCGGCGAGCGCTGAGAGCCGCTGCCTGCCGGACGCCCTCAGCCCGGACGCGCGCACAGCTCGTTGGTTCCGCGAGACATGGGGCTCTGCTACAGCCTGCGCCGGAGGCTCTTCGGCGACTCCGGAGGCGGCGAGTGCGCCCCCCCAGATGTTGTGCCCGGTGCGGCCGGCCCCCCCTGCACCCCCACGCTACACCACTGGTGGGAGGGCATTCCACAGGGCGGGCGCCACTACCAAGAAGGCCCCCTGCCTGGTTCCCTGTAACCTCACGTCTTGCAGGGAGGGAACCATCAGAAGGCCCTCGGAGCTGGACCTCAGTGTCTGGGCAGAACAATGGGGGTGGAGACGCTCCTTCAGATTCATCATGTATTAGCGATGGATTTATATGGGACCACCTACTCATCATTCTGCCTTAGCCATTTTGTGGTACTTCTCCTGATGTCTGTCTCTCGCTCTGTGTGCTTTTTCAGTAGATCTGCAGTCAGTTCAGATATGGTGGTGGCAAATTTTTGGAAGGCTTTTGATCTCAGTAATCTGGATCCTTGGTATTCCACAACATGGCAAATCCACGCAGGGCATAGTTGGAGAGCGCTCTCACCGGAGGCAATGATGGCCACCGATTTGGATGGCTTTAAGAGAGGACTGGCAAATTCACAGAGGAAAGAGCTATCGGTGGGTACCAGCCACAATGGCTCATCACTGGCAAATTTGTGGAGGAAATAGCTATTAGTGGCTACAGGGCTGTCTTAAGCGTATACTTAAGGCTCTCCACGATAGTGGCGACCACCCTGTGGAACGCCCTCCCATCAGATGTCAAGGGAATAAACAACTATCTTATTTTTAAAAGACATCTGAAGGCAGCCTTGTTTAGGGAAGTTTTTAATATTTAATGCTGTATTGTTTTTAACACTCGATTGGGAGCCGCCCAGAGTGGCTGGAGAAACTCAGCCAGATTTGCAGGGTATAAATAATAAATTTATTATTATTATTATTATTATTATTATTATTAGCAGTGCTAGGGTGCAAATATCCATCCGGCGCCTGCCCCGGTTCCCAAGTCCCAGGCACACAGCAGGGCGGAACCATCTGCCCACCTCAGGGTCTCGCTGGCTCCGTCGCCCCCCGACGGGCTGGCTCTTCCCCAGACTCAACTCTCGGGCACTGGCGTACGGAGGGGGGATGGGGGGAGCACACCGGATCAGGTACCATTTCCGGAAAGGGTGCCAACGTGGCCACCGCCCCCAGGACATGCGCCGCGCCCTCCCAGGAGACGTGCCATGTGCCGCGCAACCTCGGGACGTGCGCCACGCCCCTGGGACGCACGCCAGTCATGCCCCCACCTGTTCTTCGCTCCGGGGGCTGCAGCATGTTGCTCCGCCACTGCTCTCAGGCCCTGGAATCTTAGCCTGGCGCCCCTGAGAGCCCAGCACCCAAGTGCCCCGCACCCCTAGGGCCTATGGGTAAGACGGCCCTGGGTGGCTACTGGCCACAATGGCTTTGCTCTGCTTCCACAGTCAGAACCAGTAAATGCTTCTGAGTAGCAGTTTCTGGAAACCTCAGGGGGAGAGGGGGCTCTTGTGCTTGGGTCCTGCTTGAAAGTTTCCTACAGACATCTGGTGTGCCTCCGTGCTGGGCCCGGGGGTAACCGTGAAACGCAGTCCAGGACCAGTCCAGAATCCGAAGGTTTTGCTAGGAGTCAGTCTGACAGGGCCAAGGCAGGACATGAGGCAGAAAACCAGGCAAGGAAAGGTACAGGATCTCAGGCAGGATCTGGCATATAGCAATGTTGCTCCTGCAACCTGGGGTGGGGACCAAAAGCCTTTTATCTTTGTTGGGTTAACGGCTGGTCCTGATCCCCCGGTGACTCACCTCCCTGTTTCGCCCGAAGGCGAGCACTCCTCTTGCAAGTACTCAGGTCTCTCCTTCTCTCAGACCTTAGTCTCTGCAGCTTGGGAGACGTCAGTGGGTTCCTAGACCCAGGGGCCTCCTCAGCCTCCCCTGATCCAACCAGTAGTGGAGCAGCTGTAAGTGATGGCCCAGCTGGAGGCAATGAGGTA
The DNA here is from genome assembly GCF_964106915.1 of Podarcis gaigeae. Taxonomy (NCBI): domain Eukaryota; kingdom Metazoa; phylum Chordata; class Lepidosauria; order Squamata; family Lacertidae; genus Podarcis; species Podarcis gaigeae. Next base: position 49,159,319 of record NC_139690.1, on the reverse strand, counting down.
ATCCCCGCATCTGGAGCCAGGGCAGGCTCAGGCCCCTGACTTAGCCCAGCTGGTGTTTGTTGTAGGGGAACCTGTGCAGACTGGGACTCTTCAGAATCAGGCCCCAGACTTGGTTCAGATGCCGCCTGAGGCAAAGGATCCGGTGCAGACTGAGACTCCTCTTGTTCTGAGTCCGAGCCCATGTCCCAGGTCATCACAGCCAGTATGAGAACAGGATGCTGGAATAGGTGGGTCATTGATTTGATGCATCAGGATAATTCTTATATTTTTTGTTGTTTAGTCGTGTCCGACTCTTCGTGACCCCCTGGACCAGAGCACACCAGGCACTCCTGTCTTCCACTGCCTCCCGCAGTTTGGTCAGACTCATATTCGTAACTTCGAGAACACTGTCCAACCATCTTGTCCTCTGCCGTCCCCTTCTCCTTGTGCCCTCCATCTTTCCCAGCATCAGGGTCTTTTCCAGGGAGTCTTCTTCTCTTCTCATGAGGTGGCCAAAGTATTGGAGCCTCAGCTTCAGGATCTGTCCTTCCAGTGAGCACTCAGGGCTGATTTCCCTAAGAATGGAGAGGTTTGATCTTCTTGCAGTCCATGGGACTCTCGAGAGTCTCCTCCAGCACCAGAATTCAAAAGCATCAATTCTTCGGCAATCAGCCTTCTTTATGGTCCAGCTCTCACTTCCATACATCACGACTGGGAATTGAAAACAATAATAATTGAAAACAAAGATGACAATTCTTATATACTCATAGGAATTCAAAACGGGGTGGAGGCAAAACATTGCTGAAATCCCCTATTTCTCTGAGCAGCGAGAAGTTTCAAAGGTGCACCCAATCTACATTCCCTCTTCTTGGTCGCTGGAGACTTGCTGACATTTTGTGCTATTTCCATTTATTTGCAAACACGCAGGTGGGGGGGCAGCAGCCCCCACACACTCCACAGGCAGCCAGAGCCTCCCAGCGGATCTCTAGGGAAGGGGCAGGAGGCCCCCTAAGACGCAGAGCCCTCAGGCATTTTATTTTGGGTGTCATTCTAGGGCAGCAAATGATTAGCTCTCCTTTCATTGCAATTGCATTTTGACTCCCAGTGAGGAAGGGAAGCGCATGCTGGATTTTCTGCCTAAGGTGCCAAAAATAGCGCAGCTTAACTGGTTTATTATTCATTTATTTACATACTCCCTTATAATTAGCTTTCTTAAGCGGTGTTGAGTACTGTGTACCTTGACGGAGGGCCAGGAGTGAGGGTGGGCACAATTTGCCATTGCACGTCAGGCAGCAAAATTGACTGGACAGTCCCTGTCCCCAGAGATGCAGCCCAAGGGCACATTTACAACACATGACTCCTCTCTCCAAAGAATCCTGGGAACTGTAGTTTGCTAAGGATGCTGGGGACTGTAGCTGTGTGAGGGGGGAAACTACAGTCCCCACGATTCTTTGGGGGAAGTCACATGCTTTCAGTGCACATTGGGGTTACAGGAAATGGATGGTACAGATCTGCAGGTGGCCACGGTCAAAATGGGAAATTTGGTTTTTTGTGTCCTTCTTGGGCACCTGGATTTCAACAACTTCAGCCAGAAGCAGGGTGGGAGAAAGAGGTATTGTATCTGCTTTCCAGGTGTTTCCTACAACTCAAAGCAACTAATGTACACATTCCTTTTTTAAAAAAAAAACACAACCCCAAATACAAACACAAACCCCAATACAGTGGTACCTTGGGTTAAGAACTTAATTCGTTCTGGAGGTCTGTTCTTAACCTGAAACTGTTCTTAACCTGAAGCATCGCTTTAGCTAATGGGGCCTCCTGCTGCCACAGGGCGATTTCTGTTCTCATCCTGAAGCAAAGTTCTTAACCTGAAGCACTATTTCTGGGTTAGCGGAGTCTGTAACCTGAAGCGTATGTAACCTGAAGCGTATGTAACCCGAGGTATTATTACTAATAATAGTAATAACAAGTAAACGGAATAAGTGAAAATTCAGCAAACAGAAAGGAAAAAAAAGTCATGCCAAGAATAGACTGAAAAAACCAGACTGGATCAGCAATAACCAGAAACAGCGCACAAACACAATGTCAGATCCCTGTGCATGTTGAGGTCTACCTTAAGTTTAGATCTTAAGCGTTTCGTCAGTTTAATTTATGGAAATGAAATAGCCCGGAAAACAAATCCATCTTATGACTAATTTCCCCTCATCATCACACCCTAATCTGCCAGCGAGAGGCAGGATGCTTTGTTTTTCTGAAAAATTAGTTCTATGTCCAGCTTAGCAACAGCTTCCTTCTACATTTCCCTCTCTCACCATAAGAAATGCTAGAAGAGCGTGCCCATCTAGTCCACCACCCTGTTCTCACAGTGGCCAACCAGATGCCTGTGGAAAACCAGGGAGCAGGACTTGAACACAAGGTAAAGGATGCGGGTGGCGCTGTGGTCTAAACCACTGAGCCTCTTGGGCTTGCCGATCAGAAGGTTGGTGGTTCGAATCCCTGTGACGGGGTGAGCTCCTGTTGCTCGGTCCCTGCTCCTGCCAACCTAGCAGTTCAAAAGCACACCAGTGCAAGTAGATAAATAGGTACCGCTCTGGCGGAAGGTAAACGGCATTTCCGTGCGCTGCTCTGGTTTCGGTGTTCCGTTGCGCCAGAAGCGGCTTAGTCATGCTGGCCACATGACCCGGAAAAACTGTCTGCGGGCAAACGCCGGCTCCCTCGGCTTGTAAAGCGAGATGAGTGCTGCAACCCCAGAGTTGTCTGAAACTGGACTTAACTGTCAGGGGTCCTTTGGTAAAAGACACCTGATGGTTAAGTCTAGTCAAAGGTGACTATGAGGTTGCAGCACTCATCTCTCTTTCAGGCTGAGGGACTCGCATAGCTGTCAACTTTTCCCTTTTCTTGCGAGCAATCCTATTCAGAATAAGGGAATTTCCCTTAAAAAAAGGGAAACGTTGGCAGCTATGCGAGGGAGCTGGCGTTTGTCCACAGACAGCTTTCTGGGTCATGTGGCCAGCAGGACTAAACCGCTTCTGGCACAACGGGGCACCGTGACAGAAACCAGAGAGCACAGAAACACCGTTTACCTTCCCGCCACAGTGGTACCTATTTATCTCCTTGCACTGGTGTGCTTTCGAACTGCTAGGTTGGCAGGAGCTGGGACAGAGCAACGGGAGCTCACTTCGTAGTGGGGATTCGAACCGCTGACCTTCCAATCGGCAAGCCCAAGAGGCTCAGTGGTTTCCCTCCTGTGAGATTCAGAAGTATTGGTGCCTCTGACTATGGAGGCAGAGTAGAACCATGGATAGAACCCAAGACATCTGAAGGACACCAGGATATGGGAGATTCATGTAGAAACCCCTGGGTGGGCAGGTGTGTGTGTGTTCTTTTAAGCCCCCTTGATATGCCCAGGTATATCCGACATAGGGCAGTTATTTATAATTCACAAGCAGAAGAGAGACCCCTTCTGGTGGGTTATGAATGAGATGCGAGGCTCTCCCGTTTTTCTGGATTCCAACAACCTAGCTTCCAGCCACAGGAAACTAAAATTAACCAGTGTCTTCTCTCTCTCTCTCTCTCTCTCTCTCTCTCTCTCTCTCTCTCTCTCTCATTCAATTAATTTTAATTCACCGAGAGCAACTACTCTAGGGGGTAATTGCTTCTCTCCTTGGAAATTGCGTAAACTTCATAAGTGCACATGGCCCTCCTGTTAACACGCTTTAAAGGCAGAGTCCCTCCTTTGAACTCTAGTCCTGCCTCATTTCCATTCTTTCTTTCTTGTTAATAATAATATTTAGCATTTCTAAAGGAGCACTTTGCATCTTCAAAGCGCATTTGCAGACATTAAATAATGGAACAGCACAACCCCTTTTGGGTCGTGCGGGGGGGGGGGTCGTGCGGGGGGGCCTCACCAGCCTCCTTTTGCAGGTGCTTCTAAGGAGAGAGAGCGAGAACGCAGGAGAGAGAACAAAAAGTGCATTAGAGCTGGGTTTTAATTTGTGAATTCCTGACAGGGTGCAAACCAGAATTCAGTGGCAGTAGCGAGTGGGGAAGGAATGCAGGGGAGTACAGCTCCAATACCCCCGCCCCCGAACAGGAGCAATTTGGTCAAGGTACCTGATGAATTCTCTGGAGAAGAGGTGATAACGAGGCTTTCAAGTCTTACTATTGTTTTGAAGGAATAGGTTTCCCAAACCCAAAACTGACTGTGCAGGCAGTTTGAAATGGGCACCAAAATCCCTATTTTTCCTTAGCTAAAATCCATTAACTTGAGCTCTGAGTCAATGTATAAACAAAACCCCGGCTGTATAAACAAGTGCTCAGAGCCCTCTCCTTTATCAGTTTGTGACGGCAAGGATGACCTTGGCTGTTCCAGTGGAGTAGGGATGACATGTCTGGGTCTTACCTTACCACACTCTGATGCACAGACCTAGTCCGGGATCAGCGCCAGAGTGTGTTCTTGGAGTTGGTGACCTCTTGCTCCAAGATAAGAGTACAGGAAGGAATACCCTTTTATGGTCAGAAGTACCGGAGCAGGAACATCTGTGATGTCAACCTGCGTGCACAAGCTGACATGGCTGGATTCCCGGAGGAAGGGGGGAGAGGGTGCCTGGAGGATATATATACTGCATGAAATCTCTCATTTCTTCGGACTTGCTGTGGACTGACCACGCAAGTGCCTTTCTGCTGCTCCGGAGAACATAAATAAAGAACTCATTCTCTGAACCAACCCTCGGTGTCATTTGATTTCCTTCCTCCCGTCCGGGAGCAACGCAGAGCCCACCAATCGGTAAAGACTAATAAGGCTACAAACTGAGGCTAGCTGACTATTCTGTGACCAATCCCCACAAACTGGACATTATCCTGGGCACCACTGCTCTTTGTTATGTGTTAGTGTGTGTTATAGGGACCACGAGGGTCATCTAGTCCAACCCCCAGCAATACAGGACTCTTTTGTCCAGCTTGAACCCATGGCCCTGAGATTAAGAGTCTCATTCTCTCCCGACTGAGCTGTGGCTATGTGTGCTTTCTTGATGAGCTTTCTAACCCCCTGGCCAAGGGTGTTTTCAAGCAAGAGGATCGCAGGCATGCAAGACGTACAGAGGCATTTCACTTTCTTGAATGACAGGTGGATCAAACCAAACATTTATCTGGTCCCACATCCTGCTTCCTGCTGGGGCCAGCTAGGTGCCCCAATGGCAAGACCCCCCCCCCACCAAAGCAAGGCACAAAGGCATCTTTCCTCTCCCGTAACTGGCATTTACAGGTAGACTGCTTTTGAACATGGAGGTGCCATTTAGCTGGCGCAATAAATAGCTGTTGATAAACCTCTCTGCCTCTGCTGGAACAAACAGAACCAGTGGGATATGGTTATGTCTAGTTTTAAACTCTATAGGAAGGACAGAGAAGAACGTGGGGGTGATGATGTCACTCTGCACATCAAAGGGGCCACTGTGTCCAGCAAGAGCTTTTCTGAATGGTGGGCAGACTCTTGTCATCTGTCCTAGAGAGCGTTGCTCTGACACTTTCAGAGACCTGCTGTAACAACTTGACAATGCACTTCAAGGACACAGTTGCTCCGATTCGGACAGACTGCTTCATCTAGTTCAGCGCTGTCTACACAGTTGGCACTCTTTCAAATCCCTACGTGGAGAATCGAGGGACTGGACCTAGACCCTTCTGCTTGCCTTAAGAGAAGGCTGTGCCCAGGCCAGTTCACCTGCTGCAGCTCACAAGGTATGTTTTCATTCATGTGGAATGATTGCAGTGTGTGTGTGTGTGTGTGTGTGTGTGTGTATGTGTGTGTGTGGTATTTGTGATACATGCATTTGCATAGCACTTCCAATTATTCAAAAAAATTCTGTATGCATCATCTAATTCTAATCCGTACATAGGACGCGGGTGGCGCTGTGGTCTAAACCACTGAGCCTCTTGGGTTTGGCACTCAGAAGGTTGGCGGTTCGAATCCGCGCAATGGGGTGAGCTCCCATTGCTCTGTCCCAGCTCCTGCCAACCTAGCAGTTCAAAAGCACACCAGTACCAGTAGATAAACAGGTAACGCTGCGGTGGGAAGGTAAACGGCGTTTCCGTGCGCTCTGGTTTCCATCACGATGTCCCATTGTGCCAGAAGCGGTTTAGTCCTGCTGGCTACATGACCCGAAAAGCTGTCTGTGGACAAACGCCGGCTCCCTCGACCTGAAAGCGAGATAAGCACCGCAATCCTATAGTCATCTGTGACTGGACATAATTATCAGGAGTCTTTTACCTTTTTACCTTTAATCTGTACAACAGCCCTGTCGTGTAGATTCTGCACTGGAGTAAATAACGTCAGAGATCCCTTCCAACTCTAAAATCCTAGGGTTCAGATAGTAGTATTAGCCCCCATATTGCAGATGGGGAGACTGAGGCAAGAAGGAAGAGAGAGAAAGAGACTTGCACAAGGGTCTTTTGGCACATCTTGCTAGAGGCAAAATTTGAACCAGGAGCTACCATGATTCATAACCCTGGTCTCAAAGTCACTATGCTACATCCCATCTCTGATCTATCTATCTGTTGGCATGATGCCCTGTGAATCCAACTCTGCCGTACTTCTAAGACTTCACTCTATATTCTGGAGACTTATTAGATGTGGCTTTCTGATTAAAAACAAACAAACAAACCCTGGGTTTCTAGGGTCTAAATTTGGAGGGTCTGTTGCCCAGATTTTAACTGCAGGGGTGAAAGAAAAAGTAATGACTGTTTAGAAGTTTTAAACTGCAATGCAACAGCGTCTTTTATTTGCTTCTGAGAGCTGTCTCCTGGAGAGAGGTGAGCGCGCATGAGATTGTCTGCTATTCACCAAGGAAAAAGAGCGCCAACAGATGGCGCCCTACTGTTTCTTAAAGTCTAAGAGTTGGGTTTTCCAGAATCCCTTGACAGGTTTTTTTTTTTATAACCATGCTGCTATATTTTGAAGACTTTGGTTTTTTTATTCAAAAAATCACAGTACATTTCAAGGAGCTTAAATCTCTGCATCTCCCTCCTTTCCTGTGAGCTCGACGAGTTTCAAGGCCACAATTACGGATGACGGCTACTGGGAGCCAACGGACCACACATTTTAGTCAAGAGTTTTCAGTCCAGGTTTGCCATTCCAACCAACATCATTTTACCAGTCTTCCCGGTGTAAGCTAGGCAGCGATGGAGGCTGCAAAGATTCTGCCAGCTCATGCAAATCTGGCTTGGCTCCACCCACAACCCATCAGCCCCAATCCTGGCTCCACCCCAGCATGCCAGTCTCCTATAGGCTCTGCCCCAATACACCAGATTTCACCCCTTCGAATGTTGTGGTGGCATTGAATGATGGCAAACTGCTAATCATCATCATTATATTTTTACCAACACAAGGAAGGGGTGGCACTGGGAGTTTTGACCTCAGGCACTAGGGCTTGCCGATCAGAAGGTCGGCGGTTCGAATCCCTGCAACGGGGTGAGCTCCCGTTGCTCAGTCCCTGCTTCTGCCCACCTAGCAGTTCGAAAGCACGTCAAAGTGCAAGTACAGTGGTACCTCGGGTTACATACACTTCAGGTTACATACGCTTCAGGTTACAGACTCCGCTAACCCAGAAATATTACCTCAGGTTAAGAACTTTGCTTCAGGATGAGAACAGAAATCGTGCTCCGGCGGCGCGGCAGCAGCAGGAGGCCCCATTAGCTAAAGTGGTGCTTCAGGTTAAAAACGGACCTCCGGAATGAATTAAGTTCTTAACCCGAGGTACCACTGTAGATAAATAGGTACCACTCCGGCAGGAAGGTAAACGGCGTTTCCGTGCGCTGCTCTGGTTTGCCAGAAGTGGCTTAGTCATGCTGGCCACATGACCTGGAAGCTGTACGCCGGTTCCCTCAGCCAATAAAGCGAGATGAGCACCACAACCCCAGAGTCGGCGACGACTGGACCTAATGGTCAGGGGTCCCTTTACCCTTTACCTTTACCAGAATGTCATAAGCTGCCTCTGAGGCCCTATTCACACCATACATTTAAAGCACTATGATAACACTTTAAACAGTCATAGCTCCCCACAAAGGATTCTGGGAACTGTAGTTTGTTGAGGGTGCTGAAAGTCATTAGGAGACCCTTCTATTCCCCTCCTAGAGCTACAATTTCCAGAGTGGTTGAGCATTGCCTCATCAGAGGGAACACTGGGAATTGTAGCACTGGGAGCAGAATAGGAGGGTGTCCAAATAACTCTTAGGAAACTACAGCTGCCAGACTTATCTGGGGGAAGCCATAACTGTTTATAGTGGTATCGTAGTGTTTCAAATTTATGTGACGGTGGCCTGACTCTGCCTCGCTTGCTCCCATCCCATTGCTTCATAGTCTTTAACCTAGAATATAGGCTTAATAGTCTCGAATTGGGGGGGGGGGGGAATAAATCATTACACCATTTACAATGCAGTCCTATGCGTATCTACTCAAAAGTAAGTCCTGTAGGATAAAATGGGGCTTACTCCCAGATATGTGGGTGGAGGCTTACAGTCTTAAAATTTTTATTATTGACATGCTGGGCATTCTGGGACTGAGATACATAAGAGATGATTTGCTGGAGCTTGGAGATTGTCATGGAAGCACCACGGGGAGGCAATTATTAGGCAGCCAGACAAGGACTTTAGTCGTTTTCTTTATCTTCCCTATACAAGAGCAGGAAACTCCGGACGATTGCCAGATGCAACTCCGGTCAAGTGCCACCTAGTGACTAAACAATATAATGACATGATCCACACAGGAAGCTCCACCCAGATACACTTAAGTCTAGTCCCCTCTAGTGACAGAACGATGCAATTACGCGATCCATACAGGGAATATTTGCTTGCTTACAAAAGTCTCTACCTCTTTCGGCGTGATCAGGGAGATGTCCATTCTTCCCCACCAAGAAATCTGCTTTGAGATTCAGAGGAGAAAAGTGTAAGTAAATAAATACAATAAATGGATACACTAGTGCTGACCATTTTAAAACGAATAAATGTAGGATGTGTCAATGAAACACCCACTGCCACAAGCTAAAAATGTCTGTGAGATTTGTTTTTGTTGTTGTTGCCTTGAATCCACCTTAGCTTTTTTTTTTTTTTTTTTTTTTTTGGAAAAAGGAAAAAAAGTTGATTTAATGCCTCAAGAAAATGCCTGCAATTGCATCTCCGGTTTGGTCAAGAAAACAGCTGCAATCAATCACCCCGTAATTGATCCAGTTTGGTAGAAATCGCTCACCAATCCTTCCTGGAAGACAATCCGATGAGCCGCTGGCCGTCAAGCCATCGCTGCCCTTTAGCTCTGGGGAATTGTTGCTGTGCAAATCCCGAGCTGTGAGTCTCTCTCTCTCTCTCCTGCTTTCAAAAGGACCTATTGCACAAAGCAACACCACAGGGCTTCAGTCCTTGATGCGGTGCAAAGTGCAGAATTCAACTTCTAGATAATCTTAGCGTTCCATTGTGTTTTATTTTGAAAGCAAGTTGCTAGCCCTCATGCCTGCAGCGGACGTGCTTGTAAGGGGGTGGGGAAGGCCTACTGCAATCTCAGAAGCCTGGAAGGAGGCTGGACATATTTATTATGTCTGTATCATATTCTTTTTTCCCTCCATGGTTCTCCCTCTCCCTATTTTATCCACACAACAACCCTGTGAGGTAAGTTAGGCAGAGAGACAGTGATTGGTCCAAGGTGAATTTTATGGCTCAGTGGGGACCAGAACCCCAATCAGATAGGTTTTAGTCCAGTACTCAAAACACTACACTACTCATTTGATCCTCACAACAACAACCCTGTGAGGTAGGTTAGGCTGAGACTGTGACTGGTCCAAAGCCATCCAGGAGGCTTCAGGGCCGAGTGGAGATTCGAACCCTGGTCTCCCAGGTCTTAGTCCAACTCCCTAAACCAGGCATGTCCAAATTCAAGTCTGGGGGCCAAATCCAGCACTCTGTTTGATTTAATCTGGCCCCCGTGGCAGTTTATTCACTGGGGGGAAATCCCCCAAAAAGCTCAACAACTCTGAGCGGCCCTCACGCATGTTCACTTCATCACATCTGGCCCTCTTTGCAAAAAGTTTGAACACGCCTGCTCTAAACACTACTTCACACTATATCTGGTGGAAGAAAACCTTAAAGGCAGACCCTAAACACCTCAATAATAATAATAGGTAAAGGGACCCCTGACCATTAGGTCCAGTCATGGACGACTCTGGGGTTGCTCATCTCACTTTATGGCTGAGGGAGCCGGCGTACAGCTTCCGGGTCATGTGGCCAGCATGACTAAGCCGCTTCTGGCGAACCAGAGCAGCACACGGAAACGCCGTTTACCTTCCTGCTGGAGTGGTACCTATTTATCTACTAGCACTTTGACGCTCCTAGGTTGGCAGGAGCAGGGACCGAGCAACGGGAGCTCACCCCATCGCGGGGATTCGAACCACCGACCTTCTGATCGGCAAGCCCTAGACTCTGTGGTTTAACCCACAGCGCCACCCATGTTCTGTAATAATAATAATAATAATAATAATAATAATAATAATAATAATAATAAATTTATACCCCGCCCTCCCCAGCCAGAGCCGGCCTCAGGGCAGCTAACACCAATAAAATTACAGTAAAAACATAATAGGGAGAAAAGTGGGGGGGGGGGGAGGAAAAGGAAAAAAAAACCCAATTTAAAATACAGGTTAAAATGCAATTTAAAATCGATCAGGACTGAGCATGCTCAGTGGTCACAGAATAGTGAGTGACCCTTATGTGGGCAGATGGTTGGAATGCAAAACCCAAAAGGGGAAAGGAAATGGGGTAGTTTAGAAGGGGGCCTGGCTGGCTGGAGCACTGTAATTTTTTTGTTCTAGGTTCCATTTGCTGTGGGGGTGCTGACGGATGTAGTAATCTAGGGTTCAGTTTCTGCTGGCCTCTGTGACAAGAAGATCCGCTCTGAATATCTTTCTTAGCCTTCCATTTTAAGCTGTTTTGTTCTCTTCCCTTTTTATCTCAGAATTGGCAACGAACAAGATTAAACAGCTCCGTTTAAACAGGTACAAGTGAGGTTAAATAGTTCTACGCGCTCTCTGGAAGAGACGGCAATGCTGTTTTGGTGCCTAGGGCAGAAAACCCTGGTGGCTAAAAATATAACAAAACTCAACAAACTAATATTTGGCTTCTCTTTTATAATATACTCGCAGCCTTGCCCCTGGCGTTGCTTTGAAGAAACCGAAAGATCAGTGCGCTTTTTAAATATTCGGTCCACTGTCTTGATGCAAAATGGCATCCGATTGGATCCTAACACAGAAGAAAACCTGCTACTGGATCTCAGGAACCGTAATTCGAACACAAGAGGAGTATCGCCTGTTGCAGTTTCCAGCAACTGGTGTTCAGAATCATGACTGCCTCTGAGAGGATAGGCACTGAGACGTAGCTGTCAACCTTCTCTTATTTGGCGGGAAAGTCCCTTATCCCAGCGCTGTGTCCTACTGCTGTCCCTTATTGATGATGTCCCTTAAATTTCCCGGGTTTCAAAGGAAGCAGCTCCTCTCCCTCCCTTCCTCCCTGCTGGCCAGGGAGGAGGGAGGCTCCAGCTGTGTTGCTTGGCTGCGTTGCTCACCCAATAAGGAGTCTAAGAACGACTGGGTGGTGGAGCTTGCATGCCTTGTGCCTATCAAATCGGCTCCGTTGCCTGGGGAATCGCCTTTGCTCAGCGCTTCCCAGCGGAGAGGTGACGGTGGTTTTCCTTGCTGCATCCCCTTTGCCGGGTTGCTGCACTGTGGGAACCACTGCTTGAGGCTTTGTTTGGCTGCTGGCTGGGCTTTCTGCCTTTGGCTTGGAGGGGCTCAGAAGTTGAACATACCTGTGTTCGGAAAACCCCTTATTTTGGCTGCTGATCCCTTATTTTTGAGGCTGCTGGTCCCTTATTTTCAAATCTGTAAGTTGACAGCTATGCACTGAGAGCCTTCTTCTCCATTAATTTGTCTGGACCTCTTTTAAAGCAATCTAAATTCTTTTCTCTTTACTCTTCAGAATCTTGGGTTTTATTTTGCTGTTGCTGCCGCTGCCGCTTTTGGAAAGGCTCAACAGCCTGACGCCTATTTCACATCTTTTGCCTTGCCCCAACTAGTGGCGTTCCAGGACATTGCAGAGAGAAAAATGGCAGCCAGCACCCAAAAGTATTTAAATAATAATAATGGTGGGGAATAGAATCGTTAAGTTGGAAGGGACTGCTAGGGTGAACCAGCCCCCTGCAACACAGGAATCCTTTGCCCCAGGTAGGGCTTTGAAATAGACTCGGAGTCGAGTGTGGATTTCATGCTCTTTATTCAGCTCAGAGTAGTGAGGAATGGAGGTTCCCCTGAAATGTCTGCTTTATATACATTATTTACACAATGGGCCCCACGTGATTGGCTAATTCCAGGATCCTCCTGTAGGCCAATCAGGTTGCGGATTCACTTCTACCTGGAGCTGGATTTGGGTGGCTCCTGTGGACCAATCAGACTGCTGCCTTCTGGATCCTATTGTTCTAGGACCAATCAGTCTGCTGCATTCTGAATCCTATTGTTCTAGGACCAATCAAACTGATGCATTTTGGATCCTATTCAACTCAGTACATAACAGGCTTGAACCCACGGCCCTGAGATTAAGAGCCCCATGCTCTACTGACTGAGCTATCCCACCTGCCCGGAAAGAATCCTGGAAAACAGCCACCTTTCTCTAAGGATTATGATGACGATGGAGCAGCAAAAAACCTCAAGAAATCTCCTTGGAAAAATGCATTTTGGGAAACATCTGCAAAATTTATGGTTGCCATATTTCAAGAAGTAAAAATCCAGACACGGAAACTGTGATTTCACCTTTGGAATCCCAGAAAAACCAGAGATATGGCAACCCTAGACCATTCCATCAAGGTTAACCAAGGATCCAGGAGAGACCATGGAACTCAAGCAAAGGGCCAGATGGAACAGGAAGCTCTCTTTTAATACTTCCTGTCCAGGAGGACCCAATGGCCAGCCTGCGTGGGTCAGCCCAGGGCCTGAAGGTACGTCACTGCAAAGGCTGCAGTCGGTCGTTCTTTGGCTCGCCACACGAGGCAGCCAGCGCACAGATCCTTGCAGCTCCTGACAATTAGGCACTGCTAGGAACATCTCATCCATGCTCTGGGAGCGCCCCTCCAACTGATTAGTCGCTGCCATTGGCGTCTCATTGTTTCCTAGGACGGTTTTTATTTTCGCTTGTGTCAGCGTTTGCATCGCGAGCGGCTCCTTAGCAACGTCTAAAAGTACAATGACAAAATTAAGAGGACCTGCCCAATTAAAGCCCGTCAGCTGATGACACAGCAACACACCCAGAGAGAGAGAGAGAGAGAGAGAGAGAGAGAGAGGCTTTGTATTTTCAGACGGAAACGGCCTTAGCCAGGCATCTGCATTTGTGGAATTTACTCGCATTAACTTCCTCTCCTGCAGGTCAATAGCTCATATTGTCAGCTCTGTGAAATTGTTCAAACATATATAATATGCTCTCAAAACATTGCTTAATTAAATTCTGGAGAACATTGACACACAAACAAAACAAAAAAAAAAAGGAGAGGAGAGATATTAATATCAAGGATTCCAGCATCTAACGGCAGTTTACATAGATCAGAGGGTGCTGGGGTTTTCTCTTTTGCTGCAAAGAGGTTATGAGCACGACAGGTTTGTTAATCTACAAGTTAAGGATGTGATTTAAACAACATGACATGAAGGAGCAGTAAGGAGATTGGGCGTGAAAAGGAAGGGATATTGTACAGGAGGTTAGGGAAATGTGTGTGTGAGAGAGAGATTTGCAGAACATAAAAAATAACATTTATCAATGGAAACGGAAACAACATAATCATTGCAATGAACACCACTAGCGCTATGGCGATCCTGAGTTTACTGGCACCAATGGAGTCTTGGGGCCCATTGGAAATAGTAGGGTGGAAAGCAGGGAGGCTAACATTAGGTGGCATCAGAGCGGAAGATAGGCAGAACCAACCTTGCCATCCTCCCTGCTGAGTTCTACAAGGGGCAACAATGAGACTAAGGTGGAGGACGTTGACAGGCAGTACCATGCCCTCAGCTACACTAGTCAAAATTTGTTGTTTAGTCATTTACTCATGTCCGACTCTTCGTGACCCCCTGGACCAGAGCATTCCAGGCCCCTCTGTCTTCCACCGCCCCCTGCAGTTTGGTCAAACTCATGCTGGCAGCCTCGAGAACACCCTCCAACCATCTCGTCCTCTGTCGTCCCCTTCTCCTTGTGCCCTCCATCTTTCCCAACATCAGGGTCTTTTCCAGGGAGTCTTCTCTTCTCATGAGGTGGCCAAAGTATTGGAGCCTCAGCTTCAGGATCTGTCCTTCCAGTGAGCACTCAGGGCTGATTTCCTTCAGAATGAATACGTTCAATCTTCTTGCAGTCCATGGGACTCTCAGGAGTCTCCTCCAGCACCACAATTCAAAAGCATCCATTCTTCGGCGATCAGCCTTCTTTGATGGTCCAGCTCTCACTTCCATACATCACTACTGGGAAAACCAGAGCTTTAACTATATGGGCTTCCCCTGCCAGCCGCGACCTGCTCTTTGGGGCTGGCGGTGAGGGAAAGCTGGGCTGGCGAAAGCCCCCCTGACAAGCTCATGAGCAGCTCTGAGGTACCCCACGAAGCCTCCGCAGGGCAGTGGGGAGCCTTCATCCCGATGCCCTGGGCAGGCTTTGCTGGGCTACCCCTGGCTTTTGTGGGAGGTGGGGGAAGGGACAGAGTGAGGCTCTCTCACTTCCCGCAAAAGCCCCCAAGAGCCGCATTTTTTTTTTCTTGAAACACCCCCCCCAAAAAAAGTAGGTTCACCTTATGGTCAGGTGCGCCTTATGGAGCGAAAAATACGGTAATAATAAACTGAAAAATAGCACGCCTGCACCTTCACACAGAAAATCTCCCAAAGTCCACATGTGGAGGGGATTTGGGTGATGGCTGGTTGCCAGGGATACCTGCTCCCAACTAATCCCTCGTCCTGCTCTCCACTGTGCTTGATGTTCAAGGGGCATCGCAGCTGCCACCTGGCTAGGTCACCAATCTATTCTCCCTTCGTTCCAGCCTATCGGCAGGCAGTGCCAAGGATACTTGCCTTGTCCCGGGTACTGGCAGTCCACGCTATGCCACTGCTCTGGGGCATGATGCCCTCTTGGTGGTCTTGCTCAGATCTAACTGGACGAGATATGTGGAGGTACAATCCCATGAGAAAGATCAGGCAAAGCAAACCCAGTAGCGCTGGGTCATGTCGTTCTATAATTCAGTCACTAGGTGGCACTGGACTTGGGTTTTGCTGGAAAGAGTCAGGAGTTGGCTGTAGTGTCATTCTGTAGTTTAGTCACTAGGTGGCACTGGACTTATTCCTGGGAAGTCTGGAGTTTCCTGTGTCTGGAGAGCGGCAATGATGCTCTTCCTGACTGCTGCATCTCCTAAACATTTCACGGCAGTATTTGATTTTACACTTAGGTTTTATGGAAGAGTCTTCAGTGACACAGAATTGAAGGGGCAGCCATGTCAATAATAGCAAGCGGTTCCCAGAATCATAGCTGTCAACTTTTCCCTTTTCTTGTGAGAAATCCTATTTGGAATACAGTGGAACCTCGCAAGACGAAATTAATTCGTTCTGCGAGTTTTTTCGTCTTGCGAATTTTTCGTCTTGCGAAGCACGGATTCCAACCCAAAATCCAAAAACCCCCCAAAAAGTTTTAAAAGTTTAACTTACCAAATGGCTGCAAAAGAAGTTTTGGAAAAGCTTCAAAAATCACCAAAGTCTTCAAAAACCTCAAAAAAAAAAAGGTTCAAAAAAGGAAACAAACTTGCAAGACGTTTTCATCTTGCGAAGCAAGCCCATAGGGAAAATCGTCTTGCGAAGCAACTCAAAAAACGAAAAACTCTTTTGTCTTGCGAGTTTTTCGTCTTACGAGGCATTCGTCTTGCGAGGTACCACTGTAAGGGAATTCCCTTTTAAAAAGGGAAAACGTTGACAGCTACGCCCAGAATAGCAAGTGGGCTACTAGGTTTTTCCAAGGCCTTAAAGCAGTTTTTAACCATGCCTTGCCGTTATTTGGGGAGCCGTTATTTTTCAATGGAAGACCAAGGGCTGTGTCCAAATATCCCCTTGTTTCAATTTTAAAAAGCTGGGTTTTTTTCTGGAACAGGAAAACCAATATTTTCTAGAAAAGACATAGACAAGAGCCCTTCCTCCATGAATCGATCTGATCCCCTTGTAAAGCCATCTGAGTCGCTAGCCATCACAATTTGTGATTAGTATCACCTATATAACCACCAAAGGGGAACAATTCCTTGTATCCAGCTGATTACAAGCTGCACCCCAACAATTCACATCTATCTGTCTAGCTAAACACATGCCTACCCTATAGAATCCATACCCTATAGCACTCTATAGTATCCCATATGCTTTATTTACTAATAGTGCTATGTAAGTGTGAATCCTATGTAAGTGTGAAACAGAACCATTCAGGTACAATAGGGGATCTAAAACATTTAGAACACGGGGAGGCAAATTAAGGCCCGGGGGCTGGATCCGGCCCAATCGCCTTCTCAATCCGGCCTGCTGATGGTCCGGGAATCAGCGTGTTTTTACATGAGTAGAATGTGTCCTTTTATTTAAAATGCATCTCTCGGTTATTTGTAGGGCATAGGGATTTAATCATCCCCCCCAAAAAAAATATAGTCCAGCCCCACACAAGGTCTGGGGGACAGTGGACCGGCCCCCTACTGAAAAAGTTTGCTGACCCCTGATTTAGAGGAACAAATCCTAAGCAGTGTGAGCTCCCCGTTAAGTTGTGGGCGAACATATCAGACGACACAGCAATTCTTCCAAAGCAGCTCTTTATTTGTAAGCTGGAACAGAACTGCTGTGTCGTCTGATACGTTCGCCCACAACTTAACACTGGCGACGAAGGTGGGATTGATGGACATCAGAGCACAGCCAGATGCGGCCATCCTCTGAACTGAGCTGAATCACTGAGCTGAATCACTGAGCGAAATCACTGAGCGAAATCACTAAACGTCACTTTCGATCCTTCATTTGCATACAAACTATCCAATCACTGAACGTCACTTTCGATCCTTCATTTGCATAACTATCTACAGTATCCCCCTGCTGGCCCAGGGTGATAACTTCAGTACATAACACTCCCCAAATAGCCCAGTGAGATCTCCGCCTGTTCAGTTTTATTATTTTTAGCTATCGAATTCATATCCCACACGTTTCTCCAGGGAGCTTAGGGTAGAATAAATGGTTCTCCTTCCCTCTTCATTTAATCCCCACAAGAACCCTGTGAGGTAGGCTAGGCTGAGAGGCAATGACTGGCCCAAGGTGAACCAGAGAGCTTCATGGCCGGGTGAGGGATTTGAACTCTGGTCTTCCAGGTCCTAGACTGATATTCTAACCACTACACCACCACTGGCTTTCTGACAGACTGCTGTGTAGTGGTAGCAGAAGTGGAGACGGAAAACTGGGGAAAGGGAAAATGGAATGGAATATCCTACAAATGGCTAGAACCCTAAACACGGCAACCAGTGACATTTGTTGGGGGTCCTGTTTGTTTAAACCATGGCAACGATTTAACTTCAACCCGTTTTCAGTGCCATAGGACCAAATCAAAGTCTACTTTTCTTGCGGGGTCAGGATGCCTTTGGGCTCCCATTATTTTTGTCTAGAAGGCGATCTGTGAGTTTGAAGTTCGGCAACAGACAAAGTTGACTGACTTATGTTGAGATACAGTCCAAAATGAGACAGCAAACTGTATGAGTCGGAGGATGGGTTGCCGATAAACTTGAGTAAAAGCAAATTTAAGCCTAAGAAATTTATTTTAGCCACCCTCTCCCCACCCACATTTGATATCAATATTGTAGAACTAGAAACAGCAAATAAAGAAATCTGGTTAATTGTTTGGCCTCGGCTAACGTGGTTCTGGGGCCCTCTCTTGTCCACCAGTTATCCCCTAGTCTAAAGATTTAAGAAAATAAAAATAAGAAATTTATTTTAAGCACCCTCTCTCCACCCATACCCGATGTCAACATTGCAGTTCTAGACTGGAAGAGTAAATAAGTAAAGCTGGTTGATTGTTTGGCCTCAGCTAACGTGGTTTGAGGGCTCCTTTCTTTCCTTGCTTATTTCCACGTTAGAAGATTTATGTGTGCTTCCTGAGAGCAGCGTTTTTTGAGAATCCCTCCATCTCAGGGAGGAAGGTATGCTGCGTGCCAAGGCGAGTCTTGCCTCTGCACAATTATCCCCTTATATTACTGGGATGTATTAGCCACTGTTTCAGAAAGTGCTTTGTCTATATTACGCTGTAGATCATAGGGGCCTGCCAAAGCGCCGTAAATAATTCACCGATATGCAGACAAATGGAAGGGACGCGTCTGAAAATGCAGCTAATTTGTGGTATTATTTAAGCAGGGCCTTTCTCCTCTCCTTCCTTCCCAGCTCCCTTAGGCATTAGGGGCAAACTGCTACAATAGCAGTTTTCCCCCCAAGTGCTAAACCACGACCCCCGTTTGGATTTGGGAGCAGGAAACAGGAGTTTGGAGAAGGGTAATGAAGTTACACCCCAAAAAGTTTCAGTTGCGAGATTATTCACCCTTCTCTCTCTCGTTTGCTGCTGCTTTCTTCTTCTGATGCCTGGCATAATTTCTGTCCTTGGTTACCCCTTTCCAAACGAGACACGTGGCACATCCCAGCCAATCAGGAACCCCGTAGAAAATGCAATGGCACCCCATGCTAAATGGCCGCTTGGATTTGGGGCTGTGATTACATCACTTGAAAGCAAACAACGTCCACTAGGAGCAAGGGCAGCGCTTTCCTGAAGTGGTCCCATGGGCAATCCCAGCCAATCAGATATCCTAGGTTTTCCCAGTGGTGATGTATGGAAGTGAGAGCTGGACCATAAAGAAGGCTGATCGCCGAAGAATTGATGCTTTTGAATTGTGGTGCTGGAGGAGACTGCAAGAAGATCAAACCTCTCCATTCTGAAGGAAATCAGCCCTGAGGGCTCACTGGAAGGACAGATCCTGAAGCTGAGGCTCCAGTACTTTGGCCACCTCATGAGAAGAGAAGACACCTTGGAAAAGACCCTGATGTTGAGAAAATGGAGGGCACGAGGAGAAGGGGACGACAGAGGACGAGATGGTGGGACAGTGTTCTCGAAGCTACTAACATGAGTTTGACCAAACTGTGGGAGGCAGTGGAAGACAGGAGTGCCTGGCATGCTCTGGTCCAGGGGGTCACGAAGAGTCGGAAACAACTAAATAACAACTAGCCAATCAGTGGTAAAGGTTGATATCACAATATATTGTAATCATTCCTACTGAGCTTTGCAATGATGCCACTTACTCCAGAGGGAGAAAGTGCGCCATAAGAGAGGGCAATGCAAACGGGGTGTTGCCAATTTCTTATTCTGGACACAGCCAGTGAGTGCTGATTGGCTTAGCCCTAGTAGAAACCTTATGCAGATGGAGGCAAAGGAAGCCGATGGAATGATCACTAGCATTGTGAATGCATCTTTCAAAGCTATCCTTAACACCTTAAGCCCTTGAATTTTGGTTTGCTTGCTCTTTTAAAAAGCCATATTGCAAAGATGCTGAGTGCTGTCCCCAGTCCCAGTCCCTTGCTTGCTCAGGGCATTTGCAGAACTGCAGACCCCACATCTGTGGGCTGACCATCTAGCAAAGTTCCGGATGCATTCCCCCAAAGTCACAAGAGAAAAAAATTATTATTTTGGTGCGCGTGAAGAGAGTGACCATCTGCTTCAGTTCTCTGAAACGATGATGAAAAATTATTTTTGGAATCTTAGACATTCCCCCCTCCCACACATTCACACACTTTGCTGTAAGACAGTATGTTTCTGTGATCCGAAATCTCCTCTAGTGGAAATATCTCAAAATCAACTTGCAACCATTAGGGGAGATTTAGCCTTGCTTTTTTGAAAAGCAGAGACATCACCTTGCCGACAAATGTCCGTATAGTTAAAGCTATGGTTTTCCCAGTAGTGATGTATGGAAGTGAGAGCTGGACCATAAAGAAGGCTGATCTCTGAAGAATGGATGCTTTTGAATTCTGGTGCTGGAGGAGACTCTTGAAATTCCCATGGACCGCATGAGTTGAATAGGATCCAAAATGCAGCAGTCTGATTGGTCCTAGAACAATAGGATCCAGCAGTCTGATTGGTCCACAGGAGCCACCCAATCCAACTCCGGGTGGAAGTGAATCCGCAACCTGATTGGCCTACGGGAGAATCCCAGAATTAGCCAATCACATGGGGCCCATTGTGTAAATAATGTATATAAAGCAGACATTTCGGGGGAACTTCCATTCCTCACTACTCTGAGCTGAATAAAGAGCATGAAATCCACACTCGACTCCAAGTATATTTCAGAGATGCTACATTCGCAGCTCATCGGAAATCGTGAGGCCCACGCATACAGAAACCGCAGTAGAAGGGAATGGTGGTTTTCACGAGCTCTTGAAACAACAGTGTTCCAGTCCTCCCAGCTCGTTCCCCACCATGTGCTAGAAGGCTCCACTTCCTGGTTTTCCAATGCTCCTCTCCACCCCCCCCACCTCCTGCAATACCCGCTAGTGTTTTTATGGGCTCCCTATCCAATGTTTTCATCTTCTCTTTATGGGTCCCGGCAGTGACAGTTGCCAAGGGAGTGACTTGCCGTTACTGTGTAAGATGCATGGATCAATTAACTCAGTTGCCGGGTTTCGCTTCTGAATCAATTAACTGGAACTGAAATTAACTAAAAATATCCTTTGCTTATTAACAGACTGAACTAATTGCAATAAAAAAAGGTGGAGGGACGGGGGTGGGGTGGGAGGGAAGGGAGGAAAGAGAGCGAAATGGGGAGATTTTATTTATCGCAGCCAATCTCGACCCGTATCATTATCTCAAATATTCCTCACTTGCTAAACAAACTAATAACTCTACGAGCATCAAATCATTATGCTGCTGGGGGGGGGGGGGTTGGTGGCCTGTTGGATCGATCCCATCAGTGACTCGCTGGCCCATAAATGTGGGGGCTCACCCCCCAAAAAAAGTCACATTTGGGTCCTTGGGACAAGGTTGCTTTTCGGCCATGAACTGATCTATGGGTTGTAGGGTGAATTCAGTTCCCCAACAATGGGAGAAAGAATATGGAGTCCTATAATGACACCCACAAGCCACATACACACCCAATTTTTGCCAAATAAGGCTTGTTGTATCTCTGCCTTTCAGGAAACAGTAGCTAAAGCAGGATCACAATAACTAAGGAAGAGGGGAGGCTGCCTTAAGTCAGACCACCTCGCAGGGTTTTCCCAAACTCGGGTCCTCAGCTGTTGTCGGACTACAACTCCCATCATCCCTGAGCACTGGTCCTGCTAGCTATGGATGATGGGAGTTGTAGTCCGACAACGGTTGGGCACTGGGCCATGCAGACCTCCCATTGCACCGCCCCAATTCAGTGGTAAAACACGGGTTTTCCCAGGCAAAGCTAAGGGACAAAAAACTCCACACACATAAACACATACTCGGATAAGCAGTTTTAAATCTCGGACCTGTGGCTAGAAACACAGGACAAAAGGCAGTCTGGATATGCCCTAGATGAGCATTGTTGACACTGATTGACATATTGTCTCCATGGCTTCATCATCATCACCATCATCATCATTTATTTATTATTTATACCCCGCCCCTCTGGCTGGGTTTCCCCAGCCACTCTGAGCGGCTCCCAACAGAATATTATTATTATGATTACTAATAATAATAAAGCGATAAAACATCAGGCATTAAAAACTTCCCTAAACAGGGCTGCCTTCAAATGTCTTCTAAAAGTCAGATAGCTGTTTATTTCCTTGACATCTGATGGAGGGCATTCCACAGGGCATTCCACCACCACTAAGAAGGCCCTGCCTGCTTCCCTGTAACTTCACTTTTTGCAGGGAGGGAACCGCCAGAAGGCCCTCAGAGTTGGACCTCAGCGTCCGGGCAGAATGATGGGGGTGGAGACGTTCCTTCAGGTATCCTGGGCTGAAGGAATACCCTGCCATCAGATGTCAAGGAAATAAACAACTATCTGAAGGCAGCCCTATTCAGGGAAGTTTTTAATGTTTGATGTTTTATTGTGATTTTAATATTCTTTTGGGAGCTGCCCAGAGTGCCCAGAAGGACAGGGTATAAGTAATTAATCCTCCTCCTCCTCCTCCTCCTCCTCCTCCTACTCATTATTATTATACAGTCATACCTTGGGTTGAAGTACCTTCAGGTTGAGTGTTTTCAGGTTACGCTCCGCGGTGAACCGGAAGTAACGGAATGCGTTACTTCCGGGTTTCGCCACTCGCGCATGCGCAGACGGTCAAAATGACGTCATGCTCATGCGCGGAAGAGGTGAATCGTGACCCGCGCATGCGCAGACGCGGGTTGCGTTCGCTTCAGGATGCGAACAGGGCTCCAGAACGGATCCACTTAATATTAAAACAAGTCATAATAACAAACTTCAAACAAAATTAAAAGTTATAATATAACTTTGACCATTGCTACATTGTTATAAAGTTATCATAATAAGCTTAATTATACATTACTCGCATTTTCTCTGAAAGGTCCTAAGCACTCTGCCACCTTTCCTCACAGACAAGTTGTTGATCTTGTGGGGGATAGTCTATGACAGTTTTTCTCAACCTGAATGCCTCTGGCTGTACTACAACTGCCATCCTTGCTGATCATTGGGCATGGTGACTGGCGCTGATGGGAATTGTAGTCCAAAACATCTGGGAAACATGAGCTATTACAGGAGCAAGAATGTTACTTGCCCAAAAGTGGAAAAAAGGAGAAGTCATAGGAAAAGAAGCATGGATACCAAAGCATGGAATATGCAGAAGTGGCGGAACTTACCGGAAGAATAAGAAAGCAAACTTTCTATAAAATAATGGAAATGGTTTGTTGAATGTTTACAGATAAATTGTAAACAGATAAGATCATTGGCAGGATTGATGTAATAACCTGCAGTTTTATAAGAGTATATATTTACAGTAGATAAATAAACGAGCAAGTTAAATGAACTTAGGCATGCGGACGATATTTGAAAAAATTAAGGAACCGCAGAAAGAGAGGGAAGGAAGTCGGAATTTGGAAATGTTAAATTGATTGTAAAACTAATGAAATGTATAAATTTGAAATATGCAGTGGTACCTCGGGTTAAGAACTTAATTCGTTTTGGAGGTCCGTTCTTAACCTGAAACTGTTCTTAACCTGAGGTATCACTTTAGCTAATGGGGCCTCCCGCTGCCGGCGCGCAATTTCTGTTCTCATCCTGAAGCAAAGTTCTTAACTGAAGATATTATTTCTGGGTTAGCGGAGTCTGTAACGTGAAGTGTCTGTAACCCGAGGTACCACTGTATATATACCACATTTTTTGCTCTATAAGACTCACTTTTTCCCTCCTAAAAAGTAAGGGGAAATGTGTGTGCGTCTTATGGAGCGAATGCAGGCTGCGCAGCTATCCCAGAAGCCAGAACAGCAAGAGGGATTGCTGCTTTCACTGCGCAGCGATCCCTCTTGCTGTTCTGGCTTCTGAGATTCAGAATATTTTTTTCCTTGTTTTCCTCCTCCAAAAACTAGGTGCGTCTTGTGGTCTGGTGCATCTTATAGAGTGAAAAATACGGTACCGTATATAAAATGAAAATAAAGAAGACATCAGGTTAGGGAATGTTGCTTGTTGCTTTCTCTGTAGATGGTTGCATGTGAGTAGGCTTAATCAGTGGCGTAGCATGGGGGGTGCAGGGGGGCCGGGCGCACCGGGCGCAACATCTGGGGGTTAGGGTTAGGGGGCGCAAATCCACGGGTTAGGGGGTGCAAATTACTTGCCTTGCCCCGGGTGCTGACAACCCACGCTACGCCACTGGGCTTAATGGCTGCACTGGTGGACCTCCAGCTCTTGGACTCATTTCATGTGACCCTCGGTGCCCACATATTGTGAGTCCACTCTTGCTGCCTGGGCTGCCCCCCTGGGAATCTTCCATTCCCTGAGTGGGCTTGTGCGTGAGAGAGAAGCTGAGGAGGGACAGAACAAAGGAAGCTGCCCTATACTGAGAGACTGGTCCATCTTGCTCAGTATTGTCTGCCCTGAACCTGGGACCTTCTGCTCACATGGTGGACTCTTCCACTGAGCTCTGGCACACAGAGGGAAAAAGCTATGTTGTAGGGAGCCAATAAGGTTCAGAAATGGTTGGACTCCCACTCCCATCCTCCATGACTATTGGTCGTGCTAGCTAGGGCTGATGGGAAATGTAGTCCAACAACATCTAGACAGGCACCCCATTCATCGCCCCAAGCTGTACAGCCCTGCAGTGCTGAAAACCCCACCCGCTTTTGTCTCTGGCCCCTCCCACCATCTGCTCTGGCTCCATCCATGATTGGTTGACTTTTCCTTCATTGGATCACTCTTCCTTCACAGGGAAAAGACTCCTCTGCCCTGCTTTGTCTCGACTGAATACCAAGAGAGCAGAAGGGGCAGCATGTGTCTGAGCATTGCGCAAACACCCATCAATAGCTATCAGGAGGAACCCATCAGTAGTTGCGATGGATTCTTGAGGCTGTGACCAGTCTCATGGTTGTTCAGTGTGCATTAAGAAACCTACTTTCCCCTACGTCATGAAAGAAAGTGTGTTTCTGGTCCCTCCCATCATCTACTCAGGCTCCGTCCACCAGGCCAAAGTCTAGACCTGGAGTGTGAATTGTCCACCTCAGATACCCTGAGGTGCATGGCTAGAGCAAAGAGTCTGAAATGGAGGCTGGCAGCTCAAATGCCATAGGCAGAAAATCCTGCCCCGTCGACCTGGTCAAAGCAGAAGACCTTGATATGTACACAAGGCCCAACCAACTTGAAGGCTTTGCAGCCACCAGCTCCATCTTTTTTTTTTAGTCACCATGGAAATTCCACCTGAAGCAAACATCTGTGGGGAGCAGTTGATGTCCAAAGCAAAGTACCTGAGGAGTTTTGAGAAGATTCGAAAGATCTCCAAAGGGATTTCTTCACCATCCACCATGTTCTTGAGCCTGGGAACCGCGCAATGGGAAGCTCCTGGCAGGATTAGACATCCATCAGAATCCAATCCAGATCTTTGAGCTGAAGGAGCCTGGTGACCTCCCCTCATCCCACCCAGTTCCCTCCTCTTCTTTACACACTGTTTTTGGGGAGCAGGCCACCCCACAAGGCTGGAAAGAGAGAGGGAGACCTTCATATTTCTTTCGTAGAATCTTCTGCCTCCACCGCGCTGCCACAGCCCACCCCCTCCTGCTGTTGGATCTTACGAGCTGTGTGTGTGTGTTTTGTAATTAAGCAGTTAATTGCACTGGAGTTCTTGATTAGCTTTGGGGGATGGTAATGTTCAGGCAGGATGAGATGTTGTGTACAGTTCAGAATCATTTACAGAAATTGGAGCTAATTTTGCTGTCTGTGCTTATTACTGCATTAATTTAATTTGGGTTGCTTTTAGCTCATTAACACATCTAATTAATTCGTTGACATCACTATTAAGATGTCTCTTTGAAATTGGCGTCTCCAGATAATCAGGATGGAAGAGGCTGACAGATCAGGCGCGAAGCTGACTGGGAAAATGGGGGAAGGATTTTTTTAATTTTATTTTTTTTTTAAAAAAAAGAAAAATTAAAAGGAGAGGAAGATGCCAGCTAATGAATTTTCCATCAGAATTGCACGGTTTGTCAGAGGCAGCACGGGGAAGGGAGAGAGCGAATTTGCAAAGCAAGAGGCTAGGAGTGCAGTGGAGACTGAAGCGCAGAGGGGGTCTTTAGTTATTTAAAATATATTTATTATAAAAGGAGGCAGACTTGCAAGGGAGTGATAAATATTCTCCAGTGAACGGCCATCGTGACCACTCCATAGCCCAGAATTCATATTTTGCTTTCCTGATTTTTAATTTTTCCCCATTACCATCCTATTTAATATGTAGTATCATTTTCAGTGGTGTGAATCAATTTCTCAGAGTGCAAGGAAGTCTCTGAATGTGGATGGCAATTTGTGGTGTGTGGTTTTGTGTTGTGCGATTAAGGGTGAACCTGGGCTGGTCTTTTCGGGACTTACACCCCAAAATTTCCTTCCTTTGCTCAACAACAGGGGGTTCGGCCATTTTGGGAGGCCAGGAACAAGCAAATGTGGTCCTTCTGCATCAGAAGGATGGAAAGAACCATGCTAGCCTGCTCCCTTAAATATCACTGGTTTGCTCATTTCTATATATAGGGTGCTTATATTAATTTTTTTGGGGGGGCAAGAGGGTGGGGCCCTAAGCTATAGCTTGTTTAGCTTATACATACATCCGGCACTGACCTCACCTAATGGCAATTTTATTCCTCCACTTTTAAGAGAAAGGCTGAAGCCATGGGCGTAGCCAGGATTTATTTTAGGGGGAGGGTAGACTTTATGTTGGGGGGGGGGCAGAACCTAGTTATCTGTGATGCAATTGGTCAGTTAGTTAAGTATTTTTATTTGTTTACTTGATTAAGGGGGCAGCTGCCTGTTGGTTTGCAAGCCCCCTCCATAGAGGCTGGCCCCTCTCACTGTCCTCGGAGCTTGCTTACCGGTAACCTCCTTTGGCTGATATCCAGACAGACCAGGGAGATTTTGATAGGTGACATTTTCCCAAGAGTGGGTAAAATGCACAACCCCTCCCTCCTACTTCCGCAGGGGAAAGAAAAATAAGTCAGAAATCTATTTACAGTGGTGCCCCGCAAGACGAATGCCTCGCTAAACGAAAAACCCGCAAGACGAAAGGGTTTTCTGATTTTTTAGCGGCTTCGCAAGACGAATTTCCCTATGGGCTTCCTTCGCAAGACGAAAGCCCATAGGGAAATCTCCGGAGACAGCAGGGAAGCGCAGTGTGCCTTCTCCTCTGTTCCCGGACCTGTCCTAAGGCTTGCGGTGGGAGGTTCGGGAACAGAGGACAAAGCGCGAAGGGCTTCTCCTCTGTTCCCGGGGCTTGCGGTGGGAGGAGGGTTTTTCCTCCCCACCACCAACATTCGGAACAGCATTCTGAATGTTGGCGGTGGGGAAGAAAGCCCTCCTCCCACCGCAAGCCTTCAGGACAGGTCCGGGAACAGAGGGGAAGGTGCGCAGCACTTCTCCTCTGTTCCCGGGGCTTGCGGTGGGAGGAGGGTTTTTCCTCCCCACCGCCAACATTCAGAAGGCTGTTCTGAAGGCTGGCGGTGGGAAGAAAAGCCTTTCTCCCCCGCCAGCCTTCAGAAGAGTTCCCGCCTAGGCTGCGGATAGCAGCCTGCTGCCCCGCGCGAGGGGCGCTCTGCTTAAGAGCGCCCCTTGCGCGGGGCAGCAGGCTGCTATCCGCAGCTTGGAGAGCCTTCTGGACCTCTTCTGGACCTCTGGCCTTCGCTGCCGCCTGCTAGCATTTTAAGATCGCCCCAGAACAGCGGAGAAGTCTCCGCTGTCCCAGGAAGGCAGGCGGGGGGAAGCAAAGACTTTCGCCCCCCCCCGCCAGCCTTCAGAAGAGGTCGGGGGACAGACTGTCCCCGGACCTGGTCTGAAGGCGGTTTCCATAGGAACGCATTGATTGATTTTCAATGCATTCCTATGGGAAACCGTGCTTCGCAAGACGAAAAACTCGCAAGACGAAAAGACTTGCGGAACGAATTAATTTCGTCTTGCGAGGCACCACTGTACATGATGTTTATTTCTGACATTACAGCACTAGAGAAAAACACGTCCTTTCAGTTCAGTTCTTCCAGCAAGTCAGACAAACTTCCTGAGCATGCGCAGTCAGAAGGTTTCAAGTTACACTCTTCACAAAGACTTATCCAGCCTGTGAACGTCCTGGGAAATTCTTCTTTCCCACAGATAAGCGCATCATGTGATGTCAACAAACTGTCTGTCTGCAGCGGTGATGTTTCCATATACTGACACTGCACCCCCTGCACCCACCTGGCTACGCTTATGACTGCAGCTTAACTGCAGAGTATCTGAGGTCACAGGTTCAGCCTCTGACATCTCCAGGTATGGTCTGGGGAACTCTCCTCTGAAACCCTAGAAAGCCACTTCCGTCAGGGCAAAACAGCCTTATCCAATCTGGTGCCCTCTGTCCTGGCTGAGGCTGACGAGAGGTTGGTGCTAAACATCCAGAGGGCACCAGGCTGGGGAAGGAAATAGCGAGACATATGAAGACACAATCTGACTCTTAAGTTCAGCAATCTTGTTGTTGTTGTTTAGTTGTTTAGTCGTGTCTGACTCTTCATGCCCCATGGACCAGAGCACGCCAGGCACTCCTGTCTTCCACTGCCTCCCGCAGTTTGGTCAAACTCATGCTGGTAGCTTCGAGAACACTGACCCACCATCTCGTCCTCTGTCATCCCCTTCTCCTTGTGCCCTCCATCTTTCCCAGCATCAGGGTCTTCTCCAGGGAGCCTTCTCTTCTCATGAGGTGGCCAAAGTATTGGAGCCTCAGCTTCAGGATCTGTCTTTCCAGTGAGCCCTCAGGGCTGATTTCCTTCAGAATGGATAGGTTTGATCTTCTTGCAGTCCATGGGACTCTCAAGAGTCTCCTCCAGCACCAGAATTCAAAAGCATCAATTCTTCGGCGATCAGCCTTCTTCATGGTCCAGCTCTCACTTCCATACATCACTACTGGGAAAACCATAGCTTTAACTATATGGACCCTTGTCCGCAAGGTGATGTCTCTGCTTTTTAAGATGCAATCTAGTGCCTGATATTTCAACAGAAACTTTCAAGCTTATGTTTGCATCCATAAGGACTAGATACTTGATTTTTTTTTTAAAAAAGGAAACTGTATCCTACACCCAGTTCTGCAATTGGCACCCATCTTCTGTGCCTGAATACCATTCTTCGCTCTGTATGATCTGTTCCAGCCTTCTTTGTTTGACAGGAAAACCCTCCCAGGCAGTGAAAGCAAGGCTCCTCTATCCATCTCCCCAACTTCCCCCTGGCGAACTTGTGGGGTGCAACGCTTAAGATGGCTCTGAAACACCCATCGTCGGAAGGAGAGAGAAAAAGGAAAGAAGTTTGTTCGTCCTTTTTATTTAATTTATTTCGATATTAGGAACTTCGCTCCTTAGTGCTTCATTAAACACTTTAGTTTAATAACAGGTCCCCCCGGGAGATTCCTCACGTGAGCTGCGAGTAAACAGCTGCATCAATTAACCCCATCATCTCTAGGGTGCTATTAGAAGGTGAGATACCCTCGGAAAATGCATATGGCTGCAGTTAGGCTTAAAATACTTACGTGTCAATAGTTTTCAGTTATTTGTGTTCTCTCCTATCGATCTTTCTTATGTTTTCCACATTAAACAGCTCCTCTTACTTCATCAATAACTAAATGGCCGCTTAGATTTATTAACTATTTTATTATTACGCTGCCTAAAAACCTTCCACATTTCCTCCCCTTCTTGGGCTTCTCAGAATCATGGAATGCTAGAGTCAGAAGGAAACCCTGAAGGGAATCTAGACCAGCCTCCTGCAACACAGGGATCTGAATAAACACTCATGACTTCTGAGGTCCTGAAATCTATGCCCACCTGAAGGCCGCATACAGCATACTATTAGAATGGGAGACGAAAGATGAAGAGGTAAAATCAGTTATGATTAAATGGGCACAAGATGTAGGTCACAACATTATGATGGAAGATTGGGTTAAATTATGGAAAACTGACTTAAAATTTACAGATTGTTCCCTATTGAAGGAGAATTACATGAAGATGGTACATGAAGATGGTACACAACACCAGTGCAGTTAGGGAAAATGCGCAAAACTAGTTCAAATATATGTTGGAAGTGTAAGGAAAAGGAGGGGACATTTTATCATATGTGGTGGGATTGTAAGGTAATTAAAAAATTTTGGGAAATGATATACAACGAATTGAAGAAAATGTTCCATTTAACATTTGTTAAAAACCCCGAGGCATTTTTGTTGGGGATTGTAGGGAAAGACCTGCCAAAAAAGTTGAAAAACATCTTCATGTATGTGACAACGGCCGCGAGAGTTCTGGTAGCACAAGGATGGAAGACTGAAGAAACCCCAACTAAAGAATCATGGCAAGAAAAATTGATGGACTATGCAAAACTGGCAAAACTGACATATAAGCTACAGGACAAGGATAACTGTGACTTTAACGATGAATGGGAACCCTTTATAAAGTATCTGAAGACGCAACAAAGCGAACTGGACTCCTTGGCAGGTTTTGAATAAACATTCACAAACCTTTTATTGATAATAATCAGCTAAATAGTTTGAGGATCTATACAACTTTGTAACACGCAGAAAACAGCATTCTTAGAGAAACCAAAGACTGGAACTGAGGGAAGTCGGGGGGTGGATGGGTTTTGTGTGAGAGGGGAGAGGGAGGAAAAATGGGGGGGAAACAAGGATGATATGTTTTTTGATAATATGTCTTGTTATAATTTTGAATTAAAAAAGAAATCTATGCCCATCTAGCCAAGACCTGGTTTGAAACTGTGGGGCAGCGGGTTGCCTCCAAGGAAGTCTACAAGAAGCAGAACATGAAGGCAAGAGCCCTCTCCTGCTCAAAAATATTTATTAATAATAAATAATAATAATTTTTTATTTATACCCCACCCTTCCCGGTTCAGAAAACCGGGCTCAGGGTGGCTAACAACAAATTTAAAACACTTAATTGATGCAACAAAAGCAGCATAAAATACAGTATAAAACGTGAATAACAATAAATTCAGAATTCAAAAATCAATTTAGGGGGAAAATCCATCCAATAAGCATTAGATGATCACCAGGGCCAGCTGGCTAAATTAGTCCTATTTGGGCCAGCGAGGAGACCAGGGGAGAATTAGCTGTGGGATCCCGGAGCGGGTAATCTTCATAAAAAGGGGAGGGAGAGGGAAGGAAGGGGAATAAAAGATCAGGCTAAGTTCAAATTGAAAACCAGGCAAAATAGCTCTGTCTAACAGGCGCTGTGGAAGGAGGTTAAATCCTGCAGGGCTCTGGTCTCATGGGACAGAGCATTCCACCAGGTCGGAGCCATCACTGAGAAGGCCCTGGCCCTGGTGGAGGATAATCTGACTTCCTTAAGACCTGGAACCTCTAAACTATGATTGTTCATGGACCTTAAGGTCCTCTGCGGGGCAGACCAGGAGAGGGGGTCCTGTAAACACGAGGGCCCTAAGTCCTTTGGATCTGGTCTTCAGAGATAGATTGCCTCTGAACCTAGAATCATCAGATCATAGAACTGTAGAGTTGCAAGGGACACCAAGGGCCAACCCCCTTCAATGCAGAAATCTCAACTAAAGCATCCATGGCAGTTGGCCATCCAACGTCTGCTTAAATATCTCCTATGAAGGAGAGTTCACCATCT
The DNA here is from genome assembly GCF_964106915.1 of Podarcis gaigeae. Lineage (NCBI taxonomy): Eukaryota > Metazoa > Chordata > Lepidosauria > Squamata > Lacertidae > Podarcis > Podarcis gaigeae. The sequence goes on along the minus strand of NC_139690.1, from coordinate 49,127,951 downwards.
CCTGAGGGAGACTGTTCCACTGCTGAACAGGTATTTCTGATGTTAAGCCGGACTCTCCTTTCTTGTAACTTGAAGCCATTGATTCGGGTCCTAGCCTTGAGATCAGGAGAATCATAGAATACAATGGGAAGGGACAATGAGAGTCATGTAGTCCAACGCTCCAGTGTAGGAATCTTTTGCCCAAAGTGGGACTCAGACTCATGATTAAGAGTCTCATGCTCTACTGACTGAGCCATGAACAATCTTGCTCCATCTTCCGTGTGACAGCCCTTTAAATTTTTGAAGAAGGCTATCACATCTCAGGCGCCTCTTTTCTAGGCTAAACATACCCAACTCCTTCGACTGTTCCTCATCAGGCTTGGTTTCCAGACCCCTGATCATCTTGATTCTGCTTCCGTTCCAGAAATAAACCCTGACAGACAATCAGGGAACACCGACTTTGTGCTTGGCATCCATTCCTGATTTCCTGGTTTAGATTCCCTTTGGGAAAGAACTGCCCTCCTCCACAAAAATGGAAGCAAGAAGAACTACCGACGAAAGAAGAATGGAGGATGAAGTTGATGGACTATGCAGAATTAGATAAATTAACAGGAAGGATTCGAAACCTGCGGGATCAGAGGTTCTTAGAAGACTGGAGTAAATATATGAACTATTTGAAAAGTAATTGTGATGAACAGATTATGCTAGTAGGACTGCAAGAAGTTTTGTAAGGTGGATTATTTGAAATACGGCAAGAAAGACTATGAGGAGAACAGTTAGTTAAGGACAATTAAATGTAATATAGAAATTAAGAAATGCAGAATAAGTGATAAAGAACGGAAGTCTAAAATATTGTATAAGATGAGATGATATGTTGTATGACTGTTGGAACTGATATGTTAAAAAATCAATAAAAATGTAAATACAGTGGTACCTCGGGATGCGAACAGGATCCATTCCAGAGTCCTGTTCGCATCCCGAATGGAACGCAAGATGAGTCGGCACGTCGGCGTGGGTGCGGGGCGCGTTTCGTCGCTTCCGCGCATGCGCGTGACGTCCTTTTGAGCGTCTGCGCATGTGTGAGCAGTGAAACCTGGAAGTAACGCGCTCCATTACTTCCAGGTTGCCGTGGAGCACAACTCGAATGTGCTCAACCCGAAGCACATTCAACTCGAGGTATAAAGTAATGGTAAAGGGACCCCTGACCATTAGGTCCAGTCGTGGACGACTCTGGGGTTGCAGCGCTCATCTTGCTTTACTGGCTGAGGGAGTCGGCGTACAGCTTCCAGGTCATGTGGCCAGCATGACTAAGCCACTTCTGGCGAACCAGAGCAGCGCACAGAAATGCCGTTTACCTTCCCGCCGCAGCGGTACTTATTTATCTACTTGCACTGGCGTGCTTTCGAACCGCTAGGTGGGCAGGAACACGGACCGAGCGACGGGAGCTCACCCCATCGCGGGGATTCGAACCGCCGACCTTCTGATCAGCAAGCCCTAGGCTCTGTGGTTTAACCCACAGCGCCACCAACATCCCAACTCGAGGTATGACTGTATATAAAAAAGGGAAAGAACTGCCTTCCCCACCCCGACGGTGAAGTCATATTTCTGGATCCAAATGCAGGGCTCCTGGAAATCCTGGTGCCTGGCTACAGAAAGAACAGATGACCAGGGGACACCGAGTTTGTGACTTGCGGAGGAAGGTTTCTCTAGCGAGGAGGGAGCAGACTCGCGCTGGAGGTCGGATCGAAACCTTGCCTGGGCAGACCTCTGCGGCAGCCACCCACTTCAGTTGCCAAGCCTGGGTTTCTCCATCCTCCACCAAATTGAATTTACAATTTGCTTTTGGGCAATGTGTAAATTGGCACTTCATTGATTATTAATGAAGTGCTAATTGCTCTTTGCAACCAATTTTTATGCAAATGATCCAAGTGCTATTTGCACAATCTTGCCATTTACAGGTTTTCTTTAAAACAAAACAAAAAACCCACACGGTTAGGGATGCCTTGGCGGTTAAGGTTGCAAAATAAGAAAAGGATCTTATAAGAGATGTGGGGTTGAGGTGGGGAGAAAGGAAGGAGACACCTCCGTGTTTAGCAATTAGTAGCATAATTGCTAAACAATGACACACACACCCCTTTCTTTTTAATGGCTGTTTCGGATACAGCTTTGACGGGTTGGTTTGGAAATTAACAGGATCCCCAAACAAAAGTAAATTGGGGGCTGCTGCAATGGAAGGGGTTTTCACTGGTGAGGCGAGAATATAACATTTCCCCAGCACAAAGTTCTGTTGTCAAGCTTTGTGACAAATTCTTTCCCCGGTAATAAACAGTTTGGATCTGGTGACTTGTGAAACAGGACACCCTCATTTCACTTTGGGTACTGGCTGGCTTGTTCAATTTCGTTAGTTTATTACATTTCCTAAAAGCCTGTTTCTAATAAGTAAACAAGAACCCTTACTTGAGTTTAAAATGTACAAACATTAAAGGAACATAACAGGAGGAGTGTCCAGTGTTCGTCCTACTCTGAGTAGAATCATAGAAATAATAGAATTGTAGAGTTGGAAGGGAGGATCATCAAGTCTATGGGTAGGCAAATAAGGCCTGGGGGCTGGATCCAGCCCAATTGCTTTCTAAATCCAGCCCACAGACAGTCCAGGAATCAGCGTGTTTTTACATGAGTAGAAGGTGTTCTTTTATTTGAAATGCATCTCTGGGTTATTTGTGGGGCATAGGAATTCATTCCCCCCCAAAAAAAAATATAGTCCAGCCCCCAACAAGGCCTGAGGGACAGTGGACCAGTTGAAAAAGTTTGCTGACCCCTGAATTCTAGTCCAACCCCATGCAATGCAGGAATATGCAGCTGTCCCATGCGGGGATCAAACCTGCAACTTTGGCGTTATCAGCTCACACTCTAACCAACTGAGCTATTCACATACATTGAAGTTAATGGGCGTGGGAAGGGCACACCCACACCACACATTGAAAGTGCTATCATGTCATTTTAACAATCATGGCTTCCCTCAAAGTATTCTGGGAACTAGTTTCTCAAAGATGCTTGAATTGCAGCTGGGGGTGGGTGGGCTCTTAACAACTCTCAGCGCCCAGGATTTGTTTATTTATAAAAAGAAAATTCTGTCTGTTTTGTCACAATAAGCATATGTCAAAACGGTTCACAGGGATAAGAACACCATACAATAAAACCATAAAAGAATTAAAACAGGCAAATAGAAGGGGATGAAATGGAGGCAGTGAGAGATTTTACTTTCTTGGGCTCCATGATCACTGCAGATGGTGACAGCAGCCACGAAATTAAAAGACGCCTGCTTTTTGGGAGAAAGGCAATGGCAAACCTAGACAGCATCTTAAAAAGCAGAGACATCACCTTGCCAACAAAGGTCCGTATAGTTAAAGCTATGGTTTTCCCAGTAGTAATGTATGGAAGTGAGAGCTGGACCATCAAGAAGGCTGATCGCCGAAGAATGGATGCTTTTGAATTATGGTGCTGGAGGAGACTCTGGAGAGTCCCATGGACTGCAAGAAGATCAAACCTCTCCATTCTGAAGGAAATCAGCCCTGAGTGCTCACTGGAAGGACAGATCCTGAAGCTGAGGCTCCAATACTTTGGCAACCTCATGAGAAGAGAAGACTCCCTGGAAAAGACCCTGATGTTGGGAAAGATGGAGGGCGCAAGGAGAAGGGGATGACAGAGGACGAGATGGCTGGACAGTGTTCTCGAAGCTACCAGCATGAGTCTGACCAAACTGCGGGAGGCAGTGGAAGACAGGAGTGCCTGGCGTGCTCTGGTCCAGGGGGTCATGAAGAATCGGACACGACTAAACGACTAAACAACAACAACATAAAATAAATAATATTCTTAACTGATTGCATAGGCCTGGTGGAATAGCTAGTAACAATTCACAACCTTCTCTGTGAATTTGTCCAGTCCTCTTTTAAAGCCATTCTAGTTGATGACTATCACTGTTTCCTGTGGCAGGGAGTTCCAGGGTTTAACTCATTGCTGCATGAAGAAGTCTTTTCTTTTATCTGTCCTGAATCCTCCAACATTCACCTTCATTGGCTGTCCACGAGTTCTTTTCTGCATCCACATTCTCCAAGGCATGCCAAATTTTATAAACTTCTATCGTGTCACCTCTCACTAAACCTCTTCCTGAACTAAAATGTCCAACACTACAACTTTTCTTCATAGGGAAGTTGCCTTTAAATGTGATCTGGATAACATTTCTTCTCCATCCCTAGTTAGAATCTAACTGTTAGAGGAATCAATGGCATGTGTTTTAAATCAATTAAAAATGTGCAGCAGATTTTTTTTAAAAAAACAACATCAACAACCCAAACATTATTTTTATTAACAGTATTTTTAAAAACTCCAGATGGCAAGCGCCATTTTAAGAACGGACACTTTGACTTCTCTCTCACGCGGGAGGGCAAGTCTTTTCCGAGACAATACTTGCTTTGACATGCATCCACCATCTTACAAAGAACGGATGCTTCTCACTTCAGAGGCACTGTGTTCACCCACATACAAAAGTAATTAGATTTAGTTAATGGATTAATCAACTTAATGATGCACCCAACCTATTTTCATCAGAGAAATGTTGGTGGGTATGGAGTTATGTGACTCCTGAGCCAAGGAGATAAGTAACTTTGCAAACTTTAGAAGACATCTGATGGCAGTCCTGTACAGGGAAGTTTTTGAATATTTAATGTTTTGTTATGTTTTCATATATGTTGGAAGCCATTCAGAGTGGCTGGAGCAACCTTGTCTAATGAGAGGGGTATAAATAATAAAATTGCTGTTGTGGTTGTTGCTGACCAGGACGTCCCTATTTTCATTCAAGAAATGTTAGAGGGTATGTATACCATCTCATACATATAGTGCAATCCTGTATCCCATTACCTGGAAGTAAAAAGGTAAAGTAAAGGTAAAGGACCCCTGGACGGTTAAGTCCAGTCAAAGGCGACTATGAGATTGCAGCGCTCATCTTGCTTTTAGGCCAAGGGAGCCGGCATTTGTCCACAGACAGCTTTCCAGGTCATGTGGCCAGGATGACTAAACGGCTTCTGGCACAACGGGACACCATGACAGAAATGCCGTTGACCTTCCCACTGGAGCGGTACCTATTTATCTACTTGCACTGGGGTGCTTTCGAACTGCTAGGTTGGCAGGAGCTGGGACAGAGCAACAGGAGCTCACTCCATCGCGAGGATTCAAACCGCCGACCTTCTGATTGGCAAGCCCAAGAGGTTCAGTGGTTTAGACCACAGCGCCACCCTCAGGTACCTGGAAGTAAGTCCCATTGAACTCAGGCATATTTCTGAATTGGCACATGCAATTTTAATAAAAGGTTAACTGACTTCCTTTTAATTGAGCCACAGTCCTGGATCAGACTAAAAGGGAGAGCAGGGATATGGTCTGTATTGAGCATTCGCTGCACCAGCCTATCACAACCTGGCGCCTTCCAGCTCAATTGGACTACAACTCCCATCTGCCTGAACCAGCATGGCCATATACTACTAGCATTGCTGCATCGCCATCTTGGCTGGGGCCAATGGGATCTGTAGCCAAAGCATTTGCAGGGCAGAGGTGCCAGGTTCAGTCCCTGGCATCTCCAAGATTGAGCCCCTGTCTGAAAACTTGGGGAGCTGATGCCAGGCAGTGCAGCCAGAACTCTCTTGCCAAATGCAAGGCGGTTCTTTTAAAATGAGATTCAGAGGCAATACAAAATGTGGGTTAATCCCAGTGACTGCAGACTGGCAGTCACTGCAGTTCACACGACGAAAGGAAGATGGTTTAGAGGGAGAGTTGTCCTTTTGTTACCTGGGCAGGTAAACGCACGCCCACCTCTAGTCACATGCAAAGGAAGGATGTTCCAGCCAGGAGGAAACAGGAAGTTTTTGACTGGCTGGACCAAACATTCCCCTGCATGTCCACTCTAGGAAAACAAGGAATGTTGTGCTTGACTGCTTTCAATGGATTACATCCCACACACAAAAACAAGTGAGTGAGAAGATTTGAGATTTTATTCTAAACAGCAAGCAATATATACATAACCAAGCAAACCCTGCAGTCTGCCACTTGGAGGATTAAAGGCTGCTCTCCGCCATCAAAGAGCTTAACAAGAGATAGGCAAAAGGAAGGAACAGAGGGCAGGAAGGATAACCATGTCAGATCACTAACTCCTCGAAATATAAATATCTTCCAGATAGATTGCCCAAACAAGAACTGAGCTTGGTGGTCTGACTCTGGAAAAGCCAGCTTCCTGTGTTCCTGGGAATGCATGGAAAGTTTACATTTAAATTGTATGCTTTTTCTTTTCTTTTCTGCCGCTGGGTGAGCACAGGGCTGGACTACACCAGTGACAGATAATATGCAACCCTGCAGATGTTGCTGGACTCCAACTCCCATCAGCCCCTGACAACGTGACCAGGAATGCTGGGAGCTGGAGTCCAGCAGTATCTGCAGGGCCAACGTTTTCCCCATCAGTGGCGTTCCAACTCTGTGTTGCGATGGCTGGCAGGGAGTTGGCTGAAAGTGCAGGGCCAGCCAGCTACCACTAACCCAAGAGATATTCTCAGAACTGGTTGGCAAATGAGACTTAATTCAAGAGTGCAGAGGAGAATGCGGAGGAGGAAATTTCATTGCAGGAGGGTGATGGTGGGGGAGGAAGAAACTTATCTGGTGATCAGTCGCCATCTAAAGTGGATGTTATTAGTTGGTGTAATTAGATACCCGACATGGGACATGGAGAAAGCCTCGAATTTCACCCTGCACTATCCTGGCTGCCACCCACCATCCACCTCTTGCGGAGAGATTGAATTTACCGTGGGCTCGAACACATTTAAATCCATTTATTGCGAAATTACTTTTCAATAATTATATCACTTGTGCTGACTATGTTGCATAATGAAATTAGCAGGAGAGATATTAGAAGGTATATGAAATTATATGAAATATTGAAATACCTCTTTCCCCCCACAATTTCCAACTCTCTTTAGCACAGCCCATAGCTTAACTGGAAAAATGAGCCTGGCTCCTGGATGGGAGTGGAAGGCACTGGGTGTCATTTCATCATAAGGCCTCTTGCTTAAATTAATTATAACGGTTATTGCGGCTTTGCCTTATTAGGTTGGCGTTCCCCGTCTCTTCTTCCAGCGCACAAAGAGCAAGTTGCCGCTGTTTCTTCCTATCCACGTGTCACCCCAAAATTTTCTTTGGCAGGGGGCACTATTATCCCCTTAAAACCTTTGTAGACATGTGTGTGTGTGTGTGTGTGTGTGTGTTTTATTTTAAACATAAAAAGAATTATAAGACAAAAGAAGAAAAAGGAAGAACATTTATAAACTTACAAGGTTGTTTTTATACTTACCCTAAACTTTTCCTAATACAGTGTTTATACAAATGATCTCCAAGTACGCCATAATCATCACAATTATAACAAATAAAGGCTTGACATGTCTCGCTTGGCATGTCATGAGTCTATCTCATAGATTAGTTTCACTTTTTAGGTTGAATTACTGAAATGAACTTTTCCACGATATTCTAATTTTCCGAGTTTCACCTGTAATAGTAGATAGCAGCTGACAGTGCAAACGTATGCGTGTTTACTCAGGAGTAAATCCTTCTCAGTTCAATGGGGATTACTTCCCTGGAAGGAAGAATACTATACACCTTAACAGCCAAAGAGAGTTGGCTATAGGGCCTATAGGTCTCTCCTGCTCCCCGTGACACCTGACCACCCAACTTGGAGCTGTCCGTGGTTCTGCTTCCTGAACCAATTTTTTGCTCTGCCCTCCCAATCCTCCTGGCCAGGGGTTGGCAAGGTTTACCTCACCTAGGCCAATTCACTCCAGAGGAGATTCCTCTGTGGGCCAGATTGTGTGCACACGCTCAGGTGCGCACCCGCAATTTCCAGCATCTGCATCTACACAGGTGCGATTTTGGGCTTCTGTGTCTGTGGAGACGTGATTTTCAGTGCCGTGGAAGCAAGTCACCGCGCTGTGCTGGTTCAGCGCAGCGTGTGGGGACTCACTGAGCAGGCATCAAGGTTCGGAGGTGGCTCATGGGCTGGTTAAACAACCCCCATGGGCCGCTTGTGGCCCACGGGCCTTAGGTTGCCTACCCCTGCTCCTGGCGGACTCCACCTGACGCAGCTTCTGCATGAGTCTCTGATCTGGACGCATTGTCCAATGTGAAGTGTCACAACATACAGAGGTGCAACAGGCAGTCTCCTTTAAGGAAATGCTGTTGATTCTATCACACCTGCTGCAGAAAGACAGCAGGTATTCCTGCTCTGATAGGAAGGAGCCAATGGCAGAGCAGTGAAGCGCAAGGGTGCCTTGATGCAAAGATCTGCGGGTGGGGGTCCTTTGGGTGCAAGGGGTGAGGTGGGGTGGGAAGGCATGCCATGATTTGATTTATCAGTTGTTACCAGGTCAATAGCAGGTCTCTTATGGCCCCACAGTTCCCCCCTGCCTTCCTTATATGAGATAACTTGATATTTTATTTTATTTTAATCCTTTACTGCCCTTTTATTTTTATTTTATTTAACTGCCCTTTTATTTTTATTTTATTTTATTTTAATCCTATACTGCCCTTTATCTTGAACTCCTTGGAGTTCAAGATAAAGGGCAGTATATAACTCAAATTAATAATAATAAAGATGGCATACATAATTTTCCTCCTCCCCACTTAATCTTCGCAACAGCCCTGTGACGTGGGTTAGACTATTAGGCAGCAGCTGGCCCAAGTGATCTTCATGGCTGGGTGAAGATTTGAACCCTGGTCTCCCAGGTCCTAGTCCAACACTCTAACCACTACACCACCTTGCCTCTCAGTCCTATGCTGTACTGGAGACTGCTCACGCCATACATTTAAAGTGGTATGATACCACTTGAAATAGTCATGGCTTGCCCCAAAGAAACATGGGGGCTGTAGTTGGTTGGGGGCGAGGCGAATTGTTAGGAGGTCCCTATTCCTTTCATAGCTGCAATGCCCAGAGTTGTGAAGAGGAAAGACTGTTAAATCACTCTCTGGGAACTGTAGTTCTGGGAGGGGAACAGGGGCCTCCTGGCACCACCAACAGACCGCAGCTCCCAGAATTCTTTTGAGCAAGCCATGATTGAGCCTCTTGGGCTTGCCAATCAAAAGGTTGGCGGTTCGAATCCCCACAATGGAGTGAGCTCCTGTTGCTCTGTCCCAGCTGCTGCCAACCTAGCAGTTCAAAAGCACACCAGTGCAAGTAGATAAATAGGTACTGCTGTGGCAGGAAGGTAAATGTTGTTTCCGTGCACTCTGGTTTCCCTCACGGTGTCCCGTTGTACCAGAAGTGGTTTAGTCCTGCTGGCTACATGACCCGGAAAGCTGTCTGTGGACAAATGCCGGCTCCCTTGGCCTGAAAGCGATATGAGCGCCACAGCCCCACAGTCGCCATTGACTGGACTTAACCGTCCAGGGGTCCTTTACCCTTTACCTAGTATCATAGTTCTTTAATTTTATGGGGTGAAAGTGGCCTTAGGAGGAGGGAATAGTCATGTCCGTGCAGGAATGAGAAACCCTAGTTCAGCGGTTCTCAACCTGTGGGTCCCCAGATGTTGTTGGACTTCAACTCCCATCATCCTTGAGCTCTGGCCTTGCTAGCTGGGGTGATGGTAGTTATAGTTCAACAACATCTGAGGACCCACAGGTTAAGAACCGCTGAACTAGTTGTTCCTGAACTATTTACGAACTGTAGAAAGGCTTAGAAGGGATTCTGTTGGGCTTCACAGAGGGAGCATCCCTGTTCCTCCCTGGCTCCATGGGTGCCAATTGCTGTAGAAACAGAGTCTGGTGGGACTCGAAGGCTTGGGAGTTCCCATTCAGTTAACGTCGCTGGCAGCATTGGTGGTTTGGGACCCGTCTCCCTCATAGGATTTCGGGTTCCCCAGCTGAAACGATTTCCATTTCTTGCACATGGACTCTTTTTCCACCCGTCTCTCCTTCAAACTCCCTTCTTACTACAAATGTCATTCCAATCCTAATAACGATTTTTTAAAAAATAATATTTTATTAAGTTTTAGGAATAACAACAAACGGAAAAAAGAAAAAACACATACACAAAAATACAAAATTATAAAATACAAAAAATACAAACATTTAACTTAAAAAAGAAGAAAAAGAAAAACAGAAAAGAAAAGAAAAAACACACTAGAAAAAACACAAAAATCCCTCTTTTTAATTTCTCATCCTTGAGTCACTTATTTTCCTGACTTCCTCACGTCTCCCTTTTTTGTATCCCTTTTGGAAATTAGTTCAGCAAATTCATATCCAATTAATTTATCTGTTACCAATCCAATCTTATCTTTTTTACCTTGTTGCTAGAACCCCTTCAGTTCATTTCAATGTCGTTAACATTCAAAAATTTTACAGTGTTTCTGTAAATAGAATTTAAATTTCCTCCAATCTTCTTCCACCAACTCTTCTCCCTGGTCTCGGATTCTGCCAGTCTCCAATCCTAATAACGATTTTAACTGTTTACAATAGTTTTGAAGATAAATTATCAATTGTCACCATTCCTTATTAAAATTTTGGTCTTCCTGATTTCTGATTCTTCCGGTCATTTTAGCCATTTCGGCATAATCCATCAATTTAAACTGTCATTTTTCTCTGGTCAGGACTCTCTGTCTTCTTTCTATTACTGGGCCAATAACATCCGTGCAGCTGTAGTTGCATACATAAATAGTCTTTTCTGCTCCCTTGGGATTACGGCAACTAAAATTCGTAAAAGAGAGGCTTCGGTTTTCTTTTAGAAAAAGTTGTTTTAAACATTTTTTCCAATTCATTATATATCATTACCTAAAATTCTTTTACTACCTTACATGTCCACCACATATGACAGAAGGTGCCCAGAAGGTTTGGTCCCCAATGACTTCTCCAGGGAAGGTTGGGATATACCTGCCTTCAAACCTGGAGACCCATGGCTGCCAGTCAGTGTAGAGCAGGCATGGCTAAACCTGGCCCTCCAGCTGTTTTGGGACTACAATTCCCATCATCCCTGACCACTGGTCCTGTAAGCTAGGGATGATAGTAGTCCCAAAACAGCTGAAGGGCCATGTTTGGCCATGCCTGCTGTAGAGGATACTGAACCAGCTACCAGTGTTTCTCAACCTGTGGGTCCCCAGATGTTGGTGGACTACAACTCCCAACATTCCTAGCCAGCATGACCAGTGGTCAGGGATGATGGGAGTTGTAGTCCAACAACATATGGGGACCTACAGGTTGAGAACTGCTGTATGGTCTGACTTGGTACAGTATATGCCAGTTTCCTCTGTCCCTTGGGGCAGCCATTCCAGCAGTGGGAGAGCTGGGAAGCAGAGCTCACTCCGTCGCCTCTGCCACGTCAGGCCAGCTTAACCAGGCCTCCTCTCCCCCTAAGTTTCACCTGGGGGCAGCCATCACATAAGGCTGCCTCCGTGCGAGACCTAGGAAGCAGAAGGCTCATTCCATCCATTTTGCAGCAGACCCAGTTCTGTCTGGAATCTCCCGCCCCTGAACTGTGCCAGCTGCTCAATAGAGGAACGACATGCATAGAAACTGGGTTCGGTTTTCATTTCCCTCTTCCCTCTGCGTCCCTTTTCCCTCATGTGTCCTGGTTTTTTTCTATAGATTGTAAGCCTGTGCATAGGGACTGCCTTGTTTTGATCATTTGCAAGCTGCTCTGGGAGCCTTTGGGGCTGAAGAACAGGGCACAAATGCTCTAAATAAATAATAATAATAATAATGTTCCTATGTGAGGCAGTGTATGTTTTGCATGCAAGAAGTCTCCGGCTCATTCATTCCTTAGGACATGGGTAGGCAAACTAAAGCCCGGGGGCCGGATCCAGCCCAATTGCCTTCTCAATCTGGCCCCCGGACAGTCTGGGAATCAGCGTGTTTTTACATGAGTAGAATGTGCCCTTTTATTTAAAATGCATCTCTGGGTTATTTGCATTGCGATGCATCCAAGGGAATGGGGGCAACTGGCAGACCCCCCAGCTGGCTCCAGCCCACCAGCCGGTTGCTGGTCAAACTCCAGTCCTCAGTTCTGCATCAAGAAGAAGAAGAAGAAGAAGAGTTTGGATTTGATATCCCGCCTTTCACTCTCTTTAAGGAGTCTCAAAGCGGCTAACATTCTCCTTTCCCTTCCTCCCCCACAACAAACACTCTGTGGGGTGAGTGGGGCTGAGAGACTTCAAGGAAGTGTGACTGGCCCAAGGTTCCCCAGATTACATGACTACCGCTCTTAACCACTACACCACACTGTCAGTGACTCGGAGCTTCAGAACCCTTTCAGAAGCTGAGCATGCAAGCCAGCAGAGATAACAAACTCTCCGCGACAGAAGGGCGGACAGAGGCATATATAAAGCATATTTAAGTAAAGGTAAAGGGACCCCTGACCATTAAGTCTAGTCGTGGCCAACTCTGGGGTTGTGGCGCTCATCTCGCTTTATTGGCCGATTGAGCCAGCATACAGCTTCCGGGTCATGTGGCCAGCATGACTAAGCCGCTTCTGGTGAAACCAGAGCAACGCAAGGAAACGCCGTTTACCTTCCCGCTGGAGTGGTACCTATTTATCTACTTGCACTTTGATGTGCTTTCGAACTGCTAGGTTGGCAGGAGCAGGGACCAAGCAACAGGAGCTCACCCCATCGCGGGGATTTGAACCGCCGACCTTCTGATTGGCAAGTCCTAGGCTCTGTGGTTGAACCCACAGTGCCACCCGCGTCCCTAAAGCATATTTACAAGCAGTTTATTCAGCATAGATCAGGACAAAGAAAACATATCTGCTCTCTTTCATGTCCAAGAGCAAGAAGCATAAAGCAAAAGCTATACACAAACGGAAGTTCCCAGCAAGCTGTGCTGGAATGTAAACAGACATGTGACATACAACAGCTCCACACATCTGTTTAGGTGGAACAGAACATCAATATCCTAACAATTTGTGGGGCACAGGAATTCGTTCACCCCTCCCAAGTATAGTCTAGCCCCCCACAAGGTCTGAGGGACAGTGGACCGGCCCCCTGCTGAAAAAGATTGCTGACCCCTGCAGCTTAGGAGATCCAGTTTAAGAAGCCAGATAGCAGGAACAGGCCCCTAGCTAGGGCACCACTGAGCAGCTGCCAGCTCTGGAAGGCATTGCTAGATGGACCTTAGGTTTGCCTTCCACAGTTTCGTATGTGCAAATGAGCTGGCAGCTCAGCTGAAAGAGCCTCCCAGGTTCAGTCCTTGGCAGCATCAGTTAAAAGGTTAGCAGAGAAGTGGGTCAAGGGAGCACTCCACAAGGGAGGGGATGCGGGTGGTGCTGTGTTCTAAACCACTGAGCCTCTTGGGCTTGCTGATCAGAAGGTCAGCTGTTCGAATCCCCACGACGGGGTGAGCTCCTATTGCTCTGTCTCAGTTCCTGCCAACCTAGCAGTTCGAAAGCACACCAGTGCAAGTAGATAAATAGGTACTGCTGCAGCGGGAAGGTAAATGGCATTTCTTTGCGCTCTGGTTTCTGCCACGGTGTCCTGTTGTGCCAGAAGCAGTTTACTCCTGCTGGCCACATGACCTGGAAAAGTGTAGCGAAACGTCAGCTCCCTCGGTCTGAAAGCGAGATGAGCGCCACAACCCCATAGTCGCCTTTGACTGAACTTAACTGTCCAGGGGTCCTTTACCCTTACCTTACCACAAGGGAGGTGCTACCAGGGGAGGACAACCCCAAAACTCCTTGTCCCAAGGCTCATAGAATCATAGAATTGTAGAGTTGATTGTAGAGTCATCTAGCCCAACCCTCAGCAATGCAGGAATCTCAACTAAAGCATCCATGACGGATGGCCACCCAAACTCTGCTTAACCCCCCCCCCCAATGAAAGAGAGTCCACCACCTCCCGGGGGAGACCGTTCCACCGTTGAACAGCTCTTACTGTCAGAAAGTTCTTCCTGATGTTTAGCTGGACCAGGGGTCAACAAACACGCTGATTCCCGGACCGTCTGCAGGCTGGATTGAGAAGGCGATTGGGCCGCATCCGGCCTCCGGGCCTTAGTTTGCCTACCCATGAGCTGGACTCTCCATTCTTGTAACTTGAAGCCACTGATTTGAGTCCTATACTCCAGAGCAGCAGAAAACAAGCTTGCTGCATCTTCCACGGGGCAGCCCTTGAGATATTTGGAGATGACTATCCTTTCTCTTCTCAGTCTCCTCTTTCCAGGCTAAACATACCCAGCTCCGTCAACTGTTCCTTATAAGCCTTGGCTTCCAGATCCTTGATCATCTTGGTCTCCTCTACAAATATCACATCATTGATGTTTCTTTCTTCAAACATGGGGTTGTGAGTGTTGTGGCTGACTCATATGTCAGGAGTGCTCTGATGGTGTTTCCTGCTTGGCAGGGGGTTGGACTCGATGGCCCTTGTGGTCTCTTCCAACTCTATGATTCTATGATTCTATGATTCTATGAGTGTAAGTAGCTTCCTGCATTCCTTTGACCCAGCAGCTCCCAACGACCACCTGTTTCCCACATCTTGCAGTTCAAAACAAACCCGCCACTGATTTTAGCCTCCCTGAGACACTGCAGAAGAAGAGGTACCCCGATTCCTTAAAATTTGAGGTTTGTTTTATTAAAAAAAATATATAACGCTGTACAAAATGCAATGAATGTTCCATGTTATTTTTATTAAATACCAAATTGATGACGCCAGGCACTTTATTAAAGTGTCAAAGCGAGTGTTCCTACATTCTAATTACTTCTTCTAACAAGGAGGACAGCTCTCCAGGAGAGGCACACGTCGGCGTGTGGGTGTTTGCACGAGGTGCGCTGCCGTTAAGTAACACCTCTTAAACTATCATTTGCACCTAAAGGCATCTCATTAATATCTCAACTGGCCAGACAGCACTACCTCCCCGACTCTGACCCGGGGCGTCGACTGAAGAAACGGCTCCCGGATCCCATCCTTTGCTCCGGCTTCCCTTAGACGTAATGCCTATAAAATTAATAATGACTATTCAACTTAATTGAATTCCTGATTAATGAAGATTCCTCCTGGCTCTGCGTTGGCAGCTGTGCTTTGTAAATGGTGATTAGAGGCAGGGTCGTTACCATTTTGCAAACCGGAGGACCACTTTCACCTCCAATCTGCAAGTCGAGACCCACTTTTGGCCGTTAAATATTGCAACCCTGGTGCAATTTTTTACAAAACCCTTTATCTACTTAATCTCTTCCTCTTTCGGTCCAGCCAAAATATCCCCCCCCCCAAGTTTCTGTTTCAAAATTAAGTCCCCAAATGGGACAGAAATATTTCCCTCAAACCACTTCTTATTATGCCAGTAAGCTCTTTAATCCTGTTTGGTTCTAATCCAGTTTGCATCCCCTGTCTGAAACTTCCTCCTTGCTAGATTCATCACATGGGTGAAGCCAACCAATCAGGAATCACAGTATGAATGGGATGGCGTTGCAATGCTGCTCTCTTTTCCCTTCTCTCCTCAGGGTGAGTAGGATGGCTAATGCATTAAGGCAGGCACGCCCAACTCCCAAGAGACTGCAATCTACTCCCACTATATTAAAAAAACTGGAAGTACCCATTGGGTTGACCAAAGTTGTTGAGCTTTTGACCAGGATCGACCAGGGACATCCCACCATCGACCAGTAGATCGCGAAGGACCAGTTGGGCATGTCAGTGTTTGAAAAAGAAAAGGTTCTGACCTCCTTTCTACTCCTTTCCCTAGTCCTCAGACCTTAGTTGGCACAAAAGGGTCTTTGAGAAAGAGTATTCTTGCAGAGCATTTGTTATATACTGAGTTGAATAGGATCCAAATTGCAGCAGTCTGATTGGTCCTAGAACAATAGGATTCAGAATGCAGCAGTCTGATTGGTCCTAGAAGAATGCAGCAGTATGATTGGTTGGCAGGAACCACCCAATCATGCTCCAGATATAAGTGAATCCACAACCTGATTGGCTTACAGTAGAATTCCGGAATTAGCCAATCATGTGCAGCCCATTGTGTAAATAATGTATATAAAGCAGATACTTTGAGGGGACATTCATGCCTCCTCACCACTATGAGCTGAATAAAGAGCATGAAATCACTTTGCGACTCTGAGTATATTTCAGCATTCCTGCTTTTATTCTTAAAAAGTCTTCTTCTCCAACCACGGCGGACAGCTTTTTGCGCACACCAAACGCAACCAGCTTTCTACCATCCAACCAAACCACACCCAACACTAACACTGTCCACTCTATATATACAGGTACAATTTGGTGAAAGGTTGCATGAGTCATTGTAGGCTGCTGACTCATGCTGACTTAGTTCCTTCAGCATTAAAGAAACAGCGGCCAATTTTTAGCCGTGACAGGTAAATGCCTGCAGTAGAGAAACTGGTGGGAGCAAAGAATAAAATTATGCGTCTTGGATTAGTCAGATCCGTGTGATCACAACCAGTCAGCTGCTGTTATACACTGTTACCAGCTGCCCCAAAGATGGTTCTGATTATTTGCTCCAAAGTTAGGACTTGCCGATCAGAAGGTCGGTGGCTTGAATCCCCACGGCGGGGTGAGCTCCTGTTGTTTGGTCCCTGCTCCTGCCAACCTAGCAGTTCGAAAGCACATCAAAGTGCAAGTAGATAAATAGGTACAGCTCCGGCAGGAAGGTAAACGGCGTTTCCGTGTGCTGCTCTGGTTCGCCAGAAGTGGCTTAGTCATGCTGGCCACATGACCCGGAAGCTGTACGCCAGCTCCCTCGGCCAGTAAAGCGAGATGAGTGCCGCAACCCCAGAGTCGGTCACGACTGGACCTAATGGTCAGGGGTCCCTTTACCTTTAGCTTTACCCACAGCTCCCAAATCAGAATAATTCAACTTAACTTCTTGGTTTAGTCCTAATTGTGTGATCATAACCAACCAGCCGTTCTTACGTACCGTCACAAGCTGATCCAAAGATGGCTTCGATTACTTACCTAGAAGTACCTGTGTCTCCCAAATCTGTATAATTCAACTCAGATTCTGCATTTAAAAAAGCACCAATGAAGTAGCCCACATAATTAGAGGAAATGGGTTTGTATGACCTTGTTTTGCTTACCACGATTCTGCAGTTGCACGACATAGATAGCAGATGCAGAGGCCATTGCCCTGAGAACGGAAACTTCCATAAAAAAACGAGTTTATAGTCCTTAAGCCTATAGGCTTTAAGCTGTGTGACTGTGTCAGATAACATTTCAAAGACTTGCTATGGTTAACACAGTGGGTGGGGGGGGGTATGTGGCCTCGGAGAGAGAGCCTGCCCTCAGGGCATCCCCTCAGAATTCTGGAGAAACATAATTTAAGATCAGCACTTTGAATTGGGCCTAGAAACCAACTGGGAGCAGGATTGGTATAATTATTATTATTATTATTATTATTATTATTATTATTATTATTATTATTTATACGCTGCCCATCTGCCCACTCTGGGTGGCTTCCAACAGAATATTAAAAACATGATAAAACATCAAACATTAAAAACATCCTTAAACAGGGCTGCCTTCAGGTGTCTTCTAAAAGTCAGATAGTTGCTTATTTCCTTGACATCTGGTGGGAGGGCGTTCCACAGGGCGGGCGCCACTACCGAGAAGACCCTCTGCCCAGTTCCCTGTAACCTCACTTCTCACAGTGAGGGAACCGCCAGAAGGCCCTCAACGCTGGACCTCAGTGTCCAGGCTGAACGGTGGGGGTGGAGACGCTCCTTCAGGCCTAATGGGCCGAGGCCATTTAGGGCTTTAAAGGTCAGCACCAACACTTTGAATTGTGCTCCGAAACATACTGGGAGCCAATGTAGGTCTTTTGGGACCGGTGTTATATGGTCTTGGCAGCCGCTCCCAGTCACCAGTCTAGCTGCCGCATTCTGGATGAGTTGTAGTTTCTGGGTCACCTTCAAAGGTAGCCCCACGTAGAGTGCATTGCAGTAGTCCAAGCAGGAGACAACCAAAGCGTGATATAAGATGACAAAAGCTCTGGAAACCAAGGCCCATGAGGAGCGGTTGAAGGAGCTGGGTATGTTTAGCCTGGAGAAGAGGAGACAGAGGTGAAATGTTCACCATCTTCAAATATCGGAAGGGCTGTCACGTGGAAGATGGAGCAAGCTTCTTTTCTGCTGCTCCAAAGATAGGACCTGACCCAATGGATTCAAGTTACAAGGAAGGAGATTCCAACGTCAGGAATAACTTTCTGACAGTAAGAGCTGTTTGACAGTGGACAGGCTCCCTCAGAACATGTTGGACTCTTCTTCATCGGAGGGTTTTTTAAAAAAAAGAAATATTTATTAAAGTTTTACAAAAACATGAGTACAAAAATACATGAAAAAAGAAAGAAATAAAAATACAACATACAAAGGACAAAAAGAAAATAAGAATTTTTTTTTAAAACAAATCCATTTTTCATAACTTTAAACTCATTAGCTTGTTTCTTTGACCTCCTCACACCTCCCCTTTTTTGTGTTCCCATTTACATAATCAAATCAGCAAATCCTTACCCTCTTTCATTTATCTTAACTCTATATCTTAACATTTTATAACTCTATATTTTCATCCATTATCAATTCATTTTTGCATATTCTTATTAACTTTGTTGGTAATGCCACTTATTTTCAATCCAACATCATTTTAACATTCATTAATTTTACAGTGTTTCTGCAGATAGTCTTTAAATTTCTTCCAATCTTCTTCCACCAACTCTTCTCCCAGGTCTCGGATTCTGCCAGTCATTTCCGCCAATTCCATATAGTCCATCACCTTCATCTGCCACTCTTCCAGGGTGGGTAGATCTTGTGTCTTCCAATACTTTGCAATACGTATTCTTGCTGCTTCATCGGAGGGTTTTAAGCAGAGGTTGGATGGCCATCTGTCAATAATTTTTTGGCTGTGATTCCTGCATTGCAGGGAATTAGACTAGAGAATCCTTGAGGATCCGATCCCAACAATTCTATAAATCCATCCCAAGCAAGGGTGTCTGTTACAGCTAAACAAGCCCTCCTGCAACTCTATTACTCTCTCTAATTTTTTATCCATGGCAAGGCACTAAGCAAACGGCTCTTCATTGAATTATTCTTTCCATCCTGCTTGGAATTCACCTTCCGTACTAAAAGGGGGGAGGGGGGGCAATCTTCCGCTTGCAAGAATATTAAAATCTCATCATTCGCTATTCAGTTATTGTTTTCTCATTATAGACGTGTTTATTTTTAAGTCGCTTGCGCAGAATTGGGAGTTTGTTTTAAATACTAAGCATAGTTTGTTGTTATTTTTTCTTAGGCGGAATGAAAAATGCAAAGTTTTTTTTTTAATAGGACCTTCTTATAGGCATTCAGCGAGAGTGTGCCAAATCCCAGGGATTTTAAATTGCAAAGGTAAGTGGCAAATCAAATCAAATAAATAAAAAATAAACACAAGCTGCAGATGAACTAAATACCAAATGTAATTCTAACAGCAGCTCAGCATAACATCTCACGTACCACAATCTCCTTTGAAGGTCTCATGTCTTTGGAAATGGGTTGGTGTGTTTTTTAATCATTCCTGCCTTTGAATACAATGAGAATTCAGGGTTAGCTGAACTTTTTGTTGTCTATGTTCTGGTTAACGGCTAGGTTAGATTACAGCAATGTGTTACATGTGGGGCTATCTTTGAAGATGGTCCAGAATCTTCTGCTGGTGCCGAATTGCTCGCCAGGGCAAGATCTTCTGAGCATATAATGCTCTGAGAGCGATACCTCTCTTTTAAATCAGAACCAGTGAAGGCAGTGAAGGTCCTGTGTGAATGCTTGGAGGCGGTTGGAGGATGGGTGGCGGCTAACAGATTGAGGCTGAATCCTGACAAGACAGAAGTATTGTTCTTGGGGTACAGGAAGCGGGCAGGTGTAGAGGAATCCCTGGTCCTGTAACTGTGCCCCTAAAGAACCAGGTGTGCAGCCTGGGGGTCATTTTGGACTCACAGCTGTCCATGGAGGTGCAGGTCAATTCTGTGTCCAGGGCAGCTGTTTATCAGCTCCATCTGGTACGCAGGCTGAGACCCTACCTGCCTGCAGACTGTCTCACTAGAGTGGTGCACACTCTGGTTATCTTCCGCTTGGACTACTGCAATGCGCTCTATGTGGGGCTACCTTTGAAGGTGACCCAGAAACCAGCTAACTACCCACTACTCTGTTTAACTCAACACTTTCAACCTGCCATTGGACAGAAAAATACTTTCTAGGATGGCTATTGTTCTCTTCTTTTGTCTTCTTTGGCCCAGTAAGATTGTCTTCCATGAACACAGTCTTAACAGTGAGTCTGTAAGTGACTGTGGAGGCCAATTCTGGATCCACACATCCTTCCTCTTAGCACATTTCTCCCTTGCGTCCTGAGTTCGAGTGTCTTCAAAGCCCATGACACCTTTGGCCACTGTGTGAACAAGTTGCTGGATTAGATGGGCCAATGACCTTCTTATGTTCTAAGATCAGGAAATAATAATAATAATAATAATAATAATAATAATAATAATAATAATAATTATTATTATTATTATTATTATTATTATTATTTATACCCTGCCCTCCCTGGCCAGAGCCGGGTTCAGGGCGGTTAACACCAGTAAAATTACAATCCAAAATAAAATAAAAACCAATTTAAAATACAGGTTAAAATGTAATTTAAAATGCAGCCTCATTTTAATAGTAGCTCATAGATCAAAACCATAAGGGGAGGGAAATATAAGGGTCAGACTGAGTCCAAACCAAAGGCCAGGTGGAACAGCTCTGTCTTGCAGGCCCTGCGGAAAGAAGTCAAGTCCCGCAGGGCCCTAGTCTCTTGGGACAGAGCGTTCCACCAAGTCGGGGCCAGTACTGAAAAGGCCCTGGCCCTAGTTGAGACCAATCTAACCACCTTGTGACTTGGGACCTCCAAGGTGTTGTCATTTGTGGACCTTAAGGTCTTCCACGGGGCATACCAGGAGAGGATGTAGGATCAAAAACCCCTTCTGAATTCTTTCTCAGACTTCTGCTTTGCACTGAAAGGGGGCTTATGTTGGTCTCTCCCCCCCCCCCTTTGCCTCTTTGTGGACCAATTACTTTTCAGCCTTTTGTTTTGTTTTTAAAAAAGGGTTCAGAATGGCTGAAGTGTTCACCCAAATGTTGACAAACCCTTGTGCGAGGGACCTACAACAATCACAATTCTTTGAACCACTGCCATGTTACAAAACATTATGCGCCCATTCCCCGTTCCCAAAGACTAGAGAAAAGGCTGAAAGAAGGGAGAGCAGAGCAGATCAAGGATGCGGCAAGGCAAAGTATTTACACTCTTTTCTTCCTGCCAACTTTTGAGATGTGCCAAGATTGTTTTTCTCTTTCTCCCCACCCCACCCAAACAAACCTTTCTAGTTATGTTCTGGCTTTTGGAACAATCCCAAATGGATGTTCTTTGTCCTCAAACATCTCCACATATTAAATTCACAGGGTTTTTTGTTTTTGTTTTTACGTTTGTAATTGCAGGGCCAAGGACCATGCTAGCTAATTATTATTAGCCACACAATTGTCAGTGTTTTCTGGCAGGATATGGGTATTGCTGACGTCGGGGGGAAACGCGACTTTTAATTTACCACTGGCTTTTTGGCATGGAATGGGAACCATTAGTCTGTGTATGTAATGATCTGACTCCCATGTAGAGCTGAGTTTAAGGAGGAGTTTGCAAAATAATAATAATAATAATAATAATAATAATAATAATAATAATAATAATATTCCCCTGCTCAGAAAGTATTGCCCAGGATAGGCCTTGCTGACTGTAACTTGATCTCTCCAGTTGGCTAGAATGACAGAGGAAACATTGTCCCAACTCTAATAACTCAAATTCATTTGCTCTAAGTGACAGTGAGACAAAGCCACACAGAACTGGCTACACATGTGTCAGGGGTTCAGGAGCAGAGGCACAGGAGAGGGAGGAAATGGAGAGCGAGGAGGAGGAATCCGAGGGGGGTGGAGGCAGTGACAGTGGTCAGAGAGATTCCATGAGCCTCTCCAGCGAATCGTAAGATTCACAGAAGGGAGCGCCGATGGCCAGGGCAAGGGGGGTGCCAAGGGGGAAACCCCAGAAGGAAGGGGCCAGCGGGGACTCCCAGAGCAGCAGTTGGAAATCAGGACCAGCTTCCCCACCAGAGCGCAGTGGGGGGGAGGAGTCCCAGGCATCGGGACCAGTGTTCTCACCACCAGAGAGAGGAGATGAGTCAGGATTGACCACGCCTCCATCGGAGAGCGGGGAAACGGTCAAGAGGAAAGTCACAGGCTGGGCGCGCGTGCCAAGTTCAAATGTACAGGCGAGCGGCACAGCAGGGAGCCCGGATAGGGAGCCAGGTCCTAAAGCCCGCCGGAAGGAAGGGCAAGACTCAGGGGGGTCAGCGTCAGAAGAGTCCAGGAAGGAGGAAACCCCAGGGGGCAGAAGGACCCAGAGGAGGAAGGAACAGTGCAGGAGGTGGAGCCGGGCTAGGATCTTAAACTGGTGCGGAAGGGATAGTGACTCAGAGGGGACTTCGCCGATCTAGAGTCAAGACGTAGGGCTGCACGCTCTGGGGTTTGAAATGGAAACTAAACTTCAATAAAGACTTTTGTACATTACATCAACCGGGCGTTGCTCCTCTGTGAGCTGGGACCTAGAGGCAGCTCTGACAACATGACATTGTGACATCCTTTTGTCCAGTATGGACTCCCTGATAGGCTGGGATCACTTTGGAAAGGAAAAAGATGTACAGTCGTACCTTGTTTTGTGACTGGGATCCGTTTCGGAGCCCTGGCCACTAGCCAAAGAGGATGCAGGGCAAAGTACCGCGTCTGCGCACGCACGCGGAGCAGTTTGTGCTTTTGTGCATGCGCAAAGCGCGTTTTAGAGCTTCTGTGCATGTGGGATTGCCAAACCCAGAACTAACCCGTTCTGGTACTTCCGGATTTGCCACGGACGTTCGCCGGAATGGATGCTAGATGAGGCAGACATTCGCAGAAGTATTACAGTGGTACCTCGGGTTACATACGCTTCAGGTTACAGACTCCGCTAACCCAGAAATAGTACCTCGGGTTAAGAACTTTGCTTCAGGATGAGAACAGAAATTGTGCTTTGGCGGCGCGGTGGCAGCAGGAGGCCCCAGTAGGTAAAGTGGTGCTTCAGGTTAAGAACAGTTTCAGGTTAAGAATGGACCTCCGAAACGAATTAAGTTCTTAACCCGAGGTACCACTGAACTGTACTAATCAGAAGCAGAAAAGCTTCCTAAAGTAGCAGCAGAAGCTTTTGCAAAAGGTGGAAACTGGCACATCTAAGGAACTTGGGGAGGGCATACATCTTGACCGCATGCCCTGAAAAATTGAAATGTGCAGCTGTTCAAGGCAGCCCTTCAGCAAATGGTGTACCTGGAAGCCCACATGATCCTTGTTTTTAACAGTTATAATTCATGCTGTTGGTTTATTAACTAACATTCTCCAGATGGTGAACCACATTATTTAAAAACCATTTATTAAAAACAAGAGGAAAGGCAAAAACGGACAAGGTGAATTATCATAATAAAAATGCACGGGATAATCTAGGATTGGTGTGAGCGCTGACCAGCAAAGTGACCTTCAATTTAACCTGCTCATTTGGGATTTTTTTTGCTTATCTGTTTGAAAAATGGTATCTCCCTTCAGCATGGAGATCTTGGGCTGAAACGAAGTATGCATGTTCAATTATAATACATGTCCTGTAATTCAGGTATGAATAGCAGCTCACTGCACCCTCTACAAAAAGAATCATAGAATTATAGAGTTGGAAGAGACCACAAGGGCCATCGAGTCCAACCCCCTGCCAAGCAGGAAACACCATCAGAGCACTCCTGACATATGGTTGTCAAGCCTCTGCTTAAAGACCTCCAAAGGAGGAGACTCCACCACACTCCTTGGCAGCAAATTCCACTGTCAAACAGCTCTTACTGTCAGGAAGTTCTTCCTAATGTTTAGGTGGAATCTTCTTTCTTGTAGTTTGGATCCATTGCTCCATGTCCGCTTCTCTGGAGCAGCAGAAAACAACCTTTCTCCCTCCTCTATGTGACATCCTTTTATATATTTGAACATGGCTATCATATCACCCCTTAACCTCCTCTTCTCCAGGCTAAACATGCCCAGCTCCCTTAGCCGCTCTTCATAAGGCATCGTTTCCAGGCCTTTGACCATTTTGGTTGCCCTCCTCTGGACACGTTCCAGTTTGTCAGTGTCCTTCTTGAACTGTGGTGCCCAGAACTGGACACAGTACTCCAGGTGAGGTCTGACCAGAGCAGAATACAGTGGCACTATTACTTCCCTTGATCTAGATGCTATACTCCTATTGATGCAGCCCAGAATTGCATTGGCTTTTTTAGCTGCCGCGTCACACTGTTGGCGTGGAGGTGGAGAACTTCTGCCCTCAGCTCCTAAGGTGGCCCTTCAGATATCTTTATCTGGCCCTTGGCACTCTCCCCATGATAGTATTCACGGCGATATGATACAGGCCACATTCCCACCATACATTTAAAGCAGCCATATTCTACTTTCAACAGTCATGGCTTCCCCCAAAGAATTATGGGAGCTGTAATTTAAGGGTGCTGAGAGAGACGTGTTGGAAAGCTCCCGTTCCCCTCACACAGCTACAACTTCCAGAGTTTCCTGTGAAGAGAATAGATTTTTAAACCAGTCCAGTTCCTCCTAGTAGTGACTCCAGAGTCTGGGCCTGATAATCACAGTCCACATAAAGGGTCTCTTTCTCTCATAAAACTAAAATTTGCACATGTCCCAAGAAGCTGAGTGTTGGAAGATTTGGAACAGATAAAAGAAACTTCTCCACACGCCAGAAAGTTGAGCTATGGAATTTGTTCCCACAAGAGGAGGTGGTGGTTACAGGGAACCAGGCAGAGGGCCTTCTCGGTGGTGCCTCCTGCCCTGTGGAACTCCCTCCCACCAGATGTCAAAGAAATAAACAACTATTTGATGTTTAGAAGACATCTGAAGGCAGCCCTGTTTAGGGAAGTTTTTAATGACTGATGTTCTAATGTACTTTTTATCTCCTGTTGGAAGCTGCCCAGAGTGTCTGGGGAAACCCAACCAGATGGGTGGGGTATAAGTAATTTTTTATTATTGTTGTTGTTGTTATTGTTATCATCATCATCATCACCAACTTGGATGGCTTCAAAAGAAGATTGGACAAATTCATGGAGGAATCATAGAATTGTTGGAAGATACACCAAAGATACACTCATCTAGTCCAACTGCCTGAAATGCAGGAATCTCAACACATGGTCCCCCATCCAATTTGAAACCATAGCAGACCCTGCTTAGCTTTTTCAAACGTGCCCACAGTTTTATTGCTGCAGCACTATGAGGATGGGGCTACCAATGATGGCCACACTCTGCAGACTCCACGGTTGGAGGCTATAATGCTTCTGAATACCAGTTGCTGGAAATCACAGGAGAGGAGAAGGCTTCTGTGCTGGAGTCTTGCCTGCTGGTTTCCCCCAGGTATCTGGTTTGCGACTGTAAGAAAGCCACTTCTGCCCTTCAGAGGAGGTGGAGTTCACGGCCTCACCACATATGCAGCGGCTGGGGGGATTCCTGGCCGCGTCACCTCCCGGCCAGCCAATCATCTGGCTCTGGGGGCATGGCCTGCCTTATTTAAAGCAGAACGTGGCCGGGGATCTCCCTCTTTGCTGCTCATCAGCTCTTCCTGCTTTCCCCACCCTCCTGCCCTTTAAGGTTTTCGTTCCTTGACCTTGCTATGGACCTTGATTGGTCGCCGTTGAGGGGCCTGGTAGGAATTTTCCCACTTGGCCAATTGGCACCAGCCACTTGGTTTTCGCCTATCATAGCTGTCAACATTTCCCTTTTTTAAAAAGGGAAATTCCCTTATTCCGAATAGGATTCCTCGCAAGAAAAGGGAAAAGTTGACAGCTATGTCGCCTACCTCGTAGCAAATCGTCACAACTTTCTGGGCATTGGCGGTTAGGCATTGGTATTGTTCTGTAGGAAGAGGGGAGGAAGTGCCATCACCTGCCCCACATATTGAAGGGGAGTCCGATAAAGGATTCCAGGGGGCGTGGCCCTGTCCAAAGCCTGGGGAGGTGAGGGCCTAAGGCACGCCCCCTATCGGTGACCCCGAGGGAGTTCCTAGTTGATATACATCAGCAGGACTCCCCCTACTGGTGATTGTGGCTATCACACAGGGTCCCTGGACGTTTCACCATCTATTGATCCCTGTGTCACCACTTTATTTCTCGCTGCCCCCACCCAGGCCCTACCTGGTACAATACTGAGTCCAGTTAGGGTTAAATCGGAACATAAACCTTTCGTTTATTTATTGCAGTTTAACAAGCGTTTGGTTTCATAAACAGTATCGGTCAATGAGGGTGAAAGAGGAGAGCGCAAAATATGGTCTGAAGCTCAACATCAAAAAAACGAAGATCATGGCCACTGGTCCCATCACCTCCTGGCAAATAGAAGGGGAAGAAATGGAGGCAGTGAGAGATTTTACTTTCTTGGGCTCCATGATCACGGCAGATGGTGACAGCAGCCACGAAATTAAAAGACTCCTGCTTCTTGGGAGAAAAGCAATGACAAACCTAGACAGCATCTTAAAAAGCAGAGACATCACCTTGCCGTCAAAGGTCCGTATAGTTAAAGCTATGGTTTTCCCAGTAGTGATGTATGGAAGTGAGAGCTGGACCATAAAAGAAGGCTGATCGCCGAAAAATTGATGCTTTTGAATTATGGTGCTGGAGAAGACAGTGTTCTCGAAGCTACCAACATGAGTTTGACCAAACTGCAGGAGGCAGTGAAAGACAGGAGTGCCTGGCGTGCTCTGGTCCATGGGGTCACCAAGAGTTGGACACGACTAAACGACTAAACAACAACAACATCAGTCAATTACATTCATGGAGTGCCTATCCAGACCTATAACTTTTGCTACCTGCTCTCACTCACAAACCACCTCTCAGATATTTACTTGTCTGCCTAGCCCCTAACTGTTCCTGACTCAGCCTATTTCGTTACACTAACTCAACCTACCCACAACTCTAGCCCAATTCACTCCCACTCCAACCAACCACCCAACTCCCAACAAACTCTCCCCCACCCCCCAGAGCTGGTTTTATAGTCCCTCTGACTCCACCCCCCTGGGTCCTGATTGGGTAACCTGTTTAACTATTTCACCTCCAGCACTCTCGTATGTTAACGTCACAGTGGTTAACCCTTCCTTGACTTGAGGCGGACGGGCTGAAGTCAGATATAGTCAGTGAGGTCCAATGCTCTAAGCCAATACCGCTCATCACCTGTAACCAATAAAAGTTGTAGCCTTATTTAGCCCATTAACCTTAATAATTGGGTCATGTGTCTTTACTTCCACTGGGGGGGGGGGCGGGAACTTGCCACGCAACCTGATCCAGCTCTTCCTGCGCTCCTGTGTGGAGACGAAGGGCGTCCGTCCCTTTCTTGACCAGGAGGTGGAGCACTTCTGCTGCTGCTGTGGCCTCCCCTCTTTCCTAACAAGCCGGTCTGCCTGAACTCAGAATGAATTTTGCTCCCTTTTCATCACTCTCTGAAGTCCAGCTGCTCCTGTCAACACCTTCTTATAGCATGTAATTCATCGCTCAGAGTGACAGCTGGGGCTGTGGGCTCGGGACCAGCTTCCCCCTGCCACTGGCAACGCCCGGAGACGGTGACCGGTCTAAATAAAGGGCTTCCCTCGCTCCTCTTCTCCGCTTGCACCTGCGGCTAAAAGAGCCTCTCCAAAGGATTCTCCTGGAACAAAACAGTTATCTCTCCCTCTCTCCTTCTCTCCCTCTGGGTAAACTTTATTAGTAGACTTGAAATGCTTCTCCTGCAGTCAAGAGGAATCCACTTTTATTTATTTCCACGGAAGCATCTCCCTAAAGTCAAAATCAGAAACATTTAGGACGGTCAATATGGGTGTGTGTGTGTGGAATGGCATCGTGGAATCATTTTGTCAGAGACACAAATGAGAATTGTATAAAAACTGGGATGGTGAGGAGCAGAGAGGGTGTGTGTGTGTGTGTGTGTGTGTGTTTAGACGGGAGCATAATCCTGGTCATTAATGATGGGTGGATCTGAACAGTTCAGCTTCTCAGTTTCTCATTTTTACAGCCTTCTGTATCCCAGATTTCCACATCAGTTTGCATTTTTTTTTAAAAAAAAAAGTCCTCATGGAAATTCACTAATTTTGATGCACCTTTCTCATAATCGACACATTTTTGTGTGTTATTCTAGCACATGGTTAGGCAAACTAAGGCCTGAGGGCTGGATGTGGCCCAATCGCCTTCTCAATCCGGCCCACGGATGGTCCGGGAATCAGCGTGTTTTTACATGAGTAGAGTGTGTGCTTTTATTTAAAATGCATCTCTGGGTTATTTGTAGGGCATAGGAATTCGTTTATTTTTTTTCCCCAAAATATAGTCTGGCCCCCCACAAGGTCTGAGGGACAGTGGACCGGCCCCCTGCTGAAAAAGTTTGCTGACCCCTGTAATATATACATTTTTTCAAACCCATTTCCCCCAATATATATCATTTTTAAACATTATTTTCACTAATATATACATTTTTATTGCACACACTACCACCATTGATACAATTTTGTACACATTGCTTATCTGGAGAAGCACATTGCAAAATTCGGAGAGCTGCGAATTCTGAAGGCTTGCTATGTCTCACAGTTTGTTTCAGAAATGTTTCAGTGGAAACTGCTGAAGTCTCTGGGAAAACCCGGTTATAAGGCAACCAATTTTAGAAGAATAGATTTTGCCAAATTTCTTCATGTTTTTGTTTTTGTTTTAGATTTCACACACACACAAAAAGCTGAGCAACTCTGTCAAAAACTCTGCTCAACAACTTTAGTGTCTGGACTTTCTCTTTTTGAAACATGGCAAAAAGATGCAAATTTTAAAATGATGAGTAGCATTTAAATAGAAATAGAAATAGAACACTTTGCACCATAGTGAGAAGGCTCTGTACCAATGATCTGCTGTGTGTTTCCCTTTTCCAATTTACAGGAAAACAGCAACAAATTATTTATTTGTTTCTTTCATAGAATTTATGCACCGCTTGGTTGTTAAGAACCTCAAAGCAGGTTACAAAAAAGAAGAAGAAAGAAAGATGACGAAACGATAAAATTGCTACTAGGAAAAGTTGGCAACAAACATTTAAGACTTTCGAAAAGTTAAAATAGCAATAGACCAAACCTCACACCAACTTTCTAAACATCTGGATGTGCTTGCCTAAATAAAAATGTTTTTATAGTAGGTGCCAAAAAGAGTACAGTTGAAGTATCCGCCCTGGTGTCAATAGGCAGGGAGTTCCATAGGGTAGATGCTGCCCCACTAAAAGATTGAGTTCTTTCAAATGGGGAACGGATATTATGTTGCACCTGTAACAGAGCCATATCCAAATAACAAGAACCATAATAGTAATAGTTTTACGAAAGGAAGGAAGGAAGGAAGGAAGGAAGGAAGGAAGGAAGGAAGGAAGGAAGGAAGCTGAACCCAGTTATTGCATCTTGTCCTTTTTCACTGCTTACAACGACTCACAGTATATCTGGCCTAGATGTTCAATAAAATGTCTAGAAAATTCAAAACACCCCCATCCTAGCATTACATTTTAGCCTAATCCATTTTTTTCTATTGGTGATTTAGTTCTTATTTTGCGATAAACTCTCCCTCCTTCCAATATTTAACAAGCAGAGGCTGCTGTGACCGTAATTTTCTTAAGGCAGGTCTTTGGTTTCTTTTACAAATGGGAGCCTTCCTCCTTTCTCGTAATTTATTCCATATTTCATCCGTTCCTCTTCCTCATTTATAATTCCTCTTTATTTTATTACTCTGAATAATTTCCCTCTAGGATTTGTCATAAAATAAATTACGCACCTTTTTGTCTTCCCATTTCTAAAATCACAAAATGGAACAGGGCTGTGTGTACTCTGCACTTTAAAATAAACTTTGGCATCTCAACACTCTGGGCTGAGAAAAGTTGTCGGGAGTGAGCTGCATAAATTAATTAAATCTGCATAAATTTGAATCATTTGCCTTTGCCTTTCTGCCAGGGAGATTGAGTTTCCCCAGACCACTGAAATCCTGCTTAGCCATCCCTCCAACCTTGGAGATTGTGGGACAAAGATTTTGTGTGTGTGTGTTAAGCAATCATGAGGACTACAAACTTTTTTAAAAAAAGACCAAGAGAAATTCTGAATTTGTGTGGAATTATGAAACTCATGGAGGATTGAATACAGTTCTGCTCTGTGGCCCTTTTTTTCATCCAGAACAGAAATGGGAAAACTTTTTCAGCACTACAGTTGCAAACCTTATGAGTCATCTGTAAAATTGTCTTCCATAAACACGGTTTTAACAGTGAGTCCGTAAGCGACTGTGGAGGCCAATTCTGAATCCACACATCCTTCCACAGTGGGGACATAGGTTTCTGGGTGGGACACTGAGGTCCAGCTCTGAGGGCCTTTTGGTGGTTCCCTCACTGCGAGAAGTCAAGTTACATGGAACCAGGCAGAGGGCCTTCTCGGTAGTGGCACCTGTGGAACGCCCTCCCACCAGGTGTCAAAGAGAACAACTACTACCAGACTTTTAGAAGACATCTGAAGGCAGCCCTGTTTAGGGAAGCTTTTAATGTTTCATGTATTACAGTGTTTTAATATTTTGTTGGAAGCTGCCCAGAGTGGTTGGGGAAGCCCAGCCAGATGGGTGGGGTGTAAATAATAAATTATATTATTATGATGATTATCCTGTTCTCACAGTGGCCTGCAAGTTGCCTGTGGGAAACCAGCAAGCGGGACCAGCAAGAGCCTTTCTCCCCTCCTGTGATTTCCACAGCTGGTCTTCAGAAGCATTGCGGCCTCCGACTGTGGAAGCAGGGCAGAGCCATCATGGCTACTAGCCATCCAAAGCCCTCTCCTCCATGGTCCAATTTTCTTTTAAAGCCATCTAAGTTGGTGGCCATCATTGCCTCCTGTGGCAGGGAGTTCCACCGTCTAACCATGCACTATGTACTTCCTTTAATGCAGTGGTGTCCAAGCTCTTTTTCAAAGAGGGCCAGATTTGATGAACTGGAGGGCCAACCAAAGTTGTTGACCTTTTAAGTTGTGGAGGTATTTTACTCCAGGAAATAAACTGCCATAGGGGTCAGATTAAACTGGCCGGCAGGCCGGATTAGGCCCCCGAAATGGACTTTGGACATTCCTGCTTTAATGTTATAAGCTTCTATCAGATCACCTCTTACTAAAGAGAAACTTATGGTCCTTAAAACCAACATCTTTTGGCACTCCGTAGTCATTCTGGTGTGGTTTCCCAGGGAGTGGGGATAGAAAGGAGAACAATAACGTTTTCTCAAAAGGAATCGCTCATCTCATCTCCATGAGGCTCCCTTGGAACTTGGTGCCACGTCTGGGGAAACGATCTCGATCCCACGAGAGTTGCGTGTGCATATATGTTTGGAAATGGAGCGTTCCTGAAGTGGCAATGATTTGCCCACCCCCTCCTTCCCCCCCACTCCCCACCAAAGAAAGCTCCTTGGGGTTTCAGGTCTTTAAAAGATGGGAACTGGTTCTGTGCTACAAAATGCGTCCCCTCGGAAAACTCAGGGAGATGGCAGTAAAGCTGCAAATTGTTGTTCAGAGTCGATAAATGTTGACTGAAGTTTCTACATTTTCAAAGCGGTCCCTCGGGGCCGCTTTGCCTTCTCTGTGTGAGGTAGGGCGATGACTCTTCTTAAAAAAGGAAAGAAACCCAGAGACCGGGGAGGACAGAAAAAAACCAATCACCCAACCACCATTGTTGTTGTTGTTTAGTCGTTTAGTCGTGTCCGACTCTTCGTGACCCCATGGACCAGAGAACGCCAGGCACCTCTGTCCTCCACTGCCTCCCGCAGTTTGGTCAAACTCATGCTGGTAACCTCGAAAACACTATCCAACCATCTCGTCCTCTGCCGTCCCCTTCTCCTTGTGCCCTCCATCTTTCCCAACATCAGGGTCTTCTCCAGGGAGTCTTCTCTTCTCATGAGGTGGCCAAAGTACTGGAGCCTCAGCTTCACAATCTGTCCTTCCAGTGAGCACTCAGGGTTGATTTCCTTCAGTATGGAGAGGTTTGATCTTCTTGCAGTCCATGGGACTCTCAAGAGTCTCCTCCAGCACCAGAATTCAAAAGCATCAATTCTTCGGTGATCAGCCTTCTTTATGGTCCAGCTCTCACTTCCATACATCACTACTGGGAAAACCATAGCTTTAACTATACGAACCTTTGTTGGCAAGGTGATGTCTCTACTTCTCAAGATGCTGTCTAGGCCTGTCATTGCCCTTCTCCCAAGAAGCAGGAGTCTTTTAATTTCGTGGCTGCTGTCACCATCTGCAGTGATCATTGAGCCCAAGAAAGTAAAATCTCTCACTACCTCCATTTCTTCCCCTTCTATTTGCCAGGAGGTGATGGGACCAGTGGCCATGATCTTCGTTTTTTTGATGTTGAGCTTCAGACCATATTTTGCGCTCTCCTCTTTCACCCTCATTAAAAGGTTATTTAATTCCTCCTCACTTTCTGCCATCAAGGTTGTGTCATCTGCATATCTGAGGTTGTTGATATTTCTTCCGGCAATCTTAATTCCGGCTAGGGATTCATCCAGCCCAGCCTTTCGCATGATGAATTCTGCATATAAGTTAAATAAGCAGGGAGACAAAATACAGCCTTGTCGTACTCCTTTCCCAATTTTGAACCAATCAGTTGTTCCATATCCAGTTCTAACTGTAGCTTCTTGTCCCACATAGAGATTTCTCAGGAGACAGATGAGGTGATCAGGCTCTCCCATTTCTTTAAGAACTTGCCATAGTTTGTCGTGGTCGACACAGTCAAAGGCTTTTGCATAGTCAATGAAGCAGAAGTAGATATCTTTCTGGAACTCTCTAGCTTTCTCCATAATCCAGCGCATGTTTGCAATTTGGTCTCTGGTTCCTCTGCCTCTTCTAAATCCAGCTTGCACTTCTGGGAGTTCTCGGTCCACATACTGCTTGAGCCTTCCTTGTAGAATTTTAAGCATAACCTTGCTAGCGTGTGAAATGAGTGAAATTGTGCGGTAGTTGGAGCATTCTTTGGCACTGCCCTTCTTTGGGATTGGGATGTAGACTGATCTTCTCCAATCTTCTGGCCACTGCTGAGTTTTCCAAACTTGCTGGCATATTGAGTGTAGCACCTTAACAGCATCATCTTTTAAAATTTTAAATAGTTCAGCTGGAATACCATCACTTCCACTGGCCTTGTTATTTGCAGTGCTTTCTAAGGCCCATTTGACTTCACTTTCCAGGATGTCTGGCTCAAGGTCAGCAACCACACTACCTGGGGTATACGAGACATCCATTTCTTTCTGGTATAATTCCTCTGTGTATTCTTGCCACCTCTTCTTGATGTCTTCTGCTTCTGTTAGGTCCTTTCCACTTTTGTCTTTTATTATGGAAATCTTTGTATGAAATGTTCCTTTCATATCTCCAATTTTCTTGAACAGATCTCTGGTTCTTCCCATTCTATTGCTTTCCTCTATTTCTTTGCATTGCTCGTTTAAGAAGGTCTTCTTGTCTCTCCTTGCTATTCTTTGGAAATCTGCATTCAATTTCCTGTATCTTTCACCATCTCCCTCGCATTTTGCTTGCCTTCTCTCCCCCGCTATTTGTAAGGCCTCATTGGACAGCCACTTTGCTTTCTTGCATTTCCTTTTCGTTGGGATGGTTTTCATTGCTGCCTCCTGTATAATGTTACGAGCCTCCATCCATAGTTCTTCAGGCATTCTGTCCACCAAATCTAAATCCTTAAACCTGTTCCTCACTTCCACTGTGTATTCATAAGGGATTTGACTTAGATTGTATCTTACCGGCCCAGTGGTTTTTCCTACTTTCTTCAGTTTAAGCTTGAATTTTGCTATAAGAAGCTGATGATCTGAGCCACAGTCAGCTCCAGGTCTTGTTTTTGCTGACTGTATAGAGCTTCTCCATCTTTGGCTGCAGAGAATATAATCAATCTGATTTCGATGCTGCCCATCTGGTGATGTCCATGTGTAGAGTCGTCTCTTGTGTTGTTGGAAAAGCGTGTTTGTGATGACCAGCTTGTTCTCTTGACAGAACTCTATTAGCCTTTGCCCTGCTTCGTTTTGATCTCCAAGGCCAAACTTGCCAGTTGTTCCTTTTATCTCTTGACTCCCTACTTTAGCATTCCAATCCCCTATAATGAGAAGAACATCCTTCTTTGGTGTCACTTCTATAAGGTCTTGTAAGTCTTCATAGAATTGGTCAATTTCAGTTTCTTCAGCACAAGTAGTTGGTGCATAAACTTGGATTACTGTGATGTTAAAAGGTCTGCCTTGGATTCGTATCGAGATCATTCTATCATTTTTGAGATTGCATCCCAGTACAGCTTTCGCCACTCTTTTGTTGACTATGAGGGCCACTCCATTTCTTTTACGGGTTTCTTGCCCACAGTAGTAGATATGATGGTCATCCGAACTGAATTCACCCATTCCCGTCCATTTTAGTTCACTGATGCCCAGGATGTCAATATTTATTCTTGCCATCTCATTTTTTACCACCTCCAACTTACCCAGGTTCATGGTTCTTACATTCCAGGTTCCTATGCAATATTTTTCTTTACAGCATTGGACTTTCCTTTCACTTCCAGGCATATCCGCAACTGAGCGTCCTTTCGGCTTTGGCCCAGCCGCTTCATCAGCTCTGGATCTACTTGTACTTGCCCTCCGCTCTTCCCCAGTAGCATGTTGGACGCCTTCCGACCTGAGGGGCTCATCTTCCAGCGTCATATCTTTTATATGCCTGTTGTCTTTGTCCATGGAGTTTTCTTGGCAGGGATACTGGAGTGGCTTGCCGGTTCCTCCTCCAGGTGGATCACATTTGGTCAAAACTCTCCACTATGACCTGTTCATCTTGGGTGCCCTGCTCGGCATAGTTCATAGCTTCTCTGAGTTCTTCAAGCCCCTTCGCCACGGCAAGGCAGTGATCCATGAAGGGGCAACCACCATTTCTAGGACCTTAAAAAAGGTAAAGGTACCCCTGACTGTTGGGACCCGGGTGGTGCTGTGGTTTAAACCACAGAGCCTAGGACTTACCAATCAGAAGGTCGGCGGTTTGAATCCCCGCGACGGGGTGAGCTCCCGCTGCTCGGTCCCTGCTCCTGCCAACCTAGCAGTTCGAAAGCACGTCAAAGTGCAAGTAGATAAATAGGTACCACTCTGGCGGGAAGGTAAACGGTGTTTCCGTGCGCTGCTCTGGTTCGCCAGAAGCGGCTTAGTCATGCTGGCCACATGACCTGGAAGCTGTACGCCGGCTCCCTCGGCCAGTAAAGTGAGATGAGTGCCACAACCCCAGAGTCGGCCACGACTGGACCTAATGATCAGGGTCCCTTTACCGTTACCTTTACCCCTGACTGTTAGGTCCAGTCACGGACAACTCTGGGGTTGCGCGCTCATCTCGCTTTATTGGCCGAGGGAGCAGGCGTACAGTTTCTGGCGAACCAGAGCAGCGCGTGGATATGCAGTTTACCTTCCTGCTGGAGTGGTACCTATTTATCTATTTGCACTTTGATGTGCTTTCGAACTGCTAGGTGGGCAGGAGCAGGGACTGAGCAACGGGAGCTCACCCCGTCGCGGGGATTCGAGCCGCCGGCCTTCTGATCGGCAAGTCCTAGGCTCTGTGGTTTAGACCACAGCGCCACCCATGACCTTTTCTAGGACCTTATCAAAGAGTAAACGAGCTCTAGAAATCAGATCAACTTGAATCTGAACATTGAGAGGAGAGAGGCAATGTTGTACAGTGGTTAGTGCATTGGTTCCAGTCTCTCCTTAGCCAGGGAGCATGGTCCCCCAGGAAGCTTGCTAGGGGACTATGGGTCAGTCGCTTCCCATCAGCCTAACCTGCCTCACAGGTTCTTGTGAGGATGAAAGGGGAGGCCATACGACTAAATAACAACAACAACAAATGCTGATCGGAGCATCTTGGAGGTAGGGAAGATGGGATAAACATGGAATAAGCAGTGTGAAAGGTCTGTACAGCCACCAAGTGGCTTGCGAGATTCTTTCAGAAATTGTGGGGAGAGAGACCAGACTACTTTCCATCACTGAACCTTTCCCTCCAGGAGTTAGAATATTAGTGCACATTCCGTGGCATCACTTCAAGTGAGATTCTCTATTGTCATTCTGTCTCCCTACCTACAAACAGTAGTCAAGGTTTCTAGGGAAGGAATGGGCAGGTTGAGTGGGTAAATATTGCAAATTCTGCTTTGTCAGAGAGGGTGTAACACAATACGCAGCCTCATAGCCTTCCTTTTCCACGTCTGGGATTTATTCCAATTAAAGCGGAAGCTGCATTATTATTATATTTTGCAAAACTCTGGCTAATTTACGGTGGTTTTAAAATGCATCCTTTTCCTAATGGCTGCAAGGCTGCCAAAATCTTTGCAATTGCAGAAACAGCTTCACGGGAGAATTTGGATGTAACGGCGATGGGAGATTTGGAAGATGAATTCGTAGGAGAATCTTCTCCTCCTCCTCACCAAAACATCTTCCTCAACAATCCTGTTTTCGTTTTCTCATATTTGCCTTGGCGCGGCTGCTGTCTGTTTTATGATGTTTTAATTATTGCTGTTTATTTATTGCAATCATATTTTAATTGTTTGTGTAAGCGCCTTGAGTGTCTTGGCAGGGGGGGCAAATTATCAATTAAGTTATTATTAAAAAGTTATTACCATGTGTACCTACTCCAAACCGTGGCTCTCAAGTGCCAGGAATCGGATTTTCAGTCTTCTGCCTCTGTGTTTTCGCTCTTAGCTCAGGGCTGTTCTATGCATTGCACAGAGTAAGGGGGCAGGATGAGGCCCTTCTGGACTGTACCACTTTGGGTTGCAGGGGGAGGCGTCAATTTTTCCAATGCTCACTCATGTAAGAAGCATTTTGCATGTATATCAGGAACAGAGCTATGCCAGACCTTTCTTACATTGAGGTTGTGTTTTTGTGTTTTTGTTTTTATAGAGAGGAACATTGATAATGATGACCTCGCCTCCTACCCACATGCACAAGTCAGGATTCTCCCACCTTATTCTGCATAATGAGTAGGGCAGTTATCTTTATTTCTTTGTTTTATTTCGTAAAATTGGCATACAGCTGGATTGTAAGGGGGGGGGGGGAGACCCAAAGCAGTTTGCAAAAAGAAGAAAATAATAAAACCAACAGTAAAGAAACACAAACCAGTTTCAAACAGCAATTTTAAAAAAATCAAATCAATGGTTAGCTAAAAACAGATTAAAACACATGCCACCTTTTACATATCAGGGTAGGCTTGTTGAAACAAGGATGCTTTTAGCAGGTGCTCAGAACAGCACAGCGAAGGTGGCAGCTTGCTTTGGGACTAAAAGGTCGATTTCTTATGGAATGAGTATCACATGACTTCTGTAACTGTGTCAGTTTCAGAGATCTAAGCCAGTGTTTCCCAACCTTTGGTATCCAGCTGTTTTTGGACTACGACTCCCATCATCCCTAGCTAGCAAGACCAGTGGTCAGGGATGATGGGAATTGTAGTCCCAAAACAGCTGGAGACCAGAGGTTGGGAAACTCTGATCTAAGCGATCAAGTGGGCATATATGGTCTACACCAGGGGTCAGCAGGGGGCCAGTCCACTGTCCCTCAGACCTTGTGGGGGGCCGGACTATATTTTGAAGGGGAAAAAATGAATGAATTCCTATGTCCCACAAATAACCCAGAGATGCATTTTAAATAAAAGGGCACATTCTACTCATGTAAAAACACGAGGGAGGCCCCACAAATAACCCAGGGATGTATTTTAAATAAAAGGACACTTTCTACTCATGTAAAAACACGCTGATTCCCAGACCGTCCACGGGCCAGATTTAGAAGGCGATTGGGCCGGATCCAGCCCCCGGGCCTTAGTCTGCCTACTCATGGTCTACACATTTGATGGAATGGGGCATTCAAAGAAGACCAGGCTCTTTCAGACTGCAGGTTGAAGGAACGATCTTTTTGATCAGCAACTGGAAGACTACCCAGCAGGGATGCTGTAGCAGCCAACTTCCTACCCGGGGGGAAGGGGGTTGAGCTAGATGTCCTTTGAGGTGCCTCCCAAAATCTACCATCCTCTCCCAACCTTTGCCTTTTTGTGTGTCCACTCCCCTCCCCGTTCTGCGAAAGAGCCGGGAGGAGATGAGTTTTTATATGAAGATCGCAAGCGCAGAATGAAGAAAGCGAAGAGGAGTTCGGAACGGCAGAAGGGATTTTGAGCAGAAGCAGATCCGGAGAATGGAGTGACATAAAGATTGATTCACCCTTGCCTCCCTCTTCCCCTCTCTCCTAACTTCCAGCATTCTCCAGGGATGGTCTTCGGCTTTGGGATTTTCCAATATAAAGTGTCATCTTCTGTTCAATATTATTGCATCGACTACCTCCCGAGACTCACTCCAGAGGTGCTCTCCTCACGGTTCTCTCGGGAAATTTCACAACAGCCTGAGGCTGGGCGAGGACCTGCCCCCTTCCCCCCCATCCTACAAAGAGGTGGCGTTGCAAGAGAAGGAGGGGAAAGGTGTCAGCTGGCCTAGTGCGGAGAAACCCATTTAGTTGGTGCATCTGTGTGACGTTTGGGGGGAGATTGGACCGATTCGTGGGGGAGAGGGCTATCGATGGCTGCTAGCCACAGTGGCGATGCTCCACAGGTGGAGAGAGCAATGCTTCCTTGAAAATGCAGGAGGGAAGAGTGCTGTTCCTACACCCAGATCCTGCTTGCAGGTTTCCCTTTTGGGGATCTGGTTGGCCATTATGAGAACAGGATACCGGCCTAGATACCGGCCTAGACAGCCAGTGTGGTGTAGTGGTTAAGAGCGGTAGATTCGTAATCTGGGGAACCGGGTTCGCGTCTCCACTCCTCCACATGCAGCTGCTGGGTGACCTTGGGCCAGTCACACTTCTCTGAAGTCTCTCAGCCCCACTCACCTCACAGAGTGTTTGTTGTGGGGGAGGAAGGGAAAGGAGATTGTTAGCTGCTTTGAGACTCCTTCGGGTAGTGATAAAGCGGGATATCAAATCCAAACTCTTCTTCTACTCTTCTTCTAGATGAGCCATTTGGCCCGATCCAACAGGCACTTACGCAATGTTCCTGCAAGCACCCAAAGACGGGAGCTGAAAGTGAGTCCTCACTAGGGTGATGACAAAGCTAGACAGCATCTTAAAAAGCATCACCTTGCCGACAAAGGTCCGTCTAGTTAAAGCTATGGTTTTCACAGCAGTGATGTATGGAAGTGAGAGCTGGACCATAAAGAAGGCTGATCGCCGTAGAATTGATGCTTTTGAATTCTGGTGCTGGAGGAGACTCTTGAGAGTCCCATGGACTGCAAGAAGATCAAACCTATTCCTTCTGAAGGAAATCAGCCCTGAGTGCTCACTGGAAGGGCAGATCCTGAAGCTGAGGCTCCAATACTTTGGCCACCTCGTGAGAAGAGGAGACTCCCTGGAAAAGACCCTGATGTTGGGAAAGATGGAGGGCACAAGGAGAAGGGGATGACAGAGGACGAGATGATTGGACAGTGTTCTCGAAGCAAGCAGCATGAGTTTGACCAAACTATGGGAGGCAGTGGAAGACAGGAGTGCCTGGCGTGCTCTGGTCCAGGCGGACACGACTAAATGACTAAACAACAACAACAACAAAGGGCAAACTCCAGCAGTATAGGCAGGGACGGATTTAGGGTTGATGAGGCCATAAGCTACTGAAGATAATGGGGCCCTTTATATGTCCAGCTGTCCTTTCTCAACAACAAATTTTGTGTTGAATATATAATACAGTATAGTCATTTATGGACCTAATAGGTGTCTAAAGCCATTTGCACATGCAGAATGTAGGCCCCCTATATATAAAGGTAAAGGAACCCCTGACTATTAGGTCGAGTCGTGGCGACTCTGGGGTTGCGGCGCTCATCTCGCTTTATTGACTGAGGGAGCCGGTGTACAGCTGCAAACCAGTGATATTTGTGGGAACAGGCTAGCAGGCAGGGTCCATGTCTTACACAAAACACTGTTGCTGTATGTAGGTTTCATTTTATTTTATTTTTATCTTATACTTTGGAAATGTACATCCAGGTTCTTTTACCTTCAAATTTTTTTGGGTCCCCCAAGAGAGTGGGGCCCTAAGCAATAGCTTGTTTAAAAAAGGTAAAGTGACCCCTGACCATTAGGTCCAGTCGTAGCCGACTCTGGGGTTGCGGTGCTCATCTCGCTTTATTGACCGAGGGAGCCGGCGTACAGCTTCCGGGTCATGTGGCCAGCATGACTAAGCCGCTTCTGGCGAACCAGAGCAGTGCACGGAAACGCCGTTTACCTTCCCGCCGGAGCGGTACCTATATATCTACTTGCACTTTGATGTGCTTTCGAACAGCTAGGTTGGCAGGAGCAGGGACCGAGCAACAGGAGCTCACCCTGTCGTGGGGATTCGAACCGCTGACCTTCTGATCAGCAAGCCCTCGGCTCTGTGGTTTAACCCACAGCGCCACCCGCGTTGCAGTATAGCTTGTTTAGTTTATACATAAATCCGGCACTGGGTATAGGGCAGAGTCTAGATGGGAGAGGGATAGCCTGCAGTGTTCTGATGCAGGCACTGACCTCAGCAAAGGCTGACCGTCCATGTGCCCTGATTTTCAGGGACAGCCCCAGACTTACAGAAGCCGTCCCAGTTTCTGATTTGGTCCTGGAATGCCCCGGTTTTGCTTTCCCCTCGTCTCCTCGTCTCCAATTAAGTTTTAGGTGCAAAAACAGAGCCCTGTTTACTGTATTTTTCGTCCCATAGGACTCTCCGTCCCATAGGACTCACCTAGTTTTTTTGGGGGGGAAATAAAGGAAAATTTTCTTTCCTTTATTTCCCCCCCAAAAGCAGGTCGGGGAAACCGAACCAGGTCGAGGAACAGCGGGATGGCGGCGCTGCGCCTCCCTGCTGTCCCCCGAGCTTGTGGGGCTGGCCGATGTCTGCCTGGCGCGAGGGGCGCTCTGCTTCAGGGTGTTTCGCCCGCCGGGCGGCAGGCTGCTATCTGCAGTGTGGGGAGCCCTGCAGGGAACTCCCGCAGGGCTCCAACACGCTGTGGATGTGTTCCCGAAGCGCCAGACGCTCTGCTTTCAGGGCGCCCGACACTCCGGGAAGCAGGCTGCTATCCGCAGCCTAGACAGCCCTGCAGGACCTCCCGCAGGGCTGCCTAGGCTGCGGATGTCTTCCTGAAGCTTGGAGAGCGAAAGGGGTCGGTGCGCACCGACCCCTCTCGCTCTCCAAGCTTCAGCGAAAGCCTGCATTCGCCCCATAGGACACACCCTGATTTCCCCTTCATTTTTGGAGGGGGAAAAGTGCATCCTATAGGGCGAAAAATACGGTATATTAAAAATAAAATTCCTGTACCGAATGAAGGAAACGGTGGATCTGGCATACGAAGCCCTTCCCTGTAATTTTGAAGGAAAAGGTCACCAATCTCCTTTAAATTCTTTAACTGCAATGCTTCAACAGCAAAGCCACTTTTTAGGAAATGTGGGGAGTGTTGATTCCTTTATTATAAATGGCACCTGACACTGTATACTCAGAAGGAAGTCCCACTGTATTCAATGGAGCTTACTCCCAGGTAACTGGGTAAAGACTGTGCATCCTTACACTGCAGTCCTAAGCATTTTCACTCAGAACAAAGTCCCACTGAGTTCAATAGGATTTACTCTCCCGTATGTTCCTGATCATTCTCACAGTTTCTATTATTATTATTATTATTATTATTATTATTATTATTATTATTATGTGTTTTTTCAGGTGGTACTCAAGAGTATGCAATACCAGCATGTTTTTTTTTGCTGTTGTTAAAAAGTGTGTCATTTACTGTAACAACTTCATGGTGAGTACTGGCACCTATTTTTCCAGATAAAAACACTGATATTGTTATTCTTATTATTTACTGCTACTACTACTACAGTCATACCTTGGGTTACAAACGCTTCAGGTTGCACATTTTCGGGTTATGGACGCGCCAAAACCCAGAAGTACCGGAACAGGTTACCTCCAGGTTTCGGCACGTGTGCATGCACGAAAGCACTAAATTGTGCTTTGTGCATGTGCAGAAGTGTCAAAGCGCAACCCGTGTGTGCGCAGACGTGGCACTGTGGGTTGCGGATGCTGCGGATTGTGAACATGCCTCCCGCACAGATCACATTCGCAACCCGAGCGTCCACTGTACTACTACCCACCTTTTCCCCTGACAGGGACTCTACGCAGCTTACAGCTAAAATTTCATTTAATTCCATTTACCTGTGGAAGGAGTAGTACATTATCCCCTCCCTCACACATTTTTTTCTTTACAACAATCCTGTGAGATAGGTTCAGTAGATGACCGATGTAGATGTGGATATGACATATATCTCTGTGGTGGGATCGAATATGGGAGAAGCTTCCTGATGTAGTCTAGGACAGTGTTTCCCAACCTTGGGTCTCCAGCTGTTTTCAGACTACAGTTCCCATCATCCCTGACCACTAGTCTTGCTAGCTAGGAATGATGGGAGTTGTAATCTCAAAACAGCTGGAGACCCAAGGTTGGGAAACACTGGTCTAGGATGTCCCTATTATCATTGGAGAAATGTTGGAGAGGTGTGCAAGGGAAGAGATCAGACTGATTGCTACATGCGATACCGCTTCAGCAACTCTGAGCCTGATGCGGGTGCTGAGCTCTGCCTTAGTAGTGACCTCCAGCTTTACCAAGATTATGGTTGCCAGGTCCAGAGCATCCCAGACTTGGAGATTTCAGGGCCCAAAACGGAGACCTAGGGGCTGCCTTTTGTGATGTCATGAGACAGCCCCTGGAGACGGAGGTTAATTGGGAGAGAGGAACAGAGAAGGGCAGACTGCCTATGCCAGGCATCCCCAAACTCAGCCCCCCAGATGTTTTGGGACTACAATTCCCATCAGCCCTGACCACTGGTCCTGTTAGCTAGGGATGATGGCAGTTGCAGTCCCAAAACATCTGGAGGGCCAAGTTTCGGGCTGCCTGGCCCGTGCCATAATTTGCTTCCAGTTCCTGCTGGGCTGAAGCTCACAAGCTGCATGCACAGCCTTCTTGATTATATATATTAAAGGGACTCTCCACCCCTCCCCTGGGAGATTCAAACCTTCTACCTTCCACCTAGAGCAGGCATGGCCAAACTTGGCCCTCCAGCTGTTTGGGGGACTACAATTCCCATCATCCCTGATCACTGGTCCTGTTAGCTAGGGATGATGGAGTTGTAGGTGGACGCCACGTTTGGCCATGCCTGACCTAGAGGGAACCAGGCAAACCTTGAGACTTCTGGTCAGACCTGAAGGTCTGGCAACTCTATGCTTAGCTCACTATGTCCCCTGCTCCTGTGGGGATTTTGAGAGCTGGACAGGAACCCAGGCATCTCCCAGTCTTCGGGCAAGGTTGCCTAGAGATGATAGCTCCATAAGTGGTATGTACTGAGTTGAACAGGATCCAAAATACAACAGTCTGATTGGTCCTAGAACAATAGGATTCAGAATGCAGCAGTCTGATTGGTCCTAGAACAATAGGATCCAGAATGCAGCAGTCTGATTGGTCTGCAGGAGCCACCCAATCCAACTCTGGGTGGAAGTGAATCCGCAACCTGATTGGGCTACAGGAGAATCCTGGAATTAGCCAATCACGTGGGGCCCATTGTGTAAATAATGTATATAAAGCAGACATTCTGGGGGAAGTTCCATTCCTCACTACTCTGAGCTGAATAAAGAGCATGAAATCCACACTCGACTCCGAGAATATTTCAATAAGATTGGTGGCAGTGTGCAGATGCTGGGGGTGAGGATGCTGCCCACCCTGCTCCTCCTCCAAGGAGACCCTAGAAACCAGGGCTGCAGAAAGCTGAACTCTGGTGCAATGGCCACATCAATCACTTCCATCAATCATGGAAGAAATCCACTTTGTGGTGCAGTTTGATGGGCAGGAGTTGGCACCGTGCATTCCCCCCTTCACGGTGCGTGCCCCCGTCTCCATCCTTTCCCATAACACCCCCTTCCCACGCACTTTTCTTGCGGGCACAGCCTGGCACGGACAGGGTTAAAGCGGACCCGTCCTCAGTGGCATGCAATTTATGATCTGGCGAATCCGTTTTTAATTATTTTTTGCTGTGACAGAGGTGGAAATATCCAACTTCAAATGGCTGGCTTTATTGATATGCTGCTATTTGTGCCTCTGTGGAGGAACAATCCTGTAAAAGCAATAAATTAGAAAACCCTTTTTCTCATTAGAGAGATAGAGAGATGGACGGGAAAGGGGGGGGGAGTGGGGGGAGAGCCTTCTTCCTTCCTTTCTCTGAGAGACCTTGTTCCAAGCTCTCTGAGGAGTCCCCTCCCTCTTGCTGAACTCTGTCTGGCAGATATTCCATTTTGACTTGCTATGTAAGTCGCCCACAGACACAAATGGGCGAAAGCTCTGCCCCCTTCCAGTATAACCCTGCCCCTTTCCGAATCTTCATATTGTTGGGGTTCTTCTGCATTATGATAGGGCTCGATTGGGAAAAGGGTACGGGGCTCCTTTTGTGCAGAGCAGTGGTACTATTATTACTGTGCAGCAGTTAGGA
Source organism: Podarcis gaigeae (assembly GCF_964106915.1). NCBI lineage: Eukaryota > Metazoa > Chordata > Lepidosauria > Squamata > Lacertidae > Podarcis > Podarcis gaigeae. The sequence continues at coordinate 49,083,286 of NC_139690.1, read as the reverse complement.
ATATGAGAAAAACCTTCTGGGTTCAGCCAACGACCAATTCAGTATGGCATCTTGTTCTCACAGTGACTAGCCACACGCCCATAGAAGCACACAAACTAGCTTCATTTATATATTATTGCGATTAAGGTATTAATTGCCTTCAAAACTAAACCACAACATCTTAAAAAACAGAGACATCACCTTACCGACAAAGGTTCGTATAGTTAAAGCTATGGTTTTCCCAGCAGTGATGTAGGGAAGTGAGAGCTGGACCATAAAGAAGGCTGATCGCCGAAGAATTGATGCTTTTGAATTATGGTGCTGAAGGAGACTCTTGAGAGTCCCATGGACTGCAAGAAGATCAAACCTCTCCATACTGAAGGAAATCAACCCTGAGTGCTCAATGGAAGGACAGATTGTGAAGCTGAGGCTACAGTACTTTGGCCACCTCATGAGAAGAGAAGACTCCCTGGAGAAGACCCTGATGTTGGGAAAGATGGAGGGCACAAGGAGAAGGGGACGGCAGAGGACGAGATGGTTGGATAGTGTTTTCGAGGTTACCAGCATGAGTTTGACCAAACTGCGGGAGGCAGTGGAAGACAGGAGGGCCTGGCATGCTCTGGTGCGGGGGATCACGAAGAGTTGGACATGACTAAATGACTAAACAACACCTCTTACCACCATGCCCTACAAGCAATTTAAGCTGCCCCACTAATTTTTTGGGGGGTTGAGGCAACAACTAAACAACAAAAGATAGCTAGCCCATGTGGCTTGCCTGACTAGCTATGTGCTGTCATACATTACTGGCTGGTGCAGATCATTCATTAGCCACCCTCTCCTAAACTAAACAACAACATCAAACCACTGTTTCCAGGTGATTTGCGCATAAGCATAAACAGGTCAAAATGCAAAACCAACCAATGCATTTTAAAAATGCGACTCAAACTGTAACAGGTAGGCACATGTGGTAAAGACCATTTATCCAGCTGGGATTTGTCCAGCTGTAACCTCGACAGGGACACTATTCCACAAGTCAGGGGCAGCCACATTAAAAGCCCTGCTCTGATTGACTGCAGAGCGGGGTTCTGATATCTTTGGAACTCTCCCGTAGTCCGCAGTGATGAGGAGTAAGGATGTCTCCAAAGGAACCTAGTCCTGAGCTGTATATTTAGCACCAATGCCTTGATCTTGGCCAGTGTGAAGGCTGCATAGAATCAGATCCCTCCCATGGTGGCAGCCCAGAATTAGAGAAACGATAAAAGTTCTTGCTAAGCAATTTCTTCAATAATTCATAGTGAAAGACAAATGAATACAGCCATCCCTAAAAATGGCGTTGCTCCAAGTAGAATAGAGGAGGGAGAAAGGTTGTTTTCTGCTGCTCCAGAGAACCGGACACGGAGCAATGGATCCAAACTACAAGAAAGAAGATTCCACCTAAACATTAGGAAGAACTTCCTGACAGTAAGAGCTGTTCGACAGTGGAATTTGCTGCCAAGGAGTGTGGTGGAGTCTCCTTCTTTGGAGGTCTTTAAGCAGAGGCTTGACAACCATATGTCAGGAGTGCTCTGATGGTGTTTCCTGCTTGGCAAGGGGTTGGACTCAATGGCCCTTGTGGTCTCTTCCAACTCTATGATTCTATGATTCTATTCTATGATTCTAAGTAAAGTCCCACCCCCTTCGTCTCTCTTATCCTACGTCATCCCTGCGCCAGTTGGTCTGGTCTTTCTGTCTCTGAGCTTTCTGTTTGCCTACTCTCACTGCACGCCTAGTCCTGGTGCAGAAATACACTGACACCTTTGGTAAAAGCTGTTCTCCAGTTGCAGTGCTCACAGGCCAGTGTTTCCCAGTTGTTGGTGTTTATACTATACATTTTTTAAAATTTGCCTTGAGAGAGTCTTTAACCTCTTTTGTTGACCACCAGCATTAAGCTTTCCATTTTTAAGTTCGGAATAGAGTACAGTGAGTTGTATATCATTCCCCTAATAATATGCTCTATGCGTACGGCTTAAGTACTTAATTTGTTCCGGAGGTCCGTTCTTAACCTGAAACTGTTCTTAACCTGAAGCACCACTGTAGCTAAAGGGGCCTCCTGCTGCCACCGCGCCGCTGAAGCATGATTTTTGTTCTCATCCTGAAGCAAAGTTCTTAACCTGAAGCACTATTTCTGGGTTAGCGGAGTCTGTAACCTGAAGCGTATGTAACCTGAAGCGTGTGTAACCTGAGGTACCACTGTAGCTGCTTTGGAAGACGATAATCAGGCATCCACACAACATGACCAGTGCAACGAAGTTGATGTTGAGGAATCATCCTGCCAGGTTCAAAGTTCTTGTTTTAATTTACAAAGTCCTGAACAACTTAGGGCCAGGGTGTCTTCAGGATTCCCCGAACCCTTATATCCTGGCTAAGTTGCTGAAATCATCTGCAGGACCATTGATGTGCATTCCCCGAGTTTGCGAGGCTCCTTTAACAACAGCAAGAAACGGAGGCTAGTCTTGTGGAATAGTCTGCCTAGAGCGATCCAGCAGGTCGCCTTCCTTTTCGACTTTTTAAACACCTGCTGAAAATTATCCCACTAAGCCTATGCAGGCAATTAAGAATGCATCTTTCCACAATGCCTGATTTTTCTACCCTTTTTTGCATGTTTTTATGTGCTTTCCTTGTAAGCAGCTTTGATGTGTTTTTATAAAATAGCAGAATATAACTTTTTAAACAAGTAAATAAAATAATCTCGGTGTTCCTCCTGTTGTTGCTGCTGCTAGGGCTACAGCCCAGTTAAATAAATTGTAATCAACTAAGCAGGAGTGTTAGTCAATTAATTGATTGATCCGCCGATTAAGTGTGCATGTGCGCGAAAGCCATCTTCTGAAGGCAAGAAGCACGTTTCCTATGCGCTTTGATGGCCTCTGTTTCTTGTAGAATGCTGGCTCTTAGAAAGAAGAAGAAGAAGAAGAAGAAGAAGAAGAAGAAGAAGAAGAGGAGGAGGAGGAGGAGGAGTTTGGATTTGATATCCCGCTTTATCACTACCCGAAGGAGTCTCAAAGCGGCTAACATTCTCCTTTTCCTTCCTCCCCCACAACAAACACTCTGTGAGGTGAGTGGGGCTGAGAGACTTCAGAGAAGTGTGACCAGCCCAAGGTCACCCAGCAGCTGCATGTGGAGGAGCGGGGAAGCGAACCCGGTTCACCAGATTACGAGTCTACTGCTCTTAACCACTACACCACAATGGCTCTCAGTGTTCCTCATGTGTTCCTCATGTGTAGGTGTTCAAGAGGTGTTCCTCATGTGTAGGGCGAACAGCAGTGCACCAGACGTATAACTTCAGTTCTTAGCATCTTTGGGGGCGGCTGTCAAAGACTGGAGGGCTGCTGCCAGTCAGTGTAGGTTGGGAGGAAGGGGAAATCTGTGGGATGGGGAGAAGTATGGCTTGCTTTGTATTTTCATGTCGTTCTACCTACTTCCCTCCTCCTGAAACAAGACACTTAGTCAACTGCAGCTGTTCCTTGAACTGCTCTGAATAATAATAATAATTTATTATTTGTACCCCGCCCATCTGGCTGGGTTTTCCGAGCCACTCTGGGCTGCTTCCACAAAGACCAAAAATACACTAATATGTCATACATTAAAAACTTCCCTAAACAGGGCTGCCCTAAGATGTCTTTTGAATGTCAGGTAGTAGTTTATCTCTTTGAAATCTGATGGGAGGGCGTTCCACAGGGCGGGCGCCACTACCAAGAAGGCCCTCTGCCTGGTTCCCTGTAGCTTTGCTTCTTGCAATGAAGGAACCGCCAGAAGGCCCTCGGCGCTGGACCTCAGCGTCTGGGCAGAATGATGGGGGTGGAGACGCTCCTTCAGGTATACTGGGCCGAGGCCGTTTAGGGCTTTAAAGGTCAGCACCAACACTTTGAATTGTGCTCGGAAACGTACTGGGAGCCAATGTAGGTCTCTCAGGACTGGTGTTATGTGGTCTTGGTGGCTGCAATGATGCAATCCAGCTCTCCAACCCAAAAAATGTACGCATAGAGCATATTATTAGGGGAATGATATACAACTGGAAGGGAACTGGAAGGGACCATGAGGGTCATCTAGTCCAACCCTCTGCAATGCAGGAATCTTTGGTCCAACATGGGTCTTGAACACACAACTCTGAGATTAGGAGTCTCATGCTCTACCAGCAGAGCTATCCCAGCTTCCCCACTTCAGTGAGGTGAGTTGCTGGGAGTCTGAGCCCCAGATATTTTGTTCTGAGGACCAGACTGCATGCCTCTTTCCCCTCCCTCCTCAAAAAACCCCCAATCTATCTTACTGTGGGCCTATCTATCCATTTATAGGCACACTGCAAGGCTCAATGCTGTAAGACACGCACACCCAAGTCCACCCCGGTTTTATGCAAATTAATTTATGCAAATTTGTGCCATTGGCCTGTGCTCCCGGTCCCATCAGTGCTGCTGCAACACCCCACGGAATGGTTCAATCCACAACTCAATTAAACCGAGATGTCAGGAATATCCGCACCTCGCTCCCATCAACCAAAGAGGAAATACAAAATCTTGAAACAGTGCTTTCACCAAGTACTGGATCAGAGAGTCTTAATTCTGCAATTTGGGTGGAGAACGGGATTTGAAGGACACTGATATTCCCTCCATTTCAAACCTTGATGCTGAGAGCTGTGCTGGAACCCACCATACTATATATATGATTTCTTAGTTTACAAAAATATGTGCATTGTCTCTTTTTTTCAAGTTGTGTTTTCTACAGATCAGTTTCATTTGTTGTGAGACTTGGTGTTACATGCATTGGTAGGTTAGGAAGAAAAGAGGGGGAAAGAGGGGGAGAGGGAATGGTGAGTGGGGTAGGGTGGAAATGCTTCTATTCTTCTACTTAGCGTATGTGTGGGGGTTTGTGTCAGCGTCACTTATTTGAGTTCTCTTACTATTCGCTTGTTGTATTTCCTTGGTGGTGAGAGAGGTTGGATGTAGCGTAGGGTGTGGTTGGTTGTCTTTGGTTGGCTGTAGTGAGAATTGCTTTTGGGTGTGAGTGTGTATTTTTGAATCAGGTTAGCCAAATCAATTCGTATCCTGCTGGTGGATTCTTCTTGTTGTCTTGTTGGGCTCCCTTTCTCTTTGGCGATCACTCGTAGCTGCGTAAGATTGTCTTCCATAAACACAATTTTAACAGTGGGTCTATAATAATAATAATAATTTATACCCTGCCCATATAGCTGGGTTTCCCCAGCCACTCTGGGCAGCTCACAACAGAATACTAAAAATAGAATCAAACATTAAAAACTTCCCTAAACAGGGTTGCCTTCAGATGTCTTCTAAAAGTCAGATACTTGTTTATTTTCTTGACATCCATTGGGAGGGCGTTCCACAGGACAGGCGTGACTACCAAGAAGGTCCTCTGCCTGGTTCCCTGAAGCTTCACTTCTCTCAGGGAGGGAACCACCAGAAGGCCGTCGGAGCTGGACCTCAGTATCTGGGCTGAATGATGGGAGTGGAGATGCACCTTCAGGTAAGCTGGGCCGAGGCCATTTAGGGCTTTCAAAGCCAGCACCAAGACTTTGAATTGTGCTAGGAAACGTACTGGGAGCCAATGTAGGTCTTTCAGGATCTGTGTTTTATGGTCTCGGCAGCCAATCCCAGTCACTAATCTAGCTGCCACATTCTGGATTAGTTATAGTTTCTGGGTCACCTTCAAAGGCAGCCCCCCGTAGAGCAAATTGCAGTAGTCCAAGTGGGAGATAGCCAGAGCATGCACCACTCTGGTGAGACAGTCTGCAGGCAGGGAGGGTCTCAGACTGCATACCAGATGGAGCTGGTATGCAGCTGCCCTGGACACAGAATTGACCTGCACCTCCATGGACAGCTGTGAGTCCAAAATGACTCCCAGGCTGCGCACCTGGTCCTTCAGGGGCACAGTTGCCCCATTCAGGACCAGGGAGTCCTCCACGCCTGCCCCCTGTCCCCCCAAAACAGTACTTCTGTCTTGTCAGGATTCATCCTCAATTGGTTAGCCGTAAGAGACTGTGGAGGCCAATTCTAATCCACACGTCCTTCCACAGTAGGGACATAGGTTTCCGGGCAGGAGTTGTTCATGGTGAGGGTTTGTCTTCCTGTTAGCGTGTTTCTCCCTTTCATCCTGAGTTTGAGTGTCTTCAAAACCCATGACACCTTTGGTAAAGGCGTTCTCCAATCAGAGCGCTCGCAGGCCAGTGTTTCCCAGTTGTCAGTATTTATACTACATTTTTTTAGATGCGCTTTGAGAGAGTCTTTAAACCTCTTTTGTTGACCACCAGCATTACACTTTCCATTTTTAAGTTCGGAATAGTGTGGTTGCTTTGGAAGAAGATATTCAGGTATCCTCACAACATGACCAGTCCAACGAAGTAGATGTTGAAGAATCATTGCTTTGACACTGGAGATCTTTGCTTCTTCCAGTACAAGTTAGCCATATTGATTTTGAAATATACTCAGAGTCGCAAAGTGATTTCATGCTCTTTATTCAGCTCATAGTGGTGAGGAGGAATGAATGAATGTCCCCTCAAGGTATCTGCTTTATATACATTATTTACACAATGGGCTGCACATGATTGGCTAATTCCGGAATTCTACTGTAAGCCAATCAGGTTGTGGATTCACTTAAATCTGGAGCATGATTGGGTGGTTCCTGCCAACCAATCATACTGCTGCATTGTTCTAGGACCAATCCGACTGCTGCATTCTGAATCCTATTGTTCTAGGACCAATCAGACTGCTGCCTTTTGGATCCTATTGTTCTAGGACCAATCAGACTGCTGCAGTTTGGATCCTATTCGACTCAGTACATAACACCCCTCCCCTCTAAGTTCCAGTCCTGCCCGGGAGGTTGCATTCATAGTCCTCAAGGTACGCTGGCGGCCTACGTGTCCGTTGCGGCCTGTGGTGTTCCCTGGTCCGGTGTTCAGGTTCTGGCTCGTGTTCCAAGGATGCTGGCTGTGATGGGGCTGTTTGGTCTGGCGCAACCGGCTCGCTCAGTCGTGGTTCTGGTTCCGGTGTCCTTTCGGCCTCACGGGTCCTCTCTGTATTTACTGATTCTGCCTCTCCTGCTGGCCCCTGCTGCTCTATGGGCCTCACTGCCCCACTGTTCCCTTGGGACTCCTCTGCCCTTTCCTCCTCCTGGGTTTCTCCCGGGAATCGTCGCCGTATCTGGTCGCAGTGGCGGCGCCAGCATTGCCCTCCATCCGTTAGCACCTCGTACGACACAGGGCCAGTGACCCTGGTGACTGTGGCGGGTACCCATGCTGGGCCTGCCCCAAAATTCTTTGCGTACACTGGGTCCTGGGCCTCGAAGGTCCGGGGGTTCCTGCCTTCCCCCACCACTACCTCATCCTGAGCTCTATCGGGGTGAAGGCGGTCCAATCTGATTGCAAGGCGCCGACCCATTAGTAGTTCAGCGGGGCTCCGGCCAGTCGTTGAGCTGGGGGTGCTGTGCTGTGCTAGGAGGAATGTGGCAAGGCGGTACTCCCAATCCCCTTGCGTCATGCGGCGAAGGGTGTCCTTGGTGGTCCGCACCATGCGTTCTGCTTGGCCATTGGTGGCAGGGTGGAATGGCGCCGAACGGATGTGGCGGATGGCGTTCTGCGCTGTGAAGGTTTGGAATTCTCCTGACGTAAATGCAGTCCCGTTGTCTGAGACGAGAGTGTCAGGGAGCCCGTGGGTTGCAAACAGCCTGCGTAGTACCCGGATGGCTGCGGACGTAGAAGTGGACGGTACCAGTGCGACTTCCAGCCATTTGGTGTAGGAGTCCACCACTATGAAGAATGTTTTCCCCTGAAAGGGGCCAGCGAAGTCCACATGCAGGCGTGACCATGGTGCTCGGGCGGACTCCCAGGACTGGACTGGGGCCCTTGGGGGATCTGGGCGGGATTCTTGGCAGGCCTGGCAGTGTTTGACCCAGGCCTCTATCTCTCCGTCGATCCCCGGCCACCACACATAACTCCTGGCAAGGGCCTTCATTCTTACTACCCCTGGGTGTGTCTCATGTAGGGCTGTGAGGACCCTTTTGCGGAGGGGCTGGGGAACAACGACCCTGCTTCCCCATAAAAGGCACCCCTTGTGGGCCGACAGTTCATGTTTGCGGGTTGTGTAGCCAGCGAATTCTGGCCCAGGCCTGCTGCTGGGCCATCCCCTCCACACCCAGTCCAGGACCCGGGAGATGACCCTATCTTTCTTGGAGTGGTGTGCAACTTCTTGTGCCTGAATGGGGCGGTCGGGAAGCAGCTCCAGGCTCATAACCTCTTGTGCAGGTGCTGGGTCGGGGCCTGTTTCCGGTAGTGGTAGCCTGCTGAGGGCGTCCACATGGCCCATCGCCTTCCCCGGGCGGTGAATCAGCGCATACTGGTAGCTGGCAAGGAAAATTGACCACCTGAGGACACGAGGAGACAGCACTTGGGGGGTCTGCTTTTCGGGGGCAAACAAGCCAAGCAACGGTTTGTGGTCAGTCACCACGGTGAAGGGCCGCCCGTACAAGAAATCATGGAATTTTTTTACTCCCTTCACAATTGCCAGACCCTCCTTGTCGATTTGTGAGTAGTTCCGCTCGGTTGCGTTGAGTGTCTGGGAAAAGTATGCCACCGGTACCTCTCTCCCATCCGGGAGTTGGTGTCCCAGGACAGCGCCAATGCCATAGGGCGAGGCGTCGCATGCTAGCACCACCGGCAGCCTCTCGTCAAAGTGTGCCAAGACCGAGTTTGAGACAAGCAAGTCCTTGACTGCCTGGAATGCGGCCTCCTGGCGCTGGCCCCACACCCAAGGGGCCCGCTTGTCCAGGAGTCTGTGTAGGGGCTCCGCTACCGCCGCCTTGTGGGGAAGGAAGGAATGGTAAAAGTTCAATAGTCCCAAGAAGGCCTGAAGTTCAGTCTTGCTCTTGGGCGCTGGGGCATCACAAATGGCCCGTACCTTGTCCCCAGTCGGGTGGACCCCTTCTGCGTCCACCATAAATCCCAGAAAGTCCACCTGAGGCACTCCTAGTAGACATTTTTCCCGCTTCACCTTGAGACCCGCTGTCTGGAAACGGTGCAGAACGGTGCGGAGGCGGTCCTCAAACTCCTCTGGTGTGGGCCCGGCAATCAACACATCATCGAAGAAGGGGGTGACGCCAGGAATCCCTTTAAGGAGCGAGTCCATTAGATTCTGGAATATGCCTGGTGCCACGCTGACACCGAATTGCAGCCGCTTTACCCTGAACGCTCCTCTGTGCGTCACAATCGTCTGTGCCTCTGCTGTGGCCTCATCTACTGGCAGCTGTTGATATGCTTGGGCCAAGTCCAGCTTGCCAAAAATTTTCGACCCAGCCAGGGTAGCAAGGACATGGCTGACCACTGGCACTGGGTATGCATGGGCCGTGAGGGCCTTGTTTATAGTACATTTGTAGTCTGCGCAGATGCGGACCGAACCATTAGGCTTGACGGGTGTGACGATTGGGGTTTCCCAGGGGGCATTAGGCACCGGCTCCAGCACTCCTTGCTCCACTAGCCGGTCCAATTCCTCGTCTATACGTGGTTTCAGGGCGAACGGGACCCGGCGGGCCTTGAGCCTGACTGGTCGTACTGCGGGGTCAAGCTGTAGAGCAATGGGGGGGCCCGTATACTGTCCCAATTTCCCATCGAAAACCCCTGGAAATTCCTTGCATATAGCGTCCACATCCACTTGTAAGGTAGTGTGGTTCACTCCGGTGATGGCTAGTCCCAGTGGTCCAAACCATGCCAATCCCAGTAAGCTAATGTAGGGGCCCTTGACCACAAGCAAGTCCAGTTGCCGCGTCCGCCCTCGGTATTGCACCCTGAAGGTCCCCACCCCCATTGTGGGGACCTTACGTTTCTGGAAGTCCCGGAGGGTGAATGGGGCCGGCCTGAGTTTGGGACCCCCAGTAGGACACAGTTTCCTTAAGGTCCTTGCCGAGATTATGGATAGATTTGAACCCGTGTCAAGCTCCATGCGGCATGGGGCCCCCTCTATCCATACCTCTACATAAATTTTCTCTATGTTGGGGTAGGGCAACTGGTATACCTGGAAGTCCGTGAGCTCCGTCGAGTTGCCTTGGTGCGTTGGGCCCCGGGACCTGGGGCTCTTGGATTGGTCATCTGATGCCTGGCGTCGGGTGGGCCGAGCCCGACACACCCGGGCGATGTGTCCCAATTTTCTGCACTGCCTGCACTCTGCATTGCGGAAACGGCAGGTCCTCCTCTCGTGAGTTTCCCCGCAGCTTGCGCAGTTCCCTCCTTCTCGTCGAGGCAGCTGTGGTATGTGGGCTGCTTGAGTGCGCTGCTGTACTCGGTGCACCTCCTCCCTGTCAGATCCTGAGTCGTCAGTGAGGTCTTCGTGGTGGATCCTCGGTTGGGATGGCAGGCTCGGCCGTGCCTCTTGCGTCGACCTCTTGGCAGCTTCCGTTGCCAGGGCCTCCTCCAGAGCGACCTGGAACGTTAGGTCCTTCTTAGCGTAGAGTCGTTGTTGCAGTTTCTCATCCCTCAGGCCACCGACGAGGCGGTCACGAAGCATGTTCTCCAGCTCTGAGAAGTTGCAGAACCGGGCGGCTTGGCGGAGAGAGGTCACAAACCCAGTTATGGTTTCCCCAGGGGCTTGCCGCTTTGCATAGAAGGCATTTCGACGAGCCACCACTGAGGGTTGCGGCGAAAAGTGCCCCTTCAGCTGTTCCATTATTGTTTTGTATGGAACAGTAGCGACGTCTTCAGGCGCAAGGAGAGCCCGGGCGATTTCAAACGTCTCCTCTCCGCAGACGCTGAAGAATATCGCCCTCTTCTTGGCGTCTTCTTCATCGGTGACCCCTTTGGCTTCTAGGAGGAAGGTGAAACGGGAGGCGTACGCTTCCCAGTCTCCCGTTGCTGGGTTGAACGGCGAGAAGCTGCTGTCGGTTGCCATTCTGAGTTCCTTGTGTCCCGGAGCTGAAGCCTGGATACACGGTGCGAGGCAGCGGTGCGGCAGGTGGCGGTGCTGCGGTGCTGTGTGTGGCAGTCAGCTCAGCGGGATCCCATCCTCGTCGCCAGTGAAATATACTCAGAGTCGCAAAGTGATTTCATGCTCTTTATTCAGCTCATAGTGGTGAGGAGGAATGAATGAATGTCCCCTCAAGGTATCTGCTTTATATACATTATTTACACAATGGGCTGCACATGATTGGCTAATTCCGGAATTCTACTGTAAGCCAATCAGGTTGTGGATTCACTTAAATCTGGAGCATGATTGGGTGGTTCCTGCCAACCAATCATACTGCTGCATTGTTCTAGGACCAATCCGACTGCTGCATTCTGAATCCTATTGTTCTAGGACCAATCAGACTGCTGCCTTTTGGATCCTATTGTTCTAGGACCAATCAGACTGCTGCAGTTTGGATCCTATTCGACTCAGTACATAACAGATTTGTATGCTGTTGGCAGATTCTTGTTGTTGTCTTGTTGCGCTGTGTATGTGATAAAGGGGAACCATACCAGGGTGAAGACGTCTTCTTTCCATTTGTCCCTGTGTCAGTTTCAGTTTATTGGTTAGTTTTTCTAATAGGGCTGTTTCCCATACTATTTGATAGCATTGCTCCATGCTTACTCAAGCTCTTGTGTGCATTCGCATTGACCTCATCTTCTGTCACATGAACAAAAATAGTAAGTGCTCTTGCAGTATTTTAAGCCTAATGCATCAGACCACCCTTCTTCCTGACGATGCTTACTCAGTGTGAAACAAACACGCATAGGAAATTGCCAGGCCTGTGCGCCAACAGAAGTTGACTGGATGTCCAGCATCAAAGGCAGTGAAGAAGCCAGGAGAGGCCAAAATTGTTCAGGAAGCCTTTGCATTTCTTCCTATTGAGGTGGGCCAATGGTTGCCTGGGTGGGTGGAATTTCTCCAGTATCTGGAAAGCCTTTGCTGGGATAGCAGATGTGGTAGCCTCCAGAGGTTGTTGAACTATGAGTCCCATCATCCCTGACAATTGGATATAGTTGCTTGGTCTTATGGTAGTTGTAGTCCCACAGTATCTGGGTAGCTCAGTTCCAGGTCCCTGCAAATACCATATTTTTCACTCTATAAGACGCACCAGACCATAAGACACACCTAGTTTTTGGAGGAGGAAAACAAGAAAAAAAATATTCTGAATCTCAGAAGCCAGAACAGCAAGAGGGATCGCTGCACAGCGAAAGCAGCGATCCCTCTTCCTGTTCTGGCTTCTGGGATAGCTGCGCAGCCTGCATTCACTCTATAAGACGCACACACATTTCCCCTTACTTTTAAGGGGGGGGGGGAATGAGTCTTATAGAGCAAAAAATACAGTATACAGTTGTACCTTGGAAGTTGAATGGATCCGTTCCGGAAGCCCATTCGACTTCCAAAACATTCAGAAACCGAGGCACAGCTTCCGATTGGCTGCAGGAAGCTCCTACAGCCAATTGAAAGCCATGGAAACCACGCTGGACATTCAGCTTCCGAAGAATATTCACAAACCAGAACACTCATTTCCAGATTTGCAGTGTTTGGGAGACAAAACGTATGAGTGCCAAAGGGTTCAGCTTCCGAGGTATGACTATACTACAAAAACCGTGATGCAGAAAAACTGAGAGAGAGAAAGAAATCCCCACACTCGCATGGAAACATCCAGTTAAAGTGAAGAATTTATAATATCAACAGATGTATTATTAGAACCTGCCAAAATCCATACCAGCAGATGGAACCTCCCTGCTGTGTGTTCTGAGCACAGCTAGAACCAGTCTGTTCAATGTTTGATAGCAGAGTTCCAGGAACTTCCTGTGCACCAAAAGGCAGAGGCAGAATATGGATAATGCAGAGAATCTTTTACGCTGCCTGCGTGCAAGAGAAACTGACGATGCAACACACAGAGAGTTAGCTCCTCTGTGGCTAGTGAAACTGGAAAAAAAGTTTTAAAGTCCTGCTGTCTTGTTGCAGGGCGTAATATGAAACCGTAAATCTGCTGGCGACTCATAAGGGCCCCAGGACTGCCGTGAAACTAAAGTGTTTCTAGTTATCAGAATATGGATTTACTCTGGGTGATTCTGGTAGTCAGGGAGGTGAAAACCTTATCAATTTATATGGCAAGTGCAGAGAACAATCTCCACTGTTTGCTCCACACCTGCCCCAAAGAAGAACGGAAACACACTCCTTGTGGTCTGAAGGCTTCTGCACTGGGCAGATCAATGCCTGGTTGGGAGATTGCCTGGAAGCGGCCAGAAATGCAATTCCATTTGCATTTAAAGGCAAATCTACTCAATTCACTCTTTCTGAAACAGGACACAAACCCAAACTAGGGCTGCCCTACGTCTGGAATTTCGTCAGAAATAGCGTCTGGATGGAATTTCCAAAAAACCATGTTGATTTTGGGGTGAATTTCATAAGAGCCAGCTCCAAAACTTCAACATTTTTGGGGATATTTCACCAAAAAAACTCAACAGCTGCCCCCCCCCAAAGCACTTTTGTGTCTGGATTTTCACTTTTTGAAATATGGCGACCCTACCTAAACACAAGTGTCTGTTTACACTTCCCAGGACTATGAGTGGTTTAACAATCATTCCCCCTTCCCAGGGAACTCTGGGAATTATTGCTGTGTGAGGGAAACAGGGGCCTCCCGACAACTCCTTTCACAGATCCCAGAATCCTTTGGGGGAAGCCATAACCATCACTGGCCCTATGATGGGGCAGAGTAAGGCAGTCGCCTCAGGCGGCAGATGCTGAGGTGCAGGGAGGGTATCCCCTACGTCAGCCTGGTACCCTCAAGTGCATTGGAAGATACTATCCTTCCACTGCTATTGAAGTCAGGTTCAAAGTGTGCAAAGGGGGCAACCAAGATGATCGTGGGTCTGGAAATCAAGCCTCGTGAGCAATGGTTGAAGGAGCCGGGTATGTTTAGCCTGGAAAAGAGGAGGCTGAGAAGCAATATAATAGCCATCTTCAAATGTCCAGACCTGTCACATGGAGGATGGAGCAAGCTTGTTTTCTCCTGCTCCAGAGCGTAGGACTTGAACCAACAGCTTCAAGTTGCAATACAGGAGATTCTGACTCAACACTGTGAGGGGAGAGACTCCATCAGGCAAGGCCTCTTTCCACCTGCCTTGCCCCGCCCTCTAGTCTCTGCTTCTCAATTTGTGTTGTATTATTTTATGAACTGTGGCTTGCCGTTGTTTCATTGATTATAGTTTAGAAATTGACTTCCGGGTTGGCGCCATCGCCGAATGGCGGACTCCCTCCGAGCTCCGGAGGGAGCCTGCTCGGCAGGGGTTGGGTCCTACCGCGCCGGCGACGCGGGGACCCTCAAAAACCATGGGCGCTGAAACCCATGGACATGGTGACTCGGCTGGCACCTTTTGCGCTCCCCCCGGCCCGCGAAGGAGCCTTTTTAAAGGCTACGGAACGGGTGACGGGGGGGGTGGTGCTTTGAGTCCTCCGCTTCCCCTGCCGAGCGAAGCCGCATGCCATTCGACGGAGAGCGCTGACTTCTTCTATTGAAAATCTGGACCTAAAAGAATAACCCGTGAGTAATTGGAACCTGGACTAAAAAGGGGGACAAATTTTTTAAAAAATTCGGAGCGAGCGGGGGATGCGCAAAAAGGAAGTCAGCCCCCCCCCTGTTGTAGAGGAGTTAAAGCAAAGGATTTGACATCTAAGATCGAGTGCAACCCTACAAAGATATTAATTTCGCGACGGAAAATTATAAGACTGAGCTGGAGGAGAAAAGTGGAATTGATTTAAAAGTAACCCCCCCCCCCCGGAACCCTGGGAGCGTTTTGTGAGAGCGCCGGGAGAAGACAAAGAGAGGTTTTGACAGCTGTCAAAGAGCTGTCAAAGCAGAAGAACAAAATGAGAACTTTGTTACAAGGACTTTGCCGGTTACATTTGTTATAAATTGGATACAAATTGTTTAAAACAAGGAATAACAAGTTATTTGGACTGATTGGGGTGATCTGGAAGGGAACTGAGTTATTGCAACCCACCTAGAGGAGCCGAGGGATATTACAAGTTGTTGACATGGAATTTGAATAGAACTTTCTATCTCCTGGGAAACTGCAGAAATGGAACACTATTTTGACTACAGAGGCTGACATACTAAAGAAGACAATAGACTTATCTATTGAAAAATGGAAGGGACTTGGCATTATGTTTCGTTCCTGAATAACAGAGCATCTGCAGCTGAATTTGAAGCTTTTGGAATTAGAACATTTGTGCAGAAAAACGGGGGGGGGGGGAGAAAAGGAGAGAGATCAACAAGAACAACAAGAATAACAAGAATAACAAGAATTGGATAAAGTTGAAAGAAGGAACATTTGGGACATCCAGACCTGAAAGGTTTAAAGAAATAAAATTGGAGTTTTTACTCCTAATGTATAAAAATCTGGATGGAAAAAATGGGCCTTTTTGAGACAGACTCCTTCCAAGATTGGACATTCGAAATTAAAGATGACTGGTAAAGGGCTATGGCTTAAATAAATTGTGGGAGCTCCAGGAAGACATCAGATGTTGATAAATTTTGGGAACGCAACCGGGAAAAGGGGGAGGGAAATTTGGAATCCAAAGGGTTTAAACTATATTTTATTTCATTATATTCTAATCTGTAATGTAGGTTAAAGGGGGGAATGCGTGGAAGGGAACAGGTCGATTTTAGGAGATGGAAAAATATTTTTTAAATTGGGTCAATGACAATAAGTACAAAATTTGGGATAAGAAATTGCTGAATTTATAAGTAAGAATTGGAATACAAGAGGGGGAGGGGAGGGGAAGTCCTGGAAAGATGTTATGGAAAACAAGATTTTAAATTTGGATGTTTTGTTTTTTATTTGGTTGTAATTGGAAACTTTTAATAAATATTATTTAAAAAAATGATTATAGTTTAGAAATTATTTATTGTAACTGTTGAGTGGATTTCTGTTTAACTTTTATATGTTGATATTATTATTTTATACTATTCTAATGGTGGTTGAATGTTGGTTTTTTTGATGCAGGTTACTTCTTTTAAAGTTTTGTTTTATTATCACATTTTTGTATTGCATTAGATTGTTATAAGATGTGCATTTCTTGTTTCTTCAGCTTGTAAACCACATTGGGTATTGTAAGAAATTAAAAATGATGATGATGATGATGATGATGAACACCAGCAAGAACTTTCTGACAGTAGGAGCTGTTCGACAGTGGAACAGTCTCCCTTGGGAGGTTATGGACTTTCCTTCCTTGGAAGTTTTTAAGCGGAAGTTGGGTGGCCATCTGTCATTTTGGGGTTGGGGTTGGACTAGATGACCCTCAAGATCAGCCATGGCCAAACTTGGCCCTCCAGATGTTTTGGAACTACAATTCCCATCATCCCTGACCACTGGTCCTGTTAGCTAGGGATGATGGGAGTTGTAGTCCCTAAACATCGGAAGGGCCAAGTTTGGCCATGTCTTTGAGGGTCATCTAGTCAAGATCCCTTCCAACTCTACACTTCTACGATTCCACGAACTACCAGCCAAATTGACTTATGTACGTTCCTTGGGCATGGGCGCCATCTTGTCCTTTGCTTCGGGCAGCAAAACGTCTTGAGCTAGCCCCGGCCACGATTGTTCAAAGCGGCACCACGGCACATCAAACCTATGGTGTGGGTGTGATTCAGCCCACTTCATCCTCGCAGCTTGGCGGGCCCCTGACCCCTGACTCCACCTTGAGGAAATTGCCTCCAGAAAGAAGCCCGCCACGAATGTTTGGGCCCCCTTCTGACGCCGCCAACGACCTGCTCTTCGTTTGCGCTTTCTCCTCACCTCTCCCTCTCGCCGTCCAGCTCTGCCTGTTTAAATTGGAAATTATTTGCATTACCGACAGTAAATAATAGATGAGAGCCAAGCAGCGGTGTGGAGGGGAGCTCCTGTCCCTTCCATAAACTGCTCCTTCCTTTAATTAGTGCGAAGCAACCTGGTGAAGATGTGAGCTGTCGTGATGCTGGTAATTAAAATTGAAACTACTGGTGGGAAGAGGGGAGGAAAGGAAGGGGTGGGTAGGAGGGGGAAAAACTCCACCCTGCATGCATGCATATATATATATATATATATATATATATATATATATATATATATTCTGTCTTTTGGCACTCTTGTTGGAAGCCGCCAAGCCTCTGGCCCCACTCCGCAGTAAAGAGCGATAATGAAGGTGAGAATTCCCGGAGGGAGGAGGGGCAGCTGCCACCACGACGGCTGAACTTACACCAGACGAAAATGTACGGCCAATTAGAGGTGGCTGCCGCGAAGCCGGGTATCTGAGATTAGTTTGCACCTTGGGAACATGGCAGGAGAGGGACAGGGGAGTGGGCCGTCCCCCACACCCCCTTTTCCCCCTGGAATGTGGGTGAGAGGAGGTGGTGGTGGTGGCGGAGAGAAGCTTTTTCTGCCCCCGCCCTGGTTGGAAATGTCAAAGCAACGTCCTCGGATTGACCTTGCTGCTCAAAGGAGGGGTGAACTTGAGGGCTGCCCTGCAGCAGAGTGCGTGCTTGGCGTGCAGAAGGTTCCAGGTTCAGTCCAGGAGGGCCGGGGGGAGATCCCAGAGAGCTACTATCTACGGCAGGCATCGGCAAACTCCGCCCTCCATATGTTTTTGGGACTACAACTCCCATGGTCCCTAGCTAACAAGACCAGTGGTCAGGGATGATGGGACTTGTAGTGTTAAAACATCGGGAGGGCCGAGTTTGCCTATGCCTGGTCTATGGTTACCAAATCTCCAGGTCTGACCAGAAGTCTCCAGGTTGGCCGTGGCCCCCTCCAGGTGGCGGGGGGGGGCTTGGACCTTCAGGTGAGAGACAGCACTACTTCTTCTTCTTCTTCTTCTTCTTCTTCTTCTTCTTCTTCTTCTTCTTCTTATTATTATTATTATTATTGAAGGTGGCATGCCATTAGCCTATGTGCGAAGATAGGATCTGCTGGATCGAGAGGACAATATCAATATTGGGGCCAACAGCAAAGATGACGGTTTCTACATCTGCTGTAGAGGGAATTGAGGGGCAGGTGGGGCTCATCCACCTAGGAAGGTAGAAGAGTTTGGATTTGATACCCCACTTTATCACTACCCTAAGGAGTCTCAAGGGACGCGGGTGGCGCTGTGGGTTAAACCACAGAGCCTTGGGTTTGCTGATCAGAAGGTCGGCGGTACGAATCCCCGCGACGGGGTGAGCTCCCGTTGCTCGGTCCCTGCTCCTGCCCACCTAGCAGTTTGAAAGTACATCAGAGTGCAGGTAGATAAATAGGTATTGCTCTGACGGGAAGGTAAACAGCGTTTCCGTGTGCTGCTGTGGTTCGCCAGAAGCGGCTTAGTCATGCTGGCCACATGACCCGGAAGCTGCACACTGGCTCCCTCAGCCAATAAAGCGAGATGGGCGCCACAACCCCAGAGTCGGCCACGACTGGACCTAATGGTCAGGAGTCCCTTTACCTTTAAGGAGTCTCAAAGCAGCTAACAACCTCCTTTCCCTTCCTCCCCCCCCCCAACAAACATTCTGTGACTTGAGTGAGGCTGAGAGATTTCAGAGAAGTGTGACTAGCCCAAGGTCACCCAGCAGCCGCAAGTGGAGGAGCGGAGACCACAAGCCCGGTTCACCAGATTACGAGTCTACCGCTCTTAACCACTACACCACACTGGCCATCTAGGAGAAGGAAAACTCTGATCCTAAACCTCTGCTGCCTTGCAGGACATCTTCAGGAGAAGAAAAGGCTAAGGCGTAAACCCTACACAAATCTGGAGCAGAGTCCCTAAGGCGGTTCGATGGCGCCTTGTACGCCTCCTTCCGGCAACTCCTGAAGCCCAGATGGTGCCAAACATCTTGCTCTGCTTTCCTAGCGAGGCTGAGAGGGAGGTTGTGTCGTCTGGGCAGCCCAGGACCTCCAGACATGCTGCCCAGACTTATGGCCCAGGGACGCCAGACGCAGCAATTTGGCTTCACCCTTGGAGGTGCACTCCATTGTCTCTCGAAACAGATGGGTGACAACATTAAGAAGGCCATGCATGCAGCTTGCAAGCTGCAACAGCCGGCTGCAAATTATAACATAGACACTCTGGGGGCAGGCTGCTCTCGTCCGCTCCACTCTCCCAATTAACCTCCGTCTCCAAAGCCCGCTCCCATGGCATCACCAGGTTCAGGGTACTCTAGGATGAAGATCGAGGCTCATTCCTTGCCTCTCTTGCTAGTCCTTGGGACTATCACCACACCCAACGTGTTGCTGGATCTTCTTTGAAGCCTCTTTCAGCATTTGTGCCTGGGTGCCCTTGAACTTGAACTTCGATGACACCTCTTCCTTGCCTGGAAGGCTGTCCGTGTCTGTGCAATAAACCAGCCGAGGCGGAATTTGCATTTCTTGTCCCACCCACATTTGCTTCTGGCCCTTCCCAACTCTGCCATGTGGCCCTCAAGAAGCCATGTGGCCTTCGGATTGAAGAAGAAGAAGATTCCCCATCTCTGGTCTAGAGCAGGAATTTGCAAGCCAATACCCTCTTAGTAATTACATTCTCATAGACCTCGAAACCGCTGCTTTCTTTTACCAGGAGAGGGAATAAAAGAACCACCTTAAGCTTTCAGAGAGAGAGGGAGAAGAGAGGGAAAGTAATTTTATGAGAAGCCAACTTGTAACTAATTTAATGTTTACCCAATAACAAGGACTTCTTGGGGAAAGAAAAAGAAAAAAGCCTTACCTTTCCAGGAGCCGCAGGTAACACTGTCAATTCATAATTGTGCTGATCCCTTATTATCCTCCGCTTTAATAAATAATTTACCTAAATTATTAAAATGAAAATTTCAACATTATTAAAAATTAACCAGGTTAAATGAGCAAACAATAAATACGCCAGCTTTGTCCTGCGTGACAGGGGTCTGCGGGCTTTTTATTGCCTTTTTAACTCAAGCGCAAATAATACGCTTTCCTGACTCCCTGTCTCTCTCCTTCGCAATCGCCTTTAGAGGCCACGAGTGACCCGTAAGACTTGAATCCGTGGCCCCGGGTTGGCTAAGGAGAAAGGCATTTCCTCCTCCTCTCCGGCCTGCTGGAAACCCCTCGTTCCTAGATCCAGTTACATCCTTTCCCTTAGATCCAGGCCTGATGAATAGCTGGCTGGACAGGGGTGAGGAAATAATGGTTTTCCAGATGTTCTTGGACTCCAGCTTCCCCCAGTCCCAGCCAGCATGGCCAGTGGTCAGAGATGGTGGAACCTAGTCCATCGGGCTTTGTTGGACCCAGCAGCCTGTACAATTTAGGTCCAGGCTGTCTCAAGGACCATATTGTCCCATACGAGCCTGCCCAGGCTCTGAGATCTTGGGGGGAGGCCCTTCTCTCCATCCCCCCACCCTCCCAGGCATGCGTGGTGGTGACACGGGACAGGGCCTTCTTGGTGGCTGCTCCCAGACTCTGGAACTCCCTCCCTAGAGAAGCCAGACTGGCTCCCTCTTTGCTGTAATTTCATTGGCTGTCTTATTCCAATAGGCTTCTGGGAACTGACTCTTTTTCTAAGGGATGGGCTTTTAAATAGAGCTGTGCTGTTTATATTATCGGGTGTGTGTATATGTTATTGGGTTGTTGCTTTTATTTTATTAGGTATTTTGTGGTTTTATATCTTGATTTTTTTTCTGTGAACTGTCCTGAGACACCCCGGGTATAGGGTGGTATATAAATTCAAATAATAATAATGATGATGATGATGATGTATTTTAACAGATTTGTGTTTTTATATTGTTTTGATTCTGTTAAAACTGCTTTTTAACTATTATATGTTTGTGGCCTTCTGTACTTTACCTGTGCTGTTTTAATTTTGTGTTAGCCATCTGAAGTATTATTAATAATAATAATCAGTGGTGTTTTTTTCTGGGGGTACTCAAGACTACACTGTACCAGTTGTTGTTGTTGTTGTTTAGTCGTTTAGTCGTGTCCGACTCTTTGTGACCCCATGGACCAGAGCACGCCAGGCACTCCTGTCTTCCACTGCTGTCCGCGGTTTGGTCAGACTCATGTTTGTAGCTTCGAGAACACTGTCCAACCATCTCGTCCTCTGCTGTCCCCTTCTCCTTGTGCCCTCCATCTTTCCCAACACCAGGGTCTTTTCCAGCGAGTCTTCTCTTCTCATGAGGTGGCCAAAGTATTGGAGCCTCAGCTTCAGGATCTGTCCTTCCACTGAGCACTCAGGGCTGATTTCCTTCAGAATGGAGAAGTTTGATCTTCTTGCAGTCCATGGGACTCTCAGGAGTCTCTTCCAGCACCAGAATTCAAAAGCATCAATTCTTCGGTGATCAGCCTTCTTTATGGTCCAGCTCTCACTTCCATACATCACTACTGGGAAAACCATGGCTTTAACTATACGGACCTTCACTGTACTAGTACCCAAATGTTAAAAGCGTTGCACTAACTTCATAGTGAGAGGTGAGTGATCTTGTGTTTGGGTCCTTCTTGTGAGTTCCCCTCGGGCAACTTGTTGGCCCCTGTGAGATGCTCGACTAGAAGGGCTATGGGCCTGATCCGCAGGCTCTTTTTATGTTCTTATGTCCATGAAGTCTTTTAACAAAAATTGCACTGCAAAACATTTGTGCGCACCTTTGAAAATGGATGAGGAGGGGGCTGAGCAGCCTACGATTTGAAAGCATTCTCCATTTAAAGAGCTGTCATGTCCAAGTTTGAGTAAGAACGTAAGAACTTAAGGAGAGCCTGCAGCTGGATCAGGCCAAGGGCCATCGAGTTCAATATCCTGGTTCTTATCATGGCTGACCAGAGGCCTATAGAAAACCAGCAAGCAGGATTCAAACACAAGAGCCCTTTCTCCTCCTGTGGTTTCCAGCAACTGGTATTCACAAGCAGCAGTGCCTCTATCTTTGCAAGCATGGCCCAACCATCATCTTTAAAGGTAAAGGTAAAGGGGCCCCTGACCATTAGGTCCAGTCGTGGCCGACTCTGGGGTTGCGGCACTCATCTCGCCTTACTGGCCAAGGGAGCCGGCGTACAGCTTCCGGGTCATGTGGCCAGCATGACTAAGCCACTTCTGGTGAACCACAGCAGCACACGGAAACGCTGTTTACCTTCCCGTCAGAGCAATACCTATTTATCTACCTGCACTCTGACGTGATTTCAAACTGCTAGGTGGGCAGGAGCAGGGACCGAGCAACGGGAGCTCACCCCGTCGCGGGGATTTGTACCGCCGACCTTCTGATCAGCAAGTCCTAAGCTCTGTAGTTTAACCCACAGCGCCACCCGTGTCCCATCATCTTAGCAACAGTCAATAGTCCTCTCCTCCAGGAATACCGTATTGGCCTGAATATAAGCCGCACCCCAAATAAGCCACACCTTAAAAATTGAAAGGGGGGGAGACAATACCCGGGCTGCTTCCTGGGGGTGGGGTAGGGTACGAATATAAGCTGCACTTTAATTGTCAGAATTTTTTTGGGGGGGGCAGTGTGGCTGATATTCGGGCCAATATGATATATCCAATCAGAGGTTTTTTGTTAAGTTGTGGGTGAACATATCAGATGACACAGCAATTCTTCAAACAGCTCTTGTTTATTCACAGGCCCAGAACAGAAATGGGCTGAAGGGTTCAGCCAACCTGCTTATACAGAGCTCAACTACAAAGCAACAGTAACAACTTTCTGTAACTATCCAATCACTGAACGCCACTTTCAATTCCTTATTTGCATATGTGGACCTGAGTGAAAACTATCTACAGTATCCCCCTGCTGGCCCAGGGTGAGAACTTCAGTACATAACAGTTTTAGGGTAGCCAACCAGTGCAGCTACACTGGATGACACACTGCGGGGGGGGCAGTCCATAACAATGCTGAAGAGTGGAGTCTGAGAGGCGCGGGGCCAAGTTTTAGCACTGCACAGGGCCCTGCTGAAAATTGAGAGCCCCACCTCCGCCACTGGCCCAATCCTCTTCTGAAGCTATAGAAGTTGATAGCCCTCCCCAAGTCCCATCGTTTATGCACCGCAGTTCAAAGATAATGAACCTTCCTAGGACTCTTGTACTTATGGGACCACGTCTCCTGGTATGTCCCACAGAGGACCCTATGGTCCATGAATAAGAATAGCTTAAAGGTCCCGGGCCCTAAGGAAGTCAGACTATCCTCCACCAGGGACAGGGCCTTCTCAGTGATGGCTCCAACCTGGTGGAATGCTCTGTCCCATGAGACTAGGGCCCTGCAGGATTTAACCTCCTTCTATGGGGCCTGTAAGACAGAGCTATTCCGCCTGGCCTTCCATTTGAATTAGCCTTATCCTCTATTCCCTTTCCCCCTTCCTCTTCTATGAGGAAACCCTTTCTGGGACCCCACATTAAAAATTCTTCCCTGGTCTCCTTGCTGGCCCTAGTAGGACCAACTTGGCCAGTTAGCCCTGGTGATCATTTGATGTCTACTGACTGGGGTTCCACCCCCCAAAAAATGACCCCTGAATTTTTGAATGTTATTGATATTGATGCTGCATTTTATGTTGTATTTTATACTGTTTTATGCTGTTTTTAAGTCGCATTTTAATCAATGTTTTATATTTGCTGTTAGCGGACCTGAGCCCAGTTTTTAAACCGAGAAGGGCGGGGTATAAAATTATTATTATTATTATTATTATTATTATTATTATTATTATTAGTGCAGAAGTGGTCAGGCTACTCAAAATGGGTTGCCAAGAAAAATTATTTCCGTCAGCTGAAAAGTAAGGATCTTTACAATTGTATAATATGCAGAGAATAACAAGTGTTGAAAAACCAGAGAGAGGAGCTGAGGGAAGTCTGGGGGGGTCTTTTTGGGGAGGGGGAGGGAAAAAATGGGGGAGGGGGAGGATGACGTGTCTTTGATAAAATGTTATGTTGAAATTCCTAATTAAAATATTTTTATTTTTTTTAATGTCCCTTGTAGGTTGTAGCTTGGGTATGAACAGGTCTACCTTAGTACCATTCCGTTTTAGTGTGATTCTTCCTTCCTTCCTCCCTCCCTCCCTCCCTCTGTCTCTTTCTCCCCTTCCGTCCTCCCCCCCCATGCCCCAATTAGCTTCCCCCCTCCCTGCAATGTATGTGACATTATCAGAGATGCGGCAATTTCGCTTGTAATTAAATTGTTCTACTAAGCACCCCACCTCCGATATATTGGGAGTCTGTGTACCCTCCCAGGCCCCGTTAGTGTTGGACCCCCCCCCCCTTGATCCACGAACACCACTCCCATTTGATATCAATAGGATATAGATCCGAGAGCGCAGGGGGTCCCTGAAGAGAACACAGTCCCCGGTACTTCAGAATACAAACAGCTTCTATTCATACAAAATTCATTAAAGCCTGCTGCTCTTGAAGAGATGCGACGCCGTCATTTCTAATTGAAAGATCTGGTTTCAAAGATGCTTTATCTTCCTCGCTACACCTCTTGCCAGATAATGTGTGTGCAGGAGAGAGCGAGTGCGGGCAAATTTCCCGTTATCTCTAAAAGGGCCTGTTTCCCTACATTATGTTGCCATGGAGGGCTGGTTCACACACGGCGCCGTTCCTCACTTGAGGACCGCAGCATCAAGTGATGACTTTCATGTGTGAGTGGGTTGCTGTGAATATAATTTAATATCTGGTGCGCAGGGTGAGGCCCTACCTGCCCGTGGACTGTCTCGCCAGAGTGGTGCATGCTCTGGTTATCTCCTGCTTGGACGACTGCAATGCGCTCTACGTGGGGCTACCTTTGAAGGTGACCTAGAAACTGCAACTAATTTGATATTTGAAGATGGTGAACATTTCACCTCTGTCTCCTCTTCTCCAGGCTAAACATACCCAGCTCCTTCAACCGTTCCTCATGGGCCTTGGTTTCCAGAGCTTTTGTTATGTGTTATCACGCTTTGGTTATCTCCCGCTTGGACTACTGCAATGCACTCTACGTGGGGCTACCTTTGAAGGTGACCCGGAAACTGCAACTAATCCAGAATGCGGCAGCTAGACTGGTGACTGGGAGCGGCCGCCAAGACCACATAACACCGGTCCTGAAAGATCTACATTGGCTCCCAGTATGTTTCCAAGCAAAATTCAGACTGTTGGTGCTGACCTTGAAAGCCCTAAATGGCTTCAGCCCAGTAGACATGAAGGAGCGTCTCCACCCCTATTGTTCAGCCCGGACACTGAGGTCCAGCTCCGAGGGCCTTCTGGTGGTTTCCTCACTGCGAGAAGTGAGGTCACAGGGAATCAGGCAGAGGACCTTTTCAGTAGTGGTGCCCGCCCTGTGGAACACCCTCCCATCAGATGTCAAGGAAATAAACAACCACAGTGGTACCTCTGGTTACATACTTAATTCATTCTAGAGGTCTGTTCTTAACCTGAAGCACCACTTTAGCTAATGGGGCCTCCTGCTGCTGCCGCGCGATGTCTGTTCTCATCCTGAAGCAAAGTTCTTAGCCCGAGGTGCTATTTCTGGGTTAGCGGAGTCTGTAACCTGAAGCGTATGTAACCCGAGGTACCACTGTATCTGACTTTCTGAAGACATCTGAAGGCAGCCTTTAGGGAAGTTTTAAATGTTTGATGTTTTATCGTGTTTTTAATATTCTGTTGGAAGCCACCCAGAGTGGCTGGGGGAACCCAGCCAGATGGGTGGGGTATGTATAAATAAATAAATAAATAAATAAATAAATAAATAAATAAATTATTATTATTATTATTATTATTATTATTATTATTATTATTAGCATGATGTCTGTCTCCATGTAATATCCTGCATCCTTCACTAGCAGATGGGCTGCTCTTGCCCCACTAGGACCTTCTGGCGCCAACATCTGACATGAGGGGCAGACAGTAACCAACTACAAGCGACAGTTACAAATTTCCCATAATGCCTCAGAGTGCTGAGGCAAAGTGGTCTGGGGCAAAGTGGGAAATCAACATGGCGGCCCTTGCTTCTGCGGGCTGCCGTTTTACATCTCCCACAATGCCTTGGAGGCACGCCACATCAGGTGCCCCAGGGCACTATGGGAAGTTTCATTTATTCATTCACGTTAAGGCATTTATAAAGCACTTAATGTTTTAAAAACCTCTCAGCGGTGTACAATATAACAACAATCGATAGCACTAAAACAGAAATTCAACCTGAAACCAATAAAACAGCAGCATGAAAGGATATATAAAAAAAACAAATAAGATAGGCATTTGAAGGATTCACATGCGTAAAGCAGAAAAAATCTGGGCAAAAATATACATCTTTACAAGACATCTGACGCCTCTAATGGTTGCTGTGTCGTGTATGGCAGAGGGAAGGGCATTTCACAGAACAGGGACACCACACATTTAAAGTGCTATGATGCCCCTTTGGGTTTCTCCCAAAGAATCCTGGGAGTTGTAGTTTGTCAAAGATTCTGTGAGTTGTTAGGAGACTCCCTCATTCCCCTCCCAGAACTACAATTCCCAGAATTCCCTGTGCAGAAGGATTGCCTGCCAAACTGTTGTAAGCTAAAAAGGGCTTATCTTCTGAGTTTACGCCATTAAAACTCAGAGACAGGAGGCGTTAGGAGTCCATTGTTGTTTAGTGCTAGGCAATAGGTTACAGTCGGATTGTTTCGCAAAACTGCAACCCCGCCCAAGGGTCAGGGTGGTGGTATTTATAACATTTCAAACAAAGGATTTCAATTTTCACCAATCATGTACATCATTTCATTACCTCATTTCATGTTTAATACACGTGCACAATAAGCATTGCTGACTAAGCTTTGGTTCTCACCGTGATCTGTTACATGCATGTTTTCTGAATTTTCGGACAGTTAGAGCTGTTTGACTGTGGAACAGACTCCCACAAGGGGTGTTGGACTCTCCTTCCTTGGAGGTTTTCAAACAGCGGTTGGATGGCCGTCTGTCATGGATGCTTTCGCTGAGATTCCTGCGTTGCAGGGGCTTGGACTGGCTGACCCTTGGTTTACCTTCCAACTCTATAATTCTATGATTCTAATTTGTTGCATTCAGCTGCCTAGAGTGGACTAGATGACTTTTAAGTCCCCTTCCTTGAATCTAGGAAACACAGAACAGCACTTCTCCCTTTGGGAGACTATATTTTATATGTGTTGGAAGCTGCGCAAAGTAGCTGAGGCAACCCTGCCAGGTGGCCAGGGTATTTATAATAAATTATTATTATTATTATTATTATTATTATTATTATTATTATCCCTACTTTTTTCTGAGAGATTCTATTTGTGTGTACAGTGGTACCTCTGGATGCGAACGGGATCCGTTCCAGAGCCCTGTTTGCATCCTGAAGCAAACGTAACATGAGTCTGCACATCTGCGCATGCGCAGGTTGCGTTTCATCGCTTCCGCGCATGCGCGTGATGTCATTTTGAGCGTCTGCGCATGCACGAGCGGCGAAACCCGGAAGTAACGCAGCGAGAATCAAAGCTCAGTCAGCAATGCTTATTGCACATGTGTATTAAACATGAAATGAGGTAATGAGTTGCCTCAGAGCGCAACCCGAAAACGCTCAACCTGAAGCGTTCCGGAGCCCTGTTCACATCCTGAAGCGAACGTAACACATGTCTGTGAATGCGCGGGTCACGTTTCACTGCTTCTGCACATGCGCGCGACGTCATTTTGAGCATCTGCGCATGCGCGAGCGGTGAAATCCGGAAGTAATGCATTCCGTTACTTCTGGGTCACCGGGGAGAGCAACCCAAAAATGCTCAACCTGAAGCGTATTCATTCCGAGGTATGACCGTAATGTTCATCCTGGCAAACTTTCTTCCCTGTTCAACGTTCCTGAAGCAGGGAGAGAGAAGTCTGGCAGATACACGAACCAGCCGAAAGCCACATAAGAAAAAATAAGGGAAGGCTCTCTCTCCCCCCCCCCGCCCCGCACACTGCCGCCACCCCCCCATACTTGGGGACCTCAGTGAGTATGGATTTCTGTGTCACATGGCGAGGCCCCTCCGTGGCACGGACAGAGCTGGTATCTGAATTGCTCAGTGCTTTAACCACAATTAAGGCGCTAATGGGGGTCGACCGCTCCTTTCAAACGCCGGTTGGCAAGAAAAATCCTAATGCAGGAATTGCACAAATTGATATTGTCAATAGAATGGATTTGACCCGATAGCGCTAAGCCACGCTGTCTGTGCTCTGTGTTAGGAAAGGGCTAATTCCATCCGGGAGGGAAGGGAACGGTGGAGAAAGAGAGGGGGGGAAGAGGCCTATTCAAGATTTGCTGGCGAGATTCTGGAAGCATGTTTATTAAGAGGAAACGGGGGTGGGGGTGAGAATCCCGGAAAATAATTGTATATACATATGAAGGCGACACATACCAGATCAGATCACTGGCTTGCAGAGACCCTGTGCTTTACTTTGCCTGGCTTGGTGGGGAAAGAGCTATCATGGGTCTTTGGCTGGGCTCTGGCTTCCAAACATCCTACCTGGAGTCATTTTAGTTCCAGCTGGGCCTCTCCTGGGTGCCCACACAAAAACCCAAATTTGGAAGAACGCATTTGGAAGATAACTGGTGTGGTTTGATAACACTGCCCCCAACAGCAGTGAGATTGAGATGGAGGAATTCTTCAATTTCTCTCTGTTTTCTTTATTTCCCCAGTACAGTGGTACAGATGCTTCAGGTTACAGGCTCCGCTAACCCAGAAATAGTACTTCAGGTTAAGAACTTTGCTTCAGGATGAGAACAGAAATCACGTGGCAGCGGCAGCAGGAGGCTAAAGTGGTACAGTTTAGGTTAAGAACAGTTTCAGGTTAAGAACGGATCTCCAGAACGAATTAAGTTCTTAACCCGAGGTACCACGGTATTTGGTTTCCAACCTTTACACAACGGTTTGCAATTTGAGAAAAAGTCTGCGCAAAATATTGTCAGCTTCTTGGTGCAAATTTCGCCAGCTGCACAGATTGTTTTAATGCGACTTTGCCTTATGTGCTGTGCTGCTTTTTTTTAGTTGCATTTTACTAGGTGGTGTGTATAAAATTAGAGTTTAATTAGATTTTTAATAATGACCTTTATATGTTTTTAGCTGTTTGTATTTTAACTCCATTGTTTTCATTTGTTCAAGCCACTCTGAGTCCCTTTCTTGGGGAAAAGGTGGGATATAAATAAATTTAACAATAACAATACAGTTTTGCCAATATTGTCCCTAATAACAAAATGTTTCCAAAGGCTACTTCCACTAAGATTTGTGCTTTGCTTCTCATATGCTTTTAAAAAAGGCCATTTTGATATTACGTATTTAATTTTTTGCTCCAGAAACCATAGCTCTGGGAGGGGAATAGGGGGGGGGTCTCCCAGCAAGTCCTGGCACCCTTAACAAACTACAGCTCCCAGGATTCTCTGGGGGAGGGGAGCCACAAGCGTTTAAAATGTTATCATGGTACTTCAGATGTGGGGTGTGAATGCTGAGACATGCATTTGGGGGTTACCAACAAAAGAGTGGAAGATGAAGTTGATGGACTTTGCAGAACTGGCAAAACTGACAGGAAGAATCCGGAACCAGCGAAACCAAGCATTCCAAAAGGACTGGAACAAATTTATATTATATTTGAAAGACAAATGTAAGCAATTAACATCATTAGCAGGGCAATCTGAAGATCTGTAAGATGAAATTGCTACCTATTCAGGCAGAGTAATATAATATTTTGGGTAATGATATACAGTCATACCTCATGTTATCTTTGCTTCATGTTACGTTCTTTCAGGTTATGTCCCACAGCGACCCAGAAGTATCGGAAAGGGTTACTTCCGGGTTTCACTGCTTGCGCATGCGCAGAAGTGCAAAATGACGTCACACACATGCACAGAAGCGGTAAATCGCAATCCGTGCGTGCGCAGACGTGCCGCTGCGGGTTGCGATCTTTTCATGTTGCGAATGGGCCTCCGGAACGGATCCCGTACTCAACCAGAGGTACCACTCTAACAAGGATAGGAAACGAAGCGAGATGTAAAGATGTAAAGTTTAATTTTGTAAACCATCAGATGGGAGGGAGGGAAGTCGTTCGGCTCAGTCGAATTGAAGAGAAAAAATGGGTAAGATGTTATGTAATGTGATTACAGTGGTACCTCGGGTTACATACGCTTCAGGTTACAGACACCGTTAACCCAGAAATATTGCTTCAGGTTAAGAACTTTACTTCAGGATGTGAACAGAAATTGTGCTCAAGTGGTGCGGTGGCAGCGGGAGTCCCCATTAGCTAAAGTGGTGCTTCAGGTTAAGAACAGTTTCAGGTTAAGAACGGACCTCCAGAATGCATTAAGTTCTTAACCCGAGGTACCACTGTATATGTAAAACCAATAAAAATCATTTACCCAAGAAAGAGACATGCATTTGGGGAACAAGGCTGCTGTTGGCTTTTTCTTCTCCCTTTTCCTGCTGTTCAGCAAAGTCTTTTCTCCTCCTGGGCTCTGAACTTTGTTCCCCAGGTCTTTCTTCCCAGCTTTGCATCAGTTGCCTTGACTCCTCCATCCCTTCCTGTCCCTCCTCCTCACCTTTTGACTCCCCTCTCCTTCCAGGCGGGCTCCAGAGGCACCCTTCCCTGACGGGGCTCACCCATGGGAACCGAGGGGTGAGAAACATTTCCGGGGTCCGTGTGAAAAGAGGAAGTCCAGACCATTAAGGGCAGCCAACGGACAGAGGCTGGGTTCCTAGAGGTGGCCGGCGCGGGAGGCGAGAGGAGAGGGGGAAAGCCCCCTGATGGATGATCAGGCGCTGTCAAAGTTCCAGCCGAGTGGAAAACCTGGGAGGCTGGTGGGAGCAAGTAACCCATGAAAAATCACCTCTTCCTTTTCCTGTTTGTGGCAGGGCAGCGTGTCCAGATCAAAGGCACCTGTCGGCACCGCGGCATAAGCCGTCCAATTTATGAGGTCCCATTAATGGCCAGGGAAATTCCATGCCAAAGGGGGCAGGAGGTGTCAATGGTTCCCTTCTCGCTCCCTATTCCACCATTACCTAATTGTTCCCCGCCCCCAAAAGAAATTATTGTTTTTTCCGGAGCTGCCGCCGAAAGGTGGGCCCTGCCACTCAAGAGGGATGAGGGTGAGATGGGCACACACCAGGTTTTTAAAAATGTGACAGGAGTTCACCAACACCCCAGTTTCCCCAGCCCTGTTAGCGTGATCCACCTTAAGGTTGCAGCGGACCAGTCTCAGGCCTGGAGCTGCACATTTATGCAATGAATTAGTGAATGATGAGTGGATCTGTCCCTTTTTTAATTCCCTTGGCTTCTTGTTTCTTCAGTTCAGCTTTGCCATTTCCACATCCCTTTGCGATTAATTGAAAAATACATCCCCATGAAAATTCACCAGCGTTTTAGTGCAAAATCCTCCCAATATATATATCATTCTTCTTTTTGTAAATTGCTTAGAGGTAGGTTTGTTTTTTCACTTAAGCAGTGTGCAGATTTTGTTAAACGAATAAATAATTGCAATGCAATTTCCCTGGATATAAGATGTTTCGGCACACATTGCTAGGCTGCAGAATGGCATTGCATAATCCGGAGAAATGCAAATTTCAAAGGATGGGTGGCTTTCAATTTGCAAATTGTTTCGGAAAGTCAACGTGAACTTGCAAACGTTCAAGCGAATCACTTTTCTCCCCATCCTTAGGCTGTAGGGCTGGGCGAATGGGTCAGATTCAGTTTCTTTCCATTTCTTGTTGTTCCAGTCTTATGTCCAGGTCTTCACAGTTCAACATCAACTTTGCAACATTTGTTGTTGTTATTAGTCCTCATGAAAATTCAGCAGCATTTTGGTGCGAATTTCTCCCAGTACCCGCAAGGTGTGACAAGTTATTTTGGCACATCCAGGTGTGCTAAATTTGATGACCTGTTGTTTTTTTTGGGGGGGGCAGATCTTTTCTTGTATCCATTCCAAATCTTTTACTTGTTTCATTGGATGACTCCAAATTCTAGTCTTATGGGGGGGCGAAAGAAGTTGATATATTAAGTGAATGAATGCATTGAATGTGTCTTCTATTCTTTAAAAGTACAGTTGTACCTTGGATCTCAAACGCCTTGGCTCCCGAACAAATCAGCTCCTGAGTGATCGAAACTCAGAAGCGAGTGTTTGGGTTTTCGAACAATTTTCGGAAGCTGAACATCCGGTGTGGTTTCCATGGCTTCCAATGGGCTGCAGGAGCTTCCCGCAGCCAATCAGAAGCCGTGCTTTGGTTTCCGAACATTTTGGAAGTGGAACGGACTTCCGGAATAGATTCCATTCGACTTCCAAGGTACGACTGTAGTTGCTGACTGGGGTGAATCGGAATTTGGGCTCTGTGGGGCACAGGGCAAGGGTTTAACACATGAACACGCTGCAAAGTTGTTATGTTGGGGTCTTTTTGTGGGGGAGCAGCCTGGTGGGGGAAGAAATAACATCCCGCCCCCTATACATTGTGGTTCCAATCCCATCACACACAGAGACACATACATTCTTCAAAAGCACTGTTACCGAGTTGATATATAAGTTATTTCCAGAGCACAATCTGTCATCACTCAATGTTTGTTGTTCTGTGTGGGTCAGCTAAAAGGAAAGTCCCAAGTGAATTTTCAATTTTAAAGGGTTCCATTCGCACACTTTTTAGCAACTGAGCAGAGATTCTCGCGAGAATTGTGATGCACACCCACACCTGCCCGCAAATATTCAAGGTTCAGTTTGTGCAAAGAAAGTTCTGGGGGGAAAGGGGAAAGTGGAGGAAGACCCCCAACTGTGCTTTGAATATGTGATAGATTTACCAGATGAGCGACCTGAGGAGGGGCTGCTGGGGGTGGGGGTGGGGCGCGGTTGTTGACTTTTGAGGATGCTTAGGAGTGTGAATAAACATGGGCCAAATCACCTCCAGCCTCTGAGCATGCTTAGCCACCAGTCGGAAGTTTCTCCCTCGCCTGCAAATTCATTATTTCATTTACTGGGCTTTTAAATAAATAAATTGCAGTTCTTCATTTAGAAAACGCGTCCAAGACATCACGAGCCCAAGTGCATAAGCAGATGATGAGAACTTGAGAACCAATAGGCATCACACACAAACAGACATGTAAAGTTAACAAATCTGAACAACAGGAAAATGCCACACTATGACAATTTGTTGCAGTTCCCAACCCTCCTGTTCTTTATAAGAACATAAGATGAGGCCTACTACCTTTGAAGGTGACCTGGAAACTACAACTAATCCAGAATGTGGCAACTAGACTGGTGACTGGGAGCACCTGCCGAGACCACATAACACTGGTCTTGAAAGACCTACACTGGCTCCCAGTACATTTCTGAGCACAATTCAAAGTGTTGGTGCTGACCTTTAAAGCCCTAAATGGCCTTGGCCCAGTATACCTGAAGGAGCGTCTCCACCTCCATCGTTCAGCCCAAACACTGAGGCCCAGCTCCGAGGGCCTTCTGGTGGATCCCTCATTGCGAGAAGTGAAATTACAGGGAACCAGGCAGAGGAGGGCCTTCTCGGTAGTGGCGCCCGCCCCGTGGAACACCCTCCCACCAGATGTCAAAGAGAACCAGACTTTTAGAAGACATCTGAAGGCAGCCCTCTTTAGGGAAGCTTTTCATGTTTGATGCATTACTGTATTTTCATATTTTGTTGGAAGCCACCCAGAGTGGCTGGGGAAGCCCAGCCCGATGGGCGGGGTATAAATAATAATAATAATAATAATCATCATCATCATCATCATCATCAGTCCAATGGCCCACCCAGTCCTACATCTTGTTCTCACAGTGGCCAACCAGGAAACCAGGGGGCAGGATCTGAGCACAAGAGCATCTCTCTCTCCATCTCTGGTTTCTAGCAATCTGGTATTCAGAAGCATTGCTACCTCTGGGCATGGAGGCAGAGCATAGCCATCGTGGCAAAGAGCCATTGTTATATTTATAAGTGCAATCAATGTGCATGGCAAAGTACAATTACCTAGTGATTCCCTGCCTACAAGCAGAGGCTGAGCTAGCTGCTCCGGCACCTGGAGTGGGCGCATGTGCTGTCCACCCGGAGGCGGGGCTAGCCACCTGTGGGGGCAGGGCTAGCCACCTGTGGGGGCGGGGCTAGCCACCTGCCGGGGCAGGGCGAACATCCCACTGGGGTGGGGTGGTGATGTCACCCTCCATCAGGGATGACACCCAGGGGGGCCACATCCACCGCACACCCTTCCTCCACCAGTGCCTCCCATTTGGGGACTTCCCTGGCTTTTTTCTGGCCCACGTAGGACCAGTCTGGATAGCTGGCCTTGGTGAAGACTTGACGTTTTCATCCCCCAAAAAGTTTTTGAGTTCCTACTGAAATGAGGCTGCATTTCAATGTTGTATTTTAACTTTGTTTTTAAGTTGTATTTCCATCAATTGTTTTTATACCTGGTGTTAGCCGCCCTGAGCCTGGTCTTGGCTGGGGATGGCGGGGTATAAATAAAATCTATTATTATTATTATTATTATTATTATTATTATTATTATTATTATTAGGGCCTTACAACCGAAACCTTTAACAATTGGATTAAAACGAATTGCAGGGGCCAGTTTTCTTTGGCCAGGGCACATTTTGATATCACAGGGGTGAGCTACGGACACCACCATTTTGTCTTCTCTTGATGGGCAAAGGAATTAAAAAGAAAACCCACTTTGTATCTCTTACACGCGGTTTGAGAGTTCTCACAGCGTGTGAGAAACAGCTGCATTTCAGGTGGGTGTTTGCAGAGCAAATAACTAGACCACTCGACTCAAGATTTGAGCTATTTAGGCCTGTAGCTGGAGTCTACCGTTCAACAAAACTCAAGCAGGAACCAAGAGTTAGGCAATACATTTCACATCTATCGGCTCACGGCGCAGAGTACGCTTTTCTTATTCTTCTCTCTCTCTCTCTCTTTTTCTTAAAGAAAAGAAAAATCCATAAATATCAATCATCATGATGTCCTGGGACCCGGGAAGGGAATTCATTATATGATTGGTTCATTTTTCTTTCCCCCACCTGCACCTTAGCCAAATATATAATGGAAAATCATTCAGAGTTTCTTCTGCTCCAAGCAATGTCTGTAGAACTGCAATCGCTGTTCCGTCATCCTGTGCTTATAAAACGAAAGATTGATCCCCGGTTTTAAGGGAACGAGACGGGAAGGAAAGGTAACTCAAATCACGACAGATCGGGCGGTTTAGCTCCCGTGGACAGCAAGGCCCCAGAATGCATTCAAAGGAGAAGAAGGATTTCACAAGCCTGTCTAATGCCGTCCTTCTTTCCTATGTGACGCTTTCCGTCTGACGTGGGCACTTGATTCACTGCCCATTAGCCAGCTTCCCTCTCCAAACAATGCTGCTTGTGTGCGGCTCCTGTCTCCAGGAGGGTGGCCAGGTCAGGAGTATCCCAGACCCTGAGATTTCAGGGTGCAAAAGCCCACAGGCAGCCCCTGGTGATATAACAGGGAGGAAACCCCTTGTGATGTCACAGGGTAGGCCCTGGAAATGGAGGTTAATTGGGAGAGGAGAGCGGAGGAGGACAGACCACCTGCAAGCTGCATGCACAATCTTCTTAATATTTATTTATCTTTAATTGAAGGTACTCTCACCCACCTAGATATTCAGTAGAGAGGGGGTTGTTGCACTCATGTCTCAGACCCTCCAAGTGTCCCTATTTTCCAGGGGCCGTCATGGATTTACAGAAGCCACCCTGGTTTCTGATTTGATCCCTGAATGTCCTGCTTTTCCTTAGGACATTCCTATTTTCAGAAACGTTGGAGGGTATGGAATAGGACATCTCTATTTTCACTGGAGAAATCTTGGAGGTCCTGCTTCCCATTAGGGCATCTGGTTGGCCACTGTGAGATGAGCCTTGTGTCCAGTCCAGCAGCCAGGCCTTAGTTCTGACGAGTGCCAGAAATTCTGCCGCCATCCCTGCAGTTGCGTCGCCTGACCTCTACTGAAAGAGAAGGTTGTCTTGATGTGTCTCAATGCGTAAGGCGCACAGAGACATGTTGTGTTGGCTTCACACTGGGACGTACAAAACCACTGCCAACCCCATCTCACCATTATGATAATTCTGTGGGCTCTCCTTTCCTGGAACGCTACAAAGGTGGAGGGAAGCCTGGTAGACCTCGATGCAGGTCTGGCATGAGGAGTCGCCATTCTTGGCTGCCTGCTGAGGCCCATGTCCTAGTTAAATGTCTAAGCTGACCATCACTGGAGCATCCTGGTCCTGCTGCTGCGAATCAGAGGCACAGCTAGACAGTTTTTCAGCTCAATGGTCCTATGGAAGCCACCACCTCATAGCTTCAGTAGCTTCAACATCTCCTGAACCAGCCCCATGGCATTTGGGGCCCTCCTCCTGAGTGGGGACCAAGGGCCACTGCTGCAAAAGTCCTACCCCAACAGCACCAGTGCTCCTTATCCTTGCTGCTGATGCCTCCTCACCACTCCTATCTGAGAAACAAGTCTGATATCAAGTCAGACCCACTGGTCCTTCTCACTCAATATTGTCTACACTGTCTGCCAGCAGCTCTCCAGGGTTTCAGATAGGGGAGAATTGCTTCCTGGGGGTGCTGGGGGTTGAGACCGTCTGCATCCAAGGGCAGATATTGTACCACTGAGCTATGGCGACTTTGGCACACTTTGTCCTTTCTCTCTAGGAGATGCTGTGGACTGAGACCGGAGGAGAAGGCAAGTCGCAGAGCAACGCCGACAGCAGTGAGTCCACTCTGGGATGGGGGTCTTGCTGCTGGGAGGAGAGCCCCCCACCCCCAGAAAAAAGAACCTGCCTCCACCCATCCCCGAATCTTTCCAACCTGCACCGTCGACATAAATCCGCTAGCTTCCTCTACAGCCTGCTTCTGGTGACGGATTTAGGACCGTCTCTCCTTCGTTGGAGCCAGGCCTTCTCTGGGTTCCTGTGTTTCTGGCTCAGTTACGCCGGACAAAGAAGCCCAGGCTGTCAAGGTGGTTGGGGGGTGGGGTGAAATAACCTCGGCCGTTTTGCTAACTGGGGTTTGATTCTCCCCAGGAAAACAGACCTGGCAAAAGAATTTGCTCCTCACCTCTGTTCTGACAGGAGTTCCTCTTGCTGTGGTTTTCCAGGCTTCATCGTGCGCTGGCGTCCATGTTTGGTTCCACTCAAGAGAGCGCCATCCCTCCCTCTGCTCTCCGTCTTGGAGAGGAGCCCGAGACCTCCGATGAGAGATGAGATCGCTCTGTATCACCTCGAAGGGAACAAGGAGGGGGGAGACATTCTGGCTGGAACAAAAACCCCTCTTTTCAAGCCATTTCTTCCACCCGAAATACAGTTCTCTGCCCTTTGCGTTCCCAGTTCCAGGGACAGTGGCAACACAGGGTCTGCTTCCTTGTGGGGAAAGAGTTCTGGAGACGGCTGGATTTTTGCGTGATATCTGTTTATTTGCAGCGTTGCCCGCGGATCATCGGGGAGGCACCCAGACAGACAGTGCTAGTCTTTTAAAGCATCAACAGTTCCCCCAAAAGCAAACACCACCAGCCTCTGACAGCTAGCTGGGGAAAAAAAAAACCTCATATTTCTTCACGGGCTGCAGAGTTTCAGGCCATCAAACTGTTTCCTTCAGTTCCTGCCATCGCAGGTGGGCTGTCTTAGGGGCACGTGAGGAATTTGTTCTTTCCTGAAGTCTTGCAATTTTGGTGGTCTGGATTGCCAGACCTCCAGGTCTGACCTGAAATCTCCAAGTTTGCCTGGTTCCCTCTAGGTGGCAGGTGGAGGGCTTGAGTCTCCAGGTGAGGAACAGTGCCTTTGATGATGATGATGATGATAAAATTATGATGCTTTTGAATTATGGTGCTGGAGAAGACTCTTGAGAGTCCCATGGACTGCAAGAAGATCAAACCAATCCATCATTAAGGAAATCAACCCCGAGTGCTCACTGGAAGGACAGATCGCGAAGTTGAGGCTCCAATACTTTGGCCACCTCATGAGAAGAGAAGACTCCCTGGAAAAGGCCCTGATGTTGGGAAAGATGGAGGGCACAAGGAGAAGGGGACAACACAGGACCAGATGGTTGGACAGTCTTCTCAAAGCTACCAGCATGAGTTTGACCAAACAGTGGAGGACAGAGGTGCCTGGTGTGCTCTGGTCCATGGGGTCACGAAGAGTCGGACACGACTAAACGACTAAACAAAAACAACATTAAGAAGGCTGTGTGTTAATGCAGCTTCCAATTTCGAGCCTGGCTGGAGCTGGCTGCAAATTATAGCATAAACAATCAGGGTGGGGTATCTGTCTCCCTTCCACTCCCCTTTCCCAATTAACCTCCATCTCCAGGGCTCACTGCCATGACATCACTGTAGGACGTCCTGTGACATTACCAGGGCCCTCCTATCCATGCTTCTCACCTGCCAACCCTACCTGGATAAGGACTCTTAAGTGCAGCAATAGAAGGGGATCTCAGAGGAAGCGCCAAGGCAAGGTGGGGGGGGGGGTCCTCCATCTTTGCACTGCAACATTTTTTGGAAGGGAAAGCAAGAGAAGAGGTGGCAAGCTTGCCTGGATTTAGCAGGCAGATTTAATTAAACTGCAATTTAATTATCTACCAGCATCCTTCTTTAATAAAACTCGGGAGGATTTTAATTTCTTTCTTTTCCTTTCTTAAAACAAAAATTAATGAGGAGGCCTGTCTCCAAACAGGACTAATAATGCCAGCAAGTCCAAGCGACGAAAGGCAAGGCGCAGCTTTTGACCCGTGGAGCCAGTGGTGGCTTGCGGCCTACATATGTAAGAGACCAGCCGTTTCCTGACCCAGCAATCTTGTATATTGGAATGTTTCCCCTTCTTGGTGCTTTCAAACATGAGAAATCTATCGGTAGCTTCAAGCCATGATGGCTGTATAAAGTACTGTTTCATGCCAAGCAGAGTTAACCTATGGAACTTACTCCCACAAGAGAAAGTGGTGGCCACCAGCTAGAGTAGTTTCAAAAGAGGATTGGACATAGAGGCTTCTCGTAGGTCCTTATGAGATCCCCAAGGACCTGGAGTTGTGCTATTTGATTCTGCTGTTTGTAGAACTTGAGTGTGGCCACAAACAGGGATGGACAAACCTTCCTAATTGACTCTCCTGCTGTCTCATTTTTTCCAACCATCCGCTCAGCTTGCTACAGTTCCTTTCATTCATTTATTTTAGGAAAGTTCAGAAAAGAATCTTTGCTCATCTCTCTAAATATAAGCATCTCTGGAACTCCAATTTTTGCCTAAAAATACACTTTTTTTAGGGACGTGGTTGGCGCTGTGGGTTAAACCACAGAGCCTAGGGCTTGCCGATCAGAAGATCAGTGGTTCGAATCCCCACAACGGGGTGAGCTGCCATTGCTCTGTTCCAGCTCCTGCCAACCTAGCAGTTCAAAAGCACATCAAAGTGCAAGTAGATAAATAGGTACCACTCCAGCAGGAAGGTAAACGGCGTTTCCGTGCGCTGCTCTGGTTTGCCAGAAGTGGCTTAGTCATGCTGGCCACATGACCCGGAAGCCGTACGCCGGCTCCCTCGGCCAATAAAGCGAGATGAGCGCCACAACCCCAGAGTCGTCCGCGATTGGACCTAACGGTCAGGGGTCCCTTTACTTTTACCTGCACTTTTTTTGCAAGCACTTATCCCTAATGTACAGTTTTGCATTGGTATTTTTGTGTACATATACACGTTTTGGAATGGCTGCTGCTCAGTGGCAGAGAATCTGGTCTGCATGCAGAAGGTCCCAGATTTAGGATTGCCATATGTCCAGTTTTTTGTCAGACATGTATGGAATACTGCTGTCTCTAGCAGCGTCCAGGTGGAAATCGGAAAAAGAAGTTTCAGGAAAATCCGGACATATGGCAGCCCATTTCGGCAGTGCCTTTTTTGCCAATTTTCCATTTAAAAAATAGCTCAAAAATGACACAAGAAAACCACAACAACCTATCTGTCCGGATTTTCACTGTTTGAAATATGGCAACCCCACCCAGATTCGATCCCTGGCAACACCTCCATCCTGGTATATAGCATGCCCTCTGTTTAACCTTCCCCACTTCAATAGGTTGGCCCAGCCTACAGCCCTTCTTGCAAATCCAACTATAGCGCTGCTCTGTGACTTAATGTCAGGCTTGTGGGTTCAAACCCCACGTTGGGCAAAAGATTCCTACAATGCAGGAAGGTTGGACTAAATGGTCCGCTACAATTCTACGATTCTAGAACTGCATCACAAGCAGTGGCGTAGCGTGGGTTGTCAGCACCCGGGGCAAGGCAAGTAATTTGCACCCCCTAACCCATGGATTTGCGCCCCCTAACCCTAACCCCCAGAGGTTGCGCCTGGTGCGGCCGGCCCCCCCTGCACCCCCCACGCTACGCCACTGATCACAAGCGTGAATTTTGAAGAATTTCAAAGGGCGGATTGGTACCAAATAACCTTGAACCAAACGGATTTTCCCATAATACAACCTAGAAGTTCCTGAGCAAATCTCTTGTCCGCCCTCCTGGTGGCATGGACTATGGGTTGGGGGGGGGTCTTCATTTCCCTGCCACAGAAGACTCCCCTTCCTCCTTCCTTTGTGCTCTCCTGGAACAAGTTCTATGGGATGCCCTCTGAAGGCGCACCTTCCTTTAATGAAGTGTTTACCTTCCTTATCATTACAGGCTGCATTAAACCCAGCGTCAACTTCTCCCTAATTGATGCGGAGACATGATTGCATCCCGGGGGGGCCTCCCGGCGTCCCCAGGAGAACGATGATAAAAGAATCACTGAGGCTAAATGATAGGAAAATAAAAAAACACAGCACAATAACAAAAGGAGCTGGATGCGAAACACGGGGGCGGCTGCCGAGGCTCACAAGGAGGCGAAAGATTTGTTTCCATTTGACTCCAGAGTCTACGGCCTTAAATCAGAAGTAGGGAATCAGTCAAAGGGCCGCATTTCCTCACTGGCAACTTTCCAAGGGCCGCACCCCAGAGGTGGGCGGGGCTGGAGGCAAAAGTGGGCGGGGCGACAAGGGGGATTCTTACCCACAGAAAGGGGACGACACTCCAGACGTGCAAAAGTTGGAAGGTGTACGCAAAGATGCGTCTGTTTTCCACCCAGGTCAGCAAGTGGCAGTGGCTGGTCCGCTGGGGCAAAATGGGGCACTGCCTGGCAGGAGGAGGCCGGTGGTAAAACACAGCGTTCAAGTTGGAGTTAACTCTTTATTAGCAACAACACGATCTGCACAGACTTGGCAGAGTATTGGCCTAATGAGCATCGCAATTCATCTGAGGTAGGTCTTATCCCAGGGATCAGTTGCCAAGACTGAAAATCCCCTCCTCCCCAGAGTTTTTGGAGACTGTGCCTGAATAAAGCTGACCTCTCCCCCACCCTTTTTATGCCTCTTCTGGTTCTGGGAGACCAGAAAGGCGGGGAGCTTTCCACAACAGGAGGAGCAGACACTAGTAACTCTTTACCAGCTGGACTCCTCTCTGCCTCTTGGCCTCCCTCCTCTCCTGCTTCAGCTTCTGTCTCTAATTCTGGACTTCTTTCTGCCAGTCCCCCTGCTCACTAAACCCTGTTACCTCTTCGACTTCCAACACCTCCTCTTTAATGTCTTCTCCCTCTGACCACTCATTGAGAGCCAGTGTGGTGTAGTGGTTAAGAGCGATAGACTCGTAATCTGGTGAACCTGGTTCGCTTCCCCGCTCCTCCACATGCAGCTGCTGGGTGTCCTTGGGCTAGTCACACTTCTCTGAAGTCTCTCAGCCCCACTCACTTCACAGAGTGTTTGTTGTGGGGGAGGAAGGGAAAGGAGATTGTTAGCCGCTTTGAGACTCCTTTGGGTATGATAAAGCGGGATATCAAATCCAAACTCCTCCTCCTCCTTCTCCTCCTCTTCTTCTTCTTCTTCTTCATTGTCATCCCACCACCACTCCCCTGGCTCTGAGCCTTCCTCTCCTGGGCGTTCCCCAGCTGGTTCCACCCACTATTCCTCTGCATCCAACCAGTCCACAACACTGCCTTAACATCCTCACTCTGCTCTCAGCTAACTTGCAACCAGCCCACTGGGTGGCCCTAATCTGTTAGCTTCCACCTCCTCCTCTGTCTCATCACCTTGTGGAACTCAGCAGGATAGAGACAAAACTGGAATGAGTAGCCTCTGCCCGTCATTGGTTCTGGCGCCACCTACTGTTGGGCTCCCTTCCTCCTGCCCTACCAGTTTCAATGGGCACCAGCCACCACTGAAAGCAAGGGGAAGCAACCTTACCTGTGCAGACTGGGAGTCATTTTGGATTCAAAGCTGTCCATGGAGGGGCAAATTAATTCTGTGTCCAGGGCAGCTGTCTACCAGCTCCATCTGGTACGCAGGCTGAGATCCTACCTGCCCGTGGACTGTCTCACCAGAGTGGTGCATGCTCTGGTTATCTCCTGCTTGGACAACTGCAATGCGCTCTATGTGTGACCCGGAAACTGCAACTAATCCAGAATGCGGCAGCTAGACTGGTGACTGGGAGTGGCTGCTGGGACCATATAACACCGTTCCTGAGAAATCTGCATTGGCTCCTAGTACGTTTCCGAGCACAATTCAAAGTGTTGGTGCTGACCTTGAAAGCCCTAAACGGCCTTGGTCCAGTATACCTGAAGGAGCGTCTCCACCCCCATCGTTCTGCCCAAACACTGAGGTCCAGCACCGAGGGCCTTCTGGCGGTTCCCTCATTGCGAGAAGTGAGGTTACAGGGAACCAGGCAGAGGGCCTTCTCGGTAGTGGCGCCCGCCCTGTGGAACACCCTCCCATCAGATGTCAAGGAAATAAGCAGCTATTCTATTTTTAAGAAACATCTGAAGGCAGCCCTGTTTAGGGAAGTTTTGATATTTAATGCTGTAACTCAGCCAGATGGGCAGGGGATAAATAAATTATTCTTATTCTTATTCTTATTCTTATTCTTATTCTTATTCTTACCCAACGGTTGAAGTGGGAATCAAAAGCAGGACCCCCCAGCTCTGAATCACAGGCCCCAGGAGACACCAGAGGGCAGCCCCCTATATTTCCGCCCTAGGACTGGGAGACCAGCAACGCCTTCTATTGCGGTAGTAGTAGCACTGGGGGGCTACCACAACTGTCACTGCAACTGCAGGAGCAGCCAATGCATTTATTGGAGGCCAAATCTGCTGTCCCTGTAGATCCTGCCACCCAAGGCAGTTGCTTCCCCTTGCCTCGTGGGTGGTCCAGTTCTGGACGGACATCAGGGAAGCGAAGGGTTAAGCCACCCCTCCCCGCCCCGCTTCTCTGCTCCTGACTGCAGCCTCCGGAGGCCAACGCTCAATGGAAAGAAACAACAAACCGTCTTGGGGAGGGAGCGCAGGCGAGGATACAGACTCGCGAGGATACCGGTGTCCTGCATAGCCGAGTCCCGGATCCAGGGGGGTCTCTGAGCTCGTGAGGCTCCCCCTCGCATTGTTCCACAGTAACACACCTTCTGTCCAGAGACCCCCCGGGCCTGACAGGTTGACATAGCAGGTTAATAAGTGCCCTTCCACTTCTCCTAAAGGCTAATTAAATATTAATCCACGTGGTGAGGTCAGCAAAAATAACAAACAATTGGCAGAGCAAAATTCGTTTAATTAATTCTCCTGTGGAGGGTTTGAAAGTGTCTTTGTCCCCCGACACACGGGGAAATCAGACCTTATTGTTGCTGGGACTTGAGAGAGCGCAACCCCAACCCTTCAAAATCTCTCTCTCTCTCTCTCTCTCTCTCTCTCTCTGACTCTTTCTCTCTCTCCCTTTCCCCAGCTATTCAAGAGCTTATTGTTCTCTCTTTTCCAGGATGCTTTCGAGAGGGAAGAAGATGAGAAAGGGAAGGGAGAGAGGAGCGGGTGCCAGACAGCCAAGGGAAACAAGGAGAGCCAATCAGAACCCAACAACACCCCTCCAAGAATTGACTACCCCCAAGAAGGTAGTGGTGGCTGCCATCTTGGATGGCTCGAAAGGGAATTTGGGCAAATTTGTAGCAGATATGGCAATAGAGAGCTGCTAACCATCATGGCTGTGTCCAACCCCCTGCACTGCAGGAAGCACAGCTAAAGAATCCCTGGCAGAGGGCCATCTAACCTCTGCTTAAGAACTTCCATGGAAGGAGAATCTACCACCCTCTAAGGGAGTCCATTCGGCTATTGAGCAGCCCTTACTTTCACAAAGTTCTTCCCTGTGTTTAGTCGGAATCTCCTTTCTTGAATACATTGGTTCAGGTTTGACTGTCCATAGAAGGATTGAAAACAAGCTTGCTCTCCTAACTTGTGGACATCCAAAGAAGATAAATGTTGGAAGACTCAGGATGGATAAAAGAAAGAAGAAGAGTTTGGATTTGATATCCCGCTTTATCACTACCCGAAGGAGTCTCAAAGCGGCTAACATTCTCCTTTTCCTTCCTCCCCCACAACAAACACTCTGTGAGGTGAGTGAGGCTGAGAGACTTCAGAGAAGTGTGACTAGCCCAAGGTCTCCCAGCAGCTGCATGTGGAGGAGCGGGGAAGCGAACCCGGTTCCCCAGATTACAAGGCTACCGCTCTGAACCGCTACACCACACTGGTACATCTTCGCACAGCACATAGACAAACCATGCGGCAAAAGAATACGACAGCTAGACTGTTGGCTGGGGGCGGCTGCCGAGACCATAAAACACTGGTCCTGAAAGACCTACATTGCCTCCCAGTACGTTTCCGAGCACAATTCAAAGTGTTGGTGCTGACCTTGAAAGCC
This sequence comes from Podarcis gaigeae, assembly GCF_964106915.1. NCBI lineage: Eukaryota > Metazoa > Chordata > Lepidosauria > Squamata > Lacertidae > Podarcis > Podarcis gaigeae. The sequence goes on along the minus strand of NC_139690.1, from coordinate 49,038,694 downwards.
CTAACTGGTCTCGGCCCAGTATACCTTCAGGAGCGTCTCCACCCCCATCGTTCAGCTCCGAGGGCCTTCTGACAGTTCCCTCCCTGCAAGAAGCCAAGTTACAGGGAACCAGGCAGAGGGCCTTCTTGGTAGTGGCGCCCGTCCTGTGGAACACCCTCCCATGAGATGTCAAGGAAATAAACAACTACCTGACTTTTAGAAGACATCTGAAGGCAGCCTTGTTTAGGGAAGTTTTTGATGTTTGATGTTTTATCGTGTTTTTAATACAGTGGTACCTCTGGTTAAGAACTTAATTCGTTCTGGAGGTCCGTTCTTAACCTGAAACTGTTCTTAACCTGAGACACCACTTTAGCTAATGGGGCCTCCTGCCGCCGCCGCACGAATTCTGTTCTCAACCTGAAGCAAAGTTCTTAACCCAAGGTACTATTTCTGGGTTAGCGGAGTCTGTTACCTGAAGCGTCTGTAAACCGAGGTACCACTGTATTCTGTTGGGAGCCTCCCAGAGTGGCTGCGGAAAGCCAGCCAGATCTGTGGGGTATAAATAAATAAATATTATAATAATTATACCGTAATTATAATTATTATTACTATGGAACTCCCTCCCACAGCAGGCAGAATCGCCCACCAACCTAGATGGCTTTAAAAGAGAATTGGACATAGTTATGGAAGGGCTATCAGTGGGTACTACCCATGAAGGCTATGATCTGCCTCCAAAGTTGGAGGCATAATGCCTCTGAATGTCAATTTCTGAAAGCCACAGGAGGGAGAGAACACTTGTGCTTGGATCCTGTTCGGTGGTTTCCCAGAAGAGGCATCTGGTTGGCCGCTGTGAGGACACAATACTGGACTTTATGGGCCATGGACCTGCTCCATCAGCCTCTCACGTTCTTATGGTGACCCAAGGTTCCACACATTTGGAGAACGAGGTTGCTACTGCTATCATTCGAGCCCAAATAATGCACACAAAGGAATATTGTGGGCACTGTTGTTATTTTCCCTGTCCCAGGAACTCAGGAGACCTGCCAGAACAATCTGAGCTGGGAGAAGAAGCTTGACTGCCGCTGCCCTCTCCGTGTCTTCATTACGGGATTATAAGAGCGAAAGAAAACATTGCTCCCATGTGAGAGCGTCGCAGCAAATCCGTAACACATGGCACATTTGCCCTACCAGGCAATAGTGTGGGTCTCTCGTTCCCCATTAAACTGCTCGTCCCGTTCCTCTAGCACTATTCACAACCAGGCTGATATAAATCTATCCTGGGTGTAGTTGCGGTGGCAATGCAATAATTTCAGGCCTGGTGGTAGCATGTGGGGTGGGCAGATTGGCATACGCTGCCTCTTTAGACGGCCAGTGTTTAAACTTGGAATGAAAATATATTGATAACAAAGGATGCTATGGCACTGAGCAGGCTGTAGCTCAGCAGCAGAGCACATGCCTTGCATGCAGAGGGTCCCAGGTTCGAAACCCGGCGTCTCCAGGTAGGACTAGGAAGGACTGCCTGTCTGACACTCGAGAAAGCCTCTGCCAGTCAGTGTAGACTGAACAGAGCTAGCTGGGCAGCTTCCTAGGCTCTAAAATCACCCTGCTCTGAATCTCTACCTGGATTTCGGCATTCCTAATTATCTGGTTTTGGAAGTGAATCTGGAGCTTTAGCGATTTTTCAGTGTTCTGCTTTTGTTTTGTACTTCTTATGCAGTGGGTTATGCAGGCATATTGTGGTCCTGCTCTGAGTGCCTTCATGTTTTTACTCCTTGTTATTTTTACTTTTTAAACTAAGAGAAGTGGGGCATTTGTTGTTGTTGTTTAGTCGTTTAGTCGTGTCTGACTCTTCGTGACCCCGTGGACCAGAGCACACCAGGCATTCCTGTCTTCCACTGCCTCCCGCAGTTTGGTCAGACTCATGCTGGTAGGTTCGAGAACACTGTCCAACCATCTCGTCCTCTGTCATCCCCTTCTCCTTCTTTCCCAACATCAGGGTCTTTTCCAGGGAGTCTTCTCTTCTCATGAGGTGGCCAAAGTCTTGGAGCCTCAGCTTCAGGATCTGTCCTTCCAGTGAGCACTCAGGGCTGATTTCCTTCAGAATGGAGAGGTTTGATCTTCTTGCAGTCCATGGGACTCTCTAGAGTCTCCTCCAGCACCATAATTCAAGAGCATCAATTCTTTGGCGATCAGCTTTCTTTATGGTCCAGCTCTCACTTCCATACATCACTAATTGGAGCATAAAGTGGTGCAAAACAAAGGTGCAACAACTGGAATTTGCCAGGAATTGTGGGGAGGGGAAAGCACTTGTCCACTGTTCAGCCAGCCATGCCCTCCTCTTGATTGCTCCATTCCATACGCCCTCCCAGTTGGACTTCCAATCAATGTTTGCTTGACATTCTTTGGCCACTGAGCATGCTCAGTCCTCACTGGGTTCTTATCTTTTAAGTAAAACACTTCTTACACTTCTGCAAACTTTGGAATTCCCCCAAAGCCTGCCTATATCGCCCTCTTGCGCCTGGGTGGCGCAGTTTGGGCTACCTAAGCAACGCTGCCCGCTAAATATCTGCAATCGCTCACTGCCGGGTTGCTGCTATCAGCTTGCAAGCAATCTCGAAATCAAACCCTCCAGCCCAGAAGAAGAGATTGGAGGAAACTTTCTTCCTGGCTCGGCGCCGGAGAGCTTCCGTGTTAATTTTTTATTTATTTGAAACTGGCACTGGAAGGGTTTTCAAAGTGAGTCTAAAGTAATTAGGCGTTCCTGCTGATGGATTGCACTGAAGGGACATGTGGATTATTTATTACAAAGTCACTTGCTGGAAAGGTTAGAGGCTGAGAAGTAATTATTTTTTCCTTTTCCTTTTTCATTTTTTTTTTTAAGTGAAGAAATCAGCAGGGGAGAGGCGCTAAAGTGCCTCCGTGGAAAATCCCCCTCCGGTTTCACTTCTTTTCACAGAATCATGCATACACATGCATGCCCAACAGTGTTGCTCCTTAAGGAGAAAGCACCCTGTAGAGAATGGGCCTGGGGGTTGGGGGGCTGGAATTAAGTCAAATGTGGATTCAGAGAACTTCTTTTCAAAAGGGAACACCCAGCACCCATGATCATTTGGAGAATCGTCCATCCTTCTTAATGCGACTGCCATCCCGCCCCTTACATCCAATCCAAAAGAGATTTAGACAGATCCATATTGTCGAGTGGGTATGGAGGGGAACAGGCACCCAGCCAGCCAGCCCAGCGCGAGTCTGAAAAGCGCCATTTCTTGCAAAACAAACATGTCATCGTTAGGGAAGGGAATCACTGTGTGAGTGCCTGGAGGCGGTTGGAGGATGGATGGCGGCTAACAGATTGAGGTTGAATCCTGACAAGACAGAAGTACTGTTTTTGGGGGGACAGGGGGCAGGCAGGTGTGGGAGGCTCCCTGGTCCTGAATGGGGTAACTGTGCCCCTGAAGGACCAGGTGCGCAGCCTGGGAGTCATTTTGGACTCACAGCTGTCCATGGAGGCGCAGGTCAATTCTGTATCCAGGGCAGCTAGACTGGTGACTGGGAGTGGCCGCCGGGACCACATAACACTGGTCCTGAGAGATCTGCATTGGCTCACAGTACATTTCCGAGCACAATTCAAAAGCCTTGAAAGCCCTAACCGGCCTCGGCTCAGTATACCTGAAGGAGCATCTCCACCCCCATTGTTCAGCCTGGACACTGAGATCAAGCGCCGAGGGCCTTCTGGAGGTTCCCTCACTGTAAGAAGGGAGGTTACAGGGAACCAGACAGAGGACCTTCTCGGTGTTGGCCCGCCCTGTGGAACGCCCTCCCTTCAGATGTCAAGGAAATAAGTAGCTATCCTATATTCAAAAGACACCTGAAGGCAGCCCTATTTAGGGAAGTTTTTAATATTTAATGCTGTACTGTTTTTAACACTCGATTAGGAGCCGCCCAGAGTGGCTGGGTTAACTCAGGTAGATGGGCGGGGTATAAATAATAAATTATTATATTATTATATAGAAATTCTGCCCAGATCTCATTCTAACATGCCCATTCACATGCTCAGAAACAGATGCACAAACTGGAGCAACAGCTCCCCTTCAAAATTCACACATCTCCACCTTTTTGCTCTTCGTTGAAAAGACATCTGCAAAAGTGCTCATGGTGTTTGGGAAAGTGTGCATTAGCATGCATTTTGTTACTGAAAACAAAATGCAAAAATGCACAACATATGGGGAAATGTCTTGCAAAAATGCACAACGTTAGAGGAAGTTGCTTGCAAAAATGCATATTAGGGGAAATTGCTTGCAAAAAAATGTATTTATTAGGGTTGTCTACAGGTCCCACAAATGGGTCCAATTAAAAAACACACAATCAAATCTGTTTCTTTGCTGCTTTGTGCTTTCTCTTCTCTGATCTGTATTTCTGCTCCCAAGTCGGTCTGTAAAATAAAGCTCTGGACTCTCCATTCACCAGAATCTGAAAGTAGCCATAACTTTCCCCTTTTGAGCCAAAGTGGGTAAAATTTGCAGGCATGGGAGCCCCTTCAGTGTGAATTAAGCCTGCCAGATTGCAGACAAATAAATTCAGGGACTTTCTGAGGTGTGATTTAAAGGCAGTGAGAAGTATTCACTTTCCTCCATAACCCACACTGATTTCCTAATTTCGAGGTACAGCAGGGTTGGCCTCTTTATCTTTCTTACCTTAAAATAGTTAATATGTGGCTGAGCCAAGCAAATTCCCTTTTTCACTATTTTTAAAATATAACTTTGCAGCTCCATACTGGGCTTTCTAGTGCCTTACAAGCCTCTGACAGACCTTTCAACACAAGGTTGTCTAGAGCACTGCCTGCAGAGTTCTGAAGAGCTTGGGATTTATTTATTTTTTGTAAAACCACAGCGATATATTATTTTTCATATATTAAAAAAACCCTTAAATGAAGCTTTTAACTTCTTAAAAAAGAAATCTACTGTTCTACATTCACAGAAAAGAATCTCGACCTCTTCAGTACTCTGTAGGGAACATTTGGGGCTGTTTCGCTTTTGGAAAACTCGTGGTCCTACAAAAATGTAGAAAAAAATAGGGAAAAACAGAGCTACAAACAGCAGGAAAATACAGAGCTTTTGTGGGGGCCCTCATCCATCTGGGGGATGGAAGAGATATTGACAGTGTGCTTCAACACAAAAGATCATTGATTTCCCCCTCACTAGTCAGCCCCTACACAGAACCACTGCACATTCTTATCATGTGTTAGGCACAATTTATGATCAAAAAATGTGTATATTAGGGGAGAATTGCTGGGAAATGCAGCTAATTTTTTGTGTGAGGACTTCAAAACATAATCACAGACTGATACAGGTACAGTGGACGCTCAGGTTGCAAACGTGATCTGTGCAGAAGGCACGTTCTGAATCCACAGCGTTCACAACCCGCAGCGCCGTGTCTGCGCACACGCGGGTGGCAATTTGGTGCTTCTGTGCATGCGCAAAGCGCGATTTAGTGCCTGAGCGGCTTCCTCCACTGCTGTACTTAACAGCTTGTTGCCAGCCACCATCAAAAGTATCCATTGCAAATTTCAACACCTCAGGGTTGCCTTAGGCCAGTGGTGGCCAAACGTGGCCCTCCAGCCATTTCGGGACTACAGTTCCCATCATCTCAGACCACTGGTTCTGTCAGCTAGGGATGATGGAAGTCATAGTCCAAAAACAGCTGAAGGGCCAAGTTTGGCCACCACTGCCTTAGGCAAACAGTTATCTCAGCAGCGCCACGTTCCCACCATGCATTTAAAGCACTAAGATATCCCTTTATGGAGTCATTGCTTCTCCCCAGAATTCTGGGAACTGTAGTTTGTTAAGGGTTATGTGATTTGTTAGGAGCCTCCCTTCAGTCCCCTCACAGAGCTGCAATTTCCAAAGTGGTTTAATAGTCAATCCCTCTTCCCAGGGAATTCTGGGATTTATAGCTGTGTGAGGGAAATAGAGTCTGATGGGCTTAGCTGCTTTCCCATATGGACTGTATTATTAGTAGTAGTAGTGGTAAAAAGTAGAGACATCACCTTGCCAACAAAGGTCCGTATAGTAAAAGCTATGGTTTTCCCAGTAGTGATGTATGGAAGTGAGAGCTGGACCATAAAGAAGGCTGATCGCCAAAGAATGGATGCTTTTGAATTATGGTGCTGGAGGAGACTCTTGAGAGTCCCATGGACTGCAAGAAGAACAAACCGATCCATTCTTAAGGAAATCAGCCCTGAGTGCTCACTGGAAGGACAGATCGTGAAGCTGAGACTCCAAGACTTTGGCCACCTCATGAGAAGAGAAGACTCCCTGGAAAAGACCCTGATGTTGGGAAAGATGGAGGGCACAAGGAGAAGGGGACGAGAGAGGACGAGATGGTTGGATAGTGTCTTCGAAGCTACAGACATAGGTCTGGCCAAACTGCGGGAGGCAGTGGAGGACAGGGGTGCCTGGCGTGCTCTGGTCCAGGGGGTCACGAAGAGTCGGACACTACTAAACGACTAAACAACAACAACAGTGGTAGTAGTAGTAGTAGTAGTATTTATATACCCAGAGGTCTCAGGGCAATTCACAGAACAATGTGAACACTATGGTCAATGGTGCCCCTACTGTCCTGGAAAATACCCAGAATCCTCAGCGCTAGGCACAACAGGTTTGCCTATCTTGCCATGTGGACCGTTCTAGAATATACCCAGAATCCTCAGCAGCATGGAGGGGTTCTACAGCCAGAAGTCTTGAAAAATCCACACAAAAGGGGGCATTTAAGGGGGAAATGGATCCTTGAAGGAAGGCGGTTTGCAATTCCCTGAGCTATAACAATGAAGCCTATGGCCGCACTATGAAATTAGGTAGAAGTTACACCAGTGCCTGCTCCACCCCCACCCCCCACCTGCTAGTAATGGGAAATCTGAGCCCAGTGGGATTTGCTTGCCTCCAAAAGCTTCCTTCCACCATCCCTCCCCGCTCCTTCCTTCTCTCATAATCTTTGTCTATGATGGGTATTGAATCCAAAGAAGCAAAATCCCTGACCTTGAAGAAGCTTCTGCGTGGCAGTAAGTCTTCCTCAGATGAATATGCAAAAGCTCCAATCAGGGAAAGCCTTCACTAGGGAGGGGATAATTGCTGCTAACATGTTAACACAGCGCCGGATCTTTAGGCTTCTAACAGCTTCTTAAAACCGAGCAAGCGCTGAACCAACAAAGACAAGCTGAGGCAGCAAGTCATCGGGGCATTGCTTGCGCACCGGACGTTGGCTCCCTCCAAACGGCGGGCCTGTAATGAATGCAGGAGTCGAGAGAGATGCCGGAACAAGGTCAGACAGAAGCAGGTTGGGGAACGACGTCTGGGGAAGCTAGGGCAGGACAAGCAACGTTGGGAAGCTCCCAAGTAGGGTTGACCGGGTCTCCAGGTTTTCCTGGCCCCCTCCAGGTGGTGACGGCAGGGGTTCAACCACTGGGTGGGTGAGAGTGCCTTTAATTATTATTATTTAATTCAGAAAACTATGCTTTCAGCTTGCAAACGTCAACCCGGCAGGAGCTGGCTGCAAATTATTGCATCGACTCTCCAGGGGATGGGGGGTCTGCCCTCTTCTGCTCCCTCCTCTCTTCTCCCAATTAACCTCCATCTCCAGGTCTCAGTCATGGAGAATGACATCATCAAGGCCCGCCTCCTGTGACATCACCAGGGGCCACCCCTCAGTCTCGCTGATTAATTAGGAGTGGGGGAGAAATCTGATTCAGCTTGCATTGAAAGGGGAATCTATTTAATCCACCCTTTCCGAAGCAACAGGTGAACTGAATATGCAATGTGTACAAAAAGGCACACACCTGGCGTATATTGGTGAAAATTATCGATGAAAATGCTTCATATCAGGAAAATTCGTACTAAAATGCTGATGAATTTTCACGGTCGTTTCTTCTGGAAAAATAAATTGCAAACTGACGTGGAGAAATGAATTTATGCCTGGGAAAATGAGAAAGTCAGAGAAAGCAAAACTCAAAGATTTGCCCCTACCTAGATTTGAGTCTCTCCTGCAAGTTCCTAAGATCTCAGAGGCCCACTCCGTTGCAACTCAGAGCAGGGTTTTTAGTGTAGCAATCCCTGTTCTGTGGAATAGCATCCCTGCCTGTACTTTCCAGAAACAGCTAGAAATATTTTTCTTCCAGCAGGATCTCCGAGCTGCGTAAATCGGTCTATACTACAAGTGTCCACTTGTTAGAGTTTTAGACTTCTTTTAAATAAAATACGGGGGGAGCGTTGTTTTTCGATTTGTATGTTGCTATTTAGGTATTTTGGTGTTCTTATATTGTAAACCTGCAGGGACGCAGGTGGCACTGTGGGTTAAAGCCTCAGCGCCTAGGACTTGCCGATCGAAAGGTCGGCGGTTCGAATCCCTGCGGCGGGGTGCGCTCCCGCTGCTTGGTCCTAGCGCCTGCCAACCTAGCAGTTCGAAAGCACCTCCGGGTGCAAGTAGATAAATAGGGACCGCTTACCAGCGGGAAGGTAAACGGCGTTTCCGTGTGCGGCTCTGGCTCGCCAGATGCAGCTTTGTCACGCTGGCCACGTGACCCGGAAGTGTCTCCAGACAGCGCTGGCCCCTGGCCTCTTGAGTGAGATGGGCGCACAACCCCAGAGTCTGTCAAGACTGGCCCGTACGGGCAGGGGTACCTTTACCTTTACTTTATATTGTAAACCACCCTGTGGCAGTACAGACATTTAATAAATAAATTAAATATTTGTCATATATGTGTTTCTAACTGTTTTTAACCGCCATACGCGTGAATTGCTTTGAGGTGGTGCTTTAGAAGGCCATCTACAAATTAATTGCAGTACTACGACTATCTGCACACGGACCTGAGATCTGTAACCCTTTGACATCAGATAGCACCATGTGACCCGGCTTGTAAAAAACTGCTTATCCCTCCTCGCCGTGACCTCACTTGTCGAAGGGCAGTCGCCCTTTCATCACCCGCTGGAAGGGCCGCCCTCCCAAAAGTTATTCGTCATTATCATCATTATCAGAAGAAGGAGAAGGTGTAAACTCAGCGCTTGGGCCACCCAAGTGGAACTTTCCCTTTCATAGCCCTGGCCTTTGGGATTTTGCAGGGAGGGAACGGGGAGCATTCGCCCGTCCTAGGAGCCCCAACGTAATGTCTTGCAGATGTTAGGTGGAACAAAGCCACAGAACTGTCAAGGAAAATAGCAAGAGGCCAATAGCATGCTGTGGCCAGCACCTGCCCCTGATGCGTGCTCTCCAGCCGAACGAAAGAAATTCTTGTGGTGTCGTTTGAAGGCTGTAAAATTTGCTTAGTGCATGCTGCTAACTCCATCGAGGAACCCCAGAACCGTGCTGGTTGGGCTGATGGGAATTGTAGTCTAAAACCACTGGAGGCCAGCAGGCTTGGAGGCTGAGATCCAGCTCACATTCACACCTTACATTTGAAGCACAATGAGAGTGTCTGGGCTGAACGATGGGGGTGGAGACGCTCCTTCAGAATATACTGGACCGAGGCCATTTAGGGCTTTAAAGGTCAGCACCAACACTTTGAATTGTGCTCGGAAACGTACTAGGAGCCAATGTAGGTCTTTCAAGACCGGTGTTATGTGGTCTTGGCAGCCACCCCCAGTCACCAGCCTAGCTACTGCATTCTGGATTAGTTGTAGTTTCTGGGTCACTTTCAAAGGTAGCCCCACACAGAGCACATTGCAGTAGTCCAAGAGGGAGATAACTAGAGCGTGCACCACTGTCAGTCTGCGGGCAGGTAGGGTCTCAGCCTGTGTACCAGATGGAGCTGGTAGACAACTGCCCTGGACACAGAATTGACCTGCACTTCCATGGACAGCTGTGAGTCCAAAATGACTCCCAGGCTGCACACCTGGTCCTTCAGGGGCACAGTTACCCCATTCAGGACCAGGGAGTCCTCCACTCCCACCCGCCTCCTGTCCCCCCAAAACAGTACTTCTGTCTTGTCAGGATTCAACCTCAATCAGTTAGCCCCCATCCATCCTCCAACCTCCTCCAGGTATTTTTATTATTTGCATTCTCGCCAACCTGGGGGTCTAAGCCCTCCACCTGCCACCTGGAGGGGGCCATGCAAATCCACAGACTTCAGGTCTGCAGATATTTGCAATTGCCGCTTTGCTGACCACAAAAGCAGCTTCCCTCAACAGTTGGCAAGACCAGAGAATGGGACTGATGGGGCAAATGGGGTTGGAAGTCCAACTGGAGAAGGTGGAAAGAGAGGGCCTGGTTGGGAGACACTCAGGGGACAGAGCGGCCTGTATGGACCTAGCACCAAGCCTTGGCCTGTCCAAGCATCTGGTGGGGCCCATGCCTGGTCAAGGGGCCCACTGACAACAGTCCCCTGGGCTTGCTGTAGTGAAGAGGTAGGCTCACCTGAGAGAGGGCGGTCTGTGGAGCTAAATAGAACTTTCCAAGCAGCAGGAAGGACGGCTGTTGCTTCAGTGTCTTGCTTGCGGGCTTCCTAGAGGCTTCTGCCTGGCCACAGTGTTGTACAAAGGCCCAGTGCCTCAGAACGATGTCAGTGAACATTTGATGATCTCCTTCTACTGGTCAACAATAGAAAGTGTCCTTTCATACTGCGTCACGGTGTGGTACGCTGGTTTGACATCAACTGATAGGAAGTGCCTACAGAGGGTGGTGAATACAGCACAATATATTATGGGCTGTCCCGTGAATCTGCTGGATGAAATAGCGGAAGAACGTTGCCTCAGGAGAGTGAGGAAAATTCTGGCCGGCACTTTCTTGATCTCCTGCCCTCAGGCAGAAAATATAGAAGCATGATTAGTCATACCAACAGGGTAAAGAACAGCTTCTATCCGTAGGCTGTAAGGCTGCTGAATGAAAAGATAACAACAACAACAACAACAACAACAACAACAGTTGTTGTTGTTTAGTCCTTTAGTCGTGTCTGACTCTTCGTGACCCCATGGACCAGAGCACGCCAGGCACTCCTGTCTTCCACTGCCTCCCGCAGTTTGGTCAAACTCATGCTGTTGCTTCGAGAACACTATCCAACCATCTCGTCCTCTGTCGTCCCCTTCTCCTTGTGCCCTCCATCTTTCCCAACATCAGGGTCTTTTCCAGGGAGTCTTCTCTTCTCACAAGGTGGCCAAAGTATTGGAGCCTCAGCTTCACGATCTGTCCTTCCAGTGCACACCCAGGGCTGATTTCCTTCAGAATGGAGAGGTTTGTTCTTCTTGCAGTCCATGGGACTCTCAAGAGTCTCCTCCAGCACCATAATTCAAAAGCATCAATTCTTCGGCGATCAGCCTTCTTTATGGTCCAGCTCTCACTTCCATACATCACTACTGGGAAAACCATAGCTTTTACTATACGGACCTTGGTTGGCAAGGTGATGTCTCTACTTTTTAAGATGCTGTTTAGGTTTGTAATAATAATAATAATAATAATAATAATAATAATAATAATAATAATTTATTTATATCCCACTCTCCCCAGCCGAAGCCGGGCTCTGAGCGGCTAACAACAGTAAAATAATACAACATTCTAAAATCATTTCATTATAAAATCAGTTCAAATCAAATTAATGGCAACCATTGGGCTAGAGTTCTGTGAGGATTGCCAAAGGAGGGGGTCAGGCTGTGCCCTGGCCAAAGGCCTGGTGGAACAGCTCTGTCCTGCAGGTGCTGCAGAAAGATGTCAAGTCCCACAGGGCCCTATTCTCTTGTGACAGAGCATTCCACCAGATCAGGGCCACAGCCGAAAAAGCCCTGGCTCTGGTTGAGGCCAACCTGACCTCCCTGAGGCCCAGGACCTCCAAGATGTTTTTGTTTGAGGACCGTAAGGTCCTCCGTGGGGCATACCAGGAGAGGCGGTCCCGTAGGTACGAGGGTCCTAGGCCATATAGGGCTTTAAAGGTTAAAACCAGACCTTAAACCTGATCCTGTACTCCAGGATAACAACAGGGCAACTGACTTTCAGATTTGGTGGGTGTGCGTCAGTAAATGAGGGGAATTAAATAAACGAGGGGAATTAAGAGAGCTGAGTGGGAGGTGCTTGTGTAATCTCACTGTATACAAGTTGTACAAGTGACAAGAAAGTATTTCAGTTTCAATTCAATATTGTATTGTGTGAGCAGGGCCGGCTCACCTATGTGGCAAGAGAAGGCAACCGCCTCAGGTGGCAAGATCCACAGGGGCAGCAGATCACCATGCAGATCTTTATTCCCCACCCCACCCCATGTTCCTGTGACTAGCAGGACTCCTGCTCCCAGGCCTGGTGAGATGCAGAAACTGAAATGACCAGAGAAAAGGACAATGTGGCAAACATATTCCACGCCCGCCAAGTGGCTTTGGGTGAGGGCGCTGAGGCCATGTATCTGCAACATGGCTCCAGCCACACACAACCCCTCAGCGCATCTCCCTCGATGCCTCGGATTTCAGCAACAGACGCCCGTCTCCCCTCTCTCCCGAGCAGAGCTTTCCCAATATTGGCAGATCCTCAGGAAAAAGAGGAGCCAGGCGACGGCGAGGGGAATCGGCTTAGCACCTCACCCCGTACGAAGGGAGGCGCTTCTCGCGCCCAGCTCGGCGCCTCCATCTGTCCCGTCCTCTCCTCCCCTCTCCTTCCCTGCCAGCCACGATGGCGAGAGAGTCCGCTGGTCGGCTGGCCCTGTCTCTTCCCATCCGCTGAGCACGGAAAGCGCCATTGAGATGCGCCCAGCGCAGCTGTTAGCTGGGCTTTGTCGGGAACCAAACACAGTAACTGTTTAACGATTTAACTGCACTAATGAATATTGGGCCAGTTATTTTCAAGGCCTGTTCAGACTGATTACTTGGAGAGCTGAGTATGTCTACCAATTACCCAGGCAATTAGGCAACTAATTAAACACTTACCCTCAGCTTCATAAACAGGGGAGAGGGAGAGGGAGACAGGGGGAGAGAATGCTGGCTCTGTTTTCGGTGAAATATTAGCTGTCAGGAATTGCTGTTTCCACAGCAAATGGAAAGGATAGACAGACAGACAGGCAGACAGGAAACTTGTTCTGCAAAGTGCATCGCTCCTGATTAAGATTTGGCTGTTTTCAGGCACCGAGGGCAAAGCATCGGCCTTCTGGTAGCTGGAAAGACCTTTTTCTCTGGACAGGCAGTTCCGTTCCAGATGCATCTGAGTTATTTGTCCTCTCTCTTTCTCCAAGAGCCAGCCGATATCATCCCCCTTTGTTTTCCAGCATGCAACAGCCAAAGAATGATAGCGAAGTTCTGTAGCACCAAATGTCACCTTTTGATACAGCACCACTAACTGAAACGAGGAACAGTGCAACTCAGAATTGGCTCAGTCTTTACAAGACTTCAGAAAAAGCTGGCCTGGTCTTTTAAGAATTTGATCCCAGCTCTTCATGTGGGTGCTGATAGGACCGTTCACACATCTATTATTGCACCAGCCCCCTGGGAGTTGTAGTGTGGTTTGGTACCATGTGCACAATCAAAGGTCTCCATCTAGTCCCTCCAGTGTGCTACAGGGCAATCGCCTCTCAGTGAATGATGCTCAACGAGGTTCTGCCAAGAGACCTTTGGCTAATTGTACCTGCTCTGGTTTCTGATCTGACCTGTCCAAGCTGAGCTGCGAAACAATGTAGTATGACTGGAAAAGAAGTAATAAAAATACCGAAGTCCGTATAGTTAAAGCTTTGGTTTTCCCAGTAGTGATGTATGGAAGTGAGAGCTGGACCACAAAGAAGGCTGATCGCCGAAGAATTGATGCTTTTGAATTATGGTGCTGGGGGAGACTCTTGAGAGTCCCATGGACTGCAAGAAGATCAAACCTATCAATTCTGAAGGAAATCAGCCCTGAGTGCTCACTGGAAGCACAGATCGTGAAGCTGAGGCTCCAATACTTTGGCCACCTTGTGAGAAAAGAAGACTCCCTGTTGGGAAACATGGAGGGCAGAAGGAGAAGGGGACGACAGAGGACAAGGTGGTTGGACAGTGTTCTCGAAGCTACCAGCATGAGTTTGACCAAATTGCGGGAGGCAGTGGAAGACAGGAGTGCCTGGCGTTCTCTGGTCCAGGGGGTCACGAAGACTCGGACACGACTAAACAACAACAAGGTGCAGGATATTATTTCAATTATCATTATCTCCCAAGACTGGTTGTCATGATTCACGCATACGCATGCTCCATGATTCCATGTGATTTTCAAACTTGCAAATGTCCAGGCATGGCTATTGTATTTCTTCATGCAGCATGCTATAATGTCCCATTATCCCATTTTTAAAAAGCACAAATGGCAATGGACAAATCAAAGATCAGGAAACCAAGGGTACTTCAAAATATGCAGCTCAAGTGAGACAGCAAATACATAGAGACAAGTGGGACATTCTGGCTGTTTCCACCTGAGAGGTGTTGTCAAAACTGTTGGGGTTAAAAAAAGCAATACCTTGGGGTTCAAAAAGCTAAAATTTGGTTAAAATTCCATAGACTGTAAACTTGCTAGTCTCTTGCACCCAGGGGTGCCAACTTGAATAAAATATGGGGGGGCAGGTAAGCTCTGTCCCACATAATCAGTCACATGCACACCATCATGTCACATGCACATCAACATGGGGGAGCCCTGCCCACTCAAATATTTTATTAAGGGGCATGAAGGACCTTGGCTCCTGGGAGTCGGCTCCTGTGCAATGAGTCTTTTGGCACCTTGAAACAAATTTATGGTGGCAAAAATGTTTGTGGATTCAGGCTCACTTCATCAGATGCATGAAGTGAAATCTTATTTGACAGGTGCATCTAAGGAGGAAATTATAAGATGGGAGTTGAATGGCACTGTATATTAGCCGGGCACACGGGAGCAGATTGGTGATAATTTGGCAAGCAGCCTGGACCAAGCATAGCCAACCTGGTGCTCTCCAGTGGCAGCTGGACTCCAACTCCCATCAGCCCCAGCCAGCATGGCCAACACTCATGGCAGATGGGTACTGTAGTCCAACAATACAGTGGTACCTCGGGTTAAGTACTTAATTCGTTCCGGAGGTCCGTTCTTAACCTGAAACTGTTCTTAGCCTGAAGCACCTCTTTAGCTAATGGGGCCTCCTGCAGCTGCCACACCGCCAGAGCATGATTTCTGTTCTTATCCTGAAGCAAAGTTCTTAACCTGAAGCACTATTTCTGGGTTAGTGGAGTGTGTAACCTGAAGCATATGTAAGCTGAAGCGTATGTAACCCAAGGTACCACTGTATCTGGAGAACATCATGGGACAGCCCTTTAGATATGTGGAAATGGCTATAATATCTCCTCTCCTCTTTTCCAGTCTAAACATAACCATTTCCCATACCCACTTCTCCAGCTGGGTTCTCCATTGCTCAGCCATATTTTTGGAGGTTTTTGACCTGTCCAAACTGGTGTGGTCCTCCTTAGAGAATGCCTCTGACTTCTCCAAAGTGATGGATTCTCTGGCCTAATAAAAACCAGTTGTTCCTTCAAGAGTCCTGCCGGCCTCAATGGCACAAATCTTGTCAAAGTCAACAGCGCTCTTCTTAGTGACTTCTAAGACATCATCTTGCCAACAAAGATCTGTATAGTAAAAGCTATGGTTTTCCCAGTAGTGATGTATGGAAGTGAGAGCTGGACCATAAAGAAGGCTGATCGCCAAAGAATTGATGCTTTTGAATTCTGGTGCTGGAGGAGACTCTTGAGAGTCCCATGGACTGCAAGAAGATCCAACCTCTCCATTCTGAAGGAAATCAGCCCTGAGTGCTCACTGGAAGGACAGATCCTGAAGCTGAGGCTCCAATACTTTTGCCACCTCATGAGAAGAGAAGACTCCCTGGAAAAGACCCTGATGTTGGGAAAGATGGAGGGCACAAGGAGAAGGGGATGACAGAGGACGAGATGGTGGGACAGTGTTCTCGAAGCTACCAGCATGAGTTTGACCAAACTGCGGGAGGCAGTGGAAGACAGGGGTGCCTGGCATGCTCTGGTCCATGGGGTCACGAAGAGTCGGACATGACTAAACGACTAAACAACAACAAGCTATCAACGATCCTGTTACCACCATGCCCTACAAGCAAAATAAGCTGCCCCACTAATTTTTTTTTTGGGGGGGAGGCAGCAACGGGTGGAGGTGTCTGTGTCGATGGATGATGCCAGAGAAGGGAAGCGTTTGTTGTGTCTGTGTGGGAAACGGTAGCAAAGGGGCAGGGTAGAGAGGTCTGTTGGGGGTCCTTGGGTTCATTCCATTAAACGAGCTACCCCAAGTTTCCTCTTTGAATGCCTACTCTGTGTGCGCCACGGCGGAGACAGAAGACTTGTTATGATACCTTCTCCGCACTGAACACTTTACAGTTTTCTCTTTAAATGACCCATTTCTGAGAGCGGAAAGCGCCGGCCAATAAGAGGCCGGGCCCCGCCATCGATATCCGGAATTTACACACCATTCCCGCTGATCCGTGGCAGCTAATGGACACTCCTGCTGCTCCCGAGGACTGGAAATGGTTCCAGGTGATCCCCATCAGCCCCAGCCAGAGAAACAGCTCCAGGTCTCGGGGGCAACGGAAAGGCACGTGAGAATGAACTCAGCGTTTCAGCATTTGATTGATGGAGCAGCTTGATTTATCCAGAGAGGGAAAGCATGTCCGCATGTTGGAAGAGACCCTCCGCATTACAGCGAACGCAACCGCAAAGGCTTCTGGGTCTTCTCCTCACGAAAAGAAAGCAGATGAGGTCGTCAGGCTGTTTCTGGACTGTACCATTTCAAACTGCAGGTGGGGGCTCACATGGCTGCATGAAGCTCCATAAACCGCAACCACAAAATTCCTTGCAGGAACTTCTTGTAACAGGAAGGTTAGAACCCATTTTTGGGGCGTCTAGCTTTCTACGTGGGATATATATATATATATATATATATATATATATATATATATGCATTATAGGTATATATATACTATATATAGGTGCTGTGCTCTTTGTGGTGCTTAGTTAAACTTGGAAGGAGTTCCTCAGGAGACTTAGTTAATCCTACACCATGTGTGAAATTTTTTTGGGATTATTGTGGAACGCTCTGTCACAAGAGACTAGGGACCTGCGGGACTTGACATCTTTATGCAGGGCCTGCAAGACAGAGCTGTTCCACCAGGCCTTTGGCCAAGGCACAGTCTGACCCCCTCTCTCCTTCTGTAATCCACATAGAACTCTAGCCCAATGGTTGCCATTAATTTGATTTTGAATTGACTTTAGAATGAATTGGTTTTAGAATGTATTTCAATTAATTGATCGTGATTTTATGTAAACTGTGTTATTCTTACTGTTGTTAGCCGCTCTGAGCCTCTGAGCTGGGATATTATTATTATTATTATTATTATTATTATTATTATTATTCAGATGGGTCCCCGTTTGAGTCCAAAGTGGTACAGTCCAGAAATCTGCTCTTTGTGAACACAAAGCTACAAATGCTACTCAGATTTGCATTTTGCTAATGTCTCCATGGCTCAATCATAGACTCTTAGACTGGGGAGGGACCCCAAGAGTCATCTAGTCTAACCCCCGGCAATGCAGGAATCTCAGCTAAAGCATCCATGACAGATGGCCATCCAACCTCTGCTTGAAAACCGACAAGGAAGGAGAGTCCACAACCTCTTGAGGGAGTCTGTTCCACTGTTAAGGGCTCTTACTGGCAGAAAATTCTTCCTGATGTTTAGTTAGAACTCCCTTTCTTAACTTGAATCCATTGGATTGAGTCCTACCCTCTGGAGCAGGAGAAAACAAGCTTGTTCCCTCTTCTGTGTGACAGCCCTTGAGATCTTTGAAGGTAATAATAATAATAATTTATTATTTATACCCCGCCCATCTGGCTGGGTTTCCCCAGCCACTCTGGGTGGCTTCCAACTGAATATTAAAAACAATACAGCATCAAACATTAAAAACTTCCCTAAACAGGGCCGCCTTCAGTTGTCTTTTAAAAGTAAAATAGTTGCTTATTTCCTTGACATCTGGTGGGAGGGAGTTCCACAGGGCGGGTGCCACTACCGAGAAGGCCCTCTGCCTAGTTCCCTGTAGCCTCACTTCTTGCAGTGAGGGAACTGCCAGAAGGCCCTCGGCGCTGGACCTCAGTCGCTGGGCTGGACGATGGGGGTGGAGACGCTCCTTCAGGTATACAGGGTATCACCTCACCTCTCAGTCTTCTCTTTTCCCAGACTAAACATACCCAGCTTCTTCAAACATCCCTCTAAACATTTTGCATAATCTGATCCCTTTTCCATCAGAGAAATCTTGGAGGGTATGATGTTTCTCCCCCATGAGAGACCCAGAGGGCAGCAATGTGAGAAGAGGCCTTTTCTGTGGTGGCTCCCAGTTTGTGGAATGCTTTCCCCAGGTAGGCTTGCCTGGCACCTTCATTCCATGTCTTTAGGCGCCAGGCGGAAACCTTAATCTAAAACCAGACCTTTAGCTCAGTAACATTCTATGGTCCTTTGTGGGGGGGGGGGTTATTGCTTTGGGGGGATTTTGTGTGTCGTCATTTTGTATTTTTATGTTATGTGCCACCCTGGGATGAATGTTGGTTTACAAATTTAATTGATAATATTAATAATAATCACTGGAGACCATCCCCATGACATTGCCCCTCATGATGATATAATAATAATAATAATAATTATTATTATTATTATTATTATTATTATTATTATTATTATTTATTTGTACCCTGCCCATCTGGCTGGGTTTCCCCAGCCACTCTGGGCAGCTTTGAACAAAGATTAAAAATACATTAAAATGTCACACATTAAAAACTTCCTTGAACAGGGTTGCCTTCAGATGTCTTCTAAATGTCAGGTAGTTGTTCTTCTCTTTGACATCTGATGGGAGAGCGTTCTACAGGGCAGGGGCCACTACCGAGAAGGCCCTCTGCCTGGTTCCTTGTAACCTCACTTCTCGCAATGAGGGAACCGCCAGAAGGCCCTCGGAGCTGGACCTCAGTGTCTGGGCTGAATGATGGGGGTGGAGACTCTCCTTCAGGTATACTGGGCCGAGGCCATTTAGGGCTTTCAAGGTTAGCACCATCACTTTGAATTGTGCTTGGAAACATACTGGGAGCCAATGTAGGTCTTTCAAGATATCCCCTGGAGCTGACCCTAAGACTCAGGTCCAGGCCCTGAAATTTCCGGGTCCTGACCAGGCAACCCTATTCAGCCAGGGGTTGAGTTAGATGACAATCAAGATCTCTTCAAACTCCATGGGCCAATGCTTAGCTTCTATTTTCTCTCTGCCTCTTTCCGTGGCGGATCGAAGGATCTGCTCGCCTGCTTCATTGTGGAAATGAAAAGCCATCTGGAAGAGCAAAGGTTAAAAAAAAAAAAGCCAGCAAGAGCTCATGTTACTGCTGGACTCAAGGGACAATGTGCCCCCCCCCCCCAAATTCAGGCTAGCTTCTTTCCAGAAGCAACAGCAAACTTTAAACGCTCAAGACTTTAACTTCTCCCTTAAGTGGATTGAGCTACTTTTAACCTCCTTTCTAAGACAGAGCGGGATCTATAATATACAGAGAGAGGCTGACCCCAAAGGGAGGACAGCGTTTTCTCTGCTAAGCAGAGGGAAAACATGCATATGATGGGATGCTGTGGCAGGAGGGAGAGAGCCAGGCAAGGTTCTATCTCAATCACTCCTTCTGTTCCCAGTGCTCAAGGGACTCTGGGTCCCCTAAAGTCCATGATCAGTCAGAGAAGAATGGATGGAGGCAGGAGGCAGTGAAAGCACGACAGGTCTTTATTTTTCTGCTGAACAGAGTCTCCCCCCCCCCCCCCGCTACCTTGTAAGGAGGTGAGGACCAAGAACAAAGTGTGCAGGAACCTTTAAATACTTCTGCAATTGCCCAACCCCTTAGCCAAAGACCTTAAAAAAGCACCATGCATACATTACAATAAGAGGCGGCCTCCATTTCTTCCCCTTCTATTTGCCAGGAGGTGATGGGACCAGTAGCCATGATCTTCGTTTTTTTTTATGTTGAGCTTCAGACCATATTTTGCGCTCTCCTCTTTCACCCTCATTAAAAGGTTCTTTAATTCAACCTCACTTTCTGCCATCAAGGTTGATTATAGGAAGCTCCCAATTCATCTTGAATTTCACTTTGCGGCGCAATTCCACGTCACTCAGCTATGGAACAGACTTTCTCGTGGTGGGAGGAGCTTGGATCTCAACCCTTGAAACTTGACGAAACTCACCTTTGAACAGCCCCATCTGTAATGACCCAAGAATGTTGGCCTGGGAGCTTCTGACTCCTTCTTACCTGCTCCCGATCGCTCCATTTCCCCCCTTGATGCCAAAGGTTTTGTGCCAGCGTTTTCGAAGTGAGGCATGGCAGGAGTTCTTGGCAAGGAGGGAAATCATTTGCCCTCTCCCCCCCCCCCCACTCGGGAGTCTGGAAAGATCCAATCATTTAAATTAAATGTAAGCATTCAGGAAGACAAAAGGGTCTCTGTCTCCAACAGGGCAACCGGGCGACATGGCTGATATTTATGCCGGTGCAGGTAGTTTATGAAAACAGAGGTATTCCGCGAGAGGCCCAAGAATTCTCAGCTTAACCAGGAGCCCCAACTGGAAAGATTCAGTCGCTAATTAAATCTAAGTTGGACGCTGTTCCACAGAGGGCAGATTGTAACTATAAGAGGATGTTAATGTGGATTTTAAATATTTATTATAACTGAGGTAGGTTACAAAAACAGACATTCTTCCTTTCAACACTCTATAATGGCAGATTTAGAGGTCTGTCTTTGGCCATGAGTGATATTCCTGCAGCTGTCAGGGGCTGGAGGGCAATTCATCACCCTCCCAGCAAGCAATCTGGCTGGACAGTGAAAGATTAGAGAGTTGATTTATGGAAGTCGAGGAGAGAGGAGGGGGGAATGTTGTTCTATCTGGTGTCTGGGTGCTGATTTTCACACACCTGTTCTTGGCTGGGCTGGACCTGGTAAGTGATTTTGATCCGCCAGGGGGGGTCTCTCTCTCTTTCTCTCCCCCTCCCCTTTTCTCTCTCAGTTCTGAAGAGCTGAAGTGTGAAGGTATCTTCCAGGCATGGCCAAAGTCCATTTCAGGGGCCTAATCCGGTCCCCCGGGTGGTTTAATCTGGCCCCTGTGGCAGTTTATTCCCTGGGGGGAAATCCTAAAAAAAGCTCAACATCTTTGATCCTTAAATAAGGTCAACAACTTTGGTTGGCCCTCATGGCCTTTCAGTTCATCAAATCTGGACCTCATTGAAAAATGTTTGGACACCACTGCATTAAAGGAAATACATAGTGTAGCAGGAACCCCCCCACCCCAATCATTCTGTTTGTATAAACTTCACACTCACACACTACATACGCCACATTTCTGTTATAAATTCATAGAAAATCAACCATACATTGGATTTGCACTGTTCCATTTTTATTTTACTCCCTATGACAAGAACTAACAAAGGGGGGTGACTTAGTCAGCCATAATCCCTTCACTGTCTCAGCACATCCACTGGAGCCCTGCCCATGCCAACCCTGATGATCCCAGACAGAAGACAATCAAGATCACAAAGAACCTGCATATGGGAGTGGATTCAAACGAAGGACACTGATCAGATCTTCCCTCAGGGGGCAGGAAACTGCAAAATCCCCTTTGTCTCCTAGAAATTCCTGGAAGGGGAGGGGGGAAGGAGGAACCAGCCAGGTGACAAGACACTCAAGTTACCACCAACTCCTCCCTCAGCCCCTCCTTTCTGTAATGTATGCCTCCCACAACCCCTCCTTTCTGTAATGTATGCCTCCCTCAGCACCTCCTTTCTGTAATGTATGCCTCCCTCAACCCCTCCTTTCTGGGGGTGGGCTAGACCTAGAGGAGGGGAATTTCAAAAGTTTTTATAAGACCTTGCACACTATTCTTCTGGGTCTTTCCTCTCTCCTGCACGTGAGGGGAATACCCTGTTGCAACAGTTCAATAAAGACCAAGCCTACAGGCTGCTGTTTTGCTCCAAGTTATCCTGGTTGGTGTCTTTGTTTTGTCCAAGGGAGCCCTCGGATTTTTCCTGTAACAATAGTACTGGTGGAACTCCCTCCCACATGGGTAAAATCCTAAAAAAAGGTAAACAACTTTAACAAACCTGTCTCTGCATTCTCAAAAGCTGTGTCATTTGAGTTTGTGTGTGTGTAAGTGGTGTCCAAACTTTTTTCAAAAAGGGCCAGATTTGATGAAGTGAAGGGCCATGAGGGATGACCAAAGGGCCAACCAAACAGCAACAACCATGCTACCTTTTGCTGTATTGTTACAGTCGAACCTCTACTTACCACCGCCTCTTCTTACGATCATTCTAAGTCGCGATCACAGCAAACCCGGAAGTAACCGGCAGGTTTGCCACAATTCATGCATGCGCAGGAGCGGGCAATCGCCGCCCGCACCTGCGCACAACTGCACCTCTCCCAGCAACCTGTTTCAACCTCCAGACAGACCTCCAGAACAGACTATGGTCGCAAATAGAGGTTCCACTGTAGTATTATTATTAGTAGTATTAGTATTAGTATTATATTTTGGCAAAGTAATAATCATACATAAATAAGAATAAAAATGTGCTCCCCGCCACCGAGACCATTCCATTGTAACTATTCAGCCTCCCCAAACTTCAACACCTCTTGCAATGGTTTGACCCCTTTCCATTTTAACAGTACAAATTCTACAAACACGCTCTGTATGTCCTCAGAATCATTTCTCCTGTATATTTCCTGTCTTACCTTAATGGCACATGTTAATTTATCATTAATAGCCTTTTATACCGTTCTTCCATTTCATATTCTGCTTGCCCCTTCCACTTCCTAGCTATCATAATTCGTGCAGCTGTCAATAAATTTGTGAGCGAGTCCTTCATAGCCCGCGAACCTTCCACCCCATCATAAATTGATAATAAAGCTACCTCTGGACTTTCGGTCAGCTTTAACCCAGTGATTTCTGTTATCTCCTTAAACACCCTTTTCCAGAAAAAAAATTGTATATATTTACACCCCCACCACATGTGAACATAATTCCCGGTTTCCTGGCATACCCTCCAACATAACACCAAATATTCCTTGTTTATTTGATTTAATCTGACTGGTGTTAAATACCACCTCCAAACTAATTTGTAATATTTTTCTTTTATTCTTATTGCTGTATTTTAATGTCCCAGATGCTTCAACCTTTCCCCTTAGCTTCAAGAACTCCAAAGTGGCCTCAAAATGCCACTGGTTTTGTCACGAGTTTCCCGATGCCAGCTACTTGAGAGTTAATGCTCTTCATCTTAACAGGTGCCCCTCTGTGGAAGGGAGTCGTAGCAGGTCCCCCCCCCCACTGACCTAATCTAGTCGTGACCACGGCATCCTTTGCCAGGGAAATCCATTTTCAAAAGTTGTGGGGCCTCCCACATCACCCCCATTCATTATTATCCATTTCTTCCTCCCTCCCCACACACCCGCACAACATTCACCTTCTTCTTCCCACCTTCATTTTGAAGAAGCCTGTTTGTTTGTTTGTCCCGTTGCTCTGTCCCAGCTCCTGCCAACCTAGCAGTTTGAAAGCACACCAGTACAAGTAGATAAATAGGTACCACTGCAGCGGGAAGGTGAACAGTGTTTCCGTCACAGTGTCCTGTTGTGCTGACTCCCTCGGCCTGAAATCGGAGATGAGCGCTGTAACCCCATTGTCGCCTTTGACTGGACTTAACTGTCCAGGGGTCAAAACTCTTAATCCATTTTTGCTACTGATACATGTTTTGGAACTGAATTTATAATTCATGGACCAGCTTCTAGGCCAGGGGTCAGCAACCTTTTTCAGCCGTGGGCCAGTCCACCGTCCCTCAGACTATGTGGTGGGCTGAGCTATATTTGGGGGTGGGGAATGAACAAATTCCTATGCCCCACAAATAACCCAGAGATGCATTTAAATACAGTGGTACCTCTGGATGCGAACGGGATCTGTTCCGGAGCCCTGTTCGCATCCAGAAGCGAACACAACCCGCGTCCCCATGTCTGCGTGTGCCGGGTCGCGATTTGCCGCTTCTGCGCATGCATGTGATGTCATTTTGACTGTCTGCACATGCGCGAGCCGCAAAACCCGGAAGTAACACACTCCGTTACTTCCGTGGTCACCGCAGCACACATCCCGAAAATACTTATCCCGAAGCTACTTTAACCCAAGGTATGACTGTAAAAAAGGACACATTCTACTCATGTAAAAACACGCTGATTCTCGGACCGTCCACAGGCCAGATTGAGAAGGCGATTGGGCCGCATCCGGCCCCCAGGTCTTAGGTTGCCTACCCCTGTTATAGGGAAACCTATAAGTTTGCGGGAGAGGGGTGTTAACGGGAACCAGGCGAAAGTGTGGGTTTGGATCGTTGCCGGAGTTTGCCTGGGTTCCTCTTTGCGATGGTCTATCCAGAGAGGCTTCCCGCATGGAGTCGGCTCGTGGGAACTGTTTGGGCTACATCGTAAACCACACCTGAAAGTTGTTTTTCTCACTCTGAGTGTTTAGCTAAGAGTCTGCCTGCTGTTCCAATCCCCCACTGAGCTCGGATGGGACGAAGGGAGTAATCAGGTCTCTTAGCACGTTCTCCTAGGAGGTCGGTCTTCCTCGTTCCAGGAACCCTTGTGTAATCCAGAGCCAGGGGGGGCATTGATTCCAAACCGATCACTAATACTTACGGGGGGCCCTCATTCAAATACCCCAAACCTTGAATCAATCGTCTCCCCTCCCTTTACCCTCCTACTTAGTGAGCCAAAGACTTCATTTCTTGTTGAGGAAACCAAACAAGGCTCCTCTTTTCTCTGGATGCAGGTTGTGACAAAGGATGGGAGGTCAAATCCATCCTATGCATTTAAAATATATTCAACACATGCTTAAAGTACATGATTTCCTCATCCCACCCCGAGAAGAATCCTGGGAGCTGTAGTTTTCCTCCTCGCAAAGCTCCCATTTGTCTCAAACTACAGTTCCCAGGATTCTTCAAATGTGCTTCACATCTGCTTAAAATGTATACGGTGGATCTGCCATAAATTTACAAAATTCTCTGTAAACCACATGCCCCAAGGAATGCTGGTCCAGAGGTCTGTGTCTGAAGGGGTGATGGTGTTTCCAGTGGCGTAGCGTGGGGGGTGCAGGGGGGGCCGGCCGCACCGGGCGCAACATCTGGGGGTTAGGGTTAGGGGGCGCAAATTCACAGGTTAGGGGGCACAAATTACTTGCCTTGCCCCGGGTGCTGACAACCCACACTATGCCACTGGGTGTTTCTAAGCCTTGAATCCCCAATTTGGGAGAAAGGTGAGATAGAAATAGTCATACCTCTGATTGGAGTTGCTTCATGTTGAGCATTTTCGGGTTGCGCTCCGTGGTGACCTAGAAGTAAAGGAACGCGTTACTTCCGGGTTTCACCGCTCATGCATGCGCAGACAGTCAAAATGACGTCACCTGCATGCGCAGAAGCGGCGAATTGCAACCCATGTACATGCAGATGCGCAGACACGGGTTGCGTTCGCTTCAGGATGCGAACGGGGATCCAGAACGGATCCTGTTCGTATCCAGAGGTACCACTGTACATTTAATAATAATCAGGGCTCCCCCCCCCCAGCCAGAGTTCCCAGGAGCTCAGCTCCAGCACCTCTCAGTGAGCACCATTGCCGTTCTAAGAAAATGAGGGAGAAGTACAAGATGAGCTCCAGCACCTCTTTTTCTAGAAAAAAAACCAGCATGTATAATAATAGTAATAATAGCAATAAATAACTGCATTTCAGCACGCAAATCCAGATGGCTAGATATGGATTTAGCCTTTCAACGGAAGGATCCACGCACTAAAGTTGCCCGGTCAGCGCATTAACCACGCAGCGAATGCAGCTAGAGTCTCCCTACCAAATTATATATTTGCAATTAGCGAACAAATAAGTCTTCAGACAAAAGCTGGAGAGATGGGGGAAATTTTGAGTAAAGACGAACGCTTCTAATTGTCTTTCTGTAGCTCCTCTGTTCAGTGATCCATTGAGTCATGATAAAAGCATTAAATATGGTGATTATGTTCAGTGTTTCTAATGAAGGCAGGCTGCCGGAATGACTTGTCTCGTCTTGAAGAGCAGGTAGAATTGTCTGCCTGCCAAACACGCCCCCCCCCCCCAAGTTCAATCCTATGTCAGGTCCAATAGGATGGGATCTTAGTCATGAATTGGAGCAAGATCTACTACATGGGTAGGCAACCTAAGGCCTGGGGGCCGGATCCAGCCCAATCGCCTTCTCAATCTGGGCTGCGCATGGTCTGGGAATCAGCATGCGTTTACATGAGTAGAATGTGTGCTTTTATTTCAAATGCATCTCTAGGTTATTTGTGGGGCATAGGAATTCGTTCACCCCCCCAAAAAAATATAGTCTGCCCTCCCCCAAGGTCTGAGTGGACTGGCCCCCTGCTGAAAAAGTTTGCTAACTCCTGCATAAAACCATGCAGTAAAAAACCCCCCACCAAAACTTGGAAACAAGAATCAATTAGCCATTGTGTAAGGAAGATTCTCAACTGCCTGCCTAGGCCTGGCAGAATAGAAAAGTTTTCAGCAGGTGTTGAAAAGAAAGAACTTTTGAAAATCAGGTTTCTGGTCCCCACCCCCTTGAGCTGCTTATAATATGAAGGCAAAAGGCAGAGACAGGGGCCCTGAAGTCCCTGCCTGGCTCTTCATTATGACCCCGGTCATCTTGTGCCCCCCTCCCTTTCCCACGCCTGGACATCACATGGTGTGGCTAAATTTCACGAGTTTCTTCCATGCTCTGAGCCTTCCGAAGCTGCCTCCCTCAAAGGAATGGGCTGGGCTTCGCGCACAAGAAAACACACACTTCCTTGTCAACATTGTAAAACAACTGACAAAACACAGGCTGTCAACGCATTATGTGGAGCAGGCATCAAAGGGAACAGGGAGAGCGATTCGGCAAGGCAGGAGTCTCTGCCACACAAAGGAAGCCTCAGCCTTGGCGGCATCCAGTCCACTGCCGGATTTATGTTTAAGCTAACAAGCTATAGCTTAGGGCCCTGCTCTCTTGGGGGCCCCCCCCAAAAAAAAATATAGGGGGGGGGGAAACCCCATATGTACATTTCCAAAATATAAGATAAAAACCTAATAAAATAAAACCTACATACAGCAACAGTGTTTTGTGTTGTGTAGGCTCCTATGATGTAAGTCATGGGCCCCGCCTGCTAGCCTGCTCCCTAAAATATCACTGGTTTGCTCCTTTCTATATAAAGGCTGCCTACATTCTGCATGTGCAAATGGCTTCAGACACCTATTAGGTCCATAAATTCCCATATAGCATATATTCAACACAAAAAACAGAGACAATTTGTGGTTGACAAAGGACAGCTGGGCATAGAAAGGGCCCCATTACCTTCAGTAGCTTAGGGCCTCATCAAGCCGAAATCTGACCCTGCATGCGTACGAGTGGATGATGCAGGAATTAAAACGAATGCTGAGTCAAAAGTTTCCAGGAGAGAAACTTTGGCTTGGCTATCTGTGTGAACAGAGAGCTGAAACCCGTTGATAAATTTTGAGGCTTTTTGGCATGTGTATGTATAGGGGCTCCAGTAGTGGGTGGCGTGTTCTGACCCCTGCCTTGAAAAATTGACCCGGCACCTAAGCACCCCAACCGTGAATGTGGAAGCATAAGGGGGTGGGGTTTCAGGGGAGTCATAATTAACTCCTTCTGCCCTGAAATGGACTATAGCATGGGTTGCAAAGGGAGCACCGTGGAAGAGGCACCTTGTTGGCCACTGTGAGAACAGGATAATGAACCAGAAGAGTCACTGGCCTGATCCAGTAGTCCCTTCTTATGTTCTTAATTAGGGGAATAGGGACAAATGGCAGGCAAGGCAGCTGATATTCTGCACTTAAAAAAAACCAAAACAAACAAAACAAATACAAACTCCATATCCAGGTAGAATCCAGCAATCCAGAAGGCACATTTGGGAGACGAATTTCAAATGCCTGCAAATGTTCATTTCCGCTCTGTATGGAACCGCCATTGTCAAAGCACTGAAGTGTAGACTCATATTATTCACCCCCAACCTGTAAATAGATTTTGCAGGTTTAGATTTTTTAGACCTGTCCATCTACTGGAAGGATAAATCAGAGAAATTCAATGCAATTTGCCTGCAATGTTCCTAGAACGTTCTCTGTCTAATTAAATGCTGGAATCTCACCCAATCTCTTCTTTCACTTTCCTCTCTTTCTTTTCGTTATTTCTCATTGAAATGCTTTTATACTGCCTCCAAATCAGGCTTGAGGTAGCCTCCTTTTCCCCCTCTCTCCCCCAAATAAACTTATATAACAATAAGTCCATATGCAGTCAAACCTCTTCTTACATCCGCCTCCGCTTGAATCCATTTTGCCCAACGTCCGAGGCAAACAAGGAAATAACCGGTGAGTTTGCTGTCGGTCGCGCATGCGCAGGAGAGGCGATCACCGTTCGCACATGCGCAGAAGCGCCTGCACACAATGGTGCCTCTCCCAGAGACCCGCTTTGAACTCCAGACGGATCTCCAGAACGGATTATGGTCACAGGTAGAGGTTCCACTATATAGAATAAATGCACCTGAAATTGGGCACTAGCAAGTTAAATCGCAAACTGGAATTGCACCGCAGGAAAGGCCTGCATACACAAATCTGTTTTCAGAAGGAGCTGAAAGGTCCTCAAGGATTGTGCCTGCCTGCGTGTGGAGCAGCGGCATAGTGTGGGTTGTCAGCACCCGGGGCAAGGCAAGTAATTTGCGCCCCTAACCCCTAACCTGCCGCCGCTGCCAGCTTCTTCTTGCTGCTGCCTGGGCTGGGGTATTTATGGTAAGGTAGCCACGGCGGCAGCGGCGGGTCCGTGTCAGGTGATCTGAGGCGAGTTGCTGCTGCCGCTGCCTCCCAAACGACGCCGCTTGCCCGGAGGAGGAGGGCAGAGAGGCGAGGAAAATGCAACGTGGCCCAGCAGCTGCGGCAGCGGCGGCAGCGGCGGGGCTGTGAGGAGGGGCTGCCTGGTGCGCCCTCTGCAGCCCTGACGTGTGGGGACCGCAGCGAGCGCTGAGAGCCGCTGCCTGCCGGACGCCTTCAGCCCGGACGCGCGCACAGCTCGTCGGTTCCGCGAGACATGGGGCTCTGCTACAGCCTGCGCCCGAGGCTCTTCGGCGACTCCGGAGGCGGCGAGTGCGCCCCCCAGATGTTGCACCTGGTGCGCCCGGCCCCTCCCTGCACCCCCCATGCTACACCACTGGTGCGGAGAAAAGATGCTTCCACAAAAGGGGAGCCACCACGAGGAAGGCATTGCCAGAGGAAGGCAATGATTTATTAGGGCGGAAGGGATGAAGGCCAAAGCCCTTAGGTCAAAGTCAAAACCTGTATTTGATTGGAAGCCCGTGTAATTCTAAGTAGCCCCCCTGCCACATTTGGCACCAGCTACAGCTTCTGGAGGACGCAGGTGGCCCTGTGGGTTAAACCACAGAGCCTAGGACTTGCTGATCAGAAGGTCGGTGGTTCGAATCCCCACGACAGGGTGAGCTCCTGTTGCCCGGTCCCTGCTCCTGCCAACCTAGCAGTTCGAAAGCACAAAGTGCAAGTAGATAAATAGGTACCGCTCCAGCAGGGAGGTAAACGGTGTTTCCATGCGCTGCTCTGGTTCGCCAGAAGCGGCTTAGTCATGCTGGCCACATACACCGGCTCCCTCGGCCAATAAAGCGAGATGAGCGAGATGAGCGCTGCAACCCCAGAGTCGGCCACGACTGGACCTAATGGTCAGGGGTCCCTTTACCTTTACAGCTTCTGGAACAGCCTCAAGGGCAGCCCCACGTAGAGGACATTACAGCAGTCCAGCCTTGAGGTTACCAGTTGACGAGCCACACCCTTCTTTCCCCTCGATTACCAGAGAATGTACTTCTGATGAGCTTGTGGAGTTTCCTCCCAAATTTGCCATATAGTATATAAAGCCCTTAACAGCTTGGGACCAGTTTGCTTGCAGGGTTGCTTAGTTCCATATATACCCACTCAACCACTTCCACCTGCAGAAATGGCCCTTTGGAACTCCCTGCCACTGGACACCTGCTTATAACATTTTTGCAGACCTGAAGAAGTTAGACATGTTTTAATCCAGTGCTTTTTCTGGGGGGGGGACGCAGGGGTACACATACCTCTAAACATTTTGTGAATCTAAGTCTGGCCTTACTGAGGGGCAATATG
Source organism: Podarcis gaigeae (assembly GCF_964106915.1). Classification (NCBI taxonomy): domain Eukaryota; kingdom Metazoa; phylum Chordata; class Lepidosauria; order Squamata; family Lacertidae; genus Podarcis; species Podarcis gaigeae. Next base: position 49,008,513 of record NC_139690.1, on the reverse strand, counting down.
AGTAGGAAAATGAGAGTACCCCTAAACATTATTTTTTAAAAAGAAAAAAGCACTGTTTTAATCTGTTTTTCGCTTGCTGTTGATTGTAATGAGCTGTGTATGTCTTTAAAATATCTGTCGTTTGTTAATAATTCTCATGTCCATGGTGTATTATAAAAAGATACTTTGTACTGGGTATGAACTTTTGTATCACAAATATATATATATATATATATATATATATATATATATTTCTGTGTTTGGTTTCGCTTTAAACCACGTCAAGGTTTTATGACTGTCAAGGGCTGTATACATTTGTTAAACAAAATAATCAGGTTGCATTCAGGCCACACGTAAGTCAGAGGTTTTTACACACATATGTATGTACCATGTTCCATCCTCTGTACAGGCTAACAAGGTCCATGTTCCTATTTGGGGGCACATTCCAATAACCCGGCCCCCTGGGCCTTAGTTTGCCTACCCACGGTTTTATGTTTTAGTGCTGGGAACTGCTTTGATGTATTTTTATGGCATGGCAGAATATATAGATATGTTTTATAAACGGATAAATAGAACACCATGATTATAAGGTTTTCTATCGAGTCTGTGGTATAGATGAATTTGTTCCATTAATAAAGGAGTGATAGCTTTTCTGTTACATTAAGGGACAATGCATTAATGAATTAATGATAACAATCCTATATCATAATATAAATATAATAAAGGTAAAGGTACCCCTGCCCGTACGGGCCAGTCTTGACAGACTCTAGGGTTGTGCGCTCATCTCACTCTAGAGGCCGGGAGCCAGCGCTGTCCGCAGACACTTCCAGGTCACGTGGGCAGCGTGACAAAGCTGCTCAGGCGAACCGGCACCAGAGCAGCACACGGAAACACCATTTACCTTCCCGCTATAAAGCGGTACCTATTTATCTACTTGCACTTAAGGGTGCTTTTGAACTGCTAGGTTGGCAGGAGCTGGAACCGAACGACGGGAGCTCACCCCGCCGCGGGGATTCGAACCGCCGACCATGCGATCGGCAAGTCCTAGGCGCTGAGGTTTTACCCACAGCGCCACCCGCGTCCCTTATATAAATATAATAGCACACTATAATCAATCAATCAATCAATCAATCAATCAATCAATAAGAAAAGACGGGACATGCTGTCCAGTGTGTTTTCTCTCTGCCAAAAAGGGAGAGGCCAGCTTCATACCATACACGTTAAGGAGTTGTGGCTTAGCCCAGGGAATTCTGGGAGTTGTAGTTTATTAAAGGGACGGAGAGGCATTAGGTTACTCCCTGTCTCCCTCACAGAGCTGCCATTCCCAAAGGTCCCTGGGATTGATGGTTAAGCCAGTCTGGGAAATGTAGTTCTGAAAGGGGAATAGGGGCCTCCTAACAACTTTCAACGCCCTTAATGAACTACAGCTCCCAAGATTCTTTGCGGGGAGCCGCAGCTGCTTAAAGTGGTATCACTTTAAATTATGGTGTGGGTGGCATCTCGGGTGAAAACAGATGAGAAGGTTAACTGATAGGACCAACTCCAGGTCTGATGGGGTCCTGGGTTCAAGTTTCACTTTGGGAATTCCCCTTCTTATGTTTGTCCCAGTGGACTTATCTGGAGATAGGGATGTGCAGAGAACTTTAACTCAGTTTGCCAAATTTATCATCTTCGCACTTTCTGAGAACCGAAATGCAGCCGTCCTTTGAAATTTGCACTCACCCGAATTTTGCAATTCAGTTCTCCAAAACAGTGTTTACAAAGACGTATTTATCGAGAGAAAATGTGCCTACAAATGAATGTGTTTGTGCAAGTAGCATACAAAATGCATGGTATTTGGAGAAATGGCTTGCCAAAAGGTGTACTTTGGTCAAAACTATGCTTCGTGGGGGAATGTCACGCTAAAATGGGACCGAGCAACGGAAGCTCACCCCGTCGCGGGGATTCAAACAGCCTACCTTCCGATCAGCAAGCCTTAGGCTCTGTGGTTTAACCCACAGCACCACCCGCATCCCCTTTGGAGATAAAAGTGGAGTATAAATGCAATTTTTAAAAATGAGGTTCTGGACAGCGGCAGCTAATGAGGTTCTGTTTTGTTGCAGAAGAGTGTATGAGCCTGGAGCAGTCTATCTGAGCAGCGGGAACTTGAGGTTTCAGCAGCGGTGCCTTTTAAAGCAAGGATTGCCAAATCAAGAGTCCGCCCAGGATGCAGGAACAATCACGGACGGCATTGCCAATTGAGTTCCCTTTGCTTGTAGCATTTCATCTTCAGCTTTGGGAAGCTGCCAGCCAGCCCCGCATTCCGGGCAGCTCATCAATCTCCCTCTTTTATACCAAAAACTCTTGCAGTGATCAGCTTCCCCGCGGGCTCCCGAGACAGTGGACAAATTGCCAGATTATTTGTGAATTTTAGTCACCCGACGGGAACTCCGCACTTAGCCTGCAAATGCGAGATCGTTGACTTCCCAGAACTTCAGAAAAAGCAAACAAGAATAGAAGGGGGGGACCAGGGAGCCCTTAACAAGTCAGGTGAATTAAACAGCCGACTCTCTCTGCTAACAGGCAAAGTTGTCAAGGAAGAGATAGATGTCCGCAATCAAAGGAAGCGCTAGAGCTGGCTCTGCAGGATCCCGGATCCCTGTTTCACTGATTTGCGGGAAGAAAACCGAGATTGTTTTGAGAGTCTTAAAAGTGTTGAGCACTCACAGATTTTCCCATCGTTTCCTCCCCCCCTTCTCCTTAATCATAAATATATTTATTTGTTTTCCATACCGTGACTGCATTACAAAAGGAACATTGATTGAAGAGTAAATATAAACGACTCCCCTCCCATCATGAGCAGTATTTCAGGATTCAGATTGCATTAAGCACAATAGTTTCTACAAGAAGGACTAGGAATCTTCTCTTTAACATAATCGTCAATTTCGAACTATAATACTTTTTTTCTCTATAGCATTTGTTGCTTCCAACCAACAGTGACTCCATTAATTGGATTCATCTTTCATTTTTCTTTTCGTCTAACCTTTCTTCAATTGATCCCATTTTCCTTAAACAGACCAAACCATTTTATATATACTTGGAAATGATCTTCCAGATTCCTGGCTATTGATAAATCCAATAACATCTTTGTAATGTATTCCCTCTGTTGATAAATCAGAAAACTCTTTGGAGGTGACATATGGATTGTGCAAAGATCTACCTTCCAATGGTTACACTATCCAGGGGGCAGCCCCTGTCTTCCAGTCCTTCAGAGATCCCTGGATTCCGAGTAAGCCAGTTAAACTCAGTTCTGGCAAAATCAATGGGAGTTAAGTCATGGATAATTTGCTACGCTGATTTTAATGGAACCACCAACTTGACCTTGTTCCTGTTTTTGTGTTTTGGAAATGACTTATTAAAATGCTGTTGGTATGAGTTGCTAAAGTTGCCCGGTCAGTGTTCAGTTCCCTTTCCACGGTCTCTAGAAGTTAGATCTGCCTGGTCAATCGTGTTACTGGTGCAAAGGCATGTAAAATATCTGTGCACTATGTCTGCCATCATGCACCCACTGCAGTTGCTGAGGTGTCTTTTGAAATACTATCACCATATTTACCGTATTTTTCTGTGTATAAGACGAGGTTATTTTATTAAAAAATTATGCTGAAAATTGGGGGTTGTCTTATATATGGATAGTTGGGAGGTGGGACAGGCGATTGTTGTCTGCCATGAGCAGGAGATTGTCAGAGGTATGTTTTTTGGTGATTGGTGGGTGTGTAAATGTCTGCTGGCTATTGGCTGCTGCAGCAATTGGGAGACCGACCAGCGCTTTCTTTCAGTGAGTGTGCAGATGATTGGTGGCTTCGTTGATGTGCGTGCGATTGGCTTCAGCCAATCAGAAGCCACGCTTTGGTTTCTGAATGTTTTGGAAGTCGAACAGACTTCCAGAACAGATTCCGTTCAACTTCCAAGGTACGACTGTACAAAGAAACAGCCATATATAAGATATATAGTAACAGAAATTTTCACTGGGGTGTCTTCCCGCTAAACCTTGCCAAATGCAACAGCAATATTTGGAAAATGTAATTAAAAAATTATATACAGAGGGGGAAAATATTTAATTTAATTATATATACAGAGTAAAGACATACTGAAAGAAGGAACAGCCATTTTTGAAGCACATCTGACCTTCAATTTCTGAGCCCCCTTTTCTTTTTTTTTATATATGTTTTTATTAGTTTTTAACATATTAATTATCATTCACACAACAACTCATCTTATACAATAATTTTTGGACTTCCGTCAACATCTCTGATGATTTTCCGTTCTTATCACTTACTATGCATTTCTTAATTTCATATTACCTTACATTATTTTGTAACTAATACTTCTCCTCATTCTCTTTCTTGCAATATTTCAAATGATTCACCTTACAAAACTTCTTGCAAACCTAGTAACGTAATCTGTTCATCACAATTACTTTTCAAATAGTCCGTAAATTTACTCCAGTCTTCTGAGAATCTCTGGTCAGACAAGTTTGGTGTTTCATATTCAAGGCTTGAACTGGTCTGGCCCAAGTTAGTTTTGAATCCAAAATGAGTGACCTTGCTGTTGACTGTGCCGCAAACCTGTATAAGTCTCCAGATCCTGGCAAGGCTCATTCTTTCCCCATATTGGGTTTCCCTTCTCCCCACCCCCCGCACCCGTGAGTCGCTCCCTCTGGGATAGGCTTAGTTCCTCCTTTCAGATCAGTGTGTCTATGAGCTGAGGAAGGGGGCGATGAACAGGACACAGCGAAAGGAGAAAGGGGGGGGGGAGAGAAGATTATCCCAGCTCTCTGCACCTGGTTGTCTTCAACCAGAACAGCCACAACATCAGTAAAAAGTCTGCCGACTGGCAAGAAATCAATTTGTTCTAGAGGTAGAAGATTTAAAAGTCTGGTGGAGTCCAGTGGCTGGTGGGAACGAGCAGCCTTTGTTTACCTTTTCACTTTCCCACCATTGAGGTGGGCTTTCAGCAGCGTGAGTCCATCGGAGGAGATCTTCAGCTGTATTTACAAACAGAAGCCGGTGGCTGGCTGGCGTCCACCTTTCGCAGAAGCCAAGCAAAGGCTGCTTTCCCTCTTCCCAGCATCAAGGATGGGAAAACAGCTGATCTGGCTTGCGCTCGGAGCAGAACAACTCAGGAGAGGAAGGCCCAAAGGCTCCATCTATTCCTTCGGCTATTCGCTTTGGCAGGGGGTTGCTCAATAGGCAAGTTGCGACGATTTAGGGGCGCAAGAATAATATTTGCAAAATATTGGAAGGCACAATTCAGGCTTGAGGAAACAGCAGCTTAGAGGGAGCTGCATGAGCTGGTAAAAGGATCAGAATCAGATCTCTCTCTCTCTCTCTCTCTCTCTCTGTGTGTGTGTGTGTGTGTGTGTGTGTGATTTATTCCTATTTTTGTATTTATATCTCACCTTTCTCCCAAGCTTACATTTCAAAAACATCATTATAAACTGCAAAATACAGTGGTACATCGGGTTAAGAACTTAATTTGTTCTGGAGGTCCGTTCTTAACCTGAAACTGTTCTTAACCTGAAGCTAATGGGGTTTCCTGCTGCCACCGCGCCGCCACCACAAGATTTCTGTTCTCATCCTGAAGCAATGTTCTTAACCCGAGGTACTATTTCTGGGTTAGCAGAGTCTGTAATCTGAAGCGTCGGTAACCTGAAGCGCCTGTAACCCGAGGTACCACTGTAATAAAATTAAACCAGTGAAAAACAATAATGAAAAAGGCAACAGAATGCATTTAAAACCAGCAATTAAAACCCAGTTTGCCGTGAAATAAGTCTGCAGGTCAGCATCATCTGCTAACACCAACAACCGGGAAACACTGGCCTTTGAGCGCTCCAGTTGGAGAACAGCCTTTACCAAAGGTGTCATGGGCTTTGAAGACACTCGAACTCAGGACGCAAGGGAGAAACGTGCTAAGAGGAAGGCATGCTTGGCACAACCACACCGTGATCAACTCCCACCCGGAAACCAATGTCCCCACTGTGGAAGGACGTGTGGATCCAGAATTGGCCTCCACAGTCACTTGTGGATTCACTGTTAAGACCGTGTTCATGGAAGACAATCTTACTCGGTTATGAGTGATCCTCACAACATGATCCTCACAACATGATCCTCACAACATGACCAGTCCAACGAAGTTGATGTTGAAGAATCATTGCTTCAACACTGGTGATCTTTGCTTCTTCCAGTACACTGGCATTAGTTTGCCTGTCTTCCCAAGTGATGCGTAAAAAAATTTAGAAGAAGAAGAAGAAGAAGAAGAAGAAGAAGAAGAAGAAGAAGAAGAAGAAGAAGAAGAAGAAGAGGAGGAGGAGGAGGAGGAGGAGGAATTTGGATTTGATATCCCGCTTTATCATTACCCGAAGGAGTCTCAAAGCAGCTAACAATCTCCTTTCCCTTCCTCCCCCACAACAAACACTCTGTGAGGTGAGTGAGGCTGAGAGACTTCAGAAAAGTGTGACTAGCCCAAGGTCACCCAGCAGCTACATGTGGAGGAGCGGAGACGCGAACCCGGTTCACCAGATTACGAGTCTATCGCTCTTAACCACTACACCACACTAACTCTCTGGAGACACCGTTGATGGAATCTTTTGAGGAGTTGGAGATGGCGTTTATAAGTGGTCCATGGTTCACAAGCGTACAGTAAGGTTGGTAGTACAATAGCTTCGTAAACAAGCGTTTTGGTTCCTCTGCCAATGTCCCAGTCCTCAAAGACTCTGCACTTCAATTGGGAAAAAGCTGCACTCACAGAGCTCAGGCGATTCTGGATTTTGGCATCATTGTCATCCCTTGTGGAAAGATAACTGCCCAGGTAGGAAAAGTGCCAAGGTAGGAGACACTTTCCAATGTTACACCATTGAGTTGGATTTGTGGCGCTGTCTGTTGTCACTGCTTTGAGTTGTTGTTTTGTGCTTGTTGGTTGAAGGACTTCGGGTTTTTTGGATGTTGAATGATAGGCCAAGTTTTTTTCTAACCTTCTGTCTGGTCTCCCTGTCTCCTCCACAGAATTGGCATTCCGCCGCAACCTGCATTGGTTCCATTGTGAGATTTTTTCTTATATTGCTTTGGACTAGGGTTTGAACCTGGCACCGTTCCAGAGAGAGCGGCCCTGACATTAATTAAAAGCCAAGGGATCACCCACATCCTTGGAAACCAAACCAAGCCAACCAAAGTGCGAGAGAGCCGGACGAGATCGCCCCCACAGATTTCTCCTTCCCCATAAATCAAATTATTTTACAATCCGTCAGCTTAATTCATTCAAAATACGCCCCTATCGCTCTGCGCATCTCCCCGTGTCTCTCTCCGCACAGCATTTCCCTCGATGGATTGCCTGCGAGAGGACCGTGAGCCCAGGGGAATTGTTTAACAGTGATTCGCTGGGTCACTGTATTAGAACAGACTCAAGTCTATCAGCCAGATGGTGACTTCAAGGAAGAAGGAAGGAAGGGAGGAGGGGGGTGTTGGAAACCCTGACACACCATTTCAAATAGATTTCACGCAAAACCTCCTGAGGGGAGCCAGTGGGAATCCAGCAATCAGATCTGTTGTGAATTAATATTACAAAATTGCCAATTAGAAAAGGGATGTTGAAAATGTTTGACGGGTTCTGAAGTCTCTTTGTTCAACCCCCAGTTATACTCTCGTGACAGATCCCTCAATATCGGTGACTGATCGCCAGTCTGCTTCTGTAGCTGTTTCCTTCCCTGTGCTGTTTATTTCCGGCAAAAAGAGAGAGATAGAGAGGAAGAGAGGAAATGCTGCTGCTTTTATACATTTGACATTTCTTTGCAGTAGTACTTTGGTTCTCAAACTTAATACGTTCCGGAAGTCCGTTCCAAAACCAAAGCGTTCCAAAACCAAGGCGTGCTTTCCCGTAGAAAGTAATGCAAAATGGATTCATTTGTTCCAGACTCTGAAAAACCCCCCTAAAACAGCAATTTAACATGAATTTTACTATCTAATGAAACCATTGATCCATAAAATGAAAGCAATAATCAATGTACTGTACTATAAAATAAAGAAGACAGTATTGTAGATGTTAAAAATTAAAATAAATTTTCCCCCTTACCTTCACTGATGATAGTCATTGTTTGGATGGGGGGCTTTTATCCATTTCCATAGCCACACAATCAATCAATCAATCAATCAATCAATCCGTAGCTGGACTGGTTTCCACACAGTCACAAAAACAAATTAACCGAAAAAGCCTCAACACCGAAAAATAAATAGCAAAAACAAAAGCGCCAAACTTAATCCGTTCTGGAAGTCCTTTGACTTTCGAAATGTTTGAAAACCAAGGCTCAGCTTCTGATTGGTGCAGGTGCCCCAGAAACAATAGCCAACAGCATCAGACATTCAGCTTCCGAAAAATATTTGAAAATCAGAACACTTACTTCCGGGTTTTTGGCGTTTGAGAACCAAGGTGTTTGAGAACCAAGGTATCACTGTATTTGGATTTCTGTCCCAGCATGTTGCAAGAGTCAGGACAACCAACAGAACACATCCAATGGCTACAGCTACTGCTTCTAATATTAACCATCTTCATCTAGGAAAATCATTAGCTGTTCTGTGGACAGTCATGATAAAACAGGCCCTGCCCACATGCTCACAATCTAAAGTCAATGGCATATATTTGGGTTTGCTCTCATTAGAATACTGCTGGCTAGACTACTGCAATGTGATAAATGTGGGGCTGGTCTTGAAGACTGGTCTGAAATTCAGTTAGTCGTGGTTACCTTAATTCCTTTCTATATCATATAAATTTGTACTTTCCCTTTCTACGTTATATTCAATTCCATTGTCAAATTCTAAATAAAAATGTATCAGCATTACAAGTCTGCTTAAGTCAGTCCTGCTGGTGTGGTTAATTGCTTGTAATTGTCCTTTAAAGAGTGTATGAATTGACTCCAGTCTTTTTGGAACATTTGATCATGCTGGTTTCAGATTTTCCCGGTCAACTTTGCCAATTCTGTGTATTCGATCGTCTTCGCCTGCCACTCCTGAATCGTTGGCATATCCTGTTGCTTCCATTTTTTGCGCTAATAAAGTTCTCGCTGCTGTAGTCGCATACCTAAACAACAACAAACCTATGGTTATGTGAAACATACTCAATAAACACAGAGCAGAGGTTTGACAACCATATGTCAGGAGTGCTCTGATGGTGTTTCCTGCTTGGCAGGGGGTTGGACTCGATGGCCCTTGTGGTCTCTTCCAACTCTATGATTCTATGATTCTATGATTCTATGATTCTATGATTCTATTCTAACACGCAAGACGTAACTGGCTGTACTTTTGAATAAATAAGGTATACTATTCATTGTATCAAATCGGAAGTCTCATAAGTCCAGCTGCTGGGTGACCTTGGGCTAGTCACACTTTTCTGAAGTCTCTCAGCCTCACTCACCTCATAAAGTCAGTTCATGCATAAGGGCCATACATGTGTCTATTCCACCTGTCTGTTCATAGAGTCCAATAATCCACATGAAGCATTGTTACAGTTCCACAGAATCCTTTCACAGAGTCTAAGACAAGGATTTCCGGAATATTAGCCTTGTTTCACCATCCTAGGCTTCATCAGTAGTACAGGCTCTAGGTAATGCAAATAAAATACAATATCGTAATCTCACACATTTTTACACCAAAATTAATTTTAAAACCATTCCTGCATCTCAGGGGGGTCAGACTAGATGACCCACATGGTCCCTTCCAACTCTGCAATCCCATGCTTCTAACTTCTCTCTGTAACGTGAGAGCAGCAATAAAACAGGCTGCCCCCTGCCCTTCTCCTTTCAACCAAATTCGGGCTTCTCCCTGACCCTGAACAAGGAATAAGCAAACATTTTTGCCAAGGGTTATTCTCTGGCATTTTCTTTTTTGTTCTCTCTCTCTCTCTCTCTCTCTGCCCCGTTCCCGTCCGGGTCCCTGTGCATTTCCTTTTACTACCCCTAGTAACAGATGCACGAGGCTCTGTGATGTGTTTACACTGTCTTTTCATAGGCCCCTGGCTCCTCGTAGAAGAGTCAATGGTGGTTCCCATAGAGAGGGGTGGCAGAAGGGCCTATTACTCTGCGCCAGAGAAATGTCAGGCTCCCGAGCATCTGGGCAACACCTGTGCTCCTTGTCCAAGAAGGCTCTAAATAATCGGGGCTGTCAGTCGGAGCGGCCGGGCTCCCGGATGCTGCAGCCCCTCTCCTCGCCAAAACGGACCGTCACAATTGAGATTGGCTCAGGTCAGCCCGGTTCATGAGAACCTGTTGTTACAGCACTTCTCACCTTCTGGGCTTACGGTGACCTTTCAAACGGCACCATCTCTCATCGGCTCAGTCCGGGGATCGCAGCCTTATTTATTTATATTGGGGGGTGGGATTATAATCCGTTTAATTAAACACACACACACAAACAGGCACCTCAAAGCGCCGTAGAACAAGGGAGCGATTATCGGTGATACACTGATAAACTTAAAAAACCATAAGTAAATGGCGTATCCAGATAAGCTTGCTGAAATGGAAGAGAAAAATAGTGAGGGTGCTTGCTTAATACAGTGGTACCTCGGGTTAAGCACTTAATTCGTTCTGGAGGTCCGTACTTAACCTGAAACTGTTCTTAACCTGAAGAACCACTTTAGCTAATGGGGCCTCCTGCTGCCACCGCACCACTGGAGCAGGATTTCTGTTCTCATCCTGAAGCAAAGTTCTTAACCTGAAGCACTATTTCTGGGTTAGCGGAGTCTGTAACCTGAAGCGTATGTAACCTGAAGCGTGTGTAACCTGAGGTACCACTGTATCAATAGGCAGGGAGTTCCAAAGTATAGGTGCCGCCATACTAAATGATGGAATTCTTGCAACTGGGCAATGGGTATTGTGTGACAACCGTAACAGGGCCATTTCCGCAGATCGAAGCGGTCAAGAGTCCATAGATCTGGGAAGGCGATCCTTCAACTAAGCTGGTTCCCCAGACATTAGGGGTTTGATATAGTTATTTTTATTGATGGATTGATTTCATTAAAAAATGTACACTGCTTGACGGTACAAAAGAAAATCCTCAAAGCCTTTTACAAAAAAGATAAAGCAATAAAATTATCCATGAGAAAAAGTAACAACGATAATTTAAGACTTTCTAAATGTTAGAATGACGATACATTAGAAACAGAGTAAGACTCGCATCAGCTTTCTAAATACCTGGGTAGGATTGTCTAAATAGAAATAATTTTAGAAGGGACCAAAAAGAGTAGAGTGATGTTGAAAGGCAGGGAGTTCCACAGTGCAGGCCAAACTGAACTGATAATAAAATATTGAATTTGGCCCAATAGCAAATTGGCAGCAAATCCCTGATTCTCGTATGGCTCCTGTCTGGGCCTGCCGTGGAAGTCATGACATTTCTTCCCAAATTCAGGGGTTCACCCAGCCATGATGTCATAGCATGCACTAAAGAACAAGAGGCAAAATTTAGAGTTTAAAGGTTATCTGATTTACCTCTCAAATTGTACCTTTTTAGCATGTTTCTTTCCAAAGAGAAAATGCCAGTTGGGGCATTGGAGGGGGGGGGCAGAAAGGATGGGTCTGGGCAAAATTATGTAAAATTATAAACACTTTATAACATTCTTCTTCCCATCGCTCAGACTTGGGGCCCAGAAATTATTCTTACTAGCAGGCAGGAATAAAATGAAATAATGGCACAGGGTGAGATTAGTGCCATTAATTGTGCAAGCTAGAGTGGTGGCTACATGCTTGGATAGCTCTGGGAAGGAAGGAGAAGAAGGTCTATCAGCGGCTACTAGGCATGATCACTAATTGAATCTTCATGTACAAGAGCAGTCTATCTTCACTATGCTGAGAATAGGGGGAAAGTATCAGGCTCCCAAGGAACTTGCAGGATTCCCAGGGGCGTCAGACTGGCTGCTACTGGAAATTTTTAAAAATGCTGTACTTAGAAAGGCATGTGGCAGGATCCATTTCCCGCAATCTCATTGCACTGTGCCTCAGTTCTCGCCATTGCCTTACCCTCATTGCTTTGACATTTCTGGGGGGATATGGCAAATGTCTGCAGAGTAAGAGGAAACAATATGCCCAGACTCTACTACAAAATTATTAGGGCAGCCGTAATACTTGAAATACCACGGCCTTCCCCAGCTGAGTTTGGAGGATGGGTCAGCTCTCAGATGAACTGATTACCAGAACCGAATAGGATGACCCCGGAAGCCCCTTAATGTCCTACCCAGTACTTAGCGAGCTGTGATACCCAAGCCCCACCATCAATCTTTCGCCGTGACCCTCCCCGCCCAGGGTTTTCAACAGCTTCTCAAATTCAAGAGCTCCCTCCGGCCTGCCAAGGTCTCTCAAAGGCTGTCCTCGCATCGCGCGCAGATCCCGTTAAGCTGCACTTCAGACGCAGGGCCGATCCGCTAATCCGGCACGCCATCTCAATTGAAGGCTTCAGTAAACAAGAGTTCGGAGGATGTTAAATTGAGTTCCATGGTCATTACTTCTAGGAGCCTCTCGAGATAGGAGGTAAGGAAGCTAATGATAAAGGTCATTCATAACTTTAAACAAGAAGTCAGTTCTGTATCCCCCTGCCAAATCATCAGCTCCTCGAAACATCATCATAACTCTGATCATCATCAATGAGGCCAGGCAGGTGGGCGTAGGGGGGGAAAGTGGTTTTCGTCGGATAAAGAAGCACCTTCCATCTATTTCATTAGGTCCGATAATAGAGCTAAGATGTTACAAACTCTGGATTGGTTCTAGAATTTTGGCGTTGAATCCAAACCTCTTACCGGTGTTCCTCTTTCAGTTTGGGTGAAGCGTTGTCTGAGTCCGTCTCCTCCACAAAGTCATGTCATGGCCATATCAGTGCCAGAAAGGTTAGACTGGCTTGAATCTGGATTAAGTTCTCTGGCCCAGAGATGGAAAGAAGATAAAGTCCTGACCAGAGAAGAATGGCAGGTCAAGTTGATGGATTATGCCGAAATGACTAAAATGACTAGAAGAATCAGAAATCAGGAAGACCAAAATTTTAATAAGGAAAGGGGAAATTTTATAACTTATCTTAAAGACCATTGTAAACAGTTAAAAAATGTTAGTAGGATTGGAATATCACTTGTAGTTTAATGGTGGATTTTGGACACAATGGAGAAGTAAAATATTTGGATTATTATAAAAGATGCAGGAGGAAATTATTAAAAATAGGACCCACAAAGGGGAGGAGGGAAGTCCAGGAGATTCATTGTAATCTTGTTTTTGTGTTGTTTGTTGGATATGAGACTGTAAACTTTTAATCTGAAAAACCAAATAAATAACTTTAAAAAAAGAAAGAATCTGGATTAAGTTTCCTCCTGCTGAGGTCCAAGGGCAATTGATGGCCTTGGTCCATCAAGCCATTGATCCATCTCGCCAAGCATTGTCCAGTCCTCTAAATGCTGTAGGGCTGCAACTCAGGCAGCCCTTAGCCAGCCCTTGGGTTGGTGGCTGCTGTTGCTGAATGCCAGGTCAGCTTGGAGTAAGAGCTCTCTCATCCATAATGAGGAGGCCTATCTGGTCTGTATCACTGAGATCTGATTGGGTGAGGAGGGTCTTACCCAGCTGTGCCCACCTGGCTACTCGGTGCAGCATCAGGGCAGGCTTGAGGGTCAAGGAGAGGGAGCTGCTATAGTCTATAGAGATTCCATCTCTCTCTCTCCAGGTTCCCTGTCCAGTTGTAGTGGGATCTAGCCAGGGCCAGATTTAGGTTTGATGAGGCCCTAAGCTACTGAAGGTAATGGGGCCCTTTCTATGTCCAGCTGTCCTTTGTCAACAACAAATGGCCGCTGTTTTTTGTGTTGAATATATGCTATATGGTAATTCATGGACCTAATGGGTGCACATGTTGCCATGTGACCAGTCCATGCAGAATGTAGGCACCCTATATATGTTGTTGTTGTTTAGTCGTTTAGTCGTGTCCGACTCTTTGTGACCCCATGGACCAGAGCACGCCAGGCACTCCTGTCTTCCACTGCCTCCCGCAGTTTGGTCAGACTCATGTTTGTAGCTTCGAGAACACTGTCCAACCATCTCGTCCTCTGTCGTCCCCTTCTCCTTATGCCCTCCATCTTTCCCAACATCAGGGTCTTTTCCAGGGAGTCTTCTCTTCTCATGAGGTGGCCAAAGTATTGGAGCCTCAGCTTCACGATCTGTCCTTCCACTGAGCACTCAGGGCTCATTTCCTTAAGAATGGAGAGGTTTGATCTTCTTGCAGTCCATGGGACTCTCAAGAGTCTCCTCCAACACCATAATTCAAAAGCATCAATTCTTCGGCGATCAGCCTTCTTTATGGTCCCGCTCTCACTTCCATACATCACTATTGGGAAAACCATAGCTTTAACTATACGGACCTTTGTTGGCAAGGTGATGTCTCTGCTTTTTAAGATGCTGTCTATATATAGAAAGTAGCAAACCAGTGATATTTTAGGGAGCAGGCCAGCAGACGGGGCCCATGACTTACATCATAGAAGCCTACACAACAAAAAACTTTTTTTTCTTTAAAAATTTTTGGGGCCCCCAAGAGAGTGGGGCCCTAAGCTATATCTGTGCCTGAGCTGACAGAGCTGGTCTCGGAGGAGGTGTTGAGGACTCCCAGACTGCAGATTCTGCGGGACTTCAAGTCAAGACAGCTGTCTTTTGGGTGGCTTGGGACTTCATAGCTGGAGTAATAGTAATAACAGTAATAGTAATAGTAATAGTAATAGTAATAGTAATAGTAATAGTAATAATAGGGCTGTCCCAACATGTCGTAGGCCCAATGCATGTGGCAGCTGGATCTTGTTTTCTCAACTGGGCAGGGAGAGGGTGATCTGAAAGTGGGGGACCTTGAAATCATTATATTATATTATATTGATTATATTGCTTACGTCTTAGATCGTTTATGGGTCTCAGTGGCTTTATTTGTGTTTTCTTACATATATGAACAGATGAAGTGCTGCGCATCCTAAAATTCCAGGCACTTCTAGCTTCAGAGGAACTGTTTTAACCCACATACAAAAGTAATTAGTTTTAGTTGATGGATTAATTAACTTAATGATGCACCTAACCTATGTGTGTTCAATGAGAGTTACTCCCAGGTAAGTTCATTTACCCAGACTCTCTAAGTGTTCCTTTTTTCCAGGGACAGTCCTGGATTTACAGAAGCTGTCCCAGATTCTGATTTGATCCCAATAGGACGTCCCTATTTTCACTGGAGAAAAGTTGGAGGGTGTGGAGTTGTGCAACCTCAGAGCCAAGAAAACCTTTAGAAAACATCTGAAGGCAGACCTCTATAGGGAAGGTTGTTGTTTTTTAATCCCTGCCTGGAGATGCCAGGACTTGAACCTGGGACCTAATGTGCGCAATTCATGTGCCCTTGTTGTTGTTGTTTAGTCGTTTAGTCGTGTCCGACTCTGCATGACCCCATGGCCCAGAGCACGCCAGGCCCCTCTGTCTTCCACCCCCACCCCACCCCGCAGTTTGGTCAAACTCATGCTGGCAGCCTCGAGAACACCATCCAACCATCTCGTCCTCTGTCGTCCCCTTCTCTTTGTGCCCTCCATCTTTCCCAACATCAGGGTCTTTTCCAGGGAGTCTTCTCTTCTCATGAGGTGGCCAAAGTATTGGAGCCTCAGCTTCAGGATTTGTCCTTCCAGTGAGCACTCAGGGCTGATTTCCTTAAGAATGGAGAGGTTTGATCTTCTTGCAGTCCATGGGACTCTCAAGAGTCTCCTCCAACACCATAATTCAAAAGCATCCATTCTTTGGCGATCAGCCTTCTTTATGGTCCAGCTCTCACTTCCATACATCACTACTGGGAAAACCAGAGCTTTTACTATACAGACCTTTGTTGGCAAGGTGATGCCTCTATGTGCCCTATGGCTAAGCAATTGTCCCTTCCAAAATGCTTGGGAGTTTCCTTATACTAAATCAGATCATTGTTCCATTCAGCTGAATAGTGTCTATACTGACTGGCAGCTTTTGTCCAGGGTTTCCCAGTATTTCCTGGAGATGCTATGAGGGGATGGACCATTTGCATGCAGGTGTTCCATGCCTTCCCTTAAAAATAATATTCTCTATGCTTCTACTGGTTATATTTTGGCACACATCAGCTGTTAGATGGAGTAAAGACTGGCACGAATGTTAGCCATTTAGACTCCGTGTAGCCCTCTCAGAAGACCTGGAATCTTTTTTATTTTTTTTTATTTTATTTTATTTTATTTTTTGGTAACGAGCGGGACGAGGCTTCTTCAGTTCATTCCTGAGCCAAATCAGATAAGAATAATTATCCTCTCTTGGGATATTAAACTGCACCTCAACAGGACCGGCAGCTGACAGCTGTTTTATTGGCCGAGTCGCCTGGGTCTGGAAATCAAGGATTAATTGTTCATGCGTCTTGGTGTCTCCACGAATAACAGCAAAAGAAGGGGCATTGCTATGGAGATCCCGGCTCATTTTTCCACCCCCTGGTGTGGCTCCTACAACCAGCGAATAATTTCTCCGGACAATCAAAGTTCAGTAGCCGGGCTTTGAACCGAGGAAAGGGGGGTGGTTTTTGAAGTTACATCATTTCCAGAAAAGGAAAACAAGAACCAGGATAGCAGGAAGTCATGAATGAGGCTTCTTTTGAATGAACCCGAGATTTACTTAACGGGGGAAGAGGTGATAAGAACAAGTGTGTGCATTCTGTGCCAAATCCTGCGCTAGAGGAAAACCAAATGTCAAAACTCAGGAAAAACCAGGCCAGCACCACTCATTTGCATGCTTGTATAATTAATTCGGCTAATAGATTCAGGCTTTTGGAGAAGGTGACGTTTATTAAAGAGGGAGAGGGAGTCTTGGATTGACTCTCTAGGAAATGCCACAGTGATTGAAGGCAGAGGATTCTCTCCCCCCCCCCCATCTTTCATTTCAAAATCAATGCAGTGGTACTTTGGTTCTCAAACTTAATCCGTTCCCAAACCAAAGCGTTCCCAAACCAAGGCGTGCTTTCCCGTAGAAAGTAATGCAAAGCTGATTAATTCCAGACTTTTAAAAACAACCCCTGAAACAGCAATTTAACATGAATTTTACTATCCAACGAGACCACTGATCCATAAAACGAAAGCAATAAACAATGTACTGCAGTCACACAATCAATCAGTAGCTGAACTGGGTTCCGCACAGTCACAAAAACGAAACAGAAAAGCCGCAAAAACAAAAACGCAAAATAAATAGCAAAAAAAGACAGACCTCAGCGTAACACTCAAATCAGAAGCATAACACTCAAAATGGAGCACGTTTGGCTTCCGGAAAAAGTTCATACACTTACTTCCGGGTTTGCAGTGTTTGGGTTCCAAGTTGTTTGAGTACCGAGGCGTTTGAGAACCAAGGTACCACTGCACAAAGTATAAAAAATGCTTGTGTGGTGGTCATAAGAACATAGGGAAAGCCTTTCTATCACGCCAATGGCACATTAGTTCAGCATCCTGCTCTCTTAGCAGCCAATCAGATGTCTGTGGGAAACTAGAAAGCAGGAATTTTCGCGCACAAAAACAACTCCCACCTTCCGTGGTTTCCAGAAACTAGGATTCAGAAACATTATTTTCTCCAACTGTGGAGGCACAGCATAGCCATCACAGCTAATAGTCATTGGTAGCCTTATTATCCATGAATTTGCCTAATCCTCTTTTAAAGCCATCACAGTGAGTTCCACAATTTAACTTTTGGGTGTCCTGAGTCTTCCGTGTGGTGAGCCAGTGTGGTGTAGTGGTTAAGAGCGGTAGACTCGTAATCTGGTGAACCAGGTTCGCTTCCCCGCTCCTCCACATGCAGGTGCTGGGTGACCTTGGGCCAGTCACACTTCTCTGAAGTCTCTCAGCCCCACTCACCTCACAGAGTGTTTGTTGTGGGAGAGGAAGGGAAAGGAGAATGTTGGCAGCTTTGAGACTCCTTCGGGTAGTGATAAAGCGGGATATCAAGTCCAAACTTCTTCTTCTTCTTCTTCTTCTTCTTCTTCTTCTTCTTCTTCCGACCTTCAACTTCATTGGACGTCCACAAATTCAAGTGTTCCAAGAGGGGAAGGAAAACTTTTCTCCATCCACTGTCTCCATTTTCTAAACCTCTGTCATGTCACCACTCACTCACCAGTCCTCTAGACTACAAAGTCTGAAATTAATAATAATAATAATAATAATAATAATAATAATAATAATAATACATTTTATTTATACCCCGCCCTCCCTGGCCAGAGCCAGGCTCAGGACGGCTAACACCAGTAAAATTACAGTAAAAAATAATAATGGGGGGGGGGGACAATTTAAAATACAGATTAAAATGCAATTTAAAGTGCAGCCTCATTTTAAAAGTAGCCCATAAATCAAAACCATAAGGAGAGGGAAACCTAAGGGTCAGACTGAGTCCAAACCAAAGGCCTGGTGGAACAGCTCTGTCTTGCAGGCCCTGCGGAAAGATGTCAAGTCCCGCAGGTCCCTAGTCTCTTGTGACAGAGCGTTCCACCAAGTCGGGACCAGTACTGAAAAGGCCCTGGCCCTAGTTGACACCAATCTAACCACCTTGCGACCTGGGACCTCCAAAATGTTGTCATTTGTGGACCTTAAGGTCCTCCACGGGGCATACCAGGAGAGGCGGTCCCATAGGTACGTGCTACAATGCTAAATGCTGCAACCTTTCCTCATAGGAGAGTCCTTCCATCCCCTTGAACCTTCTGGCTGAGCTTTGACCTCGTCTCCTGACCCCATGACCTTTTACCCCTAAGCCCAACCTACCTTGCAGGGTTGTCGCATGGATAAATACGGTCTCTTCCTATGCAACAATTCTATGATTCTACGTTCCGTACCCAACTGAGGCCTGCACACAATAAAGAGAATGACTTTCGGGTGAAAGGAATCAAGGGTCAAGCTTCCTTCTGGAAGCCATGCATGTCATATTTCAGGACGCAAAAGTTGTTAAAGCTTTAGGAAACGAAACGCAATGTTCAGAACAGTGACGCCATTTTCGTTGGTTAAATCCCGGTTCCCGAACATATGGCAACCCTAACGCCCAAGGTACATTTGCACGTGCATGCTTGCCCTCACAGGTGGTCCAATCGCTTAGGGGTGCGCAGTGTGGACCTGCCAGGCCCGGCAGTGGTGAGGAAGGTGCGGCGCCGTGTCACAGAAGGTTTGAGACGGTACTGATACTCGAGACTCAATAATTACGCGAGTGCCAGCTGAGTGTCCTTCCCTGGCAGGGATGGCTTTCTGCTCATCAATGCGACGGTGGTAATGATGATAGATGGAGGGAACCCAGGAAGGCGTGAGATGGATGGCAGAAGCTGATTGCCGGCGTTCTCTATTGATTGAAAGAGCAACGCCCTCCGTTAATGAGGAAGCGGGCAGAAGGGGAGCGGGCGCAACGTTGTCATAATTCATAAAGCGCTGAAGTTGCTTCAGCTTCCAAGAATCCCAATTCGAGGACAATTACAAAGTCTCCAAAGCCGTGGGATCTGGCCGTGTCGGGGGGTGTGGGGTGTGCGTCATGATGCCCTCGCTATGGGCAAGTTTATAAAGCGATGCCTGGCGTGGGGGAAATGGGTAGAGAAAAGGTTTTCTCTCCCTCTTTCGTGACACCACAACTTGTGGGCAAGGCTGTCCTGAAGATTCAGGGCAGGTGAAAGAAAGTCCTTGAACTGTGAAGGCAGGAGGCACCCGTCTTCCGATGTTCCTATTGAAATCAGCCCTTGATGAGGACTAGAAACTTGCTTTGGTTTTAAGGGATGAGCTGTAGCTCAGGGGTAGGTAGGGCTGGGGCCATATCCTGTCTGGAGAACTGTTGCCTGTCAGTGTTGACTCAGTATAGGGCAAATTCCTGCGTCACCAAATATACTGAGCCTTCCAAGGATCCAACTAGACAAATGGATTAATTGCTGCTGTTATTTGTAACTACTATTTTGTGATCTGCTACTACTACTACTACTACTACTATTATTATTAGCCTGCCCATCTGAACTGGGTTGCCCCAGCCACACTGGACTGCTTCCAACAAATATAAAAGCAAAATAAAACATCAAACCTTACGAGTGGTTGTCATTTTTAGGGACCTCATTAATTTATGCATTCTTTTCTCCTACTATTTGATGTCGTGGTAAACTGCCCTGTGGCTTTTTTGCATTACATACTATTATTCATCATTACGTATTATTATTATTTCATGCAATTTATATGCCTCTTGATTGTAAGAATAAAACCTCCAAGTGGTTCGCGAAAAGAATAAACCGTTAAAATTATCAAGGGGGGGAAAGTGAAAAACAGCTCTTTAAAACGTTCAAGAAATAAATAAAGCCAAGAATAAGCCTTAAACAAAACCAGATTAAAACACATTTGATGTGTCTGGACAGACATTCCTAAACAAAAATGATTCCTTACAAATGTGGAATCAGTACAGTGTTACCTCGGGTTACAGACGCTTCAGGTTACATACGCTTCAGGTTACAGACTCCGTTAACCCAGAAATAGTGCTTCAGGTTAAGAACTTTGCTTCAGGATGAGAACATAAATTGTGCTCCGGAGGCGTGGCAGCAGCAGGAGGCCCCATTAGCTAAAGTGGTGTTTCAGGTTAAGAACAGTTTCAGGTTAAGTACGGACCTCCGGAACAAATTAAGTACTTAACCCAAGGTACCTCTGTATTGTGTGGCACCTGTAACAGCGCGTGTTCTGCAGATCGAAGCTGTTGAGTGGGCCTATTTTGGGTAAAGTGATCTCACAGGTAGGCTATAAATATTCCAAATTAATGAATAAATTAATGGGTGCCAACTGAAAATATACAAACCATTTCAGGTGCCTCGGGCTGCAATTCTACGGCTCTTGGGAGCGGCAGCACCTCCCACAAAATTCCCGCAATAATTTTATTTTCAATATAAACAGAGCTCCAGGTTTTTTGCACCTACACAAACCACTTTTACCTGTTTTCCGAGACGAGGAGGGGAGGAAAAAGAAAAAGCGAGACATTCTGGGATCAAATCAGAAACTGGGATGGCTTTTGTAATTCTGTGACTGTCCCGGGAAAACCAGGACACTTGTGGGGCATGCTATGCCAACCACAGACATTGCCCTACACCAGGGGTCAGCAAACTTTTTCAGCAGGGGGCCGGTCCACTGTCCCTCAGACCTTGTGGGGGGCCGGACTATATTTTGAAGGGGGGGAATGAACAAATTCCTATGCCCCACAAATAACCCAGAGATGCATTTTAAATAAAAGGACACATTCTACTCATGTAAAAACACGCTGAGTCCCAGACCGTCCACAAGCCGAATTTAGAGGGAGATTGGGCCGGATCCGGCCTCCAGGCCTTAGGTTTCCTCCCCATGCCCTACACAAAGGGACCAATTGGGCAAGTCTGCCCTCATATCTTTTATCCCTACAAATACAAAGACCCAAGAATCTGGAAGGGACTCGGGGCGGAATGCAAATTGGCTGGCACACACACACACACACACACACACACACACAAACACACAAACTCACATATACCAGGACAGATATTCTGCTTTTTATGTTGTTGTTGTTGTTTAGTCGTTTAGTCGTGTCCGACTCTTCGTGACCCCCTGGACCAGAGCACGCCAGCCACTCCTGTCTTCCACTGCCTCCCGCAGCTTGGTCAAACTCATGCTGGTAGCTTCAAAGACACTATCCAACCATCTCGTCCTCTGTCGTCCCCTTCTCCTTGTGCCCTCCATCTTTCCAAACATCAGGGTCTTTTCCAGGGAGTCTTCTCCTCTCATGAGAAGAGTATTGGAGCTTTTTATGTAGGGCATTGCAAATTTGAGGAGGGAGAGAAAGGATGGCCTATTCAGGCTTTTAAGGACTTGCAATGTCATGCAGACTAACCCCCCCCCAAAAAAACCCCTAATAGCTACACACACACACACACACACACACACACACACACACACACAAACTCACATATAGCAGAATAGATATTCTGATGTTTATTTAATTTTTCAATCTTTTTTTAGATTCACAGTTCCTTATTACAGCAGTTAGAACTGCTCCTGGAGTCAGACTCACTGCAACCTAGCTGGCTGCTTTATATAATACTAAGTAACTTGTAAAAGTAATATTCTGCTTTTTATATAGGACCCTGCAAATTTGAGGAAGGGGAGAATGGATGGCCCATGCAGGCTTTTAGGGACTTGTGGTGTCACGCAGACTAACCCCCCACAAAAAAAATCACTAATAACTATACACACAAACACACTATACACACACACACAGAGAGAGAGGGGGGGGTACCTTGATTTACAAGCTTTATCCGTTCCAGAAGTCTGTTCTTAAACCAAAACCGTTCTTAAACCGAGGTGTGCTTTCCCTAATGAGGCCTCCCACTGCCGGTGCCCTTCCATTGCTCAGATTCCGTTCTTAGCCCAAGGTAAAGTTCTCAAACCAAGACACTACCTCCGGTTTTGCGGAGTTCGTAAACTGAATAGTTCGTAAACAGGGCTGTTTTTAAACCAAGGTACCACTGCACTGAGATACATGCACACAGCTTTTTATGTGGGAAACTGCTAATTTGAGGAGGGGGAGAATGTCTGGCCCATGCAGATTTTTTAAGAACTCTGGGCATCATGCAGACTAACACACACACACCCAATACTAATAACTGTACACACAAACACAGAGAAATATGTATACCTACACACACACACACACACACAGAGAGAGAGAGAGAGAGAGAGAGAGAGAGAGAGAGAGAGAGAGAGCTTTTTATGTAGGACACAGCAAATTTGAGGAGTGGGAGAATGAATGGCCCATGTAGCTTTTTAGGGACTGAGCATCACGCAGACTAACACACACACACCCAAGACTAATAACTAAATACACACAAACACACACAAATATATATAACTACACACACAGAGAGAGAGAGAGCTTTTCGTGTCAGACACTGCAAATTTGAGGGAGGGCGGCGGTGGATGGCCCAGGCAGATTTTTTTTAATGCGAAAAAAAATAAAAATTGAGGTTGATGGAGTCGGGGATGTCATAATAATTGTCAGTTGAGAGCGCATCCTGTCCCGTCGATGTTCTTAGGAGATGAGTGTCACCTCGAGACTATTGTCTGTTCCCTCTCTGTTAAAGTCAAGATAAGGCTGGGATAAATCTCACCGGGCCTTCTGCCCTGTGATATTATTTCATGCCACATCACCTAATAGGTGTATTTTCACACCACCCGCCGCTCCGGCGAGGTTCCGCAGCTCCTAGCAGGCTGACAATCTCACTATATGGAGAATGGAATAGTGACGGCTAATTGATTTTACAGCAGTACCGAAGGACAGACAATGAAACTACCATCAATTTAATCCACTATTTAATGGTTCCAATTTAGCCTCTGTAAATGCTCACTAAACTAATTTCTCTGGGTTCAGCAATCTGAAAAGCTATCATATCTCTAATCTCCTTCAATATATTCATCTGGAAAAGGGAATTTAGCCAATTCCGATGTGCGGAGATGATCTGTTAGCACAGTGTAAATGTTTATAACACGGCAATCGAGTTCGTTTATAAGGATATGAAAAGTTTTATTGGGGAGGGCGCTGGAGTGGAACCGCGGGATAATAGGCAGTTACCCAGCAGTCTCCGGGAGACGGGGAGCAGAGCACGCATGCAGAAAAATACTAGGATTTACTTTAATCCCAAATTGTAAGCTCAAATTCGGCCCAGTACATGATGCACCTGGGACTTGATGGCACAAAGGATTCTCTTCCATTCCCCCAGTGACCTGGGCTTTCCAACCAGACCGTGATCAAAACAGTTCCCCCCTCCTTCCCCCCTTTCTCTTCCCCCCATTCCTCTTGCAAAGGCTGAAAAAAAATGAATTTAGTTTCAGCATATTTGTACATGTGCCTGCCCACACATGCCCAGTCCTGAAAGAAATCCCCTTCTTCATCGTCTTCTTCTTCTTTTCCTCCTCATATTCCTGTCTTGCTACCCCACCTCCTCCTGTGGCCATCTAACGTTCAATTGTAGCCTCCTCAGGGCAGGGACCTGTATTTACTCAGGTTATATTATTTTGCAGAATAATGTGCAACACACACAAACCTGGGTGATCATCTAAACGGCAGGCTCTGCGTGTATTCCTCCTTGTTTATTTGTTTGTTTTGTAACATAAGAAAATCTTTAATAAAAGCCAATTTAAAGAGATATATAAATAAATTGAGGGCTCTTTGGGGCAGGGAACTGCCTTTGCTTATTATGTAATTCCGTAACATACTGTGCGCTCCATGATGCAATGATGATCATTTATTTTGACACACACAATCCTGCCACCTTTCTAAGGTCTTTGCGAGAGGCCTGCTTCCGGGTGTCCTCATTTTCTGAGCTGAGGTGGGCCGCGGCGAGAGATAACAGGCCTTTTGACAGGGCCGCATGATTTGTCTTCATGTAATAGGGAAATTTGAAGGGGCAGGCGGAAGGCGGAATCTGAGCGCGATGCTTGACGCATTACAATATTGTTTGCCACATTTGGCCTGACTGTGAGTAAAGCCACTGATCAATCATGAGTTTTAGTTATTGGTTAATTTTATAATGATAATTTTCTAAAGCCCGTGTGAAAGACAACACAAAACCTCAAAGCGGTTCATGAAAAAGAAGATAAAACATCACAATTAGCAACCATCATTTAACATTTTCGAAAGGGTTAAAATAAACAGAAAACAGATGAAAACTCTCATCAGCTTTCTAGATATCTGGATAGGCTTGTCTGAAGAAAAATTAGCAGGTGTTAAAAAGGGTATTTTGAAGGAACTTGACAGGTATCATTCGACAGGGAGTTCCAAAGTGTAGATGTTGCCACGTTAGAAAACGGAGTTCTTACAAATGCAGAACAGGGCCAGTTCCTCAAAATGAAACAGCTGAGAGGGCATATATGGAATAAGGCAATCTTAATTGGCACTGTAGGTTTTCAGCTTCATTGTTTGAGAGATGTATTGTTGTTGTTGTCGTTTAGTCATGTCCGACCCCATATGGACCACAGCACGCCAGGCACTCCTGTCTTCCACTGCCTCCTGCAGTTTGGTCAAACTCATGTTGGTAGCTTTGAGAACACTGTCCAACCATCTTGTCCTCTGTTGTCCCCTTCTCCTTGTGCCCTCCATCTTTCCCAACATCAGGGTATTTTCCAGGGAGTTTTCTCTTCTCATGAGGTGGCCAAAGTACTGGAGCCTCAGCTTCAGGATCTGTCCTTCCAGTGATCTTCTTGCAGTCCATGGGGCTCTCAAGAGTCTCCTCCAGCACCAGAATTCAAAAGCATCAATTCTCCGGCGATCAGCCTTCTTTAGGGTCCAGCCCTCACTTCCATACATCACTACTGGGAAAACCATAGCTTTAACTATACAGTGGTACCTCGTGTTACATACGCTTCAGGTTACAGACTCCGCTAACCCAGAAATAGTACCTCGCGTTAAGAATTTTGCTTCAGGATGAGAAGAGAAATCGTGTGGCGACAGCAAGAGGCCCCATTAGCTAAAGTGGTGCTTCAGGTTAAGAACAGTTTCAGGATAAGAACAGACCTCCAGAACGAATTAAGTTCTTAACCCAAGGTACAACTATACAGACCTTTGTTGGCAAGGTGATGTCTCTGCTTTTTAAGATGTTGTCTAGGTTTGTCATCGGTTTCTCCCAAGAAGCAGGCGTCTTTTGATTTTGTGGCTGCTGTCACCATCTGCAGGGATCATGTACTTGGGGGTATTTTTGTAAACTGCGTAGAGGCCATCTTGGTAATAAGCAATACATATGGAAAAAGCAAAGAAAGAAAATAAGTACTGCATCTTTGTTTATATTTGTGATCTGCTGCGTTGGCTTCCAGTCCATTTGAGGGCCCAATTCACAGTGCTCTGTTTTGGTCTCTAAAGCCCTTCAGAACTTGGGGTCAGGTTAGGTGAAGAATTGCCATTTCCCACACACCCTCAGATCCTCACCTCCCTAGACCCTCAGGTCGTTTTTGCCAGCTCTTTTTATATATATATATATATATATATATATATATATTCTGTTTTACAATTTAAAATACTCATTTTACATCCTTAAGATATCAGTGACTTAAGTTGCCACTCTTCTTTGGTTGGGACCTCTCTCGTTTTCCATTTCTCAGGTGTAAATAGATGCATTTTCATCATACAGCTGAAATAGCAATTATAGCAAGAACAGATCATGAATAATATTAATAGTATGATTAATAATGTATTAATATATTAACCTCCATCGTTCAGCCCGGACACTGAGGTCCAACTCCGAGGGCCTTCTGGCAGTTCCCTCACTGTGAGAAGTGAGGTTACAGGGAACCAGGCAGAGGGCCTTCTCGGTGGTGGCGCCTGCCCTGTGGAACGCCCTCCCACCAGATGTCCAGGAAATAAACCACTATCTGGCTTTTAGAAGACATCTGAAGGCAGCCTTGGTTTAGGGAAGTTTTCAATGACTGGTTGTTTTTTGTTGTTGTTAAAGATTTTATTGATTTTCCATTTTCAAAACAAATATTCAATATCAATACTAAACATTAGTTTTACACACACACACACACACACACACACACACACACACACCATTGACTTCCCTCTGCATCCATTTCTTGTTTATTACATCAAATGATACATTCTTCTGTCATACAATACTATGTTATCACAGTGTTATATTCCTTGTTTTATGTAAATAAAATTGTAAATGTTTATTTAAATCCTACCAACGTGTCCATTTTTTTTGGTGTTTCTGCAAATATATTGTAAAAGGTTCTCATTCTTTTTCAAGTCCTTGTTGTCCTTTTCTCACAGTTTATCCGTTAACTTTGCTAACTCTGCGTAGTTCGTCAATTTTTCTTGCCACTGTTCTTTAGATGGTACTTCTCCAGTCTTCGAATATTATGCTATTAGAATTCTTGCTGCTGTTGTAGCATACATAAATAATGTCAGTTTTTCTTTCGGCAGCTCTTCTCCTAAAATACCTAATGAAAAGGCTTCTGGTTTTTAACAAATGTTATTTTAAACATTCTTTTCAGTTTGTTGTATATCATTTCCCCCTTTTTTATAATCTTGCAATCCCACCACATATGATAATGACTGTTTTTAATGTCTGGTCTTTTAATGTATTTTAAATCTTTTGTTGGAGGCCGCCCAGAGTGGCTGGGGAAACCCAGCCAGATGGGCAGGGTATAAATAATAAATTATTATTATTAAAATTATTATTATATCTTCCAGGCTTTGGCTTCGCTGGACCTCCACCAGTCCTAATGTTACGAGCGAGGGAGGGAAACTTTTATCCATCCACTTTTTCCATGCCAAGCATGATTTTGTAGACTTCAGTCATGTCGCCTCTTCTCCAGGTAAAGGTAAAGGGACCCCTAATCATTAGGTCCAGTTGTGGCCGACTCTGGGGTTGTGGCGCTCATCTCGCTTTATTGGCCGAGGAAGCTGGTGCACAGCTTCCAGTTAATGTGGCCAGCATGACTAAGCCGCTTCTGGAAAACCAGCACAGCACACGGAAATGTCGTTTACCTTCCTGCTGGAGTGGTACCTATTTATCTACTTGCACTTTGATGTGCTTTTGAACTGCTAGGTTGGCAGGAGCAGGGACCGAGCAACGGGAGCTCACTCCGTTGCAGGGATTCAAACCGCCAACCTTCTGATCAGCAAGTCCTAGGCTCTATGGTTTAACCCACAGCGCCACCCACGTCCCACAGCCTCTTCTCTAAACAACCTCAAAAGCTACAGCCTTTGCTTGTAGGGCAATCGCTGCATCCTCTTGGTCATTTCAAATGCCCATTTCTGTTAATTATTTTGGATTGGATTGTTGTCATTTTGTGGCAGGTGCCGTTGTTTCTTCCTTAGCCTCTGTGGCAGTGGCGTAGCGTGGGTTGTCAGCACCCGGGGCAAGGCAAGTAATTTGCGCCCCCTAACCCGTATATTTGCGCCCCCTAACCCTAACCCCCAGATGTTGCGCCCGGTGCGGCCGGCCCCCCCTGCACCCCCCACGCTACGCCACTGCTCTGTGGGCACCTCAACTGGAGGCAGGACAGTGGGGTCAACATGATTTTTAATTAATAAACTCCAAATAAATGTAGCATGTGAATCCAGCTCACAGACACCAGCCACAAAGTGAAGATGGCGTTCACCAGGCCGGCTGCTTGTCTGTCAAACGCTTTTTAGTGAACAGGAAATGTCGGAAGCGTCCATCGCCTTGACTTCCACCATCCAAAGGCAATTCCGCAAATGAGCTCGGGCTTGATGAGTGTTTCTTAATGGATATCTCTGCAGCTACCACAAGGACACCAGCCGTGACTCCGAAGCCAGAGGCTGTGACATTCAAATTGCCTTCTTCCGAGCTTGTCATCCAAGGGTGCTCGTGTCAGGGGTGCCTGGATCGCGGGCGAGGCAGGAGAGAGAGAGAGAGAGAAGGGAGTTGTCAAGGAATAATCTCCCTGCAGTCGCCTCGGATGAAATTGTACAGTTCAGAGACCGGAAACGTCCAGAAGGACAATTAGAGCTATTTGAACGCTTTCCTCGCTGATGGAAAGATGTGGCTCTGTGGAAGTCGTAAGGAGCTACTTAAGGTGATTCTTAGTGGCAGGGAAGTGCCTTGAAAGCAGGCGATTAGGAACATCTAAATCCCCAAAGCAGAGAAGCTGGTGGGAGTGGGAGGTCTCCACAAAGCAGAGGCAGCCCAGGAAATCAGCCCTTTGGTGTCGCTCCTTCTGGGCTGGTACTGGGGGCCAGGGGCCACACCCAGACAGAAGACAGAAAGACCCTGACAGAGAGGCAAGGCAGCGAAGGGGGGGAGAGAGGAGGGGAAAGCTCCCAGGTGAGAGCTGGGAAGGTCTGTCATTTTCTGTGGGTGGTCCAGAATGAAGAGCTACCTTTGAGAGAAGAGTTCATGTTGGTGCACTGTTTTTGTATTTTAGATGCCCTGCGGCTGATTTTCTCTGCCCTTATTTTTTAATGCTGTTGCTGCTACAAGAATCTGTATTCTTAGCATTAAAATTATATGCATATACAGAGGAACCTCGGTTTTCAAGCATCTCGGAAGCCGAATGCCAAAAACCCGGAAGTGAATGCTTCCGTCAAACGGCTTGATTACGTTCGACAACTGAGGTTCCGCTGTAATTGTTTTGATTTCTTTGTTCCATAGATGTCATGTTATATAGTGACATTTTTATTGTACTCTGTAAACTGCCTTTTGGTCTTCTGACAAAAGCAGCATGTAAATTTTATCATTATTAATAATAATACCACCCAGAAGCCTTTCTGCAGGAATGTTCTCTCTAACCTATTGGTGTTAATGTGTTTCCTTGGCTGGTTGCAATTGGCCCAAAATTCCCTCCGTTTTTCCTAGGCAGCTGATGGCTCTCAGGCAGGATCTACATCTCTCAACTGCAGTATGGGAACCTCTGCAGATCCGAATTCCTATGTGTGACTCATGGATCTATGGGCATCTTAGGACTTTCCCAAAGATATAGGAAGAGGCCGGGGGCTCCTGGAGCTAGAACTGAGAGTCCCCTGCCAGCTATGTGTACTGGTACCCTATTGTGATGACTGGGACTTGGTCTCGGACTTGGAACCAGAGGAGACTCAGTCTGCACTGGATCCTTTGCCTCAGGCATCATCTGAACCAAGTCTGGGGCCTGATCCTGAAGAGTCCCAGTCTGCACAGGTTCCCCTGCAACAAGCACCAGCTGGGCTGAGTGAGGGGCCTGAACCTGCCCTGGCTCCAGATGCGGGGATGACTTCGTTGCCTCCAGCTGGGCCATCACTTACAGCTGCTCCACTACCAGTTGGGTCAGGGGAGGCTGAGGTGGCCCCTGGGTCTAGTAACCCACCAACGTCTCCTGAGCTGCAGAGACTAAGGTCTGAGAGAAGGAGAGACCTGAGTACTAGCAGGAGGAGTGCTCGCCTTCAGGCGAGACAGGGAGGTGAGTCACCGGGGGATCAGGACCGGCTGCTACCCTGACAAAGATAAAAGGCTGTCGGATCCCGCCCCAGGTTGTGGGAGCAACATTGCTGTATGCCAGATCCTGCCTGAGATCCTGTACCTTTCCTTGCATGGTTTTCTGCCTCATGTCCTGCCTTGGCCCTGTCGGACTGACTCCTAGCGAAACCTTCGGATTCTGGACTGGTCCTGGACCATGTTACCCCCGGGCCCAGCACACCTATGTGATAAGGCATCAGCTGAGAGAGAGAAGAGGGGCTGAGTCGGGGCTGCCCCGACCTTAAGTGCACCCGATAGACCCGCCCCCAGCGCCATCCGATTGGCCGGCGCTGGGGATGATGCATATTAATAATCTAGGGGAATCCCGGATCAGGCGGGGCTGACGCCAGCCCCTCAAGACTATAGTTGTGGGCGTGACCTGCAACCCCACCCCCTCATTAGGTTGGAAGTGGCTTCGTCCTCCAGCCAGGGATGGGGAAGTGGTGTCCCTCCTAATATGGTTGGACTCCAACTCCCATCATCCCCAGGCAGCATGGCCAATGCTCAGAGACGGTGGGCAATGAAGTCTGACAATATTTGGAGAGCCAAAGGTTCTGCACCCCTTCCTTAGGCCCTCACACACAGACATACAAACACACACTCACACACACACACACACACACAAAAAAAGGTGTAACTCTCGAGAATAATTGGAGAGAGCACTCCAAAGACTGAGCATGCCTTCCCTTCTTTTGATACTAGGATGTAACCCCCACATCCTATGAAAGGACTAGGGAACCTATGAATGTTGTTGGACTACAACTCCCATCATCCCTTGACCACAAGCCATGCTGCATGGGGCTGATGGGAGCTGGAGTCCAATGATAGGGCACCAGGTCCCCCATCCCTGGGTTAGAACATACTGTTATAGATTTGGAGAGACACCCCCCAACCCTAGAAATTAATAAATGGTAAGATTTTGATCATTTGGGATGTTAAGGGACAACTACAATTACATAGGAATCTCTGGGCTAGTCTATAAAAAACGACCTGGCCAAGCTAGGACCTTTAAGAAACAATAAATGGCCATTGAGATCCAGTGGCAGTAGAAGAGAATTTCTCCTTGTTCTGAGGTGTGAACAGAGACTGGGGGATTGGAAGGCTGCCGGGGTAACTGGGTGTGAGATGACAGGAAAAAAGAGGCTTTTGGCAAGGTGTTCTGGGAGGAAGAGAAGGAAGAAGAAAGACTGGGATCCATCTTGGGCAGGCTGGCTGAAGGCTGCCTGGGAGAGATGCCTTGGACTCCAGGACTGTTCTGCTGTGGGGGGCAAGCCCCTCTAGAAAGGACCATGCTGTAAGATCTGGACTCGCTCCTTGCAGACTGAAGGTGCTAATAGGTGAATAAACCATAATTCTTAAAGTCTCTGTCACGTCTCAATTCTCCAAAGGACCACAGTGGCTGGAACCCCATGGACTCTTGCCACTGCTTGAGAGAGAGGGGCGGGAGACACCCAACATTTGTAATATGAAGAAGACTCCTGCTGGATGAAACCTCTCAGGGGTCACCCAGATGTCTCAAGGAAGCCCACAAGCAAGGTGTGGAGGCCAACCTGTCTTGCTGTCTCCAGCAACTAAGAACATGGGAAGAGCCCTAAAGGTGGACCAGTCCAAAGCGGGGGCATCTAGTCCAGCTTCCTGTTCTGACGGCGGCCAACCAGATGTTTCTGGGAAGCCCCAAAGCAGAGAAGTAGTGATAGTTGTCAACCGTCCCTTATTTGGCAGGAAAGTCCCTTATCCCAGTGCTGTGTCCCGCTGATGTCCCTTATTGATGATGTCCCTTAAATTTCCTGGGTTTCAAAGGAAGCAGCTCCTCTCGCTCCCTGCCTGCCGGCCAGGGAGGAAGGAGGCTCCAACTGTGTTGCTTGGCTTGTTGCTCACCCAATAAGGAGTCTAAGAACGACTGGGGGGTGGAGCTTGCATGCCTTGTGCCGATCAAATCGGCTGCGTTGCCTGGGGACTCGCCTTTGCTCAGCGCTTCCCAGCGGAGAGGTGACGGTGGTTTTCCTTGCTGCATCCCCTTTGCCAGGTTGCTGCACTGTGGGAACCACTGATTGAGGCTTCGTTTGGCTGCTGGCTGGGCTTTCTGCCTGTGGCTTGGAGGGGCTCAGAAGTCGAACATACCTGTGTTCGGAAAATCCCTTATTTTGGCTGCTGATCCCTTATTTTCGAGGCTGCTGGTCCCTTATTTTGAAATCTGTAAGTTGACAGCTATGGAAGGAGTACAAGAGTCCTCTTCTCTTGTTCTGCCCATGAACATGGACAATCTGATGCAGGTGGTCCTATTCTCCCCACCCTAAGGAGACAGGTCTCTGCTGGAGTCCCTCATATTTCTAACCACTCTGTTAATTAGCTCTCACTTGGCAGGCAAGTGGCACACTTTTAAATGCTCGGGACAGATTTGACCAAGGTTGCTCAGGGCGAGAGAAATGACAAAATACCAATTTGCTATAGGACAGCTTGCTTGCTTGCTTTATTTTTTCCTGGGTAAATGACACCACAAAAGATGGTTTATGACAGCTGGGAACATATATTTTTTTCCCCTCCCCGCTGGCCCCCATCTCACTGCCCCCCAATTGTAAATTATATTTAACATTCCACAGAACTTTATTGCATTCCGTGTTTGGATTTTATGAAAAAATCTGTATTTAACTTCAAGCCCTGGTAAACATCTTTGCTTATGTTGTTATGTGATTCCTTATTTGAGTATTTCGATTTAATTTCACAGTTCATATACCTTAAAGTTTTGATTTCCAACCCACCCCCCTCTTCGCCCTACTCATTCCGAGAGAGGCAGAATGCTGGCCAGGGGCACCTCAGTCTGACAATGATTCTCCTAGATTGAGTCTAACCTTCCACTGGCTGCTGGAGAGACAGGGAAATGCGACGGATCCTCCAGGAATTCGGCCCACCAGCCATAGGCCTTGAGTTTGTTGGTTTATTTAAAAGATTTCTAGGCCACTTTTCGCCAAACCAAAGGTCCCCAAGCCATTTCCAACAGAAAAAATAATAACACAAATGAGGTTCAAAGGATAGCATGGACTAATATTGTCAAAGTAAGGGAAGAAAAGCAACTTATTAATCGTTTTATCAAAAAAGGAACATAAGAAGTACCTGCTTGATCAAGCCGATGGCATTTCTAGTCCAGCATCCTGATCGAAGCATAGAGGGAGGCCGATGTAGAAGAAGGTGGTCCTTAAGGCCACCAGTTCTGGGCACCACAATTTAAGAAGGACGTTGACAAGCTGGAAGGTGAGAAGACGAGGGAGACCAAGACGATGAAGGGTCTGGACTCTGGACATCAAGCCTTGTGAGGAACAGTTGAGGGAGCTGGGTATGTTTAGCCTGGAAAAGAGGAGACAGAGAGGAGATATGATCTTCAAATATCTCAAGGGCTACCACATGGAAGATGGAGCAAGTTTTTGTCCTGCTATGGAGGATAGGATCCAAGCCAATGGCTTCAAGTAACAAGAAATGAGCTTCTTACTAAACATCAGGAAGAACTTTCTGATGGTAAGAGCTGTTTGACAGTGGAACAATCTCCCTCGGGAGGTGGAGGGCTCTTCTTCCTTGGAGGTTTTTAAGCAGAGGTTGGATGGCCATCCGCCATGGATGCTTTAGCTGAGATTCCTGCTTTGCAGGGGGTTGGACTAGATGACCCTTGGGGACCCTTCCAACTCTACAATTCTGTGCTGGGCCTGGGGGTAACCCATGAAACATGGTCCAGGACCAGTCCAGAATCCAAAGGTTCCACTGGGAGTCTGTCCGATAGGGCCAAGGCAGGACACGAGGCAGAAAACCAGGCAAGAACAGGTACAGGATCTCAGGCAGGATCTAGCATACAGCAATGTTGCAACCTGGGGCGAGGTCTGGCAGCCTTTTATCTCTGTTGAGGTAATGGGCTGTCCTGATCCCCCGGTGACTCACCTCCCTGTTTTGCCTGAAAGCAAGCACTCCTCCTGCAAGTACTCAGGTCTCTCCTTCTCTCAGACCTCAGTCTCTGCAGCTTGGGAGACGTCGGTGGGGCCACCTCAGCCTCCCCTGACCAAACCGGTAGTGGAGCAGCTGTAAGTGATGGCCCAGCTGGAGGCAACGAGGTCATCCCCACATCTGGAGCCAGGGCAGGCTCAGGCCCCTGACTCGGCCCAGCTGGTGCTTGTTGCAGGGGAACCTGTGCAGACTGGGACTCTTCAGGATCAGGCCCCAGACTTGGTTCAAATGATGCCTGAGGCAAAGGATCCAGTGCAGACTGAGACTCCTCTGGTTCCCAGTCCCAGTCCCAGGCCATCACAAATTCTATGATTCTGTGAGCTGCGTGGTTACAAACAGGACTGGCCCAAGTCATTTTGCTGCCTGAGGCAAAAGTCAAGATGGCGTCTCTTCCTGCTCCACATACAAAAGCGAACTGGACTAGCATCTTACTGCAAGACAGGTGATGGGATGGTGTCTCCCACTGGAGAAGTCTACCTTACACCAATCTGACACTTCCTAAGATATTTTAAGGCTTCCTGGTCACGTCTGACTATCGCTCTGATCAACCAGCTGCCTGGGAGGTCTCCCTTTGCCTCCCTTCTGCCCCCAACTGCACGATAGCTGGATCTGACAGCCTCCTGGCATGCAAAAGCCGCAGAGAACATTAGATCACTTCCCTCTTATTATCCACAGATATGAAATACCCTAGACAAATTAGGATTCACTCATGAAACTGACCTCCTGCCTCTCGAGATAATGGACATGGTGCTTCTGAGATCTCTCCACCCCAACGGATTTCTCCCACTGGATTACAAAATCCACCCACCCTTTGGGTGTTTGCGGCAGGCGCGCCTGAGAAAAGGGCCTTCCTCGGAGAGGCGGAAGATCTCCATCAAGCTGATAAAAGAATAAACATTCCTTATTACCGTTCTGATTCCTGAATGAAATCAACAGGGGCGTATTACAAGCTCGCATTCAAAATGCATTCGCGCCCCCCCCCCCCGGCAAAGCTTTTTTTTAAAAAAAAAAAGAGGAGGGAGAAATATCACACGAGAGCAAATGGAAATTGGCCTTCCCAAATGAATGGGTCGTGCTTTAGCACTCGCGTCTGCGCAAAATTTCCATTGACACCAATTCCACTTATTTATTGATTGATTTTTATGCGCGTGGTGTCATGGCAACTGGGCCATTATGTAAATTGCACGTGATGTAACATTTACATTCAAACTTCCGTCATCGGCAGCCCGCGAGCTCAAGCAAGGTGCCCCTGCGGGGGGGGTGTTCTCCTCTAGAAGAAAAATAAAAACACGAGCCCGGCTAGCTGATTCTTGCTGGCTATAGGTTTATCCCAGCATTCTAGCTCCTCCCCAGATCTACAATTCCCAGAATTCCATGGGAAGAGAGATTGACAAGTACGGTGGTACCTTGGTTCTCAAACTTAATCTGTTCCGGAAGTCCGTTCCAAAACCAAAGCCTTCCAAAACCAAGGCGCACTTAGAAAAAGCCAGCGCGGCGGATGTCTTGGTCAAAACGAGACAGTTGCAAGGTCTGCTTAAAATGTCAGGGGTCAGCAAACTTTTTCAGCAGGGGGCCGGTCCACTGTCCCTCAGACCTTGGGGGGGCGGACTATATTGGGGGGGGTGAACGAATTCCTGAGCCCCACAAATAACCCAGAGATGCATTTTAAATAAAAGGACACATTCTACTCATGTAAAAACACGCTGATTCCCAGACCGTCCGCAGGCCGGATTGAGAAGGCGATTGGGCCGGATCCAGCCCCCCGGGCCTTAGTTTGCCTACCCATGGCTTAAATGGTTGCCACCCCTCTCCGATGAATAATCAGATGGACAGACTCATTCTCATATGATGGGGGAACAAATGAATGGTTTCTGATTTCCCAGGGAGGTTTCTTCCCCCTGTCTGCCAAGTCCTTCTTTCATGCAGTGATGGACAACTTTGGTTTCCAAATGGCAGTCAGTTAACCGAACCAAATGGGATCCTGTTAAGATGCCAATCTCCCTTTCCTTTTGTTTTATTGGACTGCCAAGCTCAGGGTGGCACAGGTGCCGTCAGCAGCAGCAAAAAAGACGGAAAAAGAAGGGGGAAAACCTCTTTGATTTGCCTTGCATCCCATCCTTTTCCTTTCTTAATTCCAACTCTCCCTTCTCTCCCCCCCCCCCCCCCCGCTTTCTTCCCTAAGGGAGAAAATTTCTGGATTAACCAATTACAACTGTCTGAAATGCATAATAATGAATTCATCAACATTAAAAGTGACACCTCGGAGGATTAGAGCCTTTTAAAAACCTTTTCTTCAAACAAATGAAACCCTTTTAATCTTCCTTTTTTAAAAAAAAAAAAAGAACCAAAAAAAAATATATTAAAAAAACATTGCCCTTACAGTTTATAACAATTTGCTGTCACTTGAGGTCCTGAGTAAATTCTTTGGAAATTTGGTATGCGCTACAGGGAAGGAAGAAGGAGAGAGAGAGAGAGAGAGAGAGAGAGAGAGAGAGAGAGAGAAGTGGAGGCAGGTGATTGGAACTGAAGATGTACAAGCTCTGTCTGCTTTTCCTAAGCACAGATCAATTACAAAGTAGAGAAGGCAGTGTCATATATGATTCACAATGTCAATTTCATGCTCGCGGTAACCATTTAAGAAAGTGCCGCCTAGGTTTTTTACATTTGATAAGAAATCAGCTGTGTTTGTGTTTAAAAAAAAGGAGGAAAGACCGATCAGAGAGTGTGACAGCTCAGAAAGATTGCTACGGAGAGCTGCCGTGTTCTGCCGTGTCTGTCATTGGGCCCATAAGTATTTATTTCAAACGTTGGGGGCTTGTTTACGCTCGGCGTTCGGTGTGTGTGTTTGCGCGTGCCTGTCCCCGCACTCTGAAACCAGGAGGTCGGAAATAAACTGTCAGTCTCTATTTACTGCGGCTAAAGTGGGGAAAGCGAAAGATTTTTTCTTCTCTTTTTTGGTTCAATTGCCAGTTAATAGAAAAAAAGGAGAACAAAATGTACTGGGTTGTTGTTTTTTGTTTTGTTTTTTATTGGCCCCTTCAAAGGGAGATGGGGATTGTTTGATTTGATTTTTTTTTGAAAGGGGAAACAGCCTGTTTTGTTTTGGGGACTCGTGTGTGTGTGTGTGTGTGTGTGTGTGTGTGTGAGAGAGAGAGAGAGAGAGAGAGAGAGAGAGAGAGAGAGAATACACTCACTCAGCCCCCCATTCTTGTGATTGGTTGGTCACAGCTATGTACCTATGGGACCGCCTCTCCTGGTATGCCCCGCGGAGGACCTTAAGGTTTACAAAGGACACCATTTTAGAGGTCCCAAGTCGCAAGGTGGTTAGATTGGTCTCAACTAGGGCCAGGGCCTTTTCAGTACTGGCCCCAACTTGGTGGAACGCTCTGTCACAAGAGACCAGGGCCCTGCAGGACTTGACATCTTTCCGCAGGGCCTGCAAGACAGAGCTGTTCCGCCTGGCCTTTGGTTTGGACTCAGTCTGACTCTTATGTTTTCCCTCCCCTTATGGTTTTGATCTATGAGCTACTTTTAAAATGAGGCTGCATTTTAAATTGCATTTTAACCCGTATTTTAAATTGGGGTTTTTTCCTATTATGATTTTACTGTAATTTTACTGGTGTTAGCCACCCTGAGCCTGGCTCTGGCCGGGGAGGGCCGGGTATAAATTAAAAAATTTATTATTATTATTATTACTGCTGTGAAACAGGACAAGAGTGTTCACACATTCAGAGGGCAGAAGCC
The DNA here is from genome assembly GCF_964106915.1 of Podarcis gaigeae. Lineage (NCBI taxonomy): Eukaryota > Metazoa > Chordata > Lepidosauria > Squamata > Lacertidae > Podarcis > Podarcis gaigeae. The sequence goes on along the minus strand of NC_139690.1, from coordinate 48,970,789 downwards.
AACAACCATCTCCTGATCTTGAGATCTTGATTCAGAGCAGAGTGTCCTAACGATAAGAACATAGGACCTTAAAATGCAACCTGCTGGATCCGGCCAATGCCCCACCTAGTCCAGCATGATGTTCTCCCTGTGGCCAAACAGGTACCTGTGGGAAGCCGAACCTGAGAACCAGAGGAACTCTCCCCTCCTATGGCTTCCAGCCACCAGCATTTAGCAGCATTCTTCTCTATATACACCTGTGGGGGGTAAAAGTACCATATTTTTCGCTCTATAACATGCACCACACCATAACACGCACGTAGTTTTTAGAGGAGGAAAACCAGGGGAAAAAAATATTCTAAACGAAATAGTGGATATATGATTTTTGTGGTTCATGCTGTGGCCACAGGCATGTGATCTGACAGTGAGTTTGGAGTAGCCCAATGCAAAAATCCTGAGGGTCCATGTGGATCCATGCTTTGTAAGCACAGAGGAGGGAAGGAAGGGGAACCATGGATCCTCTGCTCACGACTGCAGCAGATCCCCTCCGCCACCCGCAGGCATTCCCTCCATAACACGCACAGACATTTCCCCTTACTTTCTAGGAGGAAAAAAGTGAGTGTTATGGTGCAAAAAATACGGTAAGTAAATGGTAAAGGACCCCTGGACGGTTAAGTCCAGTCAAAGGTGACTGTGGGGTTGCGGCGTTCGTCTCGCCGTTTGTCCACAGACAGCTTTCAGAGTCATGTGGCCAGCAGGACTAAACCACTTCTGGCGCAACGGGACCCCGTGATGGAAGGAGGAGATTTTTGGACTTGGTCGCAAGGTGGTTAGATTGGTTTTAACTAGGGCCAGGGCCTTTTCAGTACTGGCCCCGAGTTAGTGGAACGCTCTGTCACAAGAGACTAGGGCCCTGCGGGACTTGACATCTTTCCGCAGGGCCTGCAAGACAGAGCTGTTCTGCCTGGCCTTTGGTTTGGACTCAGTCTGACCCTTATGTTTCCCTCCCCTTATGGTCTTGATCTATCGGCTACTTTTAAAATGAGGCTGCATTTTAAATCACATTTTAACCTGTATTTAAAATTGGTTTTTTCCCCTCTATTATGTTTTTACTGTGATTTTATTGGTGTTAGCCTCCCTGAGCCCAGCTCTGGCCGGGGAGAGCGGGGTATAAATAACATTGTTGTTGTTGTTGTTGTTGTGGTGGTGGTGGTGGTGGTTATTTCCCACCTTTCACTCCCCTTAAGGAGTCTCAAAGCGGCCAATCACCTCCTTTCCCTTCCTCCCCCACAACAAACACTCTGTGAGGTGAGTGAAGCTGAGAGACTTCAGAGAGAAGCCCAAGGTCACCCAGCAGCTGCATGTGGAGGAGCGGGGAAGCGAACCCTGTTCACCAGATTACAAATCCACTGCTTTTAACCAGTACACCATGCTGGCAACCAGAGCGCACGGAAACGCCGTTTACCTTCCTGCTGCAGTGGTACCTATTTATCTACTTCCACTGGTGTGCTTTCAAACTGGTAGATTGGCAGAAGCTGGGACAGAGTGATGGGAACTCACCTCATCGTTGGGATTTGAACCAGCAACCTTCTGATCGGCAAGCGCAAGCGGCTCAGTGGTTTAGACCACAGAGCCACCCGCGTCCCAATTTGCTGTGGCGGTAGAGCACAGCCATAATGGCTAGCAGCCGTCAATAGCCTACCACTCCATGAATCTGTCTCATCTGCCTTTAGAGCCACTGAGGTTGGTGGCCGTAACTGGCTCCTGTGGCAGAGAGTTCCATAGTTCAACCGCGCAAAGAAGGGTTTTCTTTGATCTGTTCTGAATCTTCCAACATTTGGTTCTTAATTGTTTTGATTTTCTTTTTAATTGCTTGATTGTTTGCCTCCCCCTCGGCTCCTTTGGGAGAAAAGGAGGAAAGGGAAATTCAGTCCCTAAATAAACAAACCAATGTGGATGTAGAATCCAGGAGAAGGGGAACCCAGTGCTGACTGGACCACCAGGACAAAAATAATAATAATGGAACAGGAGGTGGGGAATCAATTTCCTCCTCTCTAAAGGGTGGGGAACTGGTTCCCTGGCTAATTACCAGCAGGTTGCACGAATGATGTCAAGGTGGATGGTGTAACCATAGAGAAAGTGTGAAAGGAGGAGAATGCCTTCTCTTCAAGCAGCTTTTTCTTAGGAGCCACGGTCTACTCTCCCGAAGCCCAGGAGGAATCATCAGAACATTTAACATGACCAAATTAACCCCTGTGGACAGCACAACACTTGTTTACAAAGCCGAGATGGAAATTTATGGTGTCACTAAAAAGAACTTCTCACCCAGTGTCCAGAGCTGAGGAGGGAGAGACAAAACGATATCTCCCATTGAAAGGAAGTGGGAAAGCTCTTAAGAAATCAATACCGTTATTTAGTCAATAAAGCCACAAAACAACCCCTCTGGGGGATAAACACAGAGAAAATTCACTGCTACCAAGCAGACATGACACTTGCCTTAAATATGTCGTGTGTGTGTGTGTGTGTGTGTGTGTGTGTGTGTGTGTGTGTTTGTACGTACTTCAAGGAGAGTGTGCAGGTGAGGCACACACACACACACACACACAAAATTGAGAGTGATCAGCGTCTGACAGGAAGTGCAGAAACTCTTAAGGTTCCTTGCCAGATCCAATGTTTAATTCCTTATTGGTGGCACGAACACCAAATTCATATGTTTGTTGCTTCTGGAAACAGACAAGATATTATTGTTGTTGTTGCTATTCTAATTACTGTTCTCGCTGTTGTTATGCTGCACTGTCAATATGCATGGAGGGGATGAGGTGAAAATAACAAATTGCAAAGGAATAAATAAATAAAATGCAAGTCTCTGCTCCAGGGAGGTTCCAATCAGAATGTTAACAGGGAAGAAGAAATCAGTACTGGAAGGCAGGATGGGGTTTAAGCGCTTCTGGTAAGGCTTGGACTGAACACAGCAACCTCATATTGGAGGACCCATTGACAGAGCCCATCCTCATAGACTCGGATGGATTCCTGAATTCTCTAGGGCAGGACAGTCCAATGGGCAGTTCCATGTCAAAGTCCTCTTGCGGCCAGGGCTTTTTTTCAGCCGGAACTCACTGAAACTCAATTCTGGCACCTCTCAGGTGGATGCCATTGCTATTATAAGAGAACAAGGGAGGTGTTCATGGTGAGTCCCAGCCCCTCTTTTTCTAGAAAAACAGCAATGCTTCTGGCCCACTTTGACCTTCCTGATCTGCAGGGGTTTTCCCTGATCTGTGGGGATTTGCTGACTGACACGGCAGGCAGTTCTGTTGAGGCTCCTGCTCCCTGTGAAATGTGAGGTGCATGGGGCCATTGTCACAATGGCAATGTTATAGCTCAGTCAGTAGAGCATGAGGCTCTTAACCTCTGAGTTGTGGGTTCAAGTCCCACATTGGGCAAAAGGTTCCTGCATTGCAGGGGGTTGGACTAGATGACCCCCATGGGCCTTTCCAACTCTGCAGTTCTATGTTCCTAAATGGGCTGTCTGTCTCTGTGGAGCATGGAAGTCACCTGGGCACTTGGCTGACCTGTGAGCAATGAAACAGGACAGTCGGCACCTTTATTGTATTTTTATGTTGTGAAACGCCCTGAGATCTACAGATGAAGGGCGGTATATTAACTAACTAACTAACTAACTAGCACTGTGTGTGTGTGTGTGTGTGTGTGTGTGTGTGTGCGCGCGCGCGCGCAGGTGGTGCAAATACTGTTTGTTTGTTTGTTTGTTTGTTTGTTTGTTTGTTTGTTTCCTGATGGGAAACATAGTACCAGAGCAGCGCATGGAAACACCGATTACCTTCCCGCCGGAGTGGTGCCTATTTATCTACTTGCACTTTGTGCTTTCAAACTGCTAGGTTGGCAGGAGCTGGGACAGAGCATCGGGAGCTCACCCCGTCGCAGCGATTCGAATCACTGACCTTCTGATTAGCAAGGCCAAGAGGCTCAGTGGATTAGACCACAGTGCCACCCGCGTCCCTTTCCATCTGTACTGGATCAGTTTCAGTTATTGCAGCCTGAGAATGTGTCCAAGCTGTCTAGAGAAGTGTGTAGACCAGCTGCCCCCTTGGCCCTTGCTTATATTGGCCTCTTAGGGCTAGCTGAAGGGGGTTGACTGGGTGGGTCTAGGTTTGATTTCTCCCTTGTTGGAGAAAGGGAAGATACTATCTGCCCTGAAGGAGATGGTGGTGTATTGCAACCTTAAGAGGACCTCTCTTGTCCTGGATTTGTCATACAACTATCTGTGGGTGGCTAATATCCCCTTTTGGGACCAGGTGTTCGAGAAGGTGGTGGTGGTCTATCATTTGATGAGCTCATCACTTGATGATTGCCACTTTGTATGATGCTTCCATGTCTGGGTGGCTTATCAAAGACAGAATCAGCTAAGAAAAGGTTTCTTATCTCTCATAGGCACCGTGCTCTTCAAAGGATCCCATTCACATAATCAGCTGCCAGAGATCAAATGTTGAAGGACTCCCTTGCTAACGTGAACCAACCCTTGAGAATTGGCAGCTGAATTCAAAATAAATGGAGATGTTATTGGAGATGTGTGACCATAGGTATGTAGAGGCAAGGAATTGGGGAGAAATTTGAATCAGTTTACATTTAAAGGCAGCTCTGCCTTATTTGCAGTTTTGAGAACCACAGGTGACCGGAAACACAGCCGTCCTGCGAAATTTGCACGTCTCTGAATTTTGCAATACCATTCTCCAGCCAAGTAATGGGCCCAAAAATGCATATATTGGGGTAAGGTTTGCATAAGCATGCATATATTAGTAAAAAAACAATGTGCAAAATTGCATTGTATTCGGGGAAGCATCCTTGCAAAAATGCGTATTTCAGGCAAAATTGCACATTTAAAAGTGCATGGTAGGATAAAAAAAAGCACTAGAATGCTGGCGAATTTTCACAAGGACTTCTTTAAAAATCATTCACATTATGTGGAAAAGTGGAGAACTGAGTTTAAGACTGGAAAAATGAGAAACTGAAATTGACATATTGTTTGCCCATCCTTAGCCATCCTTGCAAGCAACGAGTCATACAGCAAAACTATTCCTGGGCTATATCTCTTTAGAGAGATTGCTGATCATAATACTGGATTGCACCCCTCCTCTATCTGCATGCAGGAGTTTTGTTGCCATTCGAGAAGTTCCTTCACAGAGGGGAAGAAGCATTTAGTTAGGCTAAATTTCCCCTACTTGCAGTTGAAGGTCGTATAGTCTAAGAACCCAACAGTGATTCCACCATGTCTGCTGCTTGCATAGACTAAACCTCATTCACCTAGGAATGCCATCCATTCACTGTGCTGGTCCTCAGGAAGGGGTGAACATCGGATCAGTTTATTCCCCTTCCTTGCCAGTTTCACAAGTGTTTGATCATGTCCATTCTGGTCAAATTTCTGTGGAGTTTTGTTGTTGTTGCTTTTAACTGCCTCAAAACATTTCATTTAAATCATACATGTTTTAATGTACTTTCCCCTAATATGCACATTTTGAACACATTCTGCAGTCAAGCCCAACTGCTCTGCAAAATCTGGAGAAGTGTGTGGTGTAATTGTCATCTGCGAATAAGTCTGGGAACTGTGTGTTAGGTCAGATCACTTGAAAATTCAAAGGAGCAAAATTCTCCTCCGACCCTCTCTCTTCGGGCGGTTGATATACATGTGTGAACACAGATTTCAGAGCGGGCTTTAGTTTTCCAACCTGCTTCCCTGATGTAGTGCGCACAGCTCTGCGCCCCCATGCGCCTCCATGAGGAACGCATTCACCCAAACCTCCCCCTTGTTTAGTGCTTGATAAGTGTACCTTGGAAATGAGAAGCCATTCTGCCTTTGCTCTCCCTCCTCTCCTTCGTCCTCCCCCACCCGTTTCGCTAATTCAAATGTATATCCGTAATTCATGGCTTATGACTCCTACTAGGTTCTTTCCTGGGATAAATCCGCTGCTTCCTTAAGATTACGCTGAGCAAGAAATCCACAAGCCCAACAGTGAAACAAACCGTTCTTAATCTGCTGGGGATGCCAGATGAGATTAAAAGACGGTCCCCGTTAATCTCCTCTACGGCTGAACAGCAAGCCCATATCGAGCTTCAGTAGGTTCGGCCACTAAGCACTAATTGCAAGTCTTATTAGGCCATGGGTAGAACTGGCGACTTGTGTTTGTATGAACGATCCCACCCAGCCATGTCACCCCAGTTTCCTGAGCAACCCCTTCCCAATATTATTCAGCACCTCCTTGCCTAACTTAACCCCCAAGACCATCAAGATGGCTTTGCCCAGTCTCCTCAGAAATGTCACCTACCACCCACGGGACCTTCAGCTGGAGTTTGCTCTCCTCCTTCATCAGCTGAACAGCCTTTATATTGGATGCCATAGCCCCACCCACCCCTCCAAGAGGTCACAAGAAGGGAGTGGCTCCCCTGGGTCCGAGCTCCATCCATCCATCCATCAGCACCCACAGAGTTGAATCCAGTTCTTGGTCAGAGTTTCTCCACAGCTCCAGCAGGACAGGAACTTCACATGCCAACCTTCACAATTTGACTCAACAGGTTGACCCCTTCACGAAAGGTATGTCTCTGGCTGCCTCACTGTGTGTGTACAGGACCCTTTGTGACAGTCACAGACACACACCCTTCTGAGATTATACAACCCTCTAAGATCACACAATAATCTTCTAATTGTGCCATTATAATGATTAGGGATGTGTTGCAATGTTCAGTGCAGATCTCTGTATGTTCCCCTGAAGCTACGTCTACTATTATCTGTGCACGTACATGGGCAAATGATTTGGAGTGCTGCGATATCTTCTTTTGGCACGACTTAAGTTGCGTTTTCCTTGAAGTTCTGCTGCACGAAACAGAACTTGCACATCGTTCTCTTGAAACGGAAGGACTTTGGGTTTTCAGTGTTCCTAAATGCTTGGCTTTGGAGCATACGGGACAACTCTCCCCAGTGTTCTTCCCATGTGCCTTCTCCAGAGTGATCCTAGGAGCCGATCCTCAGTGACTGGCTCACCTCTGTCATTCCGATTGGCTCCAACCAGCACAAAGAGTGAGAGGAGAAGGCCTCTGTGGCTAAAAAGCTCTCCTTTCACACTGGTTGTGCAGCTCTAAGATGCTGGGGACAGAGTCCCTGCTGAGACCCTGCTACAGAAATGATGGGTCTTTAATCTCCTGGGACCTCGAACCAGTGCCAGAATTACATATAAGCTAAACAAGCTATAGCTTAGGGTCCCACTCTCTTGGGGGCCCCAAAAAATTTTAAAGGAAAAAAAACTGGATGTACATTTCCAAAATATAGGATAAAAAAACAAATAAAATAAAACCTATATACAGCAACAGTGTTTTGTGTTGTGTAGGCTACAGTGATGTACCAGTAAGTCATGGCAATGATGTAAGGCAAGCCTGCTAGCCTGCTCCCTAAAATATCACTGGTTTGCTCCTTTCTATATATAGGGTGCCTACATTCTGCATGTGCAAATGGCTTTAGATATCTATTAGGTCCATAAATTACCATTTAGCATATATTCAACACAAGAAACAGCGACAAATTGTTGTTGACAAAGGACAGCTGGACATAGAAAGGGCCCCATTACCTTCAGTAGCTGAGGGCCTCATCAAAACTAAACCCGGCCCTGCCTTTAACCAATACACGTGTGTGTGTGTGTGTGTGTGTGTGTGTGTGTGTGGCGTCGTGTCTATGTGTCCCCTTCGTCAGTGAGATACCAGGGCAGTGTACTGAATGTGAAAAATCATATCACTGAACAAGTCAAATATAAGCTGTAAGTCAGACAATATATACTATTAAACAAGAGTGAGCATTTTTGAGTGCCATTTAAGAAACAACTCCTGCATCAGTCTATACAATAACACCTTCAGTTCAAGCCAGGGAAAATAGATGAGCTATTAAAACTTTCTTAAAATGCTGCATTGATGAAGCCGGATGTTTCTTTTTTTGGCAGGGAATTCCATAAGATAGTGGCCTTCGATGAGTCAGAACACAATGACTTGGGTCTCTTTTATTAAACTTGCTCAATCCTTTAAAGTTGCATTTTAATGAAACTTTAAAACAAATGGTTTATCTGATACAGAAGTACCAGTCAGTTACCCCAGAATCTAAGCAATCACCGGAAATAAAATACAGCATGTTTTGAAGTTTGATCCTATCCACATTTATTTACAAGTAAGCCATGCACAATTTATTTGTCAAATTATTAGCATTATTATTACTACTACAATTTATAACCCGTCCATCACTCTAGGGTCCCAGGGCAGGTTTCAACAATTAAAACACAACATGCATATGAACACGCAATATTACACCTTTTGAAAACAGTTTTAGACAACTTAGAATTACAAAAACAGGCAGGTCCTAAAAATACGCACCTCAAAGCCAGGGTGAAAAGGTGTGTCTAGCATTCACCAAAAGATGTACAATGAAGGTGCCAGATACTCTTCTAGGGCAAAGGATTTCCACAATTTAGGGGCCGCCAGAGGGAATGTCCTCTCCTGGGTCACCACCCCAGATTCTAGCATCAGTCCAACTCACAAACAGAACTCCAGCTCTTGTCTTAGGTGGGATTCCAAGGCCTGAGATGCTTCTTCATGCTGCTTCTCAAGTTACTCTGGTGTAAGGAAAAGAAGATGTATGCTCTGAACATATGCCAAGACAGATGCTCACGACCTGCACTAAGAACTTGGCTCTGAGGACAGCAGAATGTTCTGTTCAGTTTCCGCAAGCCCAATGCGCCAACGCATGAATTAGTAGGCTGTCTGAGGCGCACTGTGGACCACTGAGAGGATCATGTGGATTTTGTGCAGTAAATAAATAACATTATCTTTTTTAAAATGTGGTGCACACATGCGATGACTTCTTAGACCGTCTTCAAAAGAAGTTTATAAAACCATGCTTGGAGAAGAGAATAGTTTTCCTTCCTCTCTCCTAACACTAGACTTCATAGACTTCCAATGAAGATGGATTTTGGTGGGACACCAGAACAAGGTTCGGAAATCTCATCTTCTGCAGTTACTCCCAGCTGATCCAAATGGTGAGTCACATGCTGGGGCCATGTAGGGAAGGGTTCCAGGATGCTGCGTAATGTGTGAATGCTGCATTCAGAAGGTATTTCAGCAAAAGCAATATTAGATAGGCACATCTATTGAACTTCCAAAGAGGTCAGATAATCCCATGAGAGGAAGACTTTTAACTGACCTTGTCAAGGTGTTGCTCCAGCACAGAAGGTCCTGAAAGGTTGACTCCTAGGGTTCCCTGCTGAAGTCATAGCTGAACCTAAGTTCAAAATCATCCTATCATTGTATGATCTATCCTACAATATTGTATGATCTATCCTACAATAGATGCCTGCCCATCTAGAGCTGTTAGAAGAGCTACTTGCCCGGGGCCACACAGCTCAGTGGTTTCCAAATCACTATAGAAGCCCAGCAATAAAAATTTGTCAGTCCCACAACACCTGGGGCAGATCTGTGATATGTAGTTGACAGCAAAATAGCTATCAGGTGGCAGATGGCGGTGCAAAATTTTCTGGAAGTGCTTTTTATTTTCCAGAACAAACTTCAGTGATTGTACACTACCTGGGCCAGTCAATATTCTACTTAGCCAACGAACACAGGAAGCACCTTAGTAGCAGATCAGGCAATTTGTCTGCCTAGCATAGTATTCTCTGTTGTGACTAGAGATGAAGGAGAATTTTGTTGTGTCCACTTTTAAAGAAAATTGACCTGATACATGGATTGGAACATAATCATCCCCTGAATTCGGCACATCTCTGAATTTTGTGAAGCTAGTCCTCGGCTCAGAAAACATACCAAAGATCCATCAATACCTGTATTTTAGGATGAAATGTATTTATAAAATGCATACGTTGAGACAAGCATTTAAGTGTTTCTTTGGTGTTAAGGCCCATATTTAAGCAGTATTTAAACGCAAATTTTGTGTACCGACTTTTGAGGGGGGGAAATCGCAGATTAATGGAGTATCAGGACAGAATTGTTACAGGTTCTACTTTGTTGACAATGACGAGAACAGCCCTTCCTATTTGCACAGCATTTGGTCCAAGAACTGGTCTGCAGGTCCATGAACAGCATGTGAAATGGCTCCGCCTGGAACTCTGCCACGTGAAAACGAGAACTTTGGCTCATTTGAAATTAGGCAGCCTTGACCATTCATAAAGCAGCCGAAACTCCGGGTTCTTCCAGGGTTTATTTATTAAAGTTATACTGGTCTAATAACAGCTCTCCCTTCCCAGCAAAATGAAATTCATCTGAAACTTTTATACCCTCTTCAACAAACCAGGATGGCTTCCAACAGTTAAAACAATATATATATAAGGAGTTTCCAGAGGAAAGCTGTTATATAGTAAGAGGGGAAGGGTGGGGGGAAATGCCATAAATTGCCAAGGAGATGCCAAATTATGTTTAACTCTTGAAGGGTGTAAAAGATTGTCTAAACAAGGAAACATCATTTGAGCCTTCTTAGCTCCGAGAGACAAGCAAAGGCACTCAGTTCTCCCAGAAGAATTTTTTTATTTTTTTATTGAAATAAAGTTCATTTCACTCTAACATATAATAAGATAGAATCACAATAAAAACAACAACAAACTTGAAACGTTTCCATTCTCTCGATTTGACAGCAAAATCACAAGTTGGGCAGAAGTTTAGCAGAAACATTAAGAGGTCCGTATTTCCCTCATTGGTGTTACCAATGAGCGCTGGAGGTTAGTTGCATTGGTATAAATAAATGACCAAAGCTCCACCTCACAGAGCAACAAAAAAAATTATCTTCTAAGCCAGTGGTGTCCAAACTTTTTTCAAAGAGGGCCAGATTTGATGAAGTGAGGGCCGTGAGGGTTGACCAAAGGGCCAACCTTAGTTGTTGAGCTTTTTTTAGGATTGAAGTTGTTGAGGTTTTGTTACAATTTTACCCCAGGATTAGGCCCCCGAAACAGACTTTGGACATGTCTGTTCTAAGCCTTTGGAAACCTTATGTTGTGGGTTCCGTACATTTTTATACCAGAGATATTTGCAAGCCAGGCAAGATCTTCCATTCCGAGGTGAACGTTGGAAGATAAAAAGCAGATAAAAAGAAGGACTTCTTCATGCAACATATAGTTAAACTGTGGAACTCCCAACCTGGATGGCTGTAAAAGAAGGCTATCAATGACCACTAGCCAGGATGCAATGCTTCTGAAGACCAGGTCCTGGAAGACACAGGAGGGGAGAAGGATCTTGTCCTCGAATCCTTCTTGCTGGTTTCCCACAGGCATCTGGTTGGCCACTGTGAGAACAGGATGCTGGACTAGATGGGCCATGGGTCTGATCCAGTAGGGTATTATATAACTGTGCTATTATACTCTTGTTACTTACTGAAAGGTGTCTCAGGAGCAGAATCTACCTCTAAAGTAAATCATGTGGATCTCAAAATCTTGGATCTTACACACACACACACACACACACACACACACACACACACACACACGGTGCATCTCAGCAAGCTATTGCCAGAATGGGAGCGAATGGCTTGCGGTGACATTTCCCCTCCACGATGGAGGCGTTGTGGCGGAGAGAGGGAACTCGCCGTTCCCCCCGCCACACCGGAACAGCTCAGACAAAGCCCACCAGATGCAAAACCAAAACTCTAATCGCCATACCAGATCCCTGACACATGCTTGCCATTCTGCGCGCTCATCAAGCCCCGGCCGTGCCATGGCAGCTCTGCCACCCAAAACCCCGCGCCAGGCAGCTGTCAATCCAATGCATGTGCCAAACGGCTTGGCACTTCAGGCCCCAGGAGCTGGCCAGCGCTCCTGCCGATCTCTCTGTCTGAAATCACACGCATGCGTAGACACACACACACACACAGAGAGAGAGAGAGAGAGAGAGAGAGCGCCATGCACTTGACAAACAAACCTTGCCATTACCCTGAGCCAGCCCAAAGGCATCGCCATATTGTGGCCCCTTAATGGCCCTTATCCATTACAGCCTTCTTTTGCTTTCTCTTCCTGGGTGCAGGTCTTCCTTTCCATCTCCGCCACCTGCCATTCGAGTTCCCATCACCGCCTTCGTGTTTGGTTTTGCGGAGAGCACTCCTACCCTCTGGATAGCTTTCGCCCCTGATCTTATAGCCAAGATCTATATCTTGGCCTGATCTTGCGGCCAAGCCAATATCAACAGATCTCCTGGCCGCCGGCCTCTTGGGGAGAGGGCGGAAGGGGCGGAAAGGCAGAAACCAGGCAGCGTTTGGCATCGCCGATAAAGCCGAGGGAAGGGATTATGGGCATTTTAAGCCTGTTGGTGCCGTTACATTTGCCTCCCCGGGTGCTGACCCATTTGTGTGCCGTATTAGAATTGTAGAAGTAATAAATGAACAGTGGAGGGGGTTTGTAATGATGATTAGGGACTGAAATTGGCTCAGATTTACTGTGTCACTCAGAAACGGAGGGAGATGGGGGGGAAGCATTCGGAGCGGCCTAATGGATCCATCAACTCGTTTTGGCTGCTCAGTGGGCCGAGCAGGGTCACCAGGCTTTCCGCTGGCAGCACAAAGCACTTCAATTTTGTTAGGAAATGTATCAATTTAACTGACTTGAGCAGCACACTGAAAAACCTAATGAATCTGGACTCAATTTTCCGCCACACTGCTTCTGTGAACTGTCGGAAACAATGTCTGTGGTCGGGGGTGAAGGCTGCCTCAGATAGGCTGCCTGTCCCTCCCTTCCTCCACCAGGGTTAGCAGAGGAGAGAGGCGGCTCATGCCTCCCGCAATCGGGTGACAGCTCCGGACCCGCCGCTTGCCACTCTCCTAACAATGATGTCATTAAAGGTAAATTGGCCTCTATTTCAGCAGGATGATAGTGCTAATTGAGTGGGAAAATATAATATAGGGAGCTGTTGTCTCCAGTTAAAGGGAGGAGGGGGACAGATTAAATGGCCTACAATGGTGGGTGTCAGGCATGGCAGATGTTGTGTTCTGCTGATAACGGCACTGACGTATCTCCGGCTTGTCAAGGCCGGGGTTTTCAGAGAGACTTACAGCAAAAGGCAGCAGATGGCCTCCTGGAATGGGAATGAAGTGCTTAAACAGCCTGACTGCTGAAGGCAGCTAGTTTGTAAACAGACAAAGTCGGAGGTGTCTTATTGATCCCCGCTTGCTGCCCATCAGCGCCGCGGAATGAAAGGCGGAGAAGGCAGGCCCCGAGCCGCGGGGCGCAGGCCTTTGCCACCAGGTGAGGGTGCCTCTCCAGAGGGAATCAGCCAGACCCAGTGGGTCAGGTTCAGACCCTCCAAGTGTCCCTATTTTCCAGGGAGACTCTCAGATTTACAGAAACCGTCCCTGTTTCTGATTTGATCCCAGAATGTCCTGCTTTTCCTTAAAGGTAAAGGGACCCCGTTAGGTCAAGTCATGGCCGACTCTGGGGTTGCGGTGCTCATCTCGCTTTATTGGCCGAGGGAGCCGGCGTACAGCTTCCAGGTCTTGTGGCCAGCATGACTAAGCCGCTTCTGGTGAACCAGAGCAGCGCACGGAAACGCTGTTTACCTTCCCGCCGGAGTGGTACCTATTTATCTACTTGCACTTTGACGGCTTCCGAACTGCTAGGTTGGCAGGAGCAGGGACCGAGCAACGGGAGCTCACCCCGTCGCGGGGATTCGAACCACCGACCTTCTGATCGGCAAGTCCTAGGCTCTGTGGTTTAACCCACAGCACCACCCGCGTCCCTTGAGACTCCTTAGGGCAGTGATAAAGTGGGATATCAATTCCAAACTCTTCTACCTTCCCACGTGGATGAGCCCCATCTGCCCATCATCAGAGAAGTGATGAAGGGTGTGGAATAGGACATGTCTGGGGCTTTTTTTCCCCAGCCAGAACTCAGTTCCAGCACCTCTCAGGTGGGCGCCATTGCCATTATAAGAAAACAAGGGAGGCGTTGTGGTGAGTCCCAGCACCTCTTTTTCTAGAAAAATAGCACTGGGCATCCCTATTTTCATCGGAGAAATGTTGGAAGGTATGTAAGTTGCTTCATGGATTGTCCCCAAGCCCACAGCAAGGGCTAGCCAAGGCCCACTTTCAGCTGTATCTTTGAAAGACGCAGGCTGCATTCATATCATGTCTTTGAAGTCCTATATCGCCACTTTACATAGTCATGGCTTCACCGCCGAAGAATCCTAGGAGCTGTCATTTGTTAAAGGTGCTGAGAGTTGTTAGGAAATCCCTATTCCCCTCACAGAGCTACGATTCCCAGAGTTCTCTGGGAAAAGGGATTGGTTGTTAAACCGCTCTGGAGACTGTAGCTTTTGGAGGGAGATAGGTTGTCTCTTAACAACTCAGCACCCATAATAAGCTACACTTCCCATAATTCTATGGGGGGAGCCATGGCTGTTGCCTCACAGCACTTTAAACGTATGGTGTTATTGTGGCCACAGATTCCCTCCCCGCATCCCTTTTTGAAAAGGTCAATTTTAATAAAAAGCTCCGTTGTAAGCCGCTTTGGGAAATGTGGAACTAAAGGGCCAGGTGCTAAACGTTTGAACAAATAAATGCACAAGAAGTGGTGAAAACAGTTTTGCTGGTGTTATTAACCATACTCAAAAGAAAAGTGGCTTCAAAGAGACCAAATAGTCACACAGAACTGTGGAAACGGAAGGGACCCTAAGGGTCATCTAGGCCATGGGTCCTGGGGGCCGGATCCAGCCCAATTGCCTTCTCAATCTGGCCCGCAGACGGTCTGGGAATCAGCGTGTTTTTACATGAGTAGAATGTGTGCTTTTATTTAAAATGCATCTCTGGGTTATTTGTGGGGCATAGGAATTCGTTCGTTTGTTTTCCCAAAATATAGTCCAGCCCGCCACAAGGTCTGAGGGACAGGGGACCGGCCCCCTGCTGAAAAAGTTTGCTGACCCCTGATCTAGGCCAACTCCCTGCAACGGAGTAAGAGGATCACTATTTCTGGAACCATGGTTCACATAGCTTCCCAGCACTCCCTGCCCACCAGCATCTGCTGCCCCAGGTGGCTGCCTCACATTGTCTAACGGTAGAGCCAGGTTTTCACTACTATAATGTAGCAGATGAAATGCATGCTTCTCATATAGGCAAAAGTCCAAGTCAGGATCTGTACACCAGCCAGGTGGGGAGGAGATGGGTACCCTTTGCTTCCTTTCCATAGATTGGTCCGGTTCCTGTGGGAATCATAGCCAAGTGTGATCCAGTCAACACTTCCCAGCCAAGGAGGAGAATAGCAACCTGCCGAAGAGCAAAACCACAAGGAACACAACAACATCAATGTGGTGCATTGATGTACAGTGGTACCTCGGGTTACATACGCTTCAGGTTACAAACTCCGCTAACCCAGAAATAGTACCTCGGGTTAAGAACTTTGCTTCAGGATGAGAACAGAAATTGTGCGGCAGCAGCGCGGCAGCGGCAGCAGCTGGAGGCCCCATTAGCTAAAGTGCTGCTTCAGGTTAAGAGCAGTTTCAGGTTAAGAACGGACCTCCGGAATGAATTAAGTACGTAACCAGAGGTACCACTGTATTTGTTTTATTTAAAACATTTCTGTACCAACTCCCATAGCAAGTCTTTAGGTAATTTACAATCATACACACACTCCACTATTGGAAAAAAAATCAAATACAGGGGGGCAGGGAATGCAACTGAAAAATGGGGGAGAATTAAAATGATAATAACCCGAGATCCAGGTGTGTTTCCATGCTATGAATGTGGGTGCTCACCTCAGCTCAGAGGAAAACTGGTTTCATCATTTTGGGGGCCACCACCAAACAGACCATCCCTTTAGAGAGGGCGAATTGTAGTTTCAAAGGCTGCGGTATAATGAGGAGAGTTTCATCAGCTCTTCTTGACCAGAGCTCCTTCAGCCTTGGTTGCCCTGATATTGTTGGACTCCAACTTCCATCATCCCTGACAGTTGGCTAAACCGAGTGGGGATGATGGGAATTATAGTCTAGAAACATCTTGAGAGCCAAGAACTCTGAAGAACTCTGGTGCAGGCCTCACACTGGAGAGCAAGAGGGAGATAGCCTGTTCCTAAGCTGTTTGGGGGTTTATCGGTTTTACACCGCCATTAAATCTGAGCCTCATCATGAGGTGCCTGTTATTAATAATATTTTACATAATATGAAGTAAGCTTATGAAGGCAACCCCACGGTTCAGACCTATCAGGCTGTCTAAAAGTTAATTGGCTGGAAAGCGAGTTGTAAATACTGGGACTCGACCAATCCATCAATTGCAAGTCACTCTGTCCTGAATCTCTCTTCTGGTCAAGATGCAACCAGAAAACGATGGGTAGGTATTTACTTTACATCATGGAAAGTTCTCTCCCAATGAGTCTTCCAACTGAAAAAAAAGTCCATGTAAAAAAAAAATCACATTTATTTTTTTCCAGCAGGGATTGTCCCTTCCCAAATGGAAATCTGTGTCATTCCGCACAAAATTTAACCTAAGAATCATGTTTATGGCTCTGGGAAACTGTGGTGGCTCAGACCTTTTGGAAGGTGTTGACTTTGCAGTATACATATTTATAGCATTATTATTAATACTGTGCCTCCTAATGTTTAATTTGATAGACTCTTCCCTGCATCTACCAGCCACCCTGTCTTTTCTGCCCTGATCGCTCTTCCCCTTCATTCTCCTCTTAGCCTCTGTTCTTCTTTTCTTTTTGCATTTATAACCCCGCCATCACATTCCTGTATTCGTTTGACGAATTGCTGCAGTAATTCAGCTTTTAATCAAGTGTAATTCTTGCCTGCCTGCCTTTCTGTACAAACTTCCTTATTTTGACTCCCCTTATTATACAAAAGCATAATTTCAGGCCTCCCTATATGTCTTCTCGCTGCATCCTCGGAAACAATCCTAATTGAATTTTATTATGGCATTGCTGGAAACCTGACTTCAAGTTTCATTTCGCGATAGGAATGCTGTCACTCTACGAAATAAATGGACGACGTGAGAAGCACTTTGCTGGATCGGCCCATCTAAGTCCAACCGCTTCTGCAATGACCCAGCCACATGGGCAGGGTGTACAAATAATAAAATCATTCTGATTATTATTCTGATTCCAAAAGCAGCAAATTGGGCGTCTCTCTGGGGCCATCCCCTATTGTTCTTCCCCAGCATCTTGCACTTAAAGGTAGGCTTCCCCTTATTAGGGAGGTTTCACTTAGCTATCATATATTAATAGCAATTTTTAAAAAGAAAAAAAGTTTCCTCCATGAATTTGACGAAAACCCTTTCTGTAGGCTCATTTAGGCACTCCTGCCAACCTAGCAGTTCGAAAGCATGTCAAAGTGCAAGTAGATAAATAGGTACTGCTCTGGCGGGAAGGTAAACGGCATTTCCGTACGCTGCTCTGGTTCGCCAGAAGCGGCTTAGTCATGCTGGCCACATGACCTGGAAGCTGTACGCCGGCTCCCTCGGCCAATAAAGTGAGATGAGCACCGCAACCCCAGAGTCGGTCACGACTGGACCTAATGGTCAGGGGTCCCTTTACCTTTACCTTTACAGTTAAGCAAGCAGTAATTGGACAGATGTCCACCTGCGACTAACTATGTCCTACTTCTGCTTCTTCTTTTATTCTTTGGCGATCCCTCGTAGCCGAGTAAGATTGTCTTCCATAAACACAGTCTTAACAGTGAGTCCGCAAGTGACTGTGGAGGCCAATTCTGGATCCACATGTCCTTCCACAGTGGGGACATTGGTTTCCGAGTGGGAGTTGATCACTGTGAGGGTCTGCCAAACATGCCTTCCTCTTAGCACATTTCTCCCTTTCATCCTGAGTTTGAGCGTCTTCAAAGTCCATGACAGCTTTGCTAAAGGCTGTTCTCCAACTGGAGCACTCACAGGCCAGTGTTTCCCAGTTATTGGTGCTTATACTACACATTTTTTAGATTTGCCTTGAAAGAGTCTTTGAACCTCTTTTGTTGACCACCAACATTACGCTTGCCGTTTTTAAGCCTACTATGTCCTGCCCATTGCTGTGATTAAAAGCCAAGACCATTATTATCCAGAGCCGTTTCAGTAACATCAACCTGCTAGGATATCTAACCTTCCATTGGCCGCAGATCATTGTAGAAGATCAAGCAGCAGCTCCCAGGCTTAATCTCTTCTTGAAACCACAGAGAACCATTGCTAGTCAGTGTGGACCAGGCATAGGCAACCTCGGCCCTCCAGATGTTTTTGGGACTACAACTCCCATGATCCCTAGCTAACAGGACCAGTGGTCAGGGATGATGGGAATTGTAGTCCCAAAACATCTGGAGGGCTGAGTTTGCCTATGCCTGGTGTAGACGGTACAGATCTAGATGGACCAATCTCTGACTTGGTATAAATAGGGTTGCCATATCTTGAAGAGCAAAAAAGAGGACAGCCCAAGCCGCTGCCAGCCCGAGCCAAGGAAAGAGGAGTGCGGGGTCGCCACGCCCACATGCCTCTTTCCCCAGCTCTGGCTGGCAGCGGCCGCAGTGTGCAGAGCAAGCTGAGTCCGAGCAGCAGCGGAGCAAGCCAATCAGGTGCCTGGGGCAGCTCGCATGCCCTGCACCCAGGGGCGGAGCCAGCCACCTGTGGGGGCGGGGCCAGCCACCACTCAAGTGGAAGCTGCGTTTGGCTTCTGAGGAATGTTAAAAAAACCGGAGCATTTACTTTCGGGTTTTCAGCGTTCAGGAACTGAAATGTTCAAAAATGGAGCCATTCGAGAACCAAGGTTTGACTGTACACCTTTAGGTGCCTGGCAAAAACGTTCCTTTTAAACCAGGCCTTTGGTTGATTTGATTGACATCCTATGCCCTTTTAAAATGTGGCTGTTTTGGGGGGGGGGGTTATTGGGTTAGAATCATAGAACTGTAGAGTTGGAAGGGACCCTGAGGATCATCTAGTCCAACCCCCTGCAATGCAGGAATATGCAGCTGGTCCATACAGGGATCGAACCTGCAACCTTGGTATTATCAGCACCATGGTCTAACCAACTGAGCTATCCAGGCTCACTAAGATGCTTGTTGTTTTTATTATGAGAATATATATATATATATATATATATATATATAGTGGTTTTTATGTTGATCTTGTTCTGTGAACCACCCTGTGACCTCCAGGTATAGGGCGGTATATAAATTCAATAAATAAAATAATAATAAGCCAAACTAGTGTAGAATCACAGTGCCCATCATTGCTGAAGACCGGTAACCTATAACTGCTGCTTCCCGCATTGTCAGATCAAGACCTGGAAGACTGACTGAGCTACGCAGTGACCAAACTCACTGGATGGCTTTGGGCTAGTCGCTGTCCCTCAGCCAAAACTACCTCACAGGGTTGTTGTGAGGGTGAAATGAGGTGAGGAGGGGATTCTTCTTAGAGCAAAGGTGGGAGATAAATATACCAATACAGTGGTACCTCTGGTTGCGAACGGGATCCGTTCCGGAGTACCGTTCACAACATGAGCAGAACGCAACCCGCGTTTGCGTGTCTGTGCATGCACGGGTCGCGATTCGCTGCACACGCGTGTGATGTCATTTTTCGCGTCTGCACATGCGCGAGCTGCGAAACCCAGAAGTAACCCTTTCCGGTACTTCCAGGTCACCGCAGGACGCAACCTGAAAATACGTATCATGAAGCAAACGCAACACGAGGCATGACTGTGAACCAATCACGACTGTCGAGCTCGTTTTCCAGCGAAGAACCAAGGTTGTCGCTGCATTAAGTAGAAACTAGGCCCTGAGGTCTAAATAAGGGAGCCTGGGCTTAAACGGAAATGCAGACAGACAGGAGCTGGGCACTGGGGAACTGGGGTTTTAGGAGACAGCCCAGCATTTAAAGTAATCAAGAATGATTCAAATGACAGGTTTGTGTGGTGTTTGCTAATTTACTCGAGATTCATTTCTAGGAACAGCTGGCTGTATCCCAGCAGGAATGGCGTTTGCACACGCCCACCTGCTGCCAGGCAGACAGGCCTCGGGTACAGCTGTACTTAAAGTTCAGAAGGCTCAGTATCCTTGCCCACTGAAAACCTCGCAAAGTTCCCGGGGAAGACTCACCTGCACGGAAACGCACCTCGCTAACGGCGCTCAATGCTTCTGCTTCTCCCCCAAAACTGTCGTTGGTTTTGCAAAAGGAGGGGGGCGCTTTTAAGGAGATGCACGTGCTGGAATGGCCATGGGCCAATTAAATCGCGGGTGCAGGGGGAGATAATTACACGGAAGCGCAGAACAGAGTAGGAGTTCGAGTGCCTCCCTCTCTGTGGCTCTCTTGAAAATTAAGGGGTTTGTGTCCCTTTGAGCAAAGCCAGTCTGATGGCAGAGTTAATCCAATTAAGCCAGACCATGCTTAAACCCAGGGCTGCGTGCATGAAAGGGGCCAACAATCTGCACCGAATTCTGCATCACATAATGTTCATTCTGTGAGTGGAATCAATGAGAAAAATTGCATGCTTTTTTGTGGCTGCTCTTGTTCCTGAGGTTTCACCGGGCATCAGCTGTGCAGCTTCAAGCATATTGTTCTGCCGATAAGGGTTTAAGAAATGCGACCGAATTTGGAATGCTGTGTCCTGCTCTTGTTGCCTCACCTCAAAAAGGATGTGCTATTTTTTTCTAGAAAAGAGGTGCCAGAACTCACCATGAACTCCTCCCTTGTTCTCTTGTAATTGCAATGGCGCCCATCTGAGAGGTGTCAGAACTGAGTTCCAGCATGTCCTGGCTGGGGGACAAAAGCCCCAGTTGTAGATTTGAAAAGGTTCGGAACAGAGCAACCAAAATCAACTGAATGGAGCGATTCTCCTATCAGGAAATGTCGCTGTATTCATATATATATATATATATATATATATATATATATATACACATATATATATATGCTTTCGTAGATTTTCACGGGTACAGGAATGCAGGTTTTGGTGTCCTCGGGTGTCTTCCCGTGTAAAAGTTGGGGTGTCTAGGCGACGTTTCGACGAGGTCTCACTCGTCATCTTCAGGCTGGTGCTTTCGGCTTCTTGTTACTGGAACAGAGCGGGATCTCAATGTTTGAGTTCCTATAAATACTGTAGAGGGGGTGTGGTGTCTAGCCTCCAATGTTCTGGGCAGAGAGGAAGTTCCCAGGCTAGTGTGCCTTTTCTTCTTTTGTTCCTTAATTACTTGAGAGATACCTTGAGTGATTTCTTGAGTGATATCCTGAGTACCACTTAGGTGGGTCATTAGGTGTGGATTAGTTGCTAAAGTCTTTGTGTCTTGACCTCTTGAACTTTGTGAAGAGTTTTCCTGAGAAGATGGCTGTATTGCACTTAGTTGTGCTTTGGCTTGGCTTCGTGTATAGGGGCGAGCTGTGGTTTTGTGGCTTGTGTCAGCCAGATCTGTGTAGGGATTGCAGGGGGGTGCAGCATCCGGAGGTGCCACCATGGATTGGCTACTGGATGGTGTCAGTAATTCATCTGTGGAGAGGGTCTGGGTTTGGGTCTGGTGTGGTTGATTGGAGTTGGCGTTCTGTGTGCCTCTGGATCTGGTGTCAGTTTTTGTGGGGAGGGCTAATTTCCAGATGTCTGGCAAGCGGGATGTGTCGTCACGCTTGTTCATGTTGTGAGGGTGTTTCTCTATTACTGACACCATCCAGTAGCCAATCCATGGTGGCACCTCCGGATGCTGCACCCCCCTGCAATCCCTACACAGATCTGGCTGACACAAGCCACAAAACCACAGCTCGCCCCTATACACGAAGCCAAGCCAAAGCACAACTAAGTGCAATACAGCCATCTTCTCAGGAAAACTCTTCACAAAGTTCAAGAGGTCAAGACACAAAGACTTTAGCAACTAATCCACACCTAATGACCCACCTAAGTGGTACTCAGGATATCACTCAAGAAATCACTCAAGGTATCTCTCAAGTAATTAAGGAACAAAAGAAGAAAAGGCACACTAGCCTGGGAACTTCCTCTCTGCCCAGAACATTGGAGGCTAGACACCACACCCCCTCTACAGTATTTATAGGAACTCAAACATTGAGATCCCGCTCTGTTCCAGTAACAAGAAGCCGAAAGCACCAGCCTGAAGATGACGAGTGAGACCTCGTCGAAACGTCGCCTAGACACCCCAACTTTTACACGGGAAGACACCCGAGGACACCAAAACCTGCATATATATATATATATATACACACACATATACATTTTAATTGATTTTTTAACATATCAGTTCCAACAGTCATACAACATATCTTCACATCCCATAAAATATTTTGACTTCCATCAACAACTCTGATTATTTCCCGTTTTTTAACATACTTCTGCATTTCTTAATTTTCATCCCCCCAAAAAATTTTTGATTTGAGTTTCCATTGAAATGAGGCTGTATTTTAATGTTTTAATGTTGTATTTTAATCTTGTTTTTAAATTGTATTTCAATCAATTTGTTTTTATATCGGGTGTTAGCCACCCTGAGCCCGGGTCTTGGCTGGGTAGGGTGGGGTATAAATAAAATTTATTATTATAATTATTATTATTATTATTATTATTATTATTATTATTTCCTCTTACTTTTAATTATCCTTAACTAATAATTATTTTCATAGTCTTTCTTGTACTATTTCAAATAATCCACCTTACAAAACTTCTTGCAGTCCTACAAGCGTGATCTGTTCATCACAGTTACTTTTCAAATAATTCATATATTTACTCCAGTCTTCTCAGAATCTCTGGTCCTGCAGGTTTCGAATCCTTCCTGTTAATTTATCGGAAATGTTGCAGTATTCAGAACTTTTTAGTTTAGAGAAAAAGTGAGAGGCAAACATGATAGAAGTTTATAAAGGTGGTAAATGGCATGGCAAGTAGAAAGGGAATGGAGAAAAGGGTTTCTCACTCTCTCATAACACTAGAGCTTGGGGACATCCCACGAAGCTGAATATTGGAAGGTTCAAGACAGATAAAAGAAAGTCCACCTTAATGAGGCGCATAGTTAATCCATGGCGCTTGGCCACCAACTTGGATGGCTTTAAAAGAGGATTAGGCTATGATTTATAATGAATTAAAGAAAATGTTCAAAATGACATTTGCAGAAAATACCAGAAGCATTTGTGTTAGGGATTGTAGGACAAGACCTGCCAAGGAAAACAAAGAACTTATTCATGTATGCTACAACAGTGGCAAGAGTTTTGATAGCACAAGGATGGAAGAATGAGGAAACCCCGACAAAGGAACAGGGGCAAGAGAAATGGATGAGCTATGCAGAACTGGAGAAATTGACATACAAATTGCGAGACAAGGACAACTGTGACTTTAACGAAGAAGGGGAACTTTTTACAAACTACTTAAAAAGACAACCAAATGAATTGGACTCCTTGGCAGGTTTTGAATAAACACACACAAATTTAGTGATTGCGAACATAGTAGACAGATAATATAAGGATTTATGCAATTTTACAGTATGCAGAGAATAATGTTTGTTGAGAAATCAGAGAGAGGAGTTGAGGGAAATCTCGGGGCGGGAGGGAGGGTTTGATGGGGAGGTGAGGGGAAGGGGGAATAATGAATATGAGATGTTTTAATATTTTGTTATGTTGAAATTGTGAATTAAAAAACTTTTTTAAAAAAAGAAGATTAGACTATTGACGAGTAGGAGCCATGTTGGCTATGCTGCGCCTCCACCTGCGATGCTTCTGAACACCAGTTGCTGGAAGCTATGGAGGGGAGAGTCCGCTTGTGCTTGGGTCCTGCTTGCTGAAGAAGAAAGAAAAAGAAGAAGAGGAGGAGGAGGAGAAGTTTGGATTTGAAATCCCGCTTTATCACTACCCTGAGGAGTCTCAAAGCGGCTAACCATCTCCTTTCCCTTTCTCCCCCACAACAAACACTCTGTGAGGTGAGTGGGGCTGAGAGACTTCAGAGAAGTGTGACTGGCCCAAGGTCACCCAGCAGCTGCACGTGGAGGAGCGGAGACACGAACCCAGTTCCCCAGATTACGAGTCTGCCGCTCTTAACCACCACACCACACTGGCTTTCTGGTTTCCTGCAAGCATCTGGTTGGCAACTGTGAGAACATGATGCTGGACTAGATGGGCCATTGGCCTGATCCAACAGAGATCTTCTCATGCTGCTAGGAAACTGGCAGGCTTCTAGTTTGTTCACAGGCCTTCAGGACTGTGTGCCTCTCCTTGACTTTCTTAGCACTCTGCAAGGCCAGCCCTGGCAGTAGGCAGAATGAGGCTGCCTCCTCAGGTAGAGGTAGGGAGTGGACCAGCTGTGAGTGCCCCATGGCCTTCCCTGCAGCTCTTAAACTGGAGCACAAGCCTGAGGAGCAGCGAAAGGCCCTGTCCTATTGCCAGCACCTAAGTAGATTTCAGCTGCCAGTCTGGCTGGAAGGTGGTGGTGGAGAGCCGCCATCTTGTCCTTCGCATCTTGCACTTGCCAACCTGCTCTGAAGTTCCTCCTGATTCCTTTTATAGGGGTTGCTGCGAGGATGGAGCTGAAGACAGCAGGGGAGCACTTGACTTCCAAGGAGATGGATCAATACTTTCTGTTTCAATTGGATGGCAAACACATACCATGAGGTATGTGCACTTCTGGTTTCCAAAATGGATGGCAAACTCTAGGGATTGTACCACAGAGAGGTCCTCCTGGCCCCCAGAATGGCAGCTCTTGAATGAGAACAGGAAGTGAAGAAGGCTGGTTGCCCCTAGAACCTTATCACCTCTATGGTTTCTCTCCACCAGCCTTGTCTTCCAAGGTGAGTCGGGGGGCTATGGAGCAATTCCTCACCACCATGAAAACACATGTCCAAGGCCTAACATTTCGTAGAAGCTTTTCAGTGGTTGTTGGGTTGTTACAGGAACCCAGATCAAGATAAAAACCCAAGGTGGGTTGATTTATGAAGGGTGGAGACGCTGGCAGGGGACGGAGTCACAGGAGGTTCTTAATCCATGATAGGAGGCCAGCTCTCTCTGGGTTTCCAACTTACAAGATTGAAAATTTGTGAATCACATAATAGCTCCCCTGTCAGTCTTATCCCTCCCCGGATGCTCCATGTAGGCTCCCTGCCCTCTTAAAAAAATAAAAATTGAGTACTATATGCATGTTAATCTGTTTTTGCATCTATTTTTCTTCCTTTTTTGAAAGCCTAGAATGGCAGAGTAAGTCAGCCACCTCCAATGTCATTGCAGTTGAGAATGCTATCCCTTTGCCAGTGCTGAAGTAGCAGCAAATCTGCTCAGCTTCTGAACTTAGTATTATTATTATACTTATTATTATAGGTATAATATTATTATTATTAATCTATTTAAACCCCACCTTTTTCCCTCAAAAGACTCGAAGCTTCTTACAGACAAAAAGAAGAACCACTAAAAACACAGGAAAGCCAATCATTAAAATACAATCAACCCTTGATATAATTAAAACTATATACATATATAAAACTTGTTCGAAACATACCAGTAGTTGCAATAGAAATAGCACGGCACTCTTGGAAGTGGAGTGTTTGCCATTTTGTTGTTCGCCTCAGGGAACGAAACATCTTGGGCAGGACCTGAGTATGATTTTTCATAATCCAGGGACTGGGCAGAGGTGTGTGAGTGACTTTGCAGGCGCTAGCCAATCACCCCTGTGCACAGCCAGCCTGAGCTTATCAATGCGTAGAACTGTTAGTTCCTTTGCGGGTGACGGTTCAGAGCTCGGCCCAGGAGATCGTTTGAAATGAATGTGGAGAAGGAACTTGCTTCCAAACAAGCTCTGCTGTTCCACAGATATATATGTCTGTCTGCGCCCCCCACAAAAAAAGCACCAAATCCGGTGGCTGCCTTGGCCTGTCACCTCTCTCCGGTGCCTGATCTGATCTTCCTTTTGTCAGCCTCAGACATCCCCTTTCCAGCTCCATGGGCCAGCCGGGGCCTGCATCCCCTTCTCTGTTTGTACAGTCTGCACACACCAGTGGAGACCCATGAATAATAAGAGCAGCAATAACCTTCAGATTGTTTGTGCTTGCTCCAGTGGGCACTGCATGCGGGGTGCTCATTCATTTTGCCGGCACCGAGTTCTTCTTTGCTTAAGGTGGCACAGCAGAGGAAGGGAGATTGGAAAGACTCCCCACGCCTCACTTCTTTCTAAGGTTCAGCTTTGATTTCACACACACACACACACACACACACACACACACACACACACATCTCAAGCCCCAAACCGGCTCCCTTTCTCCTAAGGCAATCACCCTTCCAATGCCCAGACTGGGTCAGAACAAAGGCCAATCTAATTCAACCAGTCTGTTCCCCACAGTGGTCAACCAGATGTCTCTGCGAAGACCACAGGCATAACCCCGGTTTCAAAACAGCTGCCCTGGTTGTCTGTTTGTCTCCATGCCCAATAATAATTTATAATATTAATTTATTATTTATACCCCACCCATCTGGCTGGGTTTCCCCAGCCACACTGGGCGGCTTCCAACAAAATATTAAAATACAATAGTCTTTTGTTGTTTAGTCGTTTAGTCATGTCCAACTCTTCATGACCAGAGCACGCCAGGCATTCCTGTCTTCCACTGCCTCCCGCAGTTTGGTCAAACTCATGCTGGTAGCTTCGACAACACTATCCAACCATCTCGTCCTCTGTCGTCCCCTTCTCCTTGTGCCCTCCATCTTTCCCAACATCCGGGTCTTTTCTAGGGAGTCTTCTCTTCTCATGAGGTGGCCAGAGTACTGGAGCCTCAGCTTCAGGATCTGTCCTTCCAGTGAGCACTCAGGGCTGATTTCCTTCAGAATGGATAGGTTTAATAGTCTATTAAATATTAAAAGCTTCCCTAAACAGGGCTGCCTTCAGATGTCTGGTAGTTGTTTTTCTCTTTGACATCTGGTGGGAGGGTGTTCCACAGGGCGGGTGCCACTACTGAGAAGGCCCTCTGCCTGGTTCCCTGTAACTTGGCTTCTCATAGGGAGGGAACCACCAGAACCGCCAGAAGGCCCTCGGCACTGGGCCTCAGTGTCCGGGCAGAACAAAGGGGATGGAGACGCTCCTTCAGGTATACTGGACCAAGGCCTTTTTCCATTAGTGTTTGGCTCCCCAAATACCTGGAAAAATGCCTCCTCCTTCCCAGGCCCCCATGGTGCTGAGATTGGCGAAGAGGGCCCTCTTGGTATTCCCTCAGAAGTTTGGCAGTGTTGTAAGAAAAACTGCTCCCTTTCCCTTATAAGGTCTTCTGGAGCCCATATAAAGTCCTTAAGTGGGTTCCCTATCGGTAGGAGGAAACAGAGGCCAACCGGAGTATATTGAGAAGCAAAGCAGCTAGTAAGCCTGATCTTTATTAAACTATTGAAACAGGGTCCCTCACTCACGACACGCAGGAGGGAGGAGAACCCTGAACAATGCTGTGCAAGCCCTGATATAGACTTTTGAAATCGCCCACCTTGTAGCCAGAGACACCCCCCCCAAAAAAAAAAATACATACATCACAGAAGGAGGCGATCTACAGCAGAAATCCTGTATGCCAGGATACCTGATAATGGTCACTGATTGCATTATCTGGGCAGCCTGGCCATTCTTCTGTGATGGTTAATACTTTAGTTCCTGAGTCCAGGTCACAGGCTCACCCTATTCATACACAAATGCACCCTTAAAACAGGATTTGCAAGCAAAAAGACAATGGGAAGGAAGGCTTTGCCTCCCTTGCTGCCGAGGAATATTTGAGGTTATTGGGAGAGTCAATATGGCTTCAGGATTGCTCTCTCATACTGTTTCAGGCACATGGTTCATATATTTAGATATGTGTGCATTTATGAATATTTATTCTATATTTGAGACCTTAAAATTCTTATAACAGCAAGGTGGCAGCCCACAGCAGGGCCTTCTTGGTGACAGTCCCTAAATTATGGAGCTCCACACAAATGTGTACCTGGCACCCTTGTTATACAGCTTTTTGCAAATCATTTGAATCTGTATACCACCCTCCATCCCTAGATCTCAGTGCGATTCATGACATAAAATTATAATATAGGTAAAGGTAAAGGGACCCCTGACCATTAGGTCCAGTCACGGACGACTCTGGCGTTGCGGCGCTCATCTCGCTTTATTGGCCGAGGGAGCCAGCGTACAGCTTCCGGGTCATGTGGCCAGTATGACTAAGCCGCTTCTGGCGAACCAGAGCAGCGCACGGAAACGCCGTTTACCTTCTCGCTGGAGCAGTACATATTTATCTACTTGCACTGTGTGCTTTCAAACTGCTAGGTGGGCAGGAGCAGGGACCGAGCAACAGGAGCTCACCCCGTCGCGGGGATTCGAACCATTGACCTGCTGATCAGCAAGCTCTAGGCTCTGTGGTTTAACCCACAGTACCACCCGCGTCCCTAAATTATAATATAAAATGCGCAAAATGAATAATAAAAATAAAAAACAAACCAATGGTTTGATGGTCCTTTAGGTACTGTGGTCCTGATTGCTGAAGATGCAGCTCTGTGCCCTGGCTTTTGACACTTGTGGCGTGTATTTTTAGGACCCGCCTTACGTCCGTGAACTCATTGTTACGTATTCCTCCAGGGTCTCGACCTCTGTTACAAAGGGGAAAGAATTGCATTAGCCACAGCCGAGCAGCCATCTTACCACAACACTCCTCCTTTACAACTTCTGTGCTACTGACTCTCAAACTTTGGGATTGTTGAAATAAATACAAAAAAATAATAATCAATTTGAGTCATACAAGAGCCAAATTTTTAAAGCAATGTGAACTGGTCCTGGGACCCCTCTGCTACCAGTTCTAGAAGGTGGTTCTCCTGATGCAGAACTCACCCAGGCCTTGGGCTTCTACAAACCATTTTGCCAGACCTGGGAGGAGGGAAAGAAGGTTCGATGGGCAACTTATGTAGGACTGCCATATGTCCAAAATTTCCCAGACATAGCCAGGATTCATCCATCAAAAATGGTGTCCGGGCAGAATTTTCGAAAATCCATTAAAATGTCTGGGAAACACAGGCATAAGGCAGTGATCTTCCTAAAACATAGCTTAAAAACTTCATTTTTTTTAATTTATTTTTTGGAAATATGGCAACCCTACATCATGACCACCTAGCAACATGCTGCTTC
Organism: Podarcis gaigeae; assembly: GCF_964106915.1. Classification (NCBI taxonomy): domain Eukaryota; kingdom Metazoa; phylum Chordata; class Lepidosauria; order Squamata; family Lacertidae; genus Podarcis; species Podarcis gaigeae. Next base: position 48,941,729 of record NC_139690.1, on the reverse strand, counting down.
CAGTTGAAACACCACTGGATTGCTCAGCGCTTGATGACTCAGCGTTTCAGCCCTGTTTGCAACGTCATTTGATTGCTCTGTTGCAGGAAACCCGCCCCCCAATCATTTAGTTCATACAAACTCGACACACTCACACACGACATACGCAGTGTTTCTGTTATAAATTCATAGAAAATCAAACGTACATCGGATCTACACCGGTCCACTTTTATTTTGCTCCATGAAGGAAGGACTATCAAAAGGGGATGGTTTGATACAGGACGGCCATAATCCCTTGAGCGTACCAACACGTACGCAGGAGTCCTACCCAGTTGGCATACCAACCTTGACAGTTCTAGATAGAAGACCATCAAAGACACAAAGAACTTGCATATGGGAGTGGATTCAACATGGACTGGAATAAAGGACAATGATCAGCTCTTCCCTCTGGGGGCAGGAAACTGCCAGCTCCCCTTTGTCCTCTGGAAAATACTCATGGGGAGGGGGAAAGGAGGGACCAGCCAGGTGACAAGATACTCAGGTTGCCTCCACAAACCCCTCCCGCAACCCCTCCTTTTTGTGATGGATCAATGATGTAGTCATGAGGTAGTTGTGATGTAGTTCTAGGGGTGTAGCTTGGGGTATTAGTATCTAATAAAAGTTGGAGTCTCTTTTTGTTCAGGGCTTCCATCTTGTTTCACCTGGTGGCAGGTGGGAGTCCTGTTGCGACAGTCTTCAATAAAGACCAAGCCTACTGGCTGCTGTTTTGCTCTGGTATTCCTGGCTGGTGTCCTTGTTTTTTGTCCAAGGGAGCCCTCAGATTTCTCCGTTAACAGCTCCATGTTTGATGACTCAGCACTTTGACTCAGCTCGCTCCTTTCTTGTTTATCCTCTTTAGCCACACCTACATACCGCACCTATATATATGCACTTTACAAATATATAAAATAAAACATCAACATTATCAATTATAAAGCTGTTAAAAGCAGTATTTAAAGATGTTCAAAAGAGGTCTGAAATCAGTAGGAGCTGGGAAGAAATCAAACAAATGTAACAAATGTCTGAACGTCATCTGATTGTTCCATATTTTGCAACTCAGCACTTTGGTCCAGTTCACAACATCCCTTATTCATTCTGTGCTTGATGACTCAAGACTTTGGCCTTCCTCACCCAGAAGTCACATTCATGCCAAACATTTAAAGCAATGTTATACCATCATGGAGGGATGTGGGTGGCACTGTGGGTTAAACCACAGAGCCTAGGACTTGCCGATCAGAAGGTCAGCGGTTCGAATCCCAGCGACGGGGTGAGCTCCCATTGCTCGGTCCCTGCTCCTGCCAACCTAGCAGTTCAAATGCGCGTCAACGTGCAAGTAGATAAATAGGTACCACTCCAGCGGGAAGGTAAACGGCGTTTCCGTGCGCTGCTCTGGTTCGCCAGAAGCGGCTTAGTCATGCTGGCCACATGACCCGGAAGCTGTACGCCGGCTCCCTCGGCCAGTAAAGTGAGATGAGCACTGCAACCCCAGAGTCGGCCACGACTGGACCTAATGGTCAGGGGTCCCTTTACCTCTACCATCATGGAGAACCCTGGAAACTGTAGTTCGCTAAGAGTTGACCCCTGCAGAGCTACAATTCTAAACAACCTTAGAAAACTACAGTTCCCGGGATTCTCCACAATGGTTAAAGTGGATTAATAGGGCTTTAAAAGTATGAAGTGGGCTGGGCCATACAGCCCCGCTCAATAGCTCAGGTTGTTCACTAACCGATGACCTCAACCTCAAGCGCTAAATCGCTTGTGAGAATAGGCCACCACATTGCTTTGTCGTTTATCATGAGATTTTCAAATGTCATAAGCTTTTTTCCCAGCTGGAACTCAGTTCCAACACTTCTCAGGTGGGCAGTATTGGCATTATAAGAGAACAAGGGAGGTGTTTGTGGTGAGTTCCGGTACCCTTGGGCGTAGCCAAGGGGAGGGCAGGGGGCAACTGCCCCCCTAAATCAAGTAAATCAATAAAAATACTTAACTAACTGAGGTTCTGCCCTGCCTAACATCAAGCCTGCCTCCCCAGTAAATCCATGTTGGTACCTCTTTTTTTTCTAGAAATGTATCCCTGGTTGTCACCTTGAGTCCCAATTTGGGGTACAAATACATTCAATGAAACGATAATAGTGGTTAGTCATGGAGTTCTTGGAGTGACCTTGAGGTGGGGGTCCAGTCACTGCCTCTCAGCCTAACCTACCTCACAGGGCTGTTGTGGGGAATAATGAGGAGCAGACAGGGGGAGAGCCATCTACATCACTTTGAGCTCCTTGGAGAAAAGGTGGGGTATAAACAAAATACAGCGGAACCTTGGTTTTCAAACGTAATACATTCCATAAGTCCATTCGACTCCCAAAATGTTCAGAAACCAAGGCACGGCTTCCAATTGGCACAGGTGCCCCAGAAATAATAGCCGACGGCCGCATCAGACATTTGGCTTCCGAAACACGTTCATAAACCGGAACACTTACTTCCGTTTTTTTGTTTTGTTTTTCTTCCGGTTTTTTGCATTCGCGAGCCGATTTGTTCGTCAACTAAGGCATTCGAGAACCAAGGTTCCACTGCAACTAAATAACTGAATGAATGAATGAATGAATGAATGAATGAATGAATTTTCCTCCATTGCCTGCATAATAAGCCTCCTGGCACAGAAAAGTTTTCAGCGATTTGTTCGTCAACTAAGCCATTCGAGAACCAAGGTTCCACTGTAACTAACTAACTGAATGAATTTTCCTCCATTGCCTGCATAATAAGCCTGCCAGCGCAGAAAAGTTTCCGGCAGGTGTTTGAAGGTTGAAACGGTTGAAACCTATCCACTGACAAAATAATACACTGGGGGGTCTCCAGTGGAGAGAGAACCGTGCCCCTGCCCCCCAGCTCTCCTGCGCCATTTGGGCCTGCTCCTATTTTGCTGCTGGAGGAAGAGAGGGGCAGCCGAGCGGCCCGGCCGGCTGGATGGAAAGGCGTAATTGTTCCAATTGCACGTCTTCAAAGATATTAAGTCCGTGTAGCCTCCCCATCAAGCTGTGTTTGGAGTAAATAGAGAGCGTTTCGCCAAGTCGAGAGTGCCTTTAATGGAAAAGACAGCTCTTTCCCCTCGTCAGCCGCTTGTCCCCACAGCGGTGTTATTTAAAGTCGGGTTTTAGAAAAAGAAGGGGGGAAGGAAGAGAGGGAAAAGGTTGGTGGTGGGGGGGGAGAGAAATCAGTAGACAGGTTTGGTTTGGGAGCCTGAGGACAGGAAAAGTTAGAGATATTTATTTGACAGGGTCAAGGTTGCTGGCTTCCTTTTCTCTTTCCCCAGGTCCCATAGGTGTTAGACTGAGAGACATTTAATCGAGGGAGTAGCGGTTTCATATCTATAACAAAAATCAAATAATGCAAGATGATTTACTCCCCCTAGCAACCGGGGAGCTTACCCTTAGCAACCAGCCTAGCCCCAGGCAGCAGTGTAATCAGCTTGAAAATATTTCAATTATTGTGTTGATTTTAGTGGATTTGAGAAGCGCTGTGCGGAGAGACCAGGCACATTCTAGCCACGACCTGGAGAGGAAGATATTGATTTAAACAGGTGTCAGAAAGGAAAAGTGGAGTAAATTTAAATGCAGCCGGAGAACGGAGAGCCGCTGAATGCGGTTCAACGTGGGGGTGACATTTTGCTCATTGCCTTGAATGAAAGTGACTCTCCTGAACGGTGAAATTTCACCTTGAAAATCATCTCCCATCGACACAATCAAGAGAGAGAGGCCGCTCGCCATCTCTTTTCCTGAGGCTGTTGGGGAAAGTGGAGGGTGGCAGAGAGAGGGAGGGGGTGAGGGGGTTGGTTGGCAGCAGGACTGCCGGCCGTCGGGTCCTGGGATTTGGCTAAAAGGGGCGATAAAAGCATCTTTTAAAGTATGCTTGGAAGGGGTTGGTGAGATGGGATGGAGGGAAAGGTCCAGGTGTGCTAGGGAAATGTTGCAGCTGGAGCAGAGCAGGGGTGGCCCAAGGCATTTTGGCACAGGGTACACAGCTGAAAGGCACATGGGTGGTGCTGTGGATTAAACCACAGAGCCTAGGACTTGCCGATCAGAAGGTCGGCGGTTCAAATCCCCGTAACGGGGTGAGCTCCCGTTGCTCAGTTCCTGCTCCTGCCAACCTAGCAGTTCGGAAGCACATCAAAATGCAAGTAGATAAATAGGTACCGCTCCTGCGGGAAGGTAAACAGCATTTCCGTGCGCTGCTCTGGTTCGCCAGAAGCGGCTTAGTCATGCTGGCCACATGACCCGGAAGCTGTACGCCAGCTCCCTCGGCCAGTAAAGCGAGATGAGCGCCGCAACCCCAGAGTCGGCCATGACTGGACCTAATGGTCAGGGGCCCCTTTACCTTTACCTTTACCTTTACCTTTACATGGCTGAGAAGTGCCCTCACCCCTAAGCATCCTTTGCAGTGATGCAGAAAGGCTCAACACATCTCAGGATCCTGCTTCCAGCAGCAGCTAGCCAGTTGCCTCTGGAAGTTCACAAGCAGAACCTGATGCTGGTGGTTATGTTTCCGTTTGCTGTCCCCTGGCATCTGGTGTTTAGAAGGATACAAGCAGGGCCCTGCAACCAAATCCTGCAGTGCAGAATTTTCCTGTTCAGGATGCCGGCCACCCAGCTGGGCCCTCTTCCATGGTATTCCATTCCATCTTCCTGCCCTGCTTTTCAGTTCCCTTTCCGCCACCATTAAGTCAGCATTCCATGGCTACTGAGCATGCTCGAGCATGCTCAGTCTTCAATAGGCTGTTTTCTGGGAGAAGGACCCTCCCTCCAGGGTTGCCATATTTCACGTGTGGTTGATGAAAGAAGCACATGCCCCATTTCATTTGCATTTCTAAATTTGGGTGCCATAGAAAACACTGCAAGGGTGTTCTGCTCCCTTCACAAAGTTCTGGCACACACATCGGACAATCATCCTTGAATTAAAGTTTACTCGATAGCTTTTGGATGAGAAAACCCATGTTTTGCCACCCATACCCTGGATTTTGTTGCTTGTTGCTGTTGTTGTTTAGTCGTTTAGTCGTGTCCAACTCTTCGTGACCCCCTGGACCAGAGCACGCCAGGAACTCCTGTCTTCCACTGCCTCCCGCAGTTGGTCAAACTCATGTTGGTAGCTTTGAGAACACTGTCCAACCATCCCGTACTCTGTCGTCCCCTTCTCCTTGTGCCCTCCATCTTTCCCAACATCAGGGTCTTTTCCAGGGAGTCTTCTCTTCTCATGAGGTGGCCAAAGTATTGGAGCCTCAGCTTCAGGATCTGTCCTTCCAGTGAGCACTCAGGGCTGATTTCCTCTTAGCTAGGGATGATGGGAGTGGTAGTCCCAAACATCTGGAGGGCCTGAGTTTGCCTATGCTGGTCTTCTTGTTCTCTAGTCGTTTAGTCGTGTCCGACTCTTCATGACCCCCTGGACCAGAGCATGCCAGGCACTCCTGTCTTCCACAACCTCCCGCAGTTTGGTCAAACTCATGTTTGTAGCTTCGAGAACACTGTCCAACCATCTCGTCCTCTGTCGTCCCCTTCTCCTTGTGCCCTCCATCTTTCCCAGCATCAGGGTCTTTTCCAGGGAGTCTTCTCTTCTCATGAGGTGGCCAAAGTATTGGAGCCTCAGCTTCAGGAACTGTCCTTCCAGTGAGCACTCAGGGCTGATTTCCTTCAGAATGGATAGATTTGATCTTCTTGCAGTCCATGGGACTCTCAGGAGTCTCCTCCAGCACCAGAATTCAAAAGCATCCATTCTTCGCCAATCAGCCTTCTTTATGGTCCAGCTCTCACTTCCATACATCACTACTGGGAAAACCATGGCTTTAACTATACGGACCTTTGTTGGCAAGGTGATGTCTCTGCTTTTTAAGATGCTGTCTATGTTTGTCATTGCTTTTCTCCCAAGAAGCAAGCGTCTTTTAATTTCGTGACTGCTGTCACCATCTGCAGTGATCATGGAGCCCAAGAAAGTAAAATCTCTCACTGCCTCCATTTTCTCCCCTTCTATTTGCCAGGAGGTGATGTTGCTAGGTTTGAGCAAATGAAGGTCTCAGCCGCCCCAAAGAATTTATTTTCGATGTTTCTGAATGCTGGGTGCCACAGGACTCCAGTTGGGAGCCCTGGGGACCAGAGTTCCCTGGCTCCCTGTGCCCCTGAAATAATATGAAGCATTTGCATGATTTAACCCCAGAAAGTCAGGTGACAGCATAGGGCCAGTCTGGTGCTGCTGTATAGTAAGAAATCTCCTTGCCTATTCTGCTCAGTGTATTTGCTCAGGAGTGCCTGGATGCTGAATAAGAGAAAGCAAAAAAGAATATTCAGCTTGTGAACATATTCACATCAGTATTAATAATGAGCCGAAAGGCTGGAGCCAATTTGCATGTTTTAGTGCACACAGAAGCCCTCTGCTATTACCATAATTTGCATTTAAATCTGGTGGAAACCAGAATACAGTTGGTGGGCAGGTTGCCTTCTCGATCTGAGGACATCTCGTGCTATTTCGGTCGGGAGTGGGGCAAAATGTGCAGCCAAATCCTATGAGCCAGCAAGCAAGTGATCTGGATGAGCGCGCAACAGTTTCCGTGCCAAGGCAATGTCAATACCACTGTCACAAAATGACTTGGACTAGCATGCTGATACAGAAGCGGCGTGGGTCAATGCCACTGCTATGGTTGCTAGATTCCCAGAAATGGCGTAAAACTGGCATGCCATGCATATTTGAACAGAAAGGTGTCCCGTTGTAGTTGTGTGGTGCAGCTGAAGGGTGCCAAGCAAATTGCACGAAAGCAATGTGGCCTCTAGGTCAGCTATCCAGATGCGGGTGAGTAGCTAGGATCACAACTAGCCACAAGGAAGTAGCTCACGTGAGGCAAAGTTTCAGATAGCAGATTCAGAGAGGGATCTTCAGAACCTTGGACAGCTCTGAGGGAGAACAAACGTTGTTCCAGCAAAAACCAAATCTCAGGTCAAGCCCTTTCAAACCTCCTACAGGTCTGATCCTACTCTGGTTAAGAGCTACTGAGTTATTACACGCCACATCAGACCTTCTAGGTATGCTCTGTGAGGAGAGTGAGGGAGCTTCCGTGGTTCCACACCGAAGAGATATGAGTTGCTGGCCTTTGGGTTGGAGTCCAAAGTTGACTTTTCTTTTTCAGGCTGGCCTGTGTGCTCTTCATCCTGTCATGAGCCCCATAGAGGTGTTGTGGAGAAGATGGTCCTTTTCGGGTGAGCTGGTGTCAAAAGCACGTCAAAGTGCAAGTAGATAAATAGGTACCGCTCTGTCGGGAAGGTAAATGGCGTTTCCGTACGCTGCTCTGGTTCACCAGAAGTGGCTTAGTCATGGTGGCCACATGACCCAGAAACTGTACACCAGCTCCCTCGGCCAATAAAGCGAGATGAGCGCCACAACCCCAGAGTCGGTCACGACTGGACCTAATGGTCAGGGGTCCCTTTACCTTTTACTGTGACATGCTAAGGAGAGATCTATCTCCTCACTTTTCTCACTGCTGCTCACACACTTGGAGATGGCAAGGGAGCATCTGGCAAAGGCCAAGAGCAAGAGCTGTTCTGCAGGGTAGTTTATCCTCTGCTGGGGAGTGGGCCTCAACCCAAGCCTGACACTGCTGTCCTCTGACACCAATCCTGGCTGGAATATCCTAGGGAAGCAGGCCCCTACAGGCTCACCTGTGACTGTGACCTGGTCAGAACAGGAGAGAAAGATGAAGAGTGTCAAATATGGGCTTTTACTGACACTACTTGCACCATTAACAGGCTCACACTCCAGCCCAGTAACCATTACCCCACACTGGGAAATGGAATCCGTTCATCTGGATTTCAAGCATGTCTCTGATCCTCTTGGACACTTTCCCCAAGTTTCAGCTCTTTCTAGACTTTATTATTTACCAAGGAGCCTTGGTGTAATAAGTGCCTCTACAGAGCTTTGTGGAGATGAATGGCATCTTCTCACACATGTGGTCCTGATCAGAGACTTCCTCACGTGACAAAAGCCTCTGGCTTGTTTCCCAATAATAGGGTTTGTTGTGACGTGACTATGGGTTATTAAAGTGCAGTCAAACCAACAATTCATGTTTTGCTAGATGGGCACAAGATAGAAGCTGGAGCTCACAGAGTTTTCCTGTAAACTTGCTAGAGAGACAGGGGCGTCTTACCCATAGAGGCTAGTGGCATGGGGCGCCAGGGCACCACGTTCTGGAGGGTGCCAGGGAAGAGGCGGAGGCTGGACGCGGTGCCTCCCAGCATCAGCTCGCCGCCCTCGCTCACCTCCGCCATGCCACGCCGAAGGAGCACCGCACCTGGAGCCTCCATCTGCCGTGGCCACCGCGGCACGAAGCGGCCAGCTGAACTGAGAAGCCCCACATCCAGCCTCCGCCTCTTCCCTGTCAGAGGAGCTGCCCTACAGCCGCTGCCCGCCTCCTCCAGCCCCGCCGGCAGCACCGTCCTCCCTAAAAAATGGTGGACAACTCTGGGAACGGGGGGGGGGCTGGAGGGAGCTTTGCACCATGGCACCGGATATGCTTAAGACGGCCCTGAAGAGCGAATTTTGAGAGAGGCACACCCACTGTGCCCTGACAGGGGGATATTCCTATAGATATAGAGATTCTTACTCGTTTCCGTCTCTTTCTGCTCTGCCAGCAGTGTGACAACATCCGCAAGCTCAGACACCATTTTAGGCTAGATTTAAGTATGTCTTTGTAACTGAATTACCATTTTGAGCCTGCCTGAACAAAGCTGCTGTTACTGTTACAGTGGTACCTCGGGTTACAGATGCTTCGGGTTACAAATGCTTCAGGTTACAGACTCCGCTAACCCAGAAACAGCACCTCGGGTTAAGAACTTTGCTTCAGGATGAGAACAGAAATTGCGCGGCGGCAGCGGGAGGCCCCATTAGCTAAAGTGGTACCTCAGGTTAAGAAGAGTTTCAGGTTAAGAACGGACCTCCAGAACGAGGTACCAATGTATTCTTCAACAAGTATTCTGAGTAAATGTTGTTTTCATCTTTTACAAGACCGGTTGTGTGATCATTGTTTTAAGACGGGGGAAACAGCAGGAGAATCCAGTCTGCCTTTAAAACATCCTGGATTACTTAAACTAGACTAAAACTGGCCTAGAAGCTTAGAAGCTTCCCCTTTAATCTGCAAAGGGATGGCATTCTGCTGAACTCACAAACGTGGGAAAGGAAGGATAATATCTAACAAATATATCCTCTCCTAGCATCTATTCACTTCCCAACAACAATTGGCAAGCGTCTTTTGGAAGAGCTGTTTGGCTGGACATGTGTTTTTTTGGAAAAAGGATAGAGCTTGCGAAAGTACTTTCCTCCATATCTGGAGTGTATTAAAACCTTAGTTCTTAGTGGGGTGACAGTTTTATACACAGCGTTCCTGATCAACTGAGTGAGGAGGGGACCTCCATATGGTTTGCCAACTTCGTGTGTGTGTGTGTGTGCATCGCATCTGTGTGTCGGTGACAGTTTGTATACAAAGCACTTAGCACCTGCTTTCCAGTACAATAAGCAAATAGTCTATGGTGTAAGGATGACCCCAGCAGTGGTACGGACTTGATGGGATCGATAGCAGAGGAAAAATAAATGTCACAAGCGCTTGAGGACCTGCCTCCTTCCTGTCAACTCGTGTCTCCATGATTATACAACCCACGGTCCTGTGGGTGTAATAATGGGGAGGGAAAGAGGGGTGTTTTGTCTTCGCCCACCTCTCAACTTTAGAAGCAGGCGACTCTGATTTCTTTCAGTTACCCCATGCGCAGGGCATTTTGGCAAAAAAACCTTTCAACTCCTGTTCGGCAGCAGCCAATTTGAACATGCTTTCCAAATTACAGAATGGCACGGCCTTCGTGGAATCGCACCGTGTCAACCAGCAAGTTTGTTCAGGCAGCATTTGTGCTGCACACTGAAAGCACTATGATACTACTGTCAACAGTCATGGCTTCCCCCCAAAGGATTCTGGGAGCTGTCATTTGTTAAGGGTACTGGGAGCTGATTAATTCCTAGCATGATTTATCAGTCAATCCCTCTTCATAGGGAACTCTGGGAATTGTAGCTCAGTGAGGGAAATGGGGGGGGGGGGTCTCCTAACAGCTCTAAGCACCTTTAAAAAAAACTACAGTCCCAGAATTCTTTGGAGGAAGCTGTGACATTTTAAATTTGCAACTAAATATCCATAAAGAAATAAACATAATTAGAGCAGGTTGAAAACAGCATAAGGTTGAACATTATCCTTAAAAATCTTGTTCCAAAAAAATAACAAAAAAACCCACCACGTTTTTTCCGGAAACCTGTTAGGCAGATTTATATGTATAATCAGTGCTTTTTTTTCTTAAAAAAAAATGTTTAGGGGTACTCTCTTTTTCCTACCCATATTGAAATACTGCCCCTCAATGAAGCCAAACTTAGATTCACAAAATGTTTAGGGGTATGCGTACCTCCAGAAAAAAAAGGACTGGGTATAATCATAGTTACTAGAGACCAGATTTTTTAAAACCATTCATATACAGTGAGAGGTATAATCCCCCACCCTATTTTTAACTATCATAATCTTTACAGCTGCCTTAAAATTTATTACTATTTCTTCATCCTGTTCTGGAATAACATCTTTCAGTTAACCAAGTAGAGATATTTCCGGTTCTAAAAGAATGTGATGTTATGTATTCAGTGGTCTGTGTTTGCCTGAGCTTGAGTCTGGACTAAGGATTCTGAGCTCCTGTGTTCTGATTCGATACATATTGTACAATCACAAAACATTTCAGGATTTGGGCCTCTGTCATTGGCCCTTGAACTCTGAGTCGTGATTCGCAACTTGGAAAGTTTAGACAGCCAATCGTGTTGGGAGTGGGAGTGGCCCAGGCTTTCAGGAATGTATATAAGCAGCTGCTTTGCCCCTGTTTCCCAGTTATGTAGTTCAAGAAAGGTTCTTGCTGTTATCGCTGCGTCTTGCCTCATGGGGACCCTCTTACACTTCAGTATCCTGTCAGAAATATTAGCCTGAATAGATTTCCAAAATAACTGTATCTGAGAGCAATTCCAAAGGGTGTGTACATAATTCACTTTCCTCGATCTCCATCTCCACCATTTGTCTGGTCTGGGTGGAGCCATGACAGTTCAAAGTGGTATCATAGCACCTGAAATGTGGAGTATAGATGTGGCCCTGGTCTCTTTACACTGTCACAGATCTTCAAGATTGCCCCTGAGGAACAGCTCTGCTCCAAACACATTGGACTCCGTTTAAAGGGCTGTTGTTGTGTGAAAAGAAGCGTCTCTCTTTTCCTTCCATACGAAACAGAGCAAAATTGTGGGGGTCTTCCAGGCTGAATAACCCACAGCGTGCCAGAGAATCCACATCGCTGGAAGTCTCTTGAGAATCTGCCGTGTCAGCTGACTTGTGCCTGTCCCCCTTCTCTCCCCCCACCGGCCACCCACCCACCAACCCCACCGCCTCAATTTTCTTCTTATCGTTGGAATTTTCTCCCTCACTTATCAAATGACCAAGGTAAATCACTTTTCTTTCTCTCCCTTTGCTGACAGTTCACACTTCTTTGGGTTCAATTTCAAAAGTGGCATTTTGGAGCTTATCGCTCACCATTTCTAAATGGGAATATCACTTCTTGTTCAAAAGGCCTGGCGCGTTTCAATACCCTCTCCGAGGAACAAGGAAGCCACGCGATCTTCAGAGAGTTGAGGGCCGCACATTATCTTCAAAGAGGGGAGGGTATTACTCTTCACTGCTAGGGATCTTATCCTGTATAATCAACTCTCTCCTTGACTTCTAAGCCTAATGTGGCTGTTCGTTGGCGGGGATGGGGACGGTTCGTTAAAGCAGTGACGCTCTGATGACGCGCCTTGGAGCCTGGAGGATTCTGGGATTGACTGTCCTTTAAGCCAGCCATGCTTTCCTGCCTGGAAGTCGCAGCGCCTGCAGGGAGGGTGGGGCTGAGGGCCACGTCCCCTCCTGAACAAGATTCCAGGGGGGGCCACCTGCCTGTGGTAAGTGAAGCCAGAGACAACATGGAATACATAGGGTGTGTCATTTTAGGAGGCGAGACTTAATTTTTGCAAATTTCTTCAGCGAGGGGGTCTTTTAAATACGTTTTTAGGTGTGAGGAATTCAAACCTGCTGTTATTTTTTGCAACTGGTCAACATTTGGCCAGATAATTCTACATTTAATGAAGAAGCACATAATCTGCTTTCAGAAAACCAAAGGATTTTCATTTTGCCTTCTGAAAATCTCAGGCGATGCTAAATAATATAATTGCAAGTACTTGGCAATCGTTTTTCATTATTTATGTGCGGTTTTTACACACATTTTACTTACCAAGCAAAACTAAATTATATTAATTTAACCCAAATATCCTTTGGTGATAGCCACCTGCTACCTGATCGTTGTCATTGGCGGTGCCAGGGATCAAACTTGTGACTTTCTGTATGCAAAGCTGGTGCCTGACTCCACACCTTCAGACCCTCCCCAAAGCACTGGTCAAAAGCCATTGCATCAAACAGCGTGGAGGGAGGCGGCCTCTTTGAGGAGCTTGATTCCAAATCCCCCCTTGAGCACATGAAGCCAGTCGTACCGCGATTTGGACCCTGGCCCTCGACTCTCTGTGTTCAAGCCAATGGCTGCCACTGTGGTCTGTTTCAAGTTGGTGCAGTTTCACCTCTCGCAGCCAGACCCCTCTGCCAAAATGTAAGCAGATACTCTAGGACAGTTAATTAGAAACATCCTTCGACAAGGCTGCAAGGATCCTTACCTCTGAGGGCATTGGCAACAAACAGGAAGGCTTCCAAGAGCTTAGGACCAAACAATGGTTCGACGCTGATCATAAAGTCATGTCCTAGTCTGCCTACAACACCTCTCTTTCTCCCCCTTGCTCACCCTCTCTCCTTCCCTCCCTCCCTCTCTCATTTCATGGTCAGTTTTCTTCCACCGTTGCTGAGTCTTGGCAAGGGGGCAGTTTTCTTTGTGCCCAGAATAGCTGCCAGTTTGCTTGGCTTCGACACACGGCAGTCGCAAGTCCTATTTTCTTTTACAAACTTCCCAACCATGCGTTAAAGAGAGAAATTCGTTTCTCATTATACAGCTCCCAGCCCCGTGAAAAGGACTTCAGCTCTGCCAGGTCTCACGACCACTTCTTAAATCTCTCTCTCTCTCTCTCTCTCTCACACACACACACACACACACACCGCTTTGAAAATCTGGTTCTTGGAACACAAACACTTTTGGAGTGCAAATGGACCATTCAGCGCTAGAAAAATGTTTATGCAGTTCTCATCTTCCTCACTGGGTGGGTCAGCATATAAAAAGTGATTTCAGCGTCCTGGTAGCCAATCATAACACCTCCCTGGCTCAGATAGAGTGAGAGAAGTGCCTTTCCCTTCTGTTAACTCAGCCACATCTGAGCTGTTCCCAACTAATGACTCATTCTCAACCTGAATTCTTCGTCCTTTTTTGGGTGATGGATTTTCCAGCCTAAAACGGAGGCCACAGGGTTTAACTTCTGGGGAAGCTTATAGAATCAGAGAATCTTAAAGCTGTAGAGCTGGAAGGGACTTCAAGGACCATGTAGTCCAACCCCCTGCCATGCAGGAATCCAAACTATAGCATCCCTGATAGATGGCCACCCAACCTCTGTTTAAAAACCTCCAAGGGAGTCAGTGGCGTAGCGTGGGTTATCAGCAAGGCAAGTAATTTGCGCCCCCTAACCCATGGATTTGCGCCCCCTAACCCGTGGATTTGCGCCCCCTAACCCTTGGATTTCCCTAACCCCCAGATGTTGTGCCCGGTGCGGCCGGCCCCCCCCTGCACCCCCCACACTACGCCACTGAAGGGAGTCCATTTTACTGCCAGACAGCTCTTACCACCAGAAAGTTCTTCCTAATGTTTAGCCAGAATCTCCTTTCTTGTAACTTGAATCTGTTGGTTCAGGTCTTACTCTCTGGAACAGGAGAAAACAAGCTTGCTCCATCTTCCATGTGACAGCTCTTTAGATTTTTGAAGATGGCTATAAAACCCCTTCTTAGTCTCCTCTTCTCCTCCTTCAGGTATACTGGGCCAAGGCTGTTTAGGGCTTTAAAGGTCAGTCACAAGACTTTGAATTGTGCTCAGAAATGTCCTGGGAGCCAATGTAGGCCTTTCAGTGTAGGTTATGTGGTCTTGGCAGCTGCTCCCAGTCACCAGTCTAGCTGCCACATTCTGGATTAGTTTCAGTTTCCAGGTCACCTTCAAAGGTAGCCCCCACGTAGAGCGTGTTGCAGTAGTCCAAGCGGAAGATGACCAAAGCATGCACCACTCTGGCGAGACAGTCCGCGGGCAGAGAGGGTCTCAGCCTGCGTACCAGATGGAGCTGGTAGACAATTGCCCTGGACACAGAATTGACCTGCGCCTCCATGGACAGCTGTGAGTCCAAAATGACTCCAGGCTGCACACCTGGTCCTTCAGGGGCACAGTTACCCCATTCAGGACCAAGGAGTCCTCCACACCCACCCGCCCCCTGTCCCCCAAAAACAGTACTTCTATCTTGTCAGGATTCAACCTCAATCTGTTAGCCGCCATCCAGCCGCCTCCAGGGAAGTTCATGCAAGGGTTCGCTGAGAGTCAGGAAGGGATAAAGATCTCAGTCTGAGCTGCTTCCCTTGGGAAGGCCTGTAGACCATCTTCGTTTCATGCAGAAGGTCACAATTTCAACCCTTGGCATCTCCAGGTAGGGCTAGGAATGTCCCTCATCAGTAACCCTGGAGAGCCACTGCCAATGTGGACAATATTGAGCTAGATGGACCAGTAGTCTGACTCAGTATAAAGCATCCCTCTATGTCCCCATGCAATGCGGGTGGCGCTGTGGGTTAAAGCCTCAGCGCCTAGGATTTGCCGATCGAAAGGTCGGTGGTTCGAATCCCCGCGGCGGGGTGCGCTCCCATCGCTCGGTCCCAGCGCCTGCCAACCTAGCAGTTCGAAAGCACTCTTGGGTGCAAGTATATAAATAGGGACCGCTTACTAGCGGGAAGGTAAACGGCGTTTCCGTGTGCTGCGCTGGCTCACCAGATGCAGCTTTGTCACGCTGGCCACGTGACCCGGAAGTGTCTGCGGACAGCGCTGGCTCCCGGCCTCTAGAGTGAGATGAGCACACAACCCTAGAGTCTGTCAAGACTGGCCCGTACGGGCAGGGGTTCCTTTACCTTTACTATGTCCCCATGAAGCAACAGGTCCCTTTTAAGCTCTAAGCCTGAATCAAGGAAATCAATACCCAACATTGCCCTGGCTCATGGGAGTTGTAGTCCAAATCCTGGTTAGCAAAGACCGGTTCAAACCTTTAGCCATGGGCCTCTAGTCTTCATGCACCATACTTTTCCAAGTATAACATGCCCCCATGTATAAGACGCCCTCTCTTTTTCAGGACTCCAAATTGAGAAAATGGGGGGAAATTGCCTAGAATTGTTGAGGTTTTATGGGCTGGGTGCCAAAAATCGCTCACCCATGGGGCCAACACAGCCGATCGCACGCACATCAACGAAGCGATCAATCATCTGAGTGCTCGCCAACAGCAAACGCCAATCGCCCGCCTAATTGCCGCAGCAGTCAATAGCCTGCGGAACTTGCCAAAACAGCCAATCAACTGCCAAAACGCCGCTGACAATCTCTGGCTCATGGCAACCACCAATCGCCCATCCAACCTCACCACTATCCGTGTATAAGACGACCCCAAATAACTAGTCTTATACAGAAAAATACGGTAATTTGCTAGTCATTTATCAGATTCAAAAGCCACAAAGAGGGAGGAGAGAAAAGCAAGGCAGGAATGCCATTGGCTCGCTGAAGTGTCTTGCATTCACTGCTTTGGTTGCCAGGCGATGAGGCTGCCCCGCCTCCGTACAGGAAGGCTTCTACTTTGCCTAGCATGATACAGATCAGATCAGATTTTATAAATTTCATAAGAGCCCTGTTATTCCTCTGTCTTTCTTCATTTGCTCATCCATCCGGCAGAGTGCCCAATCTCTCGCAAAGATCTTTCCTGCGAATTCACCTGAGGCTGATACTCTATAATGCATGCCTTTTAGCATATAATCAAATGAAACTATAGACTCCAGGCCCGGCACATTTTAATCTTTCGATCAACTTAATATCTCAAGGAATAACTTTGCAGGCTTTTAGCCCCTGACATTTATTAATCCCCCCATCGTAGAGCTTTTCTGACACTTGACCTCCCGGGAAACATATAAGAGAGCAGGCGGAGAGTGCCAAGGCTTACGCCTGCAGCGGAAGAAAGTGGCAGAGTCCTGCCTCGGCAGAGAGGACTGCACCACTTTAAGCTGCAGGCAGGAAAGTCAAACTTTCCAAAGTTCAAAGACTACTTGCAGAAACACTGCAAAATCTATGAATGTTAAAATGATGCTGGATATAAAAATAATATGGCATTAGTGACAAAGTCAGAAAGAGTATGCAAAAATGAATTAAAAAAGGGTGAAAGACTAGAGTTATATTATGTCAAATTTAAACAGTATGGTATAAGAGATTAAGTTATAAGGAATAGGTAAGAATGAATTAAAAAGGGAAGAAAGATCGGAGACATAATAGGTTGAATTATATAATTAATAATGAGATTTGAAAGAGGGTAAGGATTTGCTGAATTTGATTGGGTAAATGGGAACACAAAAAAGGGAGGTGTGAGGAAGTCAAGAAACAGGGTTAAATAAGTATAAAGCTAAAAATTGGATTTTTTTCTTTTCTATGTTTTTTTTTCTTTTTTACTATCTTTTTTGATGATTTTTTTGGGTATCGCTTTGTGTATTTTTTTCTGCTTTTTTGGCTATGTTTGTGTGTTTTTTTCTTTGTTGTATGTATGTATGTGTTTTTTTGTAAAACCTTAATATCTTTTTTTTTTAAAAAAAGGAAAGTCAAACTTGGCAATTATAGTGGACGCTCGGGTTGCGAACGTGATCCATGCGGGATGCACATTCTCAACCCACAGCATTCGCAACCCACAGTGGCGCATCTGCACACGCGCAGGTTGCGGTTCGGTGCTTCTGCGCATGCGCAATTTAGCACTTCTGCACATGCGCGACGGCCGAAACCCGGAAGTAACCCGTTCCAGTGCTTCCGGGTTTCGGCGGTTTGCAACATGAAAAAAACACAACCTGAAGCATCTGTAACCCGGGGTATGACTGTACCTCATTTACAAAAAAAACAACAACAACCCAGTCCCTATCTGTACAAACTCTAATGTACCACAAATAGAAAGCAAGGATATGAGCTTATATTAACCCCCAGCAAATTTAGTGATCTCACAGCACTAACACTATCTCCCAGTCTTCATGTCGTTACATAACCTACAACATTTCCCTGATGAAATTGGGATGTTTACTATTATATTATTATTCCCTACCCATCTGACTGGCTTGCCCAGGCACTGTGGGCAGTTTCCAACATATATAAAACCCTAACATGAAGCATCAAGAAACTTCCCTAAACAGGGCCGACTTGTATAGGGTCACATAACTCCACACCCTCCAACATTTCTCTCATGGAAACAGGGATATCCTAAGGGAAAGTGGGACATTCCGGGATCAAATCAGGAACCAGGACGGCTTCTGTAAATCTGGGACAGTCCCTGGAAAATAGAGACACTTGGAGGGTCTGATCCTGGCTGCCTGAATATGCCATACATCTTCAGCCTGGCATACAAAGGGCAAATCTAACAACCTAGTATTAGAATTAGGAATGCTTATGAAAAAGAAAAAACAGATTCCAGACCTCATTGTGGAGAAAATATTGGAAGTTTGAGTAGCAGGATGCTGTGGGGTGCCCTTTACCTGGCTTCTACTAGAAGATTCCTGCTGGATCAGACCAAAGGCACAGCACCCACAATGGCCAGTCAGATGCCCCTTCCTCTCAAGTAGGAAATGGGTGCAATAGCCCCTTCTTTAGTCGCCCCCCCCCCCCGAGGTTTGTTTTTGTTGATTTATCTGCTGTCTACTCAGCTCCATCCTTTGCCATCAGAGTGGCCGCTGTGAGTCCTCTTGTGGTCTGGCGGCCTTTGCGCTGAACTAGCAAGGCCATACTATTAATAATAATTATTATTATTATTATTATTATTATTATTATTATTATTATTATTTCTTATTTATACCCCACCTAACCGGCTGGGTTTCCCCAGCCACTCTGGGCAGCTTCCAACAGAACACCAAAAAACAATAACCTGTTAAACATTAAAAGCTTCCCTAAACAGGGCTGCCTTCAGATGTCTTCTAAAAGTCTGGTAATTGTTTTTCTCTTTGACATCTGGTGACACAGATTGATTGATTGATTGATTGATTGATTGATAGAATCAAATGCTAGAATTGTAGATATGGAAGGGACCACGAGGGTCATCTAGTCCAAACCCTTGCAATGCAGGAACCTTTTTGCCCAATGTGGGGTTCGAACCCACGGCCCTGAGGTTAAGAATCTCATGCTCTCCCAACTGAGCTATCGGTCACTGACTGCCGACCCACCCTCCCCCAAAGCCAAGTGTTGAGCAAAAATTATTTGTAAGGACAGAAAATATATTTTTTCCTAAACGGGTTGGGTTTGTATGGTTCCATTTATACAGCCCTGTCGATCATTTACAGAGCCGTTCCAATATCAGGCGTGATTATATTTCTAGACCGCTTTTCTTTCGAACGACTCCCAAAGCGGCTTACAAACAATAAATAACGCCAGCATAACATCGCAAATACGGCATAGCTCAGGCAGAATAATTAGCAAGGCATCAGTAAAACAATTAACAATCTATAAAACACTATTAACAAAACAACCACTGAAAAATAGGCTGGGTATCATTATTATTAAAAACTCATAGGATTCACGAAGTATAATCCGTAAAACAATATTAGCGACATTAGCAAAACAGCAACCCAAAACAAGCTGTGATTCATGCACACTGTCTCCCCACTCATAATCTTCCACTCTGTTCAGCTCAGTAAAATGCAGGTGCTTCTAAGAGGAGGTGGGGAAGCACAGAGGAAAAAACACACACACCTCATGATGATGGACAAAGTCTCCCACCCCTCACAGTTCTTTTGAAGGCTCCTGGAGGCTGGAGGGTGGGGCAAGCTAGGTGGAAGAAGCCATTGCCTGACGGCCAGCACAAAGTCTCTCACCTCTCACTTAGATTATTGCAAGCCTCCTTCTCCAGTTCCAGCAACTGTGACACCCGCCTGGTCCACACACAGCCCTCCGAAAGCCGCAGTGGTTGTACAGCTCTCGGCTTGAAGGATTCCCATCCCTTAAAGAGGCAGCTGGCCTGGAACGTGTTGTCAAGCTAAGCAGCACGCCGTTCTCGCGGAAGTGTTTCTCCAAGACGCCATAAGAAAGCGCCTCTTATATTTTTACTGCCATCCGAGGCAACAGTGAAAGTATTTTTACTTGTTTGTTAAAATATTTAAGCGCAACTTGACAGGTCACCAGATGCTGGAAAAGGGAGTTCGGCGAGAGCAGCCATTGAGTTTAATAAAGACAGGGTAGCCCACCGCTCACGATCGATCGGAGACAGTTCGGGAGCTTGCTTAGGTATCTATCACAGATGCTGGCCCACATGTTCAGAGCCGAGAATAAATCCTCTGCAATTTGCGGGCGGTTTGAGTCCGCGGGAAACATGGAGAATATTGAAATCATGTGAAAGGGGGGTTGCAGAGAGGTGGTGCTGGAGTCGAGGCAGGGCCAGATTGAGGTTTGATGTGGCCCTGAGCTACTGAAGGTAATGGGGCCCTTTCTATGTCCAGCTGTTCTTTGTCAACAACAAATTGTCAGTGTTTTTTGTGTTGCATATATGTGATATGGCAGGCACGGCCAAACTTGGCCCTCCAGCTGTTTTGGGACTACAACTCCCATCATCCCTAGCTAACAGGACCAGTGGTCAGGAATGATGGGAATTGTAGTCCCAAAACAGCTGGAAGGCCAAGTTTGGCCATGGTAATTTATGGGCCTAATAGGTATCTCAAGCCATTTGCCCATGTTGCCCTGCAACCAGTCCATGCAGAATGTAGGCACCCTATATATAGAAAGGAGCAAACCAGTGATATTTGAGGGTTAGGGTTAGGCATTTCTGGAAATGGAAAGCTGAAAAATTCAAGTACCTAGGATGACCCGGCCAGGTGAGGTGGGGAATGACCCACCCGTCTGTCTCTATGGGAACAGAGCAACCTCTTTGTATATGGGAAAATGCAGTACTTTACTAGCCAGCCAAGGCCATTCCCTTAGCAAAGCACCCTGCTTGGCTGGTTCTGCAGCCTCTGCTACTAAATTCTCAGCAGGGATGGAATCACTTAGGGTATCATTCATACTGACCCCACCCCAAACATAGAAGAATACAGTGGTACCTCGGGTTACATACGCTTCAGGTTACAGACTCCGCTAACCCAGAAACAGGACCTTGGGTTAAGAACTTTGCTTCAGGATGAGAACAGAAATTGCACGGCGGCAGCGGGAGGCCCCATTAGCTAAAGTGGCACCTCAGGTTAAGAAGAGTTTCAGGTTAAGAACGGACCTCCAGAATGAATTAAGTTCTTAACCCGAGGTACCATTGTACCACCACCAACATCCTATGATAATCACTTAAATTCAGTGTCCAAGTATCAAGAAAAGCTGGGGTTCTGCAACCTGGAAAAATTATGCAGGTAGAAGAAATGGGGAGGAGCTATGTAGGCACTGGCGGAGGAAGGGGGTGCGGTGAATGCGGTCTGCCCAGGGTGTCATGGGGGGGGTTGAAATTGCCATGCCAAACTCCTGGGACGCTTGCTGCTTGCCCCGCCCCCTCTGCAGCTGGCCCCGCCCCAGTGGGGAGCTGGCCCCGCCCCGGGTGCTGGAGCAGCTAGCTGTGCCTCTGTATGGAGGGCAACAAAGCCCTCCCACCAACCCCCGAAACTCTTGTTCAGCCACCCTGGAGAGCTTGCAGCCTTCCACGCACAACACGAGGGCTAGCAACTTGTCGTTTGTTTCCAAGAGACGATTCTCAAGATACAGAATTCTGCACCTTTTCCCTTCATCCACCACGCGCAGGTTCACAACACAAACACTGCACTGGCAGCGCAGCATCAAGGAACGTCATTCTCCCTGCCCTGCCCTCTGTACATTTCGCGGCGTGGATTTACGAAAAGCCGAGAAAAATCCCTTTTAATTTAGGAAAGGGCCCTTTGTGGGAATCCGCCTTGAGAGACAGAGCAGGGTTTGGAGATATCTTTGATGTTCCATCCGTGGAACTCCTCAAATTACGGAGCACAATCACTTTTGAGCCTTAGCGGCACTGAATAAACTGTCTGTCCAGAGACACAATGAGAAAACACAGACGCCGGAGAGCTCAGTAACAAGGGGGAGACAAATTGTCGGCAGCGCCATGAATATTAAAAGCCACGCTCTAAAAAGATTTTCTATTCTTTTCTTTTTTTAAAAAAAAAAGGGAACAGGAAGGATGATGCCCATGACTTGCTTACTAGCTGGCACGCCGACTTCTGAGCCTTCATTTTATCAAGAAGGATCATCTTCATTTTGTATATATTTATTTATTTTAAGCCCTTTGAAATGTACAAAATGATGTACAATATATTGACATGCAAGGAGCTTCCTGACCTAATCTAAAGCGATTTGAGAATCCTAAGCACTGTAAGGGATCTTGGGGGAACATCTAGTCAAAGGGCAGGGGTCCTTTTTTAGAGACCGAGGGCCATATCCCCTCGTAGCAATCGTCCAGGGGCCGAGTGCCAGCATGGGATGGGCAGAGACCAAAAGCAAGTGGTCCTGCTCAAAGTTGCGTACAGCTGCGTTCCAGCCAGGAAGCATCAGAAGCTTCTGCCCCTTCCTGTGGACACACACACACAAACACACAAACACAAACACACCTCTCTCTGGGCAAGGAAGGGGCATGATCACAGGGAAGGGGCATATTCCAGCCAGGCAAATGCACTCAGGGCCAGCAAGGGGCATGGGCTGGGGAGAATTCTAGGGGCCTGATAGAGCGATCGGCCCCTGAGTCTGAGGTTCCCCTCTCCTGATCTCATCCAACCTCTTTGCTCAGTGCAAGATCTAAAATGCAGAATTGCCCAAGGTGTAAAGGTAAAGATAAAGGGACCCCTGACAATTAGGTCCAGTCGTGGCCGACTCTGGGGTTGTGGCGCTCATCTCGCTTTATAGGCCGAGGGAGCCGGCGTATAGCGTCCGGGTCATGTGGCCAGCATGACTAAGCCGCTTCTGGCAAACCAGAGCAGCGCACGGAAACACCGTTTACCTTCTCGCCGGAACGGTACCTATTTATCTACTTGCACTTTGACATGCTTTCAAACTGCTAGGTTGGCAGGAGCAGGGACCAAGCAATGGGAGCTCACCCTGTCACGGGGATTCGAACCACCGACCTTCTGATCAGCAAGTCCTAGGTTCTGTGGTTTAACCCACAGCACCACCCACATCCCTTAAATACTTTTAGCAGAGGATGGTTTCGATCCATCGACCTCTGGGTCATGGGCCCAGCACACTTCCGCTGCGCCACTCCCAGCAGTAAATCACACCATACCAGAGTTAACTCTTAATTAGTAAAAACAGGGTCGACACAGCAGTGTCAGGCCTTGTCCCCATGAAGTAGTTGCTGAAGATCCGAGGAACTGTAGACTATGTCTGCAAGTCACGAACCTCTCCTCTGCCCTTTTCATGCCTCTTCTGGTTCTAGGAGACCAGGGGAGAGGGAAGCTTGTCGCAGCAGGATCAGGCCCTCCAAGTGTCCTTCTTCTTCAGGTTTGTGATTTGATCCCAGAATGTCCCACTTTTCCTCCAGACGTCCCTATTTTCATTGTTCTTGTTCTTACTGGTCCCCTCCCCTACAGGCCAACTTTTGGCAGGCAAGGCAACCTACCTGCCAATCACCTGAGAGCATTACATCATCAGGTGATTATCAGGGATATTGCCCCACCCACCTGCCATAGTCCCTTGTGCAGCACTTAGGAACTGTGGGATAATAGCTTTTGCCATCATCATCATCATCATCATCATCATCATCATCATCATAATTTATTATTTATTCCCCAGCCACTCTGGGTGGCTTCAACAAAATATAAAAATACAATACAGTGGTACCTCGGGTTACATATGCTTCAGGTTACAGACTCTGCTAAACAGAAATAGTACCTCAGGTTAAGAACTTTGCTTCAGGATGAGAACAGAAATCGTGCTCCGGTGGCACAGCAGGAGCGGGAGGCCCCATTAGCTAAAGTGGTGTTTCAGGTTAAGAACAGTTTCAGGTTAAGAACGGACCTCTGGAACCAATTAAGTACTTAACCCGAGGTACCACTGTAGTTGTTGTTCTCTTTGACATCTGGTGGGAGGGCGGGTGCCACTACCAAGAAGGCCATCTGCCTGGTTCCCTGTAACTTGACTTCTTGCAGTGAGGGAACCGCCAGAAGGCCCTCAGCACTGGACCTCAGTGTCCAGGCACTGTTTTATTATGTTATTATCTATGTTGGAAGCCACCCAGGATGGCCAGTTCGATACTCAGCACTCCCCAAGTCCAAGCTTTCTGCAGGAACCAGCCACCTGACCAAGTTTATCTTACAGCCAATATCTACCAACCCCACACCTGATGTCGTGCATGGTTTCAGTGGTGGGGCAAGTAGATGAGACTGGGGGGAAACAGCCTTCTGGCCCAGATTTGGCCCATGGGGTTGAAGTCTCTCAGGCTTGCTCTAGAGAGAAGGGATGTTCTGTGAATGCACTGTTGGAGCTTTGCGACAGGGGAATCGTCTCCCTTGGGAGGTTGTGGACTCTCCTTCCTTGGAAGTTTTTAAGCAGAGGTTGGGTGCCCATCTGTCACGGATGCTCTAGCTGAGATTCCTGCTTTGCAGAGGGTTGGACTAGATGACCCTCAGGGGCCCTTCCAACGCTACAATTCTATGATTTGGAGGCTCTGGAACTGAACTCCATTTTTCAGCTACAGTTTAAAACTTCTCACAGTGTCAACACAAGCAGATGCGCATGACACTTTGGCAAGGTTCTGATATACTGCTGAGGTGGGTTTTTGTTTGTGTGTTTAGCTTGAGTCTTCTTGTCCCATTTTTCAAGCAAAGATACCTTTGGAGCATGAGAGACAAGAAAGAAAGAGTGTATGCAAGTCTTTCGCTACAAGGCCAGTGACTCACCTGATTAAGAGATATGATTGTTTTCAATCTGTGATTAAAAGCTTCAGTTCATTTATTATTCCAAAAGCTCTCGGCTCTGGCTGACAGATCTCTGCTAAGAGATGGTTGAGTATGGAGGCTTTTAGTGGGTCAGGAGCATACCCAGCCCATCAAGGTCAAAAACCAAGAAAATCCATCCAAAAGTTGGAACCCAAAACTTATTTTAAGGGTAAAGGTAAAGGTAAAGGGACCCCTGACCACTAGGTCCAGTCGTGGACGACTCTGGGGTTGCACGCTCATCTCACTTTATTGGCCGAGGGAGCCGGCGTACAGCTTCCAGGTCATGTGGCCAGCATGACTAAGCCGCTTCTGGCGAACCAGAGCAGCGCACAGAAACGCCGTTTACCTTCTCGCCGGAGCAGTATCTATTTATCTACTTGCACTTTTGACGTGCTTTTGAACTGCTAGGTTGGCAGAAGCAGGGACCGAGCAACAGGAGCTCACCCCATCGCGGGGATTCGAACCACGGCCTTTTGATCAGCAAACCCTAGGCTCAGTGGTTTAGACCACAGCGCCACCCGCATCCCCATCCATGCAGTTTATGCCTCTGAATAGCAGCTGCTAGGGATGGCAACTGGGAAGAGCTTTGCCCTGCTTAAAAGGTAAAGGGACCCCTGACCATTAGGTCCAGTCGTGACCAACTCTGGGGTTGCGGCGCTCATCTCGCTTTATTGGCCGAGGAAGCTGGCGTACAGCTTTCGGGTCATGCGGTCAGCATGACTAAGCCACTTCTGGCGAACCAGAGCAGCGCACGGAAACGCCATTTACCTTCCCGCTGGAGTGGTACCTATTTATCTACTTGCACTTGACGTGCTTTCAAACTGCTAGGTTGGCAGGAGCTGGGACCGAGCAACGGGAGCTCACCCCGTCGCGGGGATTCGAACCGCCTATCTTCTGATCGGCAAGCCCTAGGCGCTGTGGTTTAGACCACAGCGCCACTCTCATCATTGAGTAGGACGTCCCTATTTTCATTGGAGAAATGCAGAAGGGTATGTATCCAGATGGGCTGCATTTGAATATTGAAATCTGCAGGTTATCTGAGCTAAAGTGCCTATCGCTTACAGCTGCTGGCCAAAGGAACATGCCAGATTTCTCAAGAGACAGCTTAAAAGATGAAACTGTGCTGACGTATCGCCACATTGGCTTAGCCAAATTGAAATAATAAAGAGGGTTATTTCTTTATAACAAATATTTGTATACCGTTGAGCCATTAATATATATATATATATATATACACATATACATATATATCTCAAAGCAGTTTACAGCAATGGAAACCTAAAACCTTACTGGGAAAACCATGTTTAAAATGGCCTAGAACAGGCATCAAATACATTAACGAGGACTGGGGAAAATTTGTAATATATTTGACAGAACACTGTAAACAGTTAAAAACACTTGCAATGAGAAAAGAACTGTAGGAGAAAATAGTGTTTTATGGACAAATGGAGGATAATATAATATGCAGTGAAAACTAGTAGACTCCACGAAAGGGAAGGTAGTAGTCTGAGAATTCGGAGAATTCTATATATTTTGATTTTATTTTATCTTTCTGTGAATGTAAAACCAAATTGTAAAATCATATATATATATATATATATATATATATATATATATATATATATAATTACAGGCATGAAATAACCATTGTGGATGGATGTAAGCCAGCATTTGTCCGCAGACAGTTTTTCCAGGTCATGTGGCCAGCATGACTAAGTCACTTCTGGCAAACCAGAGCAGCACACAGAAACGCCGTTTATCTTCCCGCCGGAGCGGTACCTATTTATCTACTTGTACTGGTGTGCTTTCAAACTGCTAGGATGGCAGGAGCAGGGACCGAGCAACGGGAGCTCACCCCATCGCGGGGATTCGAACCGCTGACCTTCTGATCGGCAAGGCCAAGAGGCTCAGTGGTTTAGACCACAGCGCCACCCACATCTTTTAATGGCCTGCATAGGTTTTGGCAGAATGGAAAAGTTTCCAGCGCGCATTTAAAAGCTGGCACAGAAGGAGCCTGCAGAATCTTTATTGGCAGAGTATTCCAGAGAATATTTAGAAGCGATGTGTCTCTAAATGCCAGAGCGCAAATGGGGAGAGGACTGTGGACCCAGGACGTTCTTGTGAGCTTCCCGAGGGCTTCTGGTTGGCCATTGTGAAAATAGGATGTTGGACTAAATGCCTTGGAAGTGTAACCCCTTGTCCTTCATTCCCGAACACAAAGGAAAGGAAACTGTTTACAGAAAATAAAAGGCTTGTAAAATGGGGCTCAGAGGGGCTCAGTAAATGATTATGCTAATTAGAGGCAGAGCGCCGAAGCGATGCTCAGGAATTTTGAACTGGAGTTTTTAGTGTGATTACCGATGATATTAAAATTCTATTAGTCTTCACTTAAAAATGTAAAAAAAAATTATAAAAAAGCAGAAGGGGAGAACGGGTTTGTGCTTTGAGAAATCCAGCCTTTCAGCACGGGTAGATTTGAGGGGGTGCAGAGGGTGGAATAACACCTTTGTAAAATAGTGGGGAAAGGGTTTTGCTTGAGGACAACAGTGTTGAAAATTATCTGTGCAGTCCCTGGAGAACTGGTGACACCGGAGACCAGAAAACTGATAGGAGGCACAGCAAAAGGCTGATCTTCCCTGGAATTGTTTGGTATTCTCCAAAGCAGGAATCCTGGCTAGGGTCGCCAGGTCAGGAGCACGGCAGACCCTGAAATTTCAGTGCCCAAACCTGAGACCTAGGGGCGGCCCCTGGTGATGTCATGGGGCATTCCCCAGTGATGTCACAGGGAAGGCCCTGGAGATGGAGGTTAATTGGGAGAAGAGAGCAGGTGCTATAATTTGCAGACAGCTCCTGCTGGGCTTAAGCCTGCAAGCTGCATACACAGTCTTCTTAATAAAATGTTTTTTGTTATTATTATTATTAAAGGCACTCATCCCCACCTGGAAATTCCAGCCCTCCCCCTGCCACCTGGAAGGAGTCGGGCAAATCTGGAGACTCCAGTAGGGTCGCCATATTCCCAAAAGTTAAAATCAGGACAAAGTTGTTGTTCATTCATTAATCCAGTAGTAGCCAATTTGGCACCAGAAATTCCACAACTGATCGCTGGCCATACAGGCAGAGGCTGGTGGGTAATGTAGTCCAAAAACATTTGGATGATTCCATGCTAAGTACCCCTACTTTAATCTGTTTATCCATTTAAGAATTAAACCTTTTTAAAAAAAAAAGTGCAGAATTTAAGTTGCCGTGATGTGGAATTTCTGTGGTTTAATTTCATTTCTTTCTCCCCTAATTGTTATTTCTTTTTAACCTTCCCGATGCCCGCTTAGTGAAAATAAAGAGGCACTGAGGAAGGAAACTTTCTCTCCCTCTTCTCTCTCTCTCTCTCCCTCTGCCTTGTCCATGATAAATTCTTAATGAGCACCTGTTACAATGTTAATGAAAGTAAGATCTGTCTGTAAATAAAGAAAATTTAATAACTTAACAAGCTGGATTAAAATTCCCAACCTGTCCTTTTGCTAATCTAACACCAAACACCAAATAGTTGCCATCTAAGCAGGAAAGCCTTTAATGCATTCACCTCCGTGTACTTTTCCAGCGATAATTAATATTTTAAAAATTTATAAAACTGAAACGGCAGGTCTGATTGTAACAAACAAGATATCTGTCTTTAATCTACTACAAAAGGTTTGGTACAAACCCCTTAAATGATACTAAACTGTAAGCCAGCAGGTTCCACAGGGGGCCTGATTGTGTTTAACTTCGTTGGTATTCGCCGTACTCACAGCCTGTATAATTGTGTTTCAAATTGCAGTTGATCGGTAATTCTGTAGCTGAGTGGAAAATAGGAAATGAGAACATTGTTTCTCATATATATATATATATATATATCGCCATTAAATAAATAACTTTCAAGGTATGTCCTCTGGACATCGAGGGAATATTAACATTTGACAAATGGACGCTGTTATTTCTGAAAGTAAACTAAAAGTTCTTTAATGGGAACAATCAGAATTTTCTCATACAAAATACAGCGATTTGTGACTTGTTAGAAAAGGGTCACCATCACTCAGAAGCACAGCAAGGGCTTTGCAGGCTGATGTAAAACAAGTTTGGGGAAGCTTTTGCCCTCGCCGGGTGTTGCTGAACGACAACTCTGAACATACTTGCTGAGGCTGATGGGAGTTGTAGTTCAACAACACCTGGCGAGGGTGAAAGCTTCCCTGGTGCGAAAGATTCCAGGATCCATCCCCAGTGCCGGATTTACGTATAAGCTAAACAAGCCATAGCTTAGGGCCCCACTCTCTTGGGGGCCCCCCAAAACAATTTAAAGGGAAAAAACTGGATGTACATTTCCAAAATATAAGATTAAAAAATAAAATAAAACCTACATACAGCAACAGTGTTTTGTTTTGTGTTGTGTAGGTTCCTAGGATGTAAGTCATGGGCCCCGCCTGCTAGCCTGCTCCCTAAAATATCACTGGTTTGCTCCTTTCTATATATAGGGTGCCTACATTGTGCATGGACTGGTTGCAGGGCAACATGGGCAAATGGCTTTAGAGACCTATTCTGTCAGGGGTCAGCAACCTAAGCCCCATGGGCCGGATGTGGCCTGCGGAGGTCATTAGACTGGCCCACAAGCCGCCCCTGAACTGAGCTGCCCGCTTGCGCACTGCGCTAAACCGACACAGCACTCACTTCCGTGGCGCCAGAAATCGTGTCTGCACATGTGCAGACACTTAAAATCGCGGGCGTGGGTGCTCATGCGAACGTGCAATCTGGCCCACGAAGGGATCTCTGCGGGACCGATCCCGCCCAGGCAAGATGAACCTTGCTGACCCCTGTATTAGGTCCATAAATTACCATATAGTATATATTCAACACAAAAAACAGTGATAAAAAGTTGTTGACAAAGGATAGCTGGACATATAAAGGGCCCCATTACCTTCAGTAGCTTAGGTAAAGGTAAAGGGACCCCTGACCATTAGGTGCAGTTGTGGCCGACTCTGGGGTTGCGGCGCTCATCTCGCTTTATTAGACGAGGGAGCCGGTGTACAACTTCCAGGTCATGTGGCCAGCATGACTAAGCCGCTTCTGGCGAACCAGAGCAGCACACAGAAACGCCGTTTACCTTCCTGCCGGAGTGGTACCTATTTCTCTACTTGCACTTTGATGTGCTTTCGAACTGCTGGGTTGTCAGGAGCAGGGACCGAACAATGGGAGCTCACCCCATCGCGGGGATTCGAACCGCCGACCTTCTGATCGGCAAGTCCTAGGCTCTGTGGTTTAACCACAGCACCACCCATGTCCCTTTTCAGTAGCTTAGGGCCTCATCAAACCTAAATCCGGCCCTGTCCCTCCTCACTATCTCCATTTAAAAGAGTCTCTCATAGCTAAGCTGGAAAAGAGCTTTTACTGAGACCTTGTAGCTCAATGGCAGAGCCCATGCTCTGAGTGCTAAGGTCCCATGCTCAACCGCTGCTATTTCCAGCTAAAGGGATCCTTGGGCCAGTCAGAGGACATACTACACACAGGTATAGTAGCTTCTTGGGTCTCTAATGGACATCCATCCAAGTCTGGGGCAGGAAACCTTTTCTGGCCATTGGTCCAGATCTTAAGATTTCTATCCTTGGGTGGCCAAATTTGATAGGTGGGCATAGCCACGATTTTTCGGTGCTGCTGTGCTTCAATTCCCCACTTGTCGGGACTTTGAGGCATGGTGTGGGGCTGTTTAAAAGCCCTTTTGCAAGCAGCCCCACGCTGCTCCTGAGGTGTGGGAGGGAGAGGTGGCTTCCATTGAACAGAAACTGCTTCTCCCTCCTTGCTCCTGCAAAGGAACCATCAAGAGCTCACTTGAATCTCCCGGTTGTCCCTTTCAAGTGTCACCCCCCTACCCACCTCAGACCCCGCCCATTTATTTATTTATTAAATAATAAAATTGCTGTTGGTGTTGTTTCTGCTGCTATCAAATAAATAAATAAATTCTTTTTGTAAACCCACTTTGAGGTGTTATCCAACTCCGGCATATAAATCTTGTGACATTAAAATAAATGGGCAACAAATCTAATAAATAATAATAACAATGACAACGGCAACAACCTTATCCCTGGTATTTAACTCTTGCAGGCTGGATCACTCAGTTACTATCAGATTCTGCACTGGCGGTGATCTGTTCTGGAGCCCAGAGGTGCTGTCTTCCCGATATAAATGACTTTGGAGTAGGCAGCACGGCTTGCTACAGAGATTTAGGGCAGGAGCATGCAAAAAGTCTCCGTTACGAACTGAAAACTTCCTTCGGGAATGTAAAGCCAAAGCGATCTCCATCATCTTTTTCTTCGGCGCTCCTCTGAATCCTCGCCAGCCTCCTCTGGGTGAACCTACAGGGCATCAAGGAGCTTTTTCTTCTCCTTCTGTCTCTGCCTCTGTCTCTCCTTCTGTCTCTGCCTGCCATTACCAGAAACTGTTCTGCAGACGGCGGGACTATTTTGCATGGCAAACCGTCTCATCAAGAGGCCGCAGCTCTGTAACCTGCAAAAAGGTTCTTTTAGCGAAATACATTTCCTCAGACCCTTCTCTTTTCAGCTGCCTGCCTTTCTCTGACTGCAAATCCATTTTGGCGACAGACCACCTCAAACCTTTCGCATCCATCTGTGTTAGGTTTTTTGGGTTTTGTTGCAAAGGGAAAGGAAAGAGTCAGTTTCATACATCACCATGCAACCACTTAGCTCACTCATTTTTCATTGTTTGACCTCACTTTTAATTAGAGGCTAAATTATTAATGCCGTTTGATGGGAGACTAACTACTCGGAAAACGCCGATACTTTTTGGGGGCAGCTTCTAGGAGCAACACGTTCGGGTTTTGCAAATTTCAAATAAAACACAAGTGGCCAAAGGAGGTTTCCCTCCCCCCTCTGAAAACAGAAAAACAATTTACATTTACGGCTCAGGCAAGAACCTCACATCCATCAAGAGTTTGGTTTTGAAACTATGGCAGTGTTAACAACCTACTGTTCACAAAAAAAATCGTGGGGAAATAAGAAAATTAAAGTTCCCTCTGAGACCAACTCCCTGAAGATCTTTCAAGATCTTCTGTAGCTTTATAAAACAGTTACGAAGCTTTCTAATCATAATCTTTATGATCATTTTATTAAGAAAAGATACTGTATCACTGTTTTCTCCTGAAAGAGAGGTTTCACAGGCTGTTAGCAACAAAACAGCAAACAACCTCAGAGGAATATTAGTGGGGGGAAGGTAGGGGAGAGATTTATAATAAATAGCATGACAGATTAGGTTTCCATTGTATACAGAGGAAGACAGGGCCAACCTGGTTCCTCTCCAAAGACGTTTACTTGCACTTGGATGATGATGATAATAATCATAATCATAATCATAATCATAATCATAATCATAATCATAATCATAATCATAATAATTTATTTATACCCCACCCATCTGGCTGGGTTTCCCCAGCCACTCTGGGCGGCTTCCAACAGAATATTAAAATACAATAACCTATTAAACATTAAAAGCTTCCCTAAACAGGGCTGCCTTCAGATGTCTTCTAAAAGTCTGGTAGTTGTTGTTCTCTTTGACATCTAATGGGAGGGCAATCCACAGGGCGGGCGCCACCACCGAGAAGGCCCTCTGCCTGGTTCCCTGTAGCTTTGCTTCTCGCAGGGAGGGAACCACCAGAAGGCGCTCAGAGCTAGACCTCAGTGTCCGGGCAGAACGATGGGGATGGAGATGCTCCTTCAGGTACACCTGGATATTTTAAGAACATAGGAGACTACAACTGGATCAGGCAAATGGCCCACCTAGTCCAGGATTCTGTTCCCACAGTGACCAACCAGATGCCTATGGGGAACTGGCAAGCAGGATTCGAGCACAAGAGCAACTCTCTCCCCTCTTATGGTTTCCAGCAAGTGGTATTCAAAAGCATGGTGCATGTAGAGCATAGCCATCATGGCCGGTGGCCATCAATAGACCTCCTCCATGAATTTGTCCAATCCTACTATGCCCTTTTTGTGTCTGGATGCTACCAAACATTGGATTGGATTCTGGAACCGACATGGATGTCCTACAGCAGTCTTCTTCTTTGGCGATCACTTGTAGCCGAGTAAGATTGTCTTCCATGAACACAGTCTTAACAGTGAGTCCATAAATGACTGTGGAGGCCAATTCTGGAGCCACACGTCCTTCCACAGTGGGGGCATAAGTTTCCAGGAAGGAGTTGATCACAGTGAGGGTTTGCCAAGCGTGCCTTCCTCTGAGAGCCAGTGTGGTGTAGTGGTTAAGAGCGATAGACTCGTAATCTGGGGAACCGGGTTCGCTTCCCCGCTCCTCCACATGCAGCTGCTGGGTGACCTTGGGCCAGTCACACTTCTCTGACGTCTCTCAGCCCCACTCACCTCACAGAGTGCTTGTTGTGAGGGAGGAAGGGAAAGGAGAATGTTAGCTGCTTTGAGACTCCCTAGGGTGGTGATAAAGCGGGATATCAAATCCAAACTCTTCTTTTTCTTCTTCTTCTTCTTCTTCTTCTTCTTCTTCTTCTTCTTCGCATGTTTCTCCCTTTTGACCTTAGTTTGAACGTCTTCAAAGCCCATGACACCTTTGGTAAAGGCTGTTCTCCAACTGGAGCGCTCGCAGGCCAGTGTTCCCCATTTGTCGGTGTATATACTACATTTTTTTTGATTTGCCTTGGGACAGTCTTTAAACCTCTTTTGTTGACCACCAGCATTATGCTCTCCACTTTTAAGTTCAAAATAGAGTACAGTGGTACCTCAGGTTAAGAACTTAATTCGTTCTGGAGGTCTGTTCTTAACCTGAAACTGTTCTTAACCTAAGGCACCACTTTAGCTAATGGGGCCTCCTCCTGCTGCTGCTGCTGCTGCTGCTGCCGTGCCGCTGGAGCACGATTTCTGTTCTCATCCTGAAGCAAAGTTCTTAACCTGAGGTACTATTTCTGGGTTAGCAGAGTCTGTAATCTGAAGCGTCTGTAACCTGAAACATCTGTAACCCGAGGTGCCACTGTAGTTGCTTTGGAAGACGATAATCAGGCATCCACACAACATGACAGCAGTAGAAGATATTGTCATCGCCTACCTTCATGATAGGTCCGTCTAGTTAAAGCTATGGTTTTCCCAGTAGTGATGTATGGAAGTGGGAGCTGGACCATAAAGAAGGCTGATTGCCGAAGAATGGATGCTTTTGAATTATGGTGCTGGAGGAGACTCTTGAGAGTCCCATGGACTGCAAGAAGATCAAACCTATCCATTCTTAAGGAAATCAGCCCTGAGTGCTCACTGGAAGGACAGATCGTGAAGCTGAGACTCTAATACTTTGATCACCTCGTGAGAAGAGAAGACTCCCTGGAAAAGACCCTGATGTTGGGAAAGATGGAGGGCACAAGGAGAAGGGGACGACAGAGGACGAGATGGTTGGAGGGTGTTCTCGAGGCTGCCAGCATGAGTTTGACCAAACTGCGGGAGGCAGTGGAAGATAGGAGTGCCTGGCCTGCTCTGGTCCATGGGGTCACGAAGAGTCGGACACGACTAAATGACTAAACAACAACAACACCTTCATGATGAACTGGAGGCCTCCACCCATGTGTAGCAAGTTCTCGGATGGCCCAAAGGACCATTTGTGAACCCACCAAGCCCACTGATTGTTTCTAAGAAGTGCTGGTTTTAGCCCACTCACTTCAGAGATCCAATCAAAGCGGGCACAAAGCATGTCAATCTCTGGATTGCTAATTGGGTCCTTCCATCAAGGTTTGCATTTGCTTCAGAGGAGCCCAGTAAAACAGGAAGGAAAGCCTCACCAGTGATAACCGCAGACTGAAGATTGCAACTGGAACGAAGCAGTCTGTTTATTAGCATACAAAGCTTAATGGTATTATGAAATGTAAAGAAAATAAAACAAATTATGAAAAACAAAACAAATTGCATAGGATGAAATTAAATGGAAATAAAGCAACGTAAAGCAATAGGACATAAATTGCATGAGCTAATTCATGGTTTAATAACAGCATAGACTAATAATTGCATTGACGAAGCAATCAATCAGAGTAAATAAGATTGTTAACATTGTCCCCTCCTTAACTTGCTCCAACGCATCTAGTTGTAAAACAGAAGTTCAACGTTTCCTAGCATCTCCAGTTAGGGAAAAACAACAACCTTGTGACAAGGCTGGCCCTATCATTGGGCAGATTGAGGCAGCAACCTCAGGTGGCAGATGCTGAGTGGAGGGTAGCAGCACCAAGGTGCTAGAGGCTATGGCTCAGAATGGTACATAGCCTGTCCCATCATCAGCTTTGAAGCTGTCCTTCAGAATGTCTTGCAGTGACCCTGCTGCTTCAGAAGCAATACAGACACCACTTTCTACAACTTTGATTCCACCATCTCCCAAATTGCCTTCAAGTTTAATTAGAGTATACCCTCCAAAACCTTTCAAGGTTCATGTGCAGTCATACCTTGGATCTCAAACGCCTTGGTTCCCAAACAAATCAGCTCCTGAACAATCGAAGACCCAGAAGTGAGTATTCCAGGTTTCCAACGATTTTTGGAAGCTGAACATCTGGCGCGGCTTCCAATTGGCTTCCGATTGGTTTGCAGGACGAAGATGGAGCAAGCTTCTTTTCTCCTGGTCTGAAGGGTCGGACCTGAACCAGTGGATTCAAATTACAAGAAAGGAGATTCTGACTAAACATCAGGAAGAACTTTCTGTTGGTCAGAGCTGTTCAACAGTGAAATTGACTTATTTGGAAGGTGGCGGACACTCCTTCCTTGGAGGTTTTGAAGCAGAGCTCGGATGGTCATCTGTCATGGATACTTGAGCTGAGATTCCTGCGTTGGTTGGACTCGATAACCCTTGGGGTCCCTTCCAACTCTATGAACTACAATTCCCAGGATTCCTTGGGGGAAATAATGTGCTTTGAATGTATGGGGCATACACTGCCCTGATCCAACAACATCTGAGAGAGGTTGTCAGGTGGAAGAGGAACCCGGACCTCATGGCGGAGGAACAGATACGACAAGGAAAAGTCCTTACCATCTGCTTTTTATTCCATATTTACAGAGGGAGGCTTGGGAATGGAGCCTCTTGGAATAATGACGTTGTCCCAAGTAAATCTCCACCCCACCTTCTCTCCCATTTCCCCATTCCTCAACAGCACCCACCACCCCTTACTGTTGCTGCTTAGGGCCCTCTGTCTTTGACCTCTTTGCTCTCCTACTTTTAAGACTCGCCGGGTTCTGGGAGATGGAGGGTCTGGAATGCTTTCTAGTGATAACGTGTCAGCCAGCTGTCTCCTCCTCCTCTCCCATTATTTCCCAACTTCCCCCCTCATCTTTCTCTGAGCTGTGACCTCCCTCAAACCACTGGTGTAACTCTATACTGTCTTCTTCTTCTCTGGAAAGGTTAGGCTGGGGAGTGACGTTAACATATGAGAGTGCTGGAGGTGAAATAGTTAAACAAGTTACCCAATCAGAACCCAGAGGGTGGAGTCAGAGGGACTATAAAACCAGCTCTGGGAGGGGCGAAGGAGGAGTTCGTTGGGAGTCAGGTGGTTGGTTGGAGTGGGAGTGGATTGGGATAGAGTTTGTGGGTAGGTTGAGTCAGTGTAACGAAATATGCTGCGTCAGGAACAGTTAGGGGCTAGGTAAATATCTGAGAGGTGGTTTAGTGACTGAGAGCGGAAGTTATAGGTCTGGATAGGCACACCATGATTGTAATGGACCGATACCATTTATGAAACCACACGCTTGTTAAGCTGCAATAAGTAAACAGAAGTTTATGTTCCAATTTAACCCTGATTGGACTCAGTATTGTCCCAGGTAGGGCCTGGGTGGTGGCAGCGAGAAATAAAGTGGTGGCACAGGGATCAATAGACAGTGAAACGTCCGGGGATCCTGTGTGATCACCACAGCAGTCTCCACCACTCCTCCTCTGCCCAGTCCCCGACAGAGGCAGAAGTTGCCCAGCAACAGTTCTGCAGGGCATCAGATGCCAGGAATTGACCCTGAGACATTCTACATGCCAAGCAGCTGTTCTACCACGGAGCTATGGCCCTTTGTGTCTCCCAGAGTGCAGCTAGAGGGCACGCCGAACCAGGAATGTTTCTTGGTTGTTGTCCTTTGGCTGCAATCTTTGGCAATGAGCCCCACTCAAGGCCACGGGACGAACTTCTGAGAACGCAGGAAGTGGGGATCAAGCTGGGTTGTTTGAAAGACATTATCAAAAGTCCTTCAGGCTCGACCTTCTCCACCTCTGGAATCACTCCGGCTAATTCTCTAAGGTCCTGAGTCAAATATTCCATCATTTTAAACGATTATTAAATATCTTTTTGGGAAGGATTATAATTGTGTTCCTGATTATACAACTAATATATCTATCTATCTACCCGGATCACAAATAGCTAGACCATAATGATGATTGAAATATATAATCCCCCCCAAAGATAGTTAGACTAATTTAAACTACCCTCTGCTTAATTAAAGGAAGTCAGAGGATTAGATTTCAGATTTAAGATGCAAGAGGAGGAAAGGGGACTCAAAGTTATGCTGTGCGAGAACTAATTTTATCCCTCTGGAGAGTTTTTAAAGCTCAGAACTAGGCGAAGCCAGGGAAGCAACGAGGGCCAAGCTGGAAGGTCAAAGGTAGGAAAATGTGACTTGGGGGGTGTAGGAACCTAGGAAATGGAATCATACCAAGTCAGGCATTGGTTCTTGTAGCTCAGTAATGCTTGCACTAACTGGCAGCGACTGTCCATGGTCTCAGGCAGGAAGCATTCACAGCTCTGCCTGTTACAGTGGTACCTTCATTCTCAGACACTTTGGTGCTCAAACAACTTGGAACCCAAACACTGCAAACCCGGAAGAAAGTGTTCCGGTTTGCGAACTTTTTTTTGGAAGCCGAACGTGTTCAGTTTTGAGTGTTACACTGAGGTCTGTCTGTTTTTGCTATTTATTTTGCGTTTTTATTTTTGAGGCTTTTTTGTTTTGTTTCCATGACTGTGTGGAACCCAGTTCAGCTACTGATTGATTGTCACAGTCGTCCGTGACTGGACGATACCTTTACCTTTACCTTTAAACAAGGCTGCCTTCAGATTATGTTCTTATGTTCCACCATAGTCCCTCCCAACCCCAAATTCTGATTAGGATAGGGTTGCCATATGTCCGGAATTCCCCATATATACAGGGATACGGCTGCCTGTAACAACACCTGGGCGGAAATTGTTTAAATGTCCGGAAAGACCTGGAAGTATGGCAGCCCATGTCAGAAGTGTAGACTTTGGTGAATTTCCTTAAAAATAGCTCGAAAAATTCATTGTTTGTTTGCTTGCTTGCTTTTTTAGATTTTGCAACAACTTTGGGCAAAACTTAAAAAAAAAAAGTTCAACATCTTTAGCCAAAAAGAAAAAGGAAAAAAGCTCAACAACTGTCAGAGTTTCTCCCCACTCCCAATGTGTTTCTGTTCTTAGGTTTTGCTCTCACGACAACTTTCTGAGGGAGGCCACTGGGTTGTTGTTTTTTCCCCATTGCATCAATCAAGCCTTGAGTTTTACAGGAAAGCAAAAAAAAAAAGGGAGGGGGAAAAGAGGTTGCGAAGATCTGAGATTTCACCTCATTTCCATTCCTTCAGCAGCCCTCGGAACTGCCAATACCATACAGCGCCCAAGCGATGTGTTTGTCTTTCTTTCCCACTGACAATAGATCCAATCACACTCCAGATGGGTAAATAGAATTGATCAGGGTCCCCGCTGCCACCTCTCCCCGTCGTTCACCAGGCACCACAAAAATCCTCTTTCCAAGAACCTGGGCTGATTACCGCTTTTGCTTTTAATTTGCCAATTGCACAGACAGTTTTGTCATTAGAGCTAAATTAATCAAAGGTGGGGAGGAGAGAGACTGAGACTAGAGAGGGAGAGTGGTGTTGACACAAACACACAGCTCAGATCCAAATTAGTTGAATGGTTGGGGCGGGGAGCAAGAGAGATCGCTGGGCAGAGAGCAGAGAGGAGGAGAAGGAGAAATACCGTATTATTTGCTCTATAAGACTCACTTTTTCCCTCCTAAAAAGTAAGGGGAAATGTGTGTGCGTCTTATGGAGCGAATGCACTCTGCACAGCTATCACAGAAGCCAGAACAGCAAGAGGGATTGCTGCTTTCACTGCACAGCGATCCCTCTTGCTGTTCTGGCTTCTGGGATTCAGAATATATTTTTTCTTGTTTTCCTCCTCCAAAAACTAGGTGCATCTTATGGTCTGGTGCGTCTTATAGAGTGAAAAATACGGTATACCTGAGGACCAGAATCGCTCCCTGGTTTCTGAGTGAGTCTGCGAAAACTTTTAAAGATCTGGTTGAAGCACAGCAAAAGACAGAGGGGTAGTGGACTAGGCGTACCCAAAAAATGTCCTAATGTTTCCAGAGGATCTGTCCTGCCTCTGGCCAACTGGGCACGGGCCTTTTTTTCTCTGCACAGTCAACATCTCCTGTTTGGACTTCTTGACCATTCTTGTTACATGCCTGTCAACTGCCCTAGAAAAACTACACAAGTCAGATGGGCTTGAAGAGCTCTTCTCATAATTCTTCCTTAGAGCTGAGCTGCTTCTGCCCTCTCAATTCACTTCTCTTTATGATTTGCAACTTTGCGTTTGAGGAGATCGTGCATCTTGGTTGTGTTGGGCCTGTTACTGAAATCCAGCTCACTTTTTCTTCCCTTAGATTTATATTCATGTTTTTATATTATAAGTTTGTATATTTTGCTGGAAACAGCCCAGAATGGCTGGGACACCCAAGTCAGATGGGCAGCATATAAGTATTATTATTATTATTATTATTATTATTATTATTATCATCATCATCATCAATATTCTCTATACTGTGGGTGGTGCCAGAGGGGGCAGGAGGACAAGCACCCCCACCCAAAAAAAAGGAACTTGCCCACCCACAAACCCCCAATTGCTCTCATTAACAGAGACTCTTATTTTTCTTTGAGAGATCTTAACATGCAGGACATCACTCTCCCACTATATCTTGCCCCTTTTCTGTACCCATTCCTCTGGGGGGGGGGGAATTCTCTGCTCTACATGTGTAATCAGAGAGGTGGGGGGGAATGGGGGAGAATATCTGGAGGGGCAATCTTGGCGGGAGGGATGGAGCTTTTGGGGGGGGTCTAGAAGTTAGCTAAGAAGGAAGCAGGAAGCGGTGGGTTTCTGCCTGAATCAGTCACAGGGAGGAATCTTTTGTCTTTGAAATCTTGTCAGCATTTCAGCGCAAGCTGATAAGGCCAATGTTGTACTCACACTTCTTTAATTAAGTGAATAATTAAAAAGAAGTTGATCATCAATTAGTTAATTAAATAATGGATCCGTTTTACTTTCAGGCACCCCTCCCTCTTTCCCCTCCTCTCTTTTTTTTCTTCTTTTTTTTCCCCTTTTTGTTGTTGTTAATCACTCCGGCTCCGAATAATGAGCCTCCTATGGGTTGCTAAGCAACCGCCTCCTAGATTAAACAAGAAACAGCCGCCTCCCATCAGTACCAGTCTGAAGGGATGCAGCCGGGGGAAGCCAGGAGCACAAGGGATCCTTGCCAACCTGCCTGACATTCCCCTACCCCTTCTCTGTAAACAGTAGGCAAAGCCTTTGGAGATGGAACAGACTGGAAAGGCATCCTGGCTCACCTGAAGCTTAGTTGTGGTGGAGAGAGGACTGCTGGGCTCAGCACACAGACATGTGCAAGACACACTGTTATGTCCTGGGTGCGGTTGGCGCTGTGTATGATGTCATTCCAGAGAAGCACAGACAAACCACAGAAGGGCAAAAGGGTTCAGCTCCCAAGGTAAAGGTAAAGGGACCCCTGACTGTTAGGTCCAGTCGTGGCCGACTCTGGGGTTGCGGCGCTCATCTCGCTTTATTGGCCGAGGGAGCTGACGTACAGCTTCCAGGTCATGTAGCCAGCATGACTAAGCCGCTTCTGGCGAACCAGAGCAATGCACGGAAACGTAGTTTACCTTCCCGCCGGAGCGGTACCTCTTTATCTACTTGCACTTTGACGTGCTTTCGAACTGCTAGGTGGGCAGGAGCTCCCAAACAGCCCAACTAACATTACAGTCGTACCTTGGAAGTTGAACGGAATCCATTCCGGAAGTCCATTTGACTTCCAAAACGTTTGAAACCAAGGCGTGCCTTCCGTCGGACATTGGGGTTCCAAAGAACGTATGCAAACGCTTCTGGGTTCGCGGTGTTCAGGAGCTAAAACGTTCAACTTGCAAAGTGTTTGGGATCCGAAGTATGTCTGTGTATTTGGGAAGACAGGCAAACTAATACCAGTGTACTAGAAGAAGCAAAGATCACCAGTGTTGAAGCACTGATTCTTCAACATCAACTTCATTGGGCTTGTCCTGTTGTGTGGATGCCTGATGATCGTCTTCCAAAGCAACTACTCTATTCCGAACTTAAAAATGGAAAGCGCAATGCTGGTGGTCAACAAAAGAGGTTTAAAGACTGTCTCAAGGCAAATCTTAAAAAATGTAGTACTGACAACTGGAAAACACTGGCCTGCAAGCGCTCCAGTTGGAGAACAGCCTTTACCAAAGGTGTCATGGGTTTTGAAGACCCTCAAACTCAGGACGCAAGGGAGAAACGTGCTAAGAGGAAGGCACACTCAGCAAATCCACACCATGATCAGCTCCTGCCTGGAAACCAATGTCCCCACTGTGGAAGGACATGTGGATCCAGAATTGGCCTCCACAGTCACTTACGGACTCACTGTCAAGACCGTGTTTATGGAAGACAATCTTACTCGGCTACGAGTGATCACCAAAGAAAGAAGTGTGTGTGTGTGTGATTACGTTTCTGGCCCATAGGGACGCCTGGGAATGACAATGGGTAGATTACAGCTGGTCTTTTTATACTGTGAGTAGATCACAGTCTCTTGGGAGTCGAACTAGATTTCAATGGGGGGGGTGAGAAGAAATTTTCTGCCCCGGGTACCAGCTGACCTTGCTACGCCACTGCTGGTTGGCCACTGTGAGAGCAGGATGCTGGACCCGATGGGCCACGGGCCTGATCCACCAGGCTCTTCTTCTTATGCTCTTAATAAAATATCAGAAGGCGGTGATGGTGTTATTAAGAAAGAGTGATTAAATTCAGCTGCATGAAAAGTGCGGCAGGCCAAGCTCCCTGTCATTGTGGTGCCGTTCTTTAAACTTCAGATGCTTTGCTCCTGACAGTTCACAATTCAAGTGTCTCATTTCATCCGGCCTTTTTTTTTTTTCCTTTTTAAAATTTCCTCCCAAATTATCTGTTTGACTCCTTGGAATAATTTCCGCCGATGATGTTTTGGGGGCTCGTCTCCCATCCGCCACTTTCAGAGCCAAAACGGATTTTCGGATCGTCTCCTTAAACCGGATTTGCAAACTGAATATTTCTGCGGGATGGAGACACGATGCCACTCCTGGGTGCGGCGGGAGAGGTTGCTGTCATGTAAAACTCCTTTGAACTCTTCTTTCTCCCTCTCTCTCCCTCTCCCTCTCCCTCTCCCTCTCCCTCTCCCTCTCCCCCGCTCTCTGTCTGTCTTCCTTCAGCCAAGCACAACAACGCCTCTCCAATTTTCAGATCTAAGAGATGGCCTGCAAGAGTCTGCTTTCTTTTGAATCAGGCCAGTGGTCCATCTAACTCAGTGCTGTCTGCTCTGACTGGCAGAAGCTCTCCAGGATTTCAGATAGCGATTCTTTCCAAGCCCTGCCTGGAGATGCTGGGGACTGAACCTGCGACCTTCTGCATCCAAAACAGATTCTCTACCACTGAGCTATAGCCCTCCTTCCCAGATTGAGCATAAGGCTACTGAATTTCAATTTTAAGGCAGCCTGAAATAAGCGGTTGTACCTGTTATTCTGCAACACAAGCTCTGAAGGAGTAAATGTTATTTTCACAAGACCGTTTGTGTCCTAAGGGTGAGAAAAGGGGAAAATACCAGGAGAATCTAAAGGTAAAGGTAAAGGGGCCCCTGACCATTAGGTCCAGTCATGGCCGACTCTGGGGTTGTGGCGCTCATCTCGCTTTACTGGCCGAGGGAGCCAACGTACAGCTTCCGGGTCATGTGGCCAGCATGACTAAGCCGCTTCTGGCGAACCAGAGCAGCACACGGAAATGCCGTTTACCTTCCCGCTGGAGCGGTACCTATTTATCTACTTGCACTTTGACGTGCTTTCGAACTGCTAGGTTGGCAGGAGCAGGGACCGAGCAACGGGAGCTCACCCCGTCGTGGGGATTCGAACCGCCGACCTTTTGATCAGCAAGTCCTAGGCTCTGTGGCTTAACCCACAGTGCCACCCACGTCCCTACCAGGAGAATCTAGTCTGATTTACAGCATCCTGGATTATTTAAGCTAAAAAGAACAAAACTAAGCTTCCTTTTAAGCTGCAAAGGGATAGCACTCTGCTGAACTCACACATGTGAGGAAGGATAACATCTAACAAATATATCCTCTCCTGGCATCAGTTCACATCCCTACAAGAGGCTATGGAGCAGTGGTGGCCTGGGAAATGTGACAGCCTCTAAGCTGTGGTGAAACTTCCACCCCACAGAAGTGCACCTGGATTCACTATAGAGTTTTTGGGCAATCCTGAAGATTCACCTCTTAGGTACCTGTGTGTCAGGGAACTGCTATCGGAGCCAGAGGCGGAGGGAAGGCTCCAGAGGGATGCCGGAGAGGGTCCCAGTAGGGAGAGAGGCAGCCCATCTGCTGGGGAAGGAAATCAGCGTAGCACCAGTGGAGAAGGGGGGCAGAAGGGGGAATCGGCGAGGGGGCTCCAGGACTCCTCGCCGGAGACCAGCGGGGAGAGCACGGGTCCTCCGCTGCCCACACCCTCCCTGCGCAGAAGGCTTCCGCGCAGGGAGAGTAGGAGGAGACTAGGCGTCAAAGAACTTCTTTGCTGGAAGAAGTTCAAGAAACGCCCACTGACGGATCCTGCCAGCGATTGAGACAGCCACGGGTGAGAGCCTGTCCAGACAGAAAGGGTTCAACCAGGTAACCTAGCCAGGAGTGGCGGCAACTTGCGCACGAGCAACCCCTAGAACCATTATACTGTGATTCATGTGTTTCAGGAGCCACCCAATTCTTCTGAGTGCCGTATTTTTCACCATTTTTAATTCTGGATTTTAAAATGCTGTAACACTCCCTGGGACCCGCTAGTGAAGGGCGGGTCTTCTTATGTCCTTATGATTGATTGATTGATTGATTGATTGATTGATTGACAACTATAACACACCTGAACCCACCAGACTTCAGGGCACGCAGTAACTTTTGTAAGAATAGGCCTAAGTACAGCTTCTGCTATGGGATGTGGGTGGCGCTGTGGGTTAAACCACAGAGCCTAGGGCTTGCTGATCAGAAGGTTGGCGGTTCGAATCCCCGCAATGACGGGGTGAGCTCCCGTTGCTCGGTCCCAGCTTCTGCCAACCTAGCAGTTCGAAAGCACGTCAAAGTGCAAGTAGATAAATAGGTACCGCTCCGGCGGGAAGGTAAACGGCATTTCCGTGCGCTGCTTTGGTTCGCCAGAAGCGGCTTAATCATGCTGGCCACATGACCCGGAAGCTGTACACTGGCTTCCTCGGCCAGTAAAGTGAGATGAGCGTCGCAACCCCAGAGTTGTCCGCAACTGGACCTAATGGTCAGGGGTCCCTTTACAGCTTCTCCTAATATACTGAATTTGCAAGTTACACAACTTCCACTGGGGGACCCTGCAAGGTCAACAGCCCCCTTGGGAAGTTTCTCCTGATACTGTGCATTTTGGGTGTTCAAAACAGTAGTATAACTTAACGAAGCACACAGAGAGTAATCTTCGGGATCCTGGTGGGCAGAAATGTAAAATAAATATGGAAAATGTAATGCCACTGAATAAGCTAAATCCTTGCAGTAATCCTCTAAGATGAATCACTACTACTATTACTCCCATA
Source organism: Podarcis gaigeae (assembly GCF_964106915.1). NCBI lineage: Eukaryota > Metazoa > Chordata > Lepidosauria > Squamata > Lacertidae > Podarcis > Podarcis gaigeae. Next base: position 48,897,537 of record NC_139690.1, on the reverse strand, counting down.
CTGCAGAACGGAAGGCTGAGAAGGAGTAGCTTTCCTGAAGGACATCTAGAGATCTTATGACAGAGGCAAGATTAGAAGCATCTCAAGGCCTAAATGGACAGGAGCAGAAATCCCAGCAAAGGAAGAATGGATACAAAAAATTATGGAATGTGCAGAAATGGCAAAACTTACTGGAAGAATAAGAAATCAAGATAACAAACTTCTTTTTATAAAAGAATGGAAATGGTTTATTGAAAATTTACAGATAATTTGTAAACAGATAAGAACATTGGCAGGATTATTGTAATAGCCTGCAGTTTGATAAGAGTATATATTTAAAAGTAGATGAATAAATGAGCAAATTAAGTTAATCTGGATATGCAGAAGATATTAAAAATAAACTTATGGAGGGGGAAGTTTTGGAATGTTAAAGTGATTCTTAAATTAGTGAAATGTATAAACCTGAGCAGCATAAATAAAAAAGTATAAAAAAGAAAGAAGCATGGCCTCCTAGGATTAATAATTATTATTTATTTATTTGCCGTATTTTTCGCTCTATAAGACGCACCAGACCATAAGCCGCACCTAGTTTTTGGAGGAGGAAAACAAGAAAAAAATATTCCGAATCTCAGAAGCCAGAACAGCAAGAGGGATTGCTGCGCAGTGAAAGCAGCAATCCCTCTTGCTGTTCTGGCTTCTGTGATAGCTGCGCAGCCTGCATTCGCTCCATAAGACGCACACACATTTCCCCTTACTTTTTAGGAGGGAAAAAGTGAGTCTTATAGAGCAAAAAATACGGTATTTATTTATACCCCGCCCATCTGGCTGAGTTTCCCCAGCCACTCTGGGCAGCTCCCAATCAAGTGTTAAAAACAATACAGCATTAAATATTAAAATCTTCCCTAAGCACAGCTGCCTTCAAATGTCTTTTAAAAATAAGATAGTTGTTTATTCCCTTGACATCTGATGGGAGGGCGTTCCACAGGGTGGGCGCCACTACCAAAAAGGCCCTCTGCCTGGTTCCCTGTAACCTCACTTCTCGCAATGAGGGAACCCCCAGAAGGCCCACAACCTTCTGAGGGAGTCCATTGCACCGTTGAACAGCTCTTACTGTCAGAAAGCTCTTCCTAATGTTTAGTCTGAATCTTCTTCCTTGTAGTACACTCTTTTCTCTGTACTATGGGCAGAGTAAGCATTTGCACAACAGTTCACTCCATTTCCCTGATATTCCCCTAACTGTTAATTCCCACATTATATCAGAGCTTCCTTGTGATGTCAAAAACAATTCCAGAAAACTAGCAGAAGACCATGCAGGTATTTAGCAATCCAAATGTGTGGCTGGCTCAGCGTAATGCATCTTACATATGGATTATGCAGGGTCTCCAGCAGTCTTGGACTACAAGTCTCATCATCCCTGGCCACTGGCCCTGCTAGCTAAGGGTGATGGGAGTTGTAGTCCAAAAAAACAGCAAGTTTGGGAAATCCTGGATTATTGTGTGCCGATTTTGTGCCAATGTGGCCCACCTTGTTTAAGAACCAGTCAATACAGTGGTACATTGGGTTACAGATGCCTAAGGTTACAGGATATCTGCCTGTGGACTGTCTTGCCAGAGTGGTGCATGCCCTGGTTATCTCCCGCCTGGACTACTGCAATGTGCTCTACATGGAGCTACCTTTGAAGGTGACCCAGAAACTGCAACTAATCCAGAATGCGGCAGCTAGACTGGTGACTGGGAGCGGCCGCGGAGACGACATAACACCGGTCTTGAAAGACCTACATTGGCTCCCAGTACGTTTCCGAGCACAATTCAAAGTGTTGGTGCTGACCTTGAAAGCCCTAAATGGCCTTGGTCCAGTATATCTGAAGGAGCGTCTCCACCCCCATCGTTCTGCCCGGACACTGAGGTCCAGCGCCAAGGGCCTTCTGGTGGTTCCCTCACTACGAGACGCCAAGTTACAGGGAACCAGGCAGAGGGCCTTCTCGGTGGTGGCACCTGCCCTGTGGAACGCCCTCCCACCCGATGTCAAAGAGAAAAAGAACTACCAGACATCTGAAGGCAGCCCTGTTTAGGAAAGCTTTTAATGTTTAATAGGTTGTTGTATTTTGGTGTTCTGTTGGAAGCTGCCCAAAGTGGCTGGGGAAACCCAGCCAGATGGGCGAGATATTAATATATTATTATTATTATTTATTATTATTATTATTATTATTATTATTATTATTATTGACACTTCAGATTAAGAACTTTGCTTCAGGATGAGAAGAGAAATCGTGCGGCGGCAGCGGGAAGCCCCATTAGCTAAAGTGGTGCTTCAGGTTAAGAACGGACCTCCGGAATGAATTAAGTACTTAACCCGAGGTACCACCGTACCTGCTTGCTTGGCCTTGCATTTTATTTAGAATGGTTTTGTTAACAGAGACAACAAAACAATGGCCGAACTATCTGCCTTCCTCCCCCCCAACCCCCCCCCCAAAAAAATCCCTGTACCCAAATCCAAAGGGAAACTTTGAAATTGTTTCACAGGACGTGAGCAGGTGGAGGGAGGGAGTCCTCACAGAGTAACCGATATCAATTATGAAGCCTGGCTTCTGAGCTGCTCTAAATGATAAGGAGAATTGGGCAGAGAGGGGGGAAGCCTGATATTATTTACGCCAGATTAAGGGATCTATCCAATTTGCTGGCCATCGCCTTCTGCGGGGGGTGGGGGGGTGGGCTGGCAGGCTTTTATTATTGTTCTTCTGGTTTTAATATCCTCTAAATGAATTACAGCAGAGCAAGGTAGTTAGTCAATAGTTTGATGCAATTCATTAATTTTCCATTATTTATCATCTTCTTTTTTGCAGGGCCTTCTTCTCATCCTGTTATCATTAGTGGTAATAGTAGTGGTAGCAATTTCTTTTGGGGGGGAACTTGCATACCCCCTTTCATCGGAAGACCACAGAGCAGCTTGCGCCATACAGCAAGCGTCACTTCGTGACATCATATCTATGCAACACAGAAGTCAAAAGGATTATGTCAGTGCGAACATGATAAGGAATGCTTAGGAAAAAATAAATTCTCTTTCCCAGAGAGCTCCTTTCCTCCTTCTCCCCACACCCCTAAGAAAAAAGGTAAAAAAAATACAGCACATTGTTTACAGTAAATAAAACCGAAAGGATGATATGAAGGCCCTTTCAGTGTAATATTCTGTATTATTTACTCTTTTGAATCTACCAGGTTCTTTTTGTATTGGGGGGGGGGGGAATGTTGTTCTTCTCTTCCTCCTCTCCTCTCTCTCTTTCCCGCTCACCTGCTCGGCGAATTGTTTGACATAACCAGAGCTGAAGCAGTACATTTCTTCAAACAATGCTTCCCTTATTCCATTTGTAATGGAATTGGAGGGAGAAAATGTAATTGTGTGTTAAACACAAGGCAGTCATACATGAAGATAAGGAGGGCTGAGTGACTGGCTGTATATGGGAATCCACCGTCAGTAGGGGAGATACCAGAGGTCTATTTGGGAGTTAAATGGCTCGCTTTCCCACCCCGCCTTTCTCTCCCTATGTATGTATGCAATGAAATATATATTATATATTCATGTGTATTGAAACAGGACCATTTATTTACTCCACACACACACACACACATACCCCACTCCCTGTCATAGGAGATTCTGCATGCTGCAGACTGGAGGAGGTGGAAAAAAATTGGCATTGCTTAAAATTGTCCACAGATTTGGGGAGGGTGGGGTCCTTTAGAGGAGATGGGAAAGGGAAATCAAGTATTTTATATATATGTTGTTGAAGGACCAGGGAGGGGTGACGGTCATTGAAGATGTGAACTAACAGAGGAGCTTCTTTTTCAAGGAGGGAGGTGAGAGAAGGGAAGGCGTGACCTTCAAAAACATTTTCCTTTTGGTCTTCAGCAAAGGAAGGCGTCTTTCTCAGTTCCTGGTGGTTATTTCTGCCTGTGGCGTTGATAGAGCTGCTTTGAGTCCCATGGAAAAGACACCTTCCTGCACAGGGGTGTGTCATGTCCCTCAGGGCGCAACTTGGAGTTGCTCTGTACCAGGCCAGGGGCCGAGGGACCTGTGGCCTTCCCTCCAGATGTCAACAGACCCCCAACATCTGCCTGACACAACTAGCAAAGTGTGTGGCCAGGGCTGAGGGCCTTCTCGGTAGTGGCTCCCGCCCTGTGGATCGTCCTCCCATGAGATGTCAAGGAAATAAACAACTACAGTGGTACCTCGGGTTAAGAACTTAATTCGTTCTGGAGGTCTGTTCTTAACCTGAAACTGTTCTTAACCTGAGGTACCACTTTAGCTAATGGGCCCTCCCGCTGCTGCCACACCGCTGGAGCACGATTTCTGTTCTCATCCTGAATCAAAGTTCTTAACCCGAGGTACTACTTCCAGATTTGCAGAATCTGTAACCTCATTGTGTTTTCTACATATTCTTAACCTTTACGCATTTCCGGTTATACAGTATCTGTTACATATCCAGAAAATTTTCTGCATTTATAGTTTTCCTTAATATTCAAGATTCAATCTAGACCTGTCAGGAGATTTGCATTTTCACAATATTGTTTTAGATATTCTTTAAATATTATCCATTCTTTACACGACGCAGGTGGTGCTGTGGGTTAAACCACAGAGCCCAGGACTTGCCGATCAGAAGGTCAGCGGTTCGAATCCCCACGATGGGGTGAGCTCCCATTGCTCGGTCCCTGCTCCTCCCACCATAGCAGTTCGAAAGCACGTCAAAAGTGCAAGTAGATAAATAGGTACTGCTTTGGCGGGAAGGTGAACGGCATTTCCGTGAGCTGCTCTGGTTCACCAGATGCGGCTTAATCATGCTGACCACATGACCCGGAAGCTGTACACCGGCTCCCTTGGCCAATAAAGCAAGATGAGCGCCGCAACCCCAGAGTCGTCCACGACTGGACCTAATGGTACCTTTATTCTTTACACACACTCTGGTTTGAGTATCCTCTGGTTTGAGTATCCTCTGGTTTGAGTATCCTCTTATCCTCTTAACCAGACAGAGGGCCTTCTCAGTAGTGGCGCCCACCCTGTGGAACACCCTCCCTTCAGATGTGAAGGAAATAAGCAGCTATCCTATCTTTAAAAGACATCTGAAGGCAGCCCTGTTTTTAATGTTAAATGCCGTACTGTTTTTAACACTTGATTGGGAGCCGTCCAGAGTGGCTGGGGAAACTCAGCCAGATGAGCAGGGTATAAATTATTATTATTATTATTATTATTATTATTATTATTATTATTATTATCCCAGTCATTTTCGCAAGAACTTGCGAAAAGTTGTTGTTGTTCTTGTTGTTAGAGTTACAGAAAATGAACAGCAAAGCAAAGGACATTCTGTGACAAGAAAACAGCTTCCGGCACTCAATACACACACACACACACACACACACACACAATGATCTGGAGGGGTTTAGGTTAAACTTCACATTAAAAAATAAAATAAAAATAAACTCCTATGGGCTGCAATCATTTATATTACATTTGGTACACCAACATCATTGAATCCAGTGAGACTTACTCATGAGTAAACATCTAGTCTGGAGTTGTGCAGTAGCCAGGAGGATGACTTGCAGATGGGGGGGGAGTAAGTCATCTCCCACCACCATCAATAGTGTTTCTAATACAGTATTCTTTCTTTGGGTACCCCTCCTTAACCTGCTGTTTTTACACACTGAAATACTGTAAAACAAAACAAGAAACAATTAGGCATGTCTGCTAGGTATGTGTGCCAACTCCACAAGTCCCTTTGCTTCAAAAAAACAAAAACCAAAAAAACCCACCATTAATTTAATTTAATTTAAAAGATGACTACTTGACCTGTGTTGTAAACATTGCTGTTGTTTGTGTGGTATAAAAAGTAACAGCAACCAACACTCTTTTCAAAAGTGGTTTTGCTGGTTTAAAAGAAAGAAAGAAATATTTGTGTTTTAATTATGCTTATATCAGAGAGCAGGGCTTTGAATCTTCCCACGCACGTACCCCCAAATCACCCCAGGAAACCCACCCTTTCTCACAGTCTTTGTCTCTTTTATCCTCCACACCTGATGATTTTACAGATAATTTGCTTAGGAAATTCCAAGTGAATCGAGCTGGGAAATATAAAATCTGAGGCTGTGCCAGATAAGGTGGAAATTTCCTCCTTTCTGTCCCTCACATGGGAAACCCCAAAACACCCTCTCAAAATTAACTAGGGACCAGAATTACCAAAGCCCCATTCTCCCTGCAACCGCTCGGGTATCAGGTGGGCACCCAGTGAAATTCTTCCCAGCCACAAAGTCCAATACAAAGTATTTTTGTGGTAGTTTCAGCTTTGCCTTGTGGGCTGTTCCTCCAAGCTGTCTTTGCGGCGCGTAACAGCCTGGAAGAGAATCGGCGAGAGGATCTTTAGAATTCAGTGCAAATTGAATTTCACCGGAATAGCTCGGAGGTGCTGGCAGCCTGCTCCGCCCCCCCCCCCCGCTTTTTCGTTTTCTAAACAAGTGATCGGACTCTTCCCCTCCCCTCAGCCCCACGAAACAAGTCCCCAGCGCGAAAAGAAATAATAATTAAAAAGAAGAAGATAACAAGGACGGGTTGTTTTCCAGAGCGAGGTGGAAGCCGCCCACCGCAAGGGCAGAATCTCTGCGGTGCGTAATTACGCGCGGCTTGGAGAGCTCTTTTCCCCCCATTACCCGGGCCCTAGCGGTGCCCGCGGCAAGGTGAGGTTCTCCCTCTCCGGCAGGCGCCTCTGCGCGCCTTCACCCCATTCTCCAGCCCCGCCACATCTGGGAACATCATTAAGGAGTCGCCTCTGCAGCTCAGGAAGTTTTCACACTTCACGTTTCATTAAACGCAGGTCTTCTCGGATTCCTTGGGAAAGGGAGAAGCGGGAGAGAAAGGGGAGAGGCGCTGGGCGCGGGTCGGGGGAAAGCGCCTGATTTGCAGCTGTTGGGCTTTCAAAGCCAAATAAAACGGCCAGTCTGCGGGGGCACTTCAAGCCGGCCGGGAGGGGGAGGCGGGTTCTCAGCCCTGTGTGACCCTCTCCAGAAAGAAGGGCTCCTAGGAAAGATGGGGGTTTGGAGAGCTATAAATCAAAGGCCCCGATGAAATGCGGCTCCCGAATTGTAAGCTGGTGGGAAACAGTGGCGTAGCATGGGTTGTCAGCACCCGGGGAAGGCAAGTAATTTGCGCCCCCTAACCCGTGGATTTGCGCCCCCTAACCCTAACCCCCAGATGTTGCGCCCGGTGCGGCCGGCCCCCCCTGCACCCCACACGCTACGCCACTGGTGGGAAATATACCAGATCTCCTTTTCACTCCCCATTCTTCATCTGCATGGATTTAATAAGCAACACATGGACGTTGCAACAATTTGGAGTTGATGATCATCATCACTGTTTTCCAGTACTGGGCGTTTTGACAGAGAAATATAGCAAACATGTCTCTGCCTGGAGGAGCTTACAATCTAAATTAGCTAGCCCAAGACGTTTTGGTACCCGAAATGAACCACAAATGGTGCCTTCTTCCCCACCAGGGAAGAAGGGATGAATGAAGATCTACACCTGGAAGAAGCAGGAAATAAATATCTACACCAGGGTCTGCTGCCCCTGTGAATTCTGCCTCACCTTGCCTCATGGGTGGGCCAGCCCTGAACATAGGATGCTGCCTTATACTCAGTCAGACTCCTGGGCCATCAAGCTGAGTAATGTCTACACTGACTGGTAGCAGCTCTCCAAGTGCATCTTCCAGTCCTACCTGGAGGATACTGGGAATTGAACTTGGAATATTTCTCTGTGCAAAGCCAGATGCTCTACCTCTACCTTTCTCTGGAGAAGGCAGAGCGAGTAATCGAGGGAATTAAGACAGAGGCAAAAGTACCAGTGGAAGAATACTCACAAATGCTGAATATACAGCCAGTGTGGTTGAGTAAATTCCTTTAAGATTTTTTAGAACACCCTCCTGGCTCCATTCATGGATGTGGGTGGGTGGTCATTTGGCTTCCGTGGGAGGAGAACTGCATGCTCTTCAGAAGGGAGTCCCGCTGAGTTCAGTAGGAAATCTCCAGGAAAGCAGGCAATGAGGACAAGCAAGGAGCAGCTGTCCATCTTCTTCTTTCACATCTACTGAAACCCAAAGGGTTCAAACCCAGAATATTTAAGGTATGGGGTGGGAGATGAGAAATCCCCAAACCTCTTCAGCACACCAGGCTCCATTCACTTCAATTCCATTCCATTCCATTCATGGTTCTGCCGGACTCAAAAGCTTGCTCACTTTTGTGTGACATTTTGGGTGGTCATCATTAAAGGGACTTTTGGAGTTTTCAAAATAACAGGTTTGGTTTAACCCCTAGCCAAGCATGCTAGTTTAACCTGCCCCCAACTTCTCCAGGGCTTGTTTGATGGCTTTCTTTCTTATTTATTTGGCATGCAGAATACGTGGGATGTGATACATAAGAAGCAGTCAAGTACAACATTCTTTGTTTTCCTAGAGTGGACGTGCAGGGGAATGTTTGGTCCAGCCAGTCGAAAACTTCCTGTTTCCTCCTGGCTGGAACATCCTTCCTTTGCATGTGACTGAATGTGGGCGTGACCTCACCTGTTCAGGTAACAAAAGGACAAGGCATACTGCCACTTTCTCTCTCTTTGACTTCTTTCGTCATTGGAGCAGCTTTTTAGCTAGAAATGCCCTATTGACTTTCAGCCAGCAGAGGACACTGGGATTATCCCCATAAGAGATAGATCCACATGTATATATCTGTAACTAAGTCTGACTTCAGGAATCCCACTGTGAACTGATGTGAGTAAACTTCTTTTATATACTTTAAACAAGATTGTGACGTGTTTATTCTTTTAAGAGGGATACAGTGGTACCTTGGGTTACATACTTAATTCGTTCCGGAGGTCCGTTCTTAACCTGAAACTGTTCTTAACTTAAGCACCACTTTAGCTAATGGAGCCTCCCGCTAATGGCGCCGCCGGAGCACAATTTCTGTTCTTATCCTGAAGCAAAGTTCTTAACCTGAAGCACTATTTCTGGGTTAGCGGAGTCTGTAACCTGAAGCGTATGTAACCTGAAGTGTATGTAACCCGAGGTACCACTGTATAAGGGAACTTACCAGGAACCTAATAGTGAGAGGCTTACACAAGCCTGCAACCAGCTATCCACTGTGCGTTTAAAAGGGGAATGTAAAACTCTGCTAAGTAAAAGAACTTGCCAGCGCAAGTTAGGAAGGATATTAATAAATATATATACTCTCCTGCCTCCCTGAACATTCCCATGGAAGATTGACTCAGAAAACAGCATCGTTGCCTCTCCTTTGATATAAGTGGTGCTACCATTTCATTCCTGCCTGCCCCTGGTAGGCTCACAAGAGAGAAAACCTATTTTGATCCCATTTATCCCCATTGCATTTGAACCAAACACTTTCTTTGGAGGCAGAAAGATATTGTACCATTATCTGGTCATTGCAGTTCTCCCAGGGACGAGACGTGGAAGCAGGCACGTTACAGGTCACAAACACGTTATCTCTTTCTGAGCATCATTTTGAGACATGGGTAGAGAACCTGTGGCCTCCGGATGTTACTGAACTACAACACCCATCATCCCTGGCTGCCATGGTGGCTGAAGGCTGATGGGAGTTGGAGTCCAACAGCATCTGCAAGGTCACAGGATCTCCACCCCAGTGCAGTCTCCCCTAGGTTCCTCCCTTCCCTGTTACCTTCAGAAATGAGGCAGGCAGTGACTGACAACAGGGCCTTCTTAGTTGTGGTGCCTTGATATTTAAATATCCTTCTCAGAAAGGCTCACCTGGCACTCTCTGATGTCCTCTGGATGACCATCTGAAAACCATCTTTAGTTGCTGAGATGTTCAGGTGGCTCTGTGTACATTGTTACCGTTCTTGGACCTTTATATTGTTTTCTTGTTTTCACTTTGAGGGAGTATGACCTAAACAGCAGGAGAGAGGGGGAGAGAGAGATCACTCTAACTAAATAAAACATTATAGGACTATAGACAGCAGTGGTGGCAAGAAGGTAGGTCAAGATCTTGTAGGAGAACATGTTAGCATACAGAGTTTCTATGCCACAGCAGAGGTTAACCTTAGTCAACTAATCCTTGTTAGGAGCACACCTTTAACTGAAAACAAACATTCAGACTGAGGCTTTCGGAGTATAAAACAAGACTAGATCAGCCAAGGTTTCTGACTCATGCTTCCATAAACAACAAAGCAACTATTTCCACCTAAATTAAGTTGCTGAAATGGAGAAAGTGAACTAAAAGTGGACTTTTGTGTGAAAGGACTATGAGGTCAGTTTAGTTCTGGTACCCAGATATCTACAAGGGTACTGTAAGATCCTGGTGGTCCCTCTTCAGTGTGAGGTACATGGTAGAAGGGGTCGTGGAAAGGACATTTTCAGGGGGGTCTCCTTGTGTGTGGAATACCTTCCCTGCTCTATAGTTTTATAGAGAGCCAGTGTGGTGTAGTGGTTAAGAGGGGTAGTCTCGTAATCCTGGGTAACTGGGTTCGCGTCTCCGCTCCTCCACATGCAGCTGCTGGGTGACCTTGGGCTAGTCACACTTCTGTGAAGTCTCTCAGCCCCACTCACCCCACAGAGTGTTTGTTGTGGGGGAGGAAGGGAAAGGAGAATGTTAGCCACTTTGAGACTCCTTAAAGGGAGTGAAAGGCGGGATATCAAATCCAAACTCTTCTTCTTCTTCTTCTTCTTCTTCTTTTAGGCAGCTAATTAACACACATGTTTTTTAGTGGGTGTTTGGAGAAGGATAGACCCAATTTCTGCTGTTGCTGTCAGTGATTGTTATTCAATTGTTTGTTGCTATATGTTTTTAAAGGATTGTGTTTTATTCATTTGCCTTGTTGTAAACTGCTGTATGGCTTCTGTAAGGGGTGGCATATAAATCATCTAAATAAACAGATTGCAAAGTGGCTGGTGTTAACATCATTTTTTTTAATAAAGGGATCCAGGGGGTTCCTGGAAATTATAGACCAGCTAGTTTAACATCTGCCCTAGGAAAACTGGTGAAAAATATAAAGATAAAATAACTAAACATATGAAAGAACAAGCCTTGCAGAAGCAGCATGGCTTCTTCAAAGTTCTATTTCACTAGCCTATTAGCATGCTTTGAGAGTGTCAACAAACATATAGATAAAGATGATCCAGTTGACACAGTGTACTTGCACTTTCAGAAAACTTTTGATAAGGTACCTCACCAAAGACTGGAGTAAGCTTAGCAGTCATGGAATAAGAGGAGAGGTCCTCTTGTGGATCAGAAATTGGAAAGAAAGGACTACATGGAAATGGTGGAAATGACTGGCAGAATCCGAGACCAGGGAGAAGAGTTGGTGGAAGAAGACTGGAGGGAATTTAAAATTTATCTACAGAAACATTGTAAAATTTTTGAATGCTGATGACATCGAAATGAGCTGAAGGAGTTCTAGCAACAAGGTTAAAAATAAGATTGGATTGATAATAGATAAATTAATTGGATATGAATTTGCTGAAATAATTTTTTTAAGGGATACAAAAAAGGGAGATGTGAGGAAGTCAGGAAAATAAGTGAATCAAAGAGGAGAAATTAAAAAAGGGGGGATTTTTGTGTTTTTCTTTTTTTTCTTCTTAGTGTGTTTTTTCTGCTTTTTTGTTTTTCTTTTTTTTTACAAGTTAAATGTTTGTATTTTTTGTATTTGGTAATTTTATACTTTTCTGTATGTGTTCTTTCTTTTTTCTGTTTGTTGTTATCTCTGAAACTTAATAAAACAGAAATTGGAAAGAAAGAAAGAAAGAAAGAAAGAAAGAAAGAAAGAAAGAAAGAAAGAAAGGGGATCTAGGCTTTTTAACTTGTTCATAAACCATCTAGAGTTGGGTCGAACAATAAACAGACCAAGCTTGCTAGTGATACCAAACTATTCGAGGTCTTTGAAGCAAAAAGGGATTGTAATTAATCCCAGAATTCACTCCAAACTGAGTGAACGAGTGCTAAAATGGCAAATGCAATTCAATGTAAACAAGTGTAAAGTGATGTGTGTTGGGGCCAAAAGAAAAGAAAGAAAAACCTAATTTCACATGGGGCTTTAATTAGCTGTGACTGAGCAGGAGTGAGACCTTGGTGGTCAGAATTGATAACTCGGTGAAGATGTTCACCCAGAGGGCAGCAGCTGTGAAAAAGGCAGATTCCGTGCCAGGGATTATTAGGAAAGGAATTGAAGATAAAACTGCCAATACCATAATGCCGTTATACAAATCTATGAAGCGGCTGCATTTGGAATACTGTGTACTATTATGCGTAAGGTAAAGTAAAGGTAAAGGGACCGCAGACCATTAGGTCCAGTCGTGGCCAACTCTGGGGTTGCGGCGCTCATCTCACTTTACTGGCCAAGGGAGCTGGCGTACAGCTTCCGAGTCATGTGGCCAGTATGACTAAGCCGCTTCTGGTGAACCACAGCAGCGCACGGAAAAGCCGTTTACCTTCCCGCCGGAGTGGTACCTATTTATCTACTTGCACTTTGACGTGCTTTCAAACTGCTAGGTTGGCAGGAGCAGGAACCGAGCAACGGGAGCTCACCTCGTCGCGGGGATTCAAACCGCCAACCTTCTGATCAGCAAGTCCTAGGCTCTGTGTTTAACCCACAGTGCCACCCGCGTCCCACACTACTATGGGTACCTCGTATCAAAAAGGATATTGTGGAGTTGGGAAAGCTTCAGGTTAGCAGTTGTTGGGAAGTGCCAGAGGGAAGCAATTGCACTCGGGTCCTACTCGTGTGTTTCCCAGTAGAGGCATCTGGTTGGCCACTGTGAGAACAAAATTCTGGACTAGATGGGTCATTGGCCTGGTCCTGCACAGCTCTTCTTATGTTCTTAAAATAATGAAAGCAAGTTTCTAGGCTCAAAATACCGTATTTTCCCATGTATTAGACGAGGATTTTTGACTCAAATATCATGTCAAAAAACTGGGGTCGTCCTATACATCATGGATAGTGGTGTGGTGGGGAGACTGCATGCCCGCCAGCCAGTTGGTTGGCGGCACACGCTCTAGGGAGCGTTTACCACCACAGTGGCATGGGAGGAGCAGCTGCGCCAACCCCCAGCAACGGTCTTGCTGGGGTGATGGCTCGCATGCAATCCCCCCCCTTTAAAAAGCTCAACAACTTTGGGCCATCTCCCCTCATTTTCTTTAAATTTAGTCCCCCAAAATAGGGGGCGTCTTATACATGGGGGCATCTTAAACACACAAAAATACAGTATACTCAGAGGCACTCTGGTCTTTCATTCTAACTATATGACTGGTAGGTCCTGAGGTTCCAGAACAGAAAGAGACCGCTGACTGTTAGGTCCAGTCATGGACGACTCTGGGATTGCGGCACTCATCTCGCTTTATTGGCCAAGGGAGCCGGCATACAGCTTCTGGGTCATGTAGCCAGCATGACTAAGCCGCTTCTGGCAAACCAGAGCAGCGCACGGAAATGCCGTTTACCTTCCTGCTGGAGTGGTACCTATTTATCTACATGCACTTTGAGGTGCTTTCGAACTGCTAGGTTGGCAGGAGCAGGGACTGAGCAACGGGAGCTCACCCCGTCGTGGGGATTCGAACTGCCAACCTTCTGATCGGCAAGCCCAAGGCTCTGTGGCAACAAAATAGATTCAGGAAGCTTGCCCACGTCTGCAGTAATGCAGCCACTATTATTAGTGGTGACTGCTCCCCAAGCCACCAGGAAGCCTATGTATGTATTTTCAATTACAGAAAAGCAACCCTCCCTATAAACATGTTGCAAAGTAATGGTCAAGCTTCTTGTGTCCATGAATTCCAGAAGTTATTCCTGCACTGCATGGAGAAGTATCTTCATCCTGAACCAAATGCCACCCAATTTCATGGAATGTTAATCCCAAATTCTAGTATTCTGTGAGGAGGAGAAATGAGAGGTGGATCTGTTTCTGAAAGCAGGTGCTTCACTGGGCATAAATTACTTAATTGCTTGACTGCCCTGCTAGGCACAAACTGCTTACTGGCGTATCAATCAGTACAAAGCCCCTATTTCTCACGGCCAAACCTTGGCCTGATATTGCCTGCTCTGACTGGCAATTACTGTTTGCAATCTCAGGCCTAACTGGAGATGGGTTTGCAAAGGGAGTAGCACCACATTTGCTTAGGGTGCCGAAATCTCTGAAAGAAAACTAAATAGGCAAAATCTCAGCCAAGACATTTACATACTTCAACAAACCCATGGTTACTTGGAAGCGAAGCCAACCCACACATGAGGCAAGTTGAGATGACCACCTTTTTGTTGTTTGTATATACCATATTGGCCCAAATATAAGCCGCACCTTTAAAATTCAAGGGTGGGGGGGATGACAATACCCAAATATAAGCCTCTCGCTTAAAATTCCACAGGCACTCACTCCCGTTCCGTTTTACCATATGTCTGTTTCAGCAGCAATATCGTAAAAGCCAATTTTGGTAAGGTCGCGAATTTAAGGATGCTGAATTAGACTGGTCCCTTTTGGTCTAACCTAGGAGCCAGGCTCTTAGAATCATAAAGGTAAAGGTAAAGGGACCCCTGACCATTAGGTCTAGTTGTGACCGACTCTGGGGTTGCGGCGCTCATCTCGCTTTATTGGCCGAGGGAGCCGGTGTACAGCTTCCGGGTCATGTGGCCAGCATGACTAAGCTGCTTCTGGCGAACCAGAGCAGCGCACGGAAACACCATTTACCTTCCCGCTGGAGCGGTACCTATTTATCTACTTGCACTTTGACGTCCTTTCAAACTGCTAGGTTGGCAGGAGCAGGGACCGAGCAACGGGAGCTCACCCTGTCGTGGAGATTCGAACCGCCAACCTTCTGATCGGCAAGTCCTAGGCTCTGTGGTTTAACCCACACCGCTAATCATAGATATGCAGAATTATAGAGTTAGAAGGGCCCGCTAGGGTCCTTAGTCCAACCCCTTGCAATGCAGGGATTGTTTTGTCCAATATGGGGCTCAAACCCACAACCCTGAGATTAGGAGTCCCGTGCTCTACCGATTGAGCTATCCCCCCTATCTTATGAATTCATGAGAAGTCCCTGCCGGTGGGTGGGGATTTTTTCAACCCACGGTTTCAGAGTGGCTTCACAGTAATCCAGGCTAAATTGGGAGACCTATTTTTAAAAGTACGCAAGCAACCACGTAGCATTTTGATTACTTCCAAGAAGGATAATATATAGGTGTGGTGTGTGCCTGAGTTTGGAAAGAAGACCTCAATGGCTCCATTCAGCAGGGCCTTCACAAATCCAAAAGCTACGTCTGTTCAAGGAGTTTCCGTGCTTTGCTTCATGACATTCTTTCACCAGAGGACTTTATATCTTCACTGTGAAGTCATTCCCTTCTTCTTTAAATCTGGAATCATTCCACTGACTTAGGGACCTAAGAGAGTAGGTTCTGTCCTATAATAAGCCCTAAACAATTTCGGATGGAAAGTCCTGCCTCTCCCATATGTGTTTTTCCATACTCTTGGTTTGACAGCTGAAGCCCTGCTTCAGGTTCTCCAAACCATCTGAGTTTGGTGGTTCAGCAGACAGGACAGTGCCTTTTTGGTTGTGGTGCCAGTGTCCTAGACTGACCTTTCTAGAGAGGCCCACACAGCTTCCAGCCCCCGATGAAGACCTAACTATTTATAGGAGCCTTGGGAGCAGGCTAAACTGATGATATGTTCAAACATCTGGTTTGGTTATAATACTATTGGGGGGGCGGGGTTCCTTAATGAGACTGATTGGAAGCACGGTCAGGACAGACAAAAGGCCAACTTTTTTAACTTGCAGAGTTCGTTCCCACAAAATGTAGTGGTGGCCACTAGCTTAGATGACTCCTTTTTTAAAAAAGGAATAGGTGAGTGAGTAATCTATTTGCGGGTGGTGGGTGGCGGTGTGGGTTAAACCACAGAGCCTAGGGCTTGCCGATCAGAAGGTCGGCAGTTCAAATCCCTGTGACGTGATGATCTCCCATTGCTCGGTCCCTGCTCCTGCCAACCTAACAGTTTGAAAGCACAAAAGTGCAAGTAGATAAATAGGTACCGCTCCGGCGGGAAGGTAAACGGCGTTTCCGTGTGCTGCTCTGGTTCGCCAGAAGCGGCTTAGTCATGCTGGCCACATGGCCCGGAAGCTGTACGCCGGCTCCCTCGGCCAGTAAAGCGAGATGAGCGTCACAACCCCAGAGTCTGTCACGACTGGACCTAATGGTCAGGGGTCCCTTTACCTTTAATCTATTTGCTGTAATAGTTAAATGGAACCCCCATGTTAAGGAATAGTCTATCTGATGCTTAGGAAAAACTGTAGGGAAGGGGCTATTGGAATGATAGAACTGTGGAGTTGGAAGGGGACGTGAAGATCATCCAGTCCAACCCCCTGCAATACAAAAAATCTTTTTACCCGATGTGGGACTCGAACCCATAACCATGAGATTAAGATGCTCTGCTGACTGAGCTATAGAGATGGGGTACATGCTCTCTCATCCTGCTTGTAGACTTTAAAAAAAAAGAAAGGCATCAAGCTGGCCACTGTCAGAGACAGAACACTGGGCTAGACTGTAATTGGGGACCTTTTTCCAACTTTGGGAAACATTAGCTAACGAACAGCCTTCCAGGGGCCACTTGCCAATGGCAGGCAGGGCCAGAAGGAAGCAATGAGTTGTGATTCTCAAGATAAGCAAGCTCAAGCAAAGGCGCTCAAGGCCAGTGCAGAGGAGGGATGTCTAAGAGCAGGGTTTCTCACTGAGTTCCCAGCTATTGGACTACAACTCCCATCATCCCTCGCTAGCAGGGCCAGGGGCGAGGGATGATGGGACTTGTAATAACAGCCGGGGACCCAAGTTTGAGAAACACCGGAGGGTTTGGCCTGGAGAGGGCATGGCCCAGGGTGAGCCTCAAGGTCCCAATAGAGAGGCTTGGAGGACCACATTTGCCCCATCACCATCCCACCTGAAGTTCCCCATCTCTGGACCAGGTGATCGGATCCATCATCACCCTTCCTATAGCCTCATGAATTCCACAGGTCCGTTTTGCAGTGCTTTGGGGCTTGTGGGTCCAGCATGCCTCTTATATCAGGGGTCAGCAACCTTTTCAGCAGGGGGCCAGTCCACCGTCTCTCGGACCATGTGGGGGGCCGGACTATATTTTGAGGGGGGGAATTAAGAATTCCTATGCCCCACCAATAACCAATAAATAAAAGCACACATTCTACTCATGTAAAAACACTAGGCAGGCCCCACAAATAACCCAGAGATGCATTTTAATTAAAGGACACATTCTACTCATGTAAAAACACGCTGATTCCTGGACCATCCGTGGGCCAGATTGAGAAGGCGATTCGGCCCACGGGCCTTAGGTTGCCTACCCCTGCTCTTATATGTACAAAAGAAGCAGCCTATCAGGGATCCTTGCAGAAGTGCTTCTGAATTTCTCCCTTCTGTGGATCGACCCAAACTAAGCCTTGTGGGAAAGTGGGCCCATCCTTTTCCAAATCCCACCATTCCTCTCCAATCATACTTTTTTCCCCCTCTATCATTCCAGATATCGTCTGGATGTCTGAAGGGGATGGTTGTGAATGCGGCAATTACAATTGTTTCTACTTAAATTTATTGGATGGGCACAGCCTTTATGTTCAATCTCCATGTAGATTTCTCCTCTATGTGCCCCCCCTCCACTCTTCCATAACTTAAATGTTCTAAAAGGGTTTCCTCATCTGTACTTAACAGTGAGCGAAATTAAAAAGAAACAGTAAAAATATTTGAAAATGAAGTGCATTCTGTATAACAAAGGCTGCCAGATTGCAAGCAATATCAGTTTCTGCCTAGGGGCATTAATAAAGACTGGGAGAGGTTCAGATTTGGGGGGGGGCGAGAGAGAGAGACTATTTTTTTCTATTAAAATTCGAGGCTGCTTTTCAATATTAAAAGGGTAGGTGATGAATTTTCAGTGTTATGCAGACGGGGTCAGAGACTAATTTCATTTCTGTCTCTCTTTTTTTCCTGGTCAGCATTCTGTCGATAATTAATCAAAAGCAGTGTTTCTTAATGAAACACTTTTCATAAGGTGATAATGAGCAGGAAAGGGGGGGGCGGGGATTCAGAGAGGCATTGGTGGCAATGATAACCAGAGTGGAATTAAGGGGAAGGTCCTAAGAGTTGGGGGGGACAGAATAGCGGGAGGATAGGAAGGAGAAAGAGAGAGAGAGCGTCAGGAAATCTACTTTAGACAGCACAAGTAGGGCCTGCAACAAAAAGCTGCAGTCCAGAGCAGGGGTAGTCAACCTAAGGCCCGTGGGCCACAAGCGGCCAGCGGGGGTCGTTTAACCAGCCCATGAGCAGCCCCCAAACTGAGCCACGCGCTCAGTGAGTCCCCCTGCGCCGCGCTAAACCAGTGCAGTGCGGCGCGGGGACTCACTTCTGCGGTGCTGGAAATTGTGTCTGCGCAGACGCCAGAAATCGCACACGTGCTCACACACCTGCACAATCCAGCCCACGGTGGTATCTTCATTGGAGTGAACCGGTCCAGGCAAGGTGAACCTTGCCAACCCCTGGTCTAGAGTGCTGCTGTTCAGGTATATCCAACCAGTCACGCCCTTTTCCAGTACACTCCATTCCGTACCCCACAGTTTCTGAGTTGCTTCCTCAACAGCCAGTCATTATTCCATGCCCAGGTATTACTGGGCTGTTGCGGGGAGTTCCCCCTCTAGGGTGGGGTCCCTTAGTTTTTTTATATAACTCTTCAATCCTTGGAGCTTCCCTGCTTCAGCTAATACTACCCCCTTGTGTGCAGTTGCTGTTCTCTTGGTTTCATAAAAATCCACACACAGAAAATCAGTTTGCCACCAGGACACGGTGTTTGTTTATTTTATCTTTCTCTTGCATTTTATATACCACCTTATTTATCTCTGATGTTTCTACACCACCAAGGAGGCTCCAAGTGGGGTTCTCCCTTCCTCAGGTTGTCTCCTAGGACATGGTATGACACTCTAACCATTGCACCACACTGGCTCTCACAAATTAATGTTGTGGGTGGCGGCTTTCCAGTGACTCAGCAATTCCTTAAGCAAATTTTGCAAAAACACATATTTGTAAGGAGGAGGAGGAGGAGGAGGAGGAGGAGGAGGAGGAGGAGGAGGAGGAGAAGATCTGGACCCAGTTCAGAAGACCAGGGCCTGCCCCCCTGGACCATCCCCTAACAACATGCCTAAGCCCACCTGAGGACTGATTTCCAGAGACTTATTGCCTCCAGTTCCTTCACCACATGTAACCAATGTAGTGTTCACCAGATAACATTGGACTACCATGCCTATCTTGCCTGACCACTGACCATGCTTCCTGATAGGATCTGGAGTTCAACAACATCCAGATAGCACAACATTGTCCAGCTCTATCATAGACCCTATGTCAAATGATTTTTTAAGCATGTATCTCACACAAGTCTCACCACGAATACAGCAGGAAACAGCTACCTATTCAGATACCTGTGGGGTATTATCATATTATTTATTAAATTTATTGGTTACTTTTTTTACTAATTTAACTGCCCTAGCCCATCCCAGCTAAGGAAGATTGTTTATATATTTAGTTACTGACTTAACTAACAAATTGAAACCAGCCTAAAAGGGGGGAAAACAGATAAAAAACTAAAAGACAATCCTATTTTTAAAAACGTCATTTTTAAAGCATTCCACCCACTACTGAAAAAGAAACGCTTTCACCTAGTGCAAGTGTGTGAAGGAATGATTTGTGGTTTCAGTTGTCTCTATACAAATGCACAGA
Source organism: Podarcis gaigeae (assembly GCF_964106915.1). Lineage (NCBI taxonomy): Eukaryota > Metazoa > Chordata > Lepidosauria > Squamata > Lacertidae > Podarcis > Podarcis gaigeae. Next base: position 48,877,773 of record NC_139690.1, on the reverse strand, counting down.
GTATGGGAACCAAACAAGAAGAACTTGAGCTCTTAATTCAAGATGGCAAATATGGTCTAACAGGCATTACTGAACCCTGGTGGGGTGAGAGTCATGACTGAAATGTAGAAATTGAGGGGTACAACCTGTTCAAAAGGAATAGATTGAACAGGAAAGGGGGAGGAGTAACATTATATATATATGCACACTTGTGAAAGAGATCCATGACGAAAAAAATTCATCAAATATAAAATTAACCTTCCATAAATGGCTGGGTCACTGATGATGGGAGTTGCAGTCCAGCAATATCTGGAGGTCCCCACCCCTCTTAAACCAGGAGCTGAGCATAAACAGTCGAGGAAAGCTGTCACCTCCATGCCCTACAGATGAGTCTCTGATGAGCATTTGCCCAAAAGAAGAAAAATGATGGCCAATGGTTTTTATGAGACAGATGCAGACATAGTCCAAGCACCTTCACTGTAATCCTGTAAGGAGGATTCTTCTGGAGTAAAGAGCCTTCTGGATCAGGCCAATGACCCATCTAGGCCAGCATCCTTTCTCATGGTTGTCAATCACGTGCCTGTAGAAAACCCGCAAGCAGGAACATCCTCTGGCCTGGTCAAGCCGAGCTCTTCTTATGTAGACCCAGTGGCGTAGCGTGGGTTGTCAGCACCTGGGACAAGGCAAGTAATTTGCACCCCCTAACCCGTGGATTTGCGCCCCCTAACCCTAACCCCCAGATGTTCCGCCCGGTGCGGCCCGCCCCCCCTGCACCCCCCCACGCTACGCCACTCTGTAGACCAATTTACAAACCACCTGTGTCCTCAAAAGAAAAGTGTGTTTTCCTTTCTCTTGAAGGATCTGGACCAAATTTATGCCAACCCTTACTGTTTATTTAACTAATCAATGACAAGGTACTTGATGAGCCAGCTTAAGTGCCCGCACTGTGCCCTTTTAGACTGCCTTAAATCTCACCTCTAAGTCAAATTTGCAAGGAGTCTACATAAATGGCACATGGATTGCTTCAGTTCAATGTGGGGGGGGGTGTCATATGACTGAATGTTTTCCAAACTTGAAAGCTCCATGCCCGTAGAAGTCCAGGTGTCAGTGGGGGAAGTTTTCTTCTCTTGCCATCCCCTCGTTCTGCCTAGTTTTCTGCTGGTACATTTATTTTTTTAATCTTCGGGAGAAATTTCAAGCATGCCAGTTCCATGTCTCACACACAACCAGCACCCCCTGCCATCCAATATGGTACATGCTAGAAACAGGCAGGAACACACACACATACCCCTTTCCAATCTGCTCTTTCTGTAGTTTGTCAAAGAGCAAATGCAAAATTGTTCCTGGATTGTACCACTTCACTTTGGGTAGTGGGGGGGGGGATCACCCCGCTGAATACTCCTTGGCACAAAAGAAAAAGTCAATCTGCCGTAGGGTGAGGGTCAGAAAGGGCATCGGATTTCCATGCAGAAAGTCCAGGGTTCAAGCTCCAGCATTCCCATGTAAGACTGGGGAAAGCTCCCTGGCTGAAGCCCACTGCCAGTCAGTGCAAAATGGCAGCCTCCAGAAGTTGTGGCTTGCAACAGAGGAAAAGTTTAGACCAGGCATGGCCAAACTCGGCCCTCCAGATGGTTTGGGACTACAATTCCCATCAATCCCTGACCACTGGTCCTGTTAGCTAGGGATGGTGGGAGTTGTAGTCCCAAGTTTGGCCATGCCTGGTTTAGACCCAAGTATTTGGAGGGCACCAGGTTGGAGAAGGGCTGCAAATCAGTGGAGAAGCCCCTACTGGCTTTTCTGGTGTTCAGTCAAGAGCTGGGCTGAAGTCAAACCAGTGTTTCCTAAACTTGGGTCTCCAGCTGTTTTGGGACTACAATCCCCATCATCCCTGACCACTGGCCCTGACAGCTAGGGATGATGGGAGTTGTGGTCCAAAATAAGCTGGAGGCCCAAGTCTGGGAAACACTGGTCTAAATGAACGTAATATTTAATTTATGTGATAGCTTAATAAAACACCTTTTTTCTCCAAGGAGTCGAAGGTAGTGTGTATGGCTCTCCTGCCACCTCCCATTTTACCTTCCCAACAACCCTGTGAGGCAGGATAGATGGTGACTGGGCCTCAAGCTCATCCAGTGAGTTGAGTATTCAAGCCCTGGTATCCCAGGTCGTGGTCCAAGATGGTTTCACATCCATTGCCCGGACACTAAGGTCCAGTGCCGAGGGCCTTCTGGCGGTTCCCTCGCTGCGAGAAGCCAAGTTACAGGGAACCAGGCAGAGGGCCTTCTCGGTAGTGGCACCCGCCCTGTGGAACGCCCTCCCACCAGATGTCAAAGAGAAAAAGAACTACCAGACTTTTAGAAGACATCTGAAGGCAGGCCTGTTCAGGGGAGCTTTTAATGTTTAATAGGTTATTGTATTTTGATGTTCTGTTGGAAGCCGCCCAGAGTGGCTGGGGAAATAAAGTGGGCGGGGTATAAATAAATTAATAAATAATAATAATAATAATAATAATAATAATAATAATAATAATACTATTATTATTATTATTATTATTACACCACCCTGGCTCTCTGGGACTCCCTTCTGTGTTTGTGTTTTGCTTTCGCATTGAATGGACTGTTATGGAAGATCATATTGCTTCTCAGGATTCTTAACTTTAATGCTGACAGTACCTTACAAATGTTACCTGTTGCAAAGCAAGGATGGAGAACTTGCATAGCTCTCCAGATGTTTTTGGACTACAACTCCCATCATCCAAGAGCGTTGGCCGTTCTGGCTGAGGATGATGGAAGTTGGATCTTAACAACATCTAGGGCAGGGTTTCTCAAACTTGAGTCTCCAGCTGTTGCTGGACTACAACACCCATCGTCCCTAACTAGCAGAGCCGGTGGTCAGGGATGATGGGAATTGTAGTCCCAAAACAGTTGGAGACCCAAGCTTGGGAGACACTGATCCACCACAGCTTCACCATCCAGGTTCTAAAGGATGCTGGCATTTTCTAGAGATGCTGGTCCTTCAACCCAACGGTAAAAGAAACATTTGATATGCTGGTAGGATTTATACAGAGAGGAATCTGCTTATGGGAGAAAGGGGTTTCTTTTCATTGTTGTTGTTTAGCCGTTTAGTCGTGTCCAACTCTTCGTGACCCCATGGACCAAAGCACGCCAGGCACGCCTATTTTCCACTGCCTCCCACAGTTTGGTCAGACTCAGGATCATACCTTCGAGAACACTGTCCCACCATCTTGTCCTCTGTCGTCCCCTTCTCCTTGGGCCCTCCATCTTTCCCAACATCAGGGTCTTTTCCAGGGAGTCTTCTCTTCTTATGAGGTGGCCAAAGTCTTGGAGCCTCAGCTTCAGGATCTGTCCTTCCATTGAGCACTCAGGGCTGATTTCCTTCAGAATGGAGAGGTTTGTTCTTCTTGCAGTCCATGGGACTCTCAAGAGTCTCCTCCAGCACCAGAATTCAAAAAGCATCAATTCTTCGGTGAATGATGTAAAGAAGGGAAAGGAGAGCTCCCAGTGCTGTTGGACTCCAACACCCATCAGCCCCTGCCAGCATGTCCAATAGTCAGGAATGATGGGAGTTGTAGTCCAACAATGCCTGCCCTGGCACAACTTGGGTCCTATACCTGCCACAAATGAATTTTTTTTAATGCATCACTGTCCTGTGGCTGTGACGTCATGCAGCATCCAACCTCTACCGCAAAAGCTCACAGTTTTGTCCGGGAATCCCGCCCCTTTTCAAATCTCCTGTTATCCAAGCAAAGTAGAAGGCTTGACACCAGCAACTTCAGGGCGGAACCTTGCAGTTCTTTCTTCAGAAAATAAGAACCGGACAAACAACCGCACCCTAGGCCAACCCCAACCTCTCTCACCACCAAAGGAGCACAAAAGTGAATAGCAGGGAACCTGCACAAGCGACGCTGACACAAAAACCCCCACATATATTAAGTATGATAGAAACATCGCCACCGACCCCACCCCACCTCTTTCCCCCTTCTTCTTCCTAATGTCTCAACAAATGAAACAGATCTGTTAAAAATGTTACTTGGTGGGAAAGGAGAGAGAGAGAGATTGCCCATTCTTTTGTAAACCAAGAAAATCTTTAATAAAAATACATTAAAAAAGAAAAGAAAGAAAATAAGAGCCGAGTTGCTAGGTCAGGCCAAAGATTGGTTTAATCCTGCGTTCAGCAGCGTCCAGGCAGCTGCTTCTGGGGTGCTTAAAGTCCCGCCTTCCATTCCCCATCTGTTTACCTCCAGCAGCTGATATTCTAAGGTAGGGTGCCCCTATACATGCAGGTTCTGTTTAGATTCCACCTTTAAAAAATGAAGAAGGGTTCCTTGAAGGTTCCTTGACCTCAACCCTCCGACCCTAATAAATGTAATTAAAGGGAAGGAATAAATCGGGGGGAAAGGGATATTTCCCATTTACCTCGCTTAGTCCTCGCCCTTTGAAGAAATCCTGATTACTAGAATAGTAGGGTGGAATTTAAAATAGCAATAATAACAATAATTAAGAGGTTGAAGAGTAAATGAAACTAATGAAGAAAATTAACAGCAATTAGTGCCGTCTGGGCGTTTCAAAGGCTCCTGCGCGCGCAGGAGAGGGAAGAGTATCTACTGACAATTAAAAATGATACTTTGCGCATAAACAAAGGAAATTAGGCTCTGGAATGATATTAAACAGTCTAAAATTAACTGAAAAATTGTAATAAGTGGGGGATTAAGGGGAAACCTGGCATTAATTCATGGCTATGAATGCAGAGCCCCTGTAGAAGCGAGGCAGAGGTATGTTGAGCCTTTAATTAGTACTTGGCTGCAGCGTTACCTTATTCAGAATTGCTCGTTGATGTAATTACGCCATAAACAGACAAGAATCGTTTGTTCAAATAACCTGCAGGTGAGATTTGAACCGCAGACACTCACGCACGCGGAAATCCGAAATCTAGATCTGAGTATCTAGGGTTGCCACTTTCAACAGCACACTCCCCCCTCCCCCAGTTGAATAGGGTGTTTTCAGATTATTATTATTAAAATATAAATATATATATATTTGTGTGTGCATTCCCTTCATATTAATATTTTCTAATCCCAACTTGAATGACAGGTACTGCTTTCCTTCGGGTCTGTGTGTGTATCTTCTCCCTCTCTCTCTCCTTTTTAAAGAATGCTGAAATTCTCCTGAAACGCTGTAAACTTTCAGATAAAGCTGAACAGGCAAAGAGGCTGTTGAAGCGATCAGATTACTGATAGTCATTGAAAGTCCCCCAAATAGGATTTTGAAATCGGTCGCTCCTGCTCCTTTAATAGAATTCCAGATAATCTTTTATCACAACAAGACACCCATAGAATTATTTAAACAGATCGGGGCTGCTCCGGCAGCAAATTTCAATTATTCTAATGCTTTAATAAACGTGTGGGGGGGTGTATGTATTAAACTCTAGCTTCTTGATCCAAATTTTACGATTTAACCGCTCTGGGTTTCCCCTACCACCCATTCCAGCTGTAACTACATCCTGCTGTTTGTATATTATTATTATTATTATTATTATTATTATTATTATTAATCTTACTTTTTGAGGAAGAAGGTCCTTATCAAAATTTGGAACGGGGGAGTTTGAAGTGATTTGAAGGAAACTGATCTGGTTAAAATTCAGAACGTGGTGTATATATATATATATATATATATATATATATATATATATATATATATATATAAAGGGGGGAAGCAAGAGAAGCCATCTCAAAATGCGTCAGAGGCTGAAAGGAAATAATATGGAAGTGAAGGGAGAAAATAAATCAGTAAAGAGCGGGCGGCTGAAGAACGCGGGAAAATTAAGAGGGGAAGATTGAAAGGCTCGGATTTGGCGGCTTTGTTGCTAAAATCTTTTGTTTCAATATTTATTTCCACCGGAGGTTAATACCTCCTCTCTTTAAAAACGCAACAGCAGGTGAGGAGGGAAAGGGCAGCCCTTCCGGATCTGTCAGTATCAACCCGACTAAAAGGAACAGGATTAGCGAGCAGTAGGGGAGAAACAACATTTTAAATTATCATCACATTATGGCGACGGCTGAGATGTCTTGCAAGGGGGATGGATCGAGCACGCAGCTGACGCGGAGGCTCCTTCCCGCCGCGCGCGCGCCCGCGCTCTTTCAGCGTTTCCAGCGAGAAATATACTTTCCAATATAAATAGAATCCGGGGACGCCCGTCGAAGGAAAGGGAGAGAGCCGACGGGGCTGGAAAGTGATTTTTATTTTATTTTTTTAAGGCCCAACCTCGTGGGGCGCCCCTGCCCTCGGTAGCCCAGAAAGGCAAATAATCGGAAGCCGATTTGAAGGCTCAGGGATTAGTATTATTTCTGGAAAGGGCTTCTTTCCTCCCTTTTTACCCTCGCCCCATTTTTATGGCACCAAATATATATATATGTTGAAAGTCGGTGGTTATAATCCCAGGGGCTCCCCCCGACGGCCCTTCTACTGCTTTTCCATCCCCGCCACCCCAACCCCTGTTTTTCAAGCCGATTTAAGACAGAATCCGCAGGGAAGTTCTCCACCCAAATACACACCAGGGGGGAATTGTTTTTTTAAAGAAAGGGAGCGGTTTAAAAAAAACAAAAAACAAGTATATAAACCAGCCAGCAACAGAAAACATTTCTGGGTGGATGAGGCATTTATCCTAAATCGGAAAAGGGGACTTCTTTCCACCCCGTTTTTCCCCTTG